>NC_089837.1:368688277-370095777 GCF_035609145.1 Eleutherodactylus coqui | reverse complement strand
GCGTCATCAATAGTTGATCGGCAGGGAACCCCGACTGATCAGCTGACTATGCGCCCGCTGCAAGCGCCACAGTTACACAGGGAGTCGCAGTGGAAGTCTCTGCTCAGACCTCTGTCTAGTGGCCAGCTCCTGTAACTGCAGGCACCGGCAACTACACAGAGGTCAGACCAGAGACTTCCACTCCGACCCCTGCGTAACTGCGGCGCTTGTCAGCGGGCGCACAATCAGCCGGTCCTGAGCCGATCAGTGATGACGGATCCTGAGGAGAGGGCATCACTAGTTTTTTCTACAGAGATCCTCTTTAAAAGTCACTGGTGAAATATGATTTATAATCCCATATAATTTAAGGCTTGCATATCATCTGGTGTTTCCATATTTCTGTCCATCCCCGTATATACAGCCCAATACCGATATGTAGTATACATACACACACCATGTACAGACAAGCACCTGCATGTATACCCTATACAGCTACACCGCCGCTACCTCATCCAGCTGCGGCCAGTCAGCCCATAGAGCGGACTAGTGTGAACAGCGACATACAACAGTACCACAGCCTCCATTATAGCACTGACCGCCCCCAGCAGCAGGCAGAAGGCTCCTGGTACAGAGGAGACCTGGAGGTTACATCCCATGCAGCAGCATGATGGAGGACCCCAGGACCAGCCGCCTACAGCCATGTTCACACTACCCATGCCGCATCCACACATCATCCTCCTCCTGCCGCCGCCCACCTGGTCTCTTGGTTGCTGAACTTCTTGGTGACCACCTTGCCCAGCTCCAGCCCCAGGCGGTCGGCTACTTTCTGGGAGAGATCCTGGTGAGAGCTGCCGCTGAACAGCACGATGTTAGGCATGGCGGCTGCGTGCAGGAAGAGAGCTGCGGGAGGACGGCGGCGGTGCTGCGCGGCTGAGAGGCTCCGCTCGTCTCCGCCGCTACCTCGGTGTAATGTGGCTACTGCTGTGGAAGTGGCGAGGAGGGAGAGGAGGGGGAACGGGAGAGGAAGTGATGGCTGAGCGTCCTCCTGTGCCAGGACCTCCCTCTCCTCCCGGCGGCGGCACCTCCTCCATTACCTCACGCTCCCGCGCACCGTGCTGCGGGGGGCCGACGGCGGCCTCAGCCTCCTTGTTTATAGTCACAGGTCATGCCTGCCGTGTGCTGCTCGTCCATGCTGGCTGCCATCGTCATCACTGACTGAACAATGGCTCAGACGACGTTTATTACAGGGGCACTAAAGAGCCCTCAGCTTATAATGCAGTGTAGGGGGCAGATACTGGCATCACCTCGTCACCAGCCCTTACAGCGTCTGGTGGCCGTTTGTAACGCCCGCTTAAAACGCTGCCCTGCCTGAGCCTCCATTTATTTCAATGGGGCTACTCAGACGAGCGTTTCAAATGCGCGCTGAAACGAACGCTGTATGCTTTATTTTCCTGCCCTCAGTGCGTTTTGGACGCACCACCTCACCCATCGCCACCAAAAACGGCGTTCTAAAACACCTTTTTACAAACGCCTGTGTGAGAGCGGCCGGGTGTACACCCGCGTTGGAACCTCCGCTCAGCGGTACCGCCGCAGATCCGTCTCCAAATACCGGAAGAAAGCGCTGCATGCACTGCTGTTCATCTAAGCCAGGCAGCGGAGCAGAAACCGAATGGCCCCCATAATAGTCAAAGGTGCCCGTCCAGCGCGTTGGGCTGTTTGGTGAAACGGAACCGTTCAGCCACGGAGATTCCCCTCTCCTGCTCCCCGCTTGGAGCAGGAAAATGTGACCCGGCGCAGATGAGAGACCACCTCAGTCATAATAACCCGCTCAATTACCAACAGCCGCACACAGAACAAATCACAGACTCGCCTATATAACCCTGTTATAGCGTCCCTCAGGTCCTGGAGAAACAAAGATGGCTGAACTGCTTCTCCGGCTCCCTGATGTGCGCTGTGCATTAGAATGCAATATGGCTCCTTCATACTGGTGAGCACGATTTTGCAGCAAGAAAATCACATCGAAATCGCCATTTTGCTCATGAGATGTCTGAGCGTCAGTGATTCTTTTTCTTGCAAAAACATTTCTCCTAGAGATGAGCGAGTATACTCGCTAAGGCACATTACTCGAGCGAGTAGTGCCTTAGCCGAGTATCTCCCCGCTCGTCTCTAAAGATTCGGGGACCGGCGCGGGTGACAGGTGAGTTGCGTCGGGGTGCAGGGGGGGGGGGGGGGGGAAGGGAGAGAGAGATCACCCCTCAGTTCCTCCCCGCCGCCCCCCACTGGCACCCGAATCTTTAGAGACGAGCGGGGAGATACTCGGCTAAGGCACTTCTCGCACGAGTAAAGTGCCTTAGCGAGTATACTCGCTCATCTCTAATCGCTGCCACTTGCGATTTTCTCGTGATAGACAATAGGAGTTTCTAATGTTAACATCGCATCGCACGAAAATCACAAGTTCATGTTTTGCGATGCAATGAAAAGGAGGCTCCATTGGGAAACATGGGAGATTAGGGGAAAAAAGCGCAAAGCGTAGAAAGATAGGGGAGGTGTAACGTCCCATAGCAACCGCAACTCGAGGCACAACACTGAGGAGATGGTTGGGGTAGAGATGCCATTTGTCACGGTAGCTCTACCAAACTCCTCCCCAGAGGGACGCGTACGGCCTGAATCAAGGCACCACTAGGCCTCTTCCAGGCGACGCTGGGACAGCGGTTACCTGTATAGTGATGTAGTGGACTGCAGAAGTTGTCACTCGTGACGCCACCGTTTTTCTATACCGTTGGTTGTCCGGTGAAAAATAATTGAGCCCACACACAGTTATAATAAATAACTCAATCACTGGGAACGGGCAGTGACTGGAACTTTACTTCTTTAAGACAACCTTCACACACCAGTACAGGAAGAAACAATTTCAGCAAGGTCAGGGAGTAGCACAAAGGATGAGACCAGGCCTACAGTCCTAGTTATCTGTATTACGGCGCTCCTGGACAGACACACGCTCTGAGACACAGGATGAGACCAGGCCTACAGTCCTAGTTATCTGTATTACGGGGCTCCTGGACAGACACACACACTGCGAGACACAGGATGAAGCTGGGCCTACAGTCCTAGTTATCTGTATTACAGTGCTCCTGGACAGACACACACACTCTGAGACACAGGATGAGACCAGGCCTACAGTCCTAGTTATCTGTATTACGGGGCTCCTGGACAGACACACACACTCCGAGACACAGGATGAAGCCGGGCCTACAGGCTGAGTTATCTGTAAGGCTCCGCTCCTAGACAGACACACCGAAGGTGGGAAGAATACTCCGCTGACACTTACTTGTACTCAGTAGACAGAACACTGCACAGCGGGCTCCTTTCTTCCACTTACTCAAGGTAGGGGTCCTGGGATGGGAACGTCAGGATATCTCTCCTCAGCCTCCATTCTTCACCACATGAGGGTTGAAGCCCGTTACAGCCACGTACATACTGTATACAGCCCGGCTCTGGACGCCACACATCATACACAGCCTGGTACCGCCACATACATACCGTATACAGTCTTGCTTCAGGCACCACATATACCGTATACAGCCCAGGATCGACATGTACAGAGGGTGAACAAAAATATGGAAACAAAGCTGTAGTCTGCTTCTTTTTCATCACAATGGTACGCAACGCTTATCTGTCACTCTCCACACATTTCCATCCACGCTGATGTTCATTGGATGAGCTTTTTCCAGTCTCCTACACACTTGCGTTTTTAACATTAGAAAGTCCCATTGACAATCGCGTCAAAAAAATGTAGCGATATCGCAGTGTTAAAAAACGCATCGCACAAAAATCGCAAAGCACAAACTTGCGATGCGTTTTTAATAGAGATGATCGAACCTACTCGGCCACGCCCCTTTTTCGCCCGAGCGCCGTGATTTTCGAGTACTTCCGTACTCGGGCGAAAAGATTCGGGGGGCGCCGTGGGTGAGTGGGGGGTTGCAGCGGGGAGTGGGGGGGGAGAGGGAGAGAGAGAGGGCTCCCCGCTGCTACCCCACGCTCCACCACGCCTCCCCCCGAATCTTTTCACCCGAGTACAGAAGTACTCGAAAATCGCGGTGCTCGATCGAGTAATTACTCGAAACGAGTATGTTCGCTCATCTCTAGTTTTTAACATTAGAAAGTACCATTGACAGTCGCGTTAAAAAAAAACCGTAAGTGGGAGTGAGCCCTTAGAGCTAATGTGCACAGGAATAGCCCTTAAAGTACCTCCCCTTCCACCATCTCCTCAGTGTCTTCCTGTCCCTATGGTGGCCAGGTGGAGCAAGCCACGGGGGTTACTAACAAAAGGCACGCCGTGCTGAAGATCCCCTGGAGGAAAGAGGCCGGGTCCGCACACTGCTTTCCCGGCCTGTGCCGCCATGGAGCTATCAGTCACCTTGTAGTGCGGGTCTCCATATGCAGGTGTGCTTCAGATACGCGTTGCTGTTGCCTGTGTCTCCGGTAGTTCATCCTGGCGGCGGTGAGCAGCGGCGTTCCTCCCAGCATAGAGTGATGACTTCACCCAGGACAGCGCGGTTACATCACGCGCTGATATCTTTCTCGCAATCCTTCTGAAAACCCCTGGATGTGAGGCATTTTCACATGGAAACAGCCTCGCATCACTGCGGTATTGAAGGAATCCCCTGGCGCGGCTGTCACATTGATTTCAATAATGGGCGATATTGTAGATTATTTTTCATCCCAAGTTGGTTTGAGTGAAAACATCACAAATGAGAATGAAACCATTGCAATTCATTGGTTTCATAATTGTGCGTTTTCACTCACTCTCGCATCACACAGAAATTGCGCAATTTTATCGCCAATGTGAAGTCGGCCTTATAAAGTTGCAATTTCTATGTTTCTTACAGCTGACACTTGTCCACAACGGCCCCGATCATTTGTACTGCTGATCGGAGCTGTTAACCTTTAACTGCCCTGACCAATGTTCGGTGGTCCTGTACGGCCCCCCGTGATGAGAACCCTGGGTTGCTGCACTGTTGGAAGTGTGGCTTGATAGAATGCCATCCAGATGGCTGTATAATGTTATGCTATGGCACTACATCATACTGCAGGAGCGATCAAATCAGCACAAGTTCTTGTCCCCTCTGGGGATTAAAATAAAAAGTAAAAATTAAGTTTAAAAAAGTTTAGCTAATTATTTAAAAGAAAAAAAGATAGTAAAAGTAAAAAAAAAAAACACTTTTGCCATATATATATAATACAAGAATCTACCGTATTTAACGCTCTATAATACATACTTTTTTTCCCTCCAAAGTGGGGGGGGGGGGGGGGGGAAGTCGCTGCGTCTTATAGAGTAATTGTGCCGAAATTCATCATGATCACGAGTTTTACGAACGACCGCAATTTAGTTCAATCACAAATGTGCGATCAGTTAGCGGTTTTCTCTCCTCCTCATTGCCGCGCATATGTACCACTGATTGGTGGTGAGCGCTGGCGGGAACTGCTGCTGCTTCCCTGACTCCACCAAACGGCTTCTTCCCTTCCTCCTGCCGCACACAAGTGCCGCTGTGACATGGAGCTCCAGTTTTCAGACCTCTGCTGCTCCGTCGCCCGGCACTATCTCCTGCGCTGACCCTGGGTGAGTTCAAAATATTTTTTCCCTCTCTAAAACGGGGGTGCGTCCTATTGTCTGGTGCATCTTATAGAATGAAAAATACAGTAAATAATACAAATAATGAAACAAAAAAACATTTCGTATCACTACATCCGTAAAAGTCAGATCTATCAAGGTAATGCATTATTTACCCCGCACTGTGAACGTCATCAGAAAAAACAAATATGCCAGAATTGTGCTTTTTCTTGGTCACCCTGTCTCCAAGAAAAAATGTTATAAATAACGAAAAAAAGTCGTATGTACTCCAAAATATCATCAGTAGAAGCTACAGGACATCTCACAAGAAATGAGCCCTCGCACAACTATGTCGACGGAAAAATAAAAAAGTTATGGTGGCAAAAATTAATTAAAAAAAAATAAAATATTTTTGAAAAAAAATAAAAGTAGTACAGCAAAAATATATATATAAATTTGGTATCATAGTAATTGTTCTGAGCCATTGAATAAAGTTATTAGGTCATTTGTGTAGCAGTCTGCGCACCGTAGAAACCAGACGCACCGAAAGATGTTGGAATTTCGGGGTTTTTTTCCATTTCACTCCAATTAGAATTTTTTTTAGTGCCATTGAAAAATACAACTCATCCTGCAAAAAAAAACAAGCCCTCAAACATCTACATTAATGGATAAATAAAAGAGTTATGATTTTTTTAAAAAGGGCGGAGGAAAAAACGAAAATGGGAAAAAAAGCCACGTCCTCAAAGGGTTTGGGGGGTGTACCAAAATCGACTTTTATTACCTACCAACTGGATAAGTGTTAAAAGTCTGATTGGTGTGGGACTCACTGTTGACCCCCCATGGATCCCAAGAACAGGGGTCTTGCTTGCTCTCATCACTGCAGACTCACTTCATCCTCTGCACTGCGCTACAGACTGAATGGAGCTGAGGTCGTGCATTTGTGGTATCTCTTCATTCATTTCACTAGGGTGACTGAAGTAGCTGATCACTTCTATTCTGGCAATTTGTGCCAGAAAACTATTGAATTCTTGACAGTAAATCTGCCCCAGTGTGTCTAGGCATGCTTTCTGAATACACAACTTTTCATATTTCACTCTGGTAGTGATTGAGATGATCACTTGGTGAATGCAGACGGAACAGGCCGGAGATCGCTTCAGCCACTCACCTCCATTCACAGTAAACAGGTAGCATTCATAGATGTATGTAGCCAAATAGTCATTTAATTTTTATACCCTTAGAAACTGAGTGACGAAAACTAATTATCATTCGCCATTCAGTCGCTGCCAGCACTTACATTTCCTGGTTCATTCAAATTCCCACGGTTCAGCAAGAATCTGAACAATATTGTTCAGTCTAAGGGCTCCTTTCCACTGGCGAGGTAATCGCACGTTTTCAGTGCGATGCGAGAGTGCGAGCTTTCGCAAGAAAGTCCCACACATGTTGTTCTATGAAAGCCTTTCCACTAGCGATGTTTAAGGGCAAGCTGCGATGCGAGGATTACAAATCGCAGCAGGAGGATTGTTTCAGCGTTTTGCATTTTTCTGTCACCCATACAGTGCAATGGCAAAACAGATTCTCACATCGCAACGCAAAAGCTTGCGATTTTGCAGCGTTGCGATGCGATTTTAACATTGCGATTTTCTCGCAACGATATCGCTATCGCCAGTGGAAAGGAGCCCTAAGGGCGCCTTCACACTGGCAAGAAAATCTGTCGATTTTTCTCGTGCTGCGAGAGTGAGTGAGAACGCATGATTATGAAACCAATGAATTTCAATGGTTTCATTCTGATTTGCGATGTTTTCACTTTCTACGATACTGCAAGAAAAAACAAAAGCAGCATGTCCTATCTTTCTGCAACATTGCCTATTGTTTTCAATGGGGCTGCAGAGCTGGACGGGGAGCTGCTGGGGTAGGTGAGTATTTAGGTTCTCTTCATTTTAACCCTTTATAATTTTTTTTTTTTATTTCACAGAAAACCCCTTTAAATCCACTGTAGTACAGATTCCACTGCCTGGGTTTGCCAATGGTGAGTTATGATCACTGATGCCAATTTCAAAATTTGAAATATTGTGGCTATAACTTTCAAATAAGCCTTCATTCTTTGTTACTTGAGAAAGGGGCTGTAATACCCAGAAACACGTTGTTTATCGAGAGGTTTAATAACATTTCATTGCTTCTTATTGACAGGAGTCTTTTGATGATGTCTACTTATACTGCTTGGATTTCTGACTGCTCCTTGAGCTGGAGACCTGAGTAATCTGAGACAAACTGGTTGATGTGAATGTTCGATCTGCTCGGTACGTTGCTATGGACGTTCTGCTTGTCTAACAGTGTTTCTTTAGTGACCAATATCAGACAATACTCAGCTTATTAGCCTCTCAGCTTGATTGACAATGTGGCTACAGCATGACAACAGGTAAACAATGCTGTCTGATACAATTCTGGCTGCAGAATGAATCAAAATTTTCTTGGGAAAAACCTGGAGAGCATATTTAAGGGTGCGTTCACACGAAGCTGATTTGAAAGTCTGCAATTGAAAAAATCAACAGCAAATGTACACCAAAATTGGCATCAAAATGTGCACCATTTAGAGCAGGCTTGGTCACAGACTTTAGTGCGGATCCCAAACAGATTTTACCCTCTCAACTGAAATTAAATTGTACTGGTAAAATCTACTTGGCTCAAGAACCAATCAGAGCCAGCACATCCTGAAGGCAGGGTTTTTGAACCTCCTGACCAGGAAGCGCTGGCTGAAGACTACAAACAAGTGCCGCAAAACTGCCAAAGGAGAAGTGCAGCAGAGCGGACAGCGCCTGATAGGTAATGTATTGTGTTTTGGTTTCTTTTTTAATGCAGCCAGGGCTTATTTTCAGGGTAGGGCTTATATTTCAAGCCCCCCCCCCCCCCCCCCCCAAAAAAAAATCTCAGCAAAAGAGTGCTACAAAGTTACACAACATTGTAACACCAAAAAATCTTGTTATGGCCGCCAGAAAACGCAGCAATATCGCACAGAACACGGGTACGATATCTCTGCGATTTTTCTCGCGGTGATATCGCTGTCGCCCGCGTGAAAGAGGCCTAAATCTTTTTATCTTGGCAAAGCTTTGCACTCACATTATTTGTATGTAAGTGCTAATTACTATAGCCAAAGTCTTTGTGAGTATTCTTTTTTTCTCTGAAATTCAGCGTTTTTTCCTCCTTCAGACTTGTGATTGTCTGTTCATTCAAAGCCTTGAAGTGTATCAAATTTAATAGGGCTGTAATGTAATTACATTTTGGTCAAATCACTGAACATTCTTATGACATATAGTTGGAAAAAACTGTGTCATGTGGCAGCCACAAGATACTCCAATGTACTAAGCATATTGTAGCCATGAAGACAGGGAGAGCAAAGCAATTAAAATGTTCAGATAGGAAATACTGGAGAAATGCTGGCCTTTTTGTTTAAATTTACTTGGTTACTTTTAGTTACTGATAAAAAAAATGTCTCCTTGATTGATATGATAATTGGGGTTTTCTGGGGCCATAATACTGATGACCTGCATTCAGGATCATCCATATCAGATCAATGGTGATCTCTGCACAGTGTAAAGAGCTATGCTTATCCTGGCATATAGCGGCAGAATGATGGCTGTGGTTAGCACTGTTTTACATTCACGCAGGGCGCAACAGCTATGCCCTCCACGGTCATCACCAAAAGTCACACCGAAATATCATAATGTCCGAAATGGACCAACATATGCATGTATTTTATCACCAAAACAAGACAAAAACAAAATACAGGAGAGGGAACGCTCTCCGTAAACAATTTCTGTTTGGCGGACCCTGCATAAAAGCTTAACAGGGATGGCCCCGCATCTCACACCTTGGGGACCAAGCCTATCCCTATCCCTGGGGCCAAACTAATCCTAGCAACGCATCGCAAAAGTGTGCATTTTTGACATAGTGCTCTCGTGCGTTTTTTTGTTTTCTAAGCGTGAACATTTCCCCAGATGCTCTACTCATTGCTTGTAGAGTAGCTCCGCCCTCTCAGATTTCTGGGCGATTGTTTTAAAAATGACAGCCTCCAAATTCAGCTGTCAGTTTGTGAGGTAAATTTTAGCAAGCAGCCAAGAAATGTCACTACCAAGCAATGTCGTTCTCCTGAATTGGTTTGTCTCCCATATTTTTGGCGAGCAGCCTATGATGCTGGAGGAAAGAAGACGACGCAGACACAGATACTGGGTCCATCCTATTTTGGACCAAAGACCGCTAAAAGGGGACTTCCGTGCTCTATATGCAGATCTGCATCAACACCCTGACAAATTCAAGGTGTACGTGCGGCTCTCAACCACTACCTTTGATACCCTCTTAGAAAAACTGTGCCCCGACTTGACGTACCAAAATACTCATCTACGGCATTGCATCTCAGCAGAGGAACATCTTTTAGTCACACTACGGTCAGTTTGTGAGTGACGTATACTGTGTGACTGTCTGTCTCGATGCCTGTCTACCTGTCTGTCTCGACGCCTGTCTGCTGGCTCTCTGTCTATCTGTCTGGGTCTCTGTCTCGTTGTCTGTCTATCTGTCTGCCTGTCTGTCTCACCATCTGGCTGTCTCCTGGAACTCTGTCTATCTGTCTGGCTTCCTGTCTCGCCACCTGTCTGTCTCTCAGTCTGGCTTTCTGTCTCGCTGCCTGTCTGTCTCTCTGGCTCTCTGTCTACCTGTCTGGCTTCCTGTCTTCGTGCCTGTCTGTCTCGCCGTCTGTCTGGCTTCCTGTCTTGCTGCCTGTGACTGTCTCACCACCTATCTGTCTGTCTGGCTTTTTGTCTCGCTGCTTGTCTGTCTGGCTCTCTGTCTATCTGTCTGTTTGTCTGGCTTCCTGTCTCATTGCCTGTCTGTCTTGCTGTCTGGCTCTCTGTCTAGCTTCCTGTCTCGCTACCTGTCTGTCTTGTCTCCTGGCTCCCTGTCTGGCTCTCCGTCTATCTGTCTGGCTTCCTGTCTCGCCGCCTGTCTGTCTAGCTCTCTGTCTCGACGCCTGTCTGTCTTGCGACCTGTCTGTCTGTTTGTCTGGCTTCCTGTCCTGTTGCCTGTCTGTTCTGCTGTCTGGCTCTCTGTCTATCTTTCTGCCTGCCTGTCTCGCTGCCTGCTTGTCCTGCCGCCTGTCTGTCTGTCTCGCTATCTGGCTGTCTGTCTGGCTTCCTGTCTTGCCACCTGCCTGTCTATCTGTCTGGCTCTCTGCCTATCTTCCTGGCTTCCTGTCTTGCTGCCCTTCTGTCTCACCACCTGGCTGTCTGTCTGTCTGGCTTCCTGTCTCTCTGCCTGCCTGTCTTGCCTCATAGCTGTCTGTATCGCCACCTGGCTGTCTGTCTGGCTCTGTCTATCTGTCTGGCTTCCTGTCTTGCCGCCTGGCTGTCTGGCTCTGTCTGTATCTGTCTGGCTTTCTGTCTCTGTCTATCTGTCTGGCTTCCTGTCTTGCTGCCTGTCCGTCTTGTCACCTGGCTCTCTGTCTATCTGTCTGGCTTTCTGTCTCACCGCCTGTCTGTCTGTCTGGCTCTGTCTGGCTGGCTTCCTGTCTCGCCACCTGTCTGTCTCCCCATCTGGCTCTCTGTCTATCTGTCTTGCTTTCTGTCTCGCCGCCTGTCTGGCTGGCTCTCTGCCTGTCTGGCTGCCTGTCTCTCTGTCTCGCCGCCTGTCTGTCTGTCCATCTGTCTGGCTTCCTGTCTCGCCACCTGTCTGTCTCTCCATCTGGCTCTCTGTCTATCAGTCGGGCTTTCTGTCTCACCAACTGTTTGTCTGGCTCTCTGCCTGTCTGGCTGCCTGTCTCGTTGCCTGTCTCTCTGTCTCGCCGCCTGTGTCTGTCTGGCTTCCTGTCTCGCCGCCTGGCTGTCTGGCTCTCTGACTATCTGTCTGGCTTCATGTCTTGCCACCTGTCCGTCTCGTCGCCTGGCTGTCCATCTCGTCGCCTGGCTGTCCATCTCGCCGCCTGTCTCTCTGTCTGTCTACCTGTCTGGCTTTCTCTCTCACCGCCTGTCTCTCTGTCTAGCTATCTGTCTCTCTGTCTGGGTCTCTGTTTATCTGTCTGGCTTCCTGTCTTGCTTCCTGCCTGTCCGTCTCTCTGTCTATTTGGCTAGCTTCTTGTCTTGATGTCTGGTTGTCTGGCTGGCTTACTGTCTTGCTGACTGTCTGTCTGTCTCGTCACCTGTCTGTTTGTCTGGCTCTCTGTCTATCTCGCTGGCTGGCTCGCCGCCTGTCGGTCTGTCTTGCTGTGAAATAAACCCCTGCAGTGATTTGAGGCTATTTTTAATAGGAAAACACCAATTTCTGAAGCAGTTTGAGCACAATATTAGACTGTGAATCATAGCGCTATTCTGCTTTTACCGGTTTTTGTTAACTTATTGTATTGTTTTCCATGCAGATTCCTTGCAACCAGTATATCATTCTCCGCCTTACAATTTGAGTTCCTGCTGGGCCTTACACCTGTTGCCAGAATTCTCCAAGCCACCTTAAAGGCTGTATGAAGGAGAATGCAGCCTGAAGTCCTATCACAACCTACTACTTCTGATTGGCTAAAAATAGCAAAAGGCTTCTGGGAGTTAACTAGTTTCCCACATTGTATAGGTGCCTTGGATGGCAAACATGTTTGGGTCCGAAAGCCTCCAAATTCAGGATTGAGATACTTCAATTAAAAAAGATACTTTTCAGTGGTGTTGTTGGCTTTGGCCGACAGCAACAGCAAATTTATCCTTGTGGACATAGGGGCATATGGAAGCACAGCAGACTCATGGGTGTTTCTATCGTCAAGAATTGGACAACGTCTGGAGCAAGAAGCTTTACACCTACCACCTCCTCAAAATCTTCCTGGAAATACGTGTCCCGCTATACCATATTTGGTCTTGGCCGATGAGGGTTTTGCGTTAAGCCTGCACGTCATGCGGCCATATCCCCGGTGACAGCTTACTACCCCTAGGCGCATTTTTAATTATCGTCTATCGCGTGCCAGACGACATGTAGAGTGTGCTTTTGGTATATTAGTTTCACACTGGCACACATTAGATGGCGCCCTACAGTTGTCTTCCAAGGGAGCTGTTGGCGTAATCAAAGCCTGCGTTGTCCTACATAATTTTTCCAGAATGACTGATGGACCCTTTGAAGAGGAAATCCTGCAAATTCCAGCAACAGAACTTCAGCTGTGTACATTGATAACCGGCTACTTTAATTCTGCAACAACTGCAGTACCGTGGCAAGAAGGATTCATGGCTAGGGGTGTAACAATCTTTATTGTAATTAATATTCCATTTTTCAACAGTGGTTATGTAAACAAATTAGTGGTTTGTGCATCTTTAATTTTTTATGTTTTCCATATTTTTGGGGTCGGGGTGGGGGTTCAGTGTGAGCGTACAAAATCTTCTTCCTTTTTTGGCATTAAAATCATCATTATGTCTATGATTTCCGTCGTTCCCCCTTTAATTAAAAATTGTGTTTTGTGAAAAAAGTTGGTCTTTGCATTTTATACTGATTGTACCTTTCACCCCTTAGTAACCAAGCCTGTTTGCACAATTTCCTGACATGTGTCACTTTAACATAGAACTTTGTTAAGGTTTTGCATATCCAAGTGATTCTGACATTATTTTTGCCACCTATGAGACGATTTCTGTAAACCAAAGCATTTGATTGATCTGCGAATCAAACACATGCGGAATCCACTGTTCCTATCTGCTCTTGTGAGACTGCTTTGGGGCTTATTAACACAAGCGTATATTGGCCGGCGTTTTCACTAACGGCTGACATACGCTTCCATCTCAGCAGTACCCCCCCCCCCCCTTCCCTCTCCTTCACCGCTCTCTGCCTCTCTCCTCCACTCCAGCGTTTGCAATGGGAGGGGGTGAGGGGCGGAGCTAAACTATACTCTGTCCCGCTCTCATTGCAAACGGCTCGGAGTGGAGGAGAGGCGAAGAGTGGTGAGGGGAGGGGGAACTGCTTAGATGGAAGCGTATACCGGCCGTCCGTGAAAACGCTGGCCGATATACACTTGTGTAAATAAGCCCTTAGGCCTAATGTCCACGGGCATGCATGGTGGAATCCCACAGCGGTTTCTACATGTGCCCGCAGCCATGAGACAAGAAATGACAGTATAGTCATCTGTCCAGATGCTGCGGGTCCCCTCTCTGTCCCAGGCCGGATCTTCTTTCTTCTGACTGGCAGATGTGCTAGGCATGCCAGCAGTGTGCTGCTCCCATGCACCGTGCTCACTTTTAAAAAAAATCTCCAAGCTGAATGTGAAATTGTATATGGCGGAGGGCGGCCTCTGGGCCCCTTTTAAGCGCAGGGGCCTGGTCGCCATTGCAACCCAGGCGACCCCTGATAGGACACCTAGGATCATAAAAGAAAAAAAAAAAACAACATAATTTCCTTCAAGAAAAACTTTTATTAACACATTTTGGTCTTCAAAGTTTTGATCTTTTCAAAGTATGGCGAGAAAACTGCAAACAGCCGAAAACAAAAATAAAATCAACGACATTGAAACAACATACATGTATTTACATTTCTAGATTAATGTATGTGGCAGAGGTACTTGGCAAGGCCTGATCAGCCACACCTTGCCCTGGATGATGTTGCAATGGCGCTGCTTCTTGATCCTGAAGTTGATTTCTCCCTGAAATTTGCATGGGCATTTGGGAACTCTGCCCTGTGCGTGGGAGAAATGAGCTTGTGGGCTGCTGCACATAGTGGTAATGAGAATTTTGTGGCGAAGGGCCAAACTATTGAAGGGGGGGGGGGGGGGCAAGTATAAAGTCATAGACCTCGGTGTCCACATAACGGCCAGCAGGCTGCACGCCTTCTAGCTTGTCGCACAGGGAGAGCTTCCTGTGAGGTCGTTGCTCCTTGCTGGGAGGTCAATGCTGCCCCCACATTGGCTGAACCAGCTTCGCTGGCCTGCGTATATACAAATGAGCTGGCATTGCTATCTGAAGTAGCTTTCTCTTGCCCATGGATGTTATCAGCAGTCCTGAGAAAGAAAGGGTAAAAACAAAGGAAATGGGTTAAGCGGGCACACTCTAGAACAGTGGTGGCAACCCTATGGTACTGGTGCGAGAGGCAGCAAGCAGAGCCCTCTCTGCTGGCATGAGCCACCGAGAGCTGCTCACCACAGTAGTGATTACGGCTGGGGTGTCCTAGCTTCCCGGCCGTTAACCACATAGTGGTGCTGCTGTCAGCGCTGATTCCAGCACACTCTCTGACGTCAGTGTATGCAGCCAGGATCCTTCTCCCCCGAGTCCTCTCCTCCTTAGTTCTGCAGGAGAGGAAAGGGAGGAAACATTCCAGGCTCACACAGTGACGGCAGTGTGCACCGAGGATCAGCACCGAGAAGAGGGGGAGCAGCGCTGACTTTATAAGTGTATGGGGTGGGGGGATATTACTACTAGGGCTGCTGAACGGGTCACTTTTACTACTGGAGCCCAGTTGGAGCATACCGTTGTCAGCGCTCCCCGACTTCTGGTTCCCAGCGGCTAACTCAGGTTCGGTGCTGCTGGTCAGGTGAGGCCACTACAGGCCGCAGAGAACCAGAAGCAATCGCGCCCTCAAAGCATATACATAGAGACGAAAATCCTGAAGAGGTCGTAGAAACACGAGCCTCTGTGTAAAATAGTAAGGTCTTCTTTGAGACCCACCATCCTCACTTTTTTGTTGGCGTGAGATCTCTTTTTTTAAATTGATCCCTACAACTTCTCCACTTCCTTCTCAGCTCTTCCACTGCAAGAAAAAAAAATTGAAAGTTGGTTACCTTGTTTTTTTTTTTATACCTTAAAAAAGTGTGACAGCGGCATTTTAATTCCCTGATGTTCGGGTATTCCGTACAGTTTCCCCGCAATGAGATAGCCTTCTGAAAGGTCCCAGGGCTGTCATGGTCATCCCTGTGGGGTGGCTTGATAGACTGCCTGCTAAATAGCAGTATGATGTAATGTACAGATGAGCGAGCATTCTCGCTAAGGGCAATTACTCGAGCGAGCATTGTCCTTATCGAGTACCTGCACACTCGGAAGAAAAGATTCAGGTGCCGGCGGGGGGCGGGGAGAGCAGGGGGGAACGAAGGGGAGATTTATCTCTCCCCCCCGCTACCCCCTGCTCACTCCCGCAACTCACCGCTCACCTGCGCCGCTACCCGAATCTTTACTTTCGAGCGGGCAGGTACTCGCTAAGGACAATACTCGCTCGAGTAATTGTCCTTAGCGAGTATGCTTGCTCATCTCTAATGTAATGCTATGGCATTACATCATACTGAAGGAGTGATCAAAGCATCGCAAGTTGTCGTGCCCCCCGGGGACTAGAAGATAATGTAAAAAAAATAAAGTTTACAAAATATATATAATAAAAGTTAAAAAAACATATTTACAGTAAAAAAAAATCTAAGTAATAAAGCAAAAAATACATATTTGTTATCACAGCATCCATAAAAGTCCGATCTATCAAAGTAATACATTATTTACCCTGCACGGTGAATGTCGTTCGAAAAAAAAAACTAAAGAACGCCATTAATGCGCTTTTTTGGTCAACATGTCTCCAAGAAAAAATGCAATAAAAAATGATCAGAAAGTCGTATATATTCAGAAATGGTACCAATGGAAACAACAGGATGTCCTGCACAAAATGAGCCCTCACATAACCATGTCGACGGAAAAATAAAAAGGTTATGGTGCGCAGAAAATGGAGACAGAAAATAGTTTTTTTAAATTAAATATCTTAAAAAAAAAATACAAGTAGTACAGCAGGTTAATGTAAATTTGTATTTAAGCATTCTCAACGTGTACTTACTCACTGCAGTGCGTGAAGCTATTGGGGTTCGCAGCCATCGCTCCCCGAACATTTCTGCAGGCACCTCTTCCCAGCTCTTCGGTACGGCTGTCCCATATGCTAGGATGCTCCTCCACTGATGTAATGAGCCTCTCCTGATCTATACTTGGCATTTTTGATGCTAAACTGTCTGGCAACTAATAACTCCTGAGAGGATCTCACCAAAAATGGCTGCTGTCTAGAGATGAGCGAACCTACTCGTTTCGAGTAATTACTCGATCGAGCACCGCGATTTTCGAGTACTTCCGTACTCGGGTGAAAAGGTTCGGGGGGCGCCGGGGGGCGGGGGGAGGCGTGGCGGAGCGGGGGGTAGCAGCGGGGAACAGGGGGGAGCCCTCTCGCTCTCCCTCTCCCCCCCCACTCCCGGCTGCAACCCCCCACTCACCCACGGCGCCCCCCGAATCTTTTCGCCCGAGTACGGAAGTACTCGAAAATCGCAGCGCTCGGGCAAAAAAGGGGCGTGGCCGAGTAGGTTCGCTCATCTCTACTGCTGTCCCTTCCTCCATGCACTTAATGGCTCTGCTTTGTCACACTCACCAAAGAGCCAGGCACTCCCACTTCATTTACATAGCTCCACAATTTGACAGTAAAAATCGCATTGCATCGCTTCCAAAACGCAAGCTTTCGTGTTGCGATGCGAGACACCTGTCTTTCCATTGCAGTGTATGGGCGACATAAATAAGCAAAATGCTAAAACAATCTTCCTGCTGCGATTTTTAATCCTCGCATCGCAGCTTGCCCTAAAACATCGCTAATGGAAAGGTTGTCATTGAACAATATGTGGGGCACTTTCTTGTGAGAGTTCGCACTCTCGCATCGCACTAAAAACGTGCGATTTCCTTGCAAGTGGAAAGGGGCCCTAAGGGTGAATACCCACTTGCGTTTTTCTTGCGTGTTTTTTTCACACGATTGTCAATGGGACTTTCTGAAGGCAAAAACGCATCGCAAGTTGGTGCTTTGCAATTTTTGTGCGATGCGTTTTTAACATTAGAAAGTCGCATTTACAATCACGGGAAAAAATGCAGCGATATCGTGTGAAAAAAGCGTGAAAGAAAAACGCAAGTGTGCAGGAGCCCTAAGGGAATATCTGCCTGGAATTTAAATGTTGTTCTTCCTGCATTTGCATGGGTTTCCTATAGGTATTCCAGTTTCCTCCCACACTCCAAAAGCATACCAATAGGTTAATTTAGAATTTAGGTTGTGAGGAAACAAGTCTCCCTAAGCAAAATATTTTATTTTACTTTTTTGAGTAAAATTTAAAAAATAAGTTTGATGTTCGCGGTGAGATCGGGGGAGCCGTGCAGGTGTCATGGCAGCTAGGGACCTTCTGAAAGGCCCCAGGGCTGCCTTAGCAGATTGCCTATCAAGCTGTTCCCGTGGGGTGGCTTGATAGTCTGCCTGTCAGAATGCAGTATGACGTAATGCTATAGCATTACGTCATACTGCAGGAGCAGTAGCATCAAGGATCAAAGCATCGCTGGTTGTGGTGCTCTAGGAGGACTAAAAGAAAGCGTAAAAATAAGAACAAAAAATTTTACTAATTATTGAAAAAAAAATAAAGTAATAAGAGTTCAAAAAACCTCCCTTCTGCCATGTTTGCAATAAAAAAATTCAAAATAATAAACCTAAAATATGTGTTTGGTATTGCTGCGTCCGTAAAAGTCCAATCTATCAAATTAATGCATTATTTTACTCACAAGGTGAACGTGGTATGAAAAAAAGAAAGAAAGCCAGAAATGCACTTTTTTAGTCACCCTATCTCCGAGAAAAAATGTAATAAAAAGCGATCAAAACGTCAATTGTATGCAAAAATGGTACCAACGGAAACGACAGGACATACCGCACAAAATGAGCCCTCACATAACTATGTCAACAGAAAGATAGAAAAGTTATTGTGCACAGAAAATGGACACAAAAAGTAATTGTAAAATATCTTTAAAAAAAAATACAAGTATTACAGCAAAAAAAAAACTATACAATTTTGGTATCGTAGTAATCGTACTGACCCGCAGAATAACGTTATCGGGTCATTTTTGTTGTGGCTTGTGTGCTGTAGAAACAGAACACATCGAAAGATGGTGGAATGTTATTTTTTTCCATTTCTCTCCACTTGGAATTTTTTAAAAGTTTTTCAGTACATTTTATGGTGCAATAAATAGTACCATTGAAAAACACAACTCATCCCACAAAAAGCAAGCCCTCATACAGCGACGTCAATGGATAAAAAAAGGAGTTACGATTTTTTTAAAGGGAGGAGGAAAAACGAAAATGGAAAAAAGCAAAAAAGCTCTGTCACTAATGGTCAAGTCAAATTTCTTGATACCTCAGAAGAAGTCTCAATCTGGCTGGACCCCCACCTGACCTCTGCGGCCTCTACGGCCTGCTCTCCTGTAAGAAATTAACCACCAAATGCTACAGTATCACTAACGTCAGAGACATTGTGCTGAGTGACTATTAATACCCTATGTTAGCTTGTCCTCAGTTTTTCTCTTACCTTGGTGTAATATACAGGTTACCCCTCACATTTTCTGTGAGTGCCGAGGGAATGTACCCTCCTGGTGTCCTTTAGCCGTAAAGTAGATTGCATGTTTTATCTGCTGACTAACCCCCACTACTTTCTTGGTTTGGGATGTATACCTCTGCAGGTTTGGTTTGGCTGGAAAGGTGGGAAGAGGGAGGCTATTAAGACTGGTGTGCTACCTCTGATATCATTACATTACTCATAGGTATATACTCCTGTCAATGCTTTCTCTTCTGGGACCATGGCTGGGAGGGATTTATCTATGGTTACCTAGAATATGCAGTGGCTGAATGATAAGATTAAACACTCATAGTAACATAGTATGTTAGGCTGAAAAATAACATATGTCCATCTAGTTCAGCCTATTACTCTCCCCCCATGTTGATCTAGAAGAAGGCAAAAAACAAAACAAAACAAAGAGGTAGAAGCCATTTACGGGAAAAGAAATTAGAGATGAGCGAGCGTACTCGGAAAAGCACTACTCGCTCGAGTAATTTGCTTTATCCGAGTATCGCTGTGCTCGTCCCTGAAGATTCGGGTGCCGGCACGGAGCGGGGAGCTGCAGGGGAGAGCGGGGAGGAACGGAGGTAAGATCTTTCTCTCCCTCTCTCCCGCCTGCTCTCCCCTGCTCCCCGCTGCGACTCACCTGTCAGCCGCAGCGGCACCCGAATCTTCAGGGACGAGCACAGCGATACTCGGATAAAGCAAATTACTCGAGCGAGTAGTGCTTTTCCGAGTACACTCGCTCATCTCTAAAAGAAATCTTTCCTGACTCGAATTTGGCATTCAGAATAATTCCTGGATCAACAACCATTCTAAAGTAATCACTGACTATAATATGTAATATTGTATTGCTCAAGAAAGACATCTTCTATCGAATTGGTCATCACCACGTCCTCAGACAGAGACTCCTATAGTCTCACTGCTCTTACAGTAAAGAACCACTTTCTATGTTGGTGTAGAAACCTTCTTTCCTCTAGACATAGAGGATACCCCCTTGTTACTGTCACAATCCTGGGTATAAATAGATCATGGAAGAGATCTTTCTGTTGTCCCCTGATGTATTTATACATAGGTATTAGATTGCCCCTCAGCCATCCTTTTTCTAAACTAAATAATCCCAATTTTCATAATCTCTTTGAGTATTGTAGTCCGCCTATTCCACTGGTTGCTCAAGTTAAGTTTAAAGTTAACCAAAATCCCCAAAATCTTTTTCCTTATCAGTGTTTCCCAGTGGTTTCCCATTTAGTGTGTAATGGTGACATCTATTTCCTCTGCCCATATGCATAACCGTACATTTATCAGTGTTAAACCTCGCTTGCCACTTTTCTGCCCCCAATTTATCCCGATTCATTCTGTCCTCTCTTGTGTTAATTACTTTGCATATTTTTGTATTATCTGGTTTTTCGCTCAGAAAAATTAGACTACATATAAATAAAGTGGATATGGCAATTAGAATAAATTCACGGATCAACATCCAATCTGTAAAAATCTAGTACATGGAATGTTTCAAAATATTTCTTTCAAGAAAAGCATCCAGGCCCCTCGTTAACTGCTTCAAAGATTCAACCATCACAACAAGTTCCATAGTCCCACTGCTTTTACAGTAAAGACACCCTGTCTAAATGTGGAGGAAGGCCCCTTTACTTGGTTAAAAAGCAAAGTAGAATAGGTCATTAGAAATATCTCTTCATTCTAGTATTTCTACATTGTAATTAAATCACCCCCAGGTCATCCTTATTCTAAACCGAATAACCCTAAATTATGGCGACCTGTCATACCTAAGGGTGCTTTTACATGGACAATCTGTCAGACACAGATGTCCCACAGATCACACTAGCGATTATATCGTTCCTGTGCTTTTTCACAGGAATGAACATCTGTGACTGAATGGAGGTGGAGCAGGCCGGAGAACATTCCAGCCCACCGGCCTCCATTCACAGTAAGCAGGCAGTCATTCATAAGTGAACAATGGCCTGTTTACACTGAACAATCCGTCGTACAGTTTTCTGAATGCAGAAACTTAATGATGAACGAGAATTGAACGAGTTCCTATTTGTTGTTTACTCTGAATGCATCATTTAGATTCTCACTGGATCGTGGGAATCCGAATGATAATCATTTTGTTTAAAAGCACCTTAAGGCTGGGTTCACATAGGGGTGGATTCCCGGCGAAAAATCTTGCGGTTTGGCCGCAGCGAAAAACCGCGAAATTTCCGCCGGGAGAAGCGCTGCTTCAAAACCCGCGGCACTTAGCCGCGGGTTTTGAAGCGGCCTGGCCGCTCGCTCTTCCGCTGTCATTCAATAGCTGAGAGCTGCCTCTAATTGGTCCTTGCGCTCAGCCAATCAGAGGCA
The DNA here is from genome assembly GCF_035609145.1 of Eleutherodactylus coqui. Classification (NCBI taxonomy): domain Eukaryota; kingdom Metazoa; phylum Chordata; class Amphibia; order Anura; family Eleutherodactylidae; genus Eleutherodactylus; species Eleutherodactylus coqui. The sequence goes on along the minus strand of NC_089837.1, from coordinate 370,074,478 downwards.
GCACTCACTCACTCATTCATGAATTCATGAATGGGTGAGTGAGAGCTGCCTCTGATTGGTGAGGGCTGTGACCAATCAGAGGCAGCCCATTTAGCAGGCGTGGATTTTAAATCCCCGTCTGCTGAATACTACACATAGCAGTTCAGGAGAACTGCCGGCCGGACGCGGCTGAACTCCGGCTGCAGGAAAAAGGTGAGTATACTTTTTTTTTTACACATTTTAGGATGGTTTTCAGGGAAGGGCTTATATTTTTAAGCCCTTGCCGAAAATTCATCCCGCGCTTGCCGGCAGCCCATTGCTTTCAATGGAGCCGGCTGTATTGCCGGCTCCATTGAATTCAATGGGCAAGCATCGTTCTTCCCTGCCACAGCTGTTACAGCTGTGGCAGAGGAGAAGGATCTTTAGTATATGTTCTCAATGAGGTCGGCGCTGCTGCCGCCAGCCCCATTGAGCGCATATATAGAATGCAACAAATCGCAGAACGCAGATAGGCGCGTTCTGCGAATCGTTGTGTCCTATAATTTATCGCATGTCCGCATAAAAATCGGACGTGACCGATCCCATTGCGAAGCATTGGGTCTATATCTACGCGGATCGCATGCGCATACGCAAATCGCGGGAAAAAACGCCCGTGTGAACCCAGCCATAGTCTCCCTTCTCTGCATCTTCTCTAGTCAACTATGTCCTTCATATATATATAGGTGTCTAAAATTGTGCACAATTTTCCTTGCATAGTCTGACTAGGGATTTGTAAAGAATCAACACAATGTTCTTATCTTGAGCATCTATGCCTCTTTTAATGCATCCCATTATTTTATTTGTCTTGGCAGCAACTGCCTGGCACTGGTTACTAAAATGAAGTTTGCTGTTTACCATTGTTTCCAAGTCTTTTTCAGTGGCGAGTTTACCCAGTGTTTTGCTATTTCAAGCACAGCTTTGCATTTGATTTTCTCAGCTCAAGTGCATGACCCTAAATCTATCCTTTTTACACGTCATTTATTCTTTCTCTGTTGAAACCTCCTGCTTCCTCAAATCTCTCTATAATATATCACTCTTTGTGATAATTACTTTACAGAGCTTAGTATCATCTGCAAATATTGAAATTGTACTCTAAGTCTTCTGCAAGGTAATTTATAAATATATTAGAAAGTAACGACCCCTCTAGTACCTGTGACTAAATTTGAGGATGTAGCACTATAAACCTGGTGTGGTTGTCTATCCAGAACACTTCTGAGAGCTTAGTCAGCACGGTCCTTTGAGTCTGCTGCTGCACATCCTTGGAAATTCTCCTGTTCCCTCTTTGGAACTGGTGGCCAAAGGTAATGTCGTGGTGCCGACTCAATCGATGCTGGATGGTGAGGGACAAACATCTCCATTCTCTTTCTTAACTGATATGCTGACTGGGCTGTTAATCATGCCAGCCAGCCTATCAGTCATTTGTTTCGGGTAGTTATTCTAGCTTCTCTGTGTACAGGATGCCAGTAATACCTTTGTTATACATTTATATTCAGGTCCAACTCTGAGGCTATGCTTATTCTGCCTTATTTGCCTTAAGAGTATTTAGCCTTGTACTCTTGTGTGTTTCTTTCTGTGCCTTTGTTTAGGACTTTGGTTTTTCACTATTACTATTTATTTCACATTTAGCTTCTACTTACTATCGCTTTTATACTCAGTCCTCAGTTTTGTTCATTTGGCTATCTGCTCCATTCATGCCTTACGCATCTCTCTCCAATATTCCACCTAGGGACTTGTAGGGAATCAATTTAGGTTCCTGTCGTGGGGTCGTCCTTATCAGGCTGTGCACTCTACTTTAAAGGGAGGGTTCAGACGGAGCAGATTAAAAAGAGATCTTTGGCCTCACTTCTATATCTACCCCAATCAGTTTCCTAGTTCTGTATGTCTAGCTATCTAGAAACCTACTGGGTTATACATCATTCAGCCTGTCTCTGTCATCTGTCTTTGAATCTGTTTGTCAGTCATGTCAACAGGTATGGTCGGATGTGACGGTATTACCAGAGTGAATGTAGGAAAAAAGTGGTAGTAGGCGCAATTCTTTAAAAGAGGCACGAGATGTGATGTTAAGCTTGACTCTTGTCCACGATAATCCGTCCGCGGGTAACGCAGTGAACGCTTTCCATAGCGTTGCTATGGAATATTTTGTTGAGTGAAATAATATCCATATCCATATACAATATAAAAATATCAAATAAGATTAAAATAAACCAAAATAAAAATTTGAACTAAAAATATATATAATATAAAAAAATTAAGGCCTCCCTCACACAAGTGTTTGCAGAAACACAGCGTTTTTCAACACTGTGATTACTGCACTTTCAGCAGAGTTGTCATGCATTTTTGACAATGTTTTGGCTGCTTTTTCAGCTGTGCTGAAAGTCAATACTCACCTAGCTGGCGCCATCCCTGTCCCTGTTGCTGCTCTCTGGAGCTAACAGCACTTGTCATCGCCGACAAAGGATCTTTTGCTAATGATGGTTTTTGAAGACCCTGCCCCCAGCAAGTGATTGCTCTGATTGCCTGAGCCCGCTGAGTTTCAGCAAGCTCAGCTAATCACAGCCAGCGCTGGATGCACCAATCACAAAGATTCAGTGAATTCGGTGCTTCTGAACCAATCAGAGCAATATTTCACTGAGAGGCAGGGATTTTAATGCCCATCACTAGCAACAGATGCTTGGTCGGCTTGACAAGTGGCCGGCAGCCTGCCCGGAGCTCTGTAGAACAGCTGCGGGGATCCTGACGGCGCCCGCTAGGTGAGTATTCCTTTCTTTTAGGTAGTGCATTGCGTTTAGAGCTGCAAAAAACTTGGTAACCACTGCCCTTTCATTTCAATGGGCGACGCAGGGCTAAAAATGGTCAAAGATAGAACTTGCATCACTGTCAAAGTGCAGCATTGAAGACACTGCGCTTTAACGCTTGTGTGAACACCCCCATTGAAATGAATAGGGGCATTGTACAGCATTCAGCGCAGCGCTGAAAAGGCAGTGCTAAACGCTGTACAAAAACGTCTGTGTGAGGGATTAGTATTATTGGAATTAGAATAACCATGATATATATATATTTGCAGTTAAATAGCTGTTGTTACCAATGCTTATATTAATTCTGATGTTGACTCAATGCTCTGTTGACCTGTTATTTTTTATTTCTTGCCTTTTTCACACATACTCCCTAAAAAAAACTATATCTTTTTTATTTTTCTGTCAACGTCGCTACATGATTCCTTTTTTTTGCAGAATGAGTTGTACTAATTAGTGCTATCATTTGTTGTGCTGTATTATGTAATGATGTACAAAGACAGGGCAGGCACCACCAAAACTGCTAAAGATAGCCGGTGCATAATGGGACACAAGAAAATCAATCTAATCCCATGTGAAAATGAATTTGTGGGAAAACATGAAAACACACTGTTGTAGGTATAACATATCACTCCCAGGCAGGTGCATGATAATACCGATCTGAATGCAATACATTGGCATGAATCCTGCACATGTGCAAATGAGATAGCCCAAACAGCCCTATCAACAATATACACACATAAATAAGTGCATGCTCCAAGAAAATAAGTCAATTAGGGATATGTACCAACTATGCCAAGTCCAATTTGATGCGTATCAGATGAGCGTTAGCAGTATGGAATATTTACTTATCACAGTGGTACATAAAATTCAATAAAAAAATCTAAGTTCAGAGTGGTGCGATATAGGTAGATAGCCACAATGTGAATAATGGGGACTAAATGCTGCCATACTGACAAGCAAACCAGTCAGCAGATTAGAGCTGGCAGAGAGCAAGCACAAGACAGCCAACACGTCATTCCATATACAGTGGCTATAAAAAGTCTACACACCCCTGTTAAAATGCCAGATTTTTGTCATGTTTAAAAAAGTGACAAAAAAATGAATCATTTCAGATTTATTTCCACCTTCAATGTGACCCATCATCTGTACAATTCATTTGAGAAACAAACTGAAATCTTTTAAGGTGGGAATAAAAACAAAAAAAAAAGTGGTTGCATAAATATGCACACCCTAAGGGCGGACACCTACTGGCGTTTTTTTCTCCACTGCGCTGCGTGAATAAGTGAAAACTCTCGCAGTGCGAGAAAAAAAACGAGATATCGCAAGTCGTTTCAATGGCGCCAGTGGCAGCAGCGCTAGCCCCATTGAAAAGATATGGAGAATACCGCAGACTTCTGCCACAGCTGTGGCAGAAGTGCAGCATGCTATCCCATTGCTTTCAATGGGATCGGCGCTGCTGCCGGTCCCATTGAAAGCAGTGGTTTGTAGCAAACCCTGCAGTATGATTTTCAGGGAAGGGCTTGAAATATAAGCCCTTCCCTGAAAAGCATCAATAAGTGGTAAAAAAATAATTAAAAAAATTACTCACCTCTCCGCTGCTCAGACGCGTCCTCCGGCTGGCTCCCTGACACTGCTGTCCAGCACTTTCAGCAGGCGGGGATTTAAAAATCCCCGCCTCTTGAAAGGGCTGTGCTGATTGGCTGAGTGCTCAGCCAATAGCAGCTAGTGCTTATCTATTGGCTGAGCGCTCAGCCAGTTACAGATAGTACTTAGCTATTCATGCAGGGATAGCATGCTGCACTTCTGCCACAGCTGTGACAGCTGTGGCAGAGGATTCCTTCATCCCCAGGGTCCCCACGGGGATGAAGGAAACGCCTGCCACAGCTGTCACAGCTGTGGCAGAAGTCTGCGGTATTCTCCTTATCTTTTCAATGGGACTAGCACTGCTGCCGCTGGCCCCATTGCAAAGACTGTGATATCCCGGTCTTATTTCGGCATCTTTCTTGCGCTGCAAGACGAGAATTGCCACGTGCTCTTGCAGCGCAGGAAAGAAAATATCACCAGTGGGTGTCAGCCCTCAGACTAATAGTTTGTTGATATACCGTTTGACTCTATGACAGCATTCAATCTTTTTGAATAGGTGTCTATCGTCATGGCACATCTTGACTTGGCAATCTTTGCCCACTATTCCTTCCAAGGGCGCTCCAAACGTGTGTGTACCGCCCTCTTCAAGTTAACCCACAGATTTTCAATGGGATTCAGGTCTGGGCTCTGATTGGGCCATTCCAAAACTTTGATCGTCTTTTTTTCTTTTGTTTTGGAGGGATGCTTTGGATCGTTGTCGAGCGGAATACTGAAATTCGTCTTCATCGTTTTTGCAGAGACCTGAAAGTTTTGTGCCAAAATGGACTGATTTTTGGAACTGCTCATAATTCACTCAACCTTGATTAACCCCTTAGTGATGAAGCCTGTTTGCGCCTTAGTGAAGGAGCCAAATTTTGGAAATCTGACATGCGTTATTCAACATAGCATAACTCCGTAAAGGTTTTGCATATCCAAATGATTCTGACATTGTTTTTTTCGACACATGTTGTACTTCATTTAGGTGGTAAAAATAGACCAATATAATTTGTGTATATTTATTAAAAGTACCAATATTGGAAACATTTTGAAAAAATTGTCATTTTTTCACATTTTCAACTGTAATATCTCAAATATGTCCAAACATACTGTACAAATTTTTGATAGGATATATATTTCCATCTGTTTACTTTATTCTGAATGCACATTTGAAAAACTTTTGTGTTTTTTTTTAATCATTTAGATGACGTACAAATTTAACATTACTTTTCAGCATTTTGAGGAACACTTTGTTTTCCTGCACCAAGCCAAGTTTGCAAAGGCTCATGAGTGTCAGAATAATAGATACCCCCCCCAAATGCCCCAATTTTAAAAACTGCACCCCTTAATGTATTCACTGAGGGGTGTCATGAGTATTTTGACCCCACCATTTTTTTCAGCAATTAATTCAATTTAGAGGAGAAAAAATAAAATTTCATATTTTTGCAAATATGTCATTTTAAAGATATATTTTTTCCTATAGTGCCCATGAAAATGAGGATTGACACCCCAAAATGGATACCCCTGTTTCTCCCGTGTTCAGAAATATACCCATTGTGGCCCTAATCTTATGTCTGGTTGCACAACGGGGCCTAAAACGAAAGGAGTAGTCAGTGTCTTTCAGAACATAAATTTAGCTTGAAGGCGTTTTAGGCCCCATAGCACTTTTGCAGAGCTCTTGAGCAGCCAAAACCAAAGAGAACCCCCACAAATGACACCATTTTGAAAACTAGACCCCTTAACGAATTTATCTAGGGCATGTACTACCCATTTTGACCCCACAGTTTTTGAATGAATTCAAGCAAAGCAAAAGGAAAAAATTGTGATTTTCGTTTTTTTGTCAATTCTGTCATCTTAAAAACAGCTTGTTTTGTGCAGCACACACATGAATGAAGCCTTGCACACCAAAATGGATACCCCTGTTTGTCCCATGTTCAGAGACATACCCATTGTGTCCCTAATCTTTCGTCTGGATGCACAACGGGGCCCAAAATGAAAGGAGTAGTCGGTGGTTTTTAGAACAGAAATTTAGCTTGAAAGCGTTTTAGGCCCCATAGCACACATGTAGAGCTCTTGAGCAGCCAAAACCAAAGAGAACCCCCACAAATGACCCTATTTTAAAAACTAGACCCCTTATCGAATTTATCTAGGGGTGTACTGCCCATTTTGACCCCACAGTTTTTGAATGAATTCAAGCAAAACAAAAAGGAAAAAAAATGTAATTTTCGTTTTTTTGGCAATTCTGTCATTTTAAAAACAGCTTTTTTTGTACACACATGAATGAAGACTTGCACCCCAAAATGGATACCCCTTTTTTCCTGTGTTCAGAGACATACCCATTGTGGCCCTAATCTTTTGTCTGGATGCACAACGGGGCCAAAAATGAAAGAAGTAGGGGGGCGTGGCCGGCTAATGCAGGAGTGAGTCGCACCTCAGCGCAGCTACCGCAACAGACCCCTATTTGACCGAATGTGGATGACCCAGGCCAGGTTACTCACCAGCATGACGAGAGGGAGGAGAAGAGGAGCACCGAGGACCGCACCGGACGACTCCGGGAGAGGAATCACAGCCTATTTGAGAAGAACTCCGGGTGTGGAGTCCCGCGCAATCGCACCCAACATGGCGCCCACAGCACATCCGGCACGGCAGAGGAGCTCCGATACAGAGCAGGAGCGGCCGGCCGAAGAAGAAAGGCAGGATAAGACCGGCGGGGACAGTGCGCCCACAGACACACACAGACCCGACATCAGGAGCCGTGGAGGAGCCGCCGGAGCCAGCGGGGAGAAGCCGGAAGGAAGAGAGGAGCCGATGCCTGCAGACAGCAGGGTCAGTGGGGGAAGAAGACGAGCGCCCGGCCGGGAGCAGACCACATCATCCGCGGCGGCGGGAGCGGTGAGTGGGGCGGACGGATCAGACTCCGGAGAGGGGAAAGCCGCACACAATGCAGAAGCTGAGCACACCAGAGCCCTAGCGGCCCCCCCGCATACCCCCCCTCAGAGCCACACAGCAACACACGAGCTGGAGGACTTGGCTCAACAGGGCAGAGCCCAGATACAACCCCTCATGCAGGAGGGAGCACCAAAGCTCCAAGGGACAACAGGCTCAGTCCCTACCGCCAGCATGAGGAACCCTGGAGCCCACACCATCCATGGGCCTCCACATCCCACAGTTCTAGGGGGATACCCCCACTCAGCAACACACGAGCTGGAGGTCTTGGCTCAACAGGGCAGAGCCCAGATACAACCCCTCATGCAGGAGGGAGCCCCAAAGCTCCAAGGGACAACAGGCTCAGTCCCTACCGCCAGCAAGATGAACCCTGGAGCCCACACCATCCATGGGCCTCCACATCCCACAGTTCTAGGGGGAAACCCCCACCAGCACACACTCCCTCAGGGCAGCATATCTCCACCACTGGCAGGCTGCACAACCCCGCTGCACGGCCCCATAACAACCCCCAGCTCTCCCGAAGAGCTTCCCAGACCCAAAGACACCCTTAATGGCAGTCACTTGGCCTCAGGAACCACCACAGGGACGCAGCCACACCACGGCACCCCACAGCCGCAAAGCAGTGTGACACAGAGAAGAGCTAGACAGCCCATCACCCAGGACGCGGACAAAACTACGGACCCCATCCCACAGCCACACACACAGACCCCAAAGCACAATAGCAGTGGCAGCGACAGCAACAGAGAGGGCCAACCACCCGAGCCCAGAAGCTCCCCGCGGAGTGAACCCGATAAATCTTCTCACACATCAGAGGCAGAAGACAGCTGGGATTGGAAACAGCATCTCAGGGCATTACCGACACAGAACCATATCGACGCTCTATTCCAACAGCTGGAAACTGCCCGCAAGAAGGATGTGGAGGCGCTCCAATATGAGATTCGACAAATCGGGCAGAGAGTCGAGGCAGTAGAGGAGGTTCAGGAGAAGATTACGGAGACCCTCGAGACACATAACCAAGAGTTACACCTGCACTCCCAGCAGATCCTAGAGCTATACACACACCTAGACGATCTGGAAAATCGTCATAGATGAAACAACTTGCGCATAAGAGGCCTCACAGAGGATGTCGAACCATCACAACTCAAAAACTGGGCCCAATCCTTCTTTAATAAAATCCTGAAAAGACCAGAGTCAACCACCCTGGAAATAGACAGGATTCACAGATTGCTTGGCCCGAAATCCTCTGACCCCAGCAGACCCAGGGACGTAGTTTACCGAATCCACTTCTTTAAGGACAAGGACTTAATTCTCCAAAAATTACGCCCCCTAAGAGACCTATCATTTAAGGGAGCTCCGCTCCAAATTCTTCCAGAGCTCTCGCGTCGAACTCTACAGCTACGCAAAGCTCTGAAGCCCGTATTGACACTCTTACAGGAAAGAGGGATTCCATATAGATGGGGTTTCCCCTTCCAATTGCATGCCTCCAGGAATGGCAAGTCCACCACTTTCAGAGGGCTGGGGGACCTGCCGAACTTCCTGGGCACCCTGGAGCTCCCGCCGGTCCGACTCCCGGACTGGCCCTCCCCATGTACCCTTCCAGCGATGCCCCCGACGAACACTTGGCAGCCAGCGCCCTCAAGACCTAGACGCCGCCGTAAAGAAACACGTCAGGAAGGGGGAAACAACACCAGAGACAAAGCGACAGAATGACTGTGCTGAACCTATCTACATCATACCATACAACCTCCTCCGTCTTAACTCTGTCTCTTTGGCCTACTTATCACCCTCTGCTCCCTTCCCTATGCAACACCTTTCTGGGGGAAGGTACCATCAACCCAAACTAGCAAGGGGGATAATTCGACCCAACTGGGTCTGTGAACATCCACTTCCACTGCAAAAATTCCCGGTTTTTGAACCCGGGAAAATATTACTGTAGGGGGTCGGGAGGCGGGAGGGAGCTCACCCTTCCTTGGCCCCCACTCTCCCACGTAGGGCTAACAGCCAATAAGAGCTGTTATTTACTGCCTGACCTAGGCAGGACACTAGTGAGGGGGGTCTTTAAGTACCCCCCCATTAGTCATAGTTTAGTTTCATGTTATTTGTTTCTCCCGTATATAATTCCCACCCATGTCCTTTCCTCATGTATCACTTCCCATCCCTTCCTCCCCGCCGACCCACCCGAGGGGAGACGAGAGGCACGCTCCCACCCTTGCTCCAAATTATAAATGGCAAATTTAACCTTTTGCTCATTTAACACCAAAGGCCTAAACAGCCCCCAGAAGAGAAGGCAGCTCCTTTTTCGCCTCCACAAAAAAAAGGTGATGGTGGCCCTATTGCAAGAGACCCACTTCATGGAGGGGAGCGTGCCGAACTGCTCCTCCTCACACTACCCCACATGGCTGCACAGCCCCGAACCCTTGAGAAAGGCGGGAGGGGTCTCCATTGCCCTGCATAGGACTCTCCAGAACCAACAAATCGATACCCTGATTGACTCAGGCGGCAGGTATATTTTTCTTAAAGCAGAAATTCTGGGCATAATAATTACATTTGCTAATATTTATCTCCCCAACCAGAACCAAGTCTCCTCTGCACTGAGAGTACTGAATGCTCTCGCCAACTTCGCGGACGGATCAAAAATCATTCTGGGTGGCGACCTTAACACGGTAATGGATCCTGCCATGGACTCATCATTGGGTAAGTCCTCCGTCTCCCGAACAGCAATCAGGACACTTAAGAAAAAGCTAGACACGCTTTAGTTAGTAGATCTCTGGAGAATACTGCACCCAGAAGATCGAGATTACACCTTCCACTCAGCGGCTCACAACTCCTATAGCAGGATAGACTACCTCATGATCTCACACAGCCTCTTAGATAGCTCCCCCTCATGTTCACACGGAGATCTGCTGTGGTCAGATCACTCCCCAGTTTTTGGAGGCCTGGCAGGTTGGGGATCCAGTCCAAGACAACAGTCCTGGAGACTCAATGATAACCTGCTAAGAGACCCTTTGTGTGTCTCAGCTATCAAAAAAGAGATAGAAACTTTCAAAGAGACACATCAGCTAGACCAGACGCCCGCACCAATTAAATGGGAGATGCTAAAATGCATAATAAGGGGCGTGCTGATCTCCCATGGGGCCAGAATCAAAAAAGAAAAATCGTCCGCCCTGACGGGCTTGATAGCCTCTCTGAAGACCAGGGAGTCCTCTAACAAAAGACAACAAAACGAGGTCTTGAGATTGGAGATCTCTTCAATACGACAGCAGATCCTAGAGATCTTAGACCAACGCTCCCTGGCCTTTAGGGATAAGCTTAGAAAAGGGTCCTTCGAATATGGGGATAAGTGCGGGAGACACCTAGCCAGAACCCTCCACCCCAGGTCTCCCCTCACTTATATACCCAAAATCCAGTCAACCAGAGGTCACCTGGTCCACAATACCAAAGACATACTGGAAGAATTCAAATCCTACTATAATAAACTTTACAACATTCCAACAGAGTCCCACTCCTCCACACAAACCCTAGGCAAGGAGATAGAAGCTTACCTGGCCGAACATGCCCCAAAGGGCTTGACGTCAGCAGAGGCGGAAGCCCTAGAACAAGACTTCTCCCCACAAGAACTACTGGACATAATCCAAAACCTAAAAGTAACTAAAAGCCCAGGGCCAGACGGATACACGGCCAGATTCTACAAACTATTTGTGGAGGAACTCTCCCCACTAGCAATAGAGGCATTTAACACGGTAAACAGAGAGTACCCATTCCCCAAACAATCATTACAGGCGCACATCGCGGTCATCCTCAAACCAGGGAAGGATCCCTCGGCCTGCGGGAGCTATAGACCGATTTTATTAATTAATGTTGACATTAAGATGTTTGCAAAACTGATAGCAAACAGATTACAGAATCTCATCCCCGGCCTGATCCACTTGGAGAAAGTCGGCTTCGTCCCAGGCAGAGAGGCAAGGGACAACACCATCAAAACAATGTCCCTAATAGCTAGGGCCAAAGCTACAAACAACCCGTTATGTCTCCTGGCAATAGATGCCGAAAAGGCCTTTGACAGGGTGAGTTCGACCTTCCTCTCTGCCACATTAAAGAAAATTGGACTGGGCCCGCGGATGCTCCAGTGGATCATGGCACTATACCGAGATCCTACGGCTAGAATCAGGGTGAACGGGACCCTGTCTGACCCGTTCAGAGTCAGTAACGGAACGAGACAGGGGTGCCCCCTTTCCCCCTTCCTATACATCCTAACTATGGAAGCCTTAGCCAACGCTATCCGAAGCAATAACTCAATAAAAGGCCTCAGGATAGGCTGCTCAGAACACAAAATGGCTTTATTTGCCGACGATCTGCTATTATACCTATCCAATCCCCGAATCGGTATGCCCGTGCTTTTAAAAGAATTTGAAAAATTCGGGAAAATTAACAACTATAAAATCAACGCACAGAAATCCGAAGCCCTGAATATCTCGCTCCCGCGGGCCGAGGCCTCCCATTTGAGGTCAGCACTCCCCTTTCGCTGGGTTAACTCACACATAAAATATTTAGGGACAAATATTTCAGCGGACCCGACCTCTGCCTACAAACTGAACTTCATTCCCTTTGTCGAGAGACTCGAAAAGGACCTAGGCAAATGGAACCCCCTCTACATTTCATGGAATGGACGTATCAACGCAATAAAAATGGATATACTACCCAGATTCCTTTACCTTAGCCAAACTATTCCGATCGGGCTCCCAAGAGCTTTCTTTATAAAAATCAGATCCCTAACCACAAGATTCGTTTGGAGGGGTCATAAACCGTGACTACGATACTCCCTACTGACGAGAGAAAAAGAAAGGGGGGGCCTGGGTCTGCCGGATTTCTCCCTATACCATAAGACCAACATCGCAAATTGCGCGCTAGACATCTTTAAAAACATTGATTCAAAGCTCTGGGTGGAAATAGAACACTCAGGCAGAACTGACGGGCTGTACGGAGCCATGTGGATACCACTCAAGTGGGTTAAGTCCATTCCCAACATCTCCCCCTTCAGCCTCCAACTATTCAATACTTGGGCGAGCTTCGCGCCTAGACTAGGATTGGTCACAGTCCCAGGCCCATTAACACCGCTTATAGCAAACCCCCTATTCGAAGTCCCGACAGGCCAGTCGGGGCTGCTATCCCTTCCAGTAGACCCAACTCCAAGACTAAGAGATGTGATGACACAGACAGGACTGAAGCCCATGACTGAGATATTGGGTCAGACTCCACCTCAGCCAGGTTCCTGGCTCCATTATCTACAGCTGAGGGGTTTTGTGAGCTCGCTGACGCCGAAGGTGAATCTGACGGCACCTCTTACGGAGTTTGAGCAACTCTGCCTATCAAACTTAAACCAGAGACACATGATCTCCAAGATATATAAAATGCTGTTGGGTCGGGAGACGGAGGACGAGATTCTGAAATACAAAGAGGCCTGGGAGCGGGAACTGGGTGAAAACTTCACCGAGGAGGAGTGGTGCAAAATCTGGGCCCTTACCCATAAGGTCTCTCCAGCAGGCAGAGTCCAGGATCTTAATTACAAGATAGTCTCCAGATGGTATAGGACCCCGGACCAACTACAGAGAATTTTCTGCCACTCCTCCCCGGGGTGCTGGAGATGCAGCGGGAGCAGGGGAACAATGGCTCACATCTGGTGGGAATGCCGCCCAGTGGCTGACCTCTGGAGGGAGGTGACAACCCTGTACAATTTTGTCTGCCACACAGATGTGACGATGACACCTGGACTAGCCCTGCTCTCGCTGTTCCCGTGCGCTACGAGAGTAGCCAAATCAAGTCTCCTAAAACACTTTATAATTGCAGTGAGGAGGCTTATCCCGAGGTTGTGGCGCTCCACAGCTGTCCCTACAAGGGGCATGTGGGTGGAGGAACTCCACACCCTTATGAGATTTGACGAACGTGGTGCGGATGTGCCCAAACTATGGGAAGCATATTGCAAGACATGGCAGCCATGGGTGGCATTTAGGAGCACAGACGACCTCAAAAGGTGGATAGATCAAGGCTCACTTGATTGAGATCCCTCTTCAAGAGTACAGACAACATCTGATACTGCCTCAACCGTCTCCAACCACCTAGCCCCCATACCCACCCCCAACCTTCCTGTTATCCCCATTCCCAGTACCCCTGTCTGTGGTTTAGTTTAAGAAAAATTTATTTAGTTAGGAAAAGAACAGTTTCAACAAGAGTTCAACTTAGGTGCGAGATGGGACGCCCAATCTCGCGCAACAGACTAAGGTCAAGAGGAGAGACCGAGTGGGGGGGAATGCCACGGTGAATACGCACCCCATACAATAACAGACACCCTCACAAGAGATAGCCACATTCCTATTCAAACCTCCTCCTCTCCTCTCTTTTTTTTATTTTCTACTCTTGGTAGAAGCAGTTGTTTATAGTGCTGTTAAATAGATAACTACCTTTATAGTTATCCCTTTTTCCTACTCATGTGAATTGACCATAACTTGATGTCAAACAATGACAGTTTTGCATTTAATAAAATTTATTTGAACATAAAAATGAAAGGAGTAGTCGGTGGCTTTCAGAACAGAAATTTAGCATGAAGGTGATTTAGGCCCCATAGCACACTTGTAGAGCCCTTGAGTGGCCAAAACGACAGAGAACCCCAACAAATGATCCCATTTTGAAAACTAGACCCCTTATCAAATTTATCTAGGGGTTTACTGTGTATTTTTACACTACAATCTTTGAATAAATCTAAGCAAAGCAGTAGGAAAAAAATTAAAATTTTTATTTTTTTGGCAGTTGTATCAATTTAAAAACAGATTTTTTTTTGCACAGCACACAAATGAATGAAGACTTTCACCCCAAAATGGATACCCCTGTTTGTCCCGTGTTCAGAACCATACCCCGTCTGGCCCTAATCTACTTAAATTACACATGGCTAGGCCTATAATGGAAGGAGCACCCGTTGGATTTCAGGGTACAACGGAATAAATTCCAGGCCCCATTGCCCACTTGTAGAGCCATTGAGCATCCAAAACGATAAAGAACCCCCACAAATGACCCCATTTTAAAAACTAGACCCCTTAACGAATTCATCTAGGGGTGTATTGTGTATTTTGACCCCACAGTATTTGAATAAATCTAAGCAAAGCAGAAGGAAAAAATTACGATTTTCATTTTTTGGCAATTTTGTCAATTTAAAAACTGTTTTTTTTTGTACATAGGAATGAAGACGTTCACCCCAAAATGGATCCCCCCATTTGTCCCATGTTCAAAAACATACCCCTTGTGGCCCTAATCTATTTAAAGAACACATGGCAAGGCCTGTAATGGAGGGAACACCCTTTGGATTGCAGGGCACAACTGTATACATTCCAGGCCCCATTGCCCACTTGAACGGAATAAAAATTGACACCTTAAAAAAAATCCCCCCCCTGCACCCTTTTCGGCATTCCCCAAATCTTAGATAAAAGTAATAATATGAGCTGTGTAGTATTTCCAAAGACAGGGGTAATTACGGAGGCTGGTTGGGATGGGTACATGGGGGAATAAAACCGTGTATCCCCCCTCCTCTCATGCTTTTTGGGGGGTATTTTGTGACCTCAGTAGCGGGTATGGGGTGTAAAAAGTGGCGCTCTGTGAGTCTCCGTAAGCTTGATGAGGTGCGGCGGTCTCACACAGAAGACGCTCAACAAGCTGCTCCTGGAACTGCAGGAAGGTGAGCGTTCCTGGGGCTTCTTGTAAATTACGTATTACAGGTAGCGGTCTGAATAATACCAGGCTCACGCAGCCGTAGGTGGAATCCGCTTGTGGAGGCCTGCAGCGGATCCCATCTGTGAGCCTGGCTGTGACCCTGCGTATGGCCACGTAATGTACTGCGCATAACTGCCTACTCCCACAGGCGGTCATGCGCAGTACTTTTTTTTCTGCTTGTATTTCCTGCACCGTCGTTTAGCGATGACACGGGTACCCGCAGCCCGTACACAATGTAGTTGCGTATGGGCTGCAGGCGTGTCCACGACCATGGAGCACAATGGGCTCTATGTTGCGGATATCCGCAGTAAAATAGAACATGCTGCTTTCTCTTTTCTGCGAGTGGATTACGTAATTCTGACCCGCTAATGTGAGCGGAATTGTGTAATCCAATGCGATTCATCTGCGTATTACCGCGGATCAGACGCATGTGGAATCCGGAATTCCTATCCGGTCATTTGAGACCAACCAAAGATAGATCGCTACCTTTTTATCACGTGACTGGCAACCGCTCAACAAGGTTACTGCTCCAGGCTCTCGCTGACCGTTGGTCGTTGGGGGTAAGGAGATTTTAAATTTCCTGGGCTCCCCGCCTCCTGCGCATGAGTCCGGTGTTTTGTCGGCGGTCGCATGTGCAGAATCCGGGAAAGTTCACGGAGGAAGATTGTGTCGGGGTGCAAATATGGAGGCCTCAGGTAAAAAGTTTCATCTCATCTCACCGATAGCATCGGTGAGGGGAGATGAAGCTTCACATTTTTTTTTACTTTTACGTGATCGCCATTATCCATGGGATAACGGCGAACACGTGATCAGGAACCGCTCACCGCGGCCCCCGTGAAATCTCGAGGCTCTTGGCTAAGTTTTGTAGCCAGGAGCAGGGAGATTTTAAATTACCCTGGCAATCCACGGCTTTTGCGCATGCGCCTGCCATTTTGGCGACGGGCGCGTTCACAGAAGCTGGGCTATGGTCCGTGGATAAATCCGCGGGCCTTAGGTACGTCATTTCATCCTCCCTCACGGATATGATCCATGGGGGGAGATGAAACATAAGCTTTTTAAACTTTTTTTTTACTTTTTAAAACTTTTTTTTTAAACTTTTTACTTGAAATGATCACCGGTGAAATCTCTCTGCTCCTGGCTACACATGGCAGCCAGGAGCAGAGGGATTTTAAATTTCCCGGGGCTCGAGCCCCTCTGTGCACGCGCCTGATGATTGACATCGGGCGCGCATGCGCAGACAGGGACTTCGGGTCCCGGAACACCGGGGACATCGGTGGACCTGAGGTGAGTATTTTCACCTCCCCTCATGGATCAGATCCATGAGGGGAGGTGAAACTTGTACTTTTAAAAAACTTTTTTGAACTTGACGTCTTACGTCTGGCGCGCATGCGCAGAAGAGCAGCGCCGGGTCCCGGAGGACCCATTCACCACAGGACATTGCGGACAAGCCGGGTGAGTATTTTCAGCTGCCCTGATGGATCCGATCCATCAGGGCAGCTGAATCTTTAACTTCTTTCACTGCTTCATTTACTTTATTGCGATTGCCGGGGGGGGGGGGGGGGGACTGCCCGCAGCTCAGGATGACAGCTCCATCCTGTCGGCTACCTGCGGGCACCGACAGCATGGAGCTGTCACGTCCTCAGCCAAGTGGGCATTAATCCTAAGAGGACGCATGTTTCTACGATCTCTAGGATTAAAGCCCACTTACTGAGGATGTGGAATCCCGATGGGGCCGTCACTAAGGGGTTACAGCCCCAGTTCCAGCAGCAGAAAAACAGCCCCAAAGTATAATGATGCCTCCACCATTTCATTTCCTCTAGACCAACAAGCTACATGGACATTGTCTTCATTCAGCCTAACATACTATGTACTATGTACCATACTTCACTGTAGGTATACTGTTCTTTTGGTTATGTGCAGTGTTGGCTTATATTTCAAGCTCCCCCACCTCGAAAATCCCGACAAAAGAGCACTACAAAGTTGCGCAACTTTGCAGCAACACAAAATCGCGATATCGTCAGAAATGTATGTTTATATTTTTTAAAAATTACAAAACTCTCAAAAAAATCATCTAATTAAAAAATATATATATTTGGTTTCATTGTGTCTGTAAAAGTCCAATCTATTAAAATACAGTCATACCTCTACTTTCATCGCCTTCTTTTTTCGCTGGTTTCAAGTTTCGCTGATTCAACGCAGGATTCTGACTCTTGTTTCATCGCCTGCTTCTAGTGTCGCCAGCAAGCTCTGATTGGCTGAGCCAGTCAATGCATGGTTGTGATTGGTTTTCGGCGCTGGCTCGATGCCCAATCACAGCAATCTATTGCTGGAGGCGGGGTTCTCAAACCTTGCTTACAGGAATAGATGATCTGTCAGTGCAGGGGATGCCTAGAGCAGTGCCAGAGACCAGCGGCCAGAACCCGGACGGCAACTGCAAGGTGAGTGTAGCTAGGGCTGATTTTCGGGGTAAGGCTCATATAGTAATGTAGTAACATAGTATGTTAGGCTGAATAAAAACAATGTCCATCTAGTTCACCCTCTTTCAACCCCCACCCCATTGGTCCAAGGGAAGGCAAAAAAAAAAGCCAATTGAGCTCATTTGGAGGAAAAAAAATCCTTCCCAACTCCATATGCAGTCAGAATAATCCCTGGATCAACGTTTGAGTTCCTACCTAACTCCAAGACCTGTATCAACAACCCTGCTGGTCACCTAATGTCTATTTCCTGTAATTTCATAGCGCTCTAAAAAGACATCTAGTCCCCTCTTAAACTTTTGCCATCACCACGTCCTCAGGCAGAGAGTTCCACAGTCTCACTGCTCTTACAGTAAAGAACCCCCTTCTATGTTGGTGATGAAACATGCTAGACGTAGAGGATGCTCTCTTGTTACCGTTGCAGTCCTGGGTAACAGATTATGGGAGAGATCCTTGTATTGTCCTCTAATGTATTTATACATAGTTATTTGATTGCCCCATAGCCGTCTTTTTTCCAGGGTAAATAATCCCAGTTTTGATAGCCTCTGAGTATTCCAGTCCTCTCATTCCATTTATTAGTTTAGTTGCCCGTCTTTGAACCCCCACAAGCACTGCAGCATCTTTCCTGAGCATCAGTGTCCAGAACTGTAAGCAGTATTCCATGTGAGACCTGACAAGTGCCTTGTATAGTGAAATAATAATGCTCTCGTCCCTCGCCCCTAAACCTTTTATATTTCAAGCCCTCCCCCCGAAAATCGGTGTGCAGTTAAGGCCTCCTTCCCACGAACGGATTTCCGCCGCGTAATACGCGGCGAAAATCCGCTGCGTTGCACGCAGCTATTAGGTTCTATTGAACCTAATAGCTCCATGCTCACGATGCGTAATTCCACCGCGGAATTACGCACCGCGATTTCTCCCGTCCTCACCCGCAGCATGCTCTATTTTCTGCGGGTGAGGACGGGCTGTACGCACTGACGGCTTCCATTGCAGTCAATGGAAGCCGTCCATTCACGCTATCTCCCGCTGTAACCAGCGGGAGATAGCGTGAAAAAACGCTTTCCCCGCCCACCGCCGAGCGTCATATGACGCCAAATGACGCGGTCCGGCCGCGTCACGTGACACGGCTGGTGACGCGAGAGCGGTGGGCGGTGACGAGCGGTGACGAGCGGTGACGCGGCGGTGGTGGGCGGGGAAGCGATTTCACGCTATCTCCC
Source organism: Eleutherodactylus coqui (assembly GCF_035609145.1). NCBI lineage: Eukaryota > Metazoa > Chordata > Amphibia > Anura > Eleutherodactylidae > Eleutherodactylus > Eleutherodactylus coqui. The sequence goes on along the minus strand of NC_089837.1, from coordinate 370,055,656 downwards.
GCAGGTAAGTATAGGGGCTCTGGGGGGCGCCGTGACGGGCTTCACAGCGGAATATTACGCTGCGGAGCCCGTCACGCTCGTGGGAAGGAGGCCTAACGCTGCCAAAAACGCAGCATCAAGTTGTGCAGCATTTTCAGCAGTGCTGTAACCGCTGCCCATTCATTTCAATGGACAATGCAGGGCTGAAAACGCTTGTGTGAGCAGGCCCATTGAAATGAATGGGAGCATTGTACAGCGTTTAGCACTGCGCTAAAGAAGCAGCGCTAAACGCTGTACAAAAATGTGGTTTGGTGTTCTTTTTAGAATGTCTAGAACAAATTAATTGGGTTTACATTGATTCCCCTGGAAATAATTGCCTAGAGTTTCATTAGTTTCAAGTTTAACCGGTTGTTTTCGGAAGGATTACCAAAGAAACTAGAGGTTTGACTGTCATGCATTATTTATGCCGTACAGTGAGTGTCAGAAAGAAAAAATAAACAATGCCAAAATTGCAATTTTTGAACACCCCATCTACAAGAAAAAAATGGAATAAAAAGCGATCAAAAAGTATTATGTTCTTCAGAATAATACCAGTAAAAGCCACAGGATCTCCCGCAAAAGTGAGCCCTCACTCAACACTATCAACGGAAAGATAAAAGAGTTCATCAGAAATATGGCGACAGAAACTAATTTTTTATTAAAGAACATTTCTCTTTTTAAAAGTAGTACAGCAAAAAAACTATGTAAATTTGGTATTTTTGTAATCGTACTAACCCTCAGGATAAAGTTATCATGCCATATTTGCTGCAGTGTGTTCTTTCTAAAAAATAGACCATCCCTCCAAGGAGTGCAGAATTAAGTATTTATCCATTTCACTCCACTTTTTCTCATGTTTGAGTAGGCCATGTGCGTGTTTGTTTTCATAAGTACCTGCGGGTTTATATTGTAGTGTGCCGTTATATTTTCTGCTTTTCATAATGTATTACAAATAGCCCTTGTTTCATGTGATTGTGTCATTGATGCTCCAAGCCTGGTTGTGTCCTTGTACTCGCCTGTTCTCACACAAAGGATATAAATATTTAATTAACGTCTCGGCCTTGGTGAAGACGAGATGTAAATGGCAATGCTTTTATTCTTGTGAAATGGAGGAGAAAGAGAGATGATAGACACTATACAACAAATGTTATGCACGGGGGGGAATAATAATCCCATCACTGAATGTGATATTCTTGGGATGACATTCCTTTGGTGTAAAACAATTCATACTTTAAATAGTTTCCTGTCTTGTTTTCTTGAATATGAACATTTCTCTGTGACTGATTTTTACATGAGCTGTGCTTTGAAGATGAGCAATGTTTCAATCCAAGCTCCATTCAGCTAAGTGGAACCGTGCCTTTGAAATATATGGCTATTGTGAACAATTGAGAGAAAAATACTAAGCGGCAGGCAGATCAATAAAGAGCGTTCCATGCTTATTTTAGAAAGCTTTTTGAATGCGTGCCATTTGAGCAGAACTACACTCTTCTACAATAATCAGAAGACAAATACATAGAAGTCAAACATGTGAAAATGAGGTAATGTGCCAAGTCGGACATAGTTTTCATTTGCTGTGTAGATAAATATTAGATTTCTTCCCAAGCCATTTTATTCTAGGGAGAGATGGATTGCAATACTCTTCAAGAAAAATGCCACTTTCAATAATCCCTATTTCGTGAATAACAAGAAACATCTATATATGTACCTGTGAATGGCACTAGTAGCTTTATTGAAAATATTTACTTTTATAAACTCTCCTTCAGAAATATCTGTTCCATAGAGCTAAACAGGTTGTTTCTGCAACACGTACAAGGATTTCTTCAAGCCTAATTAAGATGAACGGAAAGGTAAAAGTTTCTGCAAGAAATCTCCATACCCTTAGGCTGGGCTCAAATGGGCTGTGGAGCCGGCTATGACCCTGCGTACGGCCGCTTATGTCGGCCAAATTGTACTGTTCATACACCTGTTTTTTTTGGTTTATCTTTCCCACGCCATCGTTTAGCGATGATGCGTATACCAGCCACCCATAGGCAATGTAATTACGAAATATGCAGTGAAATAGAACATGCTGTGTTCTTTTTTGTACTCACGTATTACACAATTCGAACATGCTAATGTGTGCAGAACTGCATAAGGCAATTGTTACATTCGCCCTGAGCGCAAGACAAACGCAAATAGCGACTGGAGGAAAAGGATTGAGACAGGGGAAAGTCACATACACGCTGAACACCATTATGAAGTGATCTGCAAACAGGACTTGCAAGCAGACATCCAACAACGACTGACAAACACCAAAACACTTACCTAGAATACCAACATGCATAAGCAGATGGAATAGCTAAAGTACGTACGAGGTATTGGTTCGAATTTTCGCCAGGGTACTTAAGCTCACAAGCCCATGACAAGTATCCTTGTTGTCTCCTACTCTAATAAGACAGCTACTCCATGAGTCCTGCCTGCAAGCAGGCTGATCGTCCTAATAGGGACGGCCCCACGCTGGAACCTAGGAGCCTGGCTCTCCATACATGGAAATGTTATACAAGCAGAACAGGACACTGTTTACACCAACAGACGAGGGGAACCCACCAAGAACCTTATGCATGCGGCAACACCAAGCAAAACATGCATGACTCCAAACACCCTGGACCTGAGAGGGAATGAGGAGAAAGATAAATGACTAGCGCCCTCTAGAAAGAGAGGCTGGTATTTATGTGCAGCAGACCACCGGTCATGAGCTGGCTGAAGCAATAGACACCAGCCAGCTCAATCAACACACACCTGTGGAAGTGTGCTACTGGGAACCCATAGAACTACAGGTCCCATTAGCACAACGTGACAGCAATGTTGCCTGCGAGTTACCGCGTATCACACAGGCACACAAAACCCACATACTATTTGGTAAACATACAGTTGTGCGAGTCCAGCCTTAGGATACAACCACATAGACATAATTACCACAGCAGAAAATCAACTGCAATTTTTGACGCAGATCCGCATCAAAATTATTGTCATAATCTGCATGTATTACTGACAGATTTCGGTGTGGATTTTGTTTAGATTTTACTATTTGTGTTACAAATGGTAAAGTCCATACTATATGTCAATTTCTCATGGGTTTTTCTGTATCATGTGGATAAATTTTGTTAAAGGCAACCTGTAATCACCTATGAGCATCACAAACTAAGTTGTAGTGCTCACAAGGTAGGTCCCAAGGAGTCCAGGGATGTACTTTTTATACTCACTGTTCTTATTGTTCTCTATGGGAGCGTGTGTGCACATTCTGTCGAGATGAGTTTGCTGTACTGTCTGTGTGCCGACTTCCATGGGTGATGTTGCAGGAATGGGGAGCCAGTAAGTATAAAAAGTACTTTGCTTGACTTCTAGGACCTGGCCTATGTGCATCATAACTTAGTTTATGGTTTTCATAGGAGGTGACAGGTACCTTTTAAAATGGCATTCAAAATTCTGCATGGCAAATCTGCAGTATTTTCGCCATGTGTGAACATACCCAAAGGCTCCACAATGTGACTGCATACTGGTACTGCACATACATTTTAAGATAGCAGCATTCATAAAAAGGAAAGAAAGCTGAGATAACTTCCTAATAGGCCACTACTTGGAGGGACCAGTATCTCTCTTTGAGGCATTAGAGAATATACTTTATTTGTTATTTAATTGGTATTCAAAGCAAGAACTTTTATTATCTTTCCATTCGGTATATCTATGTAGAACTGGTATCTACTAGAGATGAGCGAACGCGTTCGTCCGAGCTTGATATTCGTGCGAATATTAGGGTGTTCGGGATGTTCGTTATTCGTGACGAACACCATGCGGTGTTCTGGTTACTTTCACTTCCTTCCCTGAGACGTTAGCGCGCTTTTCTGGCCAATTGAAAGACAGGGAAGGCATTACAACTTCCCCCTGCAACGTTTAAGCCCTATACCACCCCCCTGCTGTGAGTGGCTGGCGAGATCAGGTGTTCGCCTAATATAAAAGTCGGCCCCTCCCGCGGCTCGCCTCAGATGCGGTGTGAGTTAGATGAGGGACAGTGCTGTTTATACCGGAGCTGCTGTAGGGAAAGAATTGGTAGTTAGTGTAGGCTTCAAGACCCCCCAAAGGTCCTTATTAGGGCCACTGATAGCTGTGTGTTGGCTGCTGTTAGCAGTGGGATTTTTTTATTTTTCTCAAAATCGCCTCTGCAGACCGTTGCACCTGGCATTAGGGACAGAAGTGCTGCATAGGCAGGGAGAGTGTTAGGAGTGAGTGTAGCCTTCAAGAACCTCAACGGTCCTTTCTAGGGCCATATTTATCCGTGTGCAGTACTGTCCAGGCTGCTGTTGGCTGTGCTGCATTTTTTTTGGGCTTCTCAAAATCGCCTCTGCAGAGCATTCCACCCTCCATTGATACTGCAGGGAAAGAATTGTATAGGCAGGGCCACAACACAGTTATTATTCATAGAATATACGCAGTGCTGCCTGTTGGTGGGAAAAAACTGAAAAGAAATCTATTTGTCCAGCCTGTGTCCGTCCTTACGGGCGGTGGAGACGTGTGAGCTGCGTGAAAAACATTGCTAAATCATACGCACCCAGCTACGCTTTACTGCTGGCTTCGCCATTTGCTTTCCTTAATTGGGAAAAAAAATACCTGCTCTGCCACAGTTAATAACTCTGCTACCCTCACGTTCTGTGACACATAAGCAGGGACACAGCGCAGTTATTAAACTTCTCAGGTTCATTGAATATACGCAGTGCTGCCTGTTGGTGGGAAAAAACTGAAAAGAAATCTATTTGTCCAGCCTGTGTCCGTCCTTACGCCTGTGGAGACGTGTGAGCTGCGTGAAAAACATTGCTAAATCATACGCAGCCAGCTACGCTTTACTGCTGGGTTCGCCATTTGCTTTCCTTAATTGGGAAAAAAAATACCTGCTCTGCCACAGTTAATAACTCTGCTACCCTCACGTTCTGTGACACATAAGCAGGGACACAGCGCAGTTATTAAACTTCTCAGGTTCATTGAATATACGCAGTGCTGCCTGTTGGTGGGAAAAAACTGAAAAGAAATCTATTTGTCCAGCCTGTGTCCGTCCTAAGGGCGGTGGACACGTGTGAGCTGCGTGAAAAACATTGCTAAATCATACGCAGCCAGCTACGCTTTACTGCCGGCTTCGCCATTTGCTTTCCTTAATTGGGAAAAAAAATACCTGCTCTCCAAGAGTTATAATAACTCTGCTACCCTCACGTTCTGTGACACATAAGCAGGGACACAGCGCAGTTATTAAACTTCTCAGGTTCATTGAATATACGCAGTGCTGCCTGTTGGTGGGAAAAAACTGAAAAGAAATCTATTTGTCCAGCCTGTGTCCGTCCTAAGGGCGGTGGACACGTGTGAGCTGCGTGAAAAACATTGCTAAATCATACGCAGCCAGCTACGCTTTACTGCCGGCTTCGCCATTTGCTTTCCTTAATTGGGAAAAAAAATACCTGCTCTCCAAGAGTTATAATAACTCTGCTACCCTCACGTTCTGTGACACATAAGCAGGGACACAGCGCAGTTATTAAACTTCTCAGGTTCATTGAATATACGCAGTGCTGCCTGTTGGTGGGAAAAAACTGAAAAGAAATCTATTTGTCCAGCCTGTGTCCGTCCTAAGGGCGGTGGACACGTGTGAGCTGCGTGAAAAACATTGCTAAATCATACGCAGCCAGCTACGCTTTACTGCCGGCTTCGCCATTTGCTTTCCTTAATTGGGAAAAAAAATACCTGCTCTCCAAGAGTTATAATAACTCTGCTACCCTCACGTTCTGTGACACATAAGCAGGGACACAGCGCAGTTATTAAACTTCTCAGGTTCATTGAATATACGCAGTGCTGCCTGTTGGTGGGAAAAAACTGAAAAGAAATCTATTTGTCCAGCCTGTGTCCGTCCTTACGCCTGTGGAGACGTGTGAGCTGCGTGAAAAACATTGCTAAATCATACGCACCCAGCTACGCTTTACTGCTGGCTTCGCCATTTGCTTTCCTTAATTGGGAAAAAAAAATACCTGCTCTGCCACAGTTAATAACTCTGCTACCCTCACGTTCTGTGACACATAAGCAGGGACACAGCACAGTTATTAAACTTCTCAGGTTCATTGAATATACGCAGTGCTGCCTGTTGGTGGGAAAAAACTGAAAAGAAATCTATTTGTCCAGCCTGTGTCCGTCCTTACGCCTGTGGAGACGTGTGAGCTGCGTGAAAAACATTGCTAAATCATACGCACCCAGCTACGCTTTACTGCCGGCTTCGCCATTTGCTTTCCTTAATTGGGAAAAAAAATACCTGCTCTCCAAGAGTTATAATAACTCTGCTACCCTCACGTTCTGTGACACATAAGCAGGGACACAGCGCAGTTATTAAACTTCTCAGGTTCATTGAATATACGCAGTGCTGCCTGTTGGTGGGAAAAAACTGAAAAGAAATCTATTTGTCCAGCCTGTGTCCGTCCTAAGGGCGGTGGACACGTGTGAGCTGCGTGAAAAACATTGCTAAATCATACGCAGCCAGCTACGCTTTACTGCCGGCTTCGCCATTTGCTTTCCTTAATTGGGAAAAAAAATACCTGCTCTCCAAGAGTTATAATAACTCTGCTACCCTCACGTTCTGTGACACATAAGCAGGGACACAGCGCAGTTATTAAACTTCTCAGGTTCATTGAATATACGCAGTGCTGCCTGTTGGTGGGAAAAAACTGAAAAGAAATCTATTTGTCCAGCCTGTGTCCGTCCTTACGCCTGTGGAGACGTGTGAGCTGCGTGAAAAACATTGCTAAATCATACGCAGCCAGCTACGCTTTACTGCTGGGTTCGCCATTTGCTTTCCTTAATTGGGAAAAAAAATACCTGCTCTGCCACAGTTAATAACTCTGCTACCCTCACGTTCTGTGACACATAAGCAGGGACACAGCGCAGTTATTAAACTTCTCAGGTTCATTGAATATACGCAGTGCTGCCTGTTGGTGGGAAAAAACTGAAAAGAAATCTATTTGTCCAGCCTGTGTCCGTCCTAAGGGCGGTGGACACGTGTGAGCTGCGTGAAAAACATTGCTAAATCATACGCAGCCAGCTACGCTTTACTGCCGGCTTCGCCATTTGCTTTCCTTAATTGGGAAAAAAAATACCTGCTCTCCAAGAGTTATAATAACTCTGCTACCCTCACGTTCTGTGACACATAAGCAGGGACACAGCACAGTTATTAAACTTCTCAGGTTCATTGAATATACGCAGTGCTGCCTGTTGGTGGGAAAAAACTGAAAAGAAATCTATTTGTCCAGCCTGTGTCCGTCCTTACGCCTGTGGAGACGTGTGAGCTGCGTGAAAAACATTGCTAAATCATACGCACCCAGCTACGCTTTACTGCTGGCTTCGCCATTTGCTTTCCTTAATTGGGAAAAAAAAATACCTGCTCTGCCACAGTTAATAACTCTGCTACCCTCACGTTCTGTGACACATAAGCAGGGACACAGCACAGTTATTAAACTTAGATAATTCATTCACTAGAGGCAGTGGGGCCTTTCGTTTTCCAAAAAGGGCAAAAATTATATTTGGCCTGCAGTCTTGCGCCAATTTATTTCCTGCCTGGGAAATCTAATCACTGGTAATACAGCATGCTGAGGGGTAGGGGTAAGCCTAGAGGACGTGGACGTGGACGTGGCCGAGGACGCGGAGGGCCAAGTGAGGGTGTGGGCACAGGCCAAGCTCCTGATCCAGGTGTGTCGCAGCTGTCTGCTGCGCGATTAGGAGAGAGGCACGTTTCTGGCGTCCCCACATTCATCGCCCAATTAATGGGTCCACGCGGGAGACGGTTATTAGAAAATGAGCAGTGTGAGCAGGTCCTGTCCTGGATGGCAGAAAGTGCTTCGAGCAACCTATCGTCTACCCGCAGTTCTGCGCCGTCCACTGCTGCCAATCCGAATCCTCTGTCTGCTGCTCCTCCTTCCTCCCAGCCTCCTCACTCCACTACAATGACACCTGCTCAGGAGCGGGAACACTCCCAGGAACTGTTCTCGGGCCCCTGCTTAGATTGGGCAGCAGCGGTTCCTCTCCCACCAGAGGAGTTTATCGTCACTGATGCCCAACCATTCGAAAGTTCCCGGGGTCGGGGGGAAGAGGCTGGGGACTTCCGCCAACTGTCTCAACAACTTTCTGTGGGTGAGGAGGACGATGACGATCAGACACAGTTGTCTTGCAGTGAGGTAGTAGTAAGGGCAGTACGTCCCAGGGAGCAGCGCACAGAGGATTCGGAGGAAGAGCAGCAGGACGATGAGGTGACTGACCCCACCTGGTGTGCAACGCTTACTCAGGAGGACAGGTCTTCAGAGGGGGAGTCAAGGGCATCAGCAGGGCAGGTTGCAAGAGGCAGTGCGGTGGCCAGGGCCAGGGGTAGAGGCAGGGCCAGACCGAATAATCCACCAAGTGTTTCCCAAAGCGCCCCCTCGCGCCATGCCACCCTGCGGAGGCCGAGGTGCTCTAAGGTCTGGCAGTTTTTCACAGAGACGCCTGACGACCGACGAACAGTGGTGTGCAACCTTTGTCGCGCAAAGCTCAGCCGGGGAGCCAACACCAACAGCCTCACCACCACCACCATGCGCAGACATATGATGGCCAAGCACCCCGCAAGGTGGGACAAAGGCCGTTCACCGCCTCCGGTTTGCACCCCTGCCTCTCCCCCTGTGCCCCAACCTGCCACTGAGATGCAACCCCCCTCTCAGGACACAGGCACTACCGCCTCATGGCCTGCACCCACACCCTCATCTCCGCTGTCCTCGGCCCCATCCAGCAGTGTAGTTCAGCGCACCGTTCAGCCGTCGCTTGCGCAAGTGTTCGAGCGCAAGCGCAAGTACGCCGCCACGCACCCGCACGCTCAAACGTTAACCGTCCGCATCGCAAAATTCATCAGCCTTGAGATGCTGCCGTATAGGGTTGTGGAAACGGAGTCCTTCAAAAGTATCATGGAGGCGGCGGCCCCGCGCTACTCAGTTCCCAGTCGCCACTACTTTTCCCGATGTGCCGTCCCAGCCCTGCACGACCACGTCTCCCGCAACATTGTGCGCGCCCTCACCAACGCGGTTACTGCCACGGTCCACTTAACTACAGACACGTGGACAAGCACAGGCGGGCAGGGCCACTACATCTCCCTGACGGCACATTGGGTGAATTTAGTGGAGGCTGGGACAGAGTCAGAGCCTGGGACCGCTCACGTCCTACCCACCCCCAGAATTGCGGGCCCCAGCTCGGTGCTGGTATCTGCGGAGGTGTATGCTTCCTCCACTAAAGCACCCTCCTCCTCCTCCTCCTCCTCTGTCTCACAATCAAGATGTGTTAGCAGCAGCATGTCGCCAGCAGTCGGTGTCGCGCGGTGTGGCAGCACAGCGGTGGGCAAGCGTCAGCAGGCCGTGCTGAAACTACTCAGCTTAGGCGATAAGAGGCACACGGCCCACGAACTGCTGCAGGGTCTGACACAGCAGACCGACCGCTGGCTTGCGCCGCTGAGCCTCCAACCGGGCATGGTCGTGTGTGACAACGGCCGTAACCTGGTGGCGGCTCTGCAGCTCGGCAGCCTCACGCACGTGCCATGCCTGGCCCACGTCTTTAATTTGGTGGTTCAGCGGTTTCTGAAAAGCTACCCACGCTTGTCAGACCTGCTCGTAAAGGCGCGCCGGCTCTGCGCACATTTCCGCAAGTCCCACACGGACGCTGCCACCCTGCGCACCCTGCAACATCACTTTAAGCTGCCAGTGCACCGACTGCTGTGCGACGTGCCCACACGGTGGAACTCTACGCTCCACATGTTGGCCAGGCTCTATGAACAGCGTAGAGCTATAGTCGAATACCAACTCCAACATGGGCGGCGCAGTGGGAGTCAGCCTCCTCAATTCCTTTCAGAAGAGTGGGCCTGGTTGGCAGACATCTGCCATGTCCTTGGTAATTTTGAGGAGTCTACCCAGGTGGTGAGCGGCGATGCTACAATCATTAGCGTCACCATTCCTCTGCTATGCATCTTGAGAAATTCCCTGCAAACCATAAAGGCAGCTGCTTTGCGCTCGGAAACGGGGGCGGGGGAAGACAGTATGCCGCTGGATAGTCAGGGCACCCTCCTGTCTATTTCTCAGCGCGTACAGGAGGAGGAGGAGGAGCATGAGGAGGATGAGGAGGAGGGGGAAGAGACAGCTTGGCCCGCTGCTGACGGTACACCGGCTGATTGCCTGTCATCCTTTCAGCGTGTATGGCCTGAGGAGGAGGAGGAGGAGGAGGATCCTGAAAGTGATCTTCCTAGTGAAGACAGCCATGTGTTGCGTACAGGTACCCTGGCACACATGGCTGACTTCATGTTAGGATGCCTTTCTCGTGACCCTCGCGTTGCACGCATTCTGGCCACTACGGATTACTGGGTGTACACACTGCTCGATCCACGGTATAAGGAGAACCTGCCCACTCTGATTCCCGAAGAGGAAAGGGGTTCGAGAGTGTTGCTATACCACAGGACCCTTGCGGACAAGCTGATGGTAAAATTCCCAGCCGACAGCGCTAGTGGCAGAAGGCGCAGTTCCGAGGGCCATGTTGCAGGGGATGTGCGTAGATCGAGCAGCATGTACATCCCAGGCAGTGCAACAGTCTTTAAGGGCCTGGCCAGCTTTATGGCTCCCCACCAAGACTGTGTCACCGCTCCCCAGTCACGGCTGAGTCGGCGGGAGCACTGCAAAAGGATGGTGAGGGAGTACGTAGCGGATCGCACGACCATCCTTGGTGACGCCTCTGCCCCCTACAACTACTGGGTGTCGAAGCTGGACACGTGGCCTGAACTAGCCCTGTATGCCCTTGAGGTGCTTGCTTGTCCTGCGGCTAGCGTGTTGTCGGAGAGGGTGTTTAGTGCGGCTGGGGGAATCATCACCGATAAGCGTAGCCGCTTGTCAACCGACAGTGCCGACAGGCTAACACTCATCAAGATGAACAAAGGCTGGATTTCGCCAGACTTCTGTTCTCCACCAGCGGACAGCAGCGATACGTAAGCAATACGTAGGCTGCACCCGCGGATGGAAGCTACGTTCTCTCTCACCATCCAAAACGGGGACATTTGTGCTTCATCAATCTGTGTCTAATATTCCTCCTCCTCCTCCTCCTGCTCCTCCTCCTGAAACCTCACGTAATCACGCTGAACGGGCAATTTTTCTTAGGGCCACAAGGCTCACTCAAATAATTTTTCAGAACAATTTTTATAAGTTTCAATTAGCTTAAAAGCGTTGGAACTTTAACTTGAACCAATTTTTCGTTACACTGGGCTGCCTCCAGGCCTAGTTACCACTTAAGCCACATTAACCAAAGCGATTCACCTGCCATCTTGGTTGGGCATGGCCAATTTTTACTGAGGTACATTAGTACTGTTGGTACACCAATTTTTTGGGGCCCTCACCTACAGTGTAATCATAGTAATTTCTATGTTCTTCGCCTGCACTCATGGTACAGAAAGGTGTGTGGGGTTGGCCTACAGTTTAGCTACATAAATGTCACTTGTGCCTTGGCTATACTAAGGCTACTGAAATGGAACGAAGACTGCGCTCCCGCTATACTGCTGCTTCAGAATTGTTACTGGGGCCTGTCTTGAGTGCTACTATTGCTTACATGGAACGAAGACTGCGCTCCCGCTATACTGCTGCTTCAGAATTGTTACTGGGGCCTGTCTTGAGTGCTACTATTGCTTACATGGAACGAAGACTGCGCTCCCGCTATACTGCTGCTTCAGAATTGTTACTGGGGCCTGTCTTGAGTGCTACTATTGCTTACATGGAACGAAGACTGCGCTCCCGCTATACTGCTGCTTCAGAATTGTTACTGGGGCCTGTCTTGAGTGCTACTATTGCTTACATGGAACGAAGACTGCGCTCCCGCTATACTGCTGCTTCAGAATTGTTACTGGGGCCTGTCTTGAGTGCTACTATTGCTTACATGGAACGGACACGTGGAGAGGACACGTAGTGCCTCAAAAACATCCCCCTCCTCCTCCAACAGGGAAAACATTGTTGGCAAATGCCTTTGCATTGGTTCGTCTGGCGGCAGTCCAAGAATTTCACCTTTACCGACACTACAAGAGAGCCCCCCCACCATCCCCCCGCCACGGCCCACTTAATCCTGGCCACATTCCGAAAACCAACAAAATACAACCGTGGTACTAGGTCCGCAGTCACCACCACATTACCACCAACGCGGTTACTGTTAAGGTGCATATAACCACGGACACGTGGAGAGGACACGTAGTGCCTCAAAAACATCCCCCTCCTCCTCCAACAGGGAAAACATTGTTGGCAAATGCCTTTGCATTGGTTCGTCTGGCGGCAGTCCAAGAATTTCACCTTTACCGACACTACAAGAGAGCCCCCCCACCATCCCCCCGCCACGGCCCACTTAATCCTGGCCACATTCCGAAAACCAACAAAATACAACCGTGGTACTAGGTCCGCAGTCACCACCACATTACCACCAACGCGGTTACTGTTAAGGTGCATATAACCACGGACACGTGGAGAGGACACGTAGTGCCTCAAAAACATCCCCCTCCTCCTCCAACAGGGAAAACATTGTTGGCAAATGCCTTTGCATTGGTTCGTCTGGCGGCAGTCCAAGAATTTCACCTTTACCGACACTACAAGAGAGCCCCCCCACCATCCCCCCGCCACGGCCCACTTAATCCTGGCCACATTCCGAAAACCAACAAAATACAACCGTGGTACTAGGTCCGCAGTCACCACCACATTACCACCAACGCGGTTACTGTTAAGGTGCATATAACCAGTCTGACTGGGGCATGCAGACACCTTGACAGAATGAATAGTGTGTGGCACATAGGTTCCCCATTGCTATGCCCACGTGTGCAGCTCCTGATGGCGGTGGCACAGGATTGTATTTCTCATTGCTTCTGTACAGCATTGTGGGCTATCGCCCCGCCCCTATTAAAGAGGGTCGCTACCTAGCCGTGCCAACCCTGTGCAGTGTGTGCCTGCGGTCCCTCGTCGTGGCAGACGCACTTCTAAATAGACATGAGGGTGGTGTGGCATGAGGGCAGCTGAAGGCTGCGCAGGGACAGTTTGCTGTGCGCTGTGGGGGGGAGGGGGTGCGGTTGGGCAGCATATAACTCAGGAGAAGTGGCAGTGGAGTGTCATGCAGGCAGTGATTGTGCTTTGTTGGAGGTAGTGTGGTGCTTAGCAAAGGTATGCCATGCTAATGAGCGCTTTTCAGAAGTAAAAGTTGTTGGGAGGGGGGGGGGCCCACTCTTGCCGGTATTGTGGCTTAATAGTGGGACCTGTGAACTTAGGATGCAGCCCAACATGTAGCCCCTCGCCTGCCCTATCCGTCACTGTGTCATTCCCATCACTTTCCTGAATTGCCCAGATTTTCACACATGAAAACCTTAGCGAGCATCGGCGAAATACAAAAATGTTCTGGTCGCCCATTGACTTCAATGGGGTTCGTTGTTCGAAACGAACCCTCGAGCATCACGGGAAGTTCGTTACGAATAACGAACACCCGAACATTTTGGTGTTCGCTCATCTCTAGTATCTACCACTATATGTTTACTCTAGGGGGTAATAAAAACCACTGTATAAAAATATGTTTTTATACTGTGGTTTACATTCAGTAACAGAGTGGTAATATTATTTAGTCACTGTGTAATGTTGTTTGTATTCAGTAACAGTATAGTAACATTATTCAATCACTATGTAACATACTGTAGTTCCATAGTGGTATTGTTGTTAATGTTGATTTCTTTTTATGGTGTATTTTGTTCAATAATAGGTAGATTACAGGTGGAGGTGTATTATCTGCAGATGTTCTTGGCTGTCGTAGATCTGATACACCAATTCTGGGTCCTGTTTTCAGCCATCCAAGATGGCCAACTCAGTCTTCGGACTACCAATGCACTATACTATACCTGCTTTCATATGGGCCAGGGATGCTCACATGATCAGGAATGCCCAGAGAGCAGCGCAAACTGTGCATTACATAGTTAGAAAATTGCTGCTGCTGTATTGGACAGCTGAAAATGGGGCTCAGAAAAGGAGGATTGCAGGGGCGGCAGAAAAGAACAACTGCAGATAATATACCCCTCCCACTCCTGTCCCAGGATAAAAGTTTGTTCTGAAACAGGAGGGTCACTTTAAATACTACATAAACATTTAGCATCACTGTAAATAGAAAGTGTCATCATCTTAACTAATGCTTTCTCATACAGGATAAATAAGTGAGGCCACGTTCACATGGCAGTATTCTAGTCAGCATTTTTCATCAATATTTGTAAGCCAAAGGCCCCCTGCACATGCGCGGAAATTCCAGGGACTACCCGCAGAATTTTCGTCCATGCCCGCTGCCATAGGATTGCATTAAATAATGCAATCCTATGCAGACAGCCATGATTTGACTGCGTGAAAACACGTGTCGAAAACAAATCACAGCATGTCCTATTTCTGTGCGAGCCTCGCAGAGGCCCGTTCAGAAATGTCACTAGTGAGGAGCTGGCTTGGCTCTGAGCATGCGTCGGCTGGGTGGCAGCCGGCACATAGCAGAGCAGGGAGACGTCGGGAGCAGTTGAACCGCAGCGGTCACTGCAAGGGCACTGGTCGGATCCCACTGCGAGAATTCTTGCAGCGGGATCCAACCCGGCCGTCTGCAGGAGGCCAAACAAGCAGTGGGTCCAAATAATAAAGAAGTGAACATCTTTTTAATACTTTTTCTCTATGTATGTTCCATCCTGGTCTTGACGTAGAAATACTGATAGAAAATGCTGATCAAAATACTATTGTATAAATGTGTTTCTAAACCATATTAAGCAATAAAATACAGTTGCATACAAAGCATAGACGTAAACAAGAAAAAAAATGATCGAAAGCAGTCAGACCCCAAATAGTAACACTTCTATTTTCCACCACCAATCATCCTGAAATATGAATGGTTAGTGTAGAAGAATAGCCTGCATTATATGTTACATAAAAATGCAATACCATATACTGTTACCTTGCGGCGTTTGCGGCTCCTCCCGGGGCGCTGGGTCCCGCGGTCGGGGCGTGTCCCCTCGGCTTGTGGTCTGGCCAGTGGTGTGCTGGTGGCCACCGGTGAGTGCAGCTGTCGTGCACGAGCTCCCTTTTTATGTACTGTTGGGAGTTGGCTGCCTCCCTATCGCGGCCTCTGGGCGGAGGCTTTGGTTTAAAAGTCTGGCAGTGATTGCAATCACTGCCAGTTATGGCTTTCCCTCAGTGTGCTAGCTAGTCTGCCTCTGTTGTTCTCCTGCTCTTGTCAGATTGTCTGCTTTACTTTCTGTTATGAGCCAGGTTTTTCCATCTGCCTCTGTTCTGGTTATATTGTTCGTGTTGGTTAGTGTGATCTGCCCTTTCTGTCGGTATTCTACCCTTCCATCAGGTACGCCAGCGTCCCTTTCTCAGTCCCTAGACAGCGTACGGACTGCCGCCCAGTTGCCCGTCTGGGGTTAGCCAGGAGTGGAGGCAAGTAGGCAGGGACACGGGTTGTGGGTAAGATCCAGGGCAACCCGTGCTGGCGTATCCAGGGTAGTTTACCGTAACATATACATGTTAGGGCTCTTTCAGACGAGAGTAGTTTTCATCGCTGTTAGGGGTCCTACCCACTTTCGTTTTTTTAATGCTGCGATACCGCTGCGTTTTTTTAACGCAATTGTCAATAGGACTTTCTAATGTTAAAAACACATTGCAAGTTTGTGCTTTGTGACTTTTGTGTGATGCATTTTTAACATTAGAAAGTCCCATTGACATTTGCATTTAAAAAAACGCAGCGCTATAACAGCGGGAAAAAAAATGCAAGTGGGTAGGAGCCCTTAGCAGCAAGAAAAGCTCACTGCTTACTACGCTGTAAAGATTGCGTGAACGGGCTGCTCCATGCTCTGTGAAGTAGCCAGTTCACACGATCCGAGGTGCGGGCTGAGTGCTTTCAAGGCTCCCATAGGAGCTTATGGAAAGCATTTAGCAAAGATAGAACAAAGCCCTAGGGGGCTTTCTCTTTCTGCCATTATACAATGGCAGCATCTGCTGGCTAGAGACAGTACTGCAGTATGCGACATGCTGGAGAGGCACCCGACAACAGAGTGGCCAGTAATATACAGTAAGAATACCCTGCCGGACGTCTTTCAACATCGGAGCTGTACAGCCTTCAAATCAGAATGTCTTCAAACGTCAGACAGTGGATTAGAAAGGGTTAAAGCCCTCTGTATTTGTTTTGTGTCTTTTTGGTGTGTTTTGTAAACATTGATACATTTTATTGATTTTTAGTAATTTTTGTATGGTCCATAATAAATGTGTATTTGTACATGTAAATAAGTGGTGTGCAGTATACTATACATTTATTAGTGAAAGTAGCAGACTGATGATCTAGATATGTGACCCCAAAATGTAACCTCAATAGTCTGTCTTGTTTTGACCTGTCACAATTAAAAGCAGATGATTTTCTACCTGTTGTTGCACTGACACATTACAGTCAATTCTTTCTGCTTTGCACATTGTAAAAGTTTGCATCCAAACCAGCTACAATTCTTAAAGTTTTTCTGGTTTTATGAACGCTTAATCATTGTTCCAAAATGCTCAATTTCAATGATCTTAAAGGGGTTGTCCCGCGAAACAAAGTTGGGGTAAGCACTTCTGTATGGCCATATTAATGCACTTTGTAATGTACATTGTGCATTAATTATGAGCCATACAGAAGTTATTCACTTACCTGTTCCGTTGCTAGCGTCCCCGTCTCCATGGAGCCGTCTAATTTTCAGCGTCTAATCGCCCGATTAGACGCGCTTGCGCAGTCCGGTCTTCTCCCTTCTGAATGGGGCTGCTCGTGCCAGAGAGCTGCTCCTCGTAACTCCGCCCCGTCACGTGTGCCGATTCCAGCCAATCAGGAGGCTGGAATCAGGAATGGACCGCACAGAAGACCTGCGGTCCACCGAAGGTGAAGATCCCGGCGGCCATCTTCTCAAGGTAAGTAAGAAGTCACCGGAGCGCGGGGATTCGGGTAAGTACTATGCGTTTTTTTTTTTAAACCCCTGCATCGGGTTTGTCTCGCGCCGAACGGGGGGGCTATTGAAAAAAAAACAAAAACCTGTTTCGGCGCGGGACAACCCCTTTAAGGCCTCATGCCCACGACTGTGGCGGACACAGCGCCTCTCAAAGGCAGCCTCACCTCTCCAGTTCCACCGTGCCAGTTCCGTCCGGGGAGCCAGCATTCATTAGCAGCGCAGCGCATGACGTAGCCGGCGGTGTTCACAGGGGAAGCATCGCGTGACGGACGGCTTCCATTGACTACAATGGAAGCCGGCCGTGCATTTTTCCACGCCAATTAGAACATGCCGCGGTTTCTTTCACACTGCAGAATTCCACGGTAGAATTCTGCAGCGTGAACATTGAAAGGCAGAAAGCTATTAGCTGCGGGATTGCGCCGCAGTTTTCTGCCGCAGAAATCCGTCCGTGAGCATTAGGCTTTAAAGTACAAACAATTGTATGACATTTTACAAATCAGTTCCATACGTTTACATTGAGGCATTTCCTTGTAGTGGGTATATGTCAATAACACTACTTTATTTCACACTTTTCTTTATTATAAGTATTTACTTTTCTAAGAGACCTTTGTTCTTTGCATAGCTCAGTGCTGTATTGTAATATTTACATAGTGTAGCTAACTTTGCATTTGTAAGCTTGACCTATGATCCTCTTTGGACAACTTTTGGATCTTTAAAAAGCACCTGCTATTGGGTCCAAATTTTTTTTAGTAAATTATTATACTATTCTATGAATTTTGTTCTAGGCTGCCTGTTCACGGCCATGATGGAATATCGCTTGGTGTGGAGCGGGGAGCACTGACAGGTCTCCGCGATGAGCCTATCTAATAGATAGGCTCACCATGGAGAGTCACGGCAAATAACACCATGCCGCGTTTTTAATCCCGCGAGTGGAGAATCGCTATAATTCTCCCGTTGTGGATGTCGGGCTGCACTTTCCATAGTTCTCCTATGGAAAGTGTTCACTGCATTACCTGTTGCCAGATTATCACTGCGGATAACTCAGTGACATATCGCTCGTGGACAGACAGCCTTATTGAATTTTTTTATATTCAGTATCTATATTTTTGTATTGCTTACATAGTGTTTTGTATGTAATATTGCCCTTGGAAAGTGAGCTTTGTGCTACCAGTTAGCAGGGCTGGTTATTTAGTATTTTCCTTTCTTCACCTTTAGGATAACATCACTGATGTGTTGCAGAGATTTGCATTCTGAGCTGCTTGTTTCAAACTTACTTATAATGAGAGCTCAGCTAATAGCAGAAAGTTAATAACACTGCTGTTATTGTAAGTACAGCATGTTCCCCAAAAAGAAGCTTCCCCTGCATGTTAACTAGTTGTGAACTCTAAGAAGTCATTGTTCCTTGGTGCTGCTTCACACGACCATGTTGTTACAGCACATTGTGCGCGTAGGTTTTGCGTGCGCAATATGCTGTACCAATCTGCCATAGGCTCCAATGCTGCCGATCACACATATTGCACGAAATATGCGTGCAGTAAAAATCGCAACTTGTTCTATCTTGGTGCGTATTGCGTAGGCATATACGCCAGGATGGCAATCGATACCCTGCAGCAAGCATGCAATGTCATTGCATACCTGCTGCGTGCCATGTGACTGTCATGCAGCGAATTACACTTGTGTGCTGCCGGCCTTATAGACAACCACTGCAATTAATTTGCATATTCGTTGTCATTATTTCACAAATCATCCCAGACAGATATTTGTCCAGTCTTTGTTTGAGTTCTCGTTCAATGAAAGTGTTCAAACAAAGGCCTGACAAATATCTGTGTTGGATGATCTAGTGAATCCTGCACTGAGCAGGGGTTTGGGCCAGATGACCCTGGAGGTTCCTTCCAATTCTACCAATTCTGATTGGCCAATTCATAAATCCCACCTCCACAATGTGATTGGTTCTTTAAACTCTGCTAAGCCAATCAATGCAGAGCTGGGAGAACCAATCACAGCCCTAACATTAGTTCATCGAACGCTGCATTGATTGGCTGAGTAGAACTGGATCAACCAAGCAGAGCTATCGCT
The DNA here is from genome assembly GCF_035609145.1 of Eleutherodactylus coqui. Taxonomy (NCBI): domain Eukaryota; kingdom Metazoa; phylum Chordata; class Amphibia; order Anura; family Eleutherodactylidae; genus Eleutherodactylus; species Eleutherodactylus coqui. The sequence continues at coordinate 370,036,509 of NC_089837.1, read as the reverse complement.
TTCTGGAGGCGGGATTTTTGAACCCCTCAATCAGGAAGTGATCTTCTGTGGGCGAATGAGTATTGCCCGGCGAAGCTCTGGACAACAATAGGGGGACCCGGACTGCATCTGCTGGGTAAGTATTCCTTTTTTTTCTGGGAATGTAGCTTGGGCTTTTTTTAGGGGTAAATCGCTGGTTCATGAGAACCGATGCAATAAACAAGGAGGCTCCATAGGGAAACATGGGCTATAAAACCTCACAAATCGCGGCTGTATAGAGCACGCCGCAACTTTTTTTCTCGCAACATCGGATCAAACAAAACATTGCTAATGTGCAGGGACCCATAGGAAAGCATGGGCATCATATACATACAATTTGTAGCACTATCGAATCGCAAGAAAATCATGCGACTTTGTCGCCAGTGTGAAAGCGGCCTAAGGGCAACATGCTTGCCTGAACCATGTAAGATGGCACATGCTCTCTGTTCCTCCATGTCTGTCTGGATTGTTTTATAAAGACTAAAAGCGTTTTACCCAATGCTGGACTGTTTTGCTGTGCATCAGTTGTGGTTTTCAGCAGTCCTTGCATGGGAGCGACGCAGAGGAGCTGGTTTCTGGTTTGGATAGCCTTAAACTGGGTATACACTGTGTTTTAATGTGCGCCAAGCCTTTCTGTCTGAATGGGTAAAAACAGCATTCAGAAGGAGCCCTGGACAGAACCATAGACTTTCAAAAGTCAAAATGAGACCAACCTCCATCCATTAGAAAGAAACCGAAACCTGATTAAATGGAAAGCAAAGCTCGCATCCTTGGTTTCCATTTGCCTTATTAAAGTCTCTGGTTCTGTTCAGGATCCTGACTCTGTTAGCTTTTAGATGGAAAGGAACTGAAATGCTGTTTGAACCTAACCTTACCTATTCACATGGGACCTTAAAAATACGCAAATAAGAAGCTTCATGGCAGTGGTATGTGTAAGGGGAGCATCCCATAATGTGCCATATTCTGGCCTTCTTGGTGCCCAGGGGCATCTCCTGGTGGGCTCTACTGCATGGCTTGATCTGCTGCTTTCTTGTAAGCGGCACATACACTGAATCCTGCCAATATACAACATGACTTTCTGTTCTCCCTGTCACATTTCTCAGTCTCTGGGGGTCTCCTCTATTCTTACTTCTCAGCTACATCCACTTCTGTCAGTTGGCTGCAGTGTTCTATGGGGATTGATGAGTTGATAGTAACTTTACATTATGTGCTGAGAGAATAGGGACATGGTAGTCCTCCCTTGTATGTCCAGCTGCACATCCCAGGCCCCTCTGGGAGCGCAGGTCACATACGGTGATAGTTGCACTAGTGTTCTACATCCAGCAGCTACAAAAAGAGCTCTATCATACATATGCAAAATACAGTAAATGCAAATTTAGAAAGATCCCCCTGGTGCTGAAATGTTGGAAGTGTAATTGTATTAGACTGTTATGGTTTTAAGAAAATTGCTAATATGAATAATATTACTATTTAGCCAGAAATCACTTTTTCCTTTATGGATATGCATCCAATTCAGTTCAGCTTTAGAGAGACCCCGTAACTGTATTACCGCAGTAAATCTTTGCATTTTCCATTAAATAATTCTGGATTACCTTTTCTCATAACTCTCCGATGTTAGTACTGACTAGATAATATCAGATTGTGTAGGGACCCCCAAATGATAGTATTCAGCTTTCAATTTATTCATACATTTCTAGGTGAAGTAACAGAGTAGTGCTGTAATGCAAAGTACTAAGAAAAGAAACTTCAGAATTGTTATATTATAGGGGATAAAAGTCTTTACTAAAACACAATGTCTGGAGACCTGACAGATCCTTGTGCACACGGCAACTTTGCAGTTCTGTTTATTGAGCTGTAAAAGGCTGCCATATGGGTACGTAAGGCTTTTAATTTACCTTTGTAAGCAATGGATTTCATAGAGATGCATGCAGAGTTTCTTTCTGCCTAATTCCATATGAATCCAACAGAAGAAAACTTGTACCGCGCTCAACTGATGCTGTTTGTGTGGTGGCTTAACACTTCGTGGTTGAGCTTTTGTTACTATCAGACTTTGATTTATATATATGAAAGAATGTCTTCACATACAAATCTATATCACCAACTGACTCACTGACTGACTCACCACTAATTCTCTAACTTCCATTCTTTAGTTGCTAAATAGGAAAAGTAAAGGGGTCACAACTCGATTATTCAATGCTAAGAGCAAAAGTATTGGCACCTATGTAATGTACCTAATCTAATTCTCTAACTTCCCGCTGTCAAACAAACATGACATTTGGCAGGAATATTCTTTAGGTCCTACATAGGAAAAGTAAAGGGCTCACAACTCAAAAACTGTAATGCTAAGTGCAAAAGTATTGGCACCCCTGTGTAATGTACCCAATTTAATTCTCTAACTTCCCAGTGTCATACAAACATGACATTTGGCACAACCATTCTTTAGGTCCTAAACAGGATAAGTAAAGTTACCACAACTTGATTAATGAATGCTAACTGCAAAAGTATTGGCACCCCTATGTAATGTAACTTCCTGGTGTCGTACAAACATGAAATTTGGCAAAACCATTCTTTAGGTGCTAAATAGGAAAAGTAAAGGGGTCACAGCTTGTTTATTTAATGCTAAGTGCAAAAGTATTGGCACCTCTGTGTAATGTAGCTATTCTAATTCTCTAACTTCCCGGTGTTGTACAAACATGAAATTTGGCACAACCATTCTTTAGGTCCTAAATAGAAAAAACAATTGATTATTCAATGCTAAGTGCAAAGGTATTGGCAACCCTATATGATGCAACTTCCTGGTGTTGTACAAACATGAAATTTGGCACAACTATTCTTTAGGTCCTAAATAAGAAAAGTAAAGGGTCACAACTCCATTATTCAATGCTAATTACAAAAGTTGTCTCTATACGGATGATGCTGCATTAGTGGCTCGGCATGGGTCTCCCATGCCAGGGAGAGCAGTTGCTTGCTGTCAGACGACAGCCAAACGCTTGCTTTAATTGTGGGGACTGAAGAGACCTTTGATTCCCAGTATTTAACTCATTCTACGCTGCAGTCAATGCGTCCACGGCACGTTAAAGGCAGACAGAGGGAGGAAGCTCCCTCTGTCATCCAGCGCAGAGTTTAAAAAGCAAATTCCCCTCGTTCAGGTGCAACTATGCTCCATGGCGGCAAGCATAGTTGTGCCTACAGCCGTCTGAAACCACCCTAATGGTAGTATCATGCTTCATTCATATTTAGTTTTATTTGTGCACATATTTTGTAACTGGTTCAATGCCAAAATCCTTTTCAGAATCTGTGTCTTTTTCAATCCCATTAAGTTTAATAGAAATCTGCACCATAGTTCTCACAGAGTGGATGTTTCCACAAAACAATTTTAAATTTGTGACGTCGTAAAAAAACAAATATTACCACATTACAAGGGGCCGAATCCACACATGGATCTACATCATCTTAAAATACAAATCTGCAGCCGAAATCCGAGGGTCAGTTTTGGATTTCTGCTGTGGATTATTTGAGAAATCAACAATGGATTGTATTTAACTGAGCTTTAAACGTCTGAAAGAGTCACTGGATGGGCCATGTCATTTACACCAGAAGTGACATGATGCGGCCATAAAAACAAGGCAAATGCCTAGTGGAGCCTATAGGGAGCAGGTCTACAAAAGGGAAGGCCCATTTAAACTCGGTAAAGCCCAGTAGGGCAGCGCCATCAACCTTCCCAGCAGAGTGTGATATTCTTCATGCCAGCTACAAGAGTTCTGTTGGTGAGTGCTGAATATTTTAACTCAATGTGCCAATTCCAATCACTATTTGTGCCCAATCAGTCTTATTTTTAGCTGATAGCAGATATTTTATACTTTTTGTTAAGACTCATTTTACCAGATTATGTAGTCTTGATTTTGATCCTTTAGCCCCACCTAGTGGCCACACTTTGTTATTATTCACTCCTATATAACAGTTGACTCTGTTTTATGGCAATACAAACTTAGCTGTCATATATTGCATGGACATACCCCTTCATTGACTGTATCTTCAGTAATTTCTAAACAGGAAGGAAGTTTGTGTATTTTTGTATATATTAATCTTTAATTAAAGTATCTGCACATACTCTGATTTTCTGTGTTTTTTTGTTCTGTTTGTTTTTAGGGTTCATTCACATGGCCGTATGGCTTTGGTCTTTATATGTGTTTTTTCTGCGCATGTAAATTTTTTTATGCCCTTGTAGCATGTGTGTCTTGAGCGTTTTGAAAAAATGCAAGAAGCCCAAAGTGATGTCAGTTTTGTTACAACCCAGAGAAATCACTGCACACCCATACACACCCAAAGACTTTGATGGGCAAATTTGGTCTGTAAAATAGGACATGCCACGATTTCTTGATGCAGACCATAGGTCAGCATAAAAAAGACTCGTGTGAATACAAAGTTTAGTTCAAGGAGTCTATATTCTGTCTGTGTTCAGTCAATAGAAAATATGAACTGAATAAGGGATAATATGCCCATGTGAATTATTTCTTTGTTATCATTGTTTCTTTTGATTGCAGTGACAACTTGAGTAATGTCCAAGGGGTCGGTAACATTGATAAAAGTATTGCATTCACAATTGCTGTCTTTCAGAGACGGGATGGGCTAGGGTACAGGGAAACAGATGTTTGGGGTCGCCTCTGTTACGTCCGGCTGGCGAGCTAGGGTGCCACGCCTCCGTGCGGACGCAGGATTGTGTCCTTTTAAAACCGCAAACACTCACACAATGTTTGCCAGGACAAATTGCACCACTCCAGGCATAGATTGAAGGACCCCTTTCCCTTACTAATCAGGGAAAGTGGGGAACCCCTGACTAAAAGTAGGGTAATCGTCCCGATAAGGTCGGCCTTTATCTGGGACCTGGCTATCCCTGATCAGTAACCTGGAGAAGCAACACTTAACACATAGGACACGACAATGTTTACACACACTGAACACCGAACAGGATTGCACATAAAGCATATGTCTGGCCACTTGCACAGACATACCACACACGTCATATCACAGACATCACAGTTCACACCAACATACTAGGTTGTGCATACAACATACAAGAGGAACCCCACCCAAAGCTCACATGTATAGAGATAGTAAACCATAGCCAGCCCAAGTGTCTTCACCAGGGGAATGAAGAGTCAGCCACCGTGCTGACATAGGGAGCAGTGTCAGGCATCACCCATCTGACACACACATAGGACATCAGATGTCTGGAGGTCGTACCTGCCCAGGGATAGGGAGAAACCTTTCGGGCTACCTGCACCTGTGTGGTTACTGTACCACACACTACACAATGCACGCACCCCAGAACACAAGGAGGGGAGGGACAGCAGGTGCCCAGACCGTCTTTAGGGGAGGGGAAAGACACTTCAGCCAAAGCATGCACGACCACAATGCTCCGAGTGGGATTAACAGTGAAGAACTGAAATGACCAGCAATCTCTCCCAAGAGTTTGCTGGTAGTTATCTGCTGTAGACAAGGGGGATTGGCTGGTGGAGAATACCACACCCAGCCAGCTCAATAAACTCCTACCTGTGAAGGTGCGCACAAGGAAACCTGTAGAACCACAGGTCCCAGACACACAACCTTAACAGCCCGGTGTCCTAACTTGCACAGTGGCCGCTTTCCTTTGCTGGTATCTGTACTTGTACAGTTGCCATTATACAAATATAGACGCCAGCAGAGCAAAGCAGCAGCTGCACAAGTACAGATTCAGCAGAAGAAATCGGCTACTGTGCTTTCCTCTACTGGAGTGCTGATTTGTGCTACAGCCGCAGCACAAGTTAGAATGTCAGGCAGCCCTGCCGGCTACAGGATGTCAGAGACTGGGACCAGGACTCTCAGCATTCCGACACAGACTACGGGATGACATCACTGCCGCCTGCTAGGTAACAGGGTACTGTTACTATTAAATAGGCAATTGGGGGCGCAGTTACTACTAAGAGGGCACTTAGGGGCACTATTACTATTAAGGAGCACAATTACTACTAACGGGGCACTTACTATTTGAAGGGCATTATTACTATTAAGGGAGCCCTATCACTTTGTAAGGGTCACAAGTAGTGTTGAGCAAACTAAAACAGTAGGACCCTATTTCAGGTCGAACTTTGCTAAAAGTTTGGTTCAGCATGAACCCAAACCAAGCTTTTAACAATGTTCTTCCCGAAACAGGGTTCTACCTGTTCAATGTCTGAGAACCATAAAAGCCATGTATAACACTCTCAAACTGCTATATAATCATATATAGAAAAAACTTTTCTAATAGCTGCGCTGCACTCTCAACCCTAAATGTACTGTGGGAATAAGCTCCTAAGAACCAAGGTCAATAGTAAGCTGTAATTTTATTCCCCATATTCCACATACAGATATGTTAAAAGCAACGCGTTTCTGCGTCCACTGACGCCTTTATCAAGCTAAAAACAAGACTGTTATAACACTCATATAAATACATACATAAAATACCTTAATCATGTGTGCCGATGTAATACATCTGTTTCCTTTTCGCTGCTCCACGCTGAACGCCGGTCCGACGTGTGTAAGCAGAAGGAGGAGTTCCCCAACCTACCGGTCTACGTCATCTGACAGCAGATCCGGAGTACGTGCGTTCCACCCTGTGCGCTGCGTCTCACGTCATCACTAATGATCACTAATGTGATGGCGCTCTCCCTAACTTTTGTTTCAAACTGCTATATAGGGTTTATATGGCTCTTTAACGGTGTTATACACTAGTTTTAATGCGGCTCAGATGAGGAGGTGTTGGGACCACTGGATACATGAGGGTATGCACACAAGGTTACCGGGCTCAAGACACCCTCAACAGACCACTAGTAGAGAGGATCGTCTGATCATCGGACAAGCACAAGTAGCTCCAGCTTGTTGTCTGCCATCCAGAGACAGGTGGCCCTGTCATTACAGGCCCCTGTTTCTGTTGGAACTATTTCCAGGCACTTGGCTGAAGGATATTTGGTCTCAAAGTGCCCATTACATGTACTGCCTTTGACATTCACCCACCTCTGTCTGTAGTGGTGTCGTGAATAATGAAACTGGACTACTATGGAGTGGAACCAAGTTGTCTTCTGCAATGAATCCAGGTTTGGTTTGGGTGTTGATGATGGCGTGTTTGTGTCTGAAGACCTAGGGGTGAGCGGCTCAATCCTGCCTTTGTTGTGGATCGCCACTGCTCCCACTGCTGGTGTGATGGTCTGGTGGGCCATTGCATATGATAATCAATCACCCATAGTAGTGGCTCGATGGGTGATAACAGCTCAGCAATATGTTTAGGACTTCCTACAGTCACATATGTTGCCTCTCATGCCAAGGCTACCAAGAGGTATTTTCCATCAGAATAATGCTCGTCCGCACACACAAGGGGGTTGCAGGAATCCTCCATAACATTGCTACACTTCCATGGCTGCCCTGTTGCCAGATTTATAACTAATAGAACATGTATGGGGCTGTCTGGGATATCAACTCTGACAGCCTAAGAGTTTGCATGATCAAGAGACTCAGTTACAGCAAATGTGGACCGATATGCTGCAGGATACCTGTATGCCTCCATGCCTGCCCATATTATACATTGCATCTAAGCTAGAAGCAACCTAGCAGGGTACTAGATCCTCCTTTCAAGTGTTCAGTTTTTCACAATAAATTATGCTTTTACTCCGATGTTGTAATCACTTACTTATATCGATATTACAATCACACATAGAAAGTTTCATTCGATTCTGACAATTCCTTCTAGGTGCTTGATTTTTTTCTTGACAATGAGTGTATATAATGAGATTAGTTCTGGTGCAGTATTTATGTTAAATAGATAAACAGGATTAGGGTGTGGTTGGCTGTGTACTCTCAAATTACACCCAAACACATTGGCCATTGGCTGCACAACATTGAGAATAACTTCTGTGGCTACAGGTCAATGCATGTGGGCATGGTTTGACATTGTGCAGTCATCTGCACCATGTGTTTTCACCTATAGGATGGGTCTCTACTTACGGGCCAGTACTGGGTGCTTACCTCCCAGAATAAAATTTGCCAGACAGACCATGCTGCCTCCAAATGTTTTTCTGCTAAATACTCTTGTACTTATACATGTCAATAAAATGTCACATCAAGCAAAAGGACCTCATCTTCAGAGTCCTGTGATAGTATTTACTATTTATTCTGGGACTGGCCACCCTTTACTAGTACCTCCCTACCCTAGGTCTAGGTATAGCCCTTTCATATCTACTAAGAGACTTTTTTTCTGCCCGATATTCGGGCAAGAATGTTCATAAAAGCATTCTTTTGCCCAGTCTTTGGGCTGTGTGACAGTGGTGCCAGTCACCTGACAAACAAATAAATGTTTGCTTCTCAGTTAATCACATCATTTACGTGCACAGAAAATAATAATCGGTGGCATATTTCCACATTGTTAATAGGAGATGTGCTGCAAATAGCAATGAAACAGTCTGGGACAGTAACTATATGAACAATCATTCAACCCCATACCGTCTGAATCACCCTATATGGAGCCAGTTAAATGGGCACCACTCTCGTGGATTGGCACTCGTGACATGGTCTGGATCAGGCCACATTTAAAAGCTTAAAGGGGTTGTCCCGCGAAACAAAGTTGGGGTATACACTTCTGTATGGCCATATTAATGCACTTTGTAATGTACATTGTGCATTAATTATGAGCCATACAGAAGTTATTCACTTACCTGTTCCGTTGCTAGCGTCCTCGTCTCCATGGTGCCGTTTAATTTTCAGCGTCTAATTGCCCGATTAGACGCGCTTGCGCAGTCCGGTCTTCTCCCTTCTGAATGGGGCCGCTCGTGCCAGAGAGCTGCTCCTCGTAGCTCCGCCCCGTCACGTGTGCCGATTCCAGCCAATCAGGAGGCTGGAATCGGCAATGGACCGCACAGAAGACCTGCGGTCCACCGAGGGTAAAGATCCCGGTGGCCATCTTCGCAAGGTAAGTAAGAAGTCACCGGAGCGCGGGGATTCGGGTAAGTACTATCCGGTTTTTTTTTAAACCCCTGCATCGGGTTTGTCTCGCGCCGAACGGGGGGGCTATTGAAAAAAAAACAACCCGTTTCGGCGCGGGAAAACCCCTTTAAGGACACACAGTCAGGTCAGGATGCAGCTGTGATTTGGCCATGAGCCGGAGCAAGTCCACTTTTCCTTGCTTTCTATGGTAATGTTAATGTGCAGCACAGATGGAGCTCAGTGATGTTCTGATTTCATCAACTGAGGATTAAGCATTTGGATGCAGGTTTCTCTGCTTGTTTTCAAGCTTTCTGTTATATTTTGTGCAGAAAGCACATGTTTCAAATTATGTACAATTAATCTAAATGTAACTGGCTATCAGGCTCATTAATACATTATACTAGACACCAGTATTATCAATGTGATCCTCAAATGCACATTTAAATAAGCATCACAATCATAACGTGTTGACAAAAACAGCATGCAGTCAACCACTTCTAAATCCTGTTGTCCTAACCCTAAGAAACGGCAGTTTTTCAAGGCTGATCAATTTGATCTGAGCAATTTATTTGTGAACAATAGAGAATATGATGTTCATAAGACCTAATAGGGTGTATAAACAGGGGTTGTACTCTTGGCTCTTTAAAGAGGTTTTGCAGTTTTTTTATATGGGTACTGTGACAGTAGTCATCTTAGGGTGCATTCACACTTGTGCCCAGGGCCTCCAGTCTATTTATGCTGTTTGGCTCAATCCTTGGAGTGAGACAATGAAAATGCCAGATACGAGTGGTATCGGTCGGACTCCATTAACTATAACGGGGTCCACTGGCTTCTGGGATGCAAGCCGAAATTTTCATGGATTAAATAGCACAGCATCAAGGCTGAAAGATCTGTTTACAGAGTGTCTGCTATTTCCACAATCTCTACATCTCCTTCTGTCACAGCACATATGTATCTACATTATATTGTGTTTACTAATCATTTGGCCAGAATGTCTCTGAATGCCTGACTCACACAATTGTCCTAGAAAAGCAGAGAGGCAGAGGATCAGATACCGCCTCCCTGCTGATTGGATCAGAGACAGAACAATGCAGCATGGTAAATCAGGGAAAGGAAGTACAAGGCAGTGAACTGCTGGCAGAATGGTAGGCTTGCTACATGCTCCCTGCCTGATAGTGTATTGCACACAGCAGGGCAGAGGAAAAATGGGGAAGAACACCTGAAAATCAGAACTTGAAAATGAAAAAAACTTGAAACATGAAAGTCTGCAAACATCAGCAGCAAATTAGAGGGTAAGAAGAAGCTGTAATATTTTTGAAAACTTGTTGAAAATTCAGGTACACTTTTAATGCTTTGGAGGGCACACTTTCTTGTCCACTTCAAGCAGCAGATTCTGTAACTATTTAAAACTTTTTAATACAGGCAAAAAGATTCCTATTTTAAAATTGTATTAAAGATTTTTAATGCAGATCTTCATCTCGATACGACTTCACATGGCTCCGGTGCACCACTTCTTTAGTACAGACCAATGTTCACAATTCTCAGCTGCCTGTTAATATCACTGTGGTGCATTATTTTATAACATCTTTTAGGCTATGCTCACGTGGGATAGATATGCTGTGGAATGTCTGCTGCGGAACTTCAGCATGCAACAAATAGCAACTCTATGTCTTGCGCATTTCAGGGCGGTTTATCAACTGCCCTGTGGAAATTCCGCAGCGTATCCGTCTTGTGGGAACGGGCCTTAGGTTAGTTTCACACAGTGTATACTTTACCAAAATGCTGCAGAATTCGTGGCATTTTAGCAGAATGACTTTTCGTAAACAGAAGACAAAGCACTGCTTTAGACATGGGTTTCTTTGAGGTGTTTTGCTCCCTAGGACCTCAATAGGATTTTTGATAAATTCCAGTGCATTTTTTGTGCTGTTTTTCAAATTAGAAATTCCGTGATTTGTAGAGAAATCTTTGAATCACAGGATTTGCAATGTGAAAAATGCCACAGAAAACACCACTAACATGCCTTTTCCAATAAAAGACATCTTTTAACAAAAATAACACAACATTACACCGTAAAGATTCCATAAAAGCAAAATAAAAACACATTACATTTAAGGACTTTTTGTTTTAGGGTGCCCACCCACTAGCGTTTTTTTACTGCGAAATTCGCAGCGTTTTTTTTTTCTGCAGGGGTCTTTGGGCTGTGGGACATGCAAAGCTAAAATCGCGATCGCGCAAAATCGCGATATCGCGGTAAATCGCGATTTTGCGCGATCGCGATTTTTACATTACAAGTCCCATAGACCCCCTGCAGAAAAAAAAAACCTGCAAATTTCGCAGTGAAAAAAAACGCCAGTGGGTGGGCGCCCTTATAATGCACTTTTTTATGCATTAACTCCAGAAAAAAAACTATGTGTGATAGGGATCCAAGGCTAGTTTCACACAAACAGAGTTTTTGTGAAATACACCAATTTTTTGTGATGTTCTTCAGGGTTTTTTAATCAGTGTTTTGATTTGGCACTTCTTTGGGTCAATGCCTTTTTAATCGAAATGCAGCATGCTCTCAATGTGGTGTTTTTCCTTACTTTTTTCAATAAACTTCTCTACAAAGACCTGAACAATGCCAGAAAATGTTAGAAATGTAGCTAAATAAAAAATGCCACCAAACCTGCTTGCAAAGAATGCTGTGAAAAATTACTGAAATTCATTGCATTTTTGCAAAGGTTTTAAGAATGCTGAAAAAATAATGGGTGTCAAAGAGCACAAAATGCTCAAATCATTTTCCACAATTTGCAGATACAAACATTTCTAAATTCCTAGAAAACAATTGTTTTGCTTATTATTCTTATATTTATTCAATTCACCCAAAACAAACATCAATTCTGTGGTTATTTTGGTCAGTATTTCGCATCAGTCGTGGAGTTTTGCTGTGAAATGACAATCCAAGTCTTCACGGCACTGTACTTGTGGGAATAAACCAGAAAATGACCAATGTATTAATGGATACAGTATTTAATTACTATGCATCGATAGTAAAAAACGACAAATGTGAAGATAGGAAAATACAGTGCAAGCGATGCATTACATGTTTATATAGGGCATTTGTCCACTTCGTCATAGGTATGTTTTTTTTGCTCTATTTAATATGAATGTTAAAGACTTTACGCTAAAGTTCAAATTTCACAAGGTGACGCTGCTTATAAAATACTAATGAACGCAACAAAATGATCTATCTTTAATTGTTTCACTGTTGTCCTCACTTGTAAGCACCGTGCTTTTTGTCCTTAACGTTCAGTTTTTTTTAATCGATAATGTAATTGAATAGCCATAAACCACTTCCTACCCCAGGATGTATATATATATATATATATATATATATATATATATATGTATGTATACATATTATATATATACACATTTTATGTCCCAGGTGAAAAGGGGTTCACATAAAATGATGTACATTTATGTCATATGGATGGTGTAGCTTGTGCTATCCGCAGCTGACTGTGACTGATTGACGAGAACACCAATCCCTACCATTAACCCTATACATGCTACAATTAATGCTGATTGCAGCAGGTATCGAGGTGATAGAGGAAGGGTGACATCATTGACCCTCTGCCATGAAATCAAAATGGGATGATGCTTTACCATGGCAACTGGAGGCCTAGCTGTCGCCTTTGGGTCTGCAATGGCTTACTGGGTAAATTAATAGTGATAATGCACTGCAGTACAAAGGTACTGCAGTGTGTTATCTGAGAGATAATAATATGGTAGGTTCAAGATTCTAAAGGGACATTAAAACATCAGTGAAGAAAATATTTGCATAAAAAACATTGTTTTTGTGCACCCTTTTTTCTTTAACAAATATTTAAAAAGCTATATCTTTTGTATTGCAGCATCTGTAACGATCCATACAATAAATTAAAAACACTTTTTTTTATACCACACAGCAAACGTTAAGGAGAAAAAAGGAGTCAAAATGCTTTTTTCATTCATTTCCCAGAAAATGTAATAATAGTGATCAAAAACGTTATACGTACCCCAAAATGGTATAAAAAAAACTACAGCTCATCATAAAAAGAACAATTCCTATACATGTCTGTCCATTGAAAAACAAAAGAGGTAAAGGGTCCTTGAATGTAGCAATGCAAAAAAATATATATTTTTGTATCATCATAAGCTAACCAATGAGAAGGAAAAAGTTATGATTAAAGGTCAACTGGTGTAACCTTTTAGATCAAGCTTGCACTGCCCAGGATTACATTGATATTGATGCATGCAGGCGAGCTGTACCAGGTGACTGTGATGCACCTCTTCCACTTATCAGGACAAGAGTATTTTTACACTAGGAAGTATTTTTTTCCATTTTTTATTTTTTTTCAAGTGATTCCAAAAATCAGAATGTCCCAAAAGATGGCAGATGTGCATTATCTTCTTATCATACTTTTGCTCTGTTTATGCTTTAGTCCTGCTTCTAGCAACAAATACCGTTGCAACATACTAATCAAAATATGCAATAAATAGAGATATTCTTTCGAATGTATTTACATGCATCAGTTTTGTGGGGTTATTTTTTGCCAAGATTTTGCACAAATCTTAGCAGAAAAATTTTAGATCCCTGTCCACAGGGAAATTTGGGCCTGCATTCATTCCCTATGCAGAATCCCACAGTAGGTCCCTCCTGGCCCGCAGACATGAGGACAAGAAAATAGGTTCCACTTAACCTGTTCGAACGCTGCGGGTCTCCTCTCCATCGCAGCCGGATCTTCTTTCTTCAACCTGACGGATATGCTTGGCACGCTGGCAGCTTGCCGCACACATGCGTCGTGTACACTTTTTTAAAAAACTCCTGCTGTCCCGTGGCACAGCACAATAACAGCTGCAGGTGTGTCGCGGCACCAGACGGCTTCTATAGGCTTCAATGAAGCTGTGGGAGCTGTTCGTGTAGAAAAAACGTATGCTGTGGGTGGTTTCCTGCACGTGCGATCCGCACGCCTGCGGGTGTCCAATGATTCCTTATGGGCGTGGATCACGCATGCAGGAGACCTACGTGCTTTTATTAATTCTATTTTGCCCCTGGTCATTGGGCCAAACAGTGCTTGTGAATAAATAATTTTAAAGGGGTTGTCTCACGCCGAAAGGTTTTTTTTTTTTTTCAATAGGTCCCCCGTTCGGCACGAGACAAACCCAATGCATGTGTTAAAAAAAACAAACGTTTAGTACTTACCCGAATCCCCGCGCTGCGGCGACTTCTTCCTTACCTTACTAAGATGGCCGCCGGGACCTTCACCCACGATGCACCGCGGGTCTTCTCCCATGGTGCACCGTGGGCTCTGTGCGGTCCATTGCCGATTCCAGCCTCCTGATTGGCTGGAATCGGCACACGTGACGGGGCAGAGCTACGAGGACCAGCTCTCCGGCACGATCGGCCCCATTCACCGCACAGAAGACCGCACAGCGCAAGCGCGTTTAAAATCGCCAGAAAACAGCGATTTTAGACGGATCCATGGCGACGGGGACGCTAGCAACGGAACAGGTAAGTGAATAACTTCTGTATGGCTCATAATTAATGCACGATGTACATTACAAAGTGCATTAATATGGCCATACAGAAGTATATAACCCCACTTGATTTCATGAGACAACCCCTTTAAATTAATTTTATTGCAAAATGCTCTTACCTTTTTTTTCTTTAGAAATTACGCTCATAGACACTGTAGGATTTGAGTTGTCAGTGCAGCAGTCACATGATGTACAGGTAGCTGGGACAAGAGACAATTCAATAAATCACCATATAGGACCACTCCCCACCTACTATGTTGAGCCCTATTTACACACAATGATTGTTGTTTGAATGAATGAACGAATTAATGATTTTTTTGCTTTCAAATGCTGAAATCATTTGAAATCCTCTCCATATCCCTCATTAGCTATGTAAACACTGTATATGTTGTTTGCTCTGGTGAGCGTGTGTTTATGCGAGGAATCTCTGTCCTGAAGGTTTTAAATTAGTGTGAAGAAAAAGCCATTGTCTTTAGCTGGGCAAACAATCACCCCTCCCCTCAAGTTGTTTGAACAAACGCCATTTAAACCAAATGACAAGCAAACGAATTAAAAACTATTTTTATGCAGGCTGAAACTCAGCGATAAATGACAAGTTAACGAATAGTGCACAATGGTTTCGCGTTTACATGTAATGATTTTCACTCCAATTCATTCAAATTTTAAGGCGATAATCGTTGCGTGTACATGGGCCTTTACTTGCTGACATTTGTATGTAAATGTAAAAGCTTAGATGCCTTTGAACCCCCCACTTCAAGTAAGTGCCAATAATTCAGTTTTACAAACTACACCTTGACCTCAAGCGCCGGGATCGGTTTTTACTAGAGATGAGCGAACACCAAAATGTTCGGGTGTTCGTTATTCGGAACGAACTTCCCGCGATGTTCGAGGGTTCGTTTCGAACAACGAACCCCATTGAAGTCAATGGGCGACCAGAACATTTTTGTATTTCGCCGATGCTCGCTAAGGTTTTCATGTGTGAAAATCTGGGCAATTCAAGAAAGTGATGGGAACAACACAGCAACGGATAGGGCAGGCGAGGGGCTACATGTTGGGCTGCATCTCAAGTTCACAGGTCCCACTATTAAGCCACAATAGCGGCAAGAGTGGGCCCCCCCCCCTCCCAACAACTTTTACTTCTGAAAAGCCCTCATTAGCATGGCATACCTTTGCTAAGCACCACACTAGCTACAACAAAGCACAATCACTGCCTGGATGACACTCCAATGCCACTTCTCCTGGGTTACATGCTGCCCAACCGCCCCCCCTCCCCCCCACAGCGCACACCAAAGTGTCCCTGCGCAGCCTTCAGCTGCCCTCATGCCACGCCACACTCATGTCTATTTAGAAGTGCGTCTGCCATGAGGAGGAACCGCAGGCACACACTGCAGAGGGTTGGCACGGCTAGGCAGCGACCCTCTTTAATAGGGGCGGGGCGATAGCCCACAATGCTGTACAGAAGCAATGAGAAATAGAATCCTGTGCCACCGCCATCAGGAGCTGCACACGTAGGCATAGCAATGGGGAACCTATGTGCCACACACTATTCATTCTGTCAAGGTGTCTGCATACCCCAGTAAGACCGGGCTTTTTAATTCATAGACACAGGCAGGTACAACTCCCTATTGTGAAGTCCCTGTGGACCGACAGCATGGGTGGGTGCCAGGAAGCCACCGGCGGTACATAGAAATATCCCATTGCATTGCCCAACACAGCTGAGGTAGTAATGTCGTGCGTAATACAGGTGGGCTTCGGCCCACACTGCATGCCCCAGTCAGACTGGGGTTCTTTAGAAGTGTACAGATGTATTAAAAACTCCGTGTGCACCTACAGCATGGGTGGCTCCCTGGAACCCACCGGCGGTACATAGAAATATCCCATTGCATTGCCCAACACAGCTGAGGTAGTAATGTCATGCATAATGCAGGTGGGCTTCGGCCCACACTGCATGCCCCAGTCTGACCGGGGTTCTTTACAAGTGGACACATGTAGGTTACACTCCCTGTGGACCCACTGCCTGGGTGGGTGCCAGGAAGCCACCGGCGGTACACAATAATATCCCATTGCATTGCCCAACACAGCTGAGGTAACGTCAGCTGTAATGCAGGTGGGCTAAAAATTAATTTGATTACACTGTAGGTGAGGGCCCACAAAAATTGCTGTATCAACAGTACTAATGTACATCCCAAAAATTGGCCATGGCCAGCCAAGAGGGCAGGTGAAACCCATTAATCGCTTTGGTTAATGTGGCTTAAGTGGTAACTAGGCCTGGAGGCAGCCCAGTGTAACGAAAAATTGGTTCAAGTTAAAGTTCCAACGCTTTTAAGCGCATTGAAACTTATAAAAATTGTTCAGAAAAATTATTTGAGTGAGCCTTGTGGCCCTAAGAAAAATTGCCCGTTCAGCGTGATTACGTGAGGTTTCAGGAGGAGGAGCAGGAGGAGGAGGAGGAGGAATATTAGACACAGATTGATGAAGCAGAAATGTCCCCGTTTTGGATGGTGAGAGAGAACGTAGCTTCCATCCGCGGGTGCAGCCTACGTATTGCTTACGTATCGCTGCTGTCCGCTGGTGGAGAACAGAAGTCTGGGGAAATCCAGCCTTTGTTCATCTTGATGAGTGTTAGCCTGTCGGCACTGTCGGTTGACAAGCGGCTACGCTTATCTGTGATGATTCCCCCAGCCGCACTAAACACCCTTTCCGACAAGACGCTAGCCGCAGGACAAGCAAGCACCTCAAGGGCATACAGCGCTAGTTCAGGCCACGTGTCCAGCTTCGACACCCAGTAGTTGTAGGGGGCAGAGGCGTCACCAAGGATGGTCGTGCGATCCGCTACGTACTCCCTCACCATCCTTTTACAGTGCTCCCGCCGACTCAGCCGTGACTGGGGAGCGGTGACACAGTCTTGGTGGGGAGCCATAAAGCTGGCCAGGCCCTTAAAGACTGTTGCACTGCCTGGGATGTACATGCTGCTCGATCTACGCACATCCCCTGCTACCTTGCCCTCGGTACTGCGCCTTCTGCCACTAGCGCTGTCGGCTGGGAATTTTACCATCAGCTTGTCCGCAAGGGTCCTGTGGTATAGCATCACTCTCGAACCCCTTTCCTCTTCGGGAATCAGAGTGGGCAGGTTCTCCTTATACCGTGGATCGAGCAGTGTGTACACCCAGTAATCCGTCGTGGCCAGAATGCGTGCAACGCGAGGGTCACGAGAAAGGCATCCTAACATGAAGTCAGCCATGTGTGCCAGGGTACCAGTACGCAACACATGGCTGTCCTCACTAGGAAGATCACTTTCAGGATCCTCCTCCTCCTCCTCCTCCTCCTCAGGCCATACACGCTGAAAGGATGACAGGCAATCAGCCGGTGTACCGTCAGCAGCGGCCCAAGCTGTCTCTTCCCCCTCCTCCTCATCCTCCTCATGCTCCTCCTCCTCCTCCTGTACGCGCTGAGAAATAGACAGGAGGGTGCCCTGACTATCCAGCGGCATACTGTCTTCCCCCGCCCCCGTTTCCGAGCGCAAAGCAGCTGCCTTTATGGTTTGCAGGGAATTTCTCAAGATGCATAGCAGAGGAATGGTGACGCTAATGATTGTAGCATCGCCGCTCACCACCTGGGTAGACTCCTCAAAATTACCAAGGACATGGCAGATGTCTGCCAACCAGGCCCACTCTTCTGAAAGGAATTGAGGAGGCTGACTCCCACTGCGCCGCCCATGTTGGAGTTGGTATTCGACTATAGCTCTCCGTTGTTCATAGAGCCTGGCCAACATGTGGAGCGTAGAGTTCCACCGTGTGGGCACGTCGCACAGCAGTCGGTGCACTGGCAGCTTAAAGTGATGTTGCAGGGTGCGCAGGGTGGCAGCGTCCGTGTGGGACTTGCGGAAATGTGCGCAGAGCCGGCGCTCCTTTACGAGCAGGTCTGACAAGCGTGGGTAGCTTTTCAGAAAGCGCTGAACCACCAAATTAAAGACGTGGGCCAGGCATGGCACGTGCGTGAGGCTGCCGAGCTGCAGAGCCGCCACCAGGTTACGGCCGTTGTCACACACGACCATGCCCGGTTGGAGGCTCAGCGGCGCAAGCCAGCGGTTGGTCTGCTGTGTCAGACCCTGCAGCAGTTCGTGGGCCGTGTGCCTCTTATCGCCTAAGCTGAGTAGTTTCAGCACGGCCTGCTGACGCTTGCCCACCGCTGTGCTACCACACCGCGCGACACCGACTGCTGGCGACATGCTGCTGCTAACACATCTTGATTGCGAGACAGAGGAGGAGGAGGAGGAGGAGGGTGCTTTAGTGGAGGAAGCATACACCTCCGCAGATACCAGCACCGAGCTGGGGCCCGCAATTCTGGGGGTGGGTAGGACGTGAGCGGTCCCAGGCTCTGACTCTGTCCCAGCCTCCACTAAATTCACCCAATGTGCCGTCAGGGAGATGTAGTGGCCCTGCCCGCCTGTGCTTGTCCACGTGTCCGTAGTTAAGTGGACCGTGGCAGTAACCGCGTTGGTGAGGGCGCGTACAATGTTGCGGGAGACGTGGTCGTGCAGGGCTGGGACGGCACATCGGGAAAAGTAGTGGCGACTGGGAACTGAGTAGCGCGGGGCCGCCGCCTCCATGATACTTTTGAAGGACTCCGTTTCCACAACCCTATACGGCAGCATCTCAAGGCTGATGAATTTTGCGATGCGGACGGTTAACGTTTGAGCGTGCGGGTGCGTGGCGGCGTACTTGCGCTCGAAACACTTGCGCAAGCGACGGCTGGACGGTGCGCTGAACTACACTGCTGGATGGGGCCGAGGACAGCGGAGATGAGGGTGTGGGTGCAGGCCATGAGGCGGTAGTGCCTGTGTCCTGAGAGGGGGGTTGCATCTCAGTGGCAGGTTAAGGCACAGGGGGAGAGGCAGGGGTGCAAACCGGAGGCGCTGAACGGCCTTCGTCCCACCTTGTGGGGTGCTTGGCCATCATATGTCTGCGCATGGTGGTGGTGGTGAGGCTGTTGGTGTTGGCTCCCCGGCTGAGCTTTGCGCAACAAAGGTTGCACACCACTGTTCGTCGGTCGTCAGGCGTCTCTGTGAAAAACTGCCAGACCTTAGAGCACCTCGGCCTCTGCAGGGTGGCATGGCGCGAGGGGGCGCTTTGGGAAACACTTGGTGGATTATTCGGTCTGGCCCTGCCTCTACCCCTGGCCACCGCACTGCCTCTTGCAACCTGCCCTGCTGATGCCCTTGACTCCCCCTCTGAAGACCTGTCCTCCTGAGTAAGCGTTGCACACCAGGTGGGGTCAGTCACCTCATCGTCCTGCTGCTCTTCCTCCGAATCCTCTGTGCGCTGCTCCCTCGGACTTACTGTCCTTACTACTACCTCACTGCAAGACAACTGTGTCTGATCGTCATCGTCCTCCTCACCCACAGAAAGTTCTTGAGACAGTTGGCGGAAGTCCCCAGCCTCATCCCCCGGACCCCGGGAACTTTCGAATGGTTGGGCATCAGTGACTATAAACTCCTCTGGTGGGAGAGGAACCGCTGCTGCCCAATCTGAGCAGGGGCCCGAGAACAGTTCCTGGGAGTCTTCCCGCTCCTGAGCAGGTGTCATTGTAGTGGAGTGAGGAGGCTGGGAGGAAGGAGGAGCAGCAGACAGAGGATTCGGATTTGCAGCAGTGGACGGCGCAGAACTGCGTGTTGACGATAGGTTGCTCGAAGCACTTTCTGCCATCCAGGACAGGACCTGCTCACACTGCTCATTTTCTAATAACCGTCTCCCGCGTGGACCCATTAATTGGGCGATGAATGTGGGGACGCCAGAAACGTGCCTCTCTCCTAATCGCGCAGCAGTCGGCTGCGACACACCGGGATCAGGAGCTCGGCCTGTGCCCACACCCTGACTTGGCCCTCCGCGTCCTCGGCCGCGTCCACGTCCTCTAGGCCTACCCCTACCCCTCAGCTTGCTGTATTACCAGTGATTTGATTTCACAGGCAGGAAATAAATTGGCGCAAGACTGCAGGCCAAATATCATTTTTTCCCTTTTTGGAAAACGAAAGGCCCCACTGCCTCTAGTGAATGAATAATCTAAGTTTAATAACTGTGCTGTGTCCCTGCTTATGTGTCACAGAACGTGAGGGTAGCAGAGTTATTATAACTCTGGCAGAGCAGGTATTTTTTTCCCAATTAAGGAAAGCAAATGGCGAAGCCAGCAGTAAAGCGTAGCTGGGTGCGTCTGATTTTTCAACGTTGTTCACGCAGCTCACACGTGTCCACAGCCCTTAGGACGGACAGAGGCTGGACAAATAGATTTGTTTTCAGTTTTTTTCCACCAAAAGGCAGCACTGCGTATATTCAATGAACATGAGAAGTTTAATAACTGTGCTGTGTCCCTGCTTATGTGTCACAGAATGTGAGGGTAGCAGAGTTATTATAACTCTGGCAGAGCAGGTATTTTTTTCCCAATTAAGGAAAGCAAATGGCGAAGCCAGCAGTAAAGCGTAGCTGGGTGCGTCTGATTTTTCAACGTTGTTCACGCAGCTCACACGTGTCCACAGCCCTTAGGACGGACAGAGGCTGGACAAATAGATTTGTTTTCAGTTTTTTTCCACCAAAAGGCAGCACTGCGTATATTCAATGAACATGAGAAGTTTAATAACGTGCTGTTTTCCTGCTTATGTGTCACAGAACGTGAGGGTAGCAGAGTTATTAACTGTGGCAGAGCAGGTTTTTTTTTTCCCAATTAAGGAAAGCAAATGGCAAAGCCAGGAGTAAAACGTAGCTGGGTGCGTCTGATTTTTACAGGTTGCACACGCAGCCGACACGTGTCCACCGGCGTTAGGACGGACAGAGGCAGGACAAATTGAATTATTTTCCGTTTTTTGGCACCAAAAGGCAGCACTGCGTATATTCAATGAATAACAACTGTGTTGTGGCCCTGCCTATACAATTCTTTCCCTGCAGTATCAATGGAGGGTGCAATGCTCTGCAGAGGCGATTTTGAGAAGCAAAAAAAAAAATGCAGCACAGCTAACAGCAGCCTGGACAGTACTGCACACGGTTAAATATGGCCCTAGAAAGGACCGTTGAGGTTCTTGAAGGCTACACTCACTCCTAACACTCTCCCTGCCTATGCAGCACTTCTGTCCCTAATGCCGGGTGCAACGCTCTGCAGAGCCGATTTTGAGAAAAAAAAAATTTGCCACTGCTAACAGCAGCCAACACACAGCTATCAGTGGCCCTAATAAGGACCTTTGGGGGGTCTTGAAGCCTACACTAACTACCAATTCTTTCCCTACAGCAGCACCGGTACAAACAGCACTGTCCCTCATCTAACTCACACGGCATCTGAGGCGAACCGCGGGAGGGGCCGACTTTTATGTTCGGGTGACACCTGATCTTCCCAGCCACTCACAGCAGGGGGGTGGTATAGGGCTTGAACGTCACAGGGGGAAGTTGTAATGCCTTCCCTGTCTTTCAATTGGCCAGAAAAGCGCGCAAACGTCTCAGGGAAGTAAGTGAAAGTAACCAGAACACCGCGTGGTACTCGTTACGAATAACGAACATCCCGAACACCCTAATATTCGCACGAATATCAAGCTCGGACGAACGCGTTCGCTCATCTCTAGTTTTTACCTTATTTGTTTTCTTTTATCATATGATCATGTTGCCGAAGCTTTGTGGGCCCTTGAATCTTTTGCTTTGGTGCCCTTCTTGCAGATGTCCTGTGTGACGAGTTGTTTTGGTGGCTTCCTCTATCTTGTTTATCGCAAAACCTACCCAGGACTGTGGTGTGGACATCTGTTCCCAGGATGTGCTGGCCATACCAGGTTAGTCCTCTGCCTTTCTACCCATTCATTTGTGCACTCACACTCCCATTTTGGAGCACTGTACCATAGGTTATTGTTCTTAATTTGCAAACAGGGTGGGGGACAATGAAATAAGACAGAGTGCTGCTTTAATACAACCTTGTAATTTCAAAGTTAAAGATATGCTAGCCACATATTACATCCAAGGCTCTCTTCACATTACTGCCATGGCTATAATTTATAATGGAAAAAAATAGATGAACAGCTCCTTGTATCATCAAATTAGGGTGCATATAAGTATGTGTAGTAGTGTATAAACGCATTAATAGAAAAACCGCACTTACCTGGTGCTGGATGGGAAGTCCCTACGGGGATTAAACCCGCCAGCACCTTTGTGTCTCAGATAGCTGATCATACTTTTTATCGTCCTAATCCGGATGTCTGGAGAGATGTCCAGGAGAAATACCCACTGGTCCTCAGTGGTCATAGAAAACAAGCCAAATATTGGAAAAATGTAAAAAGCTCCGCGCTCCAAGAATCGCGATATATTGGAAATAAATATACCAGTAGCTAAATGGTTAAGTATACCACATAACTGAAATATAGCTAATAAATATGGAATACTTAACTATTTAGCTACTGGAACATTTATTTCCTATATATCCCGATCCTTGGAGCGCAGAGCATTTTTGCACATTTTTCCAATATTTGGTTTATTTTTAATGAAGAATTCATTTTCAAATATATTTGAATTTTATCAGAATTCCATTGGGGTTTTCCTTATTTTTGACAGGAAGAACAGCACTACAGAGTATGCTAATCTTGTCTTCAAAAACACAGAAACTCCAGTCCACAAACAGTGTAACATAGTAACATAGTATATAGAGCCAAACAAAGACATGTGTCCTTCCAGTTCAGCCTATTACCCCCCAATGTTGTTCCAGAGGAAGGCAAAAAAAAAATGAGGTAGAAACCCATTTTCTCCTTTGAAGGGAAAAAAAATCCTTCCTGACTCCAATCTGACAGTCAAAATAATTCCTGGATTAACAACCCTTTTGAAGTTATTAATGATTATAACATATAATATTGTATCACTCAAGAAAGGCATCCAGGACCCTCTTGAACTCTTTTATTGTGTCTGTCATCATGGTGTCCTCAGGTAGAGAGTTCCATAGTCTCACTGCTCTTACAGTAAAGAACCCCTTCTGTGACAGTGTAGAAACCTTCTTTCCTCTAGACGTAGAGGGTGCCCCCTTTGTTACAGTCACAGTCCGGGGTATAAACAGATCATGGGAAAGAGCTCTTTATTGTCCCCTGATATATTTATGCATAGTTATTAGGTCGTTCTTCAGGCATCTTTTTTCTAAACTAAATAATTTCAATTTTAATAACCTCTCTGGATATTGTAGCCCAGTCATTCCGTTTATTACTTTAGTTGCCCACCTCTGCACCCGCTCAAGCTCTGATATATCCTTCATGAGTACCTGTGCCTAAAACTGTACACAATATTCCATGTGTGGTCTGACCAGTGACTTGTAAAGTGGTAGAACAATGTTCTCATCATGTGCCCCTAGACCTCTTTGATGCACCCCACGATCCTATTTGCCTTGGCAGCAGCTGCCTGACACTGGTTGCCCCAGTTACGTTTATTGTTAACTAAAATCCCCAAGTCCTTTTCCATGTCTGTTTTACCCAGTGGTTTGCCATTTAGTAATAGTGACATATATTTCCTCTGTCCATGTGCATAACCTTCCATTTATCAGAGTTAAATCTCATTTGCCATTTTTCTGCCCAAGCCCCCAACTTATCCAGATCCTCTTGGAACCACCGTGGGTCTTCTCTTGTGTTAATTTCTTTACATAGTTTTGTGTCATCTGCAAATATTGATATTTTACTGTGCAATCCTTCTACAGGGTAATTACTAAATATATTAAAAAGAACAGGGCCCAAAATCGACCCCTATGGTACCCCACTAGTAACGGTGACCCTATCAGAGTAGGTATTATTCATAACCACCCTCTGCTTTCTGTCACTGAGCCAGTTAGTTACCCACTTATACACATTCTCGCCCACACCAAGCACTCTCATTTTATATACCAACCTTTTATGCGGCACAGTATAATATACTTTGAAAAAGACCAGATACACAAGATCAAGTGGCTCTCCTATCCAGTCTGCAACTTACCTCCTCGTAGAAGCTGATCTTGTTGGTTTGACAGGAGTGATCTCTCATAAACCCATTCTGATACAGAGTTATACAGCTACTTTCCTTGAGGTACTCTAGGATAACATCTTTTAGAAACACTTCAAATATTTTACCCACAATAGAAGTAAGACTTACTGGCCTGTAGTTTCCAGGTTCACTTTTTGGCTGATTTTTGAATATTGGCACCACGTTGCCTATGCACTAATCCAGTGGAACAGACCCCATCACTATTAAGACCTTAAATATAAGAAAAAAGGGTCTGTGTATCACATTACTTAATTCTCTTAAAACCCGGAAGTGTATGCCATCAGGATCCGGTGATTTATCTATTTTAATATTTTTAAGACAGCTCTGTACTTCCACATGGGTTAGGCTAGTGACATTTAGTGGAAAGTTTAATTTATCACTCTGCATCTCACCTAACACTTCATTCTCCTTTGTCAATACACTGCAGAAAAAGCTATTTAATAGATTTGCTTTCTCCTCATCAACCTCTACAATGTTTCCTTCATTATTTATTAAAGGGATGACACTCAGTATTAATCTTTTTATTATTTATATAATTAAAAAACAGTCTAGGGTTAGTTTTAATCTCTTTGGTAATGAGCCTCTCTGTCTCCATCTTTGCTGCTTTTATCTGATTATTACATAATTTATTTCTCTATAAGTTTTTAGTGTTTCTTTACTGTCTTCTTGTTTTAGTAGATTAAACAGTTTCTTTTTGCTGTATATTGCCCCTTCACATCATTATTGAGCCACATGTTTTTTTTTTTCCTATTCTTAACTCTTTTATTCCTATAAGGTATCAAGCACTCTCAGTAAGTAATTAGGATGTTTTTAAACATTACCCATTTATTGTTCGCACTCTTTTATTTTTGAGGACATTATCCCAGTCAATAAGGTTAAGGGCATCTCTGATCTGATTGAACTTGGGCTTCCTAAAGTTTAGTATTTTCTTAGTTCCCTATAAAACTCTCTCTTGAAAGACAAGTGGGAATTTTATATATTATGGTCACTATTTGCCAGGTGCCCCCCCCCCCCAACCTATGCCCCTGTTATTCTGTCAGGTCTGTTGGTTAATATTAAGTCCAAAATGGCCGTCTCTCTAGTCGGGTCCTGTACAAGTTGAGTAAGGTAATTATCTTTAGTGATTGACAGGAAGTTGTTACCTTTATGAGATCTGTAGGTTTCGGCTGCACAGTTTATATCTGGATAAAGTTACCAAAAATAATTACCTCATTGTGATTCGCTGCTTCATCTATTTGCCTCAATAATAGATTTTCAGTGGCTTCTGCTATATTTGGTGGTCTATAGAAAACCCCTATGAGGATTTTATTGTTGTTTTTGCCTCCATGTATTTCTACCTATATAAAAAAAAGGTTTGGTACAGTTTCTACGTATAGTGATTCCACATGTTCATCTCCTTCCCATATATCTTCCCGTAATGTGGGCTTTAAACAGCATTTTACATAAAGACAAAACCCCTCCCCTTTCTGGGTTTTATGATCCCTTTTGAACAGGCTGTAACCCTGAAAGTTCACCACCCAGTTTTCATCCAACCAGCTCTCAGTTATTCCCACTGTGTTGTAGTTTTCCTCAGACATTATTACTTCCAGTGTGTCTTCTTTATTTTTCAGACTCCAACATTGTTCACCATACAATTTAGAAGGTTACGTGATGAAAGTCTGATCGGTAGGAGTTTTACCGCTGAGATCCCCACTCATCCTGGAAATGGGGGTGTAGTGTTCTCCTCTCCTCCTCACGGCAGTCTTGCTGCATTCCTGCAGTGAGGAGATTGAATGGAGTGTCGGTAACACATCCTTTATGCTGCTCCATTCATTTTCAATGGAACTAATGAAGATAGCCAACCCCATTAAAAAAAATGGAGCGGCAGCTGCACATGTGTGACCATCGCTCCATTCAATCTGACATCACTGCAGTGGGAGAAGCTCCCTCATATCGATGAGAAAAGGGGGACATGGGTTACCGCTTCTCGGGAGGAGTGTGAAACCCAGCAGTGATACCCCCATTGATCAGACATCTATCATCTATTCTATGGACAGGTGATAAAAAGTTAATCCTGGTACAACCTTTAACGTAATTATAAGTATATGATTAATTTGTACTCTATCCTGTAAATAATGACAATAGACAGCATGAACAAAAAAATTAATTTATTATATATATATATATATATATTCTCTAGTAAATCATAATACCTTCTTGGATTTGAAACATAGTTCAACATTTTCAGAGCTTAAAAATTATAATTTAAAATATTAAATACTGTTTATTTACATTATGATTTCATTTGCTATTTCTAATGTGACTGGGCTGGAAGGAAAAGAGGAAGATGCAGCAGGGGTTAACTGCTAAAGTAGTAAGCCTGCAGATAATGCAAGATAAGTAACTGAGGTTCATTAGGCTCTTAGATGCTTAATTTTTACAAGAGGCTGCATCACATCAGCATTTTTGCTAATGAGTAATGCCATTCTCTCAGTATGGTGTCTGGAGGAGGGATAGATGGGATGTGTTAGATAGGAGGTTACAAGGAAGTAATGCAATTTACATTGGTCTATACATATGTAAAGAAAAAGGATTATGTATGGCTTTGTTAAGGTAGTTTATGACGTGACTATCTTAGCTTATTTGTTCAAAAGCATTTTAAGAGAACGGGTTAGTGTGCTTACAACGGCAGCCATAGTACTAGAGTGTCGAGCCATAAGTTTAACGCTGGGATCACTGAACATCTTTGCAGATGTCGATTCTGCAGCTTTCAACAAACAAATGTAGTTCAACACCACCTCACCGATTTTTGCTACAATTTCCTGTTGTTGTAATTCTGAGTTCACCGCTTTTACTAATCGCATGCAAGCTTCTGTTAAACAACAGAGAATTTGAAAACTAGAGGTCATTGCTGACAGCATTTCTTCCGGGCCCTTGTCTGCGGTGGCCATCTTCCTACAGGCACTTCCGAGCTGTCTTGATTCAACAGACAGTCGTTGTTTATATTGAGCCAGTTCCTGGTCATGGGTGTCTAAGCTGGCATCTTCCCCCTTTCCAGTGTGGTTTGATCGTATTAGGCAGAGTAACTCATTTGCATCTCTTTGAGCAGCATGAAACCCATCAGGTATTGCATAAACTTTTTCTTTTAGTGCATTTAGTCTAGTAATCTTCTCGTCAAAGTCCATGTTCTGGACACTCAACTCAGTTTGCCCAGCAACATGTTCCCCCTCGGTATGTTTTGTGGCCATAACTATACTGGCTCTTGGAGATTCTGTATCTTTACTTACACTCTGTGTGAATGGAAGCTCTCCTTTTTGAGCTTCCACTGGTGATTGGGGTAGATACACACATGATACTTCTTTAGTTTCATTATTATTACCATGGTCTACCTCTTCAAACTCATCTTCTTCATCATCGGCATTCTTTCCCCTGTTTTGGAAGCAGTAACTAAAGGGGCCCCGACATTTCCAATTGCTTGCATCTAGTTTCAACAAAGGCAACGATCTAGACTGTTTTTGTACCTTTTGCATAGAACCAGTTGAAGTAGACCTTTTATTATCTTTGCTTTCACTGAGTGAATTTACAGAACTATGGGAACAACTTTTGGATATTCTTTTTCCTAATGGAAGTTCAAGTCTCTTTTCAGACCTGAAGGGTCCTGTCTCTACCCCGTCCAAGCACAAGCTTATTGAAGAGATTTTCTTGTCTGTTGCCTCCATGCCTGAGGATCTGGTTATGACACTGCTGCTCCTTCTTAGTACCTTTCTATTATGTGGCATTTTCAAACTCCCTCCCATTATGTTGTACTGGGGTGAACTTATTTCTGCAGCACAGGCCGGGTTACCTTGATGAAAATGGAGAGAGTCTTGATTCTGAGTTGGCACATTTGATTCTGAGCAAACGCTTGATGATGCAATTGGGTCACCTTTTGGGTGTTTAATAGTAGCTGCAGGCATGCCATCTCTTCTTCCTTTTGCAGGCTCTGTCAAAGCTACACTAGGGGTAGTAGAAAAGCAGAGATTTTTGTTAAGCATTTCTGAAAAAATACATCGGAAATTTGCAAATATATGAGTCTGATCAACAAATACTGTATGGTGCTACACTTGATGCCCTATTCCTTTGTCCATGACTATTAAGCTTGTTTCACGCAAGACTATTACTGATGAATAGTAATAGTCAACAATGGGTATCCTAATGGGAAGTCAGAGCATTGTAGATCCCTACGATGTTCTGAGTTTGGGTCAGGAGACCGTGGTCAGTTTGAGACACTTGTCAGTGTTACAGAAGCATAAAAGCGACTGTAGTATGCTTGTGTGAAACTGGCCTTAGCAGTGTTAATTAGGGTGCATTTACACTGCAAAGATGATCATTCAAAAGATGACTTTTGAGCGATCATTTTGCATAAACTACTACTTGGTACTGATGCCTATTACTACCAAGTAGCAATGTGTGAGCCATCAGGAGTTGTAATCAGGGAACAGACCTCCTGCTGTTTCCTGATTACTTTTGCTTTGATATGCCAGTAGGGTTGACAGCTGAAAACAGCTGATACAATGTTATCAGCTGTAATCAGTTCTCCGAGGGCAGAGCACAGCATGCAGTCCTGCTTATCAGCTCTTCTGCTGAAGGATGGTTTTCAAGCAGAACTGAAAACCATAGTTCAGCAGAAGCCTGAAAGATGGGCACATTTAGACACAGCGATTATTGCTCAAAAGACTGCTTTTGAGTGAATTTTGAGCAATAATTGTTGTGTCTAGATTGACCTTTAGGCAGGATTGCAACTCTCAAATACGTGCAATTAAGAATAGTTTTCTCAGACAATTAAAAATGATACATGTTTTCAAACATTCAAATAATACCTCATCAGATTTACTAATCCTGTCTAATAGTGTAAACCTAACCAGCCAGTCTAAAATTGCTATATACCATCTATTCGTTTTGGCACAAATTTGGTGCATGTTGGCATATTAAACTATACCAGCTTCCCAAAAAGTCACCCCCCTTTTCCACCTCATGTTCAGAAACGCACCGTAGATTAGCCTTTTTAGTGCATTTCCTCTACAAGGATTCTTTCACATAGGATGGAATTATCAGTGGAATTTGCCATACTGCGGAAAAATTCCACACTAAAAACCACATATTCAATATGTGGCTTTTGATAAAAAATTGAAAATGGCTTAGTTCTGCCAGCCATTTAGCAGCAAATTCCACTGCGTTTTGCGGAACAATTCCATCCCACATGAAAGAGC
Source organism: Eleutherodactylus coqui (assembly GCF_035609145.1). Classification (NCBI taxonomy): domain Eukaryota; kingdom Metazoa; phylum Chordata; class Amphibia; order Anura; family Eleutherodactylidae; genus Eleutherodactylus; species Eleutherodactylus coqui. The sequence goes on along the minus strand of NC_089837.1, from coordinate 370,006,697 downwards.
CTTAACTAAGTCTAAACTTTGATGGAATATTATGCATCAGAAAGTTTTATGACAAGGTCTATGCTCAATCACATTAGTAAATTTGTCAGACAGTGTTTAAGATGGAAGATGTGACAAGTGCGCTCCAATATTTTCGACATACTGTAACCTACTACTTACTCTCTTTACTTCTGTAGAATGTAACAAGCATAATCTGAAATGATTTGCATTTATTTTTTTTACGTCAGCTTGTTGATATGTATAAAGAAGCCCCTAGAGGTTTTCTTCGCTCCTTCTAAATTCTGTCAATTTAAGTCAATGTTTAACAATGCAAAGAATATCAATTTATTACCTACCCACTCTTTCCTTTATACATTTGCATTCATTTACTATGTTTGAAAGCAAAGGAATGGGAGAAGATACAGGAAAGGGCATCCTACATTATAGTGTTTAGGCATTTTCTTTAAAGGAATGTAAAAACAGAATAAGAAAGTGGATTGAAAGCGGTTTCGCCACCGTAGAATCAATTTCTGCTTAGTAGGGGTCTAACTATATGTACTCCCACAATCCTCAGAATGAATGCTTATGTAGCTCTGCAGCTTCTTCATCGTTTTTCCCTACACAATAATGCTCCCAACTCCCAACAACACAGCCCCATTCACTAACAGGTCACTTTCACATGGCAATATTTTGGTGGCAGTATCTTTACATCAGTATTTGTAAGCCGGGAGTGGGTCCAAAATACAGAGGAGGTGCGTATCTTTCCATTGCACTTTTTTTCTGTAGGTCCCTACTGTAGTGAGGCACAGATTGTCATGTCATCTGGGGACTATTCACAACCAAGTGATGTTTTTCCATATTGTTTTATTGCTGCCATTGTTTCTTGGTGTCTGAGCGCCACCTTGTGGCTATTATGTAATAATGTTTCCCCTGTGCTTGCTATAATTAATGCAAAGGTCTCTTTGATTGGCTGGTGGGATGCTGGACGGTGAGGAGGCTGGAAAAAGGTAGGTGCTGGGACAGGAAATTTCAGTGTCTGTATGCCTTACATGGCTACCATCCCACCTCAATTAATGATCAAATCACCAAATCCACCAGGATACCCAGAAATTAACTACTCCAATACACAGAGAAGGAAGAAAACAATTGTGTACCTCTAGTAGTGACCTACAACTCACAGTTAGAGATACTCAAGAAAACTGCATAGAAACTCCACCATACTCTACACAAGGATAACCGTCTGAAAACCATATTCCTGAACCCTCCTCTTCTATGCTACAGGCAACCTCCAAATTTCAGGAACTTTATAATCAGGAGTACATTGCCCTCTGACACACAAAAAAAGAACTTTTCCCTGGAATATAAAGAGCTGTAAGACCTGCTCACATGTAATGACAATGGACAGAATACAAATCCCCAATACACAGCAGCACTATAAGATCCCCGGGACATTCACATGTTCCACATCCCATGTTGTGTACCTGATCCTGTGTAGTAATTGTCTTGTTGGGAGGCTTTATGTTGGAGAAACAGGACAAAAACTGAAAGCTAGAATGAGATCTGATCGCCACACAAACAAAGAAGAACTGAATTACCTGTTGCGGAGCATTTATCTAGTGACTGACATAACTAGAACTTATTACATATTACTATTTTAAAAGTCAACTTCAAATCTCAACGTCATAGAAGAATTTGGGAATACAAGTTTATAACTATGTTTGACACTCTCAACACAGGCATCAATATCTCAAGAGGCTTCATGCTAGAGTGGAGCATATGAGAAATCTGGAGCAGATAGCACACAGACCTGGTGACCCCCTAACACCAATTTAGAGACCATAAAACTTTCACAACCTTCATCAGTGGACTAATTCAGTATTTGCTCCTCTGCTCATCCTATTCTGGTATTGTTTAAATTGCAAATTAATCACATCATGTCTGTGCCTTTTTCTATATATGTATGTGTGTCTGCATATATACGACTATCTATCTATCTATCTATCTATCTATCTATCTATCTATCTATCTATCTATCTATCTATCTATCCAGCTCACTATAACATCATGTCTGTTTGTTAGCCATTAAAAGGTATCATATCTAAAAGATTACTTGGTTTCTCTTACTGAGGACAATCAACATAGTACCGAATTTTTTACCTTGCAGCCTGAAAAGCACTCAATCAGTACGCTCCAGTTTGAGTCATGCCAAGCTTACAGGGATTCGCCCTACAGCCTCCAGATACGTTAACCCTTGGCAAGGATTTAAGGAATTATGTGGAAACCATTCTGCTAACTGGTCTTCTCCTTGTTGGAGGCTTCTGCCAGTGTTATCAGCTACTCAGGACACTGAAGCCTGTGTTTGGCAGTGCTACTAACTGCCTTTCCTCAGTGTACAGAGGGACAGTTTACAGATCCCTACGGTCTCTAACAAGAGACATTCTGCATACCACAGAACTGGATTCAGGTGAGATGAACCCAGTTGGCTGAAAAACGTTCAGCGTTTTTCTGTACACTGTCTTGGAACTATATGCTCTTTTAATAATATGGAAGATTACAAGTTGTTGCAGCTGTCCTCCTCCTACCATATATTGAGATGAACCCTGAGCCATTCCTTGATAAACTGTATTCGTTTTGTTACACAAGCTATGTTATATTTGTTAAGCAACGTTTCATGAACTCATGCCTCTGTTGTATCAGAAGTTTAAAGGACTTTCTTATGTTCACAATAAAATTAATTCCTTCAGCAATGCAGCATCTCTGACCTCTTTCCCTGCTACTACAACCAGGTCCATCATAGAGCATATGGCCCGTTTGTGCCGCAACATGTTATGATTCCTTAGACTCTGCCTTGGGAATAAGATGCAAAACTGCTGTTACTCTTCACCTAGATCAGGGCCAATGATTATTGCTCTTGTGCTTTCACACAGCAGCGATGATCGCTCACTAAATGGAGGCACAGCGCAGCAAAGATCTCTTTTGGCCAACCGTCTCCATTAAAAATAAGCAGGCAGTCATTCATAGATGAACGACTGCCTGTTTAAATGAGCTGACAGTTGCTTAGTTTTTAAGTGAGTTAAAAACCAAATGACTCCAACAAATGAGTGATTCTTGCACACTCGCCCTATTAAGTCCTGTGTTTACATAGAACAACAGTTGCCCGTAATTGCTTTTTTGAGCAATTACTCAGGGGACTATCGGCCCATGTAAGAGTACCTAACATAGAAGGACCTGCCAGTCAACATCCGGAGGGAGCAGGCGGTGGAAGGAGTGTGCTTATATGAATATGCATGAGCTTCATTGGACTCATCCCCAGTCCCCAGTCCCAAAGTGCTGAAATCAACATAACTATCACTAAACCCTACTGCCCACAGCCCATGTGTGAAATGCTGTCTAAGATCATGTATCATTTGCATGATTTCACCAAATCAATGAAAATATATATCTGTAAAACAATTAGTGATGTACCTGTAGTTTCTTTTATTTTAGAAATCCGATGACATCCCTCTCTCAAGGTTCCAAACAATGGGTCTGCATTCACTGCTGTATGTGCAACAGGCATATTCATCTTATGACAGGCAGTGTCACCTTGTGGATGCAGTTCAGGATATGTTGTCCCATGATTTGAAAGCATTGCTTGTCTTTCATCAGGATTCATATTACTCCCACTCTTTACCGATGCTTCAGAAAGAATAAGTTTAGCATCAGAGGTACACAAAGGAGACTCTACAGGAGTTGCACATGAACTGCTACCAGTACTACAACCTGCATCCACAGAAGAACACTGGGAACTCTGCAGAGAAAAATGTCCTTCGCTTTGAAATGATGACATGTTCTTGGCGATGTGGTACTCACAAATCCGATTTATGTTCTGATCAGTGTCTGTTAATTTAGAAATGTGCTCAGTAGAAGTACCATCAGCTTCAGAGTCACCAAGTTCTTTGGAAGAAGAAGACGAAATAAAAGCTGCATTGGAAATAAATATATCCTCCTGTTCTGAAAGAGAAGTTTCCATATTTGTGTCATCCTTATTATCAGCTTCAGTTTTTCCTACCCCGGAAAACCTTGGTAATGTCTTTACATACACTGAACCTGTTGGTATTTTCTCTATTGCCCCTTTCTCAGTGGTATTATACCATCGTTGATTGTCTTTTCGAAATGCAGTTCTTTCTAAGTTAAAATGACTCAGGAGCTGACAGTCTTTTGAAGGGAGTGTTTCAAACTTTGTTTTTGGTTCACCCTCATTTTCTGTTCTTTTACCTAATTGTTTTTTTACTGTAACGTTTACATCAAAATGTGTTTTTATATCTGTTTCCGGTTTACTTTTTCTTTTACAAGCATACACCAAAGAGCCCATTTGCATTTTGTTAAAATATTCCGTAACAGATTTTGTCTCCATGGTTTCTGGCTCCATTTCTATATTATCAGAATGAAGTATCTGTTTTGAAGGCACAGCTTTTGACTGGAGTTCCGCAGCCTGCCGATTTGCTAAGGAAGAATTAGACTTCAGAGAAATACATCCAGATTGATTCTTAGCTAGTGACATTTCAGCCTGCTCGGGAATCAGAGTATGGTACCCTTCATTGTTGGGTAGTATTGCACGTGCTAAACTTTCCGATTGCTTCTGTGCTGAGGCGAGTTCAGAACTCTCTGTCATTTCTGAGGAATTGGTTTCATTTCCGGAATCTGAAGATGATTCAGGACTATATGCTCTTAATATTGTTACACCTGTTAAAGAGAGAAGAAAATGATCAAAAAATGAGTAAACTGAATATTTTTATTATCTGTTCTGTATCACACCGCAACCATACCTTTCTAAATAAAATGAGTGTTTCATATAAAATGTAAAAAAATATTTAAAAAATAAAAACGGCAGGTCCAATGGATAAAATGAAAAGATGGATTGATTATGATGAACTGTAATACAAATATAAAAATAATGTGATGTCTCAAAGGGAAGATATGATGGATTTGGTACACTAATGAATGAATGTCACAATGGTGAAAGAACCTGAGGTGTCATCTGCTTGACTGTCTTCTGACACAGCCAACTCTTGCATCGCCTGAAGATTTGAAACCTCCGTCTCTTCTAGGATTGTCTCACATTTTTCATCGGCACTTGTTGGTACGGCATCAATGAGCGACACAGGGATGTCATCATTAGACGCACCGACAGCTGAAGCAGACTGATTCTGACAGTCTTCTTCATCAGAGCTATCTCTAAATCCAGGAGGAGGAGCAGCAATAGCCATATTCAAGGAATGTAATAAAAAGTCATCCTCATTATCGTCCCCTTCAGGTGGTGGAAGTGAGGTCAAATCTATGATATCATCACTGGATCCTGACATATTAAGAATATCTGTTCTGGTGTCCTCTGGCACTATTATATCTTCTTCGCAACTGGCCTCATCTTCATCTTCGACATCGTCTGTGGTTTCAGAGTAACATATGTCATGTAAAAGTGGTTCTTCAATTCCTTCTGCGGTGCCAAACATTTTACTTTCAGATATATTTGCATAAACAGCATTAGCAGCAAAATGGATACTTTCAGTATCCGATGTCAAGTCTAGGTCCTTAATGTCGTTGGCATTATTTAAGTAAATTACATTTTGTTTATCCAACATTTCAGGACTTTCATCCAACAATCTTTCATAGCCAAGTGTCTGTGGGTTTATGGTGTCTAGGTTATGGTCACCAAATATGAAAGAAACCTTTGCACTCCTTGGAGAGTCTTGTGCTGTATCAGTGTGTTCCAGTCCCGACAGAGATAGCAATGCTGGCTGAGTTACACTAAGGCTGTTCTCTAAATCTATATGATCACATTGTTTGGTTAGTTGCTGATCAAGTTCTCCTGAATTAAAAGTAGTCTCTATGTATAAACTCCGATGGTCTTTATGACATAGTGGACTTTCTGAAACTTCAATGTTACGTTGTTTCAAGTCTGTGAATATTTGTTGAGCTTCCTGATTTTCTTCATAAGCAAAGATGGTTGATTTTGGTAAATAATTCCAATCACAATCATGATAGTTCATTTTAGTACGAATTTCATTTCCTAAAGAAAGAAAAATAAAAAAAAAGAATAAATATAATTGTAATAATGCTTCTATGCTTAAAAATGCATGTCTTCAAAGGAATATTCACTTAAAATAACATGTACTTAAGACTTTATGAAGCAACCCAAATGCTGTCTTACCTGATTCTCGATTGGCTGTGTTTTTATTTGCCACATTAAAAATCGACCTCCTGGAATCAACTAATAGACGATAGTAACCTGCTGTTAAGCAGGCAAGATTCATGGCATCAGATGATTCCATAAGCAGGGTGATAGGCTGTCAAGATTGAGAACACATTAAGATAGAGAACATAGATTACAAAATAATTATCTTCATTGATGTATTAGATCTGATTGCTGTCAAAGTAAACTAACCTTTGTGAAATATGGTCTACTTTTATGCTATGACTGATGTCCAAATATCTCAGCTCATGCCAACATTTCAATCCACTGACCTTTACAAGAAATATGACTGTCCAAAGAATTGTGGTTCTGGTTCTATAAATCTTAACTTGAATACTTTGATTTTAAATTATCATATTATAGCAATACGTTGCTTTATTATCTGAATGACCTTTATGAGGCATGATGGAAAAAGAGAGAAAGCCTTTTTCACTTTATCCATATAGTCATCCACAAAGGTACAATAAGTTGGCCCTCAAATGATCTTCTGCCCGAAAAGTTTTTGTTTGAAATGGCAAGAATCAAATTTCATCCCAAACTAAACTTTTATATTTAAATTATTTTCACATATGTCAAAAAAAAAAATATATGGCATATAATGTGTACTTCTTCTTGTAATTTTGTTGCATTCATTTGCCTGTAGTTGATATCTCCTCCCCAATGCTGTCCTATCTTAAGATAGTTGGAGGCAGGCTAAATTTTACAAAAAATATCGGGAACTTTTTTTTACTTTTCCAATGACCATTATGGTTTTTATAATGCATCCAAAATCCTGAATGAATGCATCACATATGGCATTTTACTAATACATTGATCACAATATTTAAAGTGGCTTTCCTATGACTTTAAATTGTCTCACAACCACTCTGTCCATCCTGGTTACTGCTGGCCAGGACATGTGACTGCTGCTCTGACTAACTGGTCATAGCAGTGAACTTCTGTAGCCAGTGATTGTCTGCAGCAATCATATGACCAAGTCAGCAGCAACCAGGAAGGACAGAGTGGCTGTGAGACAATTTTAAGTTATGGGAAACCCCTTTAATGTTTTCACCATGTAAAGTTAATGCTATTTATCTGTTCTTTCTATTGCTTAGGGCTTATTTACATGAGCATATATCGGCCGGCGTTTTCACAGCCAGCCGATATACACTTCCATTTGAGCAGTCCCCCCCTTCCCTCCTCCTCCTCAGCTCTCTGCTAATCTCCTCCCCTCTGAGCGGTTTGCAATGGGAGTGGGCGAGATGGGAGTTGTAGCTAAGCTCCCTCTCCCTCCCCACCCCTTGTTCATAGCCAGCATTTGGAGTGGGTGGGGCCAAGTGGAGCTGAGCTCCACCCCATCCCACCCCCTTCCATTGCAAACACCGGAGTGGAGGAGAGAGGCAGAGAGCCGCTTAAGGGGAGGGAAGGGGGGAACTGCTTAGATAAAAGTGTATATCGGCTGGCCGTAAAAACATCGACTGATATACACTCGTGTAAATAAGCCCTCAGGTTGCTGGATCTATCAAAATAATGGAACCCAGTAGCGCCTGACAATAAACCTTGACTATACTTCCAGTTATTTCCAGTTGCACTATTTTTTAAGACCCAACAACTAGATGGAACAAGCTGCTAGAAATCTGAAGAGAACTTCAGAAAAAGAACTTCCAAGATCGTTTAGAGATAAGTCAAAGTGAACACAAATTTGTGTTGTTAGTCTGAAAACATGAAGAATTTCACTTACTTTCACATCAAGAACATGAAGCTCTACTCTAACAGTTACATCATCCTCTGTATACATTTCAATCCGGTTGACATGACTGAAGTCCGCCAGCAGGGCAACTAGATTTGTTTTTGTGTTAATTACGTGGCTGATTCCATATCGTGGACCAACTAACAAGGTCACATCTGAATGTTTTTCTCCCTGCTGTAAATACAAGGAAATGAAAGTGTTAAGTGTTTCTGGTTTTTCGCTGGCCAATCTTTCAAGGCAAGGCTAAAAATATATTGCAACCTGTGGCAAGCATTAGTTGAAATGCATTTGTTGATTAAATGAATATGTATAAGAATAAATGTATTTGAATTTCAAGCAGGCAGGCAACATCTATATTTGTGCAGCTGTGAAAATTAATTCCATAATTTCCATGTATATTTTTTGTAGAAGATGAAGTTAAAATTGCCCAGGAAATATTGATAACCCATTTCCTAGCTTTCGAAATTAATTTCACATTGATTTCAGGCAATAAGCCTTTTGCTGGAGTAACAATTAATTACAGACAACCCAGAAATCTGGATATATTAAATGAATTGTTTCATAAACGTAACTTACCACCAATTTTGCTTTAAAAACACGCCCACCATATAAGCGTAAGTCACTAAGAAACTTCAGATAGTGCACTTTGGCTTGTAGAGCAGACAGCTGAGAAGAGAAAAGAACATTTGCTTTTTCCTAAATCCATTTTATTTAAACAGCCATTCATCCCAAAAAAAAACACTAGTCCGCATTACTATTTGCATTAAGCACTTCTGTCATGTTGACTTTTTCTAAAATCTACTTATGCAGTGATACAGGAAAAGAGGGGGGACTCTATCACTACATCAATAGGTTGTGTATTGAATCCGGTTGGTAATCATTGTGTTTCAAAACCATGGTTTTTATTTTTTTTGTACAAAGTTTTTGTGTCCCTTAGGCCTCATGTCCACGGGGAAAATCAGGCCCGCTACGGATTCTACAAGGAGAATCTGCAGCGGGTCCCTCCTGCCCCGCGGACATGAGCGCTGAAAATAGGAATTTAAAAGAATTAACTCACCCGCAGCGCACCGGGAAGGTCTTCTCTTCCTCACAGCCGGATCTTCTTTTTCGGCCGGCGGATGAACTCGTCACGCTGGCGGCACATCCCCGACGTGCCGCGCGCATGCGCCGGGCACATCCGCTGAGCCGAAGCAAGAAAGATCCGGCCGTGAGGAAGAAAAGACCTTCCCGGTCCACTGCGGGTGAGTTAATTCTTTTAAATTCCTATTTTAGGTCTCCCGCGGATCCGGACGGCTTCCATAGGCTTCAATAGAAGCCCGCGGGAGCCGTCCCCGCAGGAGACCCGCACGAAAATAGAGCATGGTCCAGATTTTTTCATGCTCCATTTTTTTTTAAATCCCTTTTATTGACCATCCGCGGGTATTTATCTACCCGCGGGTGGTCAATGCATCCCTATGGGATGCGGATCCGCGTGCGGGAGAAGAGTTAAAATCCGCTGCGGATTTTAATTCTTCTTTTGCCCGTGGACATGAGGCCAGAGTTTTGGGTGCTGATTCCAAAATTGTGCTCAGATTTTGACAGTCAGGAACAGATTTAGGCCACTCTCACACATAGCGTTAGCAAAACCCCGCGATTTCGATCGCAGAGTTTTACCGCCCTTTTTTAATGTGCATCCGGCCACGGTTTTTTAATGCACCCCATCATTATGATGGGTGATGAGGTGCATTAAAAAGTGCAAAAACGTGGTAAAATAGAGCAGACAGCATTTGAAAATCGCGGCGTTCGAGTGCATGTCTGCGAGGCCCCATTGAAAACAACAGGAGCATTTTACCATGACGTTAAAAACGCTGCGGTAATCACGGTAAAAAGCAGATAAATATAATTTAGAAATGTACTTAGAAACCGGAAATCCCATAGAAAGTAACATACTGATATAAGTATGATAACGGATCACCAAGTGGCAGATATATAATAACAAAGAACTTCCAGAAGTGCCATGAAAATATAGGAATTTAGATGCAATGTTTGCATAAGTCACTTATTTTGTTTATATCCGCTGGTGTTCTCCCTTGGAATATTCCAGAAGTCATCAGCCGGCCTCCACTTTTCTTCAAACCATTTTATACAGTTTTTCACATAGTTTCAGAAATGAAAGCTGAGCTGTGATTGGTTGCTATGAGCAACAAAGACAGTTTTACTGTAAGCACGTTTTGATAAATAAGGCCCATAGTTTTAATAGTCAATATACTCTAACAAAATGGTACAAAACTGAATATCCTACTGTCTTATAATGTCTATACCATCATTATTTTGCCTGACAGACAATTTTGGTTGCCATATTTGGATTCAACACCCTGAATATAGGTAAGAACAGATTTTTAAACAGGAAAATATACTCTTGTAACACTTAAAGGGGTTGTCTATTTTCTGTACAAGTTGGAGCAGTGGGAGGGAATGTTATAAAATAAGTTTTAAAAATGCAGAACTTACCTAGTAACTTGCCCACTGATCTTTGCATACATTGGATGCAGCAGTGACGTGTCTTTACAGTCATGTGACGGGTGCAGCCAATCTCCTGCAGTGTGCCCACCCCAAATGGAACATCAGCAGTGACGTTCTCTATACAGAGCAAGGACTATTATGTCCTAGCGCATGCGATCTGTTTACGGGATAACACAAGCCACTTATCCAGAACAACATGCGCATCTGCAACATTTTGATTAATTTACATAGTTGCTATGGGCAGCAAGGGGGGTAATTAAAATAATAAAAAAATAAATCTGACAACCTCTTTATTCAATTTATATAACCCCAAAAGAAGAAGGAAAAAGGGGGAATTTGACCAAAACCTTTAAATATATTAAATAAGGTTTAGGACGGAAGCGTTCCTATTAGGAGGCTAAACACTAGAACAAGGGGCACAGTCTGAGATTAGTTGTGGGGAAGATTAAAAATTATTATTTAACTAGGTAGTAGATGCTTGGAACAAACTTCCAGCAGACAAGATTGAAACATCAATAGTAAGTGAATGTGAACATGCCTGGGATAAGCATATCTATCCTAAGGGCTTAGTCACACAGGCGCATCTGCGCTCGTGTTACTGCAGGTAGAAGATGGACGCACTTCAGGACGGACGTCTCACTTCATTGCCGGTCATGTGTTCTTTCTTCAGCACTGCGGGGAGTCGTCCGTCTTGAAGTACGGCCGTCTTCTTCCTGCAGTGAGGACTCAGTCGCATGGGCGCATCAGCGCCCGTGTATGGGTGCTGATGCACCCGTGTGACTAAGCCCTAAGAAATAAGTAAAAGGGAAATGATGTAACGCAGACAAGATGGACCATGTGCTCTCTTTCTGCTTTCAATCTTCATTGTTTCTATAGGAGTAAAATATGCCGTTAGTTGGGTGTAAAGGGGCTTTTGGGATGTAAATCAATGGCCTTAGACTAAGCCATCAATATTTAAGCAGTATCCAACCCCTGGGAACCCCACTGATGAGCTCAATAGCAAGGCTGCAGTACTTCTGGGAGCTGCACTTCCCCTTCATTGCTTACATAGCACAGCAACTTGTCTGCACGCCTAACACCTGGTATATGTTTTTTATTCTTAACCCTTTCCAATCCAATTTGTATCCTGGTTTTTCCTAGGGGGCTTACTCTTTTTCTGCTGTTATACAATGGCACTATATGCTGGCTAAAGCGAGTACTGCATGAGGTGACACATTGGATAGGCTCCGAAAGCAGAGAGGCCGGCAATATACAGTAAGAGAACCCAGACGGATGTCTTCCAATATCAGAGCTGTACAGGCTTAAATCATAATGTCTTCACAGGACAGGCAGTGGATTGGAAAGGGTTAAAGTCAATGACAGACATTTACAGATGCATAAAGAAACAAACATTTGGTCAAACTTTTCAAATGGTTCTCTGCTATATTCTAATAGCAATATGATTTAGGATATTTCAATAGGAAATATCATGTTGCTTGCAAGATAAACTATCTGTAGTATAGCCTGCTATTATATGTTAGGTCTTTAATATCGTCTTACTAAAAAGAAAAAGAAACAACATCTTTAGTTTTTCTTTTATGCTTTCTATCAATCTTTCTTTTATTTTAGCTTGATTCACACATTCGGCTTTGGGGGTCTGTTTTCGTACTGGATGGAAAAAAACCTCTTGATGTATATGTCAAGGTGACCAAGGTCAAATGTATGCCAGAAGGCTGACTATATGTTTCAGTAGAACTGTGTAGAAAACAAAGTATACCATAGGGTCATGCACATATACAATATGCGATAATCAGCAAGCACTGTGAATGTTGACCTTACCTCTGGTGCCACAAAGTTTTTATTCAATATAATAGAAGACAGTAGAAAGTTTTGCTTTAGCAAAAAGACAACTTTCATCAGTCAAGAAAGTATCAGGAGATACGTGCAGTGTATCATGGGAAATGTACAGTAGCAAAGCCTAAAATGTCAAAGGTAGTTTGGATCTATTTTCAGGCAATTATGGCAGAACAAGGTATTTCAGTACATTTTATAATACAGACATGTCCAAATCTAAAGCATGAAAATGGATTATTGGCTTCACTTCCTTATAGCCCAAGAGAGAAAGGTGTATCACACAATTTGCAAATACTGCATTTTACTAATTATTGCACACTCCCAGTTGTACAGTTTATTTTCCTTACATGTAAATCTTTTTACCTTTTTGCCCGGAGGAACCAGGTTTTGATTGGCTTTGACAAGGTGTGAGAGCGCCTTCTTTATGTTCTTTTCTTTCATGCTTTGTAGAACGGCAGATGGAAGGAAAGTCTCGAGTCCCCATTCCTTTCTGTTGAGAAAAATAATTATTTCTCCTCCATATTTATATCTAAGCCGGGTAGATCTATAAAGTAAAGCCGTTGTTATATGAACTACAAATGTTTTACCTTCACCCACAGGTAGTTTATAAAATGACTTTATCTGGCCATACATGCTGGGCATTAAAATGAATAATGAAATAATGCATGGATGGGCTGGCTTCATTCTGGCTTATGCAGGGAGATCTCAACTAGCAGGGGCTTAACTATAGAGGATGCAGAGAATGTGCTTGTACCCTGGCCCAGGTGCCTTAGGGAGCCCATATGGCCTCTAATCTCAATATAAGGAGCCCAGTACTATGAATAACGCATTATAGTTGGGGGCCCTGCTACAGGTTTGAGCCTTAGGGGGCCCATAAGTCCTCTCTTCTCCATATAGAGAGCCCAGTACTATGAATAAAGCATTATAGTTGGGGGCCCTGTTACAGGTTTGAGCCTTAGGGGGCCCATAAGGCCTCTCTTCTCCATATAGAGAGCCCAGTACTATGAACAAAAGCATTAAAATTGGGGGCCCCATTACATATTTTGCATTGGGCCTAGAAGCTTCAAGTTAAGCCTCTGCCAACTAGGTGATGACAACCATATGGTCTAATATGGCCATTTAGAAATAGGTTGTGAATATAAGGATACCCAATTTATTAGATATTATCCTGAAAGAGTCTTTTTCTTAATATTGATTTATTCTACATGTAGTCAATATCAACAGATTACAACTGCTTGCATTGACAGCTGTAAACTAGAAAGACAGCATAGTTTATCATATTAATCATGGTACTAGTGACGATAAATTAAAATATTTATTCACCAAAAAGATAAAACCGGCCAAGAGAAATATGATATCCTAGTGACTATATAAAATGGCTATGTACTATGAGAAGTGACTGACATGGATATTCTGAATTTCTGTTCTATTACATGATAGGCTTAGAACAATATAAAAAGTACAGTGGAAACACAAACACATTTCTTATTGATACTTACTCAATATATTTTAATGAGATTTTTTGTGTTTGCTTTGTGGTAACTGTTGCAATATACATCTGCAAGGCTGCCAATCTCAGTGCAATGTCATATTTCAGCTCTGGCCCAAATCGTTCTTGGACTACATCATTGCAGCTCTGTAAGTGACCAACAGATGGGGCATTAGGCTTAGAATTCCAGACAATATTGTGCAGTATTTTAAAATAGATGTGCTTAAGCTGTTGTTCACATGAGCATATTTGCGCAATGTATTACACACCCAAATTTTGCACATGTGATATGCAGTGAACAGAAGCCATTAGTTTCAATGGGTTTGTTCACATGAGCGTTTCTTTTCACATGATGCGCTATTGCGTAAAAGAATACATGGAATGACCTATCTTGGTGCGCAGTGTGTTTTTGTGTGCATTTTTTTTTTGTGTGTACACAAACTAGCAGTGCATTTGCGCACACAGAAATACGCCTGAACGGCAAAAATGTAGGTGATTTTTGGTCGTCCTTGTAAGAGAGACCTCAAAAAGACAAAAAGCAGAATAAATAGAATCGCTGTCAAAGTTCTACATCAAGAAGGCTTTCAGGTTAAGAATCATTAAAACATCAATGTCATACAGCAGTTTTTATGAAAGCGGAGCACAATGTAATGGATAGGAACAAAATCTACTAAGATCACATCCAGTGTGATAGTGCATCCATTTTTAATGATTTACCTTAGAAGCTTGGCATTTCGGAAGCTCCTCTACACAGTAACAAGAACATACTGTAGTGCTGTTTTTTCTAATTGCTAATAAATAGAGATGAGCGAACGTGCTCGTTTAGGACAATTACTCGATCGAGCATCGCTTTTTTAGAGTAACTGCCTACTCGGGCAAAAAGATTCGGGGGGCGGCGGGGTGGAGCGGGGAATAGCAGGGGGGAACAGGAGGGAGCTCTCTCTCGCTTCCCCCCCACTCCCCACCGCAACTCCCCGCTCACCCCCGGCGCCCCCCAAATCTTTTCGCCCAATTAGGCAGTTACTCGAAAAAAGCAATGCTCGATCGAGTAATTGCTCTAAACGAGCACGTTCGCTCATCTCTACTAATGAACAGTATACCATGAAGAGCATATAATGTAGGGCTCACAATGCTGAAAGTTTCCTTCTTTAGATGTAGTGCACACAGGATCTGGGACATGTGCTAGTATAGCGAAGATTATCTCTTACCTGCACATATAAATATTCAAAGGCAACAGGATCCTTCCGAAGTAAGTCAATTGGATCCTTTGGAACAAAGCTAATTCTAAACAGACATCTCATCATATGCGAGCTGGGTCTTTGAGTCACCTAAACATTACAATACGATATTAGTAGAATTCAGAGTACGATATAAGAAAGTATGTACAGTACACCATTGCAACCATTTATTTATGTCTCGGATGCATCAAAATAATAATAATAGATGAAAATGAAGCAGCTTTCAAAAAATTCTTAAATATGTCTGTCTGTTTAGCTCCTATACAAGTCTATGTGCAACAAAGTTGCTGCTGTTAACACGGAACGGTTATCGTTCGGATTTCCACGATGCAGCAAGAATGTGAATGCAGCAAGAATGTGAATGATTTCCTTCGGTGTAAATGCATTCAACGACTGAATGATGAGCGAGAACTTATTCGCTTCTTGTTCGGCGTTCAGTTTTTGCATGTAGAAAACTGAATGACTTATCGTTCCATGTAAACAGGCGGTAATTCACTTATGAACTGCCCGCTTGCTGTGAATGGAGGTAGGTGAGCCAAAATGATCTCTGGCCCGCTCCACCTCCATTCAGTCAGCGATGCTCAGTTCTGCGTAAAAGCACAGGTATGATTATCGCTGGGTTGTCATGTCAGACAGATCGCCAGATCTAAAAGCACCCTTAGGCCAGCTGCACGCGGATGGATTTGGATTGCGGAATCCAGAGTGGGCGTCCGCCTCCAGATTCTGCAGCAAATACCGCCCATAGCATGCTATGGCAAACGCATTTTCCTCTACATGAGTGAAAATTAATTGCTATTTTCCATGTGTGGAGGAGAAATCGCAGCATGTTCTATTTCTATGTGGATTCCGCACATACAGCTTCTATTGTAGTCAATGGAAGCCGTCCGATCCGCAGCCCTTCCACAATAACATTGCGGAAAGGTCACGGATTTTGCGTCATCACCTAGCAACAATGTGGGAAAAGCAAGAATTAAAAAAAAAACTGTACTGCACATGTCTGACGTCTCGTCGTGCCGACCATCCGCAGTACAGCTGGCACAGATGCCGGCTGGGCACAGGGTCGGATTCTGCTACAGGCTCCCACATGCGAAATCCGACCCGGTCATGTGCAGCCGGCCTTACTCAATGGCTACAGATGACAGAACACTCAGTGTGAAGTCTAATATTCCAGCCATGTATTACTCTTCACAATCTGCCTCTTCTTCTTACTAAACAATGTAGGGTGGGGTAATACAGTGGTTGTATATGTATAGCATACCATGCAAATTATATTTTCTGACATATTTGTTTCATTGTTTTTCCTTTATACATTAGCCTGATTGTACTGCTATGGTCTGTAACTGTCACTTGACACAAGAAGAGTACTGAGACTATGGAACTCTCTGCCTGAGGACATGGTGATGGCGAACTCGCTTAAAGAGTTCAACAGTGGCCTGAACGTCTTTCTGGAATGCAACAATTGTACGTGTTAGGCTGCCTGTCCACAGGCGTTGCGATATCCCGTGGTGGAGATCGGTCGCGGGAGCCGCTGCCCGGGAGCAGGAGCCCGAAGACGGATCTCTGCAGTGAGCCCATCTGACAGATAGGCTCACCGCCGAGAATTGCGGCAGTTCGCAGAGTGCTGCGATTTGCCAGCCGTGAGTGGAGAATCGCTATGATTCTCTGCTCGTGGACAGGGGGGGCTGTGCTTTCCATAGCAATGCTATAGAAAGCATGCACTGCGTTCCCCTCAGCCGGATTATCACCGCGGGGAACGCAATGCAAAAATGCCGGTGGACAGACAGCCTTAGGGCGCCCACCCACTGGCGATTTTTTTTTCCCTGCGAAATTCGCTGCATTTTTTTCTCTGCAGTGGTCTATGGGACTTGTAATGTTAAAATCGCGATCGCGCAAAATCGCAATTTACCGCGAAATCGCGATTTTGCGCGATCGCGATTTTAACATTACAAGTCCCATAGACCCCTGCAGAGAAAAAAATGCTGCGAATTTCGCAGGGAAAAAAAAATCGCCAGTGGGTGGGCGCCCTTAGAGTCACTAGATTACTTCAGAAGGATCATTGATCGAGGGAGTTGTTCTGATTGCCTGATTTGGAGACGGGAAGGTTTTTTTTTTCCTTGATGGCTTCTGCCTCATGAGTGTTTTTTGCCTCTGGATCAACACTGCAGGCTAATAGGCTGAACTGCATAGACATATATATTTTTTCAGCCTTCCATAGTATTTTGCTATGTCACACCCGAGCCTGAGCAGCACCAGTATGTATGTCACCAAACAGATATGTAAAGCTATTAGCTGACATTTGTAATTTCATAGGAAGCAAAATATGAAACATGTATTTCTTGTGATTCTGCTTTCATTGTCTTAAGGTTTAGTAAGGTAAATAAACCTGAGTTAGTGTCTCCTGTTCATGTAACAAAAGGAGTTTGATTCCAGCTCCCTCGGTTCTTTGTTCCAGCATCAAGGAGAAGTGTTCAATGCACTTTATTGAAAGCTTTTCTTGGAGTGTTAATATAACATCCTATAAGAAAATCATAATATTTCAATGGAAAACATCTAAACATCTGTCTAGGACTTAAAACATGTTTATCAGTTCACTTTCTTAGGCTGGACTCACAGGAATGGATTTGAATTACGGATTCTGCGATCGCCGTCCACATGGAAGATCCGTGGTAAAATGCGGGCATTGAAAGGCATGTATTTTTGAATTTTTATTCACACTCGTGGAAACAAATTGTGTATTCCGCGAGCGGAAGAAAAATCGCGGCATTCTCTAATTTAGCACGGATTCCGCTCAGACAGCCTCCGTTGAAGTGAAAGGATGCGTGTGTTCCGTCACCCATATGCAATTAACATTGGGTATGAGCAGCGGAATCGCTTAGGTATGAGAATACAGAGAAAAGCCTGAAGAGAGAGAAAGAGAGAGATGTTCTACGACTTTCCAGTGTTGTTTCCCTGTCTGCTCTCTTTTTTTTTTTTGCATGGATGATACGCTGTGCATATGTGTACGTCCACACGGAAAAATGCTTGCATCCGTGATGTTCCGCGAGCATTCAGTATTACTCTCGGCGATGTATCGCAGGTCTTCTGCTGCAGAAACCGCATGTGGAATCCAACCTGTTCGTGTGAGCCCGGCCGTACTCTTTAAACACATGATTTTTGAGGTTATAACATTAATTCATTCTTCTCCATGTAGAGACAAACATGAAAAAGTAACAGTTTTAAATCTTTCCAATCCACTGTCTGACGTCTTCCTACATACTGATTGATACTTATACAGCTCTAATGTCAGAAGACGTCCGACAGGGTATTCTTACCATCTATTGCCAGCCACTCCACTGCCGGAGCCTCTCTGGCGCACACACACACTGACTGTAGCCAGTAGATGGCACCGTTGTATAACAGCACAAAGAGAAAGCCTTTTAGGAAACCCTGAATCCAAAATTGGATTGGAAAGGGTTAAATGTTATGATAAATTAATATTTAAAGATACAGTGTAACATTTCATGACAAGCAGCACAGACTCAATCAGTTGTTCAAAATCATTTGTTAAAGATAAAGATATTAGTAACAATATGCTACTCATTACTACGGGCCTTTTCACATTAGTGTTTTGCTTTCCGTTTAGTAGTTCTGTCGTGGGGACGGTAAAACAGGAAGAGAACATTTCAGTTTTCCAGTCCATAAAAATTCAATTTCAATCCATTTCTACATTTGCCATCTCCATTCCGTTTTTCACACTGGAAGAATGCGGACTACTATGCTTTTGGTTCCAGTTCAAAGAACGGAACCAAAGCAGATCACAATGGATCCAGTTTTTTTTATATTACTGTCAATGGGAAACGGAAGCAAACAGGAAGCTATCCGTTTACTTCCACTTTTTATTTTCGTTTTGTTTCCATTTAGCTGCTCCCTCGATGGAACAGCTAGATGTTAACAAAACATGCTAGTGTGAACTTAGCCTAAGAATATGCTGCAGCATTTTATGACATCAACTAAGCAGCCTATTCATTCTGATAAATCGTTATAAAATCTATATTTTGATAGATCCATATTTTGTTCAGACTTCCATTGCTATTGAATGGTGGGTGATGCCATTGGACAATATACCCTGCAGAATATCATCCTCTGTAGCCTAGTGTGTGCAGTCTTGACTAAGCTCTGTGCAAAATATTGAGTCAACACTATCTCTTTAATTTTTTGGAAGAGAGCAAGTTCACCATGCGGAGTCTCACTGACAGGAACTAGAGTTACTATAATAAGTTTAATGGCATTCACAAGTGATAGTCATTGATTCTATTGAGCTTTTTGAGGTCCTCTTCTGAGAGTCACAGTTGATGCACCATTATGTTCAAGGCTCATAGAAAGTTGACTAAATCTGGATACCACAATCACAGAAAATGGCCGTTACTTACTAGTGAGGAGTGCATATAGATGCATCCTCCTCTCACCATGCAGGTAGCTGACTACCAAATGGAGGAGTGAATTACACCTGTGAGGGCACCGATGAGACACCCACTCACACTGCCTCCTGATAATGAGGGGGGTGGATGCTTGGTGTAAACTCCCACACATAGTGGATACAGGGTGCCAGACCATTCTTATATATGTAGATATATATCCAAATCTGGATACCACCTCTATAAGAGCATTTAGGAATGGGTTCTCTGTAGAAGACAATGGGGTGGAGTTACTATTAACCAGTGTTCTTGCACAAATTGAACAAGAAAAATGTCCTATATGCGTTGCAGCACATTTATGAGTTTTACAAACGTTTGAGACATTGGGGATATTTATGAAACTGTCTAAAAGAAAAACTGTCATAGTCAATCATAGTGCAGCTTTCATTTTGCATTCTGCTCTGGAAAAATGAAACCTGAACTTTGATTGGTTGCTAGAGACAACTAAGACAGTTTTGCTTTTAGACAGTTTTATAAATCTGCCCCATTAGGCCTCATTTATCAAAACTGTCTAAAAGAACAACTGTTTTTGTGGCCAATCGCAACCAATCCAAACGCAGCTTTCATTTTTACATTTTGAGCATGCTGAGAATGCAGAACACATGCTCTGGTTCTTCATTATGAAATGGAAGTAGAAACTGCAAGGATGTACCTGTGAAGTAGGTATAAAGTCAGTTCTCAGTTTGATAATTATTTATGGTGTGATCCCACTGATCTGTACTGATCAGGCTAGAATAGAGAGGGGTGAAGGATATCCTTCCACTACAGACTGTACATGATTGCATCAGCTTAATCATGAGCACTGTGCACTCCAGCAGGTCACATGATTCACTATGATGTCACAGATCACTCTGAGAGTAATCCAACAATGTGAAAATGCCTCTGATAAAATGAAAGCTGAACTGTGATTGGTTGCTATGGTCAACAAAGACAGTTGTTCTTTTAGACAGTTTTGATAAACAAGGCCCATTATTATTCACATGTTGTAGATAATTCCGGACACTTTTTTTTTGCGTATCTCATAAAGGGGCAAGGCTTAATAAAAAGGAGGCTTGGCCTGAATGCAACATCATTTTTGGCACAAATCTGATGTAAATGTCAAGTCTATCTCCTGAGATCTGTTGTACGACAAGTTCTCTAGAGCTTTCCTATTCAGGTGTTGGAGGGTTGTGCTGGGTGTGTGTGTGTCTCCAGTCAGCCATTCACCCTAGGTCAGTACACATAAAGCTGTCTTTCCAGGTGTGGGTGTGGTCAGCTTTCTCTGTTCTCATTATCTCTCTATGTATTGTGTGAGCAGGTTCTATGTGTGGTGGATGCAAGAAAGGTTTGTGTTTGGTTGTGTCGCTGGAGTTCTGGTTAGTGTAGGGACTAGCGGTATTTCTAGGAGCCATGACCTGCTAGCTTCCATATGTTAGCCAAAATGTCAACAAATACCTGGCATTGATAGCATTAACATCTGCTCCTAGTGTTTGCATATGGGCTGCTGTATGGTGTTATTATGGCTCTGTGTGTCTTCTTACTCTGTCTAGTTGTCCCTGTCGGTGGTGGCATGTGTATGCGTCCTAGCCTGGGTGTGTGGGTTCCTAGGGGCAACTGGGGCCCAGATACGAAGACCGCTGGGCTGCCCACTATTGGGGCGATGTCCCACACTCAGGTAGGTTCTTGGTTATCTTCCTTTGTAGAAGATAGGGAGAGGTGTTAATCGGTGGTTGTTTCACCTGGTGTTCCTTATCAATGGTAACGTCCATGTGGGCCCGATGCTCACTTGCCAACATAAGCATAACAGTAAATTAAGCCAATTAATACATGGTGTAGGGTCTAAAAATGCATCAGATTTATCATCCCATAAAGTCACTCTCATAAATTTGGTGTACTTTAAGACTGTCTTATCTAAGTCTGCACTGTTAAACTATCAGACAATATTAGTAAATTTGCCCTAATGCAAACTTACTGAAAGTTGTCAAACCATTTACAGTATCTTTGCTGGGTTTGCAAGGAGAATAAGGGTGTATATACTGTATCATAGCAGCAGCCTAAGTAGTTTCTGTAGGGCCTTTGGAAAGAAGAGGCCCAGTCTTCTTTATTGGTTCTATCCCCATTAATATTAGATAATGAGAACTTATTTAGGACACAGGAGAATGGAGGGGCAGACAAAAACCCGTCACTTTTGTTCTACATGGAAACACCTGGCACTATAATAGGAAACTCAGTTTGATCATTGCTATGAGGCCCTCTCTTCTGCAAATGTCACTGATGGAAAGAAATTTGAAAATGATCATGAGAAATTACCTAATACCTCATTTGTTCAACAGGGCAATAGCACAAGCAAGCAATAAAATTCTATAAATCAGACCTGCACATGAGTTTATGGGCTTCCGACACGCAAAGAAGATGGAGAAAGGCTTCTTTGTAAACAGCCTACATTGTATTTCCTTCATCTAATGTCTGTCAGAGCTGCTCATAGATCACCTTTAGTGTATCCAGTGGAGAAAACACAGAAATGCTACAGATACTGACAACAAAACCAAAATTCTACAACTTGAGCCAAACTCAAACCATATTGCATAAGTAAATTGCTTAGTACAGATTCCTTTAATGACTGACTCCCAATAGTTAATATGTAGTTGCAAAAGCATAAGCAAGAACACATAAATGTACTGTAAATAATAAATTACATTACTGTATCTGTCATCCATCAATTTCTAAAAATACGAATACCTATGTAAATAAATGACCATGATTTTAATCTGTGCTACGGAGCTTTGCTTCTGCATGTGGCATAGACAGATGGCATGGATTGTTAAACAGGAAATGTTAAGCACAATGAGAGGAGTAATGGGAAAGCAGATAGACATATTTTGGATTAGGTAGATTACGGCACCAATTAAACATTGCTGCTGCAATATCACAGCTTAGAGACTCATTGGTCTCCTTAATGAGACAGGGGGAGCGGCAGAGGACCAAACTACTTTAATGTCAATGACAAATCCAAGTGTTGAAAGTTGATCAGAAATGTGATTCCCTCTGATAGGAGGATATTAACACATAATCTACTTATAATGGCATTTCTAATTACGGCCTGACACAAAGGAGGAGAGAGTAGCTGCTGCTAAGTCTGGTGTATGTTTTGTTATGTATCATGCAGCTTGCCATTATGATGAAAATCACATTGCATAATAGCAGTGCTATTCTGAGATTAAATTGTGCTCTAGGTTCTAGAATAAACACAGAAGGAAAGCAGTATCGAATGCACACATAGTATGTCTCTGCCAGGTAGGACTTTCTTTATTGAAATCAGCTATATATGACACTTGTATAGGCTATATTGCATCCTAACAGCCTTGAAAACTATGGACAGTTAACATATACTAGGCCTACTTATCCATTTGAAAGAATAAGACTTGCTATTGTCAGCCACAGGGCAAAATAATATCCTTTTGGGCCCATTTGGCCTACACATATCAGTATATCACTAAAAAAAGGGGGAAAAAAGCATTGTAGACTACACTATTCCAACCTGTGGAGTTGTATGCTTTATTAGCCTAAGGGAGATGGATGTCACTGTATGGTATCCATCATAGGCATCCATCTTACGTCATGAGCTTTCTATATAGCTTTGCATGACATATCTTTTAAATAGTTGCCATTATAGTTTATGGTTGACAGATCCGTTCTTTGGATACCTAACTGTGGCATCTGTCATGCAAAAACTCACAATGTATCAGTTAAAATTAGAGATGAGCGAACGTACTCGTAACGAGTACTTACGCACCCGAGTACCGCCATTTTCGAGTACATCAGTACTCGGGTGAAAAGATTCGGGGGGCGCCGCGGCGGCACGGGGGGTAGCAGTGGGGAGTGGGGGGGAGAGGGAGAGAGAGAGGGCTCCCCCCTGTTCCCCGCTGCTACCCCCCGCACCGCCACGCCTCTCCCCTCCCCCGGCGCCCCCCGAATCTTTGCGCCCGAGTACTGAAGTACTCGAAAATGGCGGTACTCGGGTGCGTAAGTACTCGTTACGAGTACGTTCGCTCATCTCTAGTTAAAATCATCCCATATTCATCTATGTCATACACCAAGAGTTTCAACAAGCTTAGCCATGATAGCATTCAGTTAGAAATTGTGCATGCCTGGAGATGTTGGTCCATCATAATTATGGAAGTTGAAGGAAGATCCAGCACTGTGATAGTTCCAATATAAAATGGAACTTTTATTTTAACGTGGTTTACGCATTTCAAGCTTAACACACTCTAAATCATTGCATTAATGTATTAATTCCCCGGCAGTGATGCTGTAGGTGAATTAAACACATGCTGCTGGGTTCCACCACAGATTACACCGGTTTGCTGGGGTGCCAATAGTACGACCCCCCCCCCCCTTCCCCAAGGATTAATTTATCACCTGGGAAGCCTTCTAGCACAAGGTGACTGTCCAAAGTGGCCAACCTTTTTCAGAATAGGAGCATGCATAAGTGTGCAGAAATCTCCTAGAGCATGCTAAGGGGTTAGGCCTAATAGTACGAATGTTTTTTTTTTGTGAGTTATTAGCTTCATTTTTGTCTTAGCCCTTGTTTTGTCAGTGCAGTGACTCAGTTGTGCCATTATCTATATGGATGCTTGTGTGCAGCAATGTGCTTGTCTAGGTAGTCAGTTCCCTGTCTTACGGTGTCTAATGTCAGTCTGAGTTATTATTGGGTGCAGTAGTGAAGCTGTGTAGGCTGAGGGAATTGGATTGAGTATTACAGATAAAGTGTGCTCTAAAAAATTCAGAGGGTATTCCCCTGTGATAAAGTTACACCCCTACTTAACAAGTCCCTATTGTTTAGGAATTGCTAGAAGATATGTCCATGTTAAATTAGTAACTGGACATAAATAATTTATAAGTATCCAACAAAGTAAATCAAAATACAAGCATTGATCCGCACTCCCTGAAGACGGTTGAGCTAATTTTATGCTTTTTGAGGGGTGAAGGGGATGTCCATTCAACAAGGTCACCATAAATACCTTTTTACTGCTTTGGTCATACAACTAAAGCTATACTACAGAGGCTATGTTTTGAAGACCTGTCTATACAGGTGATGTGGTAACCACATGGTCGCCATGGGTCCAGCTTCAGAATCCTACAGCAATCAGCTATTATCACTAATGGAAACTGCAGCTGTCCATATATTTCTCCCTACATAAGCCGCATGTAGTATTAAATTCTAGTTACTTGACCAGAGTAAGACAAGCTCTTTCTGATGGACATATGACATTCATATGTTCTAACAGGGCAAATGCAAGGGCTGTCCTCATGATAGTAATAATTAATGCAGTTTGGAGGGTCTAACATTATGTAATTTTCTGCATTGATGTATGTCCCTGGTTTTGGTGACACTATATAATTAAAGGGTTTTTTTCCACTATAGGAAGTGAGGGCATATTGCTAGATTATGCCACCTCTCACTAATCGTTAGGGGTCCCATTATAGTGACCCCCACTGATCCTCAGAATGAAGGGGCCGCAGTGCCAGTTAACTACTGCAGGTCCTGCTGGTTTTTCTGCACAGCGGTGCCGCTGGTCACAAGCTGTGCATGGGAATTACAACATAATCCCTTTCACTTGAAAGTAGCCGATCTGCAGTTCCTGGCTGAGAGCGCTGCTGTAGTGGAGAATTGCTGAAAGGAACATTTGACATAATTCAAAATTGAGGTCGAACATACGGCCAAGTGATATACTGATATGCAATAATATTATTACATTGGAATACTTCTTTAATGCAATTTAAACTTCTCTACATAATGAATGTAGTCCTGGGAAACATATTTCTCATCTTCCTTTTTCAGAATACTTTATAAATAAGGCCTACTGAAATCCACCGCCTGCGTTGACATATCTGGTGTAAACTATATACAATCCTTTTTTTATTTATCTGTAATAAATAGGTCCCTTTTACAATATGATTAGAATAGCCTTGTCAATTTGTGGCGTTTGGGTTAAGCAATGTTTCATATGAGAGATAAAACATATGGACAGACTCTGTAAATCATTATTACAAGGTCAAGCTGTGGCAGGCTGAAAACCACATATTTGGTGCAGAACAGATATAACAGTATGTTATTACAACGCTTTATTGAGGCATGTATGAGCCTCAAAACCGTTAAAACAATGAGTGCAGCCGAGTACAAAAGGTTACCAACTGGGTCACAAAGAAAATTAGAGAGGAGCGACAGTCTCAGATAAAACCTGTAAAATACAAGCTGTTGTTTAAAGGTCTGGATACACTTGACTATGAAACTTCGGGAATGATTTTCTTCCTCTAAATTGATCATTGAATAAATGTATATTTTAATATTCTGACTATGTCTTATATGATTGCATGGACAGTGCATAATATATGCTAATTCCCATGTATAAACTACTCAAGTACTGAAGCAATTGTCACTGCTATTTTCTTAAAGCGCTTCCAGTTCTCCATAGGAATTTCACATTAAATACTTAATGTAAAGTTAAAATACCTGATGCTCCCCCTTTTTCATCTACTGCAGTTCTTCTGATTCAGCATCACCTCTTCATTAAGGAACAGTAGAATGGCTGTCCGATTCTCAGACTACACTATGCACTTGCTATGATGATGGGTGGGGGGTTAAAATGTTGTTTTCTCAGTGCAGCATACAGTAAATGCCAGCCCAAAGGTATAGTTAAACCCCGCTCCCCTGCCTCTACCTACAGCTGTCAGCAATTTAGCATCAGCAACTGACATGCTTCCTTTAAAGCCTATTTTATGATACAAAGTTTTACCTGAACATATTACAGAGTTTCTATAATAAGTTAGGCTTGAGGAGTGGAGGTCAATTTTAAAGGTGGTGTACCAAAGTGGTATATCGAATGCATTGTACTGTATACTACAGAAAATGGGATTCTATCCAATCCTCAGTAGAGAACAATAGGGATATTTACTAACTAATCTATGCCAGGACCAGGTGTACATTTCTGTGAATGGGGATGCACTGAATACATGAAGAGTAAATTTCCCCAATATGTGTTGCACACGTTATTCTCTCCCAGACAGGTAGCTGCTACCACTACAAAGACCTAAAGAAGCTGCCTGGGATTGCCTTTGTGATTGCATAGGCATTAAATCTGTCTGTTTTCATGAACCATTTGTTCCATAAAGAAACAGATTGGATAATCTAATGTAAAAAAGCCTACCAGCTTTTTCGTGCACCACACTGTGACCCCTTTGCATGACTTTTGGTAGATGATTTTGGTGCCATTAGATTTGGTCCATCATCACCACCGCCGTAAAAATCATAAAATGTGAGTTTGATACATTGAGTGACCTGTCAGACAAGGTCAAAGTTTCTATGTTAAATCTAGCGGCGCTGTTGTGTTTCAGCCAACAGCGCTGCTAGGGAGAGTCAAGCATTGCTAAGTGACGTTCATATCAAGTACTTACCAGTTTGACTGTTGCCATGTCCCCAAACATGGAAGACCAAGCCGTGGAGTGTGAACAGTTCAAGCCGAATCCTCGGCTCGACAGTTCTTAAAACATTTACCATTTTCCAAAATATTTTATGTTCGCATAGTAAACATTGGGTCAACCTAGTTTAGTAAGAATATGTACAATCCTGTCTAGATAGGATTAGTCATAGGGACAGTTATACAGTAAACACACAAAACACTGTAATCATTATCTTTGATCTTACCTTTATAGAAGTACCACTGTCAAAACGAAAGGATTTGGTTTGCCCATTTTCTAAATATACTTTTAGGACATTTGGCATGAACAGAAGTGAATTGTCTTTGACTGTTTCCTATGAAATGTAAGGAAGAAACTGGTTAATCTAGCATTTCTTCTTTTCCATTATATTTCTTAGGTAGTAAGAAGTATTGTAGTCTTATGATAGACATGATAGTGAGATATCAGATAAGTACCATTGTGAACAGTAAAGCAAATTTGATCTGAGATACCATTGTTAGGCCAGTTTCATATCCACGTTGGAACTCCCGGACGAAATGTCCCGTCACAGATCCGGCTCAAAGTACCGGAAGAAAAAGCGCTGCTTGAAATGTGAGAAAGAAAGAGCCCTATTTGCTGTGCTTTTTCTTCCATCCAAAACCGAGGTAGTTGGGCGGAAAGCAGATGGACACCATTATAGTCAATGGGGTCCATAAGGCGCTGTTCAGTTCAATTCAGTGACAGATCCATTCGACGGTGAGAATCTTGGGCACAACTTTTTAATTGCCCGTGTGCATGTACCCTGATGCTTACAGGTTCTCACAATCATAAAAGCAAATAGCCAAATAAATATACACACCACTTCCAGCAGCACTCCTTTAACCGATCACTTGGGAGGTGTCAATATGATGCGCGCCTCTAAGTGGACCAGGACCATGATCCAAATAGATCCAATACGTAAGGAATTTCAGGCAGCATCAAACAGGTGCAGGTCAAAACTCTCCCATGTGGAAGAGATTCTTTACAGCACACAATTCCTGCATAGCAGCAATGTTTCGACCATCTGAACAGACGGGTCGAAACGTTGCTGCTGTGCAGGAATTGTATGCAATAAAGCATCTCTTCCACATGGGAGAGTTTTGACCTGCACCTGTTTGATGCTGCCTGAAATTCCTTACATAAAAGCAAATAGCAAGATTTTTCCATACTAAGAAAATAGACTCAGCTTTTAGATTAATAGTAGAAAGAAATGTGTCATTAGAAAATGACCTATTGTTTAAAATGAGTTTGTATGTTAAACATTAGAGATGAGCGAGCGTACTCGCTAAGGCAAACTACTAGAGCGAGTAGTGCCTTATGCGAGTACCTGCCCGCTTGTCTCAAAAGATTCGGGTGCCGTCGGGGAGCGGCGGGGGAGAGCGGAGAGGAACGGGGGGGAGATCTCTCTCTCACTCTCTCCCCCCCGCTCCACCCTGCTCACTCCCGCAACTCACCGCTCTTCCCCGCCGGCACCCAAATCTTTTGAGACGAGCGGGCAGGTACTCGCATAAAGCACTGCTCGCTCGAGTAGTTTGCCATAGCGAGTACGCTTGCTCATCTCTATTAAACGTGCTTTTTTAAATCGTGGTGATTTCTTTTCCTTAATTTTCCATGTTATTTTATACTTTAAAACAAAATACTAAAATTGTGCAGTTTTCACTCCAGCCACAGAGCTACATAATAATCTGACACGTCTTGTTCTCTAGAGATGGCTTCTTAGCAGTTATTATCATCGCAGGTAGAAATACAATGAAAGTTAACGTCTATATATGCATAACAGAAGTTCCACCATTCACAATAGGGGATGGTCACCGTTCACCTCCTCCCCCTCCCTGCACATTGACCAATGCATATGCCACAGAGCATGCCCATAACGCATTCCCACAGACGTTAATAATTTCTTTCCAGTCTATTGTTTTTCAGCTTGCAGTATCACACTGGCAACTACACAATATACAGAGCTGTCTGCTTCCAGCAACAAAGCAGCTCCTGAGGATAGGTCATCAATCTTAGAAGTGCAACAACTTTACACCAATCCGTGGCAAAGCTATAGGGGTCGCAGGGGTCACAGATGTAACCTGGTCCCTAAGCCAGGGTGGCACAGAGGCCCCTCTTGTCACTGTAGCACAGCACCCATGAAAAGCCTCCCCTCCCAGTGCGCGGTTTCCCTATCTGCACTAAAATTATCACGCCTCCTGGTTGCAGGCCTCACACTGTTGTTTGACTCCTTCTCCAGCAGCGTGTTCTCAGTGCAGAATGAGTTGATGGGTAAGTCAGCCGAGCAGCAGCAACATGAGGCCCAGAACCGGAAGATGTGATAACCTGCAGATAGGCCGGAGTTACGGTGCACAGGGGCGATATGGATCATGCTGGTGTAACCTGTGTATCTTCTGTATATAATTATATATGTACAGCTGGTATATGTTAATCTATTCCTTTGTATAGTGACATAGACCATGCTGGTATAACCTGGGTGTCTTCTGTATATAATTATGTACAGCTGGTATAAGTTATACATCTTCTGTATATAGTGATATGGAGCATTCTGGTATACCCATGCCATCTTCTGTACATAATTCTATATGTAAAGCTGGAATAAATATTATGCATCTCCATGTATATAGTGATATGGGATATGCCTAAGGAGCTACAAACTAATTTTCATGTAATCCAGGAACGAGTCATGTTTGCAAAGCTTATGCCAAGGGGCTAGATCTTCTATGTAAAATTGATCTGTAGCTCTACCTAGCATAGGTATGTGTACAGGTCCAGATGACTGCAAGCTTATGGTCTAGGTATGAGTACAGGTACAGATGACTGCATGCTGTATAATTTAGGTATGTGTACAGGTGAGGTGACGGCAGGCTGTATGGTTTAGGTATAAGTACAGGTACAGATGACTGCAGGCTGTATGGTGTAGATAGGGGTACAGGTACAGATGACTGCAGGCTGTATCATTTAGGTATGGGTACAGGTGAGATGACCGCAGGCTGTATGCTTTAGGTATGTGCACAGGTGCAGATGACTGCAAGCTGCATGGTCTAGTTATGGGTACAAGTACAGATGACTGCACACTGTATCATTTAGGTGTGGGTACAGATGAGATGACTGCAGGCTGTATGATTTAGGTATGAGTACAGGTACAGATGACTGCAGGCTGTATGGTATAGATACAGGTGCAGATAACTGCAGGATTTATTGTTTAGGTATGGGTTTTGATGCAGATGACTGCAGGCTGTATCATTTATGTATGGGTACAGGTGAGATGACTGCAGGCTGTATGGTTTAGGTATGGGTACAGGTGCAGACTACTGCAAGCTATATGATTAAGGTATGGGTACAGCTACAGATGACTGCAGGCTTTATGGTCTAGGTATTGATACAGGTGCAGATAACTGCAGGCTGTATGGTTTAGGTATGGGTACTGGTGCATATGACGGCAGGCTGTATGGTTTAGGTATGGGTACAGATGACTGCAGGCTTTATGGTCTAGGTATTGGTACAGGTGCAGATAACTGCAGGCTGTATGGTTTAGGTATGGGTACTAGTGCATATGACGGCAGGCTGTATGGTTTAGGTATGGGTACAGATGACTGCAGACTTTATGGTCCAGGTGCAGATAACTGCAGGCTATACGGTTTAGGAATTCGTACAAGTGCAAATGACTCCAGGCTGTATGGTACAGGTACAAGTGCAGATAACTGCAGGTTGTATGGTTTAGGTGTGAGTTTGGGTGCAGATGACTGCAGGCTGTGTGGTTTAGGCATGGGTACAGGTACAGATAACTGTAGGCTCTATGGTTTAGGTATGCAGATGACTGCAGGCTTTATGACCTAGGTATGGATACAGGTGCAGATGACTAGAGTTGCATGTGTGGGCCTCCTAAGAAACTCAGTGATGCTGCAGAAAGCTCCAAGCAGACCACGGTCTGCAGTCATCAAGTGCGCTAAAGAGGGGTGGGGGCCCCAAGCTGAACTTCTGCACCTGGGTCCTTGAGCCTTTAGGCCTCATGTCCACGGGGAAAATCAGATCTGCTGCGGATTTGGGCTGCGAATGCAGTGCGGATGCACTGTAATTGTCTTTTAATTCTTTTTAAATCCGCAGCGGTCCTCCTGCACGCGTATCCGCACCCCATAGGGATGCATTAGACACCCGCAGGTAGTTAAATACCTGCGGATGTCATTTTTCCCGTCAGGCACGGATCCGCGTGCGGGAAAAAAAATGGACATGCTCCATTTTAGTGCGGGTCTCCCGTACCAGAATTAAACTCACCTACTCCGGGCGATGCGGGTCTTCCCTTCTCCGCGGCCGGATCTTCTTTCTTCGGCCCGGCGGATATGCCCGGCGCATGCGCGTGGCACGCTGCCGGTGTGCCGAGCACATCCGCTGGGCCGAAGAAAGAAGATACAGCCGCGAAGAAGGGGAGACAAGCATCGCCCGGAGCAGGTGAGTTTATTCTTATTTTTAGGCATCATGTCCGCGGGGCAGGAGGGACCTGCTCCAGATTCTACATATAGAATCCGCGGCGGGCCTGATTTTCCCCGTGGACATGAGGCCTTAATGTTTAAATCTTTTTAATAAGTTTTTTACACATACCAATTAACAAACTTATAAAATAAAATATATAATAACAGGTATAAGTAACAAATAAAGCATAAACATCCAGATACAACCACATGGTAATCATAGACTCCCGCTGGCTGAATCCTGCATGGTGTACATGGTCCCCATCCTCTAATATACATACACAAATCATCTCTATTGCAAACTTCCTTTGATGTTCGGCTTTCCCCTGGCTGGCCAACCGTTCCAGTCATCATAGCATGGCCGAAATGGTGCCCACAGGACACCAATCAGCCCTTGAGCCTTTAGTTTCACCCCTGACACTAAGCCTTTCCCTATCTCGCATATTAACCACATTGTTGTAAAATATAAAATTAGTGGAGAACCTCTTGAATTTTACCTGTCAGTACTGCTAAATACTTGCCCAATTGCATGAGCTAAATGTCTATTTCCATCCGATGCATTTTTTTGGTCCAATGCACTGTATGCTGTAAGGAGTCTGTGGGTGTCTTTTCTTGTTTTAAAAATGTGTAGGATGAAGTTTATTAGCATTTCTTGGCTCATTATCAATCACAACACTGCGAATTGTATTAAAGTTGGTGATTCACTAATTAATGGCAGATTTCTTTGTGCTGTGACTCAGATAAGCCCAAGAAAAGCTTCCAACAGACAACTCCCTGTTCTCCTTGGCGATTATTTTTCTTATTGAAGCACTAAACAAGCTTTCTATTCTTGTCAATAAGGCATCACATGGTTCTGTGCCTTAAAAAGGTCTAAAAATATTTGTATGAGCTGATGTGAAAGGAAAAGAACCAGATCATGTTCTTCTTGAATGTCCATTGACCTTATCTTTCCACATCTCTTAACATTAGTTGTTTTAGCACTATTTCCCGTTATACTGTATAGAGGTAAAGTAATTGACACTATAAACATTGCTGACCTTATGAATGTGCTATTAAGTCTAAATGGGTCATCTACAGCTTGCTGCAAAATAACACTGCAATCTGCAGTTTTTCCACTCTCTTGATGAAATTATGATTATGCCATTAAGATTTTTTCCCCAGAACAACCAGTGATAGCCAAGGCAGTATATCTGATCGAGTCAGTGAATATAATGACAACTCGATCACTGTACTTCATGAAAAAGCAAACTGAGTACTGAACTCTCTCTTATCTTATAATATACCCTCATTAATGTTTGGCTGTATATAAATGTCATGCACCTAGCAAACAGCTTATATGCATCTGCATAGGGGGCAGTGAATTCAGTGATGTGACATTAAATATACTCGTAAAAAAAAATCAAGCACCTAGAAGGAGTTGTAAGAATTAAATGAAACTTTATATGTGCGATTGTGATCTCAATATCAGAACAAAAAGATAATTTTTTGCAGAAAACGGAACACTTCAAGGGAGGCTCTAGTACCCGGTTAAGCTGCCTTTAGCTTGCATGCAAGATGTGATTCGGGTGAGCATGGAGGTATACAGATTCCATATGGTATTTGCAACATATCCACATTTGTTGTAACTAAGCCTCTAAATCGTGCA
Organism: Eleutherodactylus coqui; assembly: GCF_035609145.1. NCBI lineage: Eukaryota > Metazoa > Chordata > Amphibia > Anura > Eleutherodactylidae > Eleutherodactylus > Eleutherodactylus coqui. Next base: position 369,973,654 of record NC_089837.1, on the reverse strand, counting down.
AACTCGAAGTTTGCGTCCCAGATGGTCCCGTACATGTTTGATTGGTGATAAATCTACCACAGGATGTCCTGAACATATTGCTGAATTATTAGTGTCCCTCTTACTACTACTAGGGATGACCAACTGTTATATGCAATGGCCCTCCAGATTATCAAACCAGCAGTGGGGGCAGTATGCCACTCTACAGCAAAGGCAGGATTGAGGCACTCAACCCTAGATCTCAAGATACAAACACAGCTATTGTCAGTGCCCAAGCTAAACCTGGATTTGTTGCTGAAGACAACCCAGTTTTGTAGCAGTCCAGTTTCGTAGTTCACGATACAATTGCAAACGGAGACAATGGTGGGTTGGTGTCAAAGGCAGTGCATGGAATGGGCACCATCAGAACTAATGTCCTTCAACCAAGTGCCTGGAAATGGCTCAGACTGACACAGGGGCCTGTAAAAAATTGTGCTGCCTGTCTTTAGATGGCGGACAACGAAACAGTTGCAGCTGCTCGTGGTTGTTGGATGATCATGCAATCCTCTCTACTGGTGGTCTGTTGATGGTGTCCTGAAGCTGGGTTGCCTTGTGTGTCCTGACACATCCACTAGTCCCAATGCCTCCTAACAGTCTGGTAAGAACGGCCCAGGTGGCGGGCAATTTATTGATATAACTATCTAGCTTCTCACATTTCAATAATGCGTCTCTCAAACTCTGTTAACTGGGCTAAATCTCTTTGATCACATCATAGAGATGTCTAGTAATGAACAAGATCTACAAAAGCGGAAAAAGATGTCCCCTACACACAAGTGGCCTCTGAATGCCTTTTTATAGGTCAAGGGTGGAGCCACTTTTAGGGCCTCAAGATCGTTCATCTAATCACACCACTCTCCTATCAATTGTAACTGCAAGCCTAGTTTTGCAGCAAAACAACAATTCCTTCTAGAGGCTTGATTTTTTTGACAAAGAGTGTACATGACAACATATTGCAAAATGTGAGTACGCTAAATATTTAACTATGTATTAAATTAGGAGAACAGTGATAATGTGGGTCCTCCTTCCTAGAACTCAGCAGCAGAACTGAGCTTTCGCTTTGAATAACCCTTGAGTGACTATTCCTAGCCTACTCCAGCTGCAGGTACTGCTTAAACTTTACTCTCCATCTTTCTTCTTCTTCCTCCTTTCCTCACTCAGTCTGCTGGATCCTGTCTCCATTCCCCAGCACACAAGCAATCTTTGACAGTGAAATGAGGCTGAATTCATAGGCAGACCATTGAAGTCATGGGAGGAAGCCATGCTGTTTAATAATGTGCAGTTATTGGAGCTGAAGCATGGCTGAGAGGGGTTTCAGCACCTAGAGATGATGTGCAAGACTCAGTATAGCGGATAACTTGCTGATCAGTCAGGATCTCACCACTGAAACCCCTGCCGATCTTGAGAACGGTAAACGTATGTGCAATATGTTAATTCACAACTTGATTGTACTGTTTATTTACAGTTGTCAGTGAAGAGGACAATCACTATTTCGACAGCTAGGAACTAGCTGTCGAAATAGTGATACATCTGAAGAAAAAAGTGATGATCAGCTTGGTTAAATGCGATCTGGCATATAGCAGAGATGGAGGAGGAACATCGATGCAAGCATCAGCAGAGACTTTGGTCCAAACAGTGGCTCCAGCAAAGAGACAGCTTGTCACACAAGGAGCTTTTGACAGAGTTACATGAGAACAACCCAGAGGATTTCAGGAAATACTTGTGCATGTCTGAGGAGTCCTTTTCTGCATTAACTGAGAAGCAAAACACAGTTATGCGTAAAGCTATCTCAGCAGAGCAGCAGTTGGCGGTGACTTAATGCTTCTTGGCTCCCGCATATCCCTGCAAGACCTGAAATTCACAGCTGCTGTCTCTGTTCCTTCCTTGAGTGCCATAATTCCTGAGACTTGTGATGCAGTAGTGAGAAGCCTAAAAGCAAATTATATCAAGGTAGGTTGTTGTTGTTCCTATTGGTCTTGTCTGAAGAACACTTGCCAACTTGAAGCAGGTTTGCCATTATGAGGCAAATTAACTTGGAGTGGCATTTACAATGGCACATGTTGCGCCTAATATATGAAGAGGTACACACCTCTTCATGTCTCATACACATCTTAGCACCTCCATGTGCCTACACGAAATGCCAGGTTTGGCATAAATTATACTAAACGTGTCAGTCCAGGGTGGATTATTCAAAAAGCCACAAATGTATGTGCAAATCCCTAGTTGCGTAAAAATTTCCAGCTTTAAGTCAGAAGCTTGTGGATGTGAGGCCTTTTCCACTGTAGAAACATCTACTAAAACCTTTCCCTCAGAAACTACTAGATCTGGCAAGGAGAATATTTAATTATTGGCTGTCAAGGGCCAGATTTGTGGACAGGGGACATCACTGCTCCAATATGTCAGGAAGGCAGTTGTCCAGTTTCACAGTCAACTCTCAGTACACAGAGATGCCACAATGGAATGTACAAGTGTGCAGGAAGATATATACCAGTCTGTAGTTCTTCAGCACCATTGAAATTTAAAAACATTTATTAGAACATCTGGCTAAAAACATAGGATTATCATGCCTAGAGAAAATTCATATGGACACTTCATCAGTGCTGAGAAATACATAAGGATAATTCAGAGAGGTGGTTTGTTGTGCCCCTTCCTTCCCTTTTATTATTGCAGATTACAATACCTGTCAGGATTCGAACCTGGGACCTCCGGTGCTCTGGATAGTGTTTCTCCCCAGTGAGCTACCAGCTTTCTGGACAAGCTCCCCTGCTGAGCCTAGCCGTGTTTCATGCACCCGTTCAACTAGTTCCTGCCTCCCTGTCCTCGCCCCGCCTTGCTTCTAATCAGGCTCATTATAAAATCCTGACCCTGCCACTGCACCAGCGTGCGATTATTGCACTTACAATCATGATCAAACTCCTCTTCTCCTTCTTTACAACAAGCGACCTGAGACTTCTGATAACGACTCCTGGCTTTCCTCCCGACAACGCTACCCGCCTCCTCCATCTGGACTGCAATCTGAGACTTCCCTATTATGAATCCTAGCTTTCCTCCTGATAATGTTACCCATCTCATCCATCTGAACCATGACCTGAGACTTCCCAGTAAAGACTTCTGGCTATCCTGACTACTCTTTAGTGACCTGTAAGGCTACTACACCCGTGGCTCCTATCTAATACCATAATAAAATATCAACCACTATGACACTGCAACACCAAAAAACTGACATGACTCTGAACAAGTTAATGACATTAGTATAAAATATTTTTTCCTATTTTCTGTTGTCTAAAGTCTGGATGTGTCCTATAGTTATGTGCATCTTATGTGGTAATTATAAGGAATAATGTACATATACGTCAAGTTACAAGAATATTAATTATTAAATGTCATTGAGGAGTTCAATAACAATATAAAAGAATGCAGGCCTATTGTCACCATTTGGTTGTGGAACGCTTATCGCACTGCCTTCTCTACTGTCCATATAGTATATGCCGTGTATTATAAATGCTGGTATGAAAACATACACAGCTGTGTTATTTATATTCTATTGTCCATATAAACTACAAAACAATACATTGTTTTCATACAACCAAAGTGTATTGTTATTATATTGCTATATTAGAACATGTTCAAAGCTTAGTTACTATAGTGTCATATAAATGTATGCTTCCCATATTTTAAGCTAATCATCCCTTCATTGATTGCATAACATGCATTTGTCACCATTTTCATTGGTTACTATGAAGTTCTATTTAATCACTTCTCTCAATATTAGTGTGGCTTCTATCTTACATAATTTTCTCTATTTTTTATAGTTTGCACTGTCTTGTAATTACACACAGCAGCCAATCTAAGTATACAGAAATTGAAAGTAATGTGAAAGTATGAGGAAGTTGTAGATGTACAGCCTGAGACAAGAATTAGGTATTTAACAACCTACCTCAGATTTTTTTTAAAGGGGTTGTCCCAAGATCAACACTTACCATGTATTCACTGTATAGGTGATAAGTGTCTTATCACTAGGGGCCAGACCACCGGGACTGGGACTGATCAGGGGAACAGGGGTTCCATGTCCTCCATTTCAATAGACAGTGGCGTACTATGCACATTGTAGGTCCATCCAAAGTCTATGTGACTAATGAAAATAGTCCAACACTGTACACTGTCAGTCCCACACATGTTGAATGGAGAGGCAGTGCACATGCTAGGCCACTGTTACATTCAAACGAGCGAAATGGAATACCCGTTCTCTTAGTGAGATCCTCAGTGGTCAAAAAGTTATCAACTATCACTGTCTGATTCCTGGAGGTTGATCTAAAGGCAGTGCCTTTAAGGGCTAACTGCAGTTATACATGGCTGTACTCTAAATGAATTTTCCAATTGTTTCAAGTGATAGCATATCACTTCGTGTTCAGTGAAGATCTGATGCTAAGACCCTACCAATCCTCAAAATCAACCTGTACCCATTCACCTGTTTTGCTCGGGACTCCATTGCAGTCACATTCATGTGATTGCCCCTATGCATTCTTGGGATCAGTGGGGGTTCCAGATGTTGAACCCCACCAATCACAATGCCATAAAATATTTGAGTTATATGACTTATCATTATGTGATGTGAATACCTTTTTAATACATCAAAACTTAACAGCAGTCAACACCAAATTAAAAAAGTAGGGGTAAGCATCACCCATGGGGTAGTGGTTTGAATGTAATTATTTGGACCTCGACTGAAGTTTAATGAGCCATCATAGCAGTCTCGATGATACAACGGACATCACACAAGCTTAAACTAAAATGTTGCAATTCAATCTAATATTTTAAAATGGAGCTATGACAAAATGCAAAATCCATTTTTATCTTAAAACAATCAAAAACTGCTATTTTTCAGAAGGGAAAGCAGCTTTCTTCTTCACGTTGCTATAGCATTGTCTTACAAATGTAAGATTACATAATCAAGTATGCTATAAATATAATGTAATATTACGGAGAACTTGACAGAACTGGATCAAGTTTGATAATTAAATACAGTTAGAAAGATTAATGTTGATTATAACAATATTACATCTGAGTAGCTAGCGATATTCTTACTCCATTGTGTCTCTATTTTATTGTAATATAGAGTGTTGAGCCTACAGTACAGTACAGTGTTATGGTGCCATTGTGTATAAGTCAGGGGAAAAAAGATGTGTACATACGACATGTAATGGAGATGCAAGAATTTTCCAGCTAGATTTGTACGAAATATGAAAAAAATCCCTTGTATAAAATCAGAGGCATGCAGTAGAGCCCTTTTACACGCGACGACTGTTGGACACAGCTCACAGGGGCAATCATAACTCAGTAAATGGATATGAAGCGGGCCCACCTCCATCGACAGTAAACAGGCCATCGTTTATAGATAAACACCGGCCTGTTTACACGAGCCGATCGTCGTTTGATATTTATACCTGCAGAAACTGAAAGACCAATGAATGTTCTGTGTAAAAGGAACGTAAGATAGTAAGAGTCTAGGTGAACATTTAGTAGGTACTAATAATGCCAATAATTAACAACTACCCCCAAAACCTTGCGGTAAATATTAGTTGCATGTAACACTTACGGAGACCTGTCCGTTGATGATCACTTCCTCTGAAAATCGAACTTTAACTGGATTGGACTTCAATCTTGCCTTCTTTGCTGCACTAATAAATGCTGATTTTGGTGACTATAGAAAAGAAAGACACAACATAAACCAGTAATATTGAATCAAGTGATTATTTAATAAGACAAATTGAATTAATTAGTAGAAAATTTATACAAAATATATAAAGAATAGAAGATAGCGGATATGCAGTTTATATTTTTGTAAAAAAAATATAGCAATGTGCAATGTATATATATATATGTATGTATATATATATTTTTTTTAAATCACACACAATGCTTTTAATGTGAGCCTTGACAGTTGACTTTTGCGGGGGAGGTTGCCATCAGCAGCTCAGTTCCCTTGCAGCTCTCCTACAGGGAAATATAGTGTTACATGCAGCTACTCAATTTAATGTCTGTCCAAGTAATATATAAGTGGACTGGAGCCAGCACAGCAAGAGTCATTTCTTGTTAGCAAGTGTCAGTTCTTAGAGAGGAGTATGGTACACAACTTACTGGGTATGGTTGCACAACTGTAAGAAGGATTGACTCCTTGCAGCTTCTGTAACAAAACAAATAAATGTACGATATGTTAAAAGTTAATACACAATTTAAAAGTTTTGAAACAAAATATAGACATTCATTGAGAAAATTTGTAATAACATAAAAATGATAGGCCCCCTGTCCACGGGAGATACGCCGCCGGAGCCGCCGCCCGGCAGCAAGAGCCGCCACCGAATCTTCGCCAGTCAGCCCTATCTGATAGATAGGCTGACGGCGGAGAATCGGGGCAATTTGCAGCATGCTGCGAATTGCCCACCACGAACGGAGAATTGCAATGATTCTCCACTCGTGGACAATGTACCGGCGCTTTCCATAGCAGTGCTATGGAAAGCTTCAGAGGGCGTGATGCACCGGCGAAATCACACCCGTGGATAGGCACCCATAATGAGAAGAATTGTAATGTTGAAAAAGTCAGAGACAAAAAAATACATTGTACAATAATAATATAACAGGAAGGAAAAACAATTTCCAATAACAATATGTTAAAGTGTACTTGCTTCAGCTGTCATGTGCATGTACATGAAGAGTAGAGTTACTTCTGGCAATTATATGACTAGTATGTGGAATTTATCATCAGTTTTCCCCTCTGCAGGCCACATGTCTGATTCTCCGGTTTCCCTAAGCTGGTGGATGTAGAATAGCTGCTGTAATTTCACCCATACACTGCACACACAGAGAAGAGCAACTCCTGCTCCCTGCTCTCTATAACACACACAAGCAGCATGGAGTACATTATGCAGCAGCATTAAACAGTGTATCTGTGTACAGTGCCTTATAAAAGCATTCACCCACACCCCGACCCAACTTGGCGTTTTTCATGCTTTGTTTTTGTTTTTTTTTGGGGGGGGGGGGGGGAGTTGTACAATTTTCTTAATACAGCATGCCTACAGCTTTGAAGGTGCAAAATTATTTTAACTATGATACAAACATTAATTAAGACAAAACAGAGAACTTTAATGTGCAGAACTATTTACCCCTTGAAAGTCAATACTTTGTGGAGCCTTCTTTTGTTGCCCTTACAGTTACAAGTCTATTGGGTATGTTTCTATTAGCTTAGCACATCTTGGACACTTGGATTTTTGCCTATTTTCCAGGCAAAATTGCTTCAACTCTTTCAATTTAGATGTGTTTTGGTGTGCAGCAGTCTTAAAGTCATGCCACAGATTCTTAATTAGATTTAGATTGATGTCTGAGCTTTGACTAGTCCATTCCAAAACATTGAAATAGTTCCCCTTAAACTGCTCCAGTGTAGCTTTAGCAGTATGTTTGGGGTCATTGTCCTGCTGAAGGTGATTCTCCACCCCAGTTTGAAGTATCTAAAGGACTAAAACAGGTTTTCCTCAAGAATTGCCCTATATTTATTTCCTTCACTCCTGGCCAATGAAAAGTCTCCCCACAGTATGATGCTGCCAATGGTATTCTTTAGGTGATAGTAAGTGTTGGGTTTGCATCACACTTAATGGCGAAAAAATTAGGTTTTAGTCTCATCTAATCAGAGAACCTTCTTCCATTTGTTTGAGGAGTCTACCACATGTTATTTGGGTAACTCCAAACATATCTTCTTCTGATATTTTTTAAGCAGTAGCTTTTTTCTGGCCACTCTTCCACAAAATCTCACTCTGTGGAATATATGGTTGTGCCATATTCTTTCCATTGTGTTATAATGGATTTAGTGGTGCCCCAATGGGATGTTAAAGATATTTTTTATCACCCAACCCTGATTTACAACATTGTCTCTGACCTGCTTGGAGAGCTCCTTAGTCTTGCTGAGTGTCTTCCCAAATAATAAACTCCTGCCCAGTGTGGTCACTTATGTGCTTGGTCAAGATGAACCCTAAGGCTACTTTCAACACAGAAGAAAACCATCCACTGTATTTCTACATTAAAAATCTGCATCAAAATACGCAATGAAATTTGCACATTATTTTGTTGCAGATTTGGTAAAGATTTAGCCATAAGATTTCACTCATTACACTGAAATGAATGAAATGTTTTGCAAATTTTCCACAACAAATAGAGCATTCTGCAGATTTGCAACATAACTTAAATCCACAATGGATTTTTTTCTGCTGTTAGTGAATGGTATTTGTACTGTACAGAGTAGCAGAGTTGGAGGCAGAAACATTCTGCAACTAGTATGTGATATGTGATATGTGACATCAGTCTAACCCTATATGTCTATAGCTAGGCAGCAAAAAGGAAACTAGCACCTGTTAAGAACAACACCTGTAAAATAGAATATTGGCAGGGAAATCGTACACACAAAATTTAACAAAAGCTTTTACAATTTTGATAATAATTTCCCTTTAAGATATATTTTGCAATTATGAGAAATCTTCTAGTGACATTGTTCCAGGGTTTACTGACATATTGTGCTTGTCTTTTGAACCAAATAATCAGCAAGATGCATTCATACCGTATATACCGGCGTATAAGGCGACGGGGCGTATAAGACGACCCCCCAACTGTCACCTTATACGCCGGTATACAGTGGAGAAAAAAAAAATAAATTCATTACTCACCTGCCCCGGCGTTCTGTCGCGCTCCGGCAGGATGTCGCTCGCTCCGGCAGGATGTCGCTCGCTCCGGCAGGCTGTCGCTCGCTCCTCGTCCCCGGCGCAGCATAGCTTTCTGAATGCGGGGCTTGAAATCCCCGCTTCCAGAAAGCTAATACACACGCCGGCAGCCATGACATCATTGAATGGCTGTGATTGGCTAAAGCACACGTGGCTTCAGCCAATCACACTATTCAATGACATCATTGAATGGGTGTGATTGCTAACACGTGCGCCTTCAGCCAATCACAGCCATTCAATGCTGTCATGGCTGCCGGCGTGTGTATTAGCTTTCTGGAAGCGGGGATTTCAAGCCCCGCATTCAGAAAGCTATGCTGCGCTGGGGACGAGGAGCGAGCGACAGCCTGCCGGAGCGAGCGACATCCTGCCGGAGCGCGACAGAACGCCGGGGCAGGTGAGTAATGAATTATTTTTTTTTACACTTTTTTTTTTTTTGTATTACCGGCGCATAAGACGACCCCCGACTGCACAGCAGATTTTTCGGGGTTCAAAAGTCGTCTTATACGCCGGTATATACGGTAAGTTACTTTAATTTTGAGTATTAGATCAGAATATGCCATGGGCTTAAATTGACTAAGCTAAGTAAATCTTCTTTCATTCTTTAATGTCTTTCATTAATGTGAAAATTATGGAACACGGGCATTTGAGCAATGATTTGTGTTGCTAATGTAGTCTGAAATACAAAGGCATTGCATTCTGTTATAAATGAGCTTCTTGTGGTGCATTTTAAGAGGCATACTAAAAATATCAATGGCAATTGAATCTGCTTTAAAAAACAAACGGAAGATGCCTAGTCAAGGACATTATATATATATATATATATATATATATATATATATAGTATATGAAACAAGGATGGCCAAAGTATGGCCTAGAATTCAGTGAGATGGTGTTCCCATAATAACAAACATCTGATAAAAGACATCAATCATGATAGATCACTACTGCCAAATGGATTTCTGTGATTCTAATTTCTGACTGCTAAGATTGGCACAGGAAAAGAAAGCTATATTCAAGTGTCTGCTGATTACCTAACATGTAAAGGCTCTTTTGCATGGCCGGATTACTAGACACAAATGTTCAACCGATTATCGGGCTGTGTAAAAGTGACAATGATCAGCCAATGGATGAACGGATGGACACTTGTTTGTCAACTGATCATTGCCTTTTAGCAAGCAGAGAAATGCTCACTGCTCATGTGTCAGTGGTGAAATGCACAGCTGGTTACAGGAGGATGAAGCAATTGTTCATACCTATACCAGGGATTTTTGGTCCATATAAAAGAAATGTAAACGAGCACTAATCAACATGCCTTGTTGAACAACACTCATTATGTTGAACTGAGAATCAGGAAAAAGTGGAAAGATGTGTATTGTTTTATAGAAGCACTGGGGCAGATTTACTAATCCTGTATAATATTTAGACAGTTTGACATTAGACCAGGCAATCTGAAGATGTGACACATTTATCATAGTGGCTAATGCTGTATGATAAATTTGGTTCATCTTGCATCAAGTTTTAGACACTTTAGCCTAACTTTACACCACCTATAATTTGACTTTCTCTGCACCAAAACTTTGGCATGCATTGTTGCAATTTAGTCAAGGAAACATAAAAAAATGATGGCAGTAATAGACCACATTGTCAATTTAGCCCATCCTTAAATCATTTTTTCCATATATATATATATATATATATATACTTATCCCAGGCATGTTAGAATGCATTTACCATTAATTTTCCAACCACATCTGCTGGAAGTTTGTTCCAATCATCTACTACTCTTTCAGTAAAAAAAAAATATCCTAACGTAGCTTCAGATTTATCCCTCAACTAATCTCAGATTGAGCCCTCTTGTTCTACTGTTTAGTTTAGCGTCTTAAAAAACACTTCCCTCCTGAACCTTATTTATACCTTTAAGGGAGGTTCCATCGCAGGTCCAGCAAAAAATACGGGAATAAAAAGTGCTGCATGCAGCACTTTTTTCTTCTGGCTAAAAGCCAGGCAGCTGAGTGGAAAGTGACTCCATTATAGACAATGGGGTCTGTTCATCGCTATTCAGTTCCATCCTAAGATAGAGCCATTCGGCCACAGGATTTCTGAGTCGCCGTACAAATGAATAGGGGTTTAACTACATTCAACCATTGCAAATGGTGAACATTGTACATTGCAAATACTACTACATACATAACCATATTATATATACATATATAATAACATAAAAATAACACCATAATGGATCAAGAATCGACTCAAAAATATGTTAGGGAATTGAGAAGGGTCATCAGAAGCCTGTCTGTGGGTTTCACAAAACCTTTAGACTTGATACCGGAGTACCCCAGGGTTGGAATATTCTACTTGCTTCCAAAACTACACAAAGCTGGCAACCCAGCAAGGCTAATTATCTTAGGTGTGGGAACCCTCACTAAAGGAATCTCAGGATGGGTAGAAGGTGTCCTCAAACCACTGATGGGAAACACAACCAGCTATTTGCAGGACACCATGGACCTACTGAACAAACTGTCAACTATAAGTGCCTCCCTGATGACACCATCCTGGCCACTATGGATGTGGAATCCTAATATTCCAACATCCCGCATGAAGATGGACTGACTGCCTGCCAGGTACACCTTGAGGCAAATGGGGTTGCATCTAAATCCATGTTACAACTGACAACATTCATCCTCACACACAATTATTTCTCCTTTGGCAAAGAGATATTCCTGCAACTCACCAGAATCACCATGGGCAGTAAAATGGCACCGCAACATGCCAACTTTTTCATGGCAAAACTGGAGAGTGAATTTCTGGACTCCTGCTCCAGCAAACCATTTGCCTACTTCCGCTACATTGATGACATGATAATCAGAACTAATAAAATTCCATGGGAGATTCAATGTATCCCACCCCACCATAAACCTGTCATTAAGCTACTCATATACTGAAATCATCTTTTTGGACACCACCATAAAAATTTCCAACAACTCAATACAGACATCCCTATACCGAAAACTGATTGATCGGCCCACATACGCTCAGATGGGACAGTTTCTATCCTAAACACATCAAAAAGTCCATTGTCTACAGCCTGGCCAAAAATGCAACCGGATCTGCTCCAACCCAACAGACAGAGAGGAACATCTATACCATCTTAAAGTGACATTTAAATCAGGGCTACCATCCCACCTCCATTGATGACCGAATCACCAGAGCCACCAGGATACCCAGGAATCAACTACTCCAATACACAGAGAAAGAAGGCAACAATTGTGTACCTCTAGTAGTGACCTACAATTCACAGCTAAAGGTACTAAGGAAAACTGCAAAGAAACTCCATCAAACCCTACACAAGAATGACCGTCTGAAAACCATATTCCCGAACCCTCCCCTTCTATGCTACAGGCATCCTTCAAATTTGAGGAACTTTATAGTCAGGAGTGCATTGCCCTCTGACACACAAAAAGGAACTTTCCCTGCAATGTAGGGAGCTGTAAGACCTGCTCACATGTACTGACCGCAGACAGAATACAAATCCCCAACATGTACAAATTTATAACCACCTTTAACCCCTTTAACAGAAGCCTACATTTTTTAAGTAAGTTCATGCGTGATCGGAAAGTATGAGAAATCTATAGCACATATAACACGCTGGCCTGGTGACCCCCTAACACCAATTCAGAGACCATAAAACTTTCACACCCCTTATCAGTGGACTAATTAAGTATTTACTTTCTCTACTCATCCTGTTCTGGTATTTTTTAAGTGCTAATTAATCACACCATGTCTATGCCTTTTCATATGTATGCATATATACATGCATGTGTCTTCAGATCTATTTAATAAGCCTGAGGAAGAACCCGAAGTAGGTTTCAAAGTTCACTATAACATCATGTATTTTTGTTAACCATTAAAAGGTATCATGTCTACAAGATAACTTGGTTTCTCTTGCCGAGAACAATCACATTTTATAAAAACATTGTTTGATTCAAACTCACAGGTAGTGAAGTACAATTTGGAGAATAGGGTGAAGAGCTTGTCCTAAGTAGTGATGGGGAAGCAGCTTAAGGGAAGAGAACGCAAAGTAGTCATGCAGAGAGCTTGTGGGAACTGTAGTTTTCTCTAATGTTGTCAATCTTATCTTCGAAGTGTGTGGCAAAGTTCTTTGAGAGGAGATATGGGGGGGGGGGGGGTGGCTTCAGGGGAAGGAGAGCGTAGTTAAACGTGTTAAATAGTTGCCGGGGTTGTGGGAGAGGGAGGATATGAGAGTGGTATGCTTATTACCCCTTAGTGACTTGTGCTTTGTAATGCAACATTAATACAGACATGTCAGGAGTTGTAAGAGTTCCTCTTTAAACTAGTTTATGTTGCAAACATATTTATTGAATTTCAAATAAAAAAAATATGGCAACAAACTACCTAAAGTACCCCACGCAGGGGGATATAGATAGCGACATAGTTAAAGGCATTTGTAAAATGCAATATAAAACATTGAAAAGAATAAAACAACACTAAAGGTCACATTGTACAGAGTATTATACACCACTGAATCTAAAGGATTTCGCAAAAGTTGGTAGTTGAGGTATGGTTCTGGATCAATGAGATAGGTCATTATGGTCAATGAAGAACCCTGGGGATGTTCGTTTATTCTTGCTATGAACATATGGGTTTTTAAAATTTGAATATAGTAATGTAGGTTTGGTACTTTGACAAAAGGTAACCATGGATCCCAGATTTTTTCAAACTGGATCACCCTGTCGAGGGGTATGGCCATCAATTTCTCATAGACAAATATCCTATTGATACGTTGAATGAGTGGATCAAAAGGGAGTTGTTGTTTTTTTTCCACTGCTGTGCTATATGAATATGGGTGGCCATGGTGATATATTGTAGGAGTTTGAAAGGAGCGTTGTGAATACCAGCAGGTTTATTACCCAGTAACAGGTTAAAGGGGTTTAGTCCTAGGGAGATGCCAACTACAAAGGCAATGAGGTGAGCTACCTTTTTCCAGAATCTTTGCGCTAATGGGCGATCCAACAATTTCACAACCTCTGAAACATAGATTAGAAACTTCAGGATGAATGACATGGGTTCAAGTTGGGACAAGGTATGCTCTATGCAATACTTTCAGTGAAGATTCAGTTAGGGTACCCTGCTAGCTATTCTTGCTTTATGTTTCACAACAATGATGCCTTCTCTCCAGTGTCCAAGTGGAGTTCAAGTCTTTCCCCCATTGGAGCATATATGGTCATTTTTTATTTTGTAACGTTCCATTCAAGATGTAATAATGTTGTGGAAGAATACATGGGGGAATATTAACATATGTCTTCTAGAGGATTCAGTTCTAGTTTGGTTGAGGGGGGAATGATGGACGAAAAAGAGTGGAAGGTTTGAGTTTTTCTCTGCCATTCCTCCAAAGGAGGCTTAAACTAGTTCAATGGCATCATGGGTTAATTTCAATTTTTATACCGGTTCTTTCAAAACTATTTCAAATATTTTATTGTTTTGTGATTCTAAACTTTTGTATGCTAGTTCAGATAAATGCAAACTAATGTTGTATGTACCAATCTAGTATTAGGTTCTTTATGCTTAAGTTGTATGCAAAGGTGTTTTCTTGCTTTTTTTCTCTGTTACTGACCTGGCTAATATTTTTGACCATGTCCTCTTGTTTGCTATTTGTCCGGATCAATCAAGAAGCCACTGTGAGAACACAGTATGGGGACACGGAATGGTTTGGGATCGACAAAGGTGTACGACACCCTTCTTGTTTAACTTGCGGAAGTGATCATGCAGAAAATGAACTAGATGAATTGGAAATCGGGATGAAAATAGGTGGCAGAAACATCAACAGTCTCCGTTATGCAGATGACACAACTCTGCTTGCAGAAACAGAAGCAGGTGCGAAGCAGCTGATATGTAAGATTAACACTGAAAGTGAAAAAAAGGGCCTTCACCTGAATTTAAAGAAGACTAAAACTATGACAACTGCAAAAAAGGCCAAATTCAAATAAAAATGAACAATGAGGTCATAGAAAGTTTGCGAGACTTCATCTTCCTTGCTTCAAAAATTGACCAGGCTAGAGAATCTATGCCAGAAATAAAACATAGGATAGCACTGGGGCAAAGCGCAATGCTAAACATGGACAAAATCTGGAAAAGCAGGGATATCGTTAGAGCAACTAAACACAGGATAGTGCAAACCACCATTTTCCCCATAGCCATGTATGGGTGGGAAAGCTGGACTGTGAAAAAAGCTGATAGGAGGATTGATGCATTTGAGCTGTAGTCCTGGCGAAAGCTGCTACGTATACCCTGGACGGTGAGAGTAACAAACAGAGAAGTCCTGAATCATATAAGACCTGATATATCACTGGAGGGCAAGATAACCAGACTCAGGCTCACGTATTTTGGCCATGTAATGTAAGCAGAGTTGCTAGAAAAATCTATAATGCTTGGACAGATCAGCAGCAAAAGAAGACCTGGCCGCCAAAGAACACGATGGCTGATACTGTCAAAGCTGATACTGGCATGGATATCACACAACTGAAAGAAGCAGTGCAAAACCAAGCATTGAGGGAGGAGCAATAAGGGTCGCCGAGGGTCGTGAATGACTAAACAGCTAACAACAACAACAACCTGACATCTGCCTGCCTACAATTATACTCTGCCTGCATGTGCTTTGTCTGACAATGTTTCCTGTCCACTACTGCCCTACTAGGTATTAAAGTCTTCAGTCTATCCAAATGTCAGGTGATGCTATCGGAGAGTATTTCTGGGTAGCAAACTGGGTATTCCCTTTGGAAAGCCATATCTCCTTGTGGGGGTTAAGAGTGAAGATCTCACAATCCCTTAGACTCCAGCCTAGCCAAATCTATTAGAGCCCAAAGGATCTAGCTCTCCTGTAAGTCTTAGTATAGCTAACATGATCAATATAAGTATTTGCAAAGGTAAGGGTATATTTTTAATAACAATGATTAATAAACAATCTATTGTGTAATGTCTTTTCCATTTACTATATAGTTCATTCCTCGTGGTTGGCAGTCATGTACAGCAACTAAAATCAATAAGCATGTTTTTTATGATCAAACCATACGTGAGTTTTACAAGTAGCTTGTTCTGTGATATTTGTTGAAACATGAACAACTGCAGTGCCTCAAGACATTATTATAACTTGTGCACATTGGGTACTTTTTGTTAAATTAGCAAATAATCAATAAAACTGCATTCTCAAACAAGGCCCTGGGAAATAAGCTAGAACTTTTGAAAGACAAATCACAAGTGATATCTAAGACATGATGATTGATTTTTGCTGCAATGAGAAATACAGAATTTTCCAAGCAGTGGCAGAAGAAATGCAATGATAGCTGTAGAGCAAGCTTGTGCTTTGCATAGCTGAAAGGGTGCTTAATGTTGCCCACTGTGCAGTGTGAACAGATGGCAAATATTTCCCCTCCCTTCTTTCAACCTGTTTAAAACTATGCATGGTACATAAGCTTTGCGTATTCATTCAGATCGACATTGTTTTGCCAGGCTCTGGCATGCATTTTACATTTCCAATTATTATAAATAACAGTAAAAAAACACTTGTTATCAAGTTAATACGGAATTGAGATCACTAGATTAATAAATCAGAGAGTAATACAGAAATCTGATTCTATATTGGAAAAGTGAAGAATACTGCTGAGAAGAATAAAAAATAAAACACGACATTTCTTATCATTTTCAGTACACTTTCAGTAAAATAAATAAGAACTTATATGCATACTTCCTTGACACACACACTTTTTTTGTTGGTTTTTACCCCTAAAAAGCCGACAGCAATAAAAAAAAACAAAAAACTGACATATGTGTTTATTAAGAGGGTTTCTTGTACGAATTTTTGAAAATTCACACTTATTTTACATGCGCTTTTTCTGCCATTCTTTTTTTAAACCTATAGAGAGGTCATTGTAAAAACACCAGAAAAAATGTCAATGCTAGAGCCTGCTCCAAAAGAAGACCTCCACTGGCCCAAAAAACATGATAAAAAAGCCACCAAAATGTATTGTTTGTAGTGCATTTCTCTACTTAACTTCCGTTAGCATCTGGCCCCAATGGTTTTTGCCAAACAGAAGATGGCAACAAATTCTCTTTTAGGACTATTTAAAAAAAATAACTGCTGTGTGTGAAGTCACCCTTAAAGGAGAAGTAAGGTGACAACTAGAGATGAGCGAACGTACTCGTCCGAGCTTGATACTCGTTCGAGTATTAGCGTGTTCGAGATGCTCGTTACTCGTAACGAGTACCACGCGATGTTCGGGTTACTTTCACTTTCATCTCTGAGACGTTAGCGCGCTTTTCTGGCCAATTGAAAGACAGGGAAGGCATTACAACTTCCCCCTGCGACATTCAAGACCTATACCACCCCCCTGCAGTGAGTGGCTGGCGAGATCAGGTGTCACCCGAGTATAAAAATCGGCCCCTCCCGCGGCTCGCCTCAGATGCGCTGTGACATAGCTGAGGGACAGTGCTATCGTGTTGGAGCTGCTGTAGGGAGAGTGTTAGGAGTTAGTGTAGGCTTCAAGAACCCCAACGGTCCTTCTTAGGGCCACATCTAACCGTGTGCAGTAGTGTGGAGGCTGCTTTTTGCAGTGTTGCACATTTTTTTTTTGGTATATCGGCCGTGCAGAGCATTGCGCCCTGCAGTAATAGTCCAGGGACAGAAGTGTGGAGGCAGGGAGAGCGTTAGGAGTTATTGTAGGCTTCAAAAACCCCAACGGTCCTTCTTAGGGCCACATCTAACCGTGTGCAGTAGTGTGGAGGCTGCTTTTAGCAGTGTTGCACTTTTTTGTTTTTTTGGTATATCAGCCGTGCAGAGCATTGCGCCCTGCAGTAATACTCCAGGGACAGAATTGTGTAGGTAGGGCCAGAAGACATATATTATTGATTGAATATACGCAGTGGTCCTTTTCCAAAAAATATTGGGCAAAAAATCTATTTGGCCTGCCTGTCACTGTGCTCAGTGTTCTGGGTCCGTGTGTGCTGGGGGTAGTAGTTCTCCAAAATCATACGCAGCCAGCTAAGTGTTACAGCAGGCTTGCGCCCAATTATTTCCTGGCTCTGAAATCACCGCTCTGTTGCAGTTAATAACAGTGCAACACTGCAGTTCCGTGACACACTCCAGGGACAGAATTGTGTAGGCAGGGCCAGAAGACATATATTATTGATTGAATATACGCAGTGGTCCTTTTCCAAAAAATATTGGGCAAAAAATCTATTTGGCCTGCCTGTCACTGTGCTCAGTGTTCTGGGTCCGTATGTGCTGGGGGTAGTAGTTCTCCAAAATCATACGCAGCCAGCTAAGTGTTACAGCAGGCTTGCGCCCAATTATTTCCTGGGGTTCCGTAAACGAAGTCAGCCTCCAACCACAGGCCAATAAGCGGCACATTTAATTACAGCGTTCTGTTTCTGCACTACTGCTAATACACCATGCTGAGGGGTAGGGGTAGGCCTATAGGACGTGGACGCGGGCGAGGACGCGGAGGCCCAAGTCAGGGTGTGGGCACAGGCCGAGCCAGTGCGGTGGCCAGGGGTAGAGGCAGGGCCAGACCGAATAATCCACCAACTGGTTCCCAAAGCGCCCCCTCGCGCCATGCCACCCTGCAGAGGTCAAGGTGCTCTATGGTGTGGCAGTTTTTCACAGAGACGCCTGACGACCGACGAACAGTGGTGTGCAACCTTTGTCGCGCCAAGATCAGCTGGGGAGGCACCACCACCAGCATGCGCAGGCATATGATGGCCAAGCACCCCACAAGGTGGGACGATGCCCGTTCACCGCCTCCGGTTTGCACCACTGCCTCTCCCCCTGTGCCCCAACCTGCCACTGAGATCCAACCCCCCTCTGAGGACACAGGCACTACCGTCTCCTGGCCTGCACCCACACCCTCACCTCCGCTGTCCTCGGCCCCATCCAGCAATGTCTCTCAGCGTAGCGTCCAGACGTCGCTAGCGCCACAGTTTGAGCGCAAGTACGCCGCCACGCGCCCGCACGCTCAAGCGTTAAACGTGCACATTGCAAAATTGATCAGCCTAGAGATGCTGCCGTATAGGCTTGTGGAAACGGAGGCTTTGAAAAGCATGATGGTGGCGGCGGCCCCGCGCTACTCGGTTCCCAGTCGCCACTACTTTTCCCGATGTGCCGTCCCAGGCCTGCACGACCACGTCTCTCGCAACATTGTACGCGCCCTCACCAACGCGGTTACTGCCAAGGTCCACTTAACAACAGACACGTGGACAAGCACAGGCGGGCAGGGCCACTATATCTCCCTGACTGCACATTGGGTGAATTTAGTGGAGGCTGGGACAGAGTCAGAGCCTGGGACCGCTCACGTCCTACCCACCCTCCGAATTGCGTGCCCCAGCTCGGTGGTGGTATCTGCGGGGGTGTATGCTTCCTCCACTAAACCACCCTCCTCCTTCTCCTACGCAACCTCTGTCTCGCAATCAAGATGTGTCAGCAGCAGCACACGCCAGCAGTCGGTGTCACGCGGCGTGGCAGCACAGCGGTGGGCAAGCGTCAGCAGGCCGTGCTGAAACTACTCAGCTTAGGAGAGAAGAGCCACACGGCCCACGAACTGCTGCAAGGTCTGACAGAGCAGACCGACCGCTGGCTTGCGCCGCTGAGCCTCCAACCGGGCATGGTCGTGTGTGACAACGGCCGTAACCTGGTGGCGGCTCTGCAGCTCGGCAGCCTCACGCACGTGCCATGCCTGGCCCATGTCTTTAATTTGGTGGTTCAGCGCTTTCTGAAAAGCTACCCACGCTTGTCATACCTGCTCGGAAAGGTGCACCAGCTCTGCGCACATTCCCGCAAATCACACACGCACGCTGCCACCCTGCGGACACTGCAACATCGGTTTAATCTGCCAGTGCACCGACTGCTGTGCGACGTGCCCACACAGTGGAACTCTACGCTCCACATGTTGGCCAGACTCTATGAGCAGCGTAGAGCTATAGTGGAATACCAACTCCAACATGCGCGGCGCAGTGGGAGTCAGCCTCCTCAATTATTTACAGAAGAGTGGGCCTGGTTGGCAGCCATCTGCCAGGTCCTTGGAAACTTTGAGGAGTCTACCCAGATGGTGAGCGGGGATGCTGCAATCATTAGCGTCACCATTCCTCTGCTATGCCTCTTGAGAAGTTCCCTGCAAAGCATAAAGGCAGACGCTTTGGAATCAGAAACGGAGGCGGGGGAAGACAGTATGTCGCTGGATAGTCAGAGCAACCTCATGTCTATATCTCAGCGCGTTGATGAGGAGGGGGAGGAGCATGAGGAGGAGGGGGAAGAGACAGCTTGGCCCACTGCTGAGGGGACAGATGCTGCTTGCCTGTCATCCTTTCAGCGTGTATGGCCAGAGGAGGAGGAGGAGGAGGGGGAGGAGCATGAGGAGGAGGGGGAAGAGACAGCTTGGCCCACTGCTGAGGGTACAGATGCTGCTTGCCTGTCATCCTTTCAGCGTGTATGGCCAGAGGAGGAGGAGGAGGAGCCTGAAAGTGATCTTCCTAGTGAGGACAGCCATGTGTTGCGTACAGGTACCCTGGCACACATGGCTGACTTCATGTTAGGATGCCTTTCTCGTGACCCTCGCGTTACACGCATTCTGGCCACTACGGATTACTGGGTGTACACACTGCTCGACCCACGGTATAAGGAGAGCCTTTCCACTCTCATTCCCGAAGAGGAAAGGGGTTCGAGAATGATGCTATACCACAGGGCGCTGGTGGACAAACTGATGGTAAACTTCCCATCCGACAGCGCTAGTGGCCGAAGGCGCATTTCCGCAGCCCAGGTAGCAGGGGAGGCGCAGAGATCAGGCAGCATGTACAGCGCAGGCAGGGGAACACTCTCTAAGGCCTTTGACAGCTTTATGGCTCCCCAGCAAGACTGTGTCACCGGTCCCCAGTCAAGGCTGAGTTGGCGGGAGCACTGTAAAAGGTTGGTGAGGGAGTACGTAGCCGATTGCACGACCGTCCTCGGTGACGCCTCTGCCCCCTACAACTACTGGGTGTTGAAGCTGGACACGTGGCCTGAACTCGCGCTGTATGCCCTGGAGGTGCTTGCTTGTCCTGCGGCTAGCGTCTTGTCAGAGAGTGTGTTTAGTGTGGCTGGGGGAATCATCACGGATAAGCGTACCCACCTGTCAACCGACAGTGCCGACAGGCTTACACTCATCAAGATGAACAAAGCCTGGATTTCCCCAGACTTCTCTTCTCCACCAGCGGACAGCAGCGATACCTAAACAATACGTAGGCTGCACCCACGGATGGAAGCATCGTTCTCTATCACCATCCAAAACGGGGACCTTTTTGCTTCATCAATCTGTGTATAATATTCATCCTCCTCCTCCTGCTCCTCCTCCTGAAACCTGACGTAATCACGCCGAACGTGCAATTTTTCTTAGGCCCACAAGGCTCGGTCATATAATTTTTCTAAACAATTTTTATACGTTTCAATGCTCATTAAAGCGTTGAAACTTTCGCCTCAACCAATTTTTATTTTAACTGGGCTGCCTCCAGGCCTAGTTACCAATTAAGCCACATTAACCAAAGCGATTAATGGGTTTCACCTGCCCTCTCGGTTGGGCATGGGCAATTTTTCTCAGGTACATTAGTACTGTTGGTACACCAATTTTTGTGGGCCCTCGCCTACAGTGTAATCAAATTAATTTTTTGCCCACCTGCATTACAGCTGATGTACCATCAGCTGTGATGGGCAATGCAATGGGATATTTTTATGTACCGCCGGTGGGTTCCTGGCACCCACCCATGCTGTGGGTCCACAGGGAGTTGTAAATGCATCTGTTTCCACTTCTAAAGAACCCCAGTCTGACTGGGGCATGCAGTGTGGGCCGAAGCCCACCTGCATTAAACATGACATTACTACCTCAGCTGTGTTGGGCAATGCAATGGGATATTTTTATGTACCGCCGGTGGCTTCCTGGCACCCACCCATGCTGTGGGTCCACAGGGAGTTGTAACTACATGTGTCCACTTCTAAAGAACCCCAGTCTGACTGGGGCATGCAGTGTGGGCCGAAGCCCACCTGCATTAAACATGACATTATTACCTCAGCTGTGATGGGCAATGCAATGGGATATTTTTATGTACCGCCGGTGGGTTCCAGGGAGCCACCCATGCTGTGGGTCCACAGGGAGTTGTAAATGCATCTGTGTCCACTTCTAAAGAACCCCAGTCTGACTGGGGCATGCAGTGTGGGACGAAGCCCACCTGCATTAAGCACGACATTACTACCTCAGCTGTGTTGCGCAATGCAATGGGATATTTTTATGTACCGCTGGTGGGTTCCAGGGAGCCACCCATGCTGTGGGTCCACAGGGAATTATAAATGCATCTGTTTCCACTTCTAAAGAACCCCAGTCTGACTGGGGCATGCAGTGTGGGCCGAAGCCCACCTGCATTTCATCTGACGTTAGCTCTGCTGTCCAGGGCACTGCAATGGGATACATTTATGTACAGCGGGTGGGTTCCAAGGAGCCACCCATGCTGTGGGTGCACACGGAATTCCCATTGCGGAGTTGGGGATTCCCAGTTGTACCTGCCTGTGACTATTTATAAAAAAACGCGGTCTGACTGGGGCATGCAGACACCTTGACAGAATGAATAGTGTGTGGCACATAGGTTCCCTATTGCTATGCCCACGTGTGCAGCTCCTGATGGCGGTGGCACAGAATTATATTTCTCATTGCTTCTGTACAGCATTGTGGGCTATCGCCCCGCCCCTTTTAAAGAGGGTCGCTGCCTAGCTGTGCCAACCCTCTGCAGTGTGTGCCTGCGGTTCCTCATGGCAGACGCACTTATAAATAGACATGAGGGTGGCGTGGCATGAGGGCAGCTGAAGGCTGTGCAGGGACAATTTGGTGTGCGCTGTGGACACTGGGTCGTGCGGGGGGGGGGGGGTTGGCCAGCATGTAACCCAGGAGAAGTGGCAGCGGAGTGTCATGCAGGCAGTGATTGTGCTTTGTTGGAGGTAGTGTGGTGCTTAGCTAAGGTATGCATTGCTAATGAGGGCTTTTCAGAAGTAAAAGTTGTTGGGGGGGGGGCCCACTCTTGCCGCTATTGTGGCTTAATAGTGGGACCTGTGAACTTGAGATGCAGCTCAACATGTAGCCCCTCGCCTGCCCTATCCGTTGCTGTGTCGTTCCCATCACTTTCTTGAATTGCCCCGATTTTCACAAATGAAAACCTTAGCGAGCATCGGCGATATACAAAAATGCTCGGGTCGCCCATTGACTTCAATGGGGTTCGTTACTCGAAACGAACCCTCGAGCATCGCGAAAAGTTCGTCTCGAGTAACGAGCACCCGAGCATTTTGGTGCTCGCTCATCTCTAGTGACAACATATCAAGGTTATTCATTGTACAGTGAAAAGCTATTTCAATTTTTTATGTACTTTGTATTGATTCCTCGCTATTTCCAAAATCTCAACTTATACTTATTTAATAAAAACCTGAAAGGCTATGTTCACACAGGGTGGAAACATTGCAGAATGTCTGCTGCAGAAACTTCTGTGGCAAATTCCACTGGGGGGGGGGGGGGGGGTGCTGTGCCAGGGTGCGCTGACAGCGCCATACATTCATAGGTGAGGGGAAATGATGTAGCTACTAAAATTAGCTGAGGATAAGGTGCAGATGTTGACACTGGTTTTTATACAGAAATGGGTTAAATAATATATTTATTGACTATTTATGCACTGGCACTTTATACATAACTTATATAGACATGATTTGGTAATGCATATATGGTAATTTTTGTATGACTTGCTCTTTTCAATGTTTTAAAGCATATCCAATAAAGAGTATTTTTGATTATATTGATGTTTTGCACATTTTTAGCTTTGATTTTGCATTTTTTGTGTACTCAGTTATAAATGGACTTACAAATGTTCTGCTAAGCATATAGGTCTAATTAAACTTATGGCTAATAGAGTAATTGCAGAATGGCAAGAAAATGAACTGAAGTGTATAATTGATGTAATTCACTGTCAGACAGGAATTATATGTAATTTTAACCAAGTTAGTGAAAATTCTGGTTTATCTATAAATAATTTTCATCATTATTTTCAATGGAGAAGTTCGATGTCTAGGATATGTGAAGGACTTGGTCATTTATGGTCACCTACATATTTCTACAAAATGTTTTCCCAAAAAGGCAAATAATTTATCAAGTAACCCATTACCAGAAAATAGTAAATTCCTTGTTACATTTAATGCATAAAAGAGTTAGACAAACATCTCACTTAGATATAAATGATACAGAAAAGTAAATAATAAACGGATGGGGTATGATCCATTCTTTAATAAAATCAGAATTGTTAAGAGAGATGTTCTGGAACATACTTTTTTAGAGTCTACAGGGCTTTTGACATTAAGTTCAAAACTGTAACTAATGTCAATGGTAATACTTCCACAAATGTCAAAAAGCAATGTCCAAAGTGTAATTTGGTCAATACTGGCTTGATGAGGTTTATAACTTCATTTACACAATGGGCCGAACACTTGAACGCGATCCTTGATATCAATCTATCATGTAGACCTACTGTAGAAAATTTCTATTTTAGCTCAAATCATAACAGCATAATACAACCTATATTATTGGCAGCTAAAAAACACAATGGATCACTAAAAACCCACCCACATATTCACAATGTATATATCTATTAAAATGGTTCTCCACAATGGAATGACTCGAAGTACACATGCAAGGTCACCAACAAAGAGAAATATAGGATAAACTCACGTGTTGTTTATGTGAGAGACAAGACATTGATACTTTAATTACATTTTAGTTGCATGTCGAGGGGTTGGGTAGGAGGAGTTAGATAAGGATTAATGCAATGCTTATTGTTATGATTTGTCTGTGATGGTTTTATTGGTTTTGAGAGGCTTTAAATAATATACATAGAAAAGTGATTCCTGCCATCCAAGCCCTAAAACATATCAAAGCCTAAGGTCAGGGAGAAAATAAATGACTTTTGTGACAGATAGAACATTGCCATGAAACGTGACTGCAGTCATTCTCTTGTATTTTTTCCTTTTCAGGTCCAAATGACATTTGCCAACGTGACCATGCTGTATAGTCTCTTAACAGATCGAACTATATTGGTCACAGTCAAAAATGTAAACAGGGAGAAAACTAGACAGGGAGGCTTCACTAATGAAGCCAGAAGCAGTTATTGAAGATAGCTCCCAGTCCTGGTACAAGTTGGAAGGATGTATGCCTACTCAAAGAATAGGATACAGGTCATTAACAAAAACGGTAATGTTAATAGAGCTAGGGTTCTGGTAAATTGGTAAAGTCAAATTTTGGGTTATAATTAGAGATGAGCGAGCGTACTCGGATAAGCACTACTCGCTCGAGTAATTGGCTTTATCCGAGTATCGCTGTGCTCGGGGCTAAAGATTCAGGTGCCGCTGCAGCTGACAGGTGAGTCGCAGCGGGGAGCAGGGAAGAGCGGGCGGGAGAGAAGGAGAGAAAGATCTTACCTCCGTTCCTCCCCGCTCTCCCCTGCAGCTCCCCGCTCCGTCCCGGCACCCGAATCTTCAGGGACGAGCACAGCGATACTCGGATAAAGCAAATTACTCGAGCGAGTAGTGCTTATCCGAGTACGCTCGCTCATCTCTAGTTATAATTAATCTTTAAAGGCTATGTACTCTTGCATGGCCAACTTTTTTTGTGTATTTATTTCTTATTACAGACAAACCTTGTATACAGCAGCCCGATCCTGTAGTCACACTTCTTTCAGTCTGTTCACTATTTTATGCTAACATATTTACATTCAGAATGTAAGACGTAAAGGACAGATGGAAGAGGGTGGGATTGCAGGATCAGACTACACAGAGTTTATATTGTATGTTCTCTATTAGCATTAAGAAGTACAGATTTACATAGGAGCTGTAGAAACAAAACCATAGGGATTTTTAATCACGACCTATTATAAACCTGCTTTGCTTTTCATTTTTAATGCACGTGGACAATAAAGAAAATTGCTTGGAAGGTAGACATAGCCTTTAAGAAAAATACTGTAGTAAAATAGTTTATGAAATTCATTTACAATGCTGATTACTCCAATACTCACTTTCAGGGCTCAGTCACACGAGCGCATCGGCGCCTGTGTTACTGCAGGAGGCCTCAGTCACACGGGTGCATTGGCACCCAGACACAGACGCCGATGCGCCTGTGTGACTGAGCCCTCATAATTATAGATCAAAATTGCTTAAATTAGCTGCAGCCATACTGTTGATTAGATAATAGTCATCAAGTTGTATATTTTTACCTGAATACATTAAAATGAACAAATAAATTTAGCAAAATCAATAATACCTCTGATTAGAATGGGTTCAAGAATAAGTGCCTTTTGTAAAGTGATGTTCAGGTTACTGATAATTTCCTATTAGAGATACACTAAATATAGACCCCTTTCACTCTGTTCACACACATCCATGACTAAGTGCACTATCACTTAGAATATAATAATTTCTATGAGTGGGTGGCAAGTCAAATCATTTGAAACAAACAGGATTTTTCATCTTTAAGCTTTATAATGACAATGGAGAAGCTGTTTGAAACTAGATCTGTGTATTTTCTTTCCCGTGGCATTACAGCAAAACTCATGGAAGGCACTGTCCTTGGGTGACTCCATGTACTTGAGTTCGTCACTGTCCTCCCTCCTGATTGATCCTCATCACTTATATTTAGAGCTTGTTTGATATGGAAACATATTTCATAAAATAAACTGTAAATTCTCTGTAAACCAAAGTATTTTAATATTTTGTGTTCTTACTTACACATCTGTTTTCTCATTAAGGGAAATGTAGTTGGATGGTTTAGTAATTATGAAAAGCTCATGGAAACAAGAGAACTTTGTTCAACTCAACATTGTCTACCTAAGGCTAGCTTCACACGGGCGAACCGGATTCCGCATGTGAGCTTGACTGGTCACCCTGTGTACCTGTGGTTTCTTGTATTGCGGATGACCGTGGCGGCTCGCCATTAGTCATGCGCAGTATAGTTTTTTTTCAATGTTTGAATTTCCCGCGTTGACGCTTAGCAGTGACGTAGGTGCCCATATGCAGTGTTAATAGGCAATGACGCGGGTGCCCTCGGCATATCCGCAATGTCTATTGCGGACAGGCTGCGGGTCGGACGGCCTCCATTGACTTCAATGAAGGCTGTCCGCATGGAGTCCACAGCAAAATAGAGCATGCCGTAATTTTTCCTCCACTTGCAGCATGCGCAATACCTATCCGCAAGTGTGAACAAAAAAGCAAATTAACGTGCTTTGCAATCGCTGCGTTTGCTGCGGATCCTCTGCACGGATTCCACAATTAGAATCTGCCTGTGTGAAGCCGGCCTTAGATTGGTTTCACATCTGCATTGGAACCTCCAGTTGGACGTTCCACTGCAGATCGAGCTCAAAATACTGGAAGAAGTGCTGCATGCAGTGCTTTTTTTCATCCAAAAGCTGGACAGCTGAGCATAAACCGAATGGGCCACATTATAGTCAATGGGGTCCGTTAGGCATTGTTCTGAGATGGAGCCATTCAGCCAAAGGTACTTTTCTGTTTCCCGAACAGAGCAGGAAAGTGGAACCCGGGGCACCAGTGTGAAATCACTTTTAGCCCTTTTCACTTGTTCTTTTACTTTTATGATCTTTTCATTTGGAATGTAATTACTTATTTTATTATACTCTTGAATTATTTAATCTTATTTTCATATGATTTTTTAATTCCTCCTAAAATTGCTTTGTCCATTTTAAGGGGGTCTCACACGAACAGACTCTAATTGCAGAATCCGCGATCGCCATCTGCGTGGACTGTCTGTGGCAAAACACAGGCATTGAAAGGCATGTAGTTTTGATTTGTTCTTCACACTCGTGGATACGAATTGCGTATCCCGCAAGCAGAAGAAAAATTGCAGCTTGCCCTAGTTTGCCACAGACTCCGCATGGACAGCCTCCATTGAAGTCAACAGAGGCATCCGACCTGCAGCCTGTATGCAATTAATATTGCATAGGGGCTGCAGGTACCCATACTTCATTTTTGTGCAGATTCCGCTCAGACGGCTTCCATTGAAGTCAATAGAAGCCGTCCGAACTGCGGCCCTTACGCAATTGACATTGCAGAAAGGTCACGGATTCCACGTCATTGCTAGGCTAGGTGATTACATGGGGAGAGCAGAAGTTTAAAAAAAAATCTGTACTGTGCATGTCCGAAGGCGGTCTGTGCGGACCATCCACAATACAGAAAAAGAAGAGAAACTACAGGTACACGTGGACTCTTTCTGCTGCCAGGGTCGAAATTCGCTATGGGCTCCCGTATGCGGAATCCAGCTCTGTCGTGTGAAGGCGGCCAAAAATTCTTGACTTTCTTCATTAGTTACTATAAAATAATCCAAAATGATGGAAATCCATGAAATTTATGGAGCCATATCTAGTAGTTTATGTGAATGACTGTGTCTCCAGAATCACTTGGATACCAATAATTCTTTGCAGTCAGTTAGACTGTATTTAGGTTTCATTATACTGCTTCAAAAATGAACAATATCATCAGACCTTCAGTTGTGAGCTGGATATTCAACCATTCTGTAGTAGTTGAATTCTGTGGGAGAACTGAACACCTATAGGTTGTCTTGATTGGTCTTGAACTCTAAGGTGTATTCCTATCTTACACATGTGACATATCCACGGGATAAGTTATGATATGCATCATATGGAAACTCCATCTACAGCATCAGGAACACAGAGGGCCAGCTACTTGCACAACTCTTTCCATAAGGACAGTGGCCACTCTCAATGGGTGAACAGGAGTCCTGAGAGTACCATACTTCAGATTGCTAGGACACTTACCTATGATACATTTGTTATGTCATACATGTGTACGATGGGAAGAAGAATTTTGGAAAACTATAATATTATTTTTCAAATTAATTGAATACATGATAAAGAAATACATTTATTCTTTAACAATAACTTAAATGTTAGTCATGCTGAAATTTTGAGGCAGTATACTATTAAATGCATTTAATGGCAATCAATATATGTTTTCACTTTTTTTTACTGCCGCAGAGGAATCCAATTTTAACTAGAAATTAGTTAAAGAGACAGGAACTTTAATTTAGCAATGAGACATTAGACTTCTGTAGCCCTCACATAAGAGGACATATTTGGCTTAGAGAAAATGTTTTTCCATCATTTAGCATTGGCACTTTTTCATTAGCACGTCAATTACGATGAATATTGGTTCACTGAGGTTCCTGAGGAGTCGGTTATTCGACAGAAACACGTTGAGCCAGTGAACTGTAGAATAGAATTTCTGATTATGGTCATCTTTTATCATTTTTTTTCTCAGAATTTATGCTGATTATTGAGTGCTTGTTGATAGAGGAATCACCTGACAAGTGCATCTCCTGACAGGCGTACCATCTGTATCAAATAGACATAGTAAAATCTACACCTGTACCATTTTTGTTATTGGGATGTGGTCCTTCTAAGGACCGTGGTAATACTAGAGGGGGTAATTCACCTGTGGTATCCTATTTTGGCTCCGTATTTTAGAAATCCCATATGCCAATTCTTTTTTTTTGGGGGGGGGGGGGGGACCTGGGTCACACCTAAATAGGGGATAGAGAGTCAGTTTGTGACTTCAACCACATCTCTAGTCTCAACGATTACAAGGTGCCTGGGAGCCCAGATAGGGATATTTCTTTATTCATGTTTTTGTCTGTCTTTTGAGCCTTCTCATTTTATCTTATTCAGGGGAATATTAAAGTTAAAGGGGTTGTCTCGCGGCAGCAAGTGGGGTTATACACTTCTGTATGGCCATATTAATGCACTTTGTAATATACATCGTGCATTAAATATGAGTCATACAGAAGCTATACACTTACCGCCTCCGGTGCTGGCATCCCCGTCTCCATGGCGCCGACTAAAGATGCCTTCTCCTTCCATTAGACGCGCTTGCGCTGTCCGGTCTTATGCTCTGTTGAATGGAGCTACTCCGGCGTACTTGCGCCGCACATGTCTTCTGCGCATGCGCAGACCAGCTCTCCGGCGCGAGCACGTCAGAGCGGCCCCATTGAACAGAGCAGAAGACCGGACAGCGCAAGCGCGTCTAATGGAAGGAGAAGGCAGCTTTAGTCGGCGCCATGGAGACGGGGACGCCAGCACCGGAGGCGGTAAGTGTATAACTTCTGTATGGCTCATATTTAATGCATGATGTATATTACAAAGTGCATTAATATGGCCATACAGAAGTGCATAACCCCACTTGCTGCAGCGGGACAACCTCTTTAAGTTTTAAGGAATCGTGCAGTGAGGGTGTTTTCACTTTTTGTTGAGAAATACATAGTTAAAACATTATATTAAATCAGTGAATGTATTTTAATGTACACGTTTAGTTTTTGTCATTCCATTTTACTTAATCAAATATACAAATATTATTGCTATATCTAATTAGATAAAGTACATCTGATGCCTTGGTTACATATTCTTTATAATTGGGCTGTTATTGTGTTCAGAAATGTATGAATAATATCAATATGTTATTCCAATTAAGCCCACCTAGTAAGAAGTATGCACAATGTGGTTTATCTGCCTGTTTCAGTTCATTAAGAGCAGGAATTTAAAAACAACCTGTCAGTTCTCTTGACATGTCTGTTTTAATAAATGCTCGCATTTCCTGTGAAATGACAATTCTGGAGCATCCTTTCTTTGAACTCTGCATTGTGCCAATCCTCTGTCATTCCTGCTAGAAATTTATGGTCTAACATTGCTCAAAGTTTGGTTCGACCTGAACTCGAACCTTGAGCGGTTCATCTCAGCCAAACTCAATAGAGTGGTGTCTGCGACATGGCAGAAAGGAGAAAGAGCAAAGTTTTTACATTTAAAAAACCAACTTGATACACATAATCATCATCATCACCAAAGGGATGTTTACCACCACCACCTGAACAAGCAGGTTCAGTCATCCTAGACTGTACCCTTTCTCCAGCAGGTACCCTGAGCCCAGACCCCATGGACTTCTCAGTTAGCAGATTGGAGCATTGGCAAGAACTGGCCTAGTTTTCCATTGGTATACTATCTTGTCCACCCTTCAGTGCGGCATCAGAGAGCGTATTCATACCTACACAACCACAGATCAACCTGATGAACCCAGATCTCTTCTCCTGTCTGCCTGTTTGCCTGTTAAATGCTGTGGCACTGCTAATGCAGCCACTTCTGCTATCATCATTGCTGCTGCTACTACCAGGCCTACACAACTACAGATCAAGCAGATGTCCCCCCCCCCCCCCCCAAAAAAAAAATGTTGTCAGCTTTTTTATTTATAGAAAAAAAGCCAATTTCTTTTTTAATTTCCAGGACACTAATCCTATTATTATTATTCCCTAAAATGGGATATTTTTTCACAGCTTGTAAAAAGCCATTGATTCTTTCATTAACAATGCATATTTATAACAAAAAAACAGCAGAGGGCATCTGCTACTAAAGAGGGTTAATTTTTGGACCTTTTTTTAACTTTTAAGAAGCATAGAAATATGCAAGTGCAGTATGTTTTTAAACATCAGTCTTCATCGGTATTCTGGTGACCGAAGGGGCTAAGCATTGTGACCAATCAGAGGCAGCGCTCAGCTGTCATTCAATGAATGGCTGAGCACTGTCTGTGATTGGCTGAGTGCTCAGCCAATCAGATGCAGCCCTTTCAGCAGGCGGGGATTTTAAATCTATTGAAAGTACTTCACTACAGTGCAGGGAGAACAAGCGCCTAGATGCGCTTGAGCCCCGGCAGCGGGGTACAGGTGAGTATATAGTTTTTTTTATTTTTTACTACAGGTAGGGATGATTTTCATGGAAGGGCTTATATTTAAAACCCTTCCCCTTTGCAGGGGTTGCTAACAGGTCATTGCTTTCAATGGAACAACTGGCAGCAGCGGCGGCCCCATTGAGAGCAATGCTGCAAAGAGCTTAATTCATGTGTGTTTTGGCACATGCGTGGATGCGCGGATTAGTACGCAGCTATGCACGTGTAAATGCACGCTCGTGTGAATGAGACCTACGTTTTAAGCTATGGTATACATTCATGTTTGGCAACAATATGTTATAATCACTTGGGGAATTTCCCCTTTCATGCCCATCATTATTATTCAGTGAGCCATTCAATTGATTGTAAAAAATAAGTAATGGAATGAAGTTGGAGACAATGGTATACAAATGGGTAACTGAAACGCCCAATCGCCGGCATTTGAGGGCAGTATAGCTACCTGCAATAGGATCAAGCCTCTACTTATAACGTTATGTAGAGTACATATATTCTTGGAGAGTTTTTTAATTCACATTAGATCTCATACTTAGGGCTCAGTCACACGGGTGCATCGGCGCCCGTGTTACTGCAGGTAGCAAACGGCCGTACCTCAAGACGGACGTCTCTCTGCAGTGACCGGCTTCATTGCCGGTCATGTGTTCTTTCATCAGCGCTGCAGAGAGACGTCCGTCTTGAGGTACGGCCGTCTTTCTCCTGCAGTGAGGGCTCAGTCACACGGGCACTTTGGCACTTGTGTACGGATGCCGATGCTCCCGTGTGACTGAGCCCTTATACTTAATATTAGCAAATATCTGAAAACAAGAAACAATTAAAAGGACCTATATCCTAAAGTACCCTAAAAGAACCTTTTTATTGACAGCTTATTTTTTACAGATCTGAGGAAACTGCAGATGCAATAAATACATGGCTGGTTATTCTGGGCATGAAATATAAAATATCCAAATAGTTCAGTGTAGAGTTTACTGAAAAAGGATCTTATAATTCAGAAAATGTTTCTTTATAAACAACCCTATAAAAGACATAACTGGCAGCTATATAAATAGATACCTAGCTGCTGTCACCAGGAAAACTACAAATGAGTAGAACGTGCAAGAAGTAGTGTGCTGTCTGACTCTGAACATGCATAAAAATAGCATAAAATACTTAAACTAAATGTTTTATAGTCATATTATATTTTTTTCTATTGATTGCTGTTTCCAGAACTGAGAAAGTTTAAAACACAGAGACAGAAAGGACAGGGAAGTGATTAGTACCTAGATGAGATAAGATGAAAGGTTAATTCTTCAACGTCAAATACAACGTCTACTTTAATCTGGATGTTTTATTCTTTTGCATGTTCCTGTTTACAGCAGTCTCTGTATAAACGTATCATTATGCAAGGCATCGCTTGTCTACATTTTATGGGTATAGATGAATGTAATATGTTGTTCCCTGTAAGCAGTCATTATAGGCTGGGAAGAATTAACTGTAGTGTTCTTCAACAGGAATACTGATGGGAAAAATGTCAGACCCATGATCATTACTTTAACACACATATGTTCCTCAATATTCTCAGTTAGGCAAGTCATTATTGATTATAAATTGATACATTTATGTACTTTGCTGATCATACCTGAAGCTATTTGGAGTCCTATTCATGCGTATGCCCTATCTCTTTTCTCAGGATCTTCTTACTAATGGTCTGTCACTGTATTGTCTCTTAGAATCCAAGATATGAGACCGAAGAAGATTTATTATCTCTCTAGTTGATTAATGAAACACTGCCTGGGTTGAAGCAAGATTCAGGAACTGCAGGTCCTGGAACAGGCACTTGTCTTATGTCAGATCTTGACTGGCGGATGCCACAAGTATGACAAGAAAGTTTGCTAATGGGAAGTAAAGACTGTTATGCACACATCTTGAAACACAAAGAATAGAGCATGACCAAGGTGGAAAAGAGCTGGAAATAATCATGGACATGATATATGGGGCTCTTCATATCATTATTACAATCATGGCTTACCAAAGAAAAATAACATGGGTGAAACTGACAGCTTTTAACCCCTTAAGGACCAGGCTGTTTTCTACCTTAAGGACCAGACACTTTTTAGGGATTTTACCCATGTGGCGGTTTATACTGCCCTATTCTTCTGTCCTTTAGCTATCAAAATTATTTTTGCTGCGTTTTTTTCACCGTGACATATAGGGCTATTTTTTAAATATGTTTTTCACTGATTTTTTTTCCGCTTTTTAGTTTTATTCGGGGTAAAATGCTAAAAAAATTATTTTTTAAATATTTCTAGTTATTCTTTTTTTAATAGTATATTTACACTAAAATCAAGTAATGGTATGGGTTCCTCATTTTGTTTTGGACGTTTTGATATATCATATGTATGGTATTGGATTACAGGGCGCTTATAGTGACGGGTTATTTTCTTTCCTATGTAGATATTGTTGTTTTAGGCCTTAGTCACACGGGCGTTTTTTCACACAATTTGCGGATCGCATGACGGATGCGCATCCGCAAATTGCGTGACCGGTGCGCGCAAATCGCCCGCAAATTGCCCAAAAATCTGCTGTCCAGTGCATTGCATTCAATGGAGACGGCAATAGAGACGGCTCCATTTAAAGCAATGCGCTGCGGGCGAGCCCGGGATGAATTGTCGGGAAGGGCTTAAATATATGAGCCCTTCCCTGCAATTCATCCTAAAATGTGTAAAAATAAAAAATATATATATGCTCACCTTCTCCCGGCAGCCGGAGCTCCGCGCGGCCGTCCTGCAGTGGGTGTGAAGGGGGTGTGAGTCAGACCTGCCCCCTGATTGGCTCAGCGCTGAGCCAATCAGAGGCATGTCTCACTCACACCCATTCATGAATTCATGAATGGATGTGAGTCAGACCTGCCCCTGATTGGCGCAGCGCTGAGAGGCAGCAGTCACTCACCCTTTCATGAATTCATGAATGGGTGTGTGAGTGAAACCTGCCTCTGATTGGTCAGGGCTGTGACCAATCAGAGGCAGATCATTCAGCAGGCGGGGATTTTAAAGCCCCGCCGGCTGAATAGTGCCGAGAAGCAGTTCAGGAGAACTGACAGCGGCTGCGGCTGGACTCCGGCTGCAGCGGAAAGGTGAGTATCCAATTTTTTTTTATTTTAACACATTTTAGGATGAATTGCAGGGAAGGGCTTATATATTTAAGCCCTTCCCGACAATTCACCCCGCGCACGCCGGCAGCCCATTGCTTTCAATGGAGCGGCTGTATTGCCGGCTCCATTGAATTCAATGGGCAAACATCGTTCTTCTCTGTCACAGCTGTTACAGCTGTGGCAGAGAAGAATGATTTGTCTTCTATATGTTCTCAATGGGGTCGGCGCTGTTGCCGCCGGCCCCATTGAGCGCATATAGAGAAGAGAACAGGAATCGCAGATCGCAGATAGGTGCAATCTGCGATTTCTGTTCTATAATTTATCGGACGAGCGCATAAAAAGCGCTCATGTGTCCGATACCATTGCAAAGCAATGGTTTTATAAAATCGCCGGACGCATGCGCAAATCGCGGCTAAAAATGCCCGTCTGACTAAGGCCTTACTCTGAAATTTTATTTTACTTATTTATGTAATTATGTTTTTCACTATCTATGTCCCCCAATGACATCATGTAAGACCTTTGGGGGACATTCACATGTTTTATTTATTTTTATTTGACACTTTACTACTGTAGCTGGGGCATCCATAGGAGCCCCAGTTACAGGAGAAAACAACCCTGTAGTGACATTAGTCACTGGCAGAGCTGGCCAGGCTCTAGTATGACCCTGCAACTCTGCTATAGCAGGGAATCCCAGCGGTCACGTGATCCCCCCGGCTCCCGTAGTGAAAGTTACACTTCCACATTCACTTTTCAGTACACAGTGCTCACTGAGCACTGTGTACTCGGGGAAGGAAAAAGCAAAAAGGATTAAAAACATCTCCGGGTTACAAGCTGTTACTGACAGCCCGTCCTGCCTCTGATTGATTGCAGAGGCAAGAGGCTTGAATCCCCGCCGTAATTTTACATACTGCTGGGCTTTAAGCCTGAAACCAGGTGCCGAATATTTAATGTGCCTGGTCCTAAACGGGTTAAGGATAATGTATCTGCTGATCAACATGAAGTCCCCAAATGCTGCCACAGCTGTAAATAAATATGGATGTGATGCATCTGTGTAGTAAACAGTTATTGACTGTACTAATTACAGAATACTACATTTAAACTGCTCAACCTTAGAAATTAAATGTCAATATTCTTGGAGATTGACTGCACATGCCAATAGACACATTCTGCATCAATATACTCCTTAAAATATTTTTCTAATGCACATAAATACATCAGCGATGCACCTGCTATGGTGCCTTTCCTATAATTCCATGAAACCTTTATGGGAATAAGCCATTTAAAAAAAAGTTGCATTCATGTTCTAGTTTTCTA
Source organism: Eleutherodactylus coqui (assembly GCF_035609145.1). NCBI lineage: Eukaryota > Metazoa > Chordata > Amphibia > Anura > Eleutherodactylidae > Eleutherodactylus > Eleutherodactylus coqui. The sequence continues at coordinate 369,937,569 of NC_089837.1, read as the reverse complement.
ATCCCTAGATAGCTTTAGGTAGAACATTATGCAAGAGATCCAAGGTCTTGTAATTAGGTCTGTAAATTGGTCTCAGAGAGAGACCTTTTCCATGTCATTCAGCAGACAAATATGAAGAACATTCACAAATAAACAAACTAGTTGGATCCACAAATAGAAGTAAAAGTTGCAACAAACAGCAAATATTTATGCTGCAGAATTTTGCTGAAGTAGAAATACAAAATTGCAAAAACTATTTGTAACTTAAATGGTACACTTGTGACCTTTTTTAGATGCAGCATATTGTTATTTACGCTATACGGTATTACTGTATATATAATTTCCTGCTGATGTTTTGTGTTTCATTACCAAAAGCAGCAATTTCCTCCTACATCACCCTGCCCACCTGATCAGCACAAAGGTGACTTTTTGAAATAAAGAAAACTATAGGAAAAAATAAAAAATTCTGACTTTATTTAGTTGAGATACTTGTACAAAATCAAAAGCGTTTGCTTTCACATAACAGACACAATTACATTGTCATGCTCATTCTTTAATCTATCATAAGTCCACAAGAAATACTCCACTGACATCCAGGGAATGTTATCTTACAAAGGAGATTAAATTAAATGTTTTTAAATTTTCTATTTCACGACCTATATTTTAAAAAATCATAATATCCTGTAGTTTTCACAGCGACTACTAAGCCTTATAATAGTCTGTTATGTCATGTTATACAGAGAAAACTTTTCAATAGCCATTCATTATCATAACAGGCAGGATTAACACCTATATATAGATAACACAGGATTCATCATTCACAATAAGTGATGGTCAAAGCTCATCTGCTCCCTCTCCCTCCACCATGACCAGTCACATAACATGCCTAGAGCAAGCTACGTAAAAGTCAATAGGCCCTTCTCTGTCCATTGTGTAAATGACCCATGATATCTGCTGTCAAGCATATTTCTAAATGCTACCATACAGCATATATCTGCAATAAAGGCAAGATGGCTGCCCTCATAGTCAGATACAGGCAATAGAATAAAAAAAATATCTACAATTAGATAGTGGGAAATGTTTCTCTATATGGTTTTAATTAGTAAAAAATATAGGTGATACAATCCCTTTAAGAACATCTGAAATGAAAAATATGCCATTAAGTAGATCAAAACAAATAATGCATCCTTTCCCAGGGCAAAAATAATAATTCTTAAAGTCCACATGCACAAGACATACCCCATGAGGAAACTACTGCAAAATATATAAGCAACGGCAACAATTAGAATACGCTCTATAAAATTATTTTAAAAAAATCTATAGTAGAGAAAAAGGAGAAAGCACAGAATCACTTCAAGAAGTATTACCATTATGCTATATCTATTGAGTGGTTCTCATATTCAAGCCCTTCATTCAAACCTAGCAGGGATACAGACTTAGAACAACATATCCAATACATCTCACGCCGGCATAATCATTTGAAATTATCATTTACTAACTCCAAAGAGATACAGTAAATCCTTATGGGTCTTCACTATGCACAACCTTAACCCCTCAATGCCATTTTTTTGTCATTGTTGCATTCTTAGAGCCATAGCTTTTTAACGTTTCAGTCTAAATAGCTATAGGAGTGCTTTTTTGGTGGGAAAAGTTGTATTTTTTAGTGGCATCATTTTGGGCCACATTGATTCTATAACTTTTATTAATCACTTTTGCAGGGGATTGGGAAAAAAACAATTTTGCTATAATTTTTTATGGTGCTCAGCATGCAGAATAAATAATATAGTAATATTTTTCTCTTGGTCGGTATGATTATGGTGATACCAGGTTTGTACAGTTTCTGTAATATTTTGCTATTTTTGTACACTATAAACATTTAAAAAATATTTGCCTTTATGTCACCATATCCTAAGAGTCATTCTAATATTCTAATAAATTTTGCAAAGGACAAATACTACCAAAAGCACAGGCGTTCTCCAAGGCAAAGCTGTAGAGCAACAGCTATTTCTTGTGCTTTTTGGGAAAATGGGAAGAGGGGGAGGTTACATGGCGAAAGCTGGACTAGGAGAGCAGCAGCTGTTCCACCACGATCCCTTTAAGGGCAGAGTGTGCTCCTTGTGGCAACACGAGAGCTGTAGTATTATATTGGGGACAAAGTAGAAGGAGGAAACATGGTAGATTTTGAAGGGGAGCAGGAGTTGCACCACCAGCAAATGCACACTGTGGGCAGAGTGCGCTACTTGTGGAAATATGAGAGTTGTAGCTCCGTATTTCAATATTGACATATTTTTATTTGGGCAGGGAAGTAAGAGGGGAAAACATGGCAGAAGCTGGAAAAGGAGAGCAGCAGCAACATCACAGGACTTGACTTAATGGAACCCTGAATTCTGCTCTCTTCCAGAAAATCCTGCAGAAGAATGTCTGCCCGTCAGTTTGTGACCTAAAGCGCAAGTGCAGTTGGGTATTGCATAAAACTAATGACCTGAAGCCCACAAGCAAATCTACCTTTGAATAGCTCACAAGAAACAAGATTAAGTTTTTTGGAGTGGATGAGTCAAAGTTCTGATTGAATCCTTTTGAGATGTAGAGGCAAAACCTGAAGCAGGCAATTCAGGTTTTGGCTAACTATGGAAACCTCAGCCCGATGCCTACAAGCAGAGAATCATAGCGATTCTCTACTCTTGGGATTCAAATCGCGGCATGCTGCGATTTGAATCCCACATTTTTCTGCAGTGAGCCTATCTATTAGGTAAGCTCACCGTGGAGACCTGTCAGTTCTGCCCCCTGCTCCCCTGTGGCGGAATAGAAGAAGGCAGTCTGATCTGATCAAGCATGTTTTCCTTTTAATATCCTTTGGATAGTTGGGTATATGTGCGTTACCTAGAGAAGTAATGTCACTAGGGTGTACTATAGGAAGAAGGCAAGCCAATGGAAGTTGTGTGATGCTCTGGGTCATTTTCTCTTGAGAAGCCTTGAGTTCTGGCATTCATGTGTGTTACTTTGACACATACCACCTACCTAGACTTTGTTGCACACCAAATGCATCCTTTCATGGCAGTAGTATTTCATAATGGCCTCTTTTAGGAGGATAATATACCCTACCACATTGTAAAAATTGTTCTGCAATGGTCCGAAGAACATTTACAGAGTTCAAGGTATTGATTTGGCCTGAAGATTCGCCGGATTTCAATTCAACCGAGTATCTGGAAAAACAACTCCAATCTATGGAAGCCTCAGTTTGCAACTGATAGGACTTAAAGGATCTACTGCTAACATTTTGATGCCAGATACCAAAGGACACCTTCAGTGGTCTTTTAGCGTTTTATGCCCACAAGGTCAAAGCTGTTTTGGCGGTACAAGGGGCCCTAAGCAATGTTAGGCAGACAAGTTTTAATGTCATAGCAATCAGTGTATATACTTACTGCTTTTTGATAGCTCACTAAATATTTTATATGATACATGGTTTTCATTTTTAGGAATGTAATTACTCATAACATGTCAGAATTGTGATATTGAATATATTGTCCTAAATCCACAGTGTTCCTTCTACTGTAAATTCCATGTCACAAATCACAGAGCAATAGAGACAGGTAATGTTCCTTTTACCCCTCAGACAGTTAAGTATTCTCTTTACAGAGTTCTATTTTAAGAAAAGAAAGAAATGTTCTTTTCACGTATTAACCCATTAAAAATGCATAGACTGGAGCAGCTCTATGGGCTCAGTAAATCAGATTTTTTAATAATAGCCAGAACACCTTTTTTATTTATTACAGAACAGTGAATAGCAAAGGTCTACAAGCTATTCTGATTGTTTTCTCAGTTTTCCTAGGAAAACAAGCTGATGATGTACTAGGTAACAAAACGGCAAAGGAAAAAGTCATTTCTTACGGTTTTTGCCCCAAGCAGTTGTGGAGGAATAAACAGAAATATATTATGGCAATTCAATATTTCAAATAAATATCTGCATTTTATAGAGACGCCTGCATACAGACCACTTACCTCACTATAGAATTATTATTATACCTAGTAAATGTTATACTGTGATAGGCTTTCAGGAAATGGATGGATTATTTTGTAAGCTTCATCAAGTATTGCCTTAATATCTTTAGCTATGGTCACAATTCTATTGCATCTACTGTGACACCGGTGCTCAGGAAAGATGTAACAGTGCTTGGGGGGGTTCAAAGCAGGGCAACTAAATTAATAAACAGAATGGTAGGACTGGAATACCCAGAGAGGCTATCAAAATTGGGATTATTTACCCTGGAAAAAAGACGGCTAAGGGGCGATCAAATAACTATGTATAAATACATTAGGGGACAATACAAGGATCTCTCCCATGATCTGTTTATACGCAGGACTGCGACGGTAACAAGAGGGTATACGCTACGTCTAGAGGAAAGAACGTTTCATCACCAACACAGAAGGGGTTCTTTACTGTAAGAGCCGGGAGACTGTGGAACTCTTTGCCTGAGGATGTGGTGATGGCAAAATTAAAAGGGGACTGGATGCCTTTCTAGAGCACTATGATATTACAGGATATAGACACTACCAGTGGGGTTGTTGACCTGGGTGTTGGACTCAGGTAGGAACTTTCAAAAAAGTTCATAAACTGCATTATGGGGCTCAAAAGTCAGGGATTGGGGAGACTGGGGAGTGATGTTTGATAGTCACCAGATGCCCCTTTCCAGCACTGTGTCCCCATGTAAACCCAAAGTGACTTTTTTCAGTTTGCTGTATACACAGGCTCTCCCACAGTGATGAATTGGGAGAGCACATGCACAGAGCAGACTGAAAAGAGTCACACAATGCTGCAATGGGGTGCCCAGTGAGTACCAAACACAATTTCCTGGGCTCCCCGTTTCCTGACCTTTGAACCCCATAATGTAGTTTATGGGGCTCAAAGTTCATGACAGGTTCCATTTAAAGTCCCAAAAGGTTCCCTTTAAATTGTCCTCTGCACCTAAGAACACAGCAGTATTATATATGTCCAATGGCAGGTTGGGGCCTGTTACAGATACTACATTGTGGGCAAGAAGCATCAAGTCTATGGAGACCTCAATCCTTGCATAATGTTAGAGAAATTGCATAAAGAACAATTTCTAATCCACTTAGAAATGAGAAGCAATAAAATATGCCAAAACAAGTTTTACATTTCCCATGGTTACCCTTAGCATCTGTCGGCAAGTAAAAGACTGAAACATAAACCATATGGTTTGGAAAGCATTGAAGCATTGAAATCTTTTGACTGACTATACTACTTTTGCCCTTGCTTGAAATGAAGTGGAAAAAAACATTTTATATACATGTTGGGAGAAATAGGACTTATGCATACCTGTCTTAAGAGGAGAGATTTGCATGTCTTCACCCACTCTCCTTAAATAAGGTTTAGGCTTTGCAAACATGCATGGCGCATGTACAGCACCATATTTCCATAATATAGCAACAGTTTTTTTCATCAAACATGGTGAAACATGTTTTCTTCCTTTTGGATTCTATAAGAATCTAGTTCCAGCCTTAGGCACCTTGTGCAAAACCCTTCATGTGCCTTATTATGAATTATGAAGCATATGGAAGTATTGCATGGGCCCATACACATCTGTGGATGTCGTATTAAAGTTCTATATAAATCAAAACCATATAAAGCCATTATACAAGGATGCTCTTGAGACCTTAAAGGGGTTCTGTCATTTAAAAAAAAAAAATCTACACTTATCTATTCCTCCCCAGCCAGTCTACTCACCTCATCTTCTCCCCGCCGATCTTTTCCTGTCTGCTACACTCCCGGGGTGAGGCGGTGGGTGGTGGGTAGGGGTCACCTGCTGGATTCTTCTGCTTCCTTTGACAAAGTGTCTATTCATAGGCATTCTTCTTCCTGCCCGGCAATGTACGCTCTGTCAATAGTGATGTAGCTTTCATAGCCTAGCAGGGAGTGCCGAGCTATTGCCTAGACTTTGCATGTGCGCTGTCTCTGCAATAGATCAGCACTCCTTCCTAGCCAGTGAACGCTATGTCACAGTGACATAGAGCACATTGCCAAGCAGGAAGGAGAATGCCTGCGAATGGACGCTTCATAACAAGAAGACGAGGATTTGGCCAGCTGGAGGTGAGGTGAGCAGGAGGAATGGAGAAGATCAGCAATGAGAAGATACGCTAAGTACACTCCCTGGGGAGGAGTAGGTGAGTATAGAATTTTTTTTTTTAAATAACAAAACCCCTTGTACTCTTTGTTCTTTGGATATATGATGAAACTGATCTACACAATCAAATTTTGTTAGAAGAATTCTTATTGTTTATAAAGTACTTCCAAAATGGATATGCTTAAAGGGTGTGTGCACCTTTAACTGTGTTTATCTTTCAACACCTTAATTCTACATTATATCTATATTTAAACTATATTAAAAACGTTGACTGATCTAGAGCTGCGTTCAGTAGTCTACAGAATACAAAGCTGAAATCTCCCAGTATTCCTTGCTGACTGTACAGAGTTTGCTCTGGTGATTTAAACAAAAGTGTTGTTTATCTAATGTAAAGCCTTGTACATCAAAGGAAAATGCAGCAGGATTAACCTAATACTGAAATCTGCTGGACATGTTATCCTAGTCATTTTAGGCTTCAGAATATTTTCTATCTGTTACCAGTGAGATTTCTTTCATTTCTACTTCCAATGAAATTTGTACCGAGATCAGAAAAACAAGTTGATTTCTAATTACCCAAGTATTACAATGAGGAATGATCCACAATGTAAGAGCTTTTATGTATTTAGTCATAGAATGAAATCAAGTATGTTAGCTGCATTTATTATATAACTTCATTATTGAGAACTGAGGTATACAGAGCTGTATTCTATAATAGTGGGTTAGTTGACTTGGCTCAAGGGCCGATTACTCATAACTGTTTGGACTAGGGTTCACAAAACACGCTGATGTTAACAGCCGGGTCAATAAAGTTGCCCTATTTGAATTTTTTTTTTTAATACTGAATTGTACTTGGCAACTTTAACCCTTTACGTTCATTGGTCTTGTCAATAGAAAAAAAATGTTTATTAGAAATGAATAAGTAACAGAAAAATTAAATTATCAAAGACGTAATATTTGAATAAACAAATGGCTAGAGCTTCATTATTATGCTAGAACAACACAAAAATGTCTAAAGCCCTGAATTTGTTCTATTTTGAACATTTCATGCTTATATGCTAAACTTCAGAATATAAATGTAGGACATCTGCTCCAGTACAGAAGTTGTAAGAATCAAACTTCAGTTCTCTGCTTTCAACTGATTTAACTCAACCTCATTTTTCAAAAGGCATGTGGATGGATTTCTATGGCAGCTAGAGGCCTAACAATGGCCCCCAGGTCTGCCGTGTATGTAAGCCAATTATGCACTGCCAGAGGCACGATCTAATAGCCTGCCTATCACTATAACATTGACAGACAATACACTGCAATGCAGAATTATTGCAATGCATTATGGAAGCCATCAGAGGATCACGTGTTTAAAGCCCCTTTTACACACAAAGATGGCTTTTGAGCGATCATTTTGCATAAACTACTAATTGGTACTAATGCCTATTAGTACCAATTAGTAGCATGTGAGCCGCCCAGAGCTATATTCAGAGAACAGTGGGTGGTCTGTTCTCTGAACACATTTGCCTTGTTCTGTTGCTGGGCTGACAGCTGAGACAATTTCATGCCAAACTGAAAATCATCATTCGGCAGAAAAGGGAAAGATGGGCACATTTACACACAGCGATCATCGCTCAAAAGATGGCTTTTGAGTGAAAGGGCCTTTAGACTGGGATTAATTAATATTATACCACATGGATAACATCTAAGAAAACAATGGTAGTATTAGGGCTTAGTCACACGGGCGCATCGGCAGTTACTGCAGGAAGAAGACAGACGCACTTTAGGACGGACGTCTCTCTACAGCGCTGGAAGAAAGAACATGTGACCAGCTTCATTGCTGGTCATGTATTCTTTCTTCGGCGCTGCAGAGAGACGTCCGTCCTAAAGTGCGGCCGTCTACTTCCTGCAGTAAGTTCTCAGTTAATCAATAAGTTATATGTACCCTTACAAGGCATCCTAAATAAAATGAGCCCACATGAAACGCCATCCAAAAAAATTCGGACACCTGGAATGCAGTGAAACAAAAATAATTAATAAGTAATTTAACCTGATAATGACCAAGCGATGTAAATATTGTAAAAGTACGGCATGGGATTAAAACCCCTGCTCCTACAATCTCGCAGCAGTAGCTTGGGTCCTCAGATGTCAATGACAACCGAGGACCTGGAGTAGAAGGCATGTGCATGCCCCAGTTACAGTGGAAAAGTGTGAAGAAAAAAACATTGTGAATAACCCCCAGAGATCTTATATGACATCATAGCGGACGTAGATGTTAAAATAATATTTACAAAAATAAGTAAAACAAAATACAGAATAAAAAACAATATATATAAAAAAACAACAACAACTGACTGTCAATACCAACCTAAGCTGTCGCTACGTCTGTCCTGAAATCTGAGACTATACAAATTATATAACAAAATGGGAAACCTGTTGCTGTACTTTATTTTAGCGTAAATATACTAATTTTAAAAACTAAAATTTAAATACATGTAAAAAAATATTTTTTTTTAGCTTTTACCCATAATGAAACAAAAAAAACTGAAAAAAATATATGCCCTTAAAAAAATGCAACAAAAATAATTTTGCTACCTGAAGAAAAAAAAATAGGGCCGTAAAACCACCACATGGGTAAAATCCCTAAAAAGTGTCTGGTCCTCTAGGACCGAAACACCCTGGTCCTTAATAGGGTTAAAAATGTGTTTTTATTTTGTAAAATAGTAAAATCTATATTTAGTATGTTTGCCAGAAAACTGTCATATTTTTAATAGTAAATCTGTCCCAGTGTGTCTTGTGAAGTGCTGTGAATGAAGATGGCTAAAGTCAGACTTGAAAAGAAACTGCAGTGTCTAAGTGAATTACTTTGTGTGTCATCTGTTAAATGCTGGAAGATGGTGATCTTGAGAATTGACTAATTCCCAAGTTGTCACTCTATGTTGCAGGCATTGTGTAGAATGCCTGGGCAATCTATATACTGTGTAAGGTTTTAAGGCCAAGTACAAAATTTGTGCTTTTTTTATAATATGCTATATACGTTTCCTTGGCATTATATAGAATACCTAGGCGTTATACAAAATGACAAGTACTACACTATGTTAACAAAAAGATTGGGACCCATAGATGGTGATGAAATTCGATTTTACTCACATTTTTTATACAATGTTGAGCCACAATGACTGCAGTAACCCTCCTATGCATGCTTTCAACCAGTTTCAAATAGATGTGTTGACAGATTTGCTTTGATGAGAGGTTCAGATAGTGATGCGAGGGATGATGGGTGTGTTGGGCGTACACAGATACGGCATTCTAGTTCGACCCAAAGATGCTTGATGGAATTGAGATCCATACTTTGGGCTGGTCAGTGAAATTTGCAGATGTTCTGCTCTTCAAACCAAGCTGCAACACTGCGTGCTGTATGACATGGTGCTCGGTCATGTTGGTAGAGACAAGGAGCTGTACCAAAGTATTGCCACAGAGTAGGTAATGCCACGTTGTCCAGAGTGTCTCTGTAACTATTGGTGTTGAGGGTGGACTTCACTATAATTAATGGCCCTAGTTTTTCCCAGAATCACCATCACACCATAAAAGAACTGCCTCCAAACTGATACAATACCACCTGATACAACAAAGAGATTTCAATCCCTAAGAAGTATGGAACAATGGAACAATAAATATAATATACGACAGTTAATTTTTCTATGTAAGTTGTTTTATTTCCTCTCCCTTAGAGATGAGCGAACGTACTCGGATAAGCACTACTCGTCCGAGTAATGTGCTTTATCCGAGTATCGCTGTACTCGTCTTGAAAGATTCGGGGAGCGCCGCGGAGCGGGGAGCTGCAGGGGAGAGCCGGGAGGAACGGAGGGGAGATCTTTCTCTCCTTCTCTCCCGCCCGCTCTCCCCTGCTCCCCACCGCAACTCACCTGTCAGCAGCGGCGCTCCCCGAATCTTTCAAGACGAGCACAGCGATACTCGGATAAAGCACATTACTCGGACGAGTAGTGCTTATCCGAGTACGTTCGCTCATCTCTACTCTCCCTCTCTCCCCCCACACACCGTTTCTTTCTCCTCCTTTTATACCACCCTTCATATTGCAGCCACTTCATCCCAACATCTTACATACATTTTTTGTATACTACATGCTATACCTTCATCTATAGTACTCATAATCTTATCCATCAAGAAACCTCATGACCATAACAAATGTTCTGTAGCATAAAATCTCCCAAATTGATCATTCCAATTACATTTTTAGTCTGCATTAATAGTTCACAAATTTCATCCCGATTCACCACCAAGTCTATTATTTTAGTTATTGTTTATAAATATTATTGTTTATAGTTTTGGGCACCGATACTCAAGAAGGACATACCAGAGTTTCAGTGGGTTCAGGTTAATAAGTAGCAACTAAATTAATAAATGGCTAGACTACAATACCCAGAGAGGTTATCAAAATTGGGGTTATTTAGTTTAGAAAAAAAAATGGCTGAGGGGCGACCTGATAACACCATAAATATATCAAAGGTCAATACAGATATCTCTCCCATCATCTATAACCAAGGACTCTGACTGTAACAAGGGCACATTTTTTACATCTCGAAAAAAGGTTCTGTACCAATATGGAAAGGGCTTCCTTACTGTAAGAGCAGTGAGACTATGGAACTCTCTGCCCGAAGGACATGGTGATGGCAAACTCACTAAAAGATTTCAAGAGGGGCCTGGATGTCTTTCTCAAATGTAAAAATATTACATGTTATAATCACTAATTCAGAAGAGTCAGTGATCTAGGGGTTATTCTGATTGCCAAATTGAAGTCATGAAATAATTTTGCCCCTAAAATGAGTAAAATTGGCTTCTACCTCATGATTTTTCTGCCTTCCTCTGGATCAAAGTTGTGGTGTAATAAGCTGTATTACATGTATGTGTGCTTTTTTCAGCCTAAGGCCTTAGTCAGACGGGTGTTTTTAGCCGCGATTTGCGGATGCGTCCGGCGATTTTATAAAACCATTGCTTTGCAATGGTATCGGACACATGAGCGCTTTTTATGCGCTCGTCCGATAAATTATAGAACAAAAAATCGCAGATCGCACCTATCTGCGATCTGCGATTCCTGTTCTCTTCTGTATATGCGCTCAATGGGGCCGGCGGCAGCAGCGCCGACCCCATTGAGAAAATATAGAAGACAAATATATACTCACCTTGTCCCGCCAAAACGATGTTTGCCCATTGAATTCAATGGAGCCGGCAATACAGCCGCTCCATTGAAAGCAATGGGCTGCCGGCGTGCGCGGGGTGAATTGTCGGGAAGGGCTTAAATATATAAGCCCTTCCCTGCAATTCATCCTAAAATGTGTTAAAATAGAAAAAAATTGTATACTCACCTTTCCGCTGCAGCCGGAGTCCAGCCGCGGCCGCTGTCAGTTCTCCTGAACTGCTTCTCGGCACTATTCAGCCGGCGGGGCTTTAAAATCCCCGCCTGCTGAATGATCTGCCTCTGATTGGTCACAGCCCTGACCAATCAGAGGCAGGTTTCACTCACACACCCATTCATGAATTCATGAATGGGTGAGTGACTGCTGCCTCTCAGCGCTGAGCCAATCAGGGGCAGGTCTGACTCACATCCATTCATGAATTCATGAATGGGTGTGAGTGAGACATGCCTCTGATTGGCTCAGCGCTGAGCCAATCAGGGGGCAGGTCTGACTCACACCCCCTTCACACCCACTGCAGGACGGCCGCGTGGAGCTCCGGCTGCCGGGAGAAGGTGAGTACATATATATTTTTTATTTTTACACATTTTAGGATGAATTGCAGGGAAGGGCTTATATATTTAAGCCCTTCCTGACAATTTATCCCGGGCTCGCCCGCAGCGCATTGCTTTCAATGGAGACGGCTGTATTGCCGTCTCCATTGAATGCAATGCGCTGGACAGCTCCGGCCCGTTTCTAATGAAACGCGGCTAGGAGCAGATTTTCGGGGTGACTTGCGCGCACCGGTCACGCGATTTGCGGATGCGCATCCGTCATGCGATCCGCAAATCGCGCGAAAAAACGCCCGTCTGACTAAGGCCTAAGGGCTCATTCACATGAACGTGATTTTGGCATTTATTACGGCCGCGATGCACGGCCATGTGACATGTGGTGAATGGAGTCAATGACAGTAAATAGACTTTTATTGATCCCTTCACATTGGCGTGTAAACACTGCGTGTTGTTATGCAAGAGAAATAGATCACAACATACACTTATGTCTGCGTACCATGCAGCGTAAGCCCTATACTTTTGTATGGGCACGTATGCAAACGCAATTCATTGCATATGGAAAGAGATTCATACACAACCCCATTATGAGACAGAGTGGGGAATTAAAAATAAAAGATAGCGTTACACTGAACATGGCTGTGTGCATGAGATACACGGTCATGCGCAATACACTCGCTGCCATATATGGTCTCTGCCGGCTCTCTGCCAGCAAAGCCGTCATGACACAGACCAGTATAACACTGTGGGACACCGACAACGTTTTACACATACGGTTGTGGGAATGAGGCCTTAAACACCATGTTACCATATTTGCATATACTTTTAACTATAATGATCCATCCACACCTGTAAGTGCAGATTTTAATCTCCAAGGCTCTCCATGTAGATACAAGGGACGTGCAGCCTCTGGCCCTGGGCATGCGCTGTTTATGACACAGCGGACACTGTCACTCTAGTGGGGGAATCCCAGGTTTTGACAGCTCACGTCCCTTTTACCCAAACAAGCATGCTTGGGATGAAGGAACAGGTGAGCATACAAGTGTGCTAGTTTCTCTGGCTTCATTACTTGGAGTTTATCAATTTTTAATCTACTGTTTTCCTGAATTGTTTCCCACCAGTTTTTTAAGGGCATTTGTCACACTGTGCTCCTGGGACCTGGTGTTTTGTGGGTTTCCTGGAGCACACTGCTGCAGATGTGGTTGATTTGGCTGACTGATGGTGTGGAGTTCTCAAACCAGCAAATCACCACTGGTCTGCTGCATATAAATACCAGCCCCTTTTACTAGGGGATGCTGGTCATTTATTCACCCTATCTCATTCCCACTCCCTATTCCTTAATATGAGTTACCAGTTCAGGGTGAATATCCCTTGTCTGTTGGTGCGTGTAAATAGTGTCCTGTCTCTTACCATCTAGGGTGAGCCAGGCCCCTAGGTTCCAATGTAGGGCTGTACCTATTGAGTCAATCACACTGATCGTAGACATGACTGGAGTTAAGTTGTCTTGCTAGAGTAGGGACTCATTAGACGAGGACCCTTGTCATGGGCTCGTGGGCTTAAGTATCTAAGGCAAAATACAAACCAATATCTTGTACGTGCTTTAGCTATTCGATCTGCTTATGCATGTTAGTATTGATTGATATATTGATTTCTCTGGACCAAATTTTATGTACTGTGTACTTGGTATATCTAATGGATTATTGCAGTAATAAAGAAAATCAAGTTCTTGCCCTCCTCCATCAAAAGACTTCTCAGCCCAACTTTTTTTCAAGTAAATTATATATGCAAAAATATAAAAGCTGTACATATAAAATTAAATAAATACCCTGCCACCCCTTCCCCACGTATTCTACTTATGTTTTTTAATTATGCTTTTATACTAGCTTTCATTCATAAAATTTTACTCCCATTAATAAAGGTTATTCTTATTCAGAATCAATTATATTTATTACTATTTCATAACTCAATTTCACTTTTATGAGTTTTATATGGGTTTCATTTGATTCTACTCGAGGCACACAAGAATGTTTCAGCCATATATTGATTTCTTTTCTTCTTGGATTAATTGCCATCATTTGTTCATTCATTGATTTGATATTTTATTTTTTCTATTTTTATGTCTCTCTTTTTCACTTGTTTCTCATACTTACAAATCTTGCAATCTCTTCTTCTTGCGTATACATTCATGCCACAATGAGTGTGTCCCCAACTAAGCTAAAGAAAGTGTGCTTTTTGCTGGGTAATATTAAAAGAGAAATTTCAAATGGCATAATTGGAAGTTTGCACCATTACCAGATTTTGTCCTCAGCTTTCTATAGACTATACACAAGCTCTCCCTTAGGGTGCATTCAGACGAGCGTGTTTATGTGCGTACATCCGTGTGCACATAATCACACGTCTATTAGAACCATTAGTTCCCTATGGTGTGTTCACATGTCCGTGTTGTACAGGTGTGCAAATGCACGTACCTGCAAAACATAGGACATGCGTGCACCATAGGTCCGTGCTGCGTGTCAATATTCCCTGCGGGGAGTCTGCTAATCACTGAACACTGCGACAGCACGGTCACAGTGTTCAGTGACAAGGGGACTCCACGAAGGGAATAAATAATCCTCTGCCACAGATGTGACAGCTGTGGCAGAGGATCGCAAAGCTCTCCCATTGAAAGCAATAGGATGCTGCCCCCCTCCGCAGTGATTTTTGGCGAAGGGCTTTAAATATAAGCCCTTTCCTGAAAATCATTCCAATCTGGTGTAAAAAAAAAATTATATATATATATAAATTCACCTCTCCGCTGCTGTCAGCGCTCAGGCGTTTCTAGCCACTTGGGTCCCGCCACTGTAATGAATTTCTTTAAGCAGGTGGGTATTTAAAATCCCCTCCTGCTGAAAGAGCTGCTTCTGATTGGCTGAGTGCTCAGCTAATCACAGCAGCGCTCAGCCATTTATTGAATGACAGCTGAGCGCTACCTGTGATTTGCCACAGCGCTCAGCCAAACACAGGCAGCGCTTGGCCATTCAATGAATTCACGCATATGTACGCACCAGCACAGGCTCGTCTGAATGCACCCTAAGTGATTGTGGCACACAATCTGGTTGGCAGCGCCGACCCCATTGAGAACATATAGAAGACAAATCATTCTTCTCTGCCACAGCTGTATCAGCTGTGGCAGAGAAGAACGATGTTTGCCCATTGAATTCAATGGAGCTGGCAATACAGCCGGCTCCATTGAAAGCAATGCGCTGCTGGCGAGTGTGGGATGAATTGTCGGGAAGGGCTTAAATGTATAAGCCCTTCCCTGCAATTCATCCAGAAAAGTGTTAAAATAAAAAAAATATACATACTCACCAGCTCCCGGCAGCCGGAGTTCCCCGCGGCCAGCCTGCAGTGGGTGTGAAGGGGGTGTGAGTCAAACCTGCCCCCTGATTGGCTCAGCGCTGAGCCAATCAGAGGCAGGTCTGACTCACACCCATTCATGAATTCATGAATAGGTGAGTGAGTCAGACCTGCCTCTGATTGGGTCAGCGCTGAGCCAATCAGGGGGCAGGTCTGACTCACACCCCCTTCACACCCACTGCAGGCCGGCCGTGCGGAACTCCGGCTGCCGGGAGCAGGTGAGTATATATATATTTTTTATTTTAACACTTTTCTGGATGAATTGCAGGGAAAGGCTTATATATTTAAGCCCTTCCCGACAATTCATCCCGCGCATGCCGGCAGCCCATTGCTTTCAATGGAGCCAGCTGTATTGCCAGCTCCATTGAATTCAATGGGCAAACATCGTTCTTCTCTGCCACAGCTGATACAGCTGTGGCAGAGAAGAATGATTTGTCTTCTATATGTTCTCAATGGGGTCGGCGCTGCTGCCGCCGGCCCCATTGAGCACATATAGAGAAGAGAACAGGAATCGCAGATCGCAGATAGGTGCGATCTGCGATTTTTGTTCTATAATTTATCGGACGAGCGCATAAAAAGCGCTCATGTGTCCGATACCATTGCAAAGCAATGGTTTTAAAAAATCGCCGGACGCATGCGCATGCGCAAATTGCGCGGAAAAATTATCTGTACAATTCTTTTGAAAAACAAACTAAAATCTTTTAGGGTGGAGAAATTAAAAACAATTATAATAATGTGGTTTCATAAGTGTGAACACCCTCCTATATTTGAGGATGTGATTGTGTTCAGAATTAGCCAATCACACTTAAACTCATGTTAAGTAGTAGGCAGTACTCCGCTGCCATAATTGAAAGTAACTCTGATTTACACCGTATAAAGTTCAGCTCTTCTAGTAGGATTTTCCAGAAATTTTCTAAGCAAAATCCATGGCCCATAAAGAGCTTACAACTAGAGATGAGCGAGCGTACTCGGAAAAGCACTACTCGCTCGAGTAATTTGCTTTATCCGAGTATCGCTGTGCTCGTCCCTGAAGATTCGGGTGCCGCTGCGGCTGACAGGTGAGTCGCAGCGGGGAGCAGGGGAGAGCGGGCGGGAGAGAGGGAGAGAAAGATCTCCCCTCCGTTCCTCCCCGCTGTCCCCTGCAGCTCCCCGCTCCGTGCCGGCACCCGAATCTTCAGGGACGAGCACAGCGATACTCGGATAAAGCAAATTACTCGAGCGAGTAGTGCTTTTCCGAGTATGCTCGCTCATCTCTACTTACAACACATCAATGGTATCGGAAATAAATATGCACACTCAAAAACTAATAATTTGTTGATGTACCCTTTAATTTCATAACAGCATTCAGTCTTTTGTGGTAGGTGTCTATCAGTTACATCTTGACATGGCAATCTTTACCTACTCTTCCTTGCAAAACAGCTCCAAATCTGCAGGTCAACACACAGATTTTCAATGGGATTCAGGTCTGGACTCTGACTGGGCCATTGCAAAACTTTAATTTTCTTCTGCCAAAGCCCTTTTTTTGCTCATTTGGAGGTATGCTTTGGGTCGTTGTCATGCTGAAAGGTGAAACTCAGTTTTATCTGCTTCACTATAGCTATGATGTTTTTTCAGTTTGAATAATCCACCTGAAATATTTATTGGAATATCACAAGGTTTCTGTCCTGTTCTTATCTTTAGATAATTCTTGCCAAAACTTACTAACAAGCTTACAGGAATGTATCTCCAGATTAACACCTGCAGAGAGGAGGATGTACTGATAAGAAGCTGATATGTTTTAAATTACTATATGTGCTTATTAATTTTAATTGTATTTGGCATAAAGCCACTCGCTTTGTAAAATCTTATAAAGATTGAGTATATGAGAGAATAAACCAAAATGCTACACAGATACCACCATCTCTGTGTGTCCCTGACCGGTCATATCACTTTAATTTGGAGCCCAGCAGCATATAAGCATTCCTTTGAATGTCCCTAACAATAATGCAGCCAGAACTAACACAAAATATCTTGAACAACACCTGTAGGAGTGAATGCAATTATGTCACTGCTTCCATTAAAGCAATGAAATAGCAAAAAGGTGGAAAATTACTGCATTGGAAGAAATGTCTATATATAAAACTGGATGTTCCTGCTGTAAATATTTGTCATCTGTGTAAGCCTGGAGTTTTTTCTCGTACCATCCTATTATGATTCATCTGTATAGGGGACAGGATTGGTAAATGACAGCTTTCGACTGCTGTGTGTAAGAATAATCTTGGAGCTATGGTCCTACATCTCCTTGCTCATAATAAGCAGTAGATGGCAATTATTACAAATACTTTGTGTCCTAATGAGAATCTTTCCTTTCCATTATGGAAAATCATTGCTATCCTTGTAGACCAGGAACTACTTTAGTTTCTTAACCTAAAACTTTTGACAGTTCCAGAAATTGTTACCTTATATAAATGACTGAAAGGTTCATCTCTCAGACATTCCAATTTGAATTCACAGCTGTTCAGTATTCTGTTTGCATATGCAAGAAAATATACTTCCTGCTGTGTATTAATGTTTTAGTACTGGTGGCAACAGACTCAAGGCTATTGCTGGATACAGTGAATTAAAAGAGGAAACATTTCACTTACCTGACAAGGTCGATCACTCGCTCCCTTGGGGCACTGCTGACTGGCTCCTCATTTATCATAATGATCTGGTCTCCTGGGACTAATTTCCCTTCCGAGGGTCCACCTGTACCAGAAAGAAGGAAAGAGGAAGTATAAACATTTAGGAACGTACAAGATACTGTATATGGATGTAAGTAATTGATTAATTCATATTAACAGTATATCATCTGCTAGTCTTCTGTGCTGTGGTTATGGTAAGATTGTATGTAGAAGTTCAAAAATCACAATAACTACAGTAATAATTGTTAGTCATATTTCATTCAATACAGATACATAGTTTGTGAAATAAAATGGGAGCTCCCATGTGAATGAGATGATCTATGTTGTGAATTTCATAATAATTAGAGATGAGCGAGCATACTCGTCCGAGCTTGATACTCGTTCGAGTATTAGCGTGTTCGAGATGCTCGTTACTCGAGACGAGTACCACGCGGTGTTCGGGTCACTTTCATTTTCTTCCCTGAGAAATTTGCGCGCTTTTCTGGCCAAGAGAAAGACAGGGAAGGCATTACAACTTCCCCCTGCGACGTTCAAGCCCTATACCACCCCCCTGCAGTGAGTGGCTGGTGAGATCAGCTGTCACCCGAGTATATAAATCAGCCCCTCCCGCGGCTCGCCACAGATGCATTCTGACATAGTTCAGGGAAAGTGCTGCTGGTGCCGGAGCTGCTATAGGGAGAGTGTTAGGGGTGATTTTAGGCTTCAAGAACCCCAACGGTCCTTCTCAGGCCATAGAAATCGCAGATCGCACCTATGTGCGATCTGCGATTCCTGTTCTCTTCTCTATATGCGCTCAATGGGGCCGGCGACAGCAGCGCCGACCCCATTGAGAATATATAGAAGACAAATCATTCTTCTCTGCCACAGCTGTAACAGCTGTGGCAGAGAAGAACGATGTTTGCCCATTGAATTCAATGGAGCCGGCAATACAGCAGGTTCCACTGAAAGCAATGGGCTGCCGGCGATCGCGGGATAAATTGTCGGGAAGGGCTTAAATATATAAGCCCTTCCCTGTAATTCATCCAGAAATGTGTTACAATAAAAATATATACCGGCGTATAAGGCGACGGGGCGTATAAGACGACCCCCCAACTGTCACCTTATACGCCGGCAATACAGCAGAGCAAAGAATAAAATTCATTACTCACTTCCCCTGGCGTTCTGCGGCGCTGCTGCAGGCTGTCGCTCCCTCCTGGTCCCTGGCAGAGCATTGCTTTCTGGACGCAGGGATTGAAATCCCCGCCTCCAGAAAACACACGTGCCTTCAGCCAATCACAGCGAAAATTTCGTCCCGAGTAACGAGCACCCGAGCATTTTGGTGCTCGCTCATCTCTAATAATAATATAATGCTTTACTTTTTTATAGGCAGTTACAAAGTTTGAGCTAGTGTCCCCAGCTACTTGTTGGAGTATGCCTTCATGAGCCACAGTACAATATAGCTATTCAAACAAGGCAGTCTTGTTGCAGAAATTTCTGCAAATGAATATTAATTCCATTTATTTGAATTTATCTGATTTAGTGACAAGGGCATGGACTTATGTAAGTGAGGTGAATGGGCAGTCAGAGAAATGGCTGCTGCATGTGAATATACCCTTTCACAGCTCACATGACTATGAATGTGCAGGTATTTGCGCACGTAAAATCTGTGTGCCAAACACAGAGAATAGAACCCACTGATTTCAATGGGTTTGTTCTCATAAGGACATTTTGCACGCACGTAAGAAAGTAGGACCTGCTCTATTTTTCTGCGTTTTGCACAGCAGAAATCTCATAGAAATCCATTGGAGGTGCGAAAATATGCAAGGGGAAGGGTGTGACACTGTGCAAAACACAGGGGAAAGAACACACGTGGAGTTTATTAGGCTTTAAATAGCCATGAAATCCATAGAAAGAGTCTGTCTTAAAGGGGTTGTCTCGCGAAATCAAGTGGGGTTATACACTTCTGTATGGCCATATTAATGCACTTTGTAATATACATCGTGCATTAAATATGAGCCATACAGAAGTTATTCACTTACCTGCTCCGTTGCTAGCGTCCCCGTCGCCATGGTTCCGTCTAATTTCGGTGTCTTCTTGCTTTTTTAGACGCGCTTGCGCAGATGGATCTTTTCCCTTCGGCTCGGCAGCATCGGCGTTTTGGCTCCGCCCCCTTGTACGCGTCATCGCGTAGCTCCGCCCCCGTCACGTGCCGATTCCAGCCAATCAGGAGGCTGGAACCGGCACATGTCATGGGGCGGAGCTACGCGATGACGCGTACAAGGGGGCGGAGCCAAAACACAGATGCTGCCGAGCGGAGCCGAAGGGAGAAGACCCATCTGCGCAAGCGCGTCTAAAAAAGCAAGAAGACACCGAAATTAGACGGAACCATGGCGACGGGGACGCTAGCAACGGAGCAGGTAAGTGAATAACTTCTGTATGGCTCATATTTAATGCACGATGTATATTACAAAGTGCATTAATATGGCCATACAGAAGTGTATAACCCCACTTGATTTCGCGAGACAACCCCTTTAAGGGCCATGTGAACTGGCCCTGCGTGCACTAACAGTACAGTACTATGTGCAGACACATGCAACACAAATATTACATACCTCTTCAAACCCCGTCCATGCACAAATACGCTGCGCAGCGGTGAGTGTTTTGCGCATAGCCTCATGTGAAGGCACCCTAAAATATTTTTTTAGATCCCGTCTAGAGATGAGCGAGCATACTCGCTAAGGCAAACTACTCGAACGAGTAGTGCCTTATTCGAGTACCTGCCCGCTCGTCTCTAAAGATTCGGCTGTCGGTGGGCGGCGGGGAGCGGTGGGGGAGAGTGGGGAGGAATGGAGGGGAGATCTCTCTCTCCCCCCACTCCCCACTGCTCACCGCCGCAACTCACCTTTCACCCGCGCCGGCAGCTGAATCTTTAGAGACCAGCGGGCAGGTACTCGCATAAGGAACTACTCGCTCAAGTAGTTTGCCTTAGAAAGTATGCTCGCTCATCTCTAATCCCGTCCATTAGTAGTGTGCAAGTACATAGCAACATAGTTCAAATACCTTCCAAGACATCGTTTCCAAGCAATATTTACATTTACAGTTATATTTATTTAAAGAGTTTCACCTTCAGATAGTTATTTACTAGAGATGAGCGAGCACCAAAATGCTCGAGTGTTCGTTACTCGAGTCGAACTTTCAGTGATGCTCGAGAGTTCGTTTCGAGTAACGAACCCCATAGAAGTCAATGGGCGACTCGAGCATTTTTGTATATGACTGTTACTCCGCTAAGGTTTTCATTTGTGAAAATCTTAGCAAATCACCAAAGTCATGTAAAAAACACAGAAATGGATAGGGCAGGCGAGGAGCAACATGCAGGGCTGCATTTCGGGCTCCAAGGTCTCACTATTAAGCCACAATAGTGGCAAGAGTGAGACCCTCCCCCCCCCCGCACTGTCAGCATAACGATCGTTCTCCTCTGCCACAGCTGTCATTCAGCTGAGAGCTGCACTGAGCCAATCAGAGGCAGCACTCACTCACCCATTCATGAATTCATGAATGGGTGTGAGTGAGAGCTGCCTCTGATTGGTCAGGCTGTGACCAATCAGAGGCAGCTCATTCAGCAGGCGGGGATTTTAAATCCCCGGCTGCTGAATACTACAGAGAGCAGTTCAGGAGAACTGCCAGCTGGCCGCAGCTGAACTCCGTCTGCCGGGACTAGGTGAGTATATATATATTTTTTATTTTTACACATTTCTGGATAAATTGCAGGGAAGGGCTTATATATTTAAGCCCTTCTCGAAAATTCATTGCGCGAACGCCGGCAGCCCATTGCTTTCAATGGAGCCGGCTGTATTGCCGGCTCCATTGAATTCAATGGGCTAACATCGTTTTGCCGGGACTAGGTGAGTATATATTTTTTTTTACTTTTTACACATTTTAGGATGATTTTCAGGTAAGGGCTTATATTTTTAAGCCCTTCCCGAAAATTCGTCCCGCGCTCGCCGGCAGCCCATTGCTTTCAATGGAGCCGGCTGTATTGCCGGCTCCATTGAATTCAATGGGCTAACATCGTTTTGCCGGGACAAGGTGAGTATATATTTTTTTTTACTTTTTACACATTTTAGGATGATTTTCAGGTAAGGGCTTATATTTTTAAGCCCTTCCCGAAAATTCATCCCACGCTCGCCGGCAGCCCATTGCTTTCAATGGAGCTGGCTGTATTGCCGGCTCCATTGAATTCAATGGGCTAACATCGTTCTGCCGGGAGAAGGTGAGTATATTTTTTTTTACTTTTTACACATTTCTGGATGAATTTCAGGTAAGGGCTTATATTTTTAAGGCCTTCCCGAAAATTCATCCCGTGCTAGCCGGCAGCCCATTGCTTTCAATGGAGCCGGCTGTATTGCCGGCTCCATTGAATTCAATGGTCAGTGCTCGTTTAATCGAGACGAGCACCGCGTGGTGCTCGTCTCGAGTAACGAGCATCTCGAGCACCCTAATACTCGAACGAGCATCAAGCTCGGACGAGTATGCTAGCCCATCTCTATTATTTACAAGCAGAGCTTTAGAAATCCACACTGAAATCGAAGCAAGGGGTCCTGGGCTTAACTCAGATCAAAGGCAACATACAACATCTGTATTTAGTTTTCATGTACAACCTGAGTTTGTGGGTTTTCTACCACAATCGAAAAACATTGATAGATTAATGTGGAATTGAGCTTGTGAACCCCAATAGTGAATATTAAGCCATAACGATCTCTGTCTAGTTTTGTAGAACATTTTGGCATCATATAAATTAATTAAATATATTGTTTTGAATATTTTGATCTTGCGTTCATAACGGTTTCTTCACATACATTATTTTTTAGAAAATGCACTTACAGTTCTTGATGCAGTTTTTTGAGCCTAAGCCAGAAATGGATCCAACAAGAAGGAGAAGCATAAGTCCTTCCGTTATAGTTCTTATTCTTTTGTAATCCGCTTCTGTCTTTCCCTTAAAAAAGTGCATCAAAATCTGCAAGTGTATTTTTCAAAAACTGCTGTTTGTCAAGTCACTATTGTTATTCATAAAGCAGAGGAATGAATCCCTGACAATGGCAGAAGGGAAACAAATCACTAAGGTGCTTTTATTTCTATCTGGAATCTGTTCTTTTTTGGGGAATAATGATAGACATTATGGGCATAGCTAAAGGGCTCATGGGCCTGGGTGAAAAAGTTTATGTTGGGGCCCCCAAACTTCTCTTAACTTCTTAACACAGAGGCGTAACTTGAAGTTCCTTGGCCCCAATGCAAAACCTGTAACAGAGCCCCCAACTATAATGCTTTATTCATAGTACTGGGCTCCCTATATGGAGAAGAGAAGTCTTATGGGCCCCCCACGCTTCTGGGCCCGGGTGAAACCGCATCCCCTATAGTTACGCCAGTGGTCCTATCTATTGTGCACCCCTACAATGCAAGGAAAATGTAATAATTAACAGGAAAATAAAAATGACCTAATATAAGAACAACACAAAATGATAGATTTCTAAGAAAAAATTTACATAACCTCCTAGAGGTCATTCCAGTCTTTATCAAACTCATTTGACTTCTGTCAGGACTTTTTTTTATCTTGCGGCACTCATGCAAAAAAAATGATGCCTTTTTCTCTCCTTCTCTCTCTCCCTCTGTCTCTCTTTCTCTGTCTCCTTCTGTCTCTCTTTATCCTTCCTGCCTCACACCCTAGGAGCGTAATATGATTGCTCTCAGTAAGAGAAACCAAGTATTCTTGGAAATATGATATATTTTAGTGGCTAACAAAAATACATGATGATATAGCGAGCTTTCAGACCTACATAGGTTTCTTCCTCAGGCCTAAGAGCTTCTCACGGCACACCAGGGTGCCATGGAACCATGATTGGGAATCACTAGGTTACACCATGGTCTGAAAATTCTAAAAAGGAAAGTGTTCTAGATGTTCTGCTTCATACTTGGTAGGTTCAAGGCTTCCTTCGCACAGACTTTTTTGTGGCTCTTTTGTTTGGCTTGTAAATGTTCAAAAGAAATGGGAAATACAAAGGAATGACTTATACTTTGCCTTCATGCTAGCTTTGATTCAAAAATCTCAATTAAAAACTGCACCAAAACTTGCAGGTGTATCTCCGGTTTAAAGCCAGTGTCGCATATTAGTATTCTGGTTGTTAATTTGCATCAGTATTTGTAAACCAAAATGAAAAGTGGGTCCAAAAAAACAGACGTAGTGGAAATCTTTTCATTACACTTGTTCTCTGTTCATATTCAATCTCTGGCTTGGCTTCTAAATGTGCCAGTTGTTTAGCTCAAAGTACATTGTCTAGTCTGGTTGTAGCTTTCTATTGGCTGAGATGTATCACGTCTATTTTTTGTAAAATATTTAGCCGTTGATTGTAAACAATGTTTATATCCACTGACAACTGACAAAAAATGGGGAAAAACTGGGATAAACAAATTAAAGAGTTACAGAACTTTTCATTTTATAATGATCAAGTTTTATTTACATTAAAGATGAAAACTATTTAATGAGCATTTCCACCAAAATGGAAAAAAAACTAATTAAAATCATAAATCCTTGAGCTGTCCTCTTCTGTCAGATTGCTAAGGATTTAATGCAGAGGTTTCATAATTATGCCTGCTTGTTCTCTTGTTGCTTGCCAAAATGTGACAAGAAATCTCTGTCTACACAGCTTCCATAGGGGTTGTTTCCAATATTGCCCAGATTCCTGAATTACAAATCTGCCTAGTTCTTCAGAGTTATAACCCCCTTCCTTCATCAACGCATAATTACTATCCAGGAATTTGGTAAAGCTAAAAAAAACAACTTCTAAGGAAGTTGTATTGTAAAAATTGAAATTGTTTTGAAGGATTTTTACACAAATAGGATCAAAAGTCTTGTTCACAATTCACATTCTAACTCATTAAATGGGCTGTCTGAAATTACTAAAAAGAAAGTATGCTTTTTTTTCTGAAAACACAACAATATCTGTCCATAGGTTATGGCACTGTTTCTCTGTTTTTGGAAAATCCCGGGCAACCCCCTTCAAGGCTTCATTCACAAACATTTATGTCTGTTTTGGTGGGGTATTTTGGTCATGCGTATTATTGATGCATTTTTGATACAATCCATGGGAAAACACCTTGAAAAAAGCCCATACATACAGCATGTTGCGTTTTCAAAAGTGTCCAGTTAAAACCATAAAACAACTACAGACTAGAGATGAGCGAGCATACTCGCTAAGGCAAGCTACTCGAGCGAGTAGTGGCTTATGCTTGTACCTGCCCGCTTGTCTCTAAAGATTCGGGTGCCGGCAGGGGGGCGGGGAGCGGCGGGGGAGAGTGGGGAGGAACGGGGGGGAGATCTCTCTCTCACTCTCTCTACCCCCCCCCCCCCTGCTTCTCCCTGCTCACTCCCGCAACTCACCGCTCTCCCCCGCCGGCACCTGAATCTTTAGAGACGAGCGGGCAGGTACTCGCATAAGGCACTACTCGCTCGAGTAGTTTGCCTTTGCGAGTACGCTCGCTCATTTCTACTACAGACCCCTTTTTCTTCTCCATCAAAGCTTCCTGAAAGTACTATTATTGTAATGCAAACCACCAAACCCAGAGATGGCCAACAGACTTCCAACTAAGCACGGTAGATATAACAGTACAAGAATGAGGACGATAGACTGTGACTGTGTTGGGCCACTAAACGCTCTATGATAAAATCAATGGCTAATGTATGTCTATACTAAATTGTCTGGCTTTCATTTTATACGGTTTTTAGCAAGGAATGAGTATGAAGCTAAAATGCTGAGTTGATGCACATAAAAGTTTGTTTGTGCAGTATAGGTAGAGATCCTCTAGTAAGACACTTCAACAAAAATAATGATGTCGCTCAAAAATAGACATTTTATACCGTGGAGATTTTTAATTTCGTATATCTTAAATTTATGCTTAGATTCTTTTAAGATTCTGCATTATCAGACAGTATTACTTTAAATAAAATAGCATTTCTAAATCAAAAATATGTGTAGTTGATAAACTGATAGCATCAGCTATAGTTTTTGTGCTAAGTACAACCAGATAGTGAAACATATTCCATTTTTCATATCTGCTTTGATTTACTGATCGTAGATTTTTGTACATACTGTAACCATGGAAGCAGACCATCTTGCCTGACCAGTTAACAGCATTTAGAAATTTGATATGCTTTACAGTAGAACTCATGTGCCATAAACATAGTGGATAGGAGCTGACCAACTGACCCCTAAGGGAGAGTATTTTAGGCATGCTCTGTGATCTGTGCAGAGGTCATTTTGCAGGGAGGGGGAGTAGATAAGCTGTGACTATAATGTATTGTGAATGGTGGATCCAGTGTTATCTATATAATAGTGTCTACTTTTCATTGTAAGTCTGTCTGTGATGATAATGTGATGACTGCTGAAAGGTTTTCTCTATAGTACACAAAGTGTCAGACTACTATTATGCTTAGTGATCACTGTGAAAACTGCATGATATTTGGATTTTTAGAAAAAAAAATGGATTGTAACATTGAAAATTAAGAAAAATCTTAACGAAAATTATTTAAAAAAATATTTCACATAAAATCCTGATTTATATAATAGCTTATTTTCTGATGACACATTTCCTTTAGGTTATTGTATTGTCTGACTAAGCCAGTCTACCTATAAACATATTCTTCTCAGTTGAGCAGGCATGTTCATTCTACAGGTAGACAAGCTTCCATTAGACACTACTGGTATCGATTTATCTCAAGGAGGAACAAAAGTTACAGAATACCCAAGATGTCTCTGTTAACCTACAATTAGGAGACAGTTGAAAATCCCCCATACAAAATCAAGTCAGTACATACTGCTGAATCTACATGACAGTTCGACAATATTCTAATGTTTACAAACAGCTTAAAGGAACTTTCATATGGAGTATAAAAATGCACCCCAGACACATCTACACCAAAATCTGCATGTTGCACATGAGAATCTTCAAAAGGCACGTAAGTTGTACATTTGTCAGTGACGTATTTTCAAATCTCATATGAAAGCACTTTAAGACTCCAGTGTATTGCCTTGTTAGTGTCAGTATCCTGTATTCCCATCTATTCCAAACTTCCCTTTTTCTATGGTATATACTTGTTTGGTCAGTAAGTATGCTGTAAGACAAACTTAAGAAGGAAAGAATAAGAATAATGTCAATGAAAGTCTATATTTCAAGTGTATACTGCATAAAAATACTGTAATTGTCCATACAGGATAATTGTATATATAATCACAGCTAAATAACCCATACTACATCTACAAAGCACACAGTTCTTCAACAGATCACATTGTGCTCAAACTGACAAATGTCAGAAAAAGAACCTTCCTGGAGCTAATAAGGTACTATAAGAAACAGAAGACATGCCATTATATGTCTATACATGTGTTTACCCTACAGACTGTGCACAACATTATAGGACAAAGACAAGCAGTATTTTCTCTAGGATAGTTTTACATTTATTTATTAAAATAAAGACCAAACATGTTAAAAAGGTCTTAAATTCACAATGACCCCTTTAGCATTTTTATTTCTCATTGCCAACTCCCTATTTGCAGTAGATGCGAAAAGGTCCAATACCGGAAAATGTTACAATAACATAAAACAGAGTTCTAATCATTATTCGATATGCAATAACAGTATGATTGAGCATGTCCGACCTCTGGGACCCTTCTCTTCTCAAGAGTAAAGGGGGAGAAAAAAATCTCTTAGCTTTGCTTTCTTTGCTTTAACCCCTTCCCGCTCTAGGACATACATTTACGTACTGGAGTGTCAGGGTATGTATGAAGAGAGGTCGCGGGGCAACCTCTCTTCATACAGTGCGGGCGCCAGCTGTTTATTACAGCTGACACCCGTGGGCAATAGCTGTGATTGGCCACACGGCCGATCGTGGCTATTAACCTTTTAAATGCTGCTGTCAGTTCTGACAGCAGCATTTAAATCCCCCTAACCATGTTCCTGGGTCTCGTACGCCCCCCCCCCCCACGGTGAGATTGGGGGAGCCATGCAGGTGTCATGGCTGCCAGGGGCCTTCTGAAAGGCCCCAGGGCTGCCTTGAGAGACTGCCTATCAAGCCATCCCCATGGGGTGGCTTGATAGGCTGCCTGTCAGAATGCAGTATGACGTTATGCTATAGCATCGCATATTGTAGTCCCCTGGGAGGACTTAAAAGAAAAGTAAAAAAAAAAAAGCAATGAAGTTTTATTAATTGTAAAAAAAAAATGTAATAAAAGTTTAAATCACCCCCTTTTGCCATATCTATATTAAAAAAAATCTAAATCATAAAATAAAAATACATATTTGGTATTGCCGCGTCCGTAAAAGTAGTGCATTATTTTCCCCATACAGTGAATGTTGTTCGAAGAAAAAAATCAAGAACGCCAAAAATGCACTTTTTCAGTCACCCTGTCTTCCAGAAAAAACACAATAAAAAGCGATCGAAAAGTCATATCCAAATTGTTACTATCGGAAACTACAGGACATCCTGCAAAAAATGAGCCATCGCTCAACCACGTCGACAGAAAAATAAAAAAGTTATTGCATGCACAAGATGACCGCAGAAAATAATTGAAAGAAATCAAATGTCTTTGAAAAAAAAAGAGTAGTACAGTAAACAAAACCTACACAAGTTTGGTATCGTAGCAATCATACCGACCTATAGAATAAAGTTATCATGTCGCTTTTGTTGCAGTTTGTGCGCCGTAGAAACAAGACGCACTGAAAGATAGCGGAATGTCGTTTTGTTTTTCATTTTACTCCACTTGGAATTTTTTTAAAGTTTTTCAGTACATTATATGGTACTTTAAATAGCACCATTGAAAAATACAACTCGTCCCGCAAAAAACAAGCACTCATACAGCGACGTTGATGGATAAATAAAGATTTTTTTAAAGGGAGGAGAAAAAAACAAAAATGGGAAAAAAAGAGGCCGCGTCATGAAGGGGTTAATAAACATACATTTTTTTCCCCCAAAATAAGTCCTACTCCAATAATAAGCCCTACCACTATCTGAAGGGGGAGCCTTGAAATATAAACCCTCCCCAAAAATAAGCCCTAGCTACACTAGATTAAAGAAAAAAAAAGCAATACTCACATAGCCACCGGTGCCTGTGTCCCTCACGCTGGTCTCCAGCACTGTGGTAGGCTGCAGTCCTCAGCGCTGACAGGATTCTCTTCTGATGACGGGGCTTTGAATACCCCGCCTCCAGTAAGAGAGTGCTGTGATTGGATCGAGCGCCAGCTTTGATTAGCCATCATAATGACATCACTGAATGGCTGTGATAGGTTCATTGAGTTCCGGCTCTGATTGACTGGCACTCGATCCAATCACAGCACTTACGGAAGACGGGATATTTAAAGCACCATCACCAGAAGAAAATCCTGTCAGCGCTCAGAACTGCAGCAGCGTGGGGACCCATGCGAGGGACACAGACAACGGCAGCTAGGTAATTATTGCTTTTTTTTACCTTATTGTCTATACTCACCTAGCCGCCATCATCTGTGTCCCTCACGCTGGTCCCCACGCTGCTGCTTGCTGCAGTTCTCAGTGCTGACAGGATTCTCTTCTCTTGGTAACTGGGCTTTGAATACCCTGACTCCGGTAAGCACTGTGATTGGATCGAGCACTAGCCAATCAGAGCCGGCGCTCAATGAATGAATCACAGCGCTTACCAGAGGCAGGGTATTCAAAGCCCCATTACCAGGAGAAGAGGATCCTGTCAGCGCTGAGGACTGCAGCAGCGGGGGGACCAGTGCAAGGGACACAGATGCCAGCAGCTGTGTAAGTATAAGACACCCACAGTATAAGACATTGTGCCTCTTTTGAGGCAAAAATTAATACTGTCTTCAATGTTATGGTAAGAAGCACGTATAGCACTGCCATAGGGCTGAAGTAAAAATATCCTCCAAAAATCTAACTAAAATAAATGAAAAACACAGCTCGCGCTTCACATCTTCCTTAGAAATATAAGTCTTTTACATGGAATTAAATTTACTTTAATGATATTTTAATGACCAGGCAACATCTCGAAAGAATTGTTGGGAAACAAAAACAAGGCTTGAAACTTGTGAATTATTTAAATGATTATCTGCCTGTTAATGAATCTTTTATCAGCTAAGCTGACTTTTCTTTAGTTCAATGTCACCCATTTATTGTCTGCAGTATTTAACCATGTCCACAGAGAAGAACAGCGACAATCATGAATAAATATTTGAAGTGTGAATCATTGAATGCAATGATTTTAACCATGCTAAATTAACTCTGAAAGGAATGGAGTCCTCATGATTGAATAGGAAGATGTAGTTGGAAACCCAAGCTTCCAGGACGCTTGCTTCCCCGTTTAAGCATTGTCAGGGTTTGCATTCAGCATGCGTAATAGAAGCAGCTTTCTACAGTGACATATGATCAGTTATCATGACTGCTAAAAATGGCCAAATCCTGCAGTTGCTGACTATATCTTTGTACAATCACAGCAGCATACAGAGGCTATGTATCAGATGCACATTATGTCAAACATCGATTTGTTCCAAACTTAGCACTGCAAACATTGTTCAAATTCATGAGATTTGTAACAATAAAAGTATGAAACGCTACCACTGACACATCTATTGCTGCCTCGGCTGCCTGACAAATGGTGGTGTTGAAGCGGTAAGAGAATGCATGTCACTTATTTTGTATAGTACATTTAAAGGAACCCAATAAGTAATGGAGATGGGAAACTATTTAGAAAGGGAAAATGTTTCGCATTCAAGACAAGCCTCATTTAATAGTTTGTTACAACAACAGTTATTCTTTTTATGGGACTTTGTCGGTTCAGCTTGGGATCTCATTTTCTCAACACCCCACTTCCTACCTCATCAGTCCAGTAAGAGTTAATGTCGCCGACTACAACTGAGGCTGCTGTAGACTATCTCCGGTGCCAGTGCGAAGAAGGCATGAACAAAAACATACCAATTACTTCCTACAATAGGATAGTAGTCTTATTGTGGAACTACAGTTGTCACATTAAGGCATTTTTACTATTGATTAGACTGATGTAATGTGACCAATTAATATGACTTTTACCAGAGGTGTGAGGAAAGGTAATAGGATGTGGGGTATGTTCAGGGGCATAACTAAGGGGGTGCAATGGCTGGGCCTTAGAGCCAGAGGGTGCTAAAAAGGGCCCTCTGTCTAATGGGATGAGACCAGCAGTATAACTGATGCATGATAGCTGGAGGTGTCTGGTGGGCCCAACAGCTTCAAGTTACAGCTTGCTTAGATGTATGGAATAACAGTACAGTGAAATTGGGTTTTTATTTTATATATGCTTAGTTCAATTAATTTGTAGCTATGGAACTTGGAGAAGCTGATTGCATTGTTCTTCATACTTTATACCGTTTGGTAGATGTTAATATTTTTCATACAGACAACTTAGTGGATATTGTTAGGTTTGGCTGTGGTTGTGTTAAAACCAGTTTAGACACATGGGTGACTTTAACTTTGATTTCCAGATATTGTAGCTAACATTAGTCATTATTTTCATGGAATATTATTATTATACTGAGTACCATTGCTGTTCAATTGTTTCTTGTTATATATGATACCTCTGTTTGATCTAATCTCCTATTTTCATTTTATTGAGTTTAATAGGGGTTTTCTAGAGGGTTCCAATTGGAATCTCCTTTCTCAGGTCAGCTATTTCTTTGTCAGTCAGGGTTGTGATTGTAGGGCTTTGTAGGGAGAGTGTTTTCATCACCTAAATGCAACTGCCTGTTTGTAGAGATGCTTTATCTGTGGGTTTATCATTACATTTAGTTTCTTCATATGACTTGTGGTGACTTTTAGCTTGCTTGATATTAAAAGTTATGTTTCAATGGTGGTTCTACTATGATTCATGACATGGCCTGGATAGATTTCTATCCACTGGAATTAAACAATGAAGGTTCCAAATGTAAGACAGCGGGTAAAGGTTTTGAAATTCATGAGGAATTGATACATAGAACATATAAGAAAACTGGATAACTTTTTATTATATAAAGAGTATCTTTATTTGCTGAAACTAGAATATACCTTTAACCCCTTTAGTGGCACACCCGGAAAATCTCCGGGGCTTGCTGCACTGAGCATGCAGTTAAACCCTGGAAGATTTCAGTGGATAGCTCCAGTGCTGAAATGTGCAGAGCACTGAGCTGTCATCTGAAATCTTCTGGGGTTTTTACTGCATACTCAGCGCAGCAAGCCCCGGAGATTTCTCTGCCATAATACCAACTGTCAGAGTAGTACAGTACTTTCAAATACTTGTGAGATTAAATTGCATTGTTGACTCATTTAAAAAAAAACTGTCCTGTGAGGCATGACATGGTAATAATAAACCTGCCACTGAAGGGGTTAAGTGACAGAGGAGAGGTACTTTGAAAAATTAATCTCTATGCATTTAAAGTCCAGTCACAACTCAAAATTTGATGATGAAACAAGATGGGTTCCAACACTGATTAACACAACACCTCTGTCATTAAACTAAGTGATTATTAGGCACCAAGTGCATCAGTTCCCTGCTGTGCCAGAGTCCTCAAGATTTGCTTGCTGCTTTCCGACAATAATCCAAAGAATTCAAATTATTATCACAGAAGAAAATGTAGTAAAAGTGTCAAATCTGAAACATATCATTAGCTACGGTAGTGACTGAAAATGGAGGTTGCACATTTGCTGCATAGTAAGCTAAATGTCACAAATATTAATGGATTATTTGAGGTCTCTATTTTTTCACCTTAAAGCAGACCTGTCATATCCTCATGCAGTCGCGGCTCCACTGACTCTATCACAACTATTCTTCTGTTCACACTTTCACCCATTCCTCCATACCAGCTCTCCTTAGTTTTGGCTCTCAAAGCTTTAAATCTGTCAAGTGGGTGGTCTCCCCTGCTCATTGTCAATCAACTTATGTCACCTATTGACAATAAATGGTGAGGACCTCCCACTTGACACATTCAAAGTGACCAAACCAAAGGAATGCTGGTATGAGGAACAGGGCTGATGAGTATGAACAAAACAAAGGCTTTGATAGGGAACATAACAGCTCCTCTTTAAATTAGTTTGTCTAGTTTTCATGCTAACTTTAAAAAAAAGGAGAACTTAAAAAAATGTGATTCACTGCTTTAAAGCTATAATAGTCACATAGCCCTATTGTATTAATAAAATAGTATGTTCAAATTAAGATGCCTAATCACTGAAAATATCCAGACAGTGGGTCTTTTTTGCTGTTGTAAATAAGACAGTTTTCTGCTGCACATTATGCCAAAAAACAGTCATACATGATTTGCACCAGATTTACTACGTGTTTTTGACACTTTCAGAGAGTTTTTCAGACTTATCAAAAAAAAGTAATGGCCTAGACTGCACCAAAAAGTGCGCCAAATTATGCAAAAATTTTGGTGCAATTTTTGGAGTAATCTAAGCCAACTAATAGGTATTCTAAATTTAGACTAGACAGTCTTAAGATTTAACAGATTTATCATTCAGCAAAGCCACTGTGATAAATCTGGCACATTTTAAGACTATCTAACTATTAAACAATATTTGTAAATAAGCCCTAGCGTGTCTAAATTATAAGTACAATATTAACAAAGCAAGCAATATGAAAATTAGGTTTTAGTTATGGTCCCAAGTATTTGTGATAGTTCAGTGATTTTACATTAAGATGCATCCACACTGCACTGCATACCGGTGTTACTGAACCAGTGACTCAGGAGTTACATATGGGCTCTTCCGCTCATGCAAGTGGCTCCTCAGTGGCTCCTCCGCTGCAGATACTATTGTGCCAGTAGGGGCACCAGGGATGTTATAGCCTTACTAAACGTTTATAGATCAAGATTCCAAATTAACCTATTAGTATGTTTTTGATGTGAAGAAGGAAACTGGAATACCATGAGGAAACTTGCACAAACACCAGGAGAACATAGAAACTCAAGGCAGATATCACCCTTGGTCAGATTGGACCTAGGAGTCCTGATCTGTAAGGCAACAGTGCTAACCTTCAAGGCAATATTTAAAGTAGAACGTGGTTAACTAAAGGCAAACCATGCTGTTACATTTCTAAATAAAATGTTCTCAGATCCATAACATTTGGCGCCATAAATGATTAGAAAATTATCTTAAAACAATGATGAGTGTTACATTAAAGGGGTTTTCAATGACCTCTCCTCAGCATAGATCATCAATAGTTGATTGGCTGGAGGCCTACCACTCTGGACCCCAGCCGACCAGCTGATCCAGCTCCCACTGACAGCGCTGGTATACACTAGGATGGCAGCCAAAGCCACTGTTGTGACCCCTGTGTGGTGTTCGGCGCTTGTAACTGCAGCTGTAGCTCTCATTGAAATCCACTCCCACCCCAGTGTATAGTTGTATTGTTAGCGGTCACCCGATCTAATCGGCCGGGGTCCCAAGCAGCGGGCCCCGGACGACCAACTATTGGTGACCTGTCCTGAGGAGAGGTCATAAATAGTATTTCCATAGAAAACCCCTTCAAAATAAACTATATAGGATTAATGTTGAATGTAAGCTGTTAGAACTTAATGGGCAAAGCTGACAATTCATAGAATTTGAAGTGAACAAATTATAGGGGGTTAACTGTCCCCAATAACATTATATGTGGTCAGCTTTATACTTTAATGAATATATGTGCAATAGCAATAGATCTTTTCCTCTAACTGCATCATAGGTATGTTTCTATAAGCTATAGCTATTAGCTAATATAATGCCCTCATTATGATCTGTTACATCTGTGTTGTAGAAAGAAATACATGAGCCTCCAGTTGTGTTCCTATGTAAGTGTTTGTCTATTTGTATTCTCTCATCGCAGTACTTTATGTCAGCTGTGTCCCAAAATGTGTGACGTCTATCCTCCTGGAACAGTCTGTTACAGGCTACATGCCGCATACGAATGAGGTTTGCTCCAAGAGCCAAGTAAAGTGAAATAAAATGTCTCTGCATGCATTGGCTCATTTATCAGATGTTTCATTTATATTAGTATTTCAGTTCCAAAAATAATACCTGTAAGGAAATGAACGAATTATTTCATTCAAATATTACTTGTTGTGAATTGTATTCCAAGAAGTGTATGTTTAATCTATGATTGACTGCATTCCCTCCCTTACATTCTAATTAATCTCCTAAATGCACTATCGCTCAACGGTAGCAGGATGGCTATTTGGTAAGCATAACAAATATGCACCCAAAAGCAACTAATTACAGTTGTGTGCCAGCTCACTCAGCTAAGTATTGGATAAGAGGTTAAATTACTACCTGGCTATAATCTTACACCACTTTCAAACGGAAGGGTAAATTTTCATAATGCCAGAAACCATATGGGGCTACTTGTAGGATGGAACTGATGTAGAAAAACAATTAGTAAATTCACTATACAAAGGTATACAGTATATCTATTGACCCTGTAGGGAATAGGCTCCCTGGCCCCTTAAAGCATGACAAAAAGGGAATTAACCCTTTCTAATCCAATTGGTATCCTGGTTTTCCTAGGGGGCTTACTCTTTTTGTGCCGTTATACAACGGCACTATATGCTGGCTAAAGCCAGAACTGCATGAGGTGACACGTTGTATAGGCTCCGACAGCAGAGAGGCTGGCAATATACAGCAAGAGAACCCCGATGGATGTCTTCCAACATTGGAGCTGTACAGCCTTAAATCATAATGTCTTTAGACGTCAGACAGTGGATTGGAAAGGGTTAAAGGGTTTATCTGATTAACAAAATCCCTTTTTAGCCAGATCATGTCCATATGATTTTGCAAGTTCAGAGAATGGTCAGACCAACATCTGTACGTGAAACTGATTGTGCAGAAAAGAGAGCAGTTGGGCTCTTAGTATGTTTTTGGAATGTAGGAAGAAACGGGAGTACCCGCAAACAAGAGGAAAACATACTTACAAAACCTATGCAGATGTTATCCTTGGTGGGATTTGAAGCCAGTGTTGTGTAATGCTTCAGTTTTTTTGTGGTGGCATTATAGGAAATTGAACACTTGATGTTGAGTTCCCCAACAGAATACAGCTATTTGCAACTTAATGTTGAACAACCCTTCTAAGAATAATGGATTGCACAAATACTGTACAACCCTTGTATGCTTCTGCACAATTAATCAAAGTATATGCACTCTAATTGGACAAAAAATGACTAAACATTTTGTGTTTAAAGGCAAGTTTCCCTTTTGGTCACTGAACTCATACTCTGGACCATACAATCATTTAACAACACATATAACTATTGTCTGCCAAAAGCCATGTTTTTGGAAACAAATCTAATCATATCTATATTATCTGTCCTCTAATCATTTATCGAAGGATAGAAGAGATGACTTGTGTAATGAAAAGAGCTGAGCTCTCAGCCGATATGGTCTGATTCCCAGGGACTAAGCAAACATGAATATATTATTCTCACTTTGGTCTTAAGTAAAACCAGGCATATAAGAGAATGGTTCTACTACTGTCTGGCCATGATCTTTGGCTTGCAGGGCACCCACCTGCTGGATGGAAAAGGAAGACCAAAACAATTCTACAGTCAAACCAGCTGCGGAGAGCAGCCAGCTCCTGTAAGTCATACTATGCTATTTGCATTGTGCGTCCACTGCCATTCGCTTTGAATGGCAGTTGCGCTATGCAGATGGCATAGCTGCGCCGAGTTGCACTGAGCTGTGACTCATTAACTCAGTGGTGCACTAACATAAAATGCATTGGCACGCCTACACTGGTATTGGTATACTCCAATAAGAAAATAGTTCTATCACAGCAGATATGGCACCCACGACATGACAGTATACCTATGAGTGCATGCATTTCCACTGCTTTGATAAGTGCACACTTCAGCACTCAGCAGAAGTAATGCACATACTAAAAACAGCACATGCAGTGGGATTAAAAGAGTAGCATTTTCCCTCAGGAAGAGAATGGATCAGCATTGAATCTTGTGGGTTGGATAGAGAACAGAGCAAGTATCTCAAAAGGTTTTAACTCTGGGAATCAAGGCTCAATGGTGGTCCAGAAAATAGCTTACCGGTATAATCAAGCTCTGTAAAAAGTAAATGACACTGAATTGTTACATTGAGCCCTAGAGTTCAGTTGGTGCTTTGAAATGTCACTTCATACTATATGTAAACTATATGGCACATTTTTATAGGAAATGTTCATTGGGAGGAACTATCCAACAATGTATGCCACCCAAGTTTCCTACCATTGAGAGCAATTTTGGCAATCTCTGCTCCTGTGTTCAATTTAACCGAATAAGGACCAAGCACCATAAATATACAGTGCTTGGCCCTGGCCTTTAATCCCATGCCACAGTATGAATACCATGGGGGATTAAAGCTCCTACTCCTGTATTCTCATGGGAGCAGGTTGGTTCCTCAGATTTCAACGACAATTGAGGATCTGGAGGAGAAGACAGAAACGTTTTTCAACCACTTCTGCCTACTCTTTTGTGGGCTACATAATGCTCAATGAGCACTATGTAGTGAATATAGACAGCAGAAGTGCCGCTTCTGCTATTTGACTCAGTGATCATGTGATCGCTGAGTGCCCCCTGGCACATCAGCGCTGCAGGTTCCTAGCTGACCCAGATCAGCTCTGCCAGGGATTATTGTCACTACTGGGGGATGTTTTTTCTTGTAACTGGGACTCCTATGGAAGCACCAGTTATAGTGTAAAAGTGTAAAATAGTTAAAAAAAAATGACAGTGTGAATATCTTAAATAGGTCTTATACTATGTCACGGGTACATGGATATTAAAATGAATAGTTACAAACATCAGTTTAAAAAAATTACTGAATAAAATAAAAATATATATTAAAAAAAAAGAAAACAACCTGAAAACAACTGTGGACTTATCTGTCCAGTAATCTAAGACTCTACAAATTATATATCTAAATGTCAGAAACAAAATGGGTAGCCAATCCCTGTACTTTAGTGTTAATATACTAATTTTAGAAATACACAACTATAAAGTTTAAAGCATTTCGGGCCAATTATAAAACAAAAAGAAGAAAAAATATTCAGTGAAAAAAGTTAATAAAAAATAGTCCTATATGTCACTAAAAAAAGGGTCTTAAAACTACCACACGGGTAAAATTCCTAAAAAAGTGTCTGGTCCTTTAGGACCAAAACACTTTGGTCCATAAAGGGCTAAATAAAGAACGCATGAGATTAATTGTGAGATCTAGGAAACATTATGGTAACTAGCTAAATCAAATAATTTCAAAACACTCGAATGGAATTTGTGTACATATTTGCGAATTAAAACAATTTCATCTTTTGATGATCACCACAGAACCCAAGCAATAGACTTTCTTAATTTGGGATTACACTTTTGGTCATATTCCCCATTGGAGTATATGAACGTCAAAAAAGGAGATCTATTACAAGATGTGATACGGACGGGTGTGGAGGCATATGGGTTCTGTATGGTGTCCTGCGGCATATTGGTCCACATTTGCTGTAATTGTGCCTCTAGATCGTACAAACTTGTAGCCTGTCGAAGCTGGCATCCTAGATAGTGATCTACATCTCGCAACCGGGCAGGCCAAAAAAAGTGTGGTAATGTTATGGAAGAATTTAAGGGCATCCTGAGGCTGGTCTCCTTGTGTGCACGCCCTATCACATTCACTGGTCCCAACATCTCCTAACAGCTTAGTAAGAATGGCCCAGGTGGTGGGCAATTCGTTTATATGACCATCAAACTCTGTTAAGTGGGCAAAATCGTTTTGATTGCATTGTAGAGGCGTCTAGTGATCAACAAGCTCTACACAAGCTGAAAAAGAGGTCCAATACACACAAGTAGCCTCTGAGAGCTTTTTTATAGGTGAAGGGTGGAACCACTTTTAGAGCCATTGTCTTATTTCACCACAACTTTAACCATTTACATATCTGCCTGAGATGTAACTAAATGCTGAGTTTTACTGCAAAACAACAATAACTTCTAGGGGCTGGATTTTTTTGAACCGAGGGTGGATATATTTATACAAACACACACACATATATATATGTATAGACATGATGCTGACATATTTCTTTGAACCAGAAGTGCCACTGGCACACCTACCCAGCATCCTATTCCTTAAATGATGCTGTCTACTGCTCCCCACATCACGTTTCCCTGTAATTAGCTAAGGGATTGTGGCATTACCATGGTTTGCTAATGTTACAAGCCAGCACAAGGTCAAAAACAAAAAAGGGTGCCTATTGTATTTCAGTAGGGGACAGCTCCCCCTTCTAAGTGAATGTTTATAGCTGTATAAAACAGGCCTCAGGAAAATGGAAAATATATTCCTGAATGTTGACTCATCACATCATTGTTGATTAAGAACATAACTCATCATATGCAAAAATAGAGGGCCTCGTGTGGCGCAGAGTTAAGACAACAAAATGCAGCCCTAAGCTCTCACTCACGACCTGAAGGTTGCGTGTTCAATCAGGCTCCAAATTGACTCAGCCTTCCATCCTTCCGGTAAAATGAGTTGCCAGCTTTAACCATATTACCTGAAAGCGCTGCAAAATAAGTTGGTGCTATACAAAAACAAGTCCCTTCCCTTATTAAATGGAGTCACTCACCTGGTGTTACAGAACGGACAACAACTGGTTTTTCACTCCCTGCAACAAATCCAAAACCAAGAACTGGATCTCTCCTCATTTCCACATTTCTCGGTGTGGGAGGGTTAATTTGGCAGCCTTCAATTCGGGGGTCTTCAAATGTCGAAGTTTGTGTCAAGTGACTGTGGAAAAAACATATCATACTGTTCAGCTCTTTTGTTTGTAGACCGATAGAACAGAGATCACTCACAATCCTATAGTACATTGTAAAGTAGCCATATTATTCCCATTAGTGGCTTGCTCATTATTTGTGTTCTAGAATTACACATTTAGCATCCAGGACATGACAGAAAGTGTTAATTATCTGAATACATTTAGCTCTGAAGAAACTGTGCGTTATACTTCATTAAAGAGAATCTGTTGGTGTGGAAAAAGCTATACAATTAGCAATTAAGATTAGAAACTTATACCATGTCTTAAAACTACAGTACACTCACAATTCTCTCTAGCTCATATGCAGTGACTGGCTGCTATGTATTAAGTCAAAATAAGCAAACAACGGTCATAAATGCTAAATTTTTATTTGGCTTTAATATAGCAATTGATACCATTATAAAGACTATGTAGACTTGCATATATCTCAATTCCCTACTATCGTCAAGATAAAGGCCCATTTAGACATAATAATTATCACTCAAACACCATCTTTTGAGCAATAATTCTTGTGTCTGAATGTGCCCATCTTTCCCTGTTCGGCTGAACGACAGTTTTCAGTTCTGCTTGAAAATCATCATTCAGCAGAACAGCTGATAAGCAGAACCGCACGCTGTGTCTGCTGTCCATGGTGTTGAATTTTTCACGGGGAACCCGTGGCTGAATAATGGATCTAATTACAGAGTTCAGACCTCCTGCTGAGTTCTGTAACAGCTCCCAGAAGCTCCTTTGTATGCAAATTAAGCTAATAAAGTACTAATAGCAATTAGTGCCTTTTAATACTTTATGCAAAATGATCGCTGATCTTTCAATCTTTTGAAAGATATCTGTGTGTATAAATGGGACTTAACAAACCTGAAAATTAAGTCAACGCAAACACAAATGAGAGAAATGTTAATGTTCGTGAGTTAATGTTTGGTTTTTGTTTGAGATGTCTTTACAAAGGCAGAACCAGAGTGTATGGGGGATGAGCAATTATTAAAGGGGTTCCACGAAAATCAACTTTTATAACCTATGCCATTAAAAGTCTGATCGGCAAGTGTCTAACGAATGATCCCAAGAATGGGGGTCCCATGTCTACCTCTCCCCCTCACTGCTGGCTCAATGCACCCCTGCAGGGAGAAGGAGATTGAGTGGAGTAGCGATCATGCATGTGCAGTGCTCCTCTATTCATCTTCAGTGGGGCTGATGGAAATAGCTGAATACAAGTGCTTGAATATCTCCAGCAGTCCCAGTGAAAATTAAGGGGGAAGCACCACTTATGCTCGACTTCCACTCCATTCAATCTCCTCCTCACTGCAGGGGCTGGAGGATTTTAAATCCCCGCATCCTGATAGATCAGCAGCGCTACAGGGCCGGGGACAGTGCCAGAAGTCGCCGCTAAGCCCCGGCAGCCGTCAATGGATTTCAGGGAAGGGCTTAAGCTGTGTGTATGGGTGTTCATCTAGAAAATGTAGTTGCAACGCTTGATTTAGCCCTTAAGATAAAATAATTGCACGTGTTCTCAGAACTCAGTATGTACAACGTTACCTTGCTTTCCTTTATATTATCTCAGATTTCTGGGGATATTTTTTTTTATCAGTGAATCTACTTGTGGCCATGCATTGCTTCCCATAAATGCATATAAGCTGTTACTTGTATGCTTTTATTTTTTAGATTTGTCTCTAATTATTGATGAACATGGGATGAACAGAATTCTCATGTCATAGACAGCTTTGATAAATCATTCTAAGATAAAAAAAAGGTAATTGAGCTACAAAATTAAGATAATGCATCACAGAAGGGGAAATAAAAAATTAAAAACAATCACAGAAAATGCCCGTTACTTACTGACTGAGGAGTGAATATGGATGCATCCTCCTCTCACCATGCAGGTAGCTGACTACCAAATGGAGGCGCCAATAACACCTGTACTGACTGAGGAGTGCATATAGATGCATCCTCCTCTCACCATGCAGGTAGCTGACTACCAAATGGAGGAGCCAATAACACCTGTGCAGGACACCGATAAGACAGCCACTCACACTGCCTCTTGATAATGAGGGGGGTGGATGCTTGGCGTAGTCAGCTACCTGCATGGTGAGAGGAGGATGCATCTATATGGACAAAATTAAGAAAGGAATTGGCTTCTGTAGGAATAATACCGCTGATACCACTGCAGGCCAATTTATGAATATAGATGAAATTAAGAATTTCTCCTACTACAATCTTCATGAAGACAAGAAATGTAAACTATCTAACTACTTTGAGAATTCTTTCATTTTGAATGCTGTTTTAGATCATCAGCAGAGTATGAAAAGGCAGCAGATATGAACCTGTTTATCATTGTGGAAAGCCAAATGAAAGCATACACATCTTTTATCAGATGGATATTGGTGGTACAAAGGATTCTGCAGAGTGCACTTCAATTATATAGAAATGTTGAAGTAGTATTGTTCGTCTGCAGCAACGCATATTATGAAAGTGAAGCATTAGCGAATCAAAACATACTGGGTCTTTCCATTTCCAAATGGAATAGATTGTATGGTCTGCCTGCTTCTGTCTAGGCAATGTTTTACTGGTACATTTCTAATTACTGGTATGTTGTTAATATTATGGCTGTTCATGTCATGAAGGAACACACAGCAAGGTGAATTTGAAACACTTCGTACAGACATACAGAGGCATAGCTACTAAAATCTCTACCAAGCAGCAGTTTAATGTAGATTATATATTTTTTTCCTATTTTTTATAATGGGGGAAAAAGAGTAATCGCTGAAACAAATATAAGGTTGCATTTTCTGCATATCTGATGTGACTTAAAATTTCTTCTAAAAATTGCTTTCAAAATAAAATCTCTTAGGATTTTTTAAATCCTGCGACTAAAAATCAGCCATGCAGCAGATGCTCACATTTTGCAATATAATGTATTCAGCAATTAGTTTCTCTATGTGCTTCATTATTTTTGCACAGGGTATCATCACAAGGTGAATGTGCTCATTGGATTTTATATATATATGTGCTTCATCCAAGCATGTGCCCATGTATATAAATAGTAGAGGGCCTGTAGATGCGCTTGGTAACCAAATCTCTACTGTATATTCATTTCTTAATCCTAGACTTCCTTTGAATAGTAGCATATAGTATCCAGTGCTAAAGAATACTCCTAGTCTTTTATTTTGTGATTAAATATCTATAGACATGTTTTACATAGGATATATTTTGAATTAGTCATTGGATGAGGAAACAGAGAAACTAAAGAGAACCCATTTATAAGAGACAGCGCTCCAGCTCAAAAACCCACAGAGGTATAGCCAAACTTAGAGAAAAGGTAGGACTTACCCGGTGCCAGTGGGATAACCCAGGGGAAGGTTTCCCACCAACACCTCCACGTCCCGGTCAGCGTGTAACAAATCCACAAATCAGATGGTCCATGGGTATAGTTCCAATATCCCGACTTATAGACAGGAGAGCTTGCCCAGCCAATCGTACCTCTAAGTGGGGTCCGACCATTAAACAGAACATCAGAAGAAAAATAAGTAAAAAGGGGCTCAGTGCTCTAGCAGGAAAAAACCCAATGGGAAGCTGAAGATCAAATTAATGATCTTTAATATCATAAAATCTTGTACAATGCGTTTCGTCGTGAACACCACAACTTTTTCATGTACAATAGACATAAATTACATCGTTCAACATATAAGTAAAATCAGGGACTTACATCCTCAGCATGCCAATGGTCGATAGTCGGGAGGCGTCCGGAGTGTGTGCAGACCACTTCCGGGTGTCGTGACTAGCCGCGTGACGTTGGCACGCACGCCTGACACGCACGTTACGTCCTGATGGAACGCATACATCGGACCCTCTGGATATCATGCCAGTATAATTGATTTCAACAAAAGTTGCTGATCGTCTGGGCAGAGCATAGGTTTCACTGGACCCGATGCACACCCTTAGGGCCCGTTCAGACGTGCGTATGCGCTAATGCGCGTGCACATGCGCGCGTTTTAACGTGCGCACAAAAATGCGCGTGAACGAAGGTCCGTGCTTTACATATGCGTGTT
This sequence comes from Eleutherodactylus coqui, assembly GCF_035609145.1. NCBI lineage: Eukaryota > Metazoa > Chordata > Amphibia > Anura > Eleutherodactylidae > Eleutherodactylus > Eleutherodactylus coqui. The sequence continues at coordinate 369,893,793 of NC_089837.1, read as the reverse complement.
AGCAAATGTGATGTTGGCTGCATGGAGCGCATGGAGCGCATGAAGATGCGCTTCATACCTTGAGCTGTATCAGCATCCCAGCCAATATACACGGCGCCAGTATTTTAAGTATTGATAGTTGTAAGACACACGATTTCTTTGGCGCCCCAGCGAACTTTGGATTACTAAGTTTCTGCCTTTATATAACAGGCTACACATCGTTTATTGGTGTTTACAACCAAACACATCCGGAACACAACATGGAGTGCTTTATGCAAAGGGAAAGACACAAAAGCATTTAGCTTTAGCATTAAAAAAAAAAATTTACATTGCTGTCTATTGGGTAGTTCACACGAGCGGACTCGCGTGCAGCGTGTCCCATAGGAGCCAATGTTAAGAGCAGCGCAGTACAGAGCAAACTGGTACGCATGTCCATTATTCGTTGCTGCGCGCGTTCGCACGCACTAAAAACACGCCCATGTGAACACTTCATAGGATCCATAGTTTTATATAGGAGCGCAGTTTTGTGCGCGCGTATATGCGCGCGAAAACACGCTCGTCTGAACGGGCCCTTAATGTCTACATTGTATTGCATTGGAAATTAATAAGATAATAAAATATTCAAATATTGTTGCACTTAATGAAATTGTCTATAATAAATGTTTAAATATTTAGGTGCGTCCTTCCAGTTGTTTTACTACACATATAGACATAGTGAAATGAACACTAAGGCCTCCTTCCCACGAACGGATTTCCGCCGCGTAATTCGCGGCGAAAATCCGCTGCGTTGCACGCAGCTATTAGGTTCTATTGAACCTAATAGCTCAATGCTCACGATGCGTAATTCCACCGCGGAATTACGCACCGCGATTTCTCCCGTCCTCACCCGCAGCATGCTCTATTTTCTGCGGGTGAGGACGGGCTGTACGCACTGACGGCTTCCATTGCAGTCAATGGAAGCCGTCCATTCACGCTATCTCCCGCTGTAACCAGCGGGAGATAGCGTGAAAAAACGCTTTCCCGCCCACCGCCGAGCGTCATATGACGCCAAATGACGCGGTCCGGCCGCGTCACGTGACACGGCCGGCCGTGCACGTGACACGGCTGGTGACGCGAGAGCGGTGGGCGGTGACGAGCGGTGACGAGCGGTGACGAGCGGTGACGCGGCGGTGGTGGGCGGGGAAGCGATTTCACGCTATCTCCCGCAGGTAAGTATAGGGGCTCTGGGGGGCGCCGTGACGGGCTTCACTGCGTAATATTACGCTGCGGAGCCCGTCACGCTCGTGGGAAGGAGGCCTAAGGCAAACATTGCCCTTATGATTATTATAAAAATACTTGCGGAAAGCATACAAATATATAAAAATATAAATAAATAAATATCACGGTATCAGAATGTATAGCTACAATGGTGATTATAGAGTGGAGATCATAAAATAATTATAGTGATAATAATAATGATTAGGGATGAGCGAGTATACTCGCTAAGGCACTACTCGCTCGAGTAATGTGCCTTAGACGAGTATCTCCCTGCTCGTCCTTTAAGATTCGGGGGCCACCGCGGGGCGGGGAGCTGGGGGGGAGAGCGGGGAGGAACGGAGGGGAGATCTCTCTCTCCCGCCCGCTCTCCCCTGCTCCCCACCGCAACTCACCTGTCAGCTGCGGCGGCCCCCGAATCTTTAGGGACGGGCAGGGAGATACTCGGCTAAGGCACATTACTCGAGCGAGTAGTGCTTCAGCGAGTATACTCGCTCATCCCTAATAATGATCAATGGGTCAATATATAAATTTATAGATTTTTAGACCCCACGTATAACATTGACTATATATATATATATATATATATATATATATATACATAATATATATATATTATATATATAATATATATATGCATATATATGCATTGCGGAATATGTTGGCGCTATACAAATAAAGTTTATTATTATTATATGTTTTCCAACACTTTTGGAGGTTTCCTAGGAGCCCTTTAATTGATCAGTAATTGATCAACGAAACGCGTTGTACAAGATTTTATGATATTAAAGATAATTAATTTGATCTTCAGCTTCCCATTGGGTTTTTTCCTGCTAGAGCGCTGTGGGAGATGGCCGATAGGTTCACCATTTTGCATGTATTTTCTGTACTTTTGTCAACTGTAAAGATACTATATTTGTCTATAATGTAAACCTCTGGGGGAAGGGAATATCGCCCCCCCACCTCCACAAGAATTTAAGGAGCAGTGCTTATTGTCCATAAACTGGTCAAGCCGGTTCTAACTGGCAGAAACCTTTCTAGGAATGTCTTTGTCTTGGTCAAGCAGAGAGGAGAAACAGGATGTTCTTCTCATGAGACCAAATTCAAGAATGAACTGAGCGTGCTCACCGAAGTTCCTCCCAGTTGGATGACATCACAAGCTACCTCACAAATACCTCCCTCTGAGAATGACCTATCAGCTCACTACATAATGTAACTGTATCTTAAATTACTTCACTTCCTGTGTTGAAACTTATTTAAGTTTTACCCACGCTTAATAAAGGCAGAGTCTTTTGGGACACATGATGGTCAGACGTGTGGTCTTTGAAAGGCTCTCCAGGCCTGCAAATTATTTTTATCTAATTTGGACCACACAGTATATCGAATAGCGATAAATTGCGCCAACAGCACCGAGTCCCTTTTTACTTAGAAACTAAAGAGAAGTTTACTATTCCAGGATAATAAATAATTTGCATATATCAAATTTCAGTTCCCCTTCCATTAGCATTAGCTTAGCCTTTAAGCCTTAAGGCCCTTTTACATGGGCCAATTGCACAAGTGCTGACATCACTGTTAAAGTTGTTAGCGCTTGTGCAGAGCATTCAATCTGAAAGACTTGCTGCTGACTTGTGGGCTTCTCGCTCAGCGCTTCACCTCCTATTGGAAACATTTACATGGAATGAGAAGCCAGCAAGCCAACAAGGTTTTTAAAGCTGATTGAAATGTCAACTTAAACAACTGCAAACAACACATAAGCAATTTTTTTGCTTTCACACTGAACGATTATTGCAGAATATTATTTATTATTTAAGAAATTTTGAGCAATAGTCGTTGCGTGTAAATGGGCCTTTAGGATCTATTTACACTGTGTTTCCAGTGTACATTGGCAGTATACATCAGGGGGACTTCCAATATATACCCCCAACAAATGCCTCACACATATGCCACTGGGCTTCAGTGTTAAAAGAATGTATATTGTGTCATATTCTTTTTTTATGGGATGCCTCTGAATGGAATAACACATGTATTCCATACTGTTGAAAAAGGTATACCAATGTTTTCCAGCCTGACAGATGCCAAGAGTATATTTAAACACACATTTTCATGCATAAGCCAAATGGAGGGGGAGTACAGTGTGAATAGACCAATAGAACCCAATGCAAAAGCTACACTAGGGCCCTCTAAACCACTGTTGTCACACGTTACTGTAGCTAGGACATTGTTATTTCATTGCCTCACTTCTTGAGATCAGTAAACTCAACCTATAGAACCTGAATTTTGGTTGAACATTTTTAAAAATTTGGTTCGGCAAAAACCCAAAACTCAGGCAGAACCATAAATTAATTTAGAAAAAATCTTGGTAGTGGTAGTTCCTCGTTAACAGATGAGTGGTTAGCATGTTGCCTTGCAGTGCTGGGAACCTATGTTCAAATCTGACCAAGGACAACAGCTGTATGGCATTGGGAAACTCCATACAGATGTTGTCTTTGGTCAGATTTGAACCTAGGCTTCCATTACTGCAAGGCAACATGCTAAATACTGAGCCACCATGCTTTTTTCTTCTCTGGAGGAGGAGGAGAAGAAGAAAAATAACAACAAGACATAAAGGGAACATACAAGCTCTATGTAAATGTTGTCCTTAAATTTGAACCTAGGACCCCAGCACTGCACTGCAAGGCAACAGTGCTAACCACTAGGATACATACATTGAATAGGATACACCACCACATCACTGTTAGAAAGTGATCAGTACTTGTTTTAGGGGGTTTTAAGAACTTCAGGTTCAATTCAAACTAATTTGTCCTGAACCAAAGTTTTGCCAAGATTCAGCGAACTGGCTGAACTGAACTTTTGCAAAGTTTGCTCATCTCTCTTTTTCTCTCTTATGTGGTTGGGTGACATATAGACTTCCATGATGTTTGGGTCTAGTTGTGGTTGCTATCTTTGCAATCCCAATAGTGTTGGCACTTTGCATTAAGTGTATTGGCATGTTCTTTTCACATTTTTGAAAGTGTCACTATTCAAACAAAGTCATTTCTTCTTTGTAACCTCATCCCAATCAGTAATGACTGCAAATATGACTTTTTTTTACAGTGGCCATTCAGAAGCCTTGTTGTAGAGTGCTATGTTTCAAAGGCGCTCTAGAATAAGTGCTTCCCTGAAATGTACTTACCTAATATAAAATACATTTTATTGCACATAATTTACATTAAAACAAAAAAAACGTCCTTATTAGATATCCACATGACTGTCATACAGTAACTTGAAGAGTTAATTTACCAGTTAACATTATGAAATGTGAATAGTATAAAAATAAACTAACAAAAGAACAATGCAAAATATAGCTGTTTTCTATGTTTGAACAGCAAGAACATTTTAATCCGACTGTAATTTATATTTACCCCAAATAGAGCCAAAAAATGCCAAATTCTCACGCATAAAACAAAGCCTCATACAGCCAGCTAAATGAAAAAATAAAGAACTTGGCTGCTAAAATGAAAAAAAAAATGGCTGGTTTAAATGACCCCGAATGCATCCAGGAGAAGGGATACAATATACAATATACTAATTTTTAACAGTCAGTTTTCAAAGAAAACACATTTGTAATCCCTTCTTTGCTAAACTTTATCATACAATATATGGTTTTAAAATAACTAATATCTATTTATCTATCTATCTATCTATCTATCTATCTATCTATCTATCTATCTATCTATCTATCTAACCTACAAGTAGAGGAGTCTTTTAAAAATTCCACAGTAATTGTTACAGAATATTATTCATCGTATCATTGATATAGCCAAAATATGAAACTGAACACCCTCTATAATAGTGGTATCTTCTCATGTGGCAGAGAAACCTTTGGAGCTTTTCAGGCACCGTGGCCCATTTGTGAGTCCTACTGCTAGTGTATACGCATAGCAGTCTAGTGCTGACATCACACTCTTATGAAAGCTGCCTGTGCTGTAATTGGTTGCGATGGGCAACAAAAACAGATTTTATTTTAGGTTACATTCACATAGGGCGTAAATACTGCAGAATGTTCGCTGCATATAAACCTGCATCAACATCCACACTGTAGGTGCAGATTTTACTAGGAATCAACTGCATATCCACAGCTGATTCTAGTTGTTGCATCTCCCCCTCACCTAGAAATGCATGGCGTGGTCAGCGCACCCCAGCACAGACTCCTCAGCAGTCTGTAGTGAGCGCTGAACTGCTATCAGGTGATTCCACGTCCATATAACTTCAACAACAAGTTCATATCCTGGTTCATATCTGCATTAATGGTGCAGATTGTGACGCACCAAAAATACATAATGTTACAGCCAGCTTTCAGACCCTGCGCAGGTCCAAAAGCTTGCATTAACATGATGTATTTTTGTTAGCCATTAAAAGGTATCATACCTACAAGATTACTTGATTTCTCTTACTGAGAACAAGAGCAGTACATGTTATGGGCGCCGAAAGACCAAATATCCTTTAGCCAAGTGCCCGGAAATAGTTCTGACAGACACAGAGTCCTATAAAGCTGGTGCCACCTGTCTTTATATAGCAGACAATTAAACAGTTGGAGCTGCCCATACTTTTTAGATGATACTCTCTCCTGGTGGTCTGTCAAAAGCATTCTGAGCCCGATCCCCTTGTGTGCATGTTTTTGCATATCTACTTGAGATGTAACTGCATGCCACATTTTGAAGCAAAAGACAACTCCTTAAAGGTGCTTGATTTTTTTTACAAAGAGTGTTAAGTGGTTTTATGCATCATCTTTTTGCATAAAAACTATTGTAGATTAAATAAGGCATATAGAAACAATTAGCACACTCTGTATTTCATTCTTTTGTACTGCTATTTTCTCCAACGCACCATTATATTTTGTGATAGGCCTATTTAGTTTGGCAATCAATCGAAGGTCATTTTTCAGCACCCTGGGAGAATTTGGTTGACACCATCTGGAAGAGCATATGCTGGAGAAAAATGACTATTTGGCTTTGAAAAATGCATCACAGTTTAAGGTAATGTCAAGGAGTGTATTTCTAAGCGATTTAGACTACTTCAAGATACAAGACATATTTTGGAATGACATTTTTGAAGTGAACATAGCTTAGTGTGTGTTCATTTTACTAATCACCATGCTGAGCATAAACTCATTTACTTTTAGCTTCATTTTTAATTATCTAATATGAGAAGTAAGCCAAATGGAACCAAACTATGCAAATATATTATTTTGCACATAGTGGAAGAAAAACAAATGTGCAGATAACAGATAGCAGAAATATGTATTTTTTCCATCTACAGCTGACATATATTGTCAAGAAGAATATCAGGATGCTTTATATTACACTTTGGGTGATATTACACACAGGTCTTTTAAAGGGAAAAAAAACCTGCAGTTTTTTTGGGAGGTTTTTGATGTCATTTTTTAGGTCAATATATAAAATAATGATTTTACCAATTATACTATACACCCTCCATACAGTGACGATTTCCCTCCACCCTGTTTCCTTCTAAAGCTACAAAGATTACTACTGTTTTTATATGGAGGGCTCATAAATATTCTCAATTGGATAACATTGCCCCTTACATGTCTAGCTACTTTCTTACTAGAGGAGGAAAACACGCACTTAAAAATAGTCATTGGTTTTGTACCCAACTATGTAGTGGCCCTTCGATTAGTTCCCTATTAGTGTTGATTGAACCAAACCAGTTTTGGTTCGAACTTTGCTAAGACTTTGGTTTGGCATGAACCTGAGCAGAGCTTTTAGAAATGTTCTACCCAAAACAGGGTTCTATTGGTTTGGTTCACTCAACACTGGTGTATAACACTGTCATAAGAGCCATTAAAGCCCTGCATGATACTCTCAAGGTGTTGTCCATGGCTTTTATGGCTCTTAGACAGTGTTCTACACTAGTTTTTGAGTATTGGGAAACCTCTGGCTCACTTCAAACTAATTCAGTCCGAACTGAACTTTTTGCAGAAGTTCAACAAACCGGCCCAACCAAACTTTTCAAAAGTTCACTCATTACTATTCCCTATTCTTTGGCTTCCTGTGCATTGATTTCCCAGTTTGCTCCTGATTTTCATTATTGGTTGTATCGGTTTGTCCTTGGTTTCTAGAGCCCGTTCACCTGAATTATCCATTAAAAGTATTTATGTTTTCAATGCAAGATGGTGAAAAAAGCTATTGTCAGTTGACAAATACTTTCCAAGGCAAGGCATTATGTTGGAGGCAGGCTTATGCTATTTTTTTCAGACAGACTATGAGCCTTCCTTAGGTCCCTTCCATGAGCAAGCCCAACATTTGACTCTTAGCAAATATCAAATTGTCTTATATTAAATTTCGCCTCAAAAGAGGCACGGTGTCTTATTTGTTTGTTTTTGTTAACATGTAGCCTAGCTAGGGCTTATTTTCAGGGCATTGCTTATATTCAAACCTCCCTCAAAAAATGGAGTAGGTCTTGTTATCAGGGTAGGTCTTATTATCGGGGAGACATGGTATAACTATAGACCTCTGTGTTTCATACTACCTTGTATGCCAAGCACTTTGTGATGCTTACGTTTAATTTCATAAATTTGGAATATAGTAAGTTTCTATTAAATATTATTGCATTTTTTATTTATAATTGTCATTATATTAAATGTACACCTTATTTAGGTATTTATTATTTAGGTATTAATAATATTTGCTTTAAAAAAAAAGTAAGAATTTGGAATACCTAGCATTCTAATATCTGGTAAGTGAACTGGAAACGGATTTGTTAGATATAATTAATATACTGGTACATTGTGCCTTAACAGAGTAACACTCATTGATTAATTACTCTGTCTTCTGCATTTGCTGGAACTGTTAATCTTGATGATTTTAAGATTGGAGCAATTAACTAGACTTTTGTTCGAAAAACAAATCTACTGGGATATAGAGTCTAGATTAGGATCATCAATACATTTCAACTAAAAACGTGCATTTAGATAAATTTGACTATTGCTGAGATTTTCTTATTTTCAGGAATACCTGCTTTGCATGCACCATGAACAAACAAAAATTCAGCATCTTACGGTGCAGGTAGACGAGTGATTTTTCAATGCATGTATAGGCGCTGGGGGAAAAAATCACACATCGCGTGTAGAAAAAATCGCGTGACCGGGTGCATATGTCCTAGCTTTTGCAGGTGTGAGTTTTTAGCGCATGTAAAATTGGACATGTGACTGCTTTCAATGGAAAGCATTGGTTCTAATAGAGCCGATTTTAAATACATGCACTAAAAAACTGCACCCTTATCGGCGCCTGTGTTACTGCAGGAAGAAGACGGCCATACCTCAAGACGGACGTCTCTCTGCAGCGCCGGGAGAAAGAACATGTGACCGGCTTCATTGCAGGTCATGTGTTCTTTCTTCGGTGCTGCAGAGAGACGTCCATCTTGAGGTACGGCCGTCTTCTTCTGGCAGTGAGGGCTCAGTCACACGGGCGAATTAAATGAGTCATCTAGGCTTCTTTCACACACAGACTTTTTGTGGCGTTTATTTTGCCCCTAAGAGATGCATACAAAAAAGGCAACCATTTTTTAACATTTTAGAGTGGCATTTTTTTTCTTCACCGAGACAGAAAAAAATTCCCTAGAGGAATAACTGGATCACCGAGGGAACCACTAACTAAGAAATAAAATATAGCCTTTATTAATTAAATTAAAAAGTGTAACAAATATTAAAAGGGCGTGTTTTGTCTCTTTATACGTAGCGTGCCTGTCACGACCAATAGGCACTTTACCAATGATGTAATACCTTGAACCGGTCTTATTAGAAAAAACCACTAATAGTGTATCCTGATAGTACCTTTAAGCTATATACACCTGGGGGGTGAGTACCCGAGTATATGCTCAAATGGATATGATAACACTATTATCACCATATCATCTATCCCATTGGGGATAACGCAAAAGGTAAGATATGTATCCTTTATGGTGAGATGTAGACAAAAAATCGTCTTTCAATAAAGCCCACACGATTTCGTCAAAACACTTGTTCAAGGTATACGTTCATCTAGTATGCGATTGGTGGTTAAAGTATACTGCTCACCATCTGCATACAAGAGAATTGCTGCTTAGTGCTTATTAACAAAATGCACTAAGTACTTATAACCCCAACAGTGGCACCCAAAGGTCATAATTAGACCCGGTACCACTAACAATTTATAAGTTATAAGTGACTATAAGAAGAACCAATACAGAGGACAGGACTAGATGTTAGTCCACAGCAAATTGCCCAATGATTGGACTTCTGTACGGTGCTAAACCCGTGTAGATAGCACATATGGAATCAGTGTCCAGGAGCAGGACTGGTTAAATAGCGTCACAAACACTCCTGACACTTGATATTAACAAGCTGATTAGCTCTCCAAACGCTCGAGAAGGATGAAAATATAATCATTAAGCCCTCCGATAAGGGGGGCAATATAGTATTGATGGATCGTGAGACCTATAGAGCAATGTGCCTTCGGATACTATTAGATAAATCCAACTATCAGATCCTGAAAGAGGATCCTACAGACATCTTTCTCACGGAACTTAGAAATATTCTGATGCAAGCTAAAATGGATGACTTGATTGATGCCAAAGAATTTCAGTATCTATTCTCCTCAACACCTCAAATAGCGACATTCTATGGCCTACCTAAGGTTCACAAGGGCCTGACTCCGTTAAAAGGCCGGCCCATCGTTGCAGGCAATGACAGCCTGACACAAGGAATCAGTACTTACCTAGATGTCGCCCTAAGACCATTTGTTGAATCGTTACCGGCTTATATTAAAGACACAACGGATGTCCTTAAAAAACTGGAGGACGTTGTGTTGTCCCCGGGTACCAAACTGGCTAGCCTCGACGTAGAGGCTCTGTACAGCTCGATACCTCATAGCGGGGGACTCAAAGCCGTAGAATACTACCTGAACCAGAGGGGCACACACCTTAAACAGCACAACAATCTGTTAATGACCCTGTTGTCCTTTGTCCTCACAAAAAATTACTTCCTCTTCGAGGGGAGGTACTTCCACCAGCTCAGGGGTACGGCTATGGGGAGCCCTTGTGCCCCCAGCTATGCCAACTTGTACCTGGGCTGGTGGGAGGAGACCACCGTGTTTAGTGAGGACAATGAGACCTGGACCCCATTTATAGATCTCTGGGTCCGGTTCATTGACGATGTGCTCATTCTCTGGACAGGGGAGATTGATGACTTCCATCGTTTCGTCAATCACTTGAATACCAACGACCTAGGACTGTACTTTACGGCCGAAATTGATTCCTCAAAAATTACATTCTTGGACCTTGCCATAACCAAGATGCCGGACGGATCTCTGCAGACATCCATATTTCGAAAAACTACGGCAACCAACACTCTGTTGCACTGGGAGAGTCATCATCCCACCTCCCTTAAGTGCGGGATACCAAAGGGACAATTGATTCGCACGCGGCGGAACTGTTCCTCTGACAACGACTTTTCGATTAAATCTCAGGAGATGAGTAGGAGATTTAGTAATCGTGGCTATCCTGCAGAGGTAATAGAGAAAGCTAATATCCATGCTAAAAACCTAAAACGAGAAGATTGTCTAAGACCGAAGAATAGAGTTGAGGGTGATGCAAAGATCCGGATTATTGGCACTTATGACGATCAGTCCAATGAAGTCAGATATATTTTGAACAAATATTGGCATATACTGTGTAAAGATTCGGACATTATTGAACATCTTCCGAATAAACCCCTGATTACGTACAAGCGAGGACGCAATTTGAGGGACCGATTGGTCCATAGCCATTTTTCAGCTCAGATACCAACAAAAACATGGCTTGGTTCGGATCTCCCTAAGGGCACATTTAGATGTACAGGATGCAAGGCATGTAGGTATATCAAACGAGGTGATAGTTTTTCCAGCTCCTCCACCGGCATGACGTACCAAATAAAGGATTTCATTAATTGTAGATCCAGCGGCGTCGTATATAAAGCCACTTGTCCATGCCCACTGGACTACGTAGGCAAAACCATCCGCCAACTACGTAGACGTGTACTGGAACACATTGGGAATGTCAATCGTGGGGACAAGACAAGTCTTGCAGTCCATATAAGGGATGTACACAACAATGATCCTGATTGCATCCAGTTTCAGGGAGTTGAAATTATTAGACCAAATGGAAGAAGAGGCAACATAGATAAAATGTTGCTACAAAAGGAGACTCGGTGGATCCACCGTTTAGATTGTTGTAGTCCGAAGGGGTTAAACGACCAACTATCGTTTTCTGCATTTATATAACCGCTTGATGTAGTGTAGCAGACATGCAGTATTCTGCTTTTAGTGGAACAATTGATCTGGTTTATGGTATATATTATGCCTTTGAGCTATGTTACCAATGATTACTAGTATATTATGGTATCGCACCATTATTTCCACCACTGGTATGTGTGGGGCATATAATGTATGTGTGCTTGCTTTGATGCATATATTGTACACTATTTTCTACATTTTGGTTTTCTACTGTCACCCTCTACTTGTATCATATATCAGGGTGGCAATATGGTAGACTGGTCGTAACTAAATAATCCGGGGACAATGCTTGGACGCCAATATAGGGGTCCCAGGTCCATAATTATATTCATCATGTCTAATGGAGTGTATTTGTTATTAGCTGTATACTATAATACTTACCTTCTTCCATGCACTGGTATATGCCTTTAATTGTTCATTTATGCATAATCCATACAGTAATGGTTGCTGGTCGTTACAAAAAAATCTGGGACCATGGTAATATGTGAATATATAGGTCCCAGATCCATAAGTAATTCCATCATGCTGTAATGATTTGTATTGAGTATCATCTATATGCACCAATACTTACCTGCTTCCATGCATCAGTATATGCTGTTTATGCTGCTAATATAATTAACTGCAGCTACTGTATCCATTTCCCGTTTTACACCTGTACTATTATTGTCCTGTTTGGGGCTGTATTGTGACCCGCTTTCCCCTGTGCACGATGTGCGCCGGCTCTGCATAGTGTCTGGGTGCCGCTGCGTCTGCCGGAGTCCTGGTTGGCGCTGGTTGGCATCCATGAACGCTGTGCGGTCCTGCGCATGCGCGGGATCTCCGTTATCGCGAGATCCCGGTCTGATAAGTGACAGGAGAGGAAACACAGCAGATTGGCTGAGCGGAGACGAGCCCCGTTACAGGGGGGCGTGGTTTGGTCTTCTTAAGCCCTGTCATCTGGGCTACGGACCATTGCTGCTCATTTGTATACAGCCGGTCAGGCTGTTCACTTCGCTACCCGTTCATAGAGGCTAGTGTTGCATTGCAGTCACATCCATCAATGGCTGCTGCAACACTTGGCTAAATTTGTGATGCAATTTCTTTATCTTGTTATTGCAATCCAATAGACCATCCTGATGATACAGCTTATGTGTTATAAGCTGTTGAAACGCGTAGATGGTATTGTGCATAAAATTAAGTGATCAGTAGTGTGACTGTATGTTGTGGTCACTTACTACTATATGACCAAGTGGGCTAATCAGCTTGTTAATATCAAGTGTCAGGAGTGTTTGTGACGCTATTTAACCAGTCCTGCTCCTGGACACTGATTCCATATGTGCTATCTACACGGGTTTAGCACCGTACAGAAGTCCAATCATTGGGCAATTTGCTGTGGACTAACATCTAGTCCTGTCCTCTGTATTGGTTCTTCTTATAGTCACTTATAACTTATAAATTGTTAGTGGTACCGGGTCTAATTATGACCTTTGGGTGCCACTGTTGGGGTTATAAGTACTTAGTGCATTTTGTTAATAAGCACTAAGCAGCAATTCTCTTGTATGCAGATGGTGAGCAGTATACTTTAACCACCAATCGCATACTAGATGAACGTATACCTTGAACAAGTGATTTGACGAAATCGTGTGGGCTTTATTGAAAGACGATTTTTTGTCTACATCTCACCATAAAGGATACATATCTTACCTTTTGCGTTATCCCCAATGGGATAGATGATATGGTGATAATAGTGTTATCATATCCATTTGAGCATATACTCGGGTACTCACCCCCCAGGTGTATATAGCTTAAAGGTACTATCAGGATACACTATTAGTGGTTTTTTCTAATAAGACCGGTTCAAGGTATTACATCATTGGTAAAGTGCCTATTGGTCGTGACAGGCACGCTACGTATAAAGAGACAAAACACGCCCTTTTAATATTTGTTACACTTTTTAATTTAATTAATAAAGGCTATATTTTATTTCTTAGTTAGTGGTTCCCTCGGTGATCCAGTTATTCCTCTAGGGAATTTTTTTCTGTCTCGGTGACGAACTTTTTGCAAATATGACAGGCTTTCTATCTAGTTCTATTAACACGGCCTCCTGGCTTATGGAGGCCAAAATGGTATTTTCAGACAGGGAAATGGATACTACATCACAAATCACCTCTTTGAATCAGGCTTTTAAAAATATAACGAGAACCTATAAAGACTTTGTTAGAGTCTGGTGGGAAGTGCAGGCTCTCACTAATTACCTGGAGAACAAAATTGTTCCCAGGGGCCTCAGAATTCACATCATGCCCCCCCCCAAACTGAGGAATACAGAATTCATGAGTAGATGGGAGAAAGAATCGACGGACAGCTCACTAAGATTGATGAATCTCCTCCTTGAAGAGGAGAAGATCAACCTAGAGAAAACAGGTAAAACTCTTGAAGAATTAATTAAAGAAGGAAAGAAGTTTTCTGCTGAGGCGGACTATGAGAAAAGGGAGAACTCCTTAAAACTGACCATCGAGAGATACACTGGATTCCTTAAGGAGCGCAAACATAGTCAGTACCAAAGAGACTTGCGTGACTTTACCGAAAATAGGGCTTACGAAGCTAGACCACCTACTGAAAGTGAACTTAGTTCATCAGAAAGTGACCATTCCGCGAGTGATTATTCGAAGAGAGGCGGCTATGGTGATAAAAGAAGGGGCAGAGGAGGTCATAGAATGAGAACAAGGGGTAGAGGAAGAGGTAATAACAATGAGAGTCAGCATCATTTTTTAGGGCAACCCATCACACATTACATGACGCGAAATCGGGGCCTGTTAGAAACGTCATCATACCACCAGACCTAGTTATACCATCAACGTCTGTTAGGGATAATGCCGAGAATGTCGCTGAGCTAACCACTAAGGAGAATGAGTTACAAGTCATAAATCTGTCATCCAGGAACTTGACCAGACAAGAAGAATCCGTGATTAAGAAGGGTTTGTCGTTCATCCCCACTAATAAATTTTGTCTGTTCGAATGGACAAAAGACATCGCTTTATTCTTAAGAAAATTGCGATGGAAAAAGCACTTTGCCATTCGTGATAGAAAAAAATGTTCTGAATTAGGCTTGGACCATCAAGATCTGGAAGCCATTTTAGCCCTGGAAGCCCTGGAGAACGAAAATATGAAAGACCCAAGTAAGGGCCCCTTCACCAACTTAAAATCCAAGAACACGAGTTTACCTCCATCTGGTGATTCTCCTTATATAGAGATATTTGAAACAATGGTGATTGAGGATCTTGAGAGGCTTTCTAAAAGTAAAAAGTATAAACATCAAAATCTTACTTTTGGGGAAAAAAAGGCTCTCCAAACGCTCGAGAAGGATGAAAATATAATCATTAAGCCCTCCGATAAGGGGGGCAATATAGTATTGATGGATCGTGAGACCTATAGAGCAATGTGCCTTCGGATACTATTAGATAAATCCAACTATCAGATCCTGAAAGAGGATCCTACAGACATCTTTCTCACGGAACTTAGAAATATTCTGATGCAAGCTAAAATGGATGACTTGATTGATGCCAAAGAATTTCAGTATCTATTCTCCTCAACACCTCAAATAGCGACATTCTATGGCCTACCTAAGGTTCACAAGGGCCTGACTCCGTTAAAAGGCCGGCCCATCGTTGCAGGCAATGACAGCCTGACACAAGGAATCAGTACTTACCTAGATGTCGCCCTAAGACCATTTGTTGAATCGTTACCGGCTTATATTAAAGACACAACGGATGTCCTTAAAAAACTGGAGGACGTTGTGTTGTCCCCGGGTACCAAACTGGCTAGCCTCGACGTAGAGGCTCTGTACAGCTCGATACCTCATAGCGGGGGACTCAAAGCCGTAGAATACTACCTGAACCAGAGGGGCACACACCTTAAACAGCACAACAATCTGTTAATGACCCTGTTGTCCTTTGTCCTCACAAAAAATTACTTCCTCTTCGAGGGGAGGTACTTCCACCAGCTCAGGGGTACGGCTATGGGGAGCCCTTGTGCCCCCAGCTATGCCAACTTGTACCTGGGCTGGTGGGAGGAGACCACCGTGTTTAGTGAGGACAATGAGACCTGGACCCCATTTATAGATCTCTGGGTCCGGTTCATTGACGATGTGCTCATTCTCTGGACAGGGGAGATTGATGACTTCCATCGTTTCGTCAATCACTTGAATACCAACGACCTAGGACTGTACTTTACGGCCGAAATTGATTCCTCAAAAATTACATTCTTGGACCTTGCCATAACCAAGATGCCGGACGGATCTCTGCAGACATCCATATTTCGAAAAACTACGGCAACCAACACTCTGTTGCACTGGGAGAGTCATCATCCCACCTCCCTTAAGTGCGGGATACCAAAGGGACAATTGATTCGCACGCGGCGGAACTGTTCCTCTGACAACGACTTTTCGATTAAATCTCAGGAGATGAGTAGGAGATTTAGTAATCGTGGCTATCCTGCAGAGGTAATAGAGAAAGCTAATATCCATGCTAAAAACCTAAAACGAGAAGATTGTCTAAGACCGAAGAATAGAGTTGAGGGTGATGCAAAGATCCGGATTATTGGCACTTATGACGATCAGTCCAATGAAGTCAGATATATTTTGAACAAATATTGGCATATACTGTGTAAAGATTCGGACATTATTGAACATCTTCCGAATAAACCCCTGATTACGTACAAGCGAGGACGCAATTTGAGGGACCGATTGGTCCATAGCCATTTTTCAGCTCAGATACCAACAAAAACATGGCTTGGTTCGGATCTCCCTAAGGGCACATTTAGATGTACAGGATGCAAGGCATGTAGGTATATCAAACGAGGTGATAGTTTTTCCAGCTCCTCCACCGGCATGACGTACCAAATAAAGGATTTCATTAATTGTAGATCCAGCGGCGTCGTATATAAAGCCACTTGTCCATGCCCACTGGACTACGTAGGCAAAACCATCCGCCAACTACGTAGACGTGTACTGGAACACATTGGGAATGTCAATCGTGGGGACAAGACAAGTCTTGCAGTCCATATAAGGGATGTACACAACAATGATCCTGATTGCATCCAGTTTCAGGGAGTTGAAATTATTAGACCAAATGGAAGAAGAGGCAACATAGATAAAATGTTGCTACAAAAGGAGACTCGGTGGATCCACCGTTTAGATTGTTGTAGTCCGAAGGGGTTAAACGACCAACTATCGTTTTCTGCATTTATATAACCGCTTGATGTAGTGTAGCAGACATGCAGTATTCTGCTTTTAGTGGAACAATTGATCTGGTTTATGGTATATATTATGCCTTTGAGCTATGTTACCAATGATTACTAGTATATTATGGTATCGCACCATTATTTCCACCACTGGTATGTGTGGGGCATATAATGTATGTGTGCTTGCTTTGATGCATATATTGTACACTATTTTCTACATTTTGGTTTTCTACTGTCACCCTCTACTTGTATCATATATCAGGGTGGCAATATGGTAGACTGGTCGTAACTAAATAATCCGGGGACAATGCTTGGACGCCAATATAGGGGTCCCAGGTCCATAATTATATTCATCATGTCTAATGGAGTGTATTTGTTATTAGCTGTATACTATAATACTTACCTTCTTCCATGCACTGGTATATGCCTTTAATTGTTCATTTATGCATAATCCATACAGTAATGGTTGCTGGTCGTTACAAAAAAATCTGGGACCATGGTAATATGTGAATATATAGGTCCCAGATCCATAAGTAATTCCATCATGCTGTAATGATTTGTATTGAGTATCATCTATATGCACCAATACTTACCTGCTTCCATGCATCAGTATATGCTGTTTATGCTGCTAATATAATTAACTGCAGCTACTGTATCCATTTCCCGTTTTACACCTGTACTATTATTGTCCTGTTTGGGGCTGTATTGTGACCCGCTTTCCCCTGTGCACGATGTGCGCCGGCTCTGCATAGTGTCTGGGTGCCGCTGCGTCTGCCGGAGTCCTGGTTGGCGCTGGTTGGCATCCATGAACGCTGTGCGGTCCTGCGCATGCGCGGGATCTCCGTTATCGCGAGATCCCGGTCTGATAAGTGACAGGAGAGGAAACACAGCAGATTGGCTGAGCGGAGACGAGCCCCGTTACAGGGGGGCGTGGTTTGGTCTTCTTAAGCCCTGTCATCTGGGCTACGGACCATTGCTGCTCATTTGTATACAGCCGGTC
This sequence comes from Eleutherodactylus coqui, assembly GCF_035609145.1. Taxonomy (NCBI): domain Eukaryota; kingdom Metazoa; phylum Chordata; class Amphibia; order Anura; family Eleutherodactylidae; genus Eleutherodactylus; species Eleutherodactylus coqui. The sequence continues at coordinate 369,876,036 of NC_089837.1, read as the reverse complement.
AGGCTGTTCACTTCGCTACCCGTTCATAGAGGCTAGTGTTGCATTGCAGTCACATCCATCAATGGCTGCTGCAACACTTGGCTAAATTTGTGATGCAATTTCTTTATCTTGTTATTGCAATCCAATAGACCATCCTGATGATACAGCTTATGTGTTATAAGCTGTTGAAACGCGTAGATGGTATTGTGCATAAAATTAAGTGATCAGTAGTGTGACTGTATGTTGTGGTCACTTACTACTATATGACCAAGTGGGCTAATCAGCTTGTTAATATCAAGTGTCAGGAGTGTTTGTGACGCTATTTAACCAGTCCTGCTCCTGGACACTGATTCCATATGTGCTATCTACACGGGTTTAGCACCGTACAGAAGTCCAATCATTGGGCAATTTGCTGTGGACTAACATCTAGTCCTGTCCTCTGTATTGGTTCTTCTTATAGTCACTTATAACTTATAAATTGTTAGTGGTACCGGGTCTAATTATGACCTTTGGGTGCCACTGTTGGGGTTATAAGTACTTAGTGCATTTTGTTAATAAGCACTAAGCAGCAATTCTCTTGTATGCAGATGGTGAGCAGTATACTTTAACCACCAATCGCATACTAGATGAACGTATACCTTGAACAAGTGATTTGACGAAATCGTGTGGGCTTTATTGAAAGACGATTTTTTGTCTACATCTCACCATAAAGGATACATATCTTACCTTTTGCGTTATCCCCAATGGGATAGATGATATGGTGATAATAGTGTTATCATATCCATTTGAGCATATACTCGGGTACTCACCCCCCAGGTGTATATAGCTTAAAGGTACTATCAGGATACACTATTAGTGGTTTTTTCTAATAAGACCGGTTCAAGGTATTACATCATTGGTAAAGTGCCTATTGGTCGTGACAGGCACGCTACGTATAAAGAGACAAAACACGCCCTTTTAATATTTGTTACACTTTTTAATTTAATTAATAAAGGCTATATTTTATTTCTTAGTTAGTGGTTCCCTCGGTGATCCAGTTATTCCTCTAGGGAATTTTTTTCTGTCTCGGTGACGAACTTTTTGCAAATATGACAGGCTTTCTATCTAGTTCTATTAACACGGCCTCCTGGCTTATGGAGGCCAAAATGGTATTTTCAGACAGGGAAATGGATACTACATCACAAATCACCTCTTTGAATCAGGCTTTTAAAAATATAACGAGAACCTATAAAGACTTTGTTAGAGTCTGGTGGGAAGTGCAGGCTCTCACTAATTACCTGGAGAACAAAATTGTTCCCAGGGGCCTCAGAATTCACATCATGCCCCCCCCCAAACTGAGGAATACAGAATTCATGAGTAGATGGGAGAAAGAATCGACGGACAGCTCACTAAGATTGATGAATCTCCTCCTTGAAGAGGAGAAGATCAACCTAGAGAAAACAGGTAAAACTCTTGAAGAATTAATTAAAGAAGGAAAGAAGTTTTCTGCTGAGGCGGACTATGAGAAAAGGGAGAACTCCTTAAAACTGACCATCGAGAGATACACTGGATTCCTTAAGGAGCGCAAACATAGTCAGTACCAAAGAGACTTGCGTGACTTTACCGAAAATAGGGCTTACGAAGCTAGACCACCTACTGAAAGTGAACTTAGTTCATCAGAAAGTGACCATTCCGCGAGTGATTATTCGAAGAGAGGCGGCTATGGTGATAAAAGAAGGGGCAGAGGAGGTCATAGAATGAGAACAAGGGGTAGAGGAAGAGGTAATAACAATGAGAGTCAGCATCATTTTTTAGGGCAACCCATCACACATTACATGACGCGAAATCGGGGCCTGTTAGAAACGTCATCATACCACCAGACCTAGTTATACCATCAACGTCTGTTAGGGATAATGCCGAGAATGTCGCTGAGCTAACCACTAAGGAGAATGAGTTACAAGTCATAAATCTGTCATCCAGGAACTTGACCAGACAAGAAGAATCCGTGATTAAGAAGGGTTTGTCGTTCATCCCCACTAATAAATTTTGTCTGTTCGAATGGACAAAAGACATCGCTTTATTCTTAAGAAAATTGCGATGGAAAAAGCACTTTGCCATTCGTGATAGAAAAAAATGTTCTGAATTAGGCTTGGACCATCAAGATCTGGAAGCCATTTTAGCCCTGGAAGCCCTGGAGAACGAAAATATGAAAGACCCAAGTAAGGGCCCCTTCACCAACTTAAAATCCAAGAACACGAGTTTACCTCCATCTGGTGATTCTCCTTATATAGAGATATTTGAAACAATGGTGATTGAGGATCTTGAGAGGCTTTCTAAAAGTAAAAAGTATAAACATCAAAATCTTACTTTTGGGGAAAAAAAGGCTCTCCAAACGCTCGAGAAGGATGAAAATATAATCATTAAGCCCTCCGATAAGGGGGGCAATATAGTATTGATGGATCGTGAGACCTATAGAGCAATGTGCCTTCGGATACTATTAGATAAATCCAACTATCAGATCCTGAAAGAGGATCCTACAGACATCTTTCTCACGGAACTTAGAAATATTCTGATGCAAGCTAAAATGGATGACTTGATTGATGCCAAAGAATTTCAGTATCTATTCTCCTCAACACCTCAAATAGCGACATTCTATGGCCTACCTAAGGTTCACAAGGGCCTGACTCCGTTAAAAGGCCGGCCCATCGTTGCAGGCAATGACAGCCTGACACAAGGAATCAGTACTTACCTAGATGTCGCCCTAAGACCATTTGTTGAATCGTTACCGGCTTATATTAAAGACACAACGGATGTCCTTAAAAAACTGGAGGACGTTGTGTTGTCCCCGGGTACCAAACTGGCTAGCCTCGACGTAGAGGCTCTGTACAGCTCGATACCTCATAGCGGGGGACTCAAAGCCGTAGAATACTACCTGAACCAGAGGGGCACACACCTTAAACAGCACAACAATCTGTTAATGACCCTGTTGTCCTTTGTCCTCACAAAAAATTACTTCCTCTTCGAGGGGAGGTACTTCCACCAGCTCAGGGGTACGGCTATGGGGAGCCCTTGTGCCCCCAGCTATGCCAACTTGTACCTGGGCTGGTGGGAGGAGACCACCGTGTTTAGTGAGGACAATGAGACCTGGACCCCATTTATAGATCTCTGGGTCCGGTTCATTGACGATGTGCTCATTCTCTGGACAGGGGAGATTGATGACTTCCATCGTTTCGTCAATCACTTGAATACCAACGACCTAGGACTGTACTTTACGGCCGAAATTGATTCCTCAAAAATTACATTCTTGGACCTTGCCATAACCAAGATGCCGGACGGATCTCTGCAGACATCCATATTTCGAAAAACTACGGCAACCAACACTCTGTTGCACTGGGAGAGTCATCATCCCACCTCCCTTAAGTGCGGGATACCAAAGGGACAATTGATTCGCACGCGGCGGAACTGTTCCTCTGACAACGACTTTTCGATTAAATCTCAGGAGATGAGTAGGAGATTTAGTAATCGTGGCTATCCTGCAGAGGTAATAGAGAAAGCTAATATCCATGCTAAAAACCTAAAACGAGAAGATTGTCTAAGACCGAAGAATAGAGTTGAGGGTGATGCAAAGATCCGGATTATTGGCACTTATGACGATCAGTCCAATGAAGTCAGATATATTTTGAACAAATATTGGCATATACTGTGTAAAGATTCGGACATTATTGAACATCTTCCGAATAAACCCCTGATTACGTACAAGCGAGGACGCAATTTGAGGGACCGATTGGTCCATAGCCATTTTTCAGCTCAGATACCAACAAAAACATGGCTTGGTTCGGATCTCCCTAAGGGCACATTTAGATGTACAGGATGCAAGGCATGTAGGTATATCAAACGAGGTGATAGTTTTTCCAGCTCCTCCACCGGCATGACGTACCAAATAAAGGATTTCATTAATTGTAGATCCAGCGGCGTCGTATATAAAGCCACTTGTCCATGCCCACTGGACTACGTAGGCAAAACCATCCGCCAACTACGTAGACGTGTACTGGAACACATTGGGAATGTCAATCGTGGGGACAAGACAAGTCTTGCAGTCCATATAAGGGATGTACACAACAATGATCCTGATTGCATCCAGTTTCAGGGAGTTGAAATTATTAGACCAAATGGAAGAAGAGGCAACATAGATAAAATGTTGCTACAAAAGGAGACTCGGTGGATCCACCGTTTAGATTGTTGTAGTCCGAAGGGGTTAAACGACCAACTATCGTTTTCTGCATTTATATAACCGCTTGATGTAGTGTAGCAGACATGCAGTATTCTGCTTTTAGTGGAACAATTGATCTGGTTTATGGTATATATTATGCCTTTGAGCTATGTTACCAATGATTACTAGTATATTATGGTATCGCACCATTATTTCCACCACTGGTATGTGTGGGGCATATAATGTATGTGTGCTTGCTTTGATGCATATATTGTACACTATTTTCTACATTTTGGTTTTCTACTGTCACCCTCTACTTGTATCATATATCAGGGTGGCAATATGGTAGACTGGTCGTAACTAAATAATCCGGGGACAATGCTTGGACGCCAATATAGGGGTCCCAGGTCCATAATTATATTCATCATGTCTAATGGAGTGTATTTGTTATTAGCTGTATACTATAATACTTACCTTCTTCCATGCACTGGTATATGCCTTTAATTGTTCATTTATGCATAATCCATACAGTAATGGTTGCTGGTCGTTACAAAAAAATCTGGGACCATGGTAATATGTGAATATATAGGTCCCAGATCCATAAGTAATTCCATCATGCTGTAATGATTTGTATTGAGTATCATCTATATGCACCAATACTTACCTGCTTCCATGCATCAGTATATGCTGTTTATGCTGCTAATATAATTAACTGCAGCTACTGTATCCATTTCCCGTTTTACACCTTTACTATTATTGTCCTGTTTGGGGCTGTATTGTGACCCGCTTTCCCCTGTGCACGATGTGCGCCGGCTCTGCATAGTGTCTGGGTGCCGCTGCGTCTGCCGGAGTCCTGGTTGGCGCTGGTTGGCATCCATGAACGCTGTGCGGTCCTGCGCATGCGCGGGATCTCCGTTATCGCGAGATCCCGGTCTGATAAGTGACAGGAGAGGAAACACAGCAGATTGGCTGAGCGGAGACGAGCCCCGTTACAGGGGGGCGTGGTTTGGTCTTCTTAAGCCCTGTCATCTGGGCTACGGACCATTGCTGCTCATTTGTATACAGCCGGTCAGGCTGTTCACTTCGCTACCCGTTCATAGAGGCTAGTGTTGCATTGCAGTCACATCCATCAATGGCTGCTGCAACACTTGGCTAAATTTGTGATGCAATTTCTTTATCTTGTTATTGCAATCCAATAGACCATCCTGATGATACAGCTTATGTGTTATAAGCTGTTGAAACGCGTAGATGGTATTGTGCATAAAATTAAGTGATCAGTAGTGTGACTGTATGTTGTGGTCACTTACTACTATATGACCATGTGGGCTAATCAGCTTGTTAATATCAAGTGTCAGGAGTGTTTGTGACGCTATTTAACCAGTCCTGCTCCTGGACACTGATTCCATATGTGCTATCTACACGGGTTTAGCACCGTACAGAAGTCCAATCATTGGGCAATTTGCTGTGGACTAACATCTAGTCCTGTCCTCTGTATTGGTTCTTCTTATAGTCACTTATAACTTATAAATTGTTAGTGGTACCGGGTCTAATTATGACCTTTGGGTGCCACTGTTGGGGTTATAAGTACTTAGTGCATTTTGTTAATAAGCACTAAGCAGCAATTCTCTTGTATGCAGATGGTGAGCAGTATACTTTAACCACCAATCGCATACTAGATGAACGTATACCTTGAACAAGTGATTTGACGAAATCGTGTGGGCTTTATTGAAAGACGATTTTTTGTCTACATCTCACCATAAAGGATACATATCTTACCTTTTGCGTTATCCCCAATGGGATAGATGATATGGTGATAATAGTGTTATCATATCCATTTGAGCATATACTCGGGTACTCACCCCCCAGGTGTATATAGCTTAAAGGTACTATCAGGATACACTATTAGTGGTTTTTTCTAATAAGACCGGTTCAAGGTATTACATCATTGGTAAAGTGCCTATTGGTCGTGACAGGCACGCTACGTATAAAGAGACAAAACACGCCCTTTTAATATTTGTTACACTTTTTAATTTAATTAATAAAGGCTATATTTTATTTCTTAGTTAGTGGTTCCCTCGGTGATCCGGCATTTTTTTTCTAAATGCACGTCTTTTTATTGTCCTTTTTTCCTTAGTGCTCTTCATTATGTTCATGTGTTCAGTGGTCTATTCAGTGATCCATTCAATGTGAGTTGCACATCAAACCGTAACTTACAGACCACTGAAATCAGCATGTCTATCACTACTCAATATTGCCCACAATGAGGACCATGAGAGGTTCCCTTTTAGGCTACCTTCACACACGACATCTGGGCTTCGGAAATTCTACTGCAGAATTTCTGTTACTTTTCTGCAGATGGGCAGAATTAACGAGCTGTGCAGAATTTATGTGTTTTTGTTGTGGATTTTGTACATTGAGTTGCATTTAAATGTGCGGATTCTCAACAATGCAAAGTCTACGGTATGTGTGATACTTCTCTCTTAGTAAAACATTAAAAAGTTAATTATGACAAAGCTGCATGCTCAACATCTGGGACCCTGGTAATAAAACTGCATGTCTTTTGCACACATACTTCTTAGTATGCATACAACACAAATATTATGCAAACGATACTACTGCATAAAATATAATTCAACAATTTTGAACACTCAGGTCTCTTTCACACGACCGTTTTTACATTCACCCGTACGCACTTTAAAATTGCATGAATGAAGAATAGCTGTGATCAAGTCCTGATCTTAATTAGCGTATTATCGGTTATTCAAACGGGTGCATTCTGGAAATCCCTTGTTTGGAATCCCTCATCCTCAGAATGACTACTTAATGCTTAAATAGAGCCAGCTGTCTTCTTTTCCCAGTGTTAGACGCAGCTAAACTCTCTCCGCCTCTTTTTTTTTCAGGCATTGAAGTCTATGGGAGCTTGCTGTATATTTCGTCAAAAGATAGGGCAAGACCTATCCCCTGACACAGTGTATAGGATCGGCGACGATCAAGGACGTGCTCATCTGCTTACTTCCAAACTTCATGGACAGTCTCATATAAATACTATACTTATAACTCACCAAATGTCATCATTACCATTAAATCAGCTTCTTTGGGCTACATACGGTAGTAGTTACGGTTTATACCAAATATATGTCCATCAAGTTCAGTTTGGTAAGAGTCGTATTCTACTGCATACCATATTTGGTGGAAAATATAAAAGAGTGTATTGATGCAAATAAATGTATAGAGATACCTATAAGGAAAACCCAGAGTAGGAAATGTTTAGCTGTACTGTAAGGACTGGGAAGACTGGCAGATTCACTTTAACCCTTTGCAATCCAATTTTAGATTCAGGGTTTCCTAAGGGGGCTTTCTCTTTCTGCCATTATACAATGGCGCCATCTGCTGGCTAGAGCCAGTACTGCAGTATGGGACATGCTGAAGAGGCCCCCGACAACAGAGCGGCCAGTAATATACAGTAAAAATACCCTGCCGGACATTGGAGCTATACAGCCTTCAATCAGAATGTCTTTAGATGTCAGACAGTGGATTAGAAACGGTTAATATACAGTTCATTCATAACCTGTCTTCTATCTTTCTAACTCCTTTGTACTAATACTGAAAACTAAATCCCGTCAAATAGCTGCAAAGCTAAAATTTAACAACTAAGAAAAAGAACAGAAAAAAACACCGAACAATGTAACTTATTTCAGTGTTCTGCAGTTTAGCTTTATAGCCAGCCACACAGATGGTATATTAAAACTATTCATTATAATGATATACTGCATTTAAATATTTAACTGCAGTTGTTTGCGCTTTAGTTGCACAAATCTGAATCGCTACAATGCTATTTTGTCCTTCGACTATTAATTTAATAAGAGAAACACCCATCATTTAAAAATATCAATCAAACTTTCTCAGTGTTCATATGCCGGACTCCAACATTTACCAGTTCTTTATGGGTTCAGTCAGATGCGCAAATTTTTCACGCATGTATAGGTATGGGAAAAAAATCGTGCGACCGGGTACATTTGCACGCACATGTTCATCTTTTGCAGGTGCGAATTTTAGAATTTTAAGCGCTTGTAAAAAACGGACATGTGACCACTTTCATTGGAAAGTATTGGTTCTAATTAGAGATGAGCGCCCATGTGACTGAGCCCTCATGCTGCACGTTGATTACCATTAAAAAAATCTAGGTCAGAATTGTTGCTTTTCATTTATCTGCTTCCAGAAAAATACAATAAAAAGTGACTAAAAGTCACATGTACCACAAAATTATGCCAATGGAAACTACAAATTATCCCGCAAATTATAAGACCTTGTACAGCTTCATTGTCAAAAAATGTAAATGTTATGAGTTTTGGGATGCAGCAATACAATTATTTTTTAAAGTATTTTTATTGAGAAAAAGTAGTAACGCATAAAAATATATATAAATTCGGTATTGCTGTAATCGCTTTGACCTACAGAATAAGGGCTTACTCACACGAGAGTATATCGGCTGGCCGATATACGCTTCCATCTTATGCATTGGATTCCAATGCATCAGATCACACAGGCCATTCCTGCGACATAAAAGTGCCCGGCCGGGCAGGAAGTATAGTCATGGAACTATCTTCTTGGCCTGACTACGGCTGCTGCCATAAACTCCTATGGGAGCCAATGACAGCGGCCAGAGAAGGGAGGTGGAAGGGAGTTTAGCAGCGTGACTTGTAAACTCCCTCCTCCTTCTCTTCTCCTCTCTGCCCCTTGCCGCTGTTTGCAATGGGAGGGGATGGGGCACAGCTAAGCTCCACCCACCCCTCCCATTGCTTGCTGTGGACAAGGGGCGTGGAAGGGTTGAGAACTTAGCTCCTCCCCTGTCATGCCCCCTTTCATTGCAAACAGCTGGAGAGAAGGAGAGAGGAGGTGAGCGGGTGAGGGGGAGGGAAGTGAAAACGTCGGCCGATATACACTTGTGTGAATAAGCCCTAAAAGTAACATGTAATTTATACTCCGTGCTGAAGTCCGTAAAACACAGATCTGCCCTTGAGACACCATGCTGCTCGGCTACTCACTGAAGACTGCACAATCTGCTGCCCAGAATGTGAAACATGTTCCCTCCAGATCCAGGAGAGTGCAGGGGAGCTAGTGCAGACAATAGGCAGAAAGAGGCATGTAACATGTACTAATTCAGGGAGGTGGACTGGGTGTGACACATATAGGAGAATATAGCAGGGACATGGTTATGTACATGTGAAATGCCTATATTATGGCATTTCAGCTGCAATTAGCTGCAGACAGTACATTAGTATGGGAACATCATGCTGCACTTAAATCATTTGCATCTAATTTTAATGATCAGAAAATTCCTTGAATAAACTCTACAGAATTTTTCCACAAAACTAAACTTTAATTTGCTCAGCTACTTCTGCTCCATAACAGGCTGCAAGCAGACAAGTCTTCTATACATAATATATGGCTAATCAAATACTACAGTATGTAACATTAATTCTGAACTGTATCTCCTACAAATACTGCACAACACTACAAAAATCCCAAAACATTCCAAAATGTATTGTTACAAGGCAAATAGTGGCTATAAACACACAAGACAAATGAGACCCCAGGACAGCTACCATATAGATTTCTTTTTTTTTGTATATATTCTTTTTTTGTGATTGGTAAAAGGAAATGTGTGTGTGTGTGTGTGTGTGTGGGGGGGGGGTTTACAGAAAGCAAAAGGAAACAGGGGGAACAAAGGATAATCACAAAAACAATCATCAATCAAATACATAGCAGATATGAAAATGGTGACAGCTCTGTTGGAAGTACAATGCGTAATGGTTTATGAGTTGTGAAGGCCGGATGGGACTTCGGGGGTAGGGTGTGATGGGCTGATGTGTTGACTTGAAGAGACTTCAATAGTCAAGGGGTAGCAGAGGGTTGAGAAAGTGAGCTATGTGTGAAAGAGAGCCACATGTTCCAGATGTTGTCGAATCTCGTTGGGTCCCCAACTCGTTTGGCCTTGACCCTCTCGAACGAACAAATCGTGTTCACCTCTTTGTACCATTCTGATATAGAGGGAACGGTGCTGTCTCTCCAGTACCTTGGAATTAATATCTTAGCTGCATTTAGAAAAAATGGGAGAGAGGATTTGTGTTCTGATGCAAGGCCTGGGGTGTCTAAGTTTAGGAGGACAGCCTCAGGAGTAAGGGAAATGTTGGATTTGAAGATGGTGCTTAGCTGCTTCTGAATCTCCAACCAGAAGGGTTGTAGAAGTGGGCATGAGAACCATATGTGGGAGTACGATCCGATGTCATCTGAACATCTCCAGCATAGCGGGGAATAATCAGGGTCTATTTTGTTTACCATATAGATTTCTAGTAACTCGTCAGCACCATATAATAAATAACAATTAAATACATAAATAAATATGAATCCTGGAATATAAATTATATACCCATGTGGAAGGATTTAAGGGGATATTCCGGGCACAGGCTAACATTTTGAAATCGAATGTACATCTTCATGATAAGTAATTTTGCAATACTTTCTTCATGTTCTACCTATGTCACATGACCCTCCGACTGATATATCTCCACTTCCTCTGACATCTTGTCCACATTTGCTACTCCCTCCCATCCATAGCCTCCAACTTCCTGTGAGCACTGCATGATGGGAGGGCAGGAGCGGAAGCTCATGTGCAGTTCAGAGTGCCGGACGGTACTGTCTGTCGGCTTCAGTGGGGTTTTTCTGGCTCTCAGTTAGAGGGAGGTTGGTGCCCAGAAAACCCCTTTAAAGGAAATCTGTCACCAATTTTTTGGCCTACAAATCGACTATACTATGCAATGTTTGCTCTATGTGAAATCCAGAGATACCACTCTCAGCGATGTCTCCAGCTCCTCCTGCTGGAGCTGTCATTCATTCCACGGTCACTGTGCTTGCTCAGTGCGGTGCAAGCGCAGTGACGGTGGATCACATGACATCTCCAGCAGGAGGAGCTGGAGTGCCACTAAGCATTGAATGGGGGTTTTCAAACAATGGGGAGGGAGAGAGCCCAGACCTCAGGCAGTGGTGGATGACCTACTGAGCAGCTCATTTGCATTAGGTGTGGGATAAATCTTAAAACTGATATCTGAAAAGTGGAGCCATGTTGCAAAGAAATAAAGGTATCTAGGGATTACACACAGTGCACATCGTATAGTATAGTCTGTTGGAAGGTCAAACAATAGGTTAACAGACGTTCTTTAAGACCAGCATACATATTAATCTATGTACAATTCTATTAGCAACAAATAGCCCAGTCTACAGTGTGTATTAATGGTTCATTATTTTACACTACGGGGGACCTGTAGAGATGGCGTCACATGTCCGTGTTATGTGAGGGGAATCCCAACAGGTTCCCCATAGTGTAATATGCTGCTTTAAAGTTGCAGGCAGACGACAGGAATACCCAGGATTTCATTCTATATTAGATGTATTTACTGTTAAATGAGCACTCCTCCTTCATTTGATTAAGAGCTTATTCACACGGGCGATCGCGATATTGTGCTTGCCACTGTGCATTTTTCATGGCGATGCAAAGTGTTTTTGATTCAAAATCGCATAGTTTTTCTGAAATTGCAATCCCCCCGAGTCTGTTTTACGCACGTTATAAGATCACAATTGTTAACCACCGATTTCGATGGGAAACTTTACATCACACTCGCATGCACATCGTGCTATGTGATGACTTTTAACCCTTTCCAATCCAATTTGTATCCTGGTTTTTCTAGGGGGCTTACTCTTTTTCTGCCATTATACAATGGCGCTACATGCTGGCGAAATCTAGTACTACATGAGGTGACACGTTGGATAGCCTCCGACAGCAGAGAGGCTGGCAATATACAGTAAGAGAACCCCCACGGACGTCTTCCAACATCAGAGCTGTACAGCCTTAAATCATAATTTCTTCAGACGTCAGACAGTGGATTGGAAAGGGTTAAGGTCCCATTGAAAACAATGGGTGAGCTGTTCCAAGAGAATGCCCAAAGATAGAACATGCTGTGTAGATGAATCCATTTCATTTACAAAGCATGTCCATTCATTAGTAGAGATGAGCGAACGTGTTCGTCCGAACTTGATATCCGTGCGGATATTAGGGTGTTCGGGATGTTCGTTATTCGTAACGAACACCATGCGGTGTTCTGGTTACTTTCACTTCCTTCCCTGAGACGTTAGCGCGCTTTTCTGGCCAATTGAAAGACAGGGAAGGCATTACAACTTCCCCCTGCGTCGTTCAAGCCCTATACCACCCCCCTGCAGTGAGTGGCTGGGGAGATCAGGTGTCCGCCTAATATAAAAGTCGGCCCCTCCCGCGGCTCGACTCAGAAGCCTTGTGAGTTAGTGAGGGACAGTGCTGTTTGTACCGGAGCTGCTGTAGGGAAAGAATTGGTAGTTAGTGTAGGCTTCAAGACCCCCAAAGGTCCTTATTAGGGCCACTGATAGCTGTGTGTTGGCTGCTGTTAGCAGTGGCAATTTTTTTTTTCCTCAAAATCGCCTCTGCAGAGCGTTGCACCCGGCATTAGGGACAGAAGTGTTGCATAGGCAGGGAGAGTGTTAGGAGTGAGTGTAGCCTTCAAGAACCTCAACGGTCCTTTCTAGGGCCATATTTAACCGTGTGCAGTACTGTGCTGGCTGCTGTTAGCTGTGCTGCATATGTTTTTTCTTCTCAAAATCGCCTCTGCAGAGCATTGCACCCTCCATTGATACTGCAGGGAAAGAATTGTGTAGGCAGGGCCACAACACAGTTATTATTCATTGAATATACGCAGTGCGGCCTTTTGCTTGTAAAACAAGTGAAAATAATTCTATTTGTCCTGCCTCTGTCCGTCCTAAGGGCGGTGGACACGTGTCGGCTGCGTGTGCAACGTTTAAAAATCAGACGCACCCAGCTACGGTTTACTCCTGGCTTCGCCATTTGCTTTCCTTAATTGGAAAAAAAATACCTGCTCTGCCAGAGTTATAATAACTCTGCTACCCTCAAGTTCTGTGCCACATTAGCAGGGCCACAGCACAGTTATTAAACTTCTCATGTTCATTGAATATACGCAGTGCTGCCTTTTGGTGGAAAAAAACTGAAAATAATTCTATTTGTCCTGCCTCTGTCCGTCCTAAGGGCGGTGGACACGTGTCGGCTGCGTGTGCAACGTTTAAAAATCAGACGCACCCAGCTACGTTTTACTCCTGGCTTCGCCATTTGCTTTCCTTAATTGGAAAAAAAAATACCTGCTCTGCCAGAGTTAATAACTCTGCTACCCTCAAGTTCTGTGCCACATTAGCAGGGCCACAGCACAGTTATTAAACTTCTCATGTTCATTGAATATACGCAGTGCTGCCTTTTGGTGGAAAAAAACTGAAAATAATTCTATTTGTCCTGCCTCTGTCCGTCCTAAGGGCGGTGGACACGTGTCGGCTGCGTGTGCAACGTTTAAAAATCAGACGCACCCAGCTACGTTTTACTCCTGGCTTCGCCATTTGCTTTCCTTAATTGGAAAAAAAAATACCTGCTCTGCCAGAGTTAATAACTCTGCTACCCTCACGTTCTGTGACACATTAGCAGGGCCACAGCACAGTTATTAAACTTAGATTATTCATTCACTAGAGGCAGTGGGGCCTTTCGTTTTCAAAAAAGGGAAAAAATTATATTTGGCCTGCAGTCTTGCGCCAATTTATTTCCTGCCTGTGAAATCAAATTACTGGTAATACAGCATGCTGAGGGGTAGGGGTAGGCCTAGAGGACGTGGACGCGGCCGAGGACGCGGAGGGCCAAGTCAGGGTGTGGGCACAGGCCGAGCTCCTGATCCAGGTGTGTCGCAGCCGACTGCTGCGCGATTAGGAGAGAGGCACGTTTCTGGCGTCCCCACATTCATCGCCCAATTAATGGGTCCACGCGGGAGACGGTTATTAGAAAATGAGCAGTGTGAGCAGGTCCTGTCCTGGATGGCAGAAAGTGCTTCGAGCAACCTATCGTCAACACGCAGTTCTGCGCCGTCCACTGCTGCAAATCCGAATCCTCTGTCTGCTGCTCCTCCTTCCTCCCAGCCTCCTCACTCCACTACAATGACACCTGCTCAGGAGCGGGAACACTCCCAGGAACTGTTCTCGGGCCCCTGCTTAGATTGGGCAGCAGCGGTTCCTCTCCCACCAGAGGAGTTTATCGTCACTGATGCCCAACCATTGGAAAGTTCCCGGGGTCCGGGGGAAGAGGCTGGGGACTTCCGCCAACTGTCTCAACAACTTTCTGTGGGTGAGGAGGACGATGACGATCAGACACAGTTGTCTTGCAGTGAGGTAGTAGTAAGGGCAGTAAGTCCGAGGGAGCAGCGCACAGAGGATTCGGAGGAAGAGCAGCAGGACGATGAGGTGACTGACCCCACCTGGTGTGCAATGCTTACTCAGGAGGACAGGTCTTCAGAGGGGGAGTCAAGGGCATCAGCAGGGCAGGTTGCAAGAGGCAGTGCGGTGGCCAGGGGTAGAGGCAGGGCCAGACCGAATAATCCACCAACTGTTTCCCAAAGCGCCCCCTCGCGCCATGCCACCCTGCAGAGGCCGAGGTGCTCTAAGGTCTGGCAGTTTTTCACAGAGACGCCTGACGACCGACGAACAGTGGTGTGCAACCTTTGTCGCGCAAAGCTCAGCCGGGGAGCCAACACCAACAGCCTCACCACCACCACCATGCGCAGACATATGATGGCCAAGCACCCCACAAGGTGGGACGCAGGCCGTTCAGCGCCTCCGGTTTGCACCCCTGCCTCTCCCCCTGTGCCCCAACCTGCCACTGAGATCCAACCCCCCTCTCAGGACACGGGCACTACCGCCTCATGGCCTGCACCCACACCCTCATCTCCGCTGTCCTCGGCCCCATCCAGCAGTGTAGTTCAGCGCACCGTCCAGCCGTCGCTTGCGCAACTGTTGGAGCGCAAGCGCAAGTACGCCGCCACGCACCCGCACGCTCAAACGTTAACCGTCCGCATAGCAAAATTCATCAGCCTTGAGATGCTGCCGTATAGGGTTGTGGAAACTGAGTCCTTCAAAAGTATCATGGAGGCGGCGGCCCCGCGCTACTCAGTTCCCAGTCGCCACTACTTTTCCCGATGTGCCGTCCCAGCCCTGCACGACCACGTCTCCCGCAACATTGTACGCGCCCTCACCAACGTGGTTACTGCCACGGTCCACTTAACAACGGACACGTGGACAAGCACAGGCGGGCAGGGCCACTACATCTCCCTGACGGCACATTGGGTGAATTTAGTGGAGGCTGGGACAGAGTCAGAGCCTGGGACCGCTCACGTCCTACCCACCCCCAGAATTGCGGGCCCCAGCTCGGTGGTGGTATCTGCGGAGGTGTATGCTTCCTCCACTAAAGCACCCTCCTCCTCCTCCTCTGTCTCGCAATCAAGATGTGTTAGCAGCAGCATGTCGCCAGCAGTCGGTGTCGCGCGGTGTGGCAGCACAGCGGTGGGCAAGCGTCAGCAGGCCGTGCTGAAACTACTCAGCTTAGGCGATAAGAGGCACACGGCCCACGAACTGCTGCAGGGTCTGACACAGCACAGCTTGCGCCGCTGAGCCTCCAACCGGGCATGGTCGTGTGTGACAATGGCCGTAACCTGGTGGCGGCTCTGCAGCTCGGCAGCCTCACGCACGTGCCATGCCTGGCCCACGTCTTTAATTTGGTGGTTCAGCGCTTTCTGAAAAGCTACCCACGCTTGTCAGACCTGCTCATAAAGGCGCGCCGGCTCTGCGCACATTTCCGCAAATCCCACACGGACGCTGCCACCCTGCGCACCCTGCAACATCACTTTAAGCTGCCAGTGCACCGACTGCTGTGCGACGTGCCCACACGGTGGAACTCTACGCTCCACATGTTGGCCAGGCTCTATGAACAGCGTAGAGCTATAGTCGAATACCAACTCCAACATGGGCGGCGCAGTGGGAGTCAGCCTCCTCAATTCCTTTCAGAAGAGTGGGCCTGGTTGGCAGATATCTGCCATGTCCTTGGTAATTTTGAGGAGTCTACCCAGGTGGTGAGAGGCGATGCTACAATCATTAGCGTCACCATTCCTCTGCTATGCATATTGAGAAATTCCCTGCAAACCATAAAGGCAGCTGCTTTGCGCTCGGAAACGGGGGCGGTGGAAGACAGTATGCCGCTGGATAGTCAGGGCACCCTCCTGTCTATTTCTCAGCGCGTACAGGAGGAGGAGGAGGAGCATGAGGAGGATGAGGAGGAGGGGGAAGAGACAGCTTGGCCCGCTGCTGACGGTACACCGGCTGATTGCCTGTCATCCTTTCAGCGTGTATGGCCTGAGGAGGAGGAGGAGGAGGAGGAGGAGGATCCTGAAAGTGATCTTCCTAGTGAAGACAGCCATGTGTTGCGTACTGGTACCCTGGCACACATGGCTGACTTCATGTTAGGATGCCTTTCTCGTGACCCTCGCGTTGCACGCATTCTGGCCACAACGGATTACTGGGTGTACACACTGCTCGACCCACGCTATAAGGAGAACCTGCCCACTCTCATTCCCGAAGAGGAAAGGGGTTCGAGAGTGTTGCTATACCACAGGACCCTTGCGGACAAGCTGATGGTAAAATTCCCAGCCGACAGCGCTAGTGGCAGAAGGCGCAGTACCGAGGGCCAGGTAGCAGGGGATGTGCGTAGATCGAGCAGCATGTACATCCCAGGCAGTGCAACAGTCTTTAAGGGCCTGGCCAGCTTTATGGCTCCCCAGCAAGACTGTTTCACCGCTCCCCAGTCAAGGCTGAGTCGGCGGGAGCACTGTAAAAGGATGGTGAGGGAGTACGTAGCCGATCGCACGACCATCCTCGGTGACGCCTCTGCCCCCTACAACTACTGGGTGTCGAAGCTGGACACGTGGCCTGAACTAGCGCTGTATGCCCTGGAGGTGCTTGCTTGTCCTGCGGCTAGCGTCTTGTCGGAGAGGGTGTTTAGTGCGGCTGGGGGAATCATCACAGATAAGCGTAGCCGCTTGTCAACCGACAGTGCCGACAGGCTAACACTCATCAAGATGAACAAAGGCTGGATTTCCCCAGACTTCTGTTCTCCACCAGCGGACAGCAGCGATACGTAAGCAATACGTAGGCTGCACCCGCGGATGGAAGCTACGTTCTCTCTCACCATCCAAAACGGGGACATTTCTGCTTCTTCAATCTGTGTCTAATATTCCTCCTCCTCCTCCTGCTCCTCCTCCTGAAACCTCACGTAATCACGCTGAACGGGCAATTTTTCTTAGGGCCACAAGGCTCACTCAAATAATTTTTCTGAACAATTTTTATAAGTTTCAATGCGCTTAAAAGCGTTGAAACTTTAACTTGAACCAATTTTTCGTTAAACTGGGCTGCCTCCCACTATACTGCTGCTTCAGAATTGTTACTGGGGCCTGTCTTGAGTGCTACTATTGCTGACATGGAACAAAGACTGCGCTCCCGCTATACTGCTGCTTCGGAATTGTTACTGGGGCCTGTCTTGAGTGCTACTATTGCTGACATGGAACGAAGACTGCGCTCCCGCTATACTGCTGCTTCGGAATTGTTACTGGGGCCTGTCTTGAGTGCTACTATTGCTGACATGGAACGAAGACTGCGCTCCCGCTATACTGCTGCTTCGGAATTGTTACTGGGGCCTGTCTTGAGTGCTACTATTGCTGACATGGAACGAAGACTGCGCTCCTCCTATAATGCTGCTACTGATATGTTAGTGGGGCCTGTCCTAATGCTACAGCTGAAATGTTACGAATTCTGGGCTCTGCCTATACCGCTGCTAATGGTATGTCTCTGGGGTGTGGAAACAGAGGCTTCCCAAAGATATGATGGCGGCGAGGCCATTTCCCACCAACGCGGTTACTGTTAAGGTGCATATAACCACGGACACGTGGAGAGGACACGTAGTGCCTCAAAAACATCCCCCTCCTCCTCCAACAGGGAAAACATTCTTGGCAAATGCCTTTACATTGGTTCGTCTGGTGGCAGTCCAAGAATTTCACCTTTACCGACACAACAAGAGAGCCCCCACACCATCCCACCGCCACGGCCCACTTAATCCTAGCCGCATTCCGAAAACCAACAAAATACAACCGTGCTACTAGGTCCGCAGTCACCACCACATTACCACCAACGCGGTTACTGTTAAGGTGCATATAACCACGGACACGTGGAGAGGACACGTAGTGCCTCAAAAACATCCCCCTCCTCCTCCAACAGGGAAAACATTCTTGGCAAATGCCTTTGCATTGGTTCGTCTGGTGGCAGTCCAAGAATTTCACCTTTACCGACACAACAAGAGAGCCCCCGCACCATCCCCCCGCCACGGCCCACTTAATCCTGGCCGCATTCCGAAAACCAACAAAATACAACCGTGCTACTAGGTCCGCAGTCACCACCACATTACCACCAACGCGGTTACTGTTAAGGTACATATTACCAGTCTGACTGGGGCATGCAGACACCTTGACAGAATGAATAGTGTGTGGCACATAGGTTCCCCATTGCTATGCCCACGTGTGCAGCTCCTGATGGCGGTGGCACAGGATTATATTTCTCATTGCTTCTGTACAGCATTGTGGGCTATCGCCCCGCCCTTTTTAAAGAGGGTCGCTGCCTAGCCGTGCCAACCCTCTGCAGTGTGTGCCTGCGGTTCCTCCTCATGGCAGACGCACTTCTAAATAGACATGAGGGTGGTGTGGCATGAGGGCAGCTGAAGGCTGCGCAGGGACACTTTGGTGTGCGCTGTGGGGGGGAGGGGGGGAGGGGGGGCGGTTGGTCAGCATGTAACCCAGGAGAAGTGGCAGCGGAGTGTCATCCAGGCAGTGATTGTGCTTTGTTGTAGCTAGTGTGGTGCTTAGCAAAGGTATGCCATGCTAATGAGGGCTTTTCAGAAGTAAAAGTTGTTGGGAGGGGGGGGCCCACTCTTGCCGGTATTGTGGCTTAATAGTGGGACCTGTGAACTTGAGATGCAGCCCAACATGTAGCCCCTCGCCTGCCCTATCCGTTTCTGTGTCATTCCCATCACTTTCTTGAATTGCCCAGATTTTCACACATGAAAACCTTAGCGAGCATCGGCGAAATACAAAAATGCTCTGGTCGCCCATTGACTTCAATGGGGTTCGTTATTCGAAACGAACCCTCGAACATCGCGGGAAGTTCGTTTCGAATAATGAACACCCGAACATTTTGGTGTTCGCTCATCTCTATTCATTAGTTAATAATACAAGATTCTCTCCCATGATCTGTTTATACGCAGGACTGGGACAGTAACAAGAGGGCATCCGCTACGGTTAGAGGAAAGAAGGTTCCATCACCAACATGGATGGGGTTCTTTTCTGTAAGAGCAGTGAGACTATGGAACTCTCTGCCTGAGGACGTGGTGATGGCCAAATTGATAGAGTAATTTACGAGAGGACTAGAGGTCTTTTTCAGAGTGCCATGATATTACAGGATATAGACATAATAACCAGTGGGGTTGTTGATCCGGGTCTTGGAGTGATGTGGGAACTTTCAAAAAGTTGATCCAGGGATTACTTTGAGCACCATTATGGAATTTTTTCCCCCATATGGGCTAAATTGGCTTCTGCCTCTTTGTATTTTTTTTTGCTTTCCTCTGGATCAACAAGAAGAGGTGGTGGGGGGTGGAAACAGGCGGAACTAGATGGACATTGTTTCCTTTCAGCCTAACATACTAGGTTACTATGTAAAGAATGGATTTCATATTCATGTGCATTTTGTGTACCTTGCATTGTATAGCACAAAACCCACACGAGAATAAAGCTTGTGTGAATAAGCCTTCTGGTTAAGGCAATGGAACCTTAAAACCTGTGATAGTTAAACTAGTTTAACCCCTTCCCGCTCCTGGACGTACCTGGTACGTCATGGCAGCCTGGTACTTCCCGCAACATGACGTACCTGGTACGTCCTGGAGATAGCACGGGATCACATGTGATCCCGCGCTATCCCGCAGCGGGAGCCGGCTGTCAGTCACAGCCGGCGTCCCGCTCCAACAGCGGGGGGGCATCGGAGATGCGCCCGCCGCTGTTAACCCCTTCCCTGCCGCGATCTAAGTAGATCGCGGCAGGGAAAGAGTTCACAGAGGGATCGCGATCCCTGTGTGTCTCCGGCCGGAACTCGCGATGTTATCGCGAGAGCCCGGCCTGTCACCATGGCAACAGGACGCCAGACACTGGCGTCCTGTATTGCCTGTGCCTATTATCGCTGTACAAGCGATAAGGCATGGCAGAGCAGTAGCTCTGCCATGCCTTATGACAGCGATCATAGGCACAGTGATGTAAGTCCCTCAGAGGGACTCAAATAGTATTAAAAAAAAGAAAAGAAAAGTGTAAAAAAAATAAAAATGTAAAAAAAAAAATGTAAAAAACCCCTTTTTTATGCTTTTTCTAATATTAGCATAAAAAAAGGGAAAAAAAACTAAAACCCCACATATTGGGTATTGACGCGTCCGTAACGACGTGTACAAAAAGTTGAACACGCTTTTTATTTTGTACGACAAAAAGCGTAAAAAAAAACGCTAAAAAACAGAGGCAAAATGCTAATATTTAGCATTTTGCCTCACAAAAAATGCAATAAAAGTGATCAAAAAAGCCGTACATTTCCCAAAATGGTACCAATAAAAACTACAGCTCGTCTCGCAAAAAATAAGCCCTCATAGAGCTCCGTACATAGAAAAATAAAAAAGTTACAGGACTTTGAATGCAGCTATAGAGAAAAAAAAAAGATTTCCAAAAAAAGGGGGTTTTATTGCAAAAAAGTGTAAAAACCTAAAAAAAATATAACAATTTTGGTATCGTTGTTACCGTACCGACCCGCAGAAAAATTTTAGTGTGTCATTTATGCTGCATGATTAACGCTGTAAAAAAAAAAAAAAATCTATGGCAGAATTGATGCGTTTTCTCTCCCTGTTATCATTAAAAAAAAAAAAAAAAAAATTTACGATATTGTCTATATACCCAAAAGTGGCACCGATAAAAACTACAGATCGCCACGCAAAAAACAAGCCCTTACACGGCCGTGTCCACGGAAAAATAAAAAAGTTATGGCTTTTGAAAAATGGAGATGGAAAAATACCAAAAAATCGCTTGGTCCTCAACGCCAAAATAGGCCATGTCATTAAGGGGTTAAAATTTAGAATATTTTACTGTGATTGAAAGTTGGTCTGTAAGTGAGTGAAACCACAGAAGGAGTCAAACACTTCAGTCAAGTGTCTCAGTAGTGCAGCCTCCATTTAACTTCTCAATAAAGCTGCCATTCTAAAGTCAACGATGATAATTACAATAGAAATGACTACAATTAACTTTTCTCTAACATGAGATACACACAATATCACCATGCACTTAAATAAGAAGGGAAATAATGATGGTATTTGCGGCTAAGTCAAACAGAATGGTTGCTGCTTACCTTATTACTAGCTAAGGAAGGCTTGTGCCAGGTTTTCTAGCCGGTTTAGCAGCAATTGACAGATCCGCACTCAATACGATAATTTATATAACTATATAGACATCCAGCATGATACCAGAGCACAGAAGCGAGTCTCACCTCCCTGCACCAGTTACTGGGAAAATCATGTGTTTTAAATTTGATTCTTATTATTGGCTTTTAATCAACTCATTTTCTCAGAACTGCAGTGGCATAAAACTCTTAGTTATAGTTGTTGCCTGCAGCAAAGTATTTAAACAAACAGTATTAAGGAACATCATATGACAGGACATGACTGAATCTGATGAGCATGAAACAAGCGCCATGGTTCTATATTGTTGTCTAATAGCTATGCCATGTACTGCAGCAAACAGGCTGAATAGATGGAAGTCAAATCCTCTAATGCCTATTACATATTATCTTTAATTGAATACCAATAGAGATGAGCGAGCATACTCGTCCGAGCTTGATGCTCGTTCGAGTATTAGGGTGCTCGAGATGCTTGTTACTCGAGACGAGCACCACGCGTACTCGTCTCGATTAAACGAGCACTGACCATTGAATTCAATGGAGCCGGCAATACAGCCGACTCTATTGAAAGCAATGGGCTGCCAGTGATTGCGGGATGAATTGTCGGGAAGAGCTTAAATATATAAGCCCTTCCCTGCAATTCATCTAGAAATGTGTAAAAATAAAAAATATATATATACTCACCTGGTCCCGGCAGAACGATGTTAGCCCATTGAATTCAATGGAGCCGGCAATACAGCCGACTCCATTGAAAGCAATGGGCTGCCGGCGATCGCGGGATGAATTGTCGGGAAGGGCTTAAATATATAAGCCCTTCCCTGCAATTCATCCAGAAATGTGCAAAAATAAAAAATATATATATACTTACCTGGTCCCGGCAGACGGAGTTCAGCGCGGCAGGCTGCAGTTCTCCTTAACTGCTCTGAACAGCTGTGAGTAGTATTCAGCAGCCGGGGATTTAAAATCCCCGCCTGCTGAATAAGATGCCTCTGATTGGTCACAGCCTGACCAATCAGAGGCATCCCTCACTCACACCCATTCATGAATTCATGAATGGGTGAGTGAGGGCTGCCTCTGATTGGCTCAGGGGCAGCTCTCAGCTGTCCCTGCGCTGAGCCAATCAGAGGCAGCCCTCACTCACCCATTCATGAATTCATGAATGGGTGTGAGTGAGGGATGCCTCTGATTGGTCAGGCTGTGACCAATCAGAGGCATCTTATTCAGCAGGCGGGGATTTTAAATCCCCGGCTGCTGAATACTACTCACAGCTGTTCAGAGCAGTTAAGGAGAACTGCAGCCTGCCGCGCTAAACTCCGTCTGCCGGGACCAGGTAAGTATATATATATATTTTATTTTTACACATTTCTGGATGAATTGCAGGGAAGGGCTTATATATTTAAGCCCTTCCCGACAATTCATCCCGCGATCGCCGGCAGCCCATTGCTTTCAATGGAGTCGGATGTATTGCCGGCTCCATTGAATTCAATGGGCTAACATCGTTCTGCCGGGACCAGGTGAGTATATATATATTTTTTATTTTTACACATTTCTGGATGAATTGTAGGGAAGGGCTTATATATTTAAGCCCTTCCCGACAATTCATCCCGCGTACGCCGGCAGCCCATTGCTTTCAATGGAGCCGGCTGTATTGCCGGCTCCATTGAATTCAATGGGCTAACATCGTTCTTCTCTGCCACAGCTGTTACAGCTGTGGCAGAGGAGAACGATCTTTACGCTGACAGTGGGGGGGGGGGGGGGGGGGTCTCACTCTTGCCGCTATTGTGGCTTAATAGTGGGACCTGGGAACTTGAGATGCAGCCCAAAATGTAGCTCCTCGCCTGCCCTATTAGTTTCTGTGTAGTTTCCATCACTTTCTTGTGTTTTGCAGATTTTCACAAATGAAAACCTTAGCGAGCATCGGCGATATACAAAAATGCTCGAGTCACCCATTGACTTCAATGGGGTTCGTTACTCGAAACGAACTCTCGAGCATCACTGAAAGTTCGACTCGAGTAACGAGCACCCGAGCATTTTGGTGCTCGCTCATCTCTAAATACCAACTAATCATTAGGGTGCATGTACGCTCTGTGGACCTCCACTGTAATGACCCATTTAGACACAATGAGAATCGCTCAAAAAAAACCTCAAAGCTGTCTTTTGAGCAATTCTCGTTCTGTCTAAATGCAGGGACATTGTGCAGTTTCCGTGCATGAGTCATTGATCGCTCAATTCTAGTTTGCTAGAATTGAGCGATCAGCTGTTATCAGTGGAGCAGGCGGTTATCACAGCCAGCTGCGCTGATAAGATTCTTTCTGCTAGTTTCATGCTGTGAGTTTGCAGCGGGGACACTGGCAGTCAGAGCAGAGAAAAATACAGCTGTTTGCTTATGCAAAACAGCTGTATTGTTCTATTAGAGGCCGTAGACGTGTCCCGCTCCAGTTGCATATTCTATAGTAGCTACTTAGCTACTATAAAGTATGCAAAGATGATTGCTCAAAACTGTCACTCAAACTATTATTTGAGCAAGTTTTGAGCGATTATCTTTAAGGGCTCGGTCACACGGGCGTTTTTTGGTCCGATCTGCAGACGCGCTTGCGATCTGCAGATCTATAGACCCAATGTATCCTAATGGGAGCAGGCACATGTCCGTTTTTTATGCGGATGTGCGATAAATTATAGGACACAACGATTCGCAGAACGTGCCTATCTGCATTCTGCGAATCGTTGTGTTCTATATATACGCTCAATGGGGCCGGCGGCAGCAGCGCCGACCCTATTGAAAACATATACTTAAAGATCGTTCTCCTCTGCCACAGCTGTAACAGCTGTGGCAGAGAAGAATGATGTTCGCCCATTGAAGTCAATGGAGCCGGCAATACAGCCGGCTCCATTGAAAGCAATGGGCTGCCGGCAAGCGCTGGATGAATTTTCGTGGAAGGGCTTAAAGTATAAGCCCTTCTCTGAAAAGCATCCTGCAAATGTGTAAAAAGAAAAAAAAAGTATACTCACCTTTTTCCTGCAGCCGGAGCTCAGCCGCGTCCGGCTGGCAGTTCTCCTGAACTGGTCTCTGTAGTATTCAGCAGGCGGGGATTTAAAATCCCCGCCTGCTGAATGGGCTGCCTCTGATTGGTCACAGCCCTCACCAATCAGAGGCAGCTCTCACTCACCCATTCATGAATTCATGAATGGGTGAGTGAGTGCTGCCTCTGATTGGCTGAGTGCAGGGACCAATCAGAGGCAGCTCTCAGCAGTCATTCAGAATCAGGACCATCTGAAGCATTGGATTTCAATGCGTTCATTCAGATGGGCGATATTTAACCCTGTAAAATCATCCGGCCAGAAAAGATAGCACATACGCTGCCGAATCCGGATGGACGATTTTATACGTGGCTGGAAAAGATAGGTCTTGTCTTATCTTTTGACCACGATTAGCCGGCAACTCCTATAGAAGCCTAGGGAAGCTGACGGCAAAGTGAGGGGAAAGGATTTTAGCAGTGGCTAGCGCTGCTATACTCCCTCCCCCTTCCCTTGCAGGCAGCTCCCACAGGCTTCTATGTCGGCAAAGGAAGGGGGAGGGAGTTTAGCTAGCTAGCACTGCTAAGCCATGCCAGCTGGCTCTGTTAAGCCAGTTGAAGGATTTCTCCCCAGCTGACAGAATTCCGAGACCCAGCCGTGTGAATAGGCGAGAAAACGCGAGATTTAGCCGCGCCCTGGTCGCAGCTTTCTCTCACTCATGCATTTTTCGACTGTGATGTGGACAGAAGAAAAACGCATTGCTCGTGTGAAAGAGGCGTAAGTCTCATTTCAGTCAGAAAATTAGGGGTGTTTATTATATCAGAAAAAAGGATCTAATTACTTCCCAAAAAGGATATCAATCTTGACCATAGGTTGCATTGAGTATTGCAGCTCAGTTGCATTCACTTGATTGGGGAAAATCCCATAGAACTCTAGTATTTTACTTATTTTACAGCAGTATGAATATTACAGTATAATGCAAAATTAAACATACCTTTAATTTGAAGAAGAGAACATTAGACTAAAGGCCCCTTCAGGGGCTAACCACATTTCTGTATTTTGCCTCTGTCTTACGTATGGAATACGGAAGTGTGTCCCACCTGACTGTCTGTCTTCTGACCCAAACTCCAAGTACCATAGGAGCATATAATGCTCGGAATTCAGAATGAAAGGGATGAAAATGATCTCAAACTAAATGAAATGTAACAATGAACAATCGTTTCAGCTGACTAATAGCAGCCTATCATTGTCTGGGAAGAAGTCGGCCGTGTTTGAAATGTTGACCTTCCATCTACAACAGATCTTTGTTTGAAAGGATATTCCCAGACAGATCTTTCCAGAACATTGCAGAAAAATCGTTTATTAATTGCCCATTATGATTGAATATGTATGGCCTGTTTAAACAACTGCAATGGCCAATTCAAGGTCTAGAATACATATGGCTGCATTGTCGTAGCAATCATTCCCCAGGCGATTGTTTAACAGCTGTTCAACCATCAACCTATTTCTATCTAATTATGATTTGTAAAGTGCTGTGGAATAAAGATTATTATGTGTATGGCCAGAGGCGTAACTTAAAGCTCCTGGGCCGCAATGCAAAACTTGCAACAGGGCCCCAAATTATAATGCTTTATTCATAGTACTAGGTTCCCTATATGGAGAAGAGAGGCCTTATGGGCCCCCAAGGCTCCTGGGCCCGGGTGCAACTGCATCCCCTGCATCCTCTATAGCTACACCCCTGTGTATGGCTACCTTTTTTTCCCTACTATACGGTACATGGTAAGCTCAAATATTGATAAAATAACGGAAATATTAATTTAAATATTATTATGTCATGAAATTAGAGTCAAAGTCACAGTCTCTCCTGCCGGGATGCCTTTGGGTCTTAGTTAAGGGGATGTTTTCCTTCCCAACCAATGTTTATTTTTATTTTTTTGCTCCATTGCATCTGAAATGACAAATGAAGCAACTTTGTCTACTGCTCCTAGGCAGTTTTATGTGCCATCATTGTTACAGACTGCAAACAAACCCTGCTCAGTCTGTTTCTGAAGTTATATGTCTTCCATCTGTCCCCTTTTCTTTCTAGCCTATCAAATACATACCATCAAGAAGTATGAAACAGATGGAAGGAGTATGACTGCAGGATCGAACTATACACTTGGTTTGCTTATAGTTTGTAACCATGAACACAGAGCTGTAGAAAATGGTAAAAATTGTCATTTTATATGTTTTGGAGCAAAGTCATGTAGTTGTTTTATTTTTATTGAAGAGAATCAGAAACACAATACATGTGTACATACGGTATTACATTTCACATTTTCTTCAATAGAATAAAATACAAACAATAGTTGCTAAAGGGAAAGTCTAGCTAATGGCAATTCTACATT
The DNA here is from genome assembly GCF_035609145.1 of Eleutherodactylus coqui. Taxonomy (NCBI): domain Eukaryota; kingdom Metazoa; phylum Chordata; class Amphibia; order Anura; family Eleutherodactylidae; genus Eleutherodactylus; species Eleutherodactylus coqui. The sequence continues at coordinate 369,848,985 of NC_089837.1, read as the reverse complement.
TGTACAGTTATTGCTGTAAAAAGATGGCGGCAGGAAATAACCTAATTTTTTTCCAAAGACTTTTCAGTTCACAGCTTAAAGGGGTTGTCTCGCGAAAGCAAGTGGGGTTATACATTTCTGTATGGCCATATTAATGCACTTTGTAATGTACATCGTGCATTAAATATGAGCCATACAGAAGTTATTCACTTACCTGCTCTGTTGCTAGCGTCCCCGTCTCCATGGATCCGTCTAATTCTGATGTCTTCTTGCTTTTTTAGACGCACTTGCGCTGTGCGGTCTTCTGCCTGGTGAATGGGGCCGCTCGTGCCGGAGAGCTGGTCACCGCGTCGTCATCGTAGCTCCGCCCCGCCACGTGTGCCGATTCCAGCCAATCAGGAGGCTGGAATCGGCAATGGAACGCACAGAGCCCATGGTGCACCATGGGAGAAGACCCACGGTGCACCATGGGAGAAAACCGCAGTGCATCCCTGGGAAAGGATCGGCGGCCATCTTTGGGAGAAGATTTTTTAAAGTCCTTATTTCGTCGGATCGGTGAGTAGCAAGCGGCTTAAAAACCGCTTTAATTTGCTATTTTATGCCAGGGGGGTAACAGGGGGAATGGGGTAAGGTAAAATTTTGAGGTTTGCCGCGAGACAACCCCTTGAAGTAAAACTATATAAATCTGGGTTCTTCCTAATCATACTGACCCATAGAATAAAGTTGTGTAATTTTGGCTGCAATCTGTTCACTGTAGAAACATCAACCCTCCCCCCCCCCCCAAAAAAAAAGATGGCGCAATCGCATTTTTTCGATTGTACTCCACTTAGAAATTTTTAAAAGTTCTCCAGTAATGTGGTAATTTTAAGTAGTACCATTGAAAAATACAATTCATCCCGCCAAAAAACAAGCCCTCATTTAGCTATGTATATGGAAAAATAAAAAAGTTATTTTTTGAAAGTGAAGAGGAAGAAATTAAATCCAAAAAGGTAGTATCCTTAAGGGGTTAAAGTTAAAGTCTGAAGTGTAGTTACATAGCTATATGGGTTACAGAAGTTACAATTGTGACAGGGCCCCTAAATCAGGGAGGTCCACAGGCCCCTCACTACACTAACTGCACAATTTAAAAATCGTACTAGATCTTCCACACAACACTGTCAGCTTTCTTCTTGATAAATCCATAATTCCCGCCCATGGATCGGTCTCCTCTCCTGTTTCTATTTCCTCTACTGACTTAGAACCATGGAGGAGATTGGACGTGGAACCATGGATGTATAACCACTCTGAAAAATCTGCCGACAGCTTGTAGTTAAAGTAGCAAAATTATTACATTGTGCAATAAAAAATGAAATTTAGGAGGGGAACACTATTAACTTTTCAGGGTAATGTTAGTTTAACCCCTTAAGGTACAATCACGGTAAATATATGGCGCTTGGTCCTGGACTTTAATCCCGGTTGATAGCAAAAATATGACGCCGGATTTAAGCCTCTGCTCCTGCAATCAAGCAGAAGCAGGTCAGGTTCTCAGCTGTTAGTAACAGTTGAAGACCTAGAGGAGGAGGTAGAAGCCGTTTTTAACTGCTTCCGCCTTCTGTTTTCCCGGGCACAGGAAAAGCGGTAGTGTTTCTTCCACTATCAGACCCCGTAATCGCATAACCACCAGGTGCCCCCTGCTACAGCAGAGCAGCAGGGTCCTATCAGACCCTGATCAACTGTGTTAGTGGCTATTATCACAGCTGCAATGGAAAAGTGTGAAATAAAAAAAAAAAATGTAAATGACCCCCAAAGTTCTTATATGTTTTCATGGGGGTCATGGATGTTAAATAAAATAGTTACAAAAATAAGAAAAAAAATTACTGAATAAAGTAAAAATATATACATAAAAAGAAAAATGGTTGCAAGCAAATTCCCCGGTAATGCCAGATATATTACGGCAACTAAAACGCCTTCTGAAAGTGGAGAGACTGGAGACAGAAAAGCGGGCAGAATCTCAAGCATCAAAATTTTTTGGGAAATGGCAGGTATTCATAGAAAGATTCCTGGACCCGGATCAGATCGTGGAATGCATGCATCCATTTAGTAACACATCTTGGTATTTCACTCAGGCAGCAGACTAGGAAGACTAAAAATAACATAAAGGAATATTATTAAGCCACATAGAAGATAAGGTGATGGTATATCCAAGTGATAAATAGAAATCCTACATATTCATACGACGAAATATATAGTAAATTAATGAGAGGAAAAATCAAAGAAGAGGCTTAAGATCATACTCTTATATCCACCTTCTTTCATTTGTTTGTTTATTTATTTGATTAATGTTGACAGTTAATGGTTTATATATGTATATAGATGTTAACTAGAGACGAGCGAGCATCGCTCTTCTCAAGTAACTGCATTCTTGTCCGAGCAGGCTCAGGGGGGTTGCGAGGGTGAGCGGAGGGTGGCAGGGGGTAGTGCGGGGGAGAGAGATCTCTCTCACTCTCCCCTCCGCTACCCCCCGCCGCCCCCCTTGAGGCTGCTCGGATGAGAATGCAGTTACTCAAGAAGAGCTTTGCTCACTCGAGTAACTGCCTTATCCGAGCGTGCTCACTCATCTCTAATGTTAATGACTGCGGTAAAATTACTCAAAGATATTGAATATACAAGACACATTGCATTTACGCTAACACTTTTTTTTCTTTCTTGTAAATAATAGTTTAAATGCACACATGGGCACAATATACATTGAGGGCATTAATTGGTGTTTAACTGAGGTATATGAGTAAGCTAACAAGGGAATCTCCCCTGGTAGATTATGCTTTCCCAGTGGGAATATGTGATTGTGTTCAAGATGCAAATGTAACCTGACTATGCAAACCTCCTGTATCGTAATGTGATTTGGCAATATGTATTTGTTTTGATTATGAGAAAATTGTAATAAAAAGAGTTTAAGAGTGTTAAATGTATAAAGCTTATCTCCCACCAGTGCTGTAGCTCCGCCCACAGCTCACAGGTCCTACAACTTACCAACACCAACCTCCTTCTCACTGAGAGCCAGAGAAACCCTGCTGAAGCAGTCAGACAGAACCATCCGGCACTCTGAACAATGCAGTGCAGTTCTTCTGCTCTTGTCCTCCTATGTTTACAGGATGTTGGAGGCTATGGACAGGGAAGGAAATAGCAAATATCGACAAGATGTCAGAGGAAGTGGAGATATATCCGGTGGAGGGTCATGTGACTTAGTCAGAAAATGAAGAAAGCAGGAAGACCGGGTACAGTTAATCTATTACAAAATGTCCTATAGTGATAATGTACATTAGATTTTAAAATGTTAATCTGTGCCCGGAATACCACTTTAAGAGAGCTAGCAATGCTCCTAGGGGAGCGCAGACTTTTTATATCATCTGTATGCCCCTGATGAAATAGTATATAATTATAGACACATGTACAGTAACTTTCTCTTCCTGAGATCGGCCCACAAAAGAAATCAAATCCATGGGTGGATTTGAATTACGGAATCTGAGCAAGGCACCCGCTTGGAAGATCCGCAGTTCCAGCCTCCGATAGGGAAGCATGGGGCGTCCGCACCTCAATTAACACATGCAGAAAAGAAATTGTAGCATACTCCATTTTAGCGCTGATTCTGTGCGGATGGGCTCCATTAATCTTTATGGAAGCGAGTGATCTGTAGGCTGATACCTTTCCGCTTGCTTGGAGACCAAGCAGGGAGGTGGGGTGGAAGGGGAAGGCCATCACTTTGGGCTTGCCATTTTTTAATTCTGCACAAGCGGTCCGCAGTGCATCCGCGTAAAAAAATTACATCCGTGTGCAGAATCCGCGCATGCCATAGACATGAGGTCTTCTGCCTAGAGAGTAGAACCTGGGCTACAAAGGATACGCACAAAGGCCAAGAGGCATGTATAGTGAATAGGAGAGCCAGTATAAAAAGCTTCTTTAACTGAAAGCAAACAATAACCTTTAGTTTAAACATAGATTGACGGGTGACTCTTAGTTGTCTCAGGCTTATCTCACCTGCTTGTCCAGAAGTATCTGCTTATTTATGCCACTGCATGTAAGTACTATATATAATCGTTCACAGTTGAAGATTTAATATTTTGAGGACACTAAAAACCCTCTGCTGGTATCTCACAATCTATTGAAATATTTTTCGTAGCGTTGAAAAAATAATTCAGGAGTCGATAATTTATGGTTGTTGTTATTTTCTATATTCAGATGTTGTGTATTCAGCTTCATTTGTATTTTCAGGACTCATTTTCTTCTCTTTGGGTTTTAAGATATTTTGAAAGAAACGTAAAAAAAAGACAGTAAACCAAATTAGTGAGGATGGGTCTGTAGGCTATGTGAGGTCTGAAGGCAAACTACTATATAATAAGTAGAAAGCATATCTACAAGCAATATTCTGAGCCAAAAACTTTCTACTGTGAGCTGAAGTATCTAGTATGGTTTCAGTGGACAGTGGTACTGATATAAACCTATAAGACATGAAAGCTAAAATGTAAAAGCTGTTTTTGCCTCAGGAGTGGAACCAGTCACATGAAAGAAAGAAAAGCAATAAAATAACCAAAATAAGAGCCTGAGAGTAGTATGATTTACCATTTGCTGCTGTTCTTTTTATGTTCTGCTCATAGTATGTACATGGATGAATAACTAGAGCTCACGGACTCAAGATAATTGAAAGATGCATTGGATATGTAGGATGCTGTCTGTCTGAAGAATGTCTTGCTGAAAACATTAAAACTTGGGCAGGACAACTATGTTATATTAGTGGGAATTCCGATCAATCTTTGATATGACCTTGGTACACTACAGCTCATTCATTTCACTACACCATAAATAAGGCAAATAAACATGCTAGGGGGAATTTAGCACCAGGGCAACTTTTGATGCCACTTTCCTGGCACACGTTTGTTCCCCTTTCCAGTTTAAAATGCAACAAATTTACCAAATGTTGCACTGTGATGATAAATTTGTTGCATCTTCGAATATGGTTAGAGATTTTGTGTCATTTTGAATACCACCCAGATACTGGAATGAGATTGCAAAACATTTACCAAGTTTTTTAAGAAGTCGCATTTCAGAAATGTAAAGACAAAGCAAATTGAAAGAGAATCCTGCGCTCCCAGGATGACCTATTGAAAGGCAGCATTCCTTCAAGCCAAAGTCAGACTTTTTATTCAAGCCTTGTCTGACTTTGGCTTGAAGCAATGTTGCCTTTCACTAGGTGGCACTGTGGAGGATTTATTCCATCTCCCTTATTTGCATATTACCCAGAGGAGCGTGCGTGGCCATTTAAGTCTCCTCACTTAGTTTATAGTATAGTTGCTCTCCCTAAGGAGAAAAGATAGCGTTTCTGACCCCAGGATGATCGTGACAAGGTTAAGATACTATATTGCAAAGTGCACCATATAGATACTTGTGACACTTACTTTCAAGGAGGGGGATATGTGTCACAGAAGCCCCCTCCTGATAGTGATATCTCGTGCAATTTCTGCCATACAATGAAGTCCTCTGACCAGAGTGTAGTTATTGGGTATTCTTTATATAAATGTGATATGCATTTGGCTTGAAAAAGGTGCCTGCGTGCACCGAAACGTGTTGCCAGCTTCTTGACATAAAAAAGTGCCCTATAACTACACTCTGGTCAGAGGACTTCATATCACTATCAGGAGGGGGCTTCTGTGACACATATCCCCCTCCTTCAAAGTAAATGTCACAAGTATCTACATAGTGCATTGGCAATATAGTTTCTTAACTTTGTCACGGTCATCCTGGGAGTGCAGAATTCTCTTTCAATTTGCTTAGTCTTTTCATTTTATATACTGAGGATTGATCCTCTAACCAGAGGTCCCCCAGTATTCCTGCAGCTCTCCCCTTAACCAAAGTGGACCAATCAGACTTTTACTAAAGGACTTTAGGTGAGGCACCTGGAGACCTCTAGGGTCTCAGGGGCCCACACAAGGGTGAGAACAGACCATTGTTCTTATAGGTGCTTTCCATACACTCCTTTTTATCTTTATGCATTTCAGACATGTCTCTAAATTCTGGCCAAGTGGACAACTTTGAAATTTCGTTTTCACATGGCTGAGAAAATATTGTGAGATGCACAACTCTCGCACAAATATGAACCGGATTCTTTTGAATGGGGTCATACAAATGAGTAATTTTTTTTTCCTGCATTGTGTCACACCACAATGCGATGTGGGAAGCATATCACAACATTTCCTATCTTTGGGCGTGCCCTTGCATCACATCACCCATTGTTTTCAATGGGGCCAGAGGCAGCATTGCACTACATGCTAGGTGCACGTGGTACGATGCAAGGTCGCTCCATTGAAAACAATGATAGAAACTCCGCAATCCTGACACCCATGGTGGAGGATCACTACTTACCTAAGTAATTACTTAAGTCATGCATGGCGGTTTTGAGATAAAAACGCCTCGCAACCGTGGGGAAATCGCATGTTGACAAACGCAATATCGGGCCGTGATGCACAATAAAAGCATTTTTCATTGAGATTTTTCTTGCATGACTGTATTCAGGGAGACATTTTATTTTTTTTTATCTGCAAAGCTATTTGGCAATTTGTTTTTTTCAGGATCAGTTGAGGCTTTCATTTGTACTATTCTGGTGTGCATAGGCTTTTTTTCTCACTTTTTATTGGGACACTGCATAATCCAAATCAGCAATTCTAATACAGTTTTTTACTTTTTTATGGTGTGCACCATAAGGGGCAATTACTTTATAGTATGGGTCGCTATGAACGTAGCAATGCTAATTTTGAAGTATTCTCCCATAGTAAAACATGGTTTATTGGAAAACTGTACAATTTCTTTGAGTAAAAATATTTTTTCTAACCACATTTGTGTGTGCCACAAGGGAACTTGAAGATGCAATGATTTGATCATTTAGATAATGCACTATACTACGTATGTAGTACAGTGCATTCTGACATAGTGTCATTTTCTTCACTGATAGTAAGGCCTATTACTATCAGTGAAGAACTGACTCTCACAGGCCTCCATACATGGCAGACCTGTAGGCCTATAATTTGGCTTCTGGCTGCCATGGCAAAAATCCGTGGCCATGATACGATTGCAGGGATGCGGATGGCGTGGAGGGGGAGCCCCTCTTTCTTCAAACCCCGCAGATGTCAGTGTTTGCATTGATAGCGGCATCTATAGGGTTGAATCACCGAGAATGGAGCTAAGCTGTCAATTACAACCGTGGTGCTGCTACGGGTATTGGGGGTTCCACTTATATCCCGCTGGACTGTATATGTAAGAAGTATGGTGGGAAGGGGTTAAGAGGCTACTCACATCACATTTTTAATTATGTTCACAAATACGTTAAAGTGACCCTCTGGGCCTGGAAAAAACAAAGATGGCCAAACGGCTTCTTTGACTACCTAATGCACACTGTGCATTATTATTAGAGATGAGCGAGCATATTTGCTAAGGGCAATTACTCGAGCGAGCATTGCCCTTAGCGAGTACCCGACTGCTCGGAAGAAAAGATTTGGGTGCCGGCGGGGGTCAGGGAGCGGCAGGGGAGAGCAGGGGGGAACGGAGGGGAGATCCCTCTCTCCCCCCCGCTCCCTCCTGCTCACTGCCGCAACTGACCGCTCCCCCGCGCCGGCAGTTGAATCTTTTCTTCCGAGCAGGCAGGTACTCACTAAGGGCAATGCTCGCTCGAGTAATTGCCCTTAGCGAGTATACTCGCTCATCCCTAATTATTATGCATTGGGTTACTTTAACCCTTTCCAGTCCACTGTCTGACCTGTGAAGACATTATGGTTTAAGGCTGTACAGCTCCGATGTTGGAAGACATCCGCCGGGGTTCTCTTACTGTGTATTGCCAGCCTCTCCTGTTGGAGCCTATCCAACGTGTCACCTCATGCAGTACTGGCTTTAGCCAGCATATAGTGCCATTGTAGAAAGGCAGAAAAAGAGTAAGCCCCCTAGGAAAACCAGGATGCAAATTGGATTGGAAATGGTTAAACATACATGAGAAAACCTATACAAACATATACAATTTTAAGCATACATGTATTTTTTTTAGCTAATACGTTAAACATATAACTCTACATTTCCATGTATTTATGTTTGTCTTTACCCAAACCAGTATACATTTTTCACTGTAAAGTCTTTCTTTTTAATAAAGTAATTGATCACTTGTTTTCTTGTTTTAGGCATTTACAAACAAAAAGATATATGTTAAATGTATGGAAATGTACAGCTTGATGTTTCCATACATTTCCTATTGACTCTAATGTAAAAAAAGAATCAAATCCCAGAAGTGCAGAGGAGAAAAGAAAAAAGCTAAATGACTGAAAGTTCTCCTGTAACAATGTCAATGCATGATGCATTTAGAAGGAGCCATGGTTAGTGTAACACAGCAATATATCTCATAGATACGTTACAGTAATGGAGACATAATATTCTTGTCCAATCACCCTGAGTTGAAATGTAGAGGTATAAGTGACGCCAAATAAACTACTTTAATCAAGAACTCATACATGAAAATTGATTATCAATAATAGGGTGAAAGAAACATAAGCAGTAGAGATGAGCGAACGCGTTCGTCCGAGCTTGATATTCGTGCGAATATTAGGGTGTTCGGGATGTTCGTTATTCGTAACGAACACCATGCGGTGTTCTGGTTACTTTCACTTCCTTCCCTGAGACGTTAGCGCGCTTTTCTGGCCAATTGAAAGACAGGGAAGGCATTACAATTTCCCCCTGCAACGTTTAAGCCCTATACCACCCCCCTGCTGTGAGTGGCTGGCGAGATCAGGTGTTCGCCTAATATAAAAGTCGGCCCCTCCCGCGGCTCGCCTCAGATGCCTGGTGAGTTAGATGAGGGACAGTGCTGTTTATACCGGAGCTGCTGTAGGGAAAGAATTGGTAGTTAGTGTAGGCTTCAAGACCCCCCAAAGGTCCTTATTAGGGCCACTGATAGCTGTGTGTTGGCTGCTGTTAGCAGTGGCATTTTTTTTTTCTCAAAATCGCCTCTGCAGAGCGTTGCACCTGGCATTAGGGACAGAAGTGCTGCATAGGCAGGGAGAGTGTTAGGAGTGAGTGTAGCCTTCAAGAACCTCAACGGTCCTTTCTAGGGCCATATTTATCCGTGTGCAGTACTGTCCAGGCTGCTGTTAGCTGTGCTGCATTTTTTTTGGGCTTCTCAAAATCGCCTCTGCAGAGCATTCCACCCTCCATTGATACTGCAGGGAAAGAATTGTATAGGCAGGGCCACAACACAGTTATTATTCATAGAATATACGCAGTGCTGCCTTTTGGTGGAAAAACAAGTGAAAACAAATCTATTTGTCCAGCCTCTGTCCGTCCTTACGGGCGGTGGACACGTGTGAGCTGCGTGAAAAACATTGCTAAATCATACGCACCCAGCTACGCTTTACTGCTGGCTTCGCCATTTGCGTTCCTTAATTGGGAAAAAAAATACCTGCTCTGCCAGAGTTATAATAACTCTGCTACCCTCACGTTCTGTGACACATTAGCAGGGACACAGCACAGTTATTAAACTTCTCATGTTCATTGAATATACGCAGTGCTGCCTTTTGGTGGAAAAACAAGTGAAAACAAATCTATTTGTCCAGCCTCTGTCCGTCCTTACGGGCGGTGGACACGTGTGAGCTGCGTGAAAAACATTGCTAAATCATACTCACCCAGCTACGCTTTACTGCTGGCTTCGCCATTTGCTTTCCTTAATTGGGAAAAAAAATACCTGCTCTGCCAGAGTTATAATAACTCTGCTACCCTCACGTTCTGTGACACATTAGCAGGGACACAGCACAGTTATTAAACTTCTCATGTTCATTGAATATACGCAGTGCTGCCTTTTGGTGGAAAAACAAGTGGAAACAAATCTATTTGTCCAGCCTCTGTCCGTCCTTACGGGCGGTGGACACGTGTGAGCTGCGTGAAAAACATTGCTAAATCATACGCACCCAGCTATGCTTTACTGCTGGCTTCGCCATTTGCTTTCCTTAATTGGGAAAAAAAATACCTGCTCTGCCAGAGTTATAATAACTCTGCTACCCTCACGTTCTGTGACACATTAGCAGGGACACAGCACAGTTATTAAACTTCTCATGTTCATTGAATATACGCAGTGCTGCCTTTTGGTGGAAAAACAAGTGAAAACAAATCTATTTGTCCAGCCTCTGTCCGTCCTTACGGGCGGTGGACACGTGTGAGCTGCGTGAAAAACATTGCTAAATCATACGCACCCAGCTACGCTTTACTGCTGGCTTCGCCATTTGCTTTCCTTAATTGGGAAAAAAAATACCTGCTCTGCCAGAGTTATAATAACTCTGCTACCCTCACGTTCTGTGACACATTAGCAGGGACACAGCACAGTTATTAAACTTAGATTATTCAATCACTAGAGGCAGTGGGGCCTTTCGTTTTCCAAAAAGGGAAAAAATTATATTTGGCCTGCAGTCTTGCGCCAATTTATTTCCTGCCTGTGAAATCAAATCACTGGTAATACAGCATGCTGAGGGGTAGGGGTAGGCCTAGAGGACGTGGACGCGGCCGAGGACGCGGAGGGCCAAGTCAGGGTGTGGGCACAGGCCGAGCTCCTGATCCCGGTGTGTCGCAGCCGACTGCTGCGCGATTAGGAGAGAGGCACGTTTCTGGCGTCCCCACATTCATCGCCCAATTAATGGGTCCACGCGGGAGACGGTTATTAGAAAATGAGCAGTGTGAGCAGGTCCTGTCCTGGATGGCAGAAAGTGCTTCGAGCAACCTATCGTCAACACGCAGTTCTGCGCCGTCCACTGCTGCAAATCCGAATCCTCTGTCTGCTGCTCCTCCTTCCTCCCAGCCTCCTCACTCCACTACAATGACACCTGCTCAGGAGCGGGAACACTCCCAGGAACTGTTCTCGGGCCCCTGCTTAGATTGGGCAGCAGCGGTTCCTCTCCCACCAGAGGAGTTTATCGTCACTGATGCCCAACCATTCGAAAGTTCCCGGGGTCCGAGGGAAGAGGCTGGGGACTTCCGCCAACTGTCTCAACAACTTTCTGTGGGTGAGGAGGACGATGACGATCAGACACAGTTGTCTTGCAGTGAGGTAGTAGTAAGGGCAGTAAGTCCAAGGGAGCAGCGCACAGAGGATTCGGAGGAAGAGCAGCAGGACGATGAGGTGACTGACCCCACCTGGTGTGCAACGCTTACTCAGGAGGACAGGTCTTCAGAGGGGGAGTCAAGGGCATCAGCAGGGCAGGTTGCAAGAGGCAGTGCGGTGGCCAGGGCCAGGGGTAGAGGCAGGGCCAGACCGAATAATCCACCAAGTGTTTCCCAAAGCGCCCCCTCGCGCCATGCCACCCTGCAGAGGCCGAGGTGCTCTAAGGTCTGGCAGTTTTTCACAGAGACGCCTGACGACCGACGAACAGTGGTGTGCAACCTTTGTTGCGCAAAGCTCAGCCGGGGAGCCAACACCAACAGCCTCACCACCACCACCATGCGCAGACATATGATGGCCAAGCACCCCACAAGGTGGGACGAAGGCCGTTCACCGCCTCCGGTTTGCACCCCTGCCTCTCCCCCTGTGCCCCAACCTGCCACTGAGATGCAACCCCCCTCTCAGGACACAGGCACTACCGCCTCATGGCCTGCACCCACACCCTCATCTCCGCTGTCCTCGGCCCCATCCAGCAGTGTAGTTCAGCGCACCGTTCAGCCGTCGCTTGCGCAAGTGTTCGAGCGCAAGCGCAAGTACGCCGCCACGCACCCGCACGCTCAAACGTTAACCGTCCGCATAGCAAAATTCATCAGCCTTGAGATGCTGCCGTATAGGGTTGTGGAAACTGAGTCCTTCAAAAGTATCATGGAGGCGGCGGCCCCGCGCTACTCAGTTCCCAGTCGCCACTACTTTTCCCGATGTGCCGTCCCAGCCCTGCACGACCACGTCTCCCGCAACATTGTGCGCGCCCTCACCAACGCGGTTACTGCCACGGTCCACTTAACTACGGACACGTGGACAAGCACAGGCGGGCAGGGCCACTACATCTCCCTGACGGCACATTGGGTGAATTTAGTGGAGGCTGGGACAGAGTCAGAGCCTGGGACCGCTCACGTCCTACCCACCCCCAGAATTGCGGGCCCCAGCTCGGTGCTGGTATCTGCGGAGGTGTATGCTTCCTCCACTAAAGCACCCTCCTCCTCCTCCTCCTCCTCTGTCTCGCAATCAAGATGTGTTAGCAGCAGCATGTCGCCAGCAGTCGGTGTCGCGCGGTGTGGCAGCACAGCGGTGGGCAAGCGTCAGCAGGCCGTGCTGAAACTACTCAGCTTAGGCGATAAGAGGCACACGGCCCACGAACTGCTGCAGGGTCTGACAGAGCAGACCGACCGCTGGCTTGCGCCGCTGAGCCTCCAACCGGGCATGGTCGTGTGTGACAACGGCCGTAACCTGGTGGCGGCTCTGCAGCTCGGCAGCCTCACGCACGTGCCATGCCTGGCCCACGTCTTTAATTTGGTGGTTCAGCGCTTTCTGAAAAGCTACCCACGCTTGTCAGACCTGCTCGTAAAGGCGCGCCGGCTCTGCGCACATTTCCGCAAGTCCCACACGGACGCTGCCACCCTGCGCACCCTGCAACATCACTTTAAGCTGCCAGTGCACCGACTGCTGTGCGACGTGCCCACACGGTGGAACTCTACGCTCCACATGTTGGCCAGGCTCTATGAACAACGTAGAGCTATAGTCGAATACCAACTCCAACATGGGCGGCGCAGTGGGAGTTAGCCTCCTCAATTCCTTTCAGAAGAGTGGGCCTGGTTGGCAGACATCTGCCATGTCCTTGGTAATTTTGAGGAGTCTACCCAGGTGGTGAGCGGCGATGCTACAATCATTAGCGTCACCATTCCTCTGCTATGCATCTTGAGAAATTCCCTGCAAAGCATAAAGGCAGCTGCTTTGCGCTCGGAAACGGGGGCGGGGGAAGACAGTATGCCGCTGGATAGTCAGGGCACCCTCCTGTCTATTTCTCAGCACGTACAGGAGGAGGAGGAGGAGCATGAGGAGGATGAGGAGGAGGGGGAAGAGACAGCTTGGGCCGCTGCTGACGGTACACCGGCTGATTGCCTGTCATCCTTTCAGCGTGTATGGCCTGAGGAGGAGGAGGAGGAGGAGGAGGAGGAGGAGGATCCTGAAAGTGATCTTCCTAGTGAAGACAGCCATGTGTTGCGTACAGGTACCCTGGCACACATGGCTGACTTCATGTTAGGATGCCTTTCTCGTGACCCTCGCGTTGCACGCATTCTGGCCACTACGGATTACTGGGTGTACACACTGCTCGATCCACGGTATAAGGAGAACCTGCCCACTCTGATTCCCGAAGAGGAAAGGGGTTCGAGAGTGTTGCTATACCACAGGACTCTTGCGGACAAGCTGATGGTAAAATTCCCAGCCGACAGCGCTAGTGGCAGAAGGCGCAGTACCGAGGGCAAGGTAGCAGGGGATGTGCGTAGATCGAGCAGCATGTACATCCCAGGCAGTGCAACAGTCTTTAAGGGCCTGGCCAGCTTTATGGCTCCCCACCAAGACTGTGTCACCGCTCCCCAGTCACGGCTGAGTCGGCGGGAGCACTGTAAAAGGATGGTGAGGGAGTACGTAGCGGATCGCACGACCATCCTTGGTGACGCCTCTGCCCCCTACAACTACTGGGTGTCGAAGCTGGACATGTGGCCTGAACTAGCGCTGTATGCCCTGGAGGTGCTTGCTTGTCCTGCGGCTAGCGTGTTGTCGGAGAGGGTGTTTAGTGCGGCTGGGGGAATCATCACAGATAAGCGTAGCCGCTTGTCAACCGACAGTGCCGACAGGCTAACACTCATCAAGATGAACAAAGGCTGGATTTCCCCAGACTTCTGTTCTCCACCAGCGGACAGCAGCGATACGTAAGCAATACGTAGGCTGCACCCGCGGATGGAAGCTACGTTCTCTCTCACCATCCAAAACGGGGACATTTCTGCTTCATCAATCTGTGTCTAATATTCCTCCTCCTCCTCCTCCTGCTCCTCCTCCTGAAACCTCACGTAATCACGCTGAACGGGCAATTTTTCTTAGGGCCACAAGGCTCACTCAAATAATTTTTCAGAACAATTTTTATAAGTTTCAATGCACTTAAAAGCATTGGAACTTTAACTTGAACCAATTTTTCGTTACACTGGGCTGCCTCCAGGCCTAGTTACCACTTAAGCCACATTAACCAAAGCGATTAATGGGTTTCACCTGCCCTCTTGGCTGGCCATGGCCAATTTTTGGGATGTACATTAGTACTGTTGATACAGCAATTTTTGTGGGCCCTCGCCTACAGTGTAATCAAATTAATTTTTAGCCCACCTGCATTACAGCTGACATTACCTCAGCTGTGTTGGGCAATGCAATGGGATATTTTTATGTACCGCCGGTGGGTTCCAGGGAGCCACCCATGCTGTAGGTGAACACTGAGTTTTTAATACATCTGTACACTTCTAAAGAACCCGTCTGACTGGGGCATGCAGTGTGGGCCGAAGCCCACCTGTATTACGCACGACATTACTACCTCAGCTGTGTTGGGCAATGCAATGGGATATTTCTATGTACCGCCGGTGGCTTCCTGGCACCCACCCAGGCAGTGGGTCCACAGGGAGTTTAACCTACATGTGTCCACTTGTAAAGAACCCCAGTCTGACTGGGGCATGCAGTGTGGGCCGAAGCCCACCTGCATTAACCCTTTCCAGTCCACTGTGTGACCTGTGAAGACATTAGGGTTTAAGGCTGTACAGCTCCGTTGTTGGTAGACGTCCGTCGGGGTTCTCTTACTGTATATTGCCAGCCTCTCTGCTGTCGGAGCCTATCCTACGTGTCAGCTCATGCAGTACTGGCTTTAGCCAGCATATAGCGCCGTTGTATAACAGCAGAAAAAGAGTAAGCCCCCTAGGAAAACCATATACAAATTGGATTGGAAAGGGTTAAGCACAACATTACTACCTCAGCTGTGTTGGGCAATGCAATGGGATATTTCTATGTACCGCCGGTGGCTTCCTGGCACCCACCCATGCTGTAGGTGCACACGGAGTTTTTACTACATCTGTACACTTATAAAGAACCCCAGTCAGACTGGGGCATGCAGTGTGGGCCGAAGCCCACCTGCATTAAGCACGACATTACTACCTCAGCTGTGTTGGGCAATGCAATGGGATATTTCTGTGTACCGCCGGTGGGTTCCAGGGAGCCACCCATGCTGTGGGTCGACAGGGACTTCACAATAGGGAGTTGTACCTGCCTGTGTCTATGAATTAAAAAGCCCGGTCTGACTGGGGCATGCAGACACCTTGACAGAATGAATAGTGTGTGGCACATAGGTTCCCCATTGCTATGCCCACGTGTGCAGCTCCTGATGGCGGTGGCACAGGATTCTATTTCTCATTGCTTCTGTACAGCATTGTGGGCTATCGCTCCGCCGCTTTTAAAGAGGGTCGCTGCCTAGCCGTGCCAACCTCTGCAGTGTGTGCCTGCGGTCCCTCGTCATGGCAGACGCAATTCTAAATAGACATGAGCGTGGTGTGGCATGAGGGCAGCTGAAGGCTGCCCAGGGACACTTTGGTGTGCGCTGTGGGGGGGGAGGGGGGGCGGTTGGGCAGCATGTAACCCAGGAGAAGTGTCAGTGGAGTGTCATGCAGGCAGTGATTGTGCTTTGTTGGAGGTAGTGTGGTGCTTAGCAAAGGTATGCCATGCTAATGAGGGCTTTTCAGAAGTAAAAGTTGTTGGGAGGGGGGGGGGCCCACTCTTGCCGGTATTGTGGCTTAATAGTGGGACCTGTGAACTTGAGATGCAGCCCAACACGTAGCCCCTCGCCTGCCCTATCCGTCACTGTGTCATTCCCATCACTTTCCTGAATTGCCCAGATTTTCACACATGAAAACCTTAGCGAGCATCGGCGAAATACAAAAATGTTCTGGTCGCCCATTGACTTCAATGGGGTTCGTTGTTCGAAACGAACCCTCGAGCATCACGGGAAGTTCGTTACGAATAACGAACACCCGAACATTTTGGTGTTCGCTCATCTCTAATAAGCAGTAATTCACAATGGAACAACTGCCACACTAAAGGGGAGTGAAACTCCAGTAGTACTAGCTGATCAGAAAGTAAGTGATCACTCTATTGCTGTGATGTCCAGTCAGGGAATAATGAAAACGGCTCTCATCCGCCTGTACAGTAACTGAACAATAGATCATAGATGCTGATGGTAAAACTAATATATATATATATATATATATATATATATATATATATATATATATATATATATATATATATATATATATATATATAAACTCTGTGTGCAAATACTCCAAATAAATAACCCTCAACCAATGATAAACTCATGTGTAGTCGGGGAATGGTGATGAGTGCTCCAATCAGATCATTAGTTAGTGTACACTGGTGATATCAACAACCTGGAAACTAGAGAAGTTAAATAATAAGGCCTCTTTTAAATGAGCATCATTTTGACGCTTCGATAGCCGCGCGAACAAATCACGGCTAACGGAGCAGAAAATAGCATGAACAAAGATTAGCCGCAACCAAGTCGCAGCTATTCTTTGGGATTTTTCACAGCTTGCAGTGAACTAACGCCGCAGCCTTGAAATTCCTTGGTCTGCAAACCTACTTTAATCAATTTAAATGCCTCACTAGAGGCACCTGATATTGTTTAACAATGCTAGCCACTGTTAAACTCCCTCCCCCTTCCTTTTTTAAATGGCTCACATAGACTTCCATAGGAGTCTATAGAGCCTCTAGCGTTTTGCCGTCAAAAGATAGGGCAAGACGCGATAGAAATTTTCGTTGTTAAAATAACGCACCTATTTTCTACCTTTTGACACGCAATGTTTTAGGCGCATCATTCATCTGAAGAAACTAGAGATGAGCAAGCCTTTTCATCTGAGCGTGCTCGGGGGGTGTGGGGCTTTGGCAGAGGGGAGAGAGAGAGATCTCTCTTACTCTCCCCTCCACTCTCCCCTGTTGCCCCCCCGAGCATGCTGGAATGAGAAGGTAGTTACTCAAGAAGAGCGATGCTCGCTCAAGTAACTGACCTTACTGAGTGTGCTCACTCATCTGTAGTAGGAACCCATAGGAAACTATTGGTTCCAATAGGCGAGATTTTTTTGATGCGCCTACTTGGCGTCAAAATAATGCTCGTGTGAAAGAGACCTGAGTGAAACTCTCTGCTAGCTTAATCAAATTCTATAGTGTATACTCAGGAAATGGTGATGAAAGCTCCCATCCACCTGTGTATGATGACAGATTGTTAGTGGCAATGTGCATATTAAACTTTTACGTAAAGAAGCTAATTGGATCTATAGGGTGTAATGTTTTAAATTTAAGGGATTAAATGACCAACTTTTACCTATAATGTGAGGCCACACATTGTTGTTGGGGGAGGGCGGTGGCAGTGACACCAAAAATTACTGTTTGGGAAGGTGTGGAGGGGCATTTTTGGGGCACCTGAGACTGGCACTACTGGGAAAACTGAGATTGGGGCAGCCAGGCACCATGGGAGCATACAAAAGAAGATTTGGGTGTCTCTGTCATGAATTATGGGGCATCAGAGACCTTGGGACAAGGGTCCTTCAGGGACATCTTTGACAGACTATTACTACAAGGGTAACTAAGGGGTGCACTCTTACTACTGGGACCACTGAGATGAGGATTGTTACTACTGTGGCCACTGAGGGGAAGAGGTTGTTACTCTAGGGGCCACTGGAATAACAGAGGTAAAATCATATGTCATGGTAAGCTCCACATCTAGCTACGCTCCCTGACCACACCCTGATTTTTTGGTAGGGGTGGCTCGCTAGACAAGAGACTGAAAAGGTTGGGAAAAACTGTTTTACGGGCATCTACGGCAGCGAGACATTATGGAACCATATGAAAAAAGATGTGGGTGTCTGTGGCATGCACTATGGGGCATCGGAGACCTTGAGGTCAGAGTCCTTCAGGGACCGAAAAAGGTTGGGAAACACTGATCTATGAGTACGTCAAGCAATATATTTTCATACTTTTTAAATAACACATAAATGCTCCACTGATGGCTGAACCATTATGTGAACAGCCCCTAAGTTATTGTCCTTAACTGCCATTGTAGATTTTAGTGCTACCTATAGAAGAAGAAAAATAAACCACGGACTGTGCTTGGCTCTGTCCTGTCAAAATAAATGCTATTTTATACTTACCATATCTGATATTTCTACATGAGTCAACACCTGCCAGCGTTCACTTCTCTCCTACTACCGTGTTTTCTCGAAATGAGCCCTATCCCGATAATAAGCTCTACCCCGCTTTTTTGGGAGGCTTGAAATATAAGCCCTCTCCTGAAAATAAGGCCTAGCTCAACTACATTTAAAAAAAACCCCTAGCAATACTTATCTAGCCGGCCTGGTCTGAGTCCCTCGCGTTGGACTCCAGCACTGCGGCAGGCTTTCGTGTCCTCAGCATTGACACAGCACTCTATTTCTGGTGATGGGGCTTTGAGTGGTGTGTCAACGCTAAGGATATGGAAGCCTTCTGCAGCGCCGGTGACCAGCGTGAGTGACTCAGACGCCACAGGCCAGGTGATTGTAAGACCCCCTACTCCTCAAAAATCAGACACTGTGTTTCTTTTGGGGCAAAAATTAATATAAGACTGGGTCTTATCTTTGGGGACACGCAGTAGCACTAAAACAAATCCAATCAGTCTCAGCACTGCTGAGATGGCAGAAGGACTCTTCCTTCCTACAAGCTCTCACCTTGACAAGCACAGCAAGCAAAAGTGAGCATAAAACTACAGTATCTGAGGCTCTCTAACAAGTAATGCACATATAGCACTATATATATATATATATATATATATATATATATATATATATATATATATAGACAATGTTTTCCCTCTCTTGAAATGTTTTACTATATGAAACTGCAAATATATATCTCATATTTATCTCCTATCTATGTATCCATCTCCTATCTATCTCTATCTATCTCATATCTATCTCTCTCATATCTATATCTATCTTCTATCTATCTCATATCTATATCTATCTTCTATCTATCTCATATCTATCTATTTATCTATCTATCATCTATCTATCTCATATCTATCTATTTAACTATCTATATATGTATCTCATATCTATCTATCTCTCTATCTATCTTCTATCTATCTCATATCTATCTCTATCTATCTTCTATCTATCTCATATCTATCTCTATCTATCTTCTATCTATCTCATATTTATCTCATATCTATCTATTTATCTATCTATCTATCTATCTATCTATCTATCTATCTATCATCTATCTATCTCATATCTATCTATCTATCTATCTATCTATCTATCTATCATCTATCTGTCTCTCATATCTATCTATCATCTATCTATCTATCTATCTATCTATCTATCTATCTCATATCTATCTATCTATTTATCTATCTCATATCTATCTATCTATCTCATATCTATCTATCTATCTATCTATCTCCTATCTATCTCATATCTATCATCTATCTATCTATCTATCTATCTATCTATCTATCTATCTATCTATCTATCTATCTATCTATCTATCATCTATCTATCTCATATCTATCTGTCTCTCATATCTATCTATCATCTATCTATCTATCTATCTATCTATCTATCTCATATCTATCTATCTATTTATCTATCTCATATCTATCTATCTCATATCTATCTATCTATCTATCTCCTATCTATCTCATATCTATCTCATATCTATCTATCTATCTATCTCGCATCTATCTATCTATCTATCTATCTATCTCATATCTATCTCATATCTATCTATCTATCTCATATCTATCATCTATCTATCTATCTATCTAGCTATCTATCTTCTATCTATCTCCTATCTATCCATCTATCTTTCTCAACATGTTTGTTGACTAAGACCAAAAGAGAAGATTAGATCTGACATGGGAACCTTAATTTGGAAGGCCCTGAGCAGCTAAGCAGCTAAGCTCTGAATTCTTGAAAAACACATAATTCTTTGTAAATATACATTTACATCAGCTGTACATGCTGCCAAGTCACCAGATGTCTCTCATGTCACAGCTTGCAAGGATTTTCCCTAGAAATGACCATGTTTTTTTTTTTTTTACAAATAACACAAAATTATCCCGATTTGTTTTAGATCCAGTTAGCACCACCAAATGCTGTTTTCTGGATCTTGTATTCTTCCATCATATAATACAAATTATTGAAACTGAGAAAAATTTAACATTTTAGTAAACGTTATTACCAGTATCCTGGCTTATACGCTCATTACTTTTCACTATCTGGTGTGTTGAAGATGTTGGAGGGTGGGAAGGAAACAGTTGGAAGGTCAAGTTACAGAAATAGCGTAGCATTATGTGTTATGCTGTTTCCACAGCTACCATTCACTTCAATGGTGGCCGGTAACTTTAACACTAGTTCTCCATCCCTGCTATAAAAAGCCAAGATGGGAATACCCCTTTCAGGGTATATTCACGGGTAGTAGAAACTTCTGCAATCCATTTCATATCTCTAAACAGGGTTGTTTTTGCAGCATGTGCATGGATTTCTGCAAACCACATTTGGATGAATGGGACAGTTACTGAAATTTCTGCAACAGATCTACCTCATGTGAACATACCATAAATTTCAACAAATTCTACATTCCAACGAGAATAGATGAAACTAATGAGTACCAAAATACCCATAGAGGAGGTAACTAGCAAACCTGTAAGTCAGGAATACTCCATTTTTTCATTCATAGCGCAACATTACTTGCTGCTCTACATTTTGAATTCAGACACCCCTATAAACTGTTAACAATCTAGTATTTTAATTTTTTACTGAACTCACCATTACACAATGTTTATTAAGATCATCTAAATCACTCCACATTCTATTCAGCCTATCAACATTGGGACTTTTGGTAAGATGTTTTAGGGCTAGTTAATAGAGATGAGCGAACGTACTCGGATAGGCACTACTCGTCCGAGTAATGTGCCTTATCCGAGTACCGCTGTGCTCGTGCTCAAAGATTCGGGACGCGCTGCGGAGCGGGGAGCTGCAGGGGAGAGCGGGGAGGAACGGAGGGGAGATCTTTCTCTCCTTCTCTCCCGGCCGCTCTGCCCCGCTCCCCGCTCCGACTCACCTGTCAGCAGCGGAGCGCCCCGAATCTTTGAGCACGAGTACAGCGATACTCGGATAAGGCACATTACTCGGACGAGTAGTGCCTATCCGAGTACGTTCGCTCATCTCTACTAGTTAATGAATAGCAATGCAACTACTAGGCTACACTATGTCTAGAGGAATAGTCCAATAAAGAAAGTCCAAAGAGTCAGGAGAAGAACAATTGAACTCACACTTGCCTCCTCAATATGCTTGGTGGTTACAGGTATTTAAATGGAGATACAGTTCTTTAACAGTTTCTCACAGGCGGTACTAATTGTGGCTAATTCTCTTAGAATTCTCTTAAAATCCTTCCTCGACCTCTGAGGTATCCTCACGACCCTGGAGTCTCTAGCCTCTTTTTAAGGAGCTTTTCCATCAATGGTGCCATTTTCTGTTTTTTTTACCTGGACAGGTCTAGCAGGCTGCAGGAACCAGCTTTGCGTGGCTTTGTGGTCATCTACTCAAGAGCAGCCTCAAAACTTGTTTCGACCTTGGAGAAGGGTAGGATTAGTTGCAGAAAAATAGTGAAGCAAGTGTTCCTCAAACAAGCAGAATTCTGATTCAATAAATGTGCTGGGCTTTTTGTAAACTAATTTCCACCCACCAGCCTAGCTCTGATTGGCTATGTGTGCATCACTACAAATGGGGCTGAAAAAAAACCTTTTTGTGCTGTGTGGGTCAGGAAAGCTATCAATCACTAATAAGACCACCCACTGGACTCCTAAGTCCATAATGAGCAAAGACAAATAAATAAAATACAAGTATTCTCAATCTTTCCCAATAGAATTATATATAAATTAGCTAAGCTCCTCCTGTAACATGATACTGATATATTAGATAGCTTTTTTAAGGTTTAGCAGGGGGTAACGGGGGAGAGAGTGAAAGAGATATCCCCTCGCTCACCCCCGCCACCCCCCAAGCACACTCGCACAAGAATGCAGTTACTCGAGAAGAGCGAGGCTCAATCGA
The DNA here is from genome assembly GCF_035609145.1 of Eleutherodactylus coqui. Taxonomy (NCBI): domain Eukaryota; kingdom Metazoa; phylum Chordata; class Amphibia; order Anura; family Eleutherodactylidae; genus Eleutherodactylus; species Eleutherodactylus coqui. The sequence continues at coordinate 369,826,827 of NC_089837.1, read as the reverse complement.
GTAACTGACTTATCCGAGCATGCTCGCTCATCTCTAGTCATGAACCATTCTATATCATTGCTAGGGTTTTGCAATTTAACACAATCTGTGCTGTTTTGTAGATCGTGAAAGATGTTAGAAAAGAGGGAGAGTAGTTACCAGGGGCAGAACACCAATGACCCAATTACCAATTGTAACCTAAAATAGGTGCTTCAATGTTCCAGGCTGGGTCCCATAGCAGTATTATTCCTTGCCTTATTCTTACCTTTATTTTCTTTTATTTCTCTCAGTTTTTCTTACCTTTATGCTTTATACATGCTCCTTTTTACAGACCTACTTGTGTGTTTACACTGCTGTGAATTTCAGTTTATATTCATGAACAGTGGGATTCTTACTTATTATCTAGTTTTATGTGTATTGGCCAACCTGTGAATTGCATTACCAATTTTCTAGTAGGTCAGGGGCATATCACCCTTAATACTATACATACTCTCAATTCATAGTGTGCAATGTGAACGTACTGCTCCTTATTATGGCTTTTTCTTTGTTGCTTTGATGTGTTAAAGAAATTTTGCAACAAAATAGATTTGATAAAAGAAATATTTTATGCTCAAGTTCAGTGGCCATTTCCTGATAGTAGAGCTGTAGAGCAATATCACGCATCATAGGCTTCAATACAGCAGATCAGCAGCAAAGTGTTCCTGTAGATTACTTAATACGATACAAGCAATTTTTTTCAGTTACAGATAGTTTTTGTATCTATTCTACTCCATTTTTGCCATTACATTGTTCTACTGCTGTGTAATTAAATGAATGGCATGTTTTCTAGTGTTTTCTGTGTTCATGAAGAATCAGTACTGAATTAAATTTTAATGGCCAATTTGTGTTTCAGGCTCTGTGAATTTTCTCTGGTCACCTTTTTTTTTCATCTTGTTAAAGAGGTTGTAAACTATTAATGGCCTATTCTTAGAATAAGTAATCAATAGTAGATCATCAGGTGTCTGCCACCTGGGACTCCCACTGATCAACGGTTTGCTGGGCCAATGTACTCGTACATGGAGCTGATTTCTGCAGGAAGCAGACAGCTCTGTTCCCGCTGCAGTGGCCAAATTTGGCATTAGACCTATTCACTTCAATGGAAAATTTGCCTGTAATACCAAGCTTGGCCACTGCAGTGAAAACAGAGCTGAGAGCTGTCTGCTTCCTGCAGAAAACAACTCAATGCATAAGCACACCAGCCTAGCAAACAGCTGATCAGCAATGTTTCTGGTCGGCAGACCCCTGTTAATCTGCTATTGAAAGCGTACCCAGTTTATTGGTCATCAATAGTTTTTCAACTGGACAACCCCTTTAAAGGGATTGTTTCATCAGATTACTTGAATTGAATTTAATGAATGGCTGAGTGCTGCCTGTGATTGGCTGAGCACTGTGACCAGACACAGGCAGCGCTCAGCTGTCATTCAATGACGATTGGATGCTGCCTCTGATTGTCACAGCACTCATTGAAAGCAATGCGCTGCAGGCGATCGCAGGATGAATTGTCGGGAAGGGGTTAAATATATAAGCCCTTCCCTGCAATTCATCCAGAAATGTGTAAAAATAAAAAAAAAGTATATACTCACCCGGTCCTGGCAGACGGAGTTCAGCGGCGGCCGGCGGCAGTTCTCTAAACTGCTCTCTGTAGTATTCAGCAGCCGGGGATTTAAAATCCCCGCCTGCTGAATGAGCTGCCTCTGATTGGTCACAGCCTGACCAATCAGAGGAGGTCTCACTCACACACCCATTCATGAATTCATGAATGGGTGTGTGAGTGAGACCTGCCTCTGATTGGTCAGGCTGTGACCAATTAGAGGCAGCTCATTCAGCAGGCGGGGATTTTAAAGCCCCGGCTGCTGAATAGTATAGAGAAGCAGTTCAGGAGAACTGCCGGCGGCCGCAGCTGAACTCCAGCTGCAGCGGAAAGGTGAGTATATATATTTTTTTTATTTTTACACATTTCAGGATGAATTGCAGGGAAGGGCTTATATATTTAACCCCTTCCCGACAATTCATCCCTCGCTCGCCCGCAGCGCATTGCTTTCAATGGAGCCGGCTGTATTGCCGGCTCCATTGAATTCAATGGTCAGTGCTCGTTTAATCGAGACAAGTACCGCGTGGTGCTCATCTCGAGTAACGAGCATCTCGAGCACCCTAATACTGGAACGAGCATCAAGCTCGGACGAGTATGCTCGCTCATCTCTACTGGGGAGTCAATCCAGAATTTTGTACTTCTATATTCGATTGGTATATTTTATATTTTATAGCTTTTAGCCCCAACTTGTCCAAAGGACTACATGAAAGTTTAACAAGGAATGTTCAGTACACCAAACTCATAGATACACTGCGGTCTGTGGACTGTCCTCTTCCTTCAATGCCAGTGAATATATTGTGTCCATGAGACAGTCATTGACAGAATACAGACTTCTGTAAGTGCTGAATTTATTCTGTGGGCAATGTATTGATTGTTTGACCATTTCCAATCCACTGTCTGAGGTATGAAGACATTCTGATTGAAGCCTGTGCAGCTCCGATGTCAGAAGACGTCTGACAGGGTATTCTTACTGTATATTACTGGCCTCTCTGTTGTCGGGGGCCTCTCTGGCATGTCACATACTTCAGTACTGGCTCTAGCCAGCAGATGGCGCCATTGTAAAATGGCAGAATGAGAAAGCCGCCTAGGAAACCCTGAATCCAAAATTGGATTGCAAAGGGTTAAGACATTTGCTGTTAATGAAATTCCTTAAGGTACTTAAGGGCATCATATTTAATATTTTTAGGAACTTCGAGAGGCACATTTTATCTGACTATTACAAAAAAAGGTTGCATGTATAATTGATGGTAAGGGCTCGTTCACACTAGTATACTTGTGTATGTAATATGTAGTAAGTAGGCAAACACGCACTGTATTTCCATGCACAAAAGTCCGCAGGAGGAAAAAAATTGTAAAGTGACTTAAAAACAATCTGATTAATTGATCAGCAAATTGAAAACCATAAACAAGTAAATGCAGTGTGCTGTAATGACTTTTTGTTATGCATATGATGAAATCTCCTTCATTCTCTCCACTATAATAGATAAATCCTTTTCAGTATGAGGAAGCAAACCACATTTCCTTAGCTTCTGGTGTTTACCATGAGTCATATCGGTAAATTGGGTAAATGTAGCATGGGGAGTGAACTTTATGATCTCATCTAGGTTATTCTACAATACATGTTGTAAAAGACTTCTCAATAGTTATGGTTAAATAAACTGTCATATAAGGCGAGTGGCTTGTAAGTTCTTGAAAACAAGCCACTCGCCTCATAAAACTCTTTGTAAATTGCTATAAGGAAACTGAGACATTCATAATATATACTGATCAGCGATGAGATTAAAACTACTGACAGGTAAAGTGTATAACATTGATTTTTATGACATTGATTGATATTGTGACACGGCAGCTGTCGTAAAGTTCAATATATTAGGCAGAAAGGGAACAGTCAGTTCTTGAACTTTATATGTTAAAAGCAGAAACAATTTACATAAGACTCTAAGTGACTTTGACAAGGGCCAAACTATGATGGCTAAAAGTCTGGGTCTGAGATGAGATGTTTCCAGTATGCAGTGGTTATTATCTACTAAGGACAACCAGGGAACCAGTGACAGGAACATGGGCACCCAATTGTCACAAGTGTTATTTAAAGTTACATGTATGGGATTCAGAGTGTCCCGCCCAAGCATGTTTTTGTACTTCCTTGTGCAGTTATGCTCCTCTTACTTTTAGTGTTAATGCAATGTACTGCAGGTATTGCATATAGTTATTTGGTGACACAACTTGCATAGTATGGCATAACATGACACGGGAAGGATATACCTGTGTGTCATGTTATGTAAGGGTAATGCAATGTAATGTAATATACTGAAGGCGATGATTAGTACAGTGATGTTGAAGCAAGTGTCACTACATGCAGGTGGAGCTAAGGTCTAGATAAAATAGAAGTTCCCACTGGACCAGTAGTTGTTGACAAGGTTCTATTAGGTTGTGCTGCTGGGATCTTTTGTTCTATATGGGTTTCCAGCAGCACAACTTCACAGTTGTGGGATAGTTGAACTCGCTGAGTGTGGAGTTTCTCCAGCCAGTCAATCTGCACATAAATGCCAGCTCCTCTGCTAGAGGATGCTGGTCATTTTATTCATTCTGTCTTATCCCCACTCAGAGCTTTGCGTTGTACATGTTTAGTCTGAAGTGTATCTCTCACCTTCCCTCAGGACGGTCTGAACACCTGTATTCCTGGTCTGCATCTTATGCAGAGTCCCTCTCCCCTTCCCTTTGACAGGTGCGACCTCCAGACAGCGGTTCCCTTTACATCAGTTTGGTGTCTGACTCTTTCCCCTTGGTGTAAGGACACTTGCACCAGCTTTGGTTTACTAGCTGTATGCATGTGAGTTCTGAGTGGGGTTACTCTTCTGAATGGTTTGCATTACCTGGTGTGTTGGTGTGAACAGCGATGTGTTCTGTTGGGTCTGTGCAGCTGGCCAGACATGCAGTATATGGACCGTCCTGTTCTGTGTGGTATGCTGTACCTGGTGTGCTGATGTGAACAGTGACGTGTTCTGTTGGGTCTTTGCAGGTGGCCAGACATGTGCTCTATAAACAGCTCTGTTCTGTATGGTATGCAATACCTGGTGTGTTGGTGTGAACAGCGACGTGTGCATTGGATCTCTGTAGGTGGCCAGACATGTTGTGTATGAACCGTCCAGTTCTGTGTGTAGGTTTGAATGGTAGTGTGTCCTGTATTTGGTGCATCTCTCCGGATTCTTAATCAGAAATAGCCAGGTCAGAGATGAAGATGGTGGGGCCGTCCTTATTAGGACGCTTGTCCCGCTTGTATACAGGGGTTTCCAACTTCCCCTGATTAGTGAGGGACAGGTGTTTCCTTCTTTCTTTGCCTGGAATGGTGTAATCTGTCCTAGCGAATACTGTGAGTGTGTTTGCTGTTTTACAGGGACGCCTCTCTATGTCCGTGCTGGGTATGGTGCTCTCATACCCTGGGATGTGTGCAGACCACTTCTGGATGTAGTGAGCAGCCGGGTGACGTAGGTACGCTCACCCGACATCCGAATGGGGTCCGTACACATCCCAGACACCTCCCGACTATCGACCATTGGCGGTTTGATAATGTAAGCCCCTGTTTTACCTATATATTAAATGATGTAATTCATGTTTGTTGTACTTGAAAAAGTTGCGGTGTTCGTGACGAAACACGTTGTACAAGATTTTATAATATTAAAGATTATTAATTTGATCTTTAGCTTCCCGTTGGGTTTTTTCCTACTGGAGCACCGAGCCTTCCTTTTTCTATTGACGATTTGTTTAATGGTCAGACCCCATATAGGAGTACAACTGGCTGGGCAAGCTCTCCTGTCTACAAGTCGGGATTGCGGAACTATACCCGTGGACCATCCAATTTGTGGATTTTCTACACGCTGACCAGGACGTGGAGGTGTTGGTGGGTGACCGTCCCCTAAGTTATCCCACTGGCACCGGGTAAGTCCTGGCTTTTCTTCAAATTTGGCTATACCTCTGTGTTTTTTTTGAGCTGGAGCACTGTCCCTTACACTTAGTTTTATTGTTATGACTGATTGGTGTATACTTATTACTTTATTTATTTAACCATCCTCCTTTTGAAACATTTCAGAGCTGATAGAGTCAGCAGCTGGAAAAGAGATAAACTTCTTATGGTACATCATCCATTAACTACTGTATATACTCGAGTATAAGCCTAGTTTTTTAGGACATTTTTTTTGTGCTGAAAAGGCCCCCCTCCACTTATACTCAAGGCAGGGAAGGCTTAAAAAAAAACAAACTCTATACTCACCTCCCAACCGGCGTCTGTGTCTCCGGCGGCGGTGCGGCAGACTCCTTGAATTCTCTCTGCTGTCAACCCGCACCGTCCTCTTTGCTCAGCTCTGACATCCGCCGCCATCAGCGCTGTGTAAGTAGATGCTGTGATTGGATTGCCAATCACAGCCGGTGCTCAATTATTCATAGCCAATCCAGCTGCTTTAAAATTCTCCCTGCTCGGCTTTCAAATCCCCTGCCGTCAGTGCTGTGTAAGTAAGCGTTGTGACTGGATCGAGCGCCAGCTGTAATTGGCTGGTGCTCAATCCAATCACAGCGCTTACTTACACAACACTGACAGAGCCAAGCAGAGAGGACGGTGGGGGATTACAGCAGGGAGAATTCAAGCAGCTTGTCACACAGACACCGGCTGGGAGGTGAGTATGGAGTGTGTTTTTTTTTTACCTAGCATATACTCAAGTATAGCTCAGCTTATACTCAAGTCAATAAGTTTTCCCAGTTTTTTGTGGGGAAACTTATTGTCTCGGCTTATACTCGGGTCGGCTAATACTCGAGTATATATGGTAATTTTGACAGTATCCTGTACTTTGTTGGACAAGTATTTTTACACAACATAACAGTTCTAGTGAGCTGTGACTTTTAATTTTACCATATTGGATGCATACATACGGTTCTACGGATTAAGGTTGGTAAAGGCCCCTAGACAAAAAGTTTGTTAGAGACTCTCAATCCTTCTAAGGGATCCAGACATGGCCTAACTCTTTACTGCAGCCATAAATAGGAGAATAGACCAGAATACACCACCTATGTACTTGGCTCTCTTCACTGAACTCTATGATAGTTATAGAGTTAGCCTACAACCCCATTACCTTCTACTTACATGCCTATCCACACCTCCACCTCTTTTGGCTCCCCAGTTTCATGAGTGGTGGAGATTCCAGGCCAGGATATATATATATATATATATATATATATTTATTTATTTAAATGTTGATTGTCAGGGCTATAAGTAGAAAATGCTACAGCAAAATTTTGGAAGGTCATCTAAAATTACAACTCCTATTATTCCCTGTAGAATGGTAAGGATACAATAGGAGTTGCTATCTCACAAACTGATCTGGTTGTGATTTTCACAACCATGTAGTAAAACTAATCTTGGCAGGGACTTGGCATTTGTGTGCCCTCCATATAAATAGGCCCTGGTTCCAAAGATACAATACTTACACACATTAGAATAGGGTGGGGGAGTGTGCAGGAGGTAGGATTTTACTATAAATGACAATTCTAAAGAAAAGCCAGAAGACAAGTATGTGGCTGTATGGCTATAATGGCAGCACTTGACAGCTTTAAAATTTCTAATCCTTACAGTATACAAAAACAGTGCACCATTTATATTAAACAAGGCATTGAGGAAGAGAAATTCATGTTGCTTTCTACTTGGTGAGTTTTAGCTATTGAGAATAAATAGATTAAAAATTGAATCCATGGTAAAACAAGTGCCTCAATGTTACATTTAACTGTCTGTTTTAGCACTTCTATTGTGTCCACTGATTTAGGAGAACAGCACCCCAACATGTGGTGTAAAATATGCAAATGCTAGTAAATGTGACTATTCAAGAGCAATGACCCTGAAAATTATATTTCACTGTTCAACTCTACATTGTTATAGATAAAGTACAGATATTTAACAGAGAACAACAATTCATGTTAGCACTTAGAAGATATTAGTCTCTATAGCAACAGTCTTCAGTGTCTAAATCATTTTACACATATCATAACATTCTTTCTGAACTAGTATAATTAGCCCTTGTTAAACAGACTCATGTTTGTATTATAAAAAGTGACTTTTATTTTACTGCAAATTCGTTTGTTTCTATTCTTAAAGTGAACCTAACTTTTCAAATGACTTTTCAGAACATGCTGTCATTGATGTAACTTTATTATGGCATTTTTCACAATTTTTCACAGTTCTCTCTGAGTTGGTGGGAAGAAACTGCTGTTATTCTGTGTTCTATGCACTGCACAAGGATAAAACAGCAGATTCTGTTCTCTGTAACACATTCACATTACTAAATGCATCGGGAGGTCACTAGAAAAGTACTGAATAGTGTAGATGCAATTCCAGTAGCTGTGGTACTGTAAATAACTCACTAGCAGAACCACATTTATGTGAGTCTTTCTCAAGCAGCTTCCTTCCTCTCTCAGCTCTCCATAGACTTCTATAGGCAGCATGAGGCATTACCCTCCTCCCTATCCTGCTCTCCATCTTGCTATTTATGTTTTTAGAGACAGGCATGACTTAACAACAGATGATGGACAGCAGATTGGAAATAAGAGAGACCCCTAGTAGGCAGCAGGTTAGAGGGATTTTCAGGACAAAAATGTCACTTTAGGCAAATAAAGTGATATGCACTTTTGCTATTTATCACATTGGATATCACATAAGAACAAGTTACTTGAAAAGTTAGTTAGAGACCATTTAGAAGAAAAATTTCAAACTGAGTGTTGCACAATCTGCTCTGCGCCTAGAGGTAGTCAGTGTGCCTCCTCATCATGGCAGTAAAAGGAATCCAACCAAACATCTACCCAACTTATGCTAGGTGCACACTAGCCATGTCTGCGAGTTGCGCCTGAGAGACTTGGGTACAACTCACATTATTCGCTTGCTGGCTGATAAAAATGGACACAGAACATTTCCATGCATTATGTCCTATTTCTCGCCCGTGAAAGGGACAGGAATAGGACATGCCATGAGTTTTTCACGCGGACCATGGGTCCATGTGAAAAGCCACATATATCTATAGCCTCATAGGCTAGGATGAGGCTGTGTGCTGTCTATATAATTACACGGACAACACATGGCTCCAAAATATGCTCGTGTACATCTAGCTTTAAGAGGTGGATTTCAACTTGTGCGTAAAACAGCATTCTAAAAATATTCCCAATATTTGAACATGGAAGCCTTATTCATCCATGTGTAAATGATTCAGTATCTCAATGAAATGGAATGTAGATATTAGTGTTTATTAAAATATTTGGGTTGGGAGTACCTGACCCGATTTTTAAATGATTTTGAATCCGACTCCCATTGATTTCAATGGGAATATAAAGAGTGTTAGTGTGTGTTTTCTTCTATTAATGTAGCTCAGTTGTTAGCACTGTTGCCTTTCAGTGCTGGGGTTCTAGATTCAAATCCCATCAAGAGTAACATCTGCATGGATCAGATTTTAACCTACAACTCCAGCACTGCAAAGCAGCAGAACTAACAACTGAGCCACCACACGTATCTGTGATGCTCAAACGGAAAAGAACAACAGCAAGAATAAACACTAAGAGAACATAAAATCCACCCAGATGTTCCCATTGGAAGGTTTTAAACATTTAAAAAATATATATATACACACCTATAAGAGCCGACCGACTCTTCTGTATGACCCCAGCAGTTGTCTTCTGGAGGCCAGGGATTGAAAAATCCCCACCCCCAGAAAGTGCTGGTCTCATGAATGGCTTCTCACTGAATTCATGAATGGCTGAGCGCTGCCTGTGATTGGCTGAGCGCTCAGCCAATGAGACCAGTGCTTTCTGGAGGCGGAGATTTTTCAATCCCTGACCTTCAGAAGACAGAAGATGACTGCTGGGGCTGGACAGAAGAGTCGGACAGCTCTTCTAGGTGAGTATAATTTTTTTTCACTTTTTTTTACAGCTAGAAATGATTTTCAGGGAATGGCTTATATTTTAAGCCCTTCCCCGAAAATCATTGCTGTGGAGGTTGCCTGCAATCTACTGCTTTCAATGGGGCCGCAGCAGTGCTGACCCCATTGAAAGCAATGGGACAGCATCACGGATTTCTGTAACAGCTGTGTCAGCTGTGTCAGAGGATTCCTTCATCCCTGCGGTACTCACGGGGATGAAGGAATTCTCTGCCATAGTCTGTCACAGCTGTCACAGCTGTGGCAGAAATCCACAATGTACTCCCTATGTTTTTAATGGGGCTGGCGCTGCTGCCAGCGGCCCCAGTAAAAAGACTGAGCGATATTGCAGATTTTTTTCGCTGCACTGCGAGGCTTGAGAGTAAAAATCGCAAATGAGTTTGAAACCGGTGAAAATCATTGGTTTCATAATCATGTGTTTTGACTCGCTCTTGCATCGCAAGAAAATATATCGTTAGTGGGTAGGCACTCTTAGTTACAAACAATACCAATTATGTGTACTTTTTATTTTTAACATAATTTTTTATGGGCAAAATGTGTTTTTTTTTCTTTTTTTAAATACTTTGGAATATTTTATTCTTATTTCTTTTCCATTTTTTCAGTTCCACAAGTAGATTAAATCATAGGATTGTTCAATCTTTGATATATTACACCGCAATACACAAGTATTGCAATGTATTTTGCCTGTAAAGCTGGCAGGCATACTGTTAGGCACTATAGGTGTACAAAAATGGCAGACCTGGGGCCTTCATTAAACCCTTGGCTTCCATGACAGTCCATTGGCACCCCACAATCGCGATCTAAGGGGAAACTGATGAAGGGGACAATCCTCAGCTCCTGGGCCTGCACCAACACTGTGCACTAAATATGTGGTTCTTTGCTGAAATGATCCTTTTATTTTTTAATTCTCTTTTTATTGAAAATTATTGCAGGAAAAGCAATTTAAAACAGTTGGGTCATGCAGGACCTAAATAGAATCTACACAAAAACATAATCATTCAGCCAGTAGGACGAGAAAACAAGTTATATAGATCCTCTAGCAGCATTTCTAAGAGTAAAGAAAACACAGTTGAAAAGGTAAGACTAGGAAAGGACAAGAAGAAACCTTGGGGTAGGGAAGGGGGGGAGGGTAAAAGAAAGGGTGAGTAAGGGGGAATAACATTCAGCGAGCGTGTTTGCTTACTCTTCAAGTGAGGGCAGAGAAGCGTAAGTCTAGTAATTCTTGTACAATACTAGGCAACTAAGAAGGTTGTCAGGGAGGGTTGTCCCTTTTACCTCGGTATCCGATCCAAGGCGCCCATAGGGCTGAAAATTCATCTCTTGAGCCCACTTCCCAAGCCAGAACCTCCTTGAAACTGAAAATTTGTTCAACCCTTTCCAACCAATGGGAAATTTGTGGGGGTTCCTTTTCTTTCCAACAGAGGGGAATGAGGAGCTTAGCTGCTGAGATTAGGATTGTCGGTTGGCATTTTCTTGATGGTTTGAACCAATTTGTGGGTAGCCAAATCAAAATCTCCTAAGGCGAGAAGGAAAAGGAAGTGTTGCAAATGATATTGATGAGATTAGTGATCGAGTCCCAGAAGGGTCTGATCTTGGGACACTGCCACCACAGGTGTAAGAAGGTTCACCTTTCTGACTCACATTTCCAGCATTTGTCTGGGATACCTGCGTTTACTTTTGACATTGCTGCTGGTGTCCCGTACCACCTAGTCAAGATTTTATATGAGTTCTCCTAAATGCGAACACATCTAGAGAAACCATGTGAATTCCGTAGCACCTGAAGGGTTTCGACTTTATTGAGATCAACTCCTAGGTCTCTCTCCCAGTCCCTAAGGACAAAGGTTTCTCAGATGAGGACTGCAAGAGGAGGCCTTTGCATAAATGTTTTACCATTTTCCTGGGGCAGGAGGGGAGCACAAGGTAGGTCTCAAACCATAGGGGGTCCCTCAGAACACTAAAACAGGAGCTCTGGAAGCTCATCAAGGAGTGATAAAGCCCCATCCTGCTAAGAAAATCCAGCTGGGTGTTGGCAAAAAGGGTGTCAATCTAGGCCGAGTTTTCTACCGTCTGATCTTTGACAATATTATATATAGTGGGATCACTGAGTTTGTCCCAAATCCCTTCTACTCTAAGAGGTCTGTTTGCTAGGATGGCTGGAATCAGGTAGGCGGGGGTCATTGGAGGGATTGGCTTTTTATCTATTGTCTCTAATCGCAATGCCCCGAGCACTTTAATTGTTATTGAAATGATCCTTCAGATGTGCTGTACATTAATTCTGCAGAGCAGGAAGGGGTTAACCAACAATGATGAAGTTTAAGGATAACAGTTGAAGTGGCCCAAAGGTTCCTTTGCTACCTAAGAAGATACCAGCACTATAAATGGCACACAGTAGGTGGAAGCCCTTTTACAGATTTTGCATTGTGGCCCAGAAGCTTTAGGTTATGTCTCTGTTAACCAGTTAATATCCTATATCAGTCTAGGGTTTCATGCAGATTATGAATAATCTAGTTATGGAAAGATACTTCAATCTAGTAGGCCAGAACACTTTAACATAATGTATTAAAAATTTACTGTAAATTAGTAAACGTACCATTGCCAGAGGGCCACTAATCCATTCCTCACTAATGCATTGCTGACCTTTTGACCAGAAATAAATTTGTAGATGTCTCTGTGGAATTAACTTAACCTTCTCTCTGCTACTATATATGCATATTTATATAGCTAAAGCTTTTAATGGACCAAGGTCTAGTCATGGTTACATGCTATACATATTAAAGGACAATTTATTTAGCTTTCATAAACTGCATGCAATAGTCTGCTAAATCGGCCTCTGGAGTTGTGGATTTCAGTCTGAGATGTGCCATGTCCTAGTAGATTTAAATGTAACTTCAAATCAAATAGTAATTCTAGGATGATGTGAAGCAGTTTTATTTGATTCCAATACGTACCAGAATACTTCATATCTTTGACACCTGTAAATGTGACAATTCTATGTAGTGCAGCTAAAAATGTGGCATTTACCTGCATACTTTTTTGGGTCTTTTTCTGTCTCTATTCTTGACACTCTGTAGGCAGGAATGGGAGAAGCTCTTTTGATACCCAAGAAGAGTTTTCAAAATGTCCTGCCAATCATTTGCCTACTGGGTCCCCCACAGTGATAACTGTATACAATAAGACAGGAGTCACTCTAATGAGTGTTTCTCTCTAATGCTAGGAAATTATTAATTGGCTTCCTGCATCTACAGCAGTACTTGCCCCTCGCACATGGCACCTGATTGACCATACAAGGCAATTTGTTTTCTTCTAAATCCATAAAATGATGTACTATGCAGCTCCTACCCATAACTCTCTCTGTAAAGGGTTGTATCTTTATTCATTTATATTTCTATCATATTATATTTCTGTGTGTTGCAAGGTTCACCGAAACTGCATGTGAAAAGAACCCATTGTGTTCAATGGGTTAATTTTCATGAGCGATTTTGCAGTTGCAACTATAGTGCGAGAAAGAAGAATCGCAGCATTTACTATTTTTAGGCAATTCTATTGAAGAAGCAGCCATTGTTTGCATTGCATGTAAATACAAATTTTCATGCAAGTGCGATTTTCTATTTATACTAATGGAATAACATGCGATTGTCACATACATAAAAAAGGCACATAGAAGTCACAAGTGCAACAATATGATATTTTTCCTATAAAACATGCTAAAATCATGCCTAAAATCACAGGTTTATGAATGTGATATCTGTTTAAATACAGCTTCATCCTGACACTCATCTGTATTTCTTGAAGAGTACTTATCACTTCATTTTTGAACAGAAATGCACAGAAACAAATAGTGATTTCATGAATATTCTAATAACTTCTTTAAAAGGGGTTCTGTCATTAGAAAACAAAAATTCTATACTCACCTATTCCTCCCCTGTTGGTCTTCTTACTGGATCTCCTCCTCGCTGATTTTCTCCTGTCTCCTACAGTCCCCCCCTCCCCGGGATCACCTCATCTCCAGCTGGCCGATTCTTCGTCTTCCAGTGACGCAGTGTTTATTGCCAGCATTCCCCTTCCTGCCGGGCAATGTACCCAATCAATAGTGACGTAGCGTTCACAGCCTAGCAGGGAGTGCTGAGCTATTGCCAAGACTGTGCATGTGCGCTGTCTCTCTGCAATAGTATATGAACTCTCGCGGCGAGACAGTGCACATGTGCTGTCTCTGCAATAGATCAGCATTCCTTCCTAGGCAGTTAATGTTACATCACTAGTGACGTAACCTATAATTACCTGCCAGAATAAGAATGCAGAGAAGGGATGCAGCATAACAAGAAGAGGATCTGGCCGGCTGGAGGTGAGGTGACCCGGGGGACTGTAGAAGATCAGCAAGGAGAAGATGCAGTAAGAAGACTGACGGGGAGGAATAGGTAAGTATTGATTTTTTTAAATGACAAAACCCCTTTAATGCACTTCTACAGGGGTAACAGAGAAAAAAGCTCCAAGCTGCCACCTATTCTGCATTTAGCTGCTTCTGTAAATGCTGATGTCCCGGCAGCTGCTGGCCGCTACTATATGACATCGATTATGTTACGTTTATGGAAGCAGATGCATGCTGAGCATCAGAAGATTTAAACCTCTATATCAAGGAAACAGGGCTCCAACTTCTATGTAAAGCTAATACGGAGTTATTGTTATTATTTGTACTATTATTATTTATCTTTATTCATAAAGCACCAACATGTTATGCAGCTCTTTCCAATTTAGAGAAGTAACAAGCTAACTATTTGTGCTAAAACATTTATAAAACTCAAACAAGAGGAAGAGAGGACACTTGCCAAAACCATATAATCTGAGTAGATTAGGAAGCAATACAATAATAGCGCTTATATTGTGTAGTAAACCAGCTACATGTAGCGAAGCGCAGAAAATAAGTATTTGGTCACCTACAAACAAGCAAGATTTCTGGGTCTCACAGACCTGTAACTTCTTCTTTAAGAGGCTCCTCTGTCCTTCACTCATTACCTGTAGTAATGGCACCTGTTTGATCTTGTTATCAGTATAAAAGACACCTGTCCACAACCTTAAGCAGTCACACTCCAAACTCCCCTATGGTGAAGACCAAAGAGCTGTCGAAGGACACCAGAAACAAAATTGTAGCCCTGCACCAGCCTGGGAAGACTGAATCTGCAATAGGCAAGCAGCTTAGTGTGAAGAAATCAACTGTGGGAGCAATAATTAGAAAATGGAAGAGATACAAGACCACTGATAATCTACCTTGATCTGAGGCTTCACGCAAGATCTCACCCCATTGGGTCAAAATGATCACAGGAACAGCGAGCAAAAATTCCAGAACCACACGGGCGAACCTAATGAATGACCTGCAGAGAGCTGGAACCAATTTCTGTTACACCCTTTGCATACAGCTGTTAGGGTAAAAAGGCCCTCTTGTATGTACAGTGGTCAGTTTGTGTTCTCCAGTCAGTGTGATAGTCATGATTGTTTGCAAAGTATATGATTCTCAGAGCAAACTACTAATGTCCCTTTTACATGGGCCAACAGTCTGTCAAACGACTTCTCGATTGCTGATGTCACTGCTAAGGTCATCAGCGCTTGTGCAGAGCGTTTACACAGAGAAACTTGCCACTAGATTGTGAGCTTCTTACCAGCTTTCCGCCTAGCGCTTCACCTCCCATGTGAAGCGCTGAGTAGGGAGTGTTAAGACAAGATGAGAAGCCAGCAACCCAACAAGGTTTCTTAGGCTGACAGAAAAGTCAGCTTAACAAAGCGCGAACGGATAGTGAGCGATTTTTGTGCAATAACACTGAATGATTATTGCTTGTTACATGTAAATGAGCCTTAAGATGTTAACATTTGTAGTATTTGCAGTATGTGCAAGCTAAGTGTGGGTAAATGTTTTTTCTCCCAGTAATATTTAGATTAGCCTTAACACTGTTGCCATCTCACAAGGTCTGGTCATAAACAAATACCAGATGACATGAGAGTCTTGAGCTGAAATATTTGCTGAGAACACACAAACAACAATAGATTGATATGGATACAAGTTACAAGTGGTTGTATGTTATCCCAAATCTTGCTATTCTTGAGATTGTCTCACTATAGGACGTTGTTTCTCCTCAAAATACTATATTAACCGCTGAACAATGAACATGTGTGGTGGGATCATCTTGTGAACACATCTCATGTGTTACGTGTATTGATTCTCCGAGCTTGTAGCAACCACACTCAATTTGGCACCCACATTATATTCAGCAGCACAGTGATAACAGGCAGAAAATGGGCATTATTAATAATTACTAGTGGAGCAGTATTATAGTAGTTATATTCTTGTACATAGGGGACAGTATTATAGCAGTTATATTTTTGTACATAGAGGACAGTATTATAGTAGTTATGTTCTTGTACATAGGCGGCAGTATTATAGTAGTTATATTCTTGCACATGGGAGGCAGTATTCTAGTAGTTATATTCTTGTACATAGGGAGCAGTATTATAGTAGTTATATTCTTGTACATAGGGAGCAGTATTATAGTAGTTATATTATTGTAAATAGGAGGCAGTATTATAGTAGTTGTATTCTTGTATATAGGGGACAGTATTTTAGTAGTTATATTCCTGTACATAGAGGGCAGTACTAGTAATTATTATGAAATTACAGTAGCAGAGTTTCTGGTGGTGCAATGCCCCACACAGCTCTGCTACATGCATGTCACACACACAGCTCTGCTACGTTCCTTTCGTATATGAGCTGCATGTGATTTGCGAACTTCAGCAGCTCACTGAGGAGACATGTTCTCTCATAGCTTTCGCATATGAGCTGGATGTGTTTTACAAACTTCAGCTAGTGGCTGAGGTGAAATCGTGGCTTGTTGCTGTGTCATGTAAGCTGCCTTAGCTTCACAGCGGCATTGAACCCTCTGGGGGATGTACTTCACCCATAATCCCTCATTCAGCTCAGAGACCATGTAACTGATCACATGGTGGTGACATGATCACAAGTCCTCTCAGCGCATGAGCTATGTATGTGTAAACTTGTGAGGTGTCATTTAGTGGAGTCTCCACACAGGTGTCCAGATGTCTCACAACCAGGTACAAACTTCCAGACTGAGTACTACTATTTCCATAGCAACTGAGGCTGCAGAGGTTTGTGGGGGATGTAGTCTACCCATAATTCCTCATTCAGTGCAGAAGGGGAATAAAGGACCTGTAATGACCCCATCATGTAATCAGGGGCGCGAAGCTAGGAGCCGATAACTGACATCACAAGTGCTGTCAGGCTCTCCATGTAATTTACACATCACACACACACGGATTGACGTACAAGTGGTGATTAGAACTTTGATGGATGCAGAAAAGATGACATTATTACCTGCAGGGGCAGAAAAGGCAACATTATTACTGATTGGCCATAAGAGGGCATTATTACTATTTTTATTGGAGTCATAAAATGGGACACTTTGCTGTATAAAGGGCACTAAAGACAGCTCTTACTCTGTTAGGCCTAATTGCTACCTTGGACACTATGGATAGTGAGATTGTGTAAAGTCAAAAATAAGGTGAAATCTGCAGTGTGAACGTGGTCTCAGGATGCTGTCACATGAGCATTAACCGCCACTGTTGATGCTCTTATTTGAAAATAAAGTTCCGGAATGCACAGCAAGTATTGGTATATAACGATTTTTAATGGCACCAGTTAACACTTGTGTACGAGCACCCTAACAGTATGTTCATACATAGTGGAAATTATGTGGATTTTGGCAGCAGAATTGGCTGCAGAACATCCACAGCATTTCATAGTGCCAGCATTGTGGATGAGATTTTTTGCCTTTAAACTAGAAAAGGTTTGTACTTATTTATTTTTTTCCCATAATTACCTTCAATACCAAACACTTCTTATAAATCATAGCTAGAAAACCAAAGAGTTAAAAACAATATATGTTAAAAACTCTGTATCCTATCTCACAAATTCTGAGATGGATTAAGTGTAGAGATGAGCGAACACCAAAATGTTCGGGTGTTCGTTATTCGTAACGAACTTCCCGTGATGCTCGAGGGTTCGTTTCGAACAACGAACCCCATTGAAGTCAATGGGCGACCAGAACATTTTTGTATTTCGCCGATGCTCGCTAAGGTTTTCATGTGTGAAAATCTGGGCAATTCAGGAAAGTGATGGGAATGACACAGTGACGGATAGGGCAGGCGAGGGGCTACATGTTGGGCTGCATCTCAAGTTCCCAGGTCCCACTATTAAGCCACAATACCGGCAAGAGTGGGCCCCCCCCCTCCCAACAACTTTTACTTCTGAAAAGCCCTCATTAGCATGGCATACCTTTGCTAAGCACCACACTACCTCCAACAAAGCACAATCACTGCCTGCATGACACTCCACTGACACTTCTCCTGGGTTACATGCTGCCCAACCGCCCCCCCTCCCCCCCACAGCGCACACCAAAGTGTCCCTGCGCAGCCTTCAGCTGCCCTCATGCCACACCACGCTCATGTCTATTTAGAATTGCGTCTGCCATGACGAGGGACCGCAGGCACACACTGCAGAGGTTGGCACGGCTAGGCAGCGACCCTCTTTAAAAGTGGCGGAGCGATAGCCCACAATGCTGTACAGAAGCAATGAGAAATAGAATCCTGTGCCACCGCCATCAGGAGCTGCACACGTGGGCATAGCAATGGGGAACCTATGTGCCACACACTATTCATTCTGTCAAGGTGTCTGCATGCCCCAGTCAGACCGGGCTTTTTAATTCATAGACACAGGCAGGTACAACTCCCTATTGTGAAGTCCCTGTCGACCCACAGCATGGGTGGCTCCCTGGAACCCACTGGCGGTACACAGAAATATCCCATTGCATTGCCCAACACAGCTGAGGTAGTAATGTCGTGCTTAATGCAGGTGGGCTTCGGCCCACACTGCATGCCCCAGTCTGACTGGGGTTCTTTATAAGTGTACAGATGTAGTAAAAACTCCGTGTGCACCTACAGCATGGGTGGGTGCCAGGAAGCCACCGGCGGTACATAGAAATATCCCATTGCATTGCCCAACACAGCTGAGGTAGTAATGTTGTGCTTAACCCTTTCCAATCCAATTTGTATATGGTTTTCCTAGGGGGCTTACTCTTTTTCTGCTGTTATACAACGGCGCTATATGCTGGCTAAAGCCAGTACTGCATGAGCTGACACGTAGGATAGGCTCCGACAGCAGAGAGGCTGGCAATATACAGTAAGAGAACCCCGACGGACGTCTACCAACAACGGAGCTGTACAGCCTTAAACCCTAATGTCTTCACAGGTCACACAGTGGACTGGAAAGGGTTAATGCAGGTGGGCTTCGGCCCACACTGCATGCCCCAGTCAGACTGGGGTTCTTTACAAGTGGACACATGTAGGTTTAACTCCCTGTGGACCCACTGCCTGGGTGGGTGCCAGGAAGCCACCGGCGGTACATAGAAATATCCCATTGCATTGCCCAACACAGCTGAGGTAGTAATGTCGTGCGTAATACAGGTGGGCTTCGGCCCACACTGCATGCCCCAGTCAGACGGGTTCTTTAGAAGTGTACAGAAGTATTAAAAACTCAGTGTGCACCTACAGCATGGGTGGCTCCCTGGAACCCACCGGCGGTACACAAAAATATCCCATTGCATTGCCCAACACAGCTGAGGTAGTAATGTCGTGCGTAATGCAGGTGGGCTTCGGCCCACACTGCATGCCCCAGTCAGACTGGGGTTCTTTACAAGTGGACACATGTAGGTTTAACTCCCTGTGGACCCACTGCCTGGGTGGGTGCCAGGAAGCCACCGGCGGTACATAGAAATATCCCATTGCATTGCCCAACACAGCTGAGGTAGTAATGTCGTGCGTAATACAGGTGGGCTTCGGCCCACACTGCATGCCCCAGTCAGACGGGTTCTTTAGAAGTGTACAGAAGTATTAAAAACTCAGTGTGCACCTACAGCATGGGTGGCTCCCTGGAACCCACCGGCGGTACACAAAAATATCCCATTGCATTGCCCAACACAGCTGAGGTAGTAATGTCGTGCGTAATGCAGGTGGGCTTCGGCCCACACTGCATGCCCCAGTCAGACTGGGGTTCTTTACAAGTGGACACATGTAGGTTTAACTCCCTGTGGACCCACTGCCTGGGTGGGTGCCAGGAAGCCACCGGCGGTACATAGAAATATCCCATTGCATTGCCCAACACAGCTGAGGTAGTAATGTCGTGCGTAATACAGGTGGGCTTCGGCCCACACTGCATGCCCCAGTCAGACGGGTTCTTTAGAAGTGTACAGAAGTATTAAAAACTCAGTGTGCACCTACAGCATGGGTGGCTCCCTGGAACCCACCGGCGGTACACAAAAATATCCCATTGCATTGCCCAACACAGCTGAGGTAACGTCAGCTGTAATGCAGGTGGGCTAAAAATTAATTTGATTACACTGTAGGCGAGGGCCCACAAAAATTGCTGTATCAACAGTACTAATGTACATCCCAAAAATTGGCCATGGCCAGCCAAGAGGGCAGGTGAAACCCATTAATCGCTTTGGTTAATGTGGCTTAAGTGGTAACTAGGCCTGGAGGCAGCCCAGTGTAACGAAAAATTGGTTCAAGTTAAAGTTCCAATGCTTTTAAGCGCATTGAAACTTATAAAAATTGTTCAGAAAAATTATTTGAGTGAGCCTTGTGGCCCTAAGAAAAATTGCCCGTTCAGCGTGATTACGTGAGGTTTCAGGAGGAGGAGCAGGAGGAGGAGGAGGAGGAATATTAGACACAGATTGATGAAGCAGAAATGTCCCCGTTTTGGATGGTGAGAGAGAACGTAGCTTCCATCCGCGGGTGCAGCCTACGTATTGCTTACGTATCGCTGCTGTCCGCTGGTGGAGAACAGAAGTCTGGCGAAATCCAGCCTTTGTTCATCTTGATGAGTGTTAGCCTGTCGGCACTGTCGGTTGACAAGCGGCTACGCTTATCTGTGATGATTCCCCCAGCCGCACTAAACACCCTCTCCGACAACACGCTAGCCGCAGGACAAGCAAGCACCTCAAGGGCATACAGGGCTAGTTCAGGCCACGTGTCCAGCTTCGACACCCAGTAGTTGTAGGGGGCAGAGGCGTCACCAAGGATGGTCGTGCGATCCGCTACGTACTCCCTCACCATCCTTTTGCAGTGCTCCCGCCGACTCAGCCGTGACTGGGGAGCGGTGACACAGTCTTGGTGGGGAGCCATAAAGCTGGCCAGGCCCTTAAAGACTGTTGCACTGCCTGGGATGTACATGCTGCTCGATCTACGCACATCCCCTGCAACATGGCCCTCGGAACTGCGCCTTCTGCCACTAGCGCTGTCGGCTGGGAATTTTACCATCAGCTTGTCCGCAAGGGTCCTGTGGTATAGCAACACTCTCGAACCCCTTTCCTCTTCGGGAATGAGAGTGGGCAGGTTCTCCTTATACCGTGGATCGAGCAGTGTGTACACCCAGTAATCCGTAGTGGCCAGAATGCGTGCAACGCGAGGGTCACGAGAAAGGCATCCTAACATGAAGTCAGCCATGTGTGCCAGGGTACCTGTACGCAACACATGGCTGTCTTCACTAGGAAGATCACTTTCAGGATCCTCCTCCTCCTCCTCCTCCTCAGGCCATACACGCTGAAAGGATGACAGGCAATCAGCCGGTGTACCGTCAGCAGCGGGCCAAGCTGTCTCTTCCCCCTCCTCCTCATGCTCCTCCTCCTCCTCCTGTACGCGCTGAGAAATAGACAGGAGGGTGCCCTGACTATCCAGCGGCATACTGTCTTCCCCCGCCCCCGTTTCCGAGCGCAAAGCAGCTGCCTTTATGGTTTGCAGGGAATTTCTCAAGATGCATAGCAGAGGAATGGTGACGCTAATGATTGTAGCATCGCCGCTCACCACCTGGGTAGACTCCTCAAAATTACCAAGGACATG
Organism: Eleutherodactylus coqui; assembly: GCF_035609145.1. Taxonomy (NCBI): domain Eukaryota; kingdom Metazoa; phylum Chordata; class Amphibia; order Anura; family Eleutherodactylidae; genus Eleutherodactylus; species Eleutherodactylus coqui. Next base: position 369,805,302 of record NC_089837.1, on the reverse strand, counting down.
GCAGATGTCTGCCAACCAGGCCCACTCTTCTGAAAGGAATTGAGGAGGCTGACTCCCACTGCGCCGCCCATGTTGGAGTTGGTATTCGACTATAGCTCTCCGTTGTTCATAGAGCCTGGCCAACATGTGGAGCGTAGAGTTCCACCGTGTGGGCACGTCGCACAGCAGTCGGTGCACTGGCAGCTTAAAGTGATGTTGCAGGGTGCGCAGGGTGGCAGCGTCCGTGTGGGACTTGCGGAAATGTGCGCAGAGCCGGCGCGCCTTTACGAGCAGGTCTGACAAGCGTGGGTAGCTTTTCAGAAACCGCTGAACCACCAAATTAAAGACGTGGGCCAGGCATGGCACGTGCGTGAGGCTGCCAAGCTGCAGAGCCGCCACCAGGTTACGGCCGTTGTCACACACGACCATGCCCGGTTGGAGGCTCAGCGGCGCAAGCCAGCGGTCGGTCTGCTGTGTCAGACCCTGCAGCAGTTCGTGGGCCGTGTGCCTCTTATCGCCTAAGCTGAGTAGTTTCAGCACGGCCTGCTGACGCTTGCCCACCGCTGTGCTGCCACACCGCGCGACACCGACTGCTGGCGACATGCTGCTGCTAACACATCTTGATTGTGAGACAGAGGAGGAGGAGGAGGAGGAGGGTGCTTTAGTGGAGGAAGCATACACCTCCGCAGATACCAGCACCGAGCTGGGGCCCGCAATTCTGGGGGTGGGTAGGACGTGAGCGGTCCCAGGCTCTGACTCTGTCCCAGCCTCCACTAAATTCACCCAATGTGCCGTCAGGGAGATGTAGTGGCCCTGCCCGCCTGTGCTTGTCCACGTGTCCGTAGTTAAGTGGACCGTGGCAGTAACCGCGTTGGTGAGGGCGCGCACAATGTTGCGGGAGACGTGGTCGTGCAGGGCTGGGACGGCACATCGGGAAAAGTAGTGGCGACTGGGAACTGAGTAGCGCGGGGCCGCCGCCTCCATGATACTTTTGAAGGACTCCGTTTCCACAACCCTATACGGCAGCATCTCAAGGCTGATGAATTTTGCGATGCGGACGGTTAACGTTTGAGCGTGCGGGTGCGTGGCGGCGTACTTGCGCTTGCGCTCGAACACTTGCGCAAGCGACGGCTGAACGGTGCGCTGAACTACACTGCTGGATGGGGCCGAGGACAGCGGAGATGAGGGTGTGGGTGCAGGCCATGAGGCGGTAGTGCCTGTGTCCTGAGAGGGGGGTTGCATCTCAGTGGCAGGTTGGGGCACAGGGGGAGAGGCAGGGGTGCAAACCGGAGACGGTGAACGGCCTTTGTCCCACCTTGCGGGGTGCTTGGCCATCATATGTCTGCGCATGGTGGTGGTGGTGAGGCTGTTGGTGTTGGCTCCCCGGCTGAGCTTTGCGCGACAAAGGTTGCACACCACTGTTCGTCGGTCGTCAGGCGTCTCTGTGAAAAACTGCCAGACCTTAGAGCACCTCGGCCTACGCAGGGTGGCATGGCGCGAGGGGGCGCTTTGGGAAACACTTGGTGGATTATTCGGTCTGGCCCTGCCTCTACCCCTGGCCACCGCACTGCCTCTTGCAACCTGCCCTGCTGATGCCCTTGACTCCCCCTCTGAAGACCTGTCCTCCTGAGTAAGCGTTGCACACCAGGTGGGGTCAGTCACCTCATCGTCCTGCTGCTCTTCCTCCGAATCCTCTGTGCGCTGCTCCCTGGGACTTACTGCCCTTACTACTACCTCACTGCAAGACAACTGTGTCTGATCGTCATCGTCCTCCTCACCCACAGAAAGTTGTTGAGACAGTTGGCGGAAGTCCCCAGCCTCTTCCCCCGGACCCCGGGAACTTTCGAATGGTTGGGCATCAGTGACGATAAACTCCTCTGGTGGGAGAGGAACCGCTGCTGCCCAATCTAAGCAGGGGCCCGAGAACAGTTCCTGGGAGTGTTCCCGCTCCTGAGCAGGTGTCATTGTAGTGGACTGAGGAGGCTGGGAGGAAGGAGGAGCAGCAGACAGAGGATTCGGATTGGCAGCAGTGGACGGCGCAGAACTGCGGGTAGACGATAGGTTGCTCGAAGCACTTTCTGCCATCCAGGACAGGACCTGCTCACACTGCTCATTTTCTAATAACCGTCTCCCGCGTGGACCCATTAATTGGGCGATGAATGTGGGGACGCCAGAAACGTGCCTCTCTCCTAATCGCGCAGCAGACAGCTGCGACACACCTGGATCAGGAGCTTGGCCTGTGCCCACACCCTCACTTGGCCCTCCGCGTCCTCGGCCACGTCCACGTCCACGTCCTCTAGGCTTACCCCTACCCCTCAGCATGCTGTATTACCAGTGATTAGATTTCCCAGGCAGGAAATAAATTGGCGCAAGACTGCAGGCCAAATATAATTTTTGCCCTTTTTGGAAAACGAAAGGCCCCACTGCCTCTAGTGAATGAATTATCTAAGTTTAATAACTGTGCTGTGTCCCTGCTTATGTGTCACAGAACGTGAGGGTAGCAGAGTTATTATAACTCTTGGAGAGCAGGTATTTTTTTTTCCCAATTAAGGAAAGCAAATGGCGAACCCAGCAGTAAAGCGTAGCTGGCTGCGTATGATTTAGCAATGTTTTTCACGCAGCTCACACGTCTACACAGGCGTAAGGACGGACACAGGCTGGACAAATAGATTTGTTTTCAGTTTTTTCCCACCAACAGGCAGCACTGCGTATATTCAATGAACCTGCGAAGTTTAATAACTGCGCTGTGTCCCTGCTTATGTGTCACAGAACGTGAGGGTAGCAGAGTTATTATAACTCTTGGAGAGCAGGTATTTTTTTTTCCCAATTAAGGAAAGCAAATGGCGAACCCAGCAGTAAAGCGTAGCTGGCTGCGTATGATTTAGCAATGTTTTTCACGCAGCTCACACGTCTACACAGGCGTAAGGACGGACACAGGCTGGACAAATAGATTTGTTTTCAGTTTTTTCCCACCAACAGGCAGCACTGCGTATATTCAATGAACCTGCGAAGTTTAATAACTGCGCTGTGTCCCTGCTTATGTGTCACAGAACGTGAGGGTAGCAGAGTTATTATAACTCTTGGAGAGCAGGTATTTTTTTTTCCCAATTAAGGAAAGCAAATGGCGAACCCAGCAGTAAAGCGTAGCTGGGTGCGTATGATTTAGCAATGTTTTTCACGCAGCTCACACGTCTACACAGGCGTAAGGACGGACACAGGCTGGACAAATAGATTTGTTTTCAGTTTTTTCCCACCAACAGGCAGCACTGCGTATATTCAATGAACCTGCGAAGTTTAATAACTGCGCTGTGTCCCTGCTTATGTGTCACAGAACGTGAGGGTAGCAGAGTTATTATAACTCTTGGAGAGCAGGTATTTTTTTTTCCCAATTAAGGAAAGCAAATGGCGAACCCAGCAGTAAAGCGTAGCTGGCTGCGTATGATTTAGCAATGTTTTTCACGCAGCTCACACGTCTACACAGGCGTAAGGACGGACACAGGCTGGACAAATAGATTTGTTTTCAGTTTTTTCCCACCAACAGGCAGCACTGCGTATATTCAATGAACCTGCGAAGTTTAATAACTGCGCTGTGTCCCTGCTTATGTGTCACAGAACGTGAGGGTAGCAGAGTTATTATAACTCTTGGAGAGCAGGTATTTTTTTTTCCCAATTAAGGAAAGCAAATGGCGAACCCAGCAGTAAAGCGTAGCTGGCTGCGTATGATTTAGCAATGTTTTTCACGCAGCTCACACGTCTACACAGGCGTAAGGACGGACACAGGCTGGACAAATAGATTTGTTTTCAGTTTTTTCCCACCAACAGGCAGCACTGCGTATATTCTATGAATAATAACTGTGTTGTGGCCCTGCCTATACAATTCTTTCCCTGCAGTATCAATGGAGGGTGCAATGCTCTGCAGAGGCGATTTTGAGAAGCCCAAAAAAAATGCAGCACAGCCAACAGCAGCCTGGACAGTACTGCACACGGATAAATATGGCCCTAGAAAGGACCGTTGAGGTTCTTGAAGGCTACACTCACTCCTAACACTCTCCCTGCCTATGCAGCACTTCTGTCCCTAATGCCAGGTGCAACGGTCTGCAGAGGCGATTTTGAGAAAAAAAAAAAAATCCCACTGCTAACAGCAGCCAACACACAGCTATCAGTGGCCCTAATAAGGACCTTTGGGGGGTCTTGAAGCCTACACTAACTACCAATTCTTTCCCTACAGCAGCTCCGGTATAAACAGCACTGTCCCTCATCTAACTCACACCGCATCTGAGGCGAGCCGCGGGAGGGGCCGACTTTTATATTAGGCGAACACCTGATCTCGCCAGCCACTCACAGCAGGGGGGTGGTATAGGGCTTAAACGTTGCAGGGGGAAGTTGTAATGCCTTCCCTGTCTTTCAATTGGCCAGAAAAGCGCGCTAACGTCTCAGGGAAGGAAGTGAAAGTAACCAGAACACCGCATGGTGTTCGTCACGAATAACGAACATCCCGAACACCCTAATATTCGCACGAATATCAAGCTCGGACGAACGCGTTCGCTCATCTCTAATTAAGTGCCAGAGCTTCATTTGCTGAGTTAATTGCTGCTGGGATGAGAATCAATTTGTCTTCTGTGAACAGGCAAGCAAGAACTAGCAACTATGGCAACGTACACATGGTTGAAAATAATACTTAATTGTTGTTGTTTCAAATATAGTTTCCACAGCATTTTTGGGAGAAAAACTTCATGTTTTTAGGAATGTTCTTCCTGGTTTTTTTTTGCTTCGTTTGTTCTTCATTTGTTGTGGTCTGATGTTATATGGAAATCAATAGGGAAATATTACAAGCGCAAACAGCATGCTTTTTCTGGCTTTTTGCGCTTGGGCATTTTTTGATTTAGTGACTTTTTTTTTTTACAAATACAGCAGACTGTAGTTTTGTCATTTTCTCAGGCATATCTCTATCTGCTTCTTGATAGGAAAAAGAAGCCTGAAAAAAACATGTCAAATATATGTCAACAATAAAAGGCCACCCATGCACTTCAAGCAAAAATGTGGACACAAAAAGAAGTGTGCTTAAAGGAAACCTAACGGAAGCCAAAAAAGGCAATCCTGTGTTACAGGCCTCTTCTGGTGATAGGTGTAGGCCTTAGCTCAAAAGACCCCACCCCGCCCCCCTTGACATGTCAACAGGTATTGAAAGTTACCTTAACAGTAAATCTTTACAAGAACTATATGTTCTTGTTCTAGCTTAGGGTGATAGACTTTTATGTAATGTTCAACATTATGTTTTATCTAGACCAGATCCATATCTGTCAGATAGCTGATTATAAGAAACAGGCCATGTATGCTATTAAACAAAATAACATTTCCCAAAAAACTCTCTTGAAAAGCATTTTCTTCAAGATTGATGTTAACTTTTGAAATTCCAGGTCAGGAAATCTGCCCTGATAAAAGGAATATAGCTGTATGACTCTAAGGACATTTAAGGTTAAGACCACTATCCAATGTTAACGTGTAGAAAATGGCTCAGAGGTGTTGAGGGAAAAAAGAATATTCACTTCATTGATGCAAATGGCCCATAGGTGTATTTTGTCAATGCACCTTAGATCAAATGAAGTACATTGCTGGATGCAGAAATGTTCCTTCAAAAGACATAAGATTTGTTGCAGACATGCCTCATTTTGAACTAAGTCATAACACATCTGTATAAATATCAGCACAGGGTGTAGACTAGCATTTTCTCAACATTTCTGAACTAATTTTAATTTTGAGCAATGCACAATCCCATGACCAATAATAATGTAGTTTGTCAAATGTAAGTGTATATGTGTGTGTGTGTGTGTATATATATATATATATATATATATATATATATATATATATATACACTACCGTTCAAAAGTTTGTGGTCACATTGAAATGTCCTTATTTTTGAAGGAAAAGCACTGTACTTTTCAATGAAGATAACTTTAAACTAGTCCTAACTTTAAACAAATGCACTCTATACATTGCTAATGTGGTAAATGACTATTCTAGCTGCAAATGCCTGTTTTTTTGTGCAATATCTATAAGGTGAATAGAGGCCCATTTCCAGCAACTATCACTCCAGTGTTCTAATGGTACAATGTGTTTGCTCATTGGCTCAGAAGGCTAATTGATGATTAGAAAACCCTTGTGCAATCATGTTCACACATCTGAAAACAGTCTAGCTCGTTACAGAAGCTACAAAACTGACCTTCCTGTGAGCAGATTGAGTTTCTGGAGCATCACATTTGTGGGGTCAATTAAACGCTCAAAATGGCCAGAAAAAGAGAACTTTCATCTGAAACTCGACAGTCTATTCTTGTTCTTAGAAATGAAGGCTATTCCATGCGAGAAATTGCTAAGAAATTGAAGATTTCCTACAACGGTGTGTACTACTCCCTTCAGAGGACAGCACAAACAGGCTCTAACCAGAGTAGAAAAAGAAGTGGGAGGCCGCGTTGCACAACTAAGCAAGAAGATAAGCACATTATAGTCTCTAGTTTGAGAAACAGACGCCTCACAGGTACCCAACTGGCATCTTCATTAAATAGTACCCGCAAAACACCAGTGTCAACATCTACAGTGAAGAGGCGGCTGCGGGATTTTGGGCTTCAGGGCAGAGTGGCAAAGAAAAAGCCATATCTGAGACTGGCCAATAAAAGAAAAAGATTAAGATGGGCAAAAGAACACAGACATTGGACAGAGGAAGACTGGAAAAAAGTGTTGTGGACGGATGAATCCAAGTTTGAGGTGTTTGGATCACAAAGAAGAACGTTTGTGAGACGCAGAACAAATGAAAAGATGCTGGAAGAATGCCTGACGCCATCTGTTAAGCATGGTGGAGGTAATGTGATGGTCTGGGGTTGCTTTGGTGCTGGTAAGGTGGGAGATTTGTACAGGGTAAAAGGGATTCTGAATAAGGAAGGCTATCACTCCATTTTGCAACGCCATGCCATACCCAGTGGACAGCGCTTGATTGGAACCAATTTCATCCTACAACAGGACAATGACCCTAAACACACCTCCAAATTGTGCAAGAACTATTTACAGCAGAAGCAGGCAGCTGGTATTCTATCGGTAATGGAGTGGCTAGCGCAGTCACCAGATCTGAACCCCATTGAGCTGTTGTGGGAGCAGCTTGACCGTATGATACGCCAGAAGTGCCCATCCAACCAATCCAACTTGTGGGAGATGCTTCTAGAAGCGTGGGGTGCAATTTCACAAGCTTACCTCAACAAATTAACAGCTAGAATGTCAAAGGTGTGCAATGCTGTAGTTGCTGCAAAAGGAGGATTCTTTGACGAAAGCAAAGTTTGATGTAAAAACAATGTTATTTCAAATACAAATCATTATTTCTAACCTTGTCAAGGTCTTGACTCTATTTTCTATTCATTTCACAACGCATGGTGGTGAATAAGTGTGACTTTTCATGGAAAACACAAAATTGTTTGGGTGACCCCAAACTTTTGAACGGTAGTGTGTGTATATATATATATATATATATATATATATATATATATGTAAATTCCACACACGGAATGTGCTCATTCACAAAGTTAGATTCGCATGGATCAGTAGTAAAGAAATAATATAAATTCACGGTTTAAATGCGGATTACTGCCCCCAAAATTACTTATCAATACTATATGTAAGGGCTTATTCCCGCGAGCGTATATCGGCCGGCGTTTTCATGGCCGACCAATATGCGCTTCCATCTAAACAGTCTCCTCTTCCCACCCACTCTCTGCTTCTCTCCTCCACTCCTGCGTTTGTAATGTGAGGGGCCAGGATGGGGGTGAGAGGGTGGGGGTGGTGCTAAGCTCCGCTCTGTCTCGGCCACTCCCATTGCTGGCTATAGATAAGGGGTGAAGGGGCGGAAGCCCTTACTGTAATGTAGCGTGAATTGTATTGCATTGAATTATCAACATACAGTGGTGAATTATGAAGAAGCATTTGCCTCTTGCATGCCATGGCCTCTTTTATGATAAGTAACCCCTTAAGGACCAGGCTGTTTTGTACCTTAACCCCTTCCCTCCCCATGACGTAAGGGTACGTCATGGGAGCGGGGTACTTCCCACAAAATGACGTACCCTTACGTCATAGGGATAGTGGGAGATCATAGCAGATCTCGCGCTATCCCGCAGCGGGAGCCGGCTGTCAGTGATAGACGGCCTCCCGCTGCAACAACAGGGGTGCATTGGAGATTCCCCCCCTCCGCTGTTAACCCCTTCCCTGCCACATTGGATATAATCGCAGAGAGCCCGGCTGGCTGCTATCGCAACAGGATGCCAGATACCGGCGTCCTGTATTGCCATAGCCTGTGATCGCTGTATAAGTGATAAGGCATGGCAGGACAGAAGTCCTGCCATGCCTTATCACAGCGTACATCAGTGCTGTGCTTTAAGTCCCCCAGAGGGACACAAACAGTGTAAAAAAAATAAGAAAAATGTACAAAAAAGAAAAATGTAAAAAAAATGTTTAAAAAACCAGAGTAGAAAAAGAAGTGGGAGGCCGCGTTGCACAACTAAGCAAGAAGATAAGCACATTATAGTCTCTAGTTTGAGAAACAGACGCCTCACAGGTACCCAACTGGCATCTTCATTAAATAGTACCCGCAAAACACCAGTGTCAACATCTACAGTGAAGAGGCGGCTGCGGGATTTTGGGCTTCAGGGCAGAGTGGCAAAGAAAAAGCCATATCTGAGACTGGCCAATAAAAGAAAAAGATTAAGATGGGCAAAAGAACACAGACATTGGACAGAGGAAGACTGGAAAAAAGTGTTGTGGACGGATGAATCCAAGTTTGAGGTGTTTGGATCACAAAGAAGAACGTTTGTGAGACGCAGAACAAATGAAAAGATGCTGGAAGAATGCCTGACGCCATCTGTTAAGCATGGTGGAGGTAATGTGATGGTCTGGGGTTGCTTTGGTGCTGGTAAGGTGGGAGATTTGTACAGGGTAAAAGGGATTCTGAATAAGGAAGGCTATCACTCCATTTTGCAACGCCATGCCATACCCAGTGGACAGCGCTTGATTGGAACCAATTTCATCCTACAACAGGACAATGACCCTAAACACACCTCCAAATTGTGCAAGAACTATTTACAGCAGAAGCAGGCAGCTGGTATTCTATCGGTAATGGAGTGGCTAGCGCAGTCACCAGATCTGAACCCCATTGAGCTGTTGTGGGAGCAGCTTGACCGTATGATACGCCAGAAGTGCCCATCCAACCAATCCAACTTGTGGGAGATGCTTCTAGAAGCGTGGGGTGCAATTTCACAAGCTTACCTCAACAAATTAACAGCTAGAATGTCAAAGGTGTGCAATGCTGTAGTTGCTGCAAAAGGAGGATTCTTTGACGAAAGCAAAGTTTGATGTAAAAACAATGTTATTTCAAATACAAATCATTATTTCTAACCTTGTCAAGGTCTTGACTCTATTTTCTATTCATTTCACAACGCATGGTGGTGAATAAGTGTGACTTTTCATGGAAAACACAAAATTGTTTGGGTGACCCCAAACTTTTGAACGGTAGTGTGTGTATATATATATATATATATATATATATATATATATGTAAATTCCACACACGGAATGTGCTCATTCACAAAGTTAGATTCGCATGGATCAGTAGTAAAGAAATAATATAAATTCACGGTTTAAATGCGGATTACTGCCCCCAAAATTACTTATCAATACTATATGTAAGGGCTTATTCCCGCGAGCGTATATCGGCCGGCGTTTTCATGGCCGACCAATATGCGCTTCCATCTAAACAGTCTCCTCTTCCCACCCACTCTCTGCTTCTCTCCTCCACTCCTGCGTTTGTAATGTGAGGGGCCAGGATGGGGGTGAGAGGGTGGGGGTGGTGCTAAGCTCCGCTCTGTCTCGGCCACTCCCATTGCTGGCTATAGATAAGGGGTGAAGGGGCGGAAGCCCTTACTGTAATGTAGCGTGAATTGTATTGCATTGAATTATCAACATACAGTGGTGAATTATGAAGAAGCATTTGCCTCTTGCATGCCATGGCCTCTTTTATGATAAGTAACCCCTTAAGGACCAGGCTGTTTTGTACCTTAACCCCTTCCCTCCCCATGACGTAAGGGTACGTCATGGGAGCGGGGTACTTCCCACAAAATGACGTACCCTTACGTCATAGGGATAGTGGGAGATCATAGCAGATCTCGCGCTATCCCGCAGCGGGAGCCGGCTGTCAGTGATAGACGGCCTCCCGCTGCAACAACAGGGGTGCATTGGAGATTCCCCCCCTCCGCTGTTAACCCCTTCCCTGCCACATTGGATATAATCGCAGAGAGCCCGGCTGGCTGCTATCGCAACAGGATGCCAGATACCGGCGTCCTGTATTGCCATAGCCTGTGATCGCTGTATAAGTGATAAGGCATGGCAGGACAGAAGTCCTGCCATGCCTTATCACAGCGTACATCAGTGCTGTGCTTTAAGTCCCCCAGAGGGACACAAACAGTGTAAAAAAAATAAGAAAAATGTACAAAAAAGAAAAATGTAAAAAAAATGTTTAAAAAACCAGAGTAGAAAAAGAAGTGGGAGGCCGCGTTGCACAACTAAGCAAGAAGATAAGCACATTATAGTCTCTAGTTTGAGAAACAGACGCCTCACAGGTACCCAACTGGCATCTTCATTAAATAGTACCCGCAAAACACCAGTGTCAACATCTACAGTGAAGAGGCGGCTGCGGGATTTTGGGCTTCAGGGCAGAGTGGCAAAGAAAAAGCCATATCTGAGACTGGCCAATAAAAGAAAAAGATTAAGATGGGCAAAAGAACACAGACATTGGACAGAGGAAGACTGGAAAAAAGTGTTGTGGACGGATGAATCCAAGTTTGAGGTGTTTGGATCACAAAGAAGAACGTTTGTGAGACGCAGAACAAATGAAAAGATGCTGGAAGAATGCCTGACGCCATCTGTTAAGCATGGTGGAGGTAATGTGATGGTCTGGGGTTGCTTTGGTGCTGGTAAGGTGGGAGATTTGTACAGGGTAAAAGGGATTCTGAATAAGGAAGGCTATCACTCCATTTTGCAACGCCATGCCATACCCAGTGGACAGCGCTTGATTGGAACCAATTTCATCCTACAACAGGACAATGACCCTAAACACACCTCCAAATTGTGCAAGAACTATTTACAGCTGAAGCAGGCAGCTGGTATTCTATCGGTAATGGAGTGGCTAGCGCAGTCACCAGATCTGAACCCCATTGAGCTGTTGTGGGAGCAGCTTGACCGTATGATACGCCAGAAGTGCCCATCCAACCAATCCAACTTGTGGGAGATGCTTCTAGAAGCGTGGGGTGCAATTTCACAAGCTTACCTCAACAAATTAACAGCTAGAATGTCAAAGGTGTGCAATGCTGTAGTTGCTGCAAAAGGAGGATTCTTTGACGAAAGCAAAGTTTGATGTAAAAACAATGTTATTTCAAATACAAATCATTATTTCTAACCTTGTCAAGGTCTTGACTCTATTTTCTATTCATTTCACAACGCATGGTGGTGAATAAGTGTGACTTTTCATGGAAAACACAAAATTGTTTGGGTGACCCCAAACTTTTGAACGGTAGTGTGTGTATATATATATATATATATATATATATATATATATAAATTCCACACACGGAATGTGCTCATTCACAAAGTTAGATTCGCATGGATCAGTAGTAAAGAAATAATATAAATTCACGGTTTAAATGCGGATTACTGCCCCCAAAATTACTTATCAATACTATATGTAAGGGCTTATTCCCGCGAGCGTATATCGGCCGGCGTTTTCATGGCCGACCAATATGCGCTTCCATCTAAACAGTCTCCTCTTCCCACCCACTCTCTGCTTCTCTCCTCCACTCCTGCGTTTGTAATGTGAGGGGCCAGGATGGGGGTGAGAGGGTGGGGGTGGTGCTAAGCTCCGCTCTGTCTCGGCCACTCCCATTGCTGGCTATAGATAAGGGGTGAAGGGGCGGAAGCCCTTACTGTAATGTAGCGTGAATTGTATTGCATTGAATTATCAACATACAGTGGTGAATTATGAAGAAGCATTTGCCTCTTGCATGCCATGGCCTCTTTTATGATAAGTAACCCCTTAAGGACCAGGCTGTTTTGTACCTTAACCCCTTCCCTCCCCATGACGTAAGGGTACGTCATGGGAGCGGGGTACTTCCCACAAAATGACGTACCCTTACGTCATAGGGATAGTGGGAGATCATAGCAGATCTCGCGCTATCCCGCAGCGGGAGCCGGCTGTCAGTGATAGACGGCCTCCCGCTGCAACAACAGGGGTGCATTGGAGATTCCCCCCCTCCGCTGTTAACCCCTTCCCTGCCACATTGGATATAATCGCAGAGAGCCCGGCTGGCTGCTATCGCAACAGGATGCCAGATACCGGCGTCCTGTATTGCCATAGCCTGTGATCGCTGTATAAGTGATAAGGCATGGCAGGACAGAAGTCCTGCCATGCCTTATCACAGCGTACATCAGTGCTGTGCTTTAAGTCCCCCAGAGGGACACAAACAGTGTAAAAAAAATAAGAAAAATGTACAAAAAAGAAAAATGTAAAAAAAATGTTTAAAAAACCAGAGTAGAAAAAGAAGTGGGAGGCCGCGTTGCACAACTAAGCAAGAAGATAAGCACATTATAGTCTCTAGTTTGAGAAACAGACGCCTCACAGGTACCCAACTGGCATCTTCATTAAATAGTACCCGCAAAACACCAGTGTCAACATCTACAGTGAAGAGGCGGCTGCGGGATTTTGGGCTTCAGGGCAGAGTGGCAAAGAAAAAGCCATATCTGAGACTGGCCAATAAAAGAAAAAGATTAAGATGGGCAAAAGAACACAGACATTGGACAGAGGAAGACTGGAAAAAAGTGTTGTGGACGGATGAATCCAAGTTTGAGGTGTTTGGATCACAAAGAAGAACGTTTGTGAGACGCAGAACAAATGAAAAGATGCTGGAAGAATGCCTGACGCCATCTGTTAAGCATGGTGGAGGTAATGTGATGGTCTGGGGTTGCTTTGGTGCTGGTAAGGTGGGAGATTTGTACAGGGTAAAAGGGATTCTGAATAAGGAAGGCTATCACTCCATTTTGCAACGCCATGCCATACCCAGTGGACAGCGCTTGATTGGAACCAATTTCATCCTACAACAGGACAATGACCCTAAACACACCTCCAAATTGTGCAAGAACTATTTACAGCAGAAGCAGGCAGCTGGTATTCTATCGGTAATGGAGTGGCTAGCGCAGTCACCAGATCTGAACCCCATTGAGCTGTTGTGGGAGCAGCTTGACCGTATGATACGCCAGAAGTGCCCATCCAACCAATCCAACTTGTGGGAGATGCTTCTAGAAGCGTGGGGTGCAATTTCACAAGCTTACCTCAACAAATTAACAGCTAGAATGTCAAAGGTGTGCAATGCTGTAGTTGCTGCAAAAGGAGGATTCTTTGACGAAAGCAAAGTTTGATGTAAAAACAATGTTATTTCAAATACAAATCATTATTTCTAACCTTGTCAAGGTCTTGACTCTATTTTCTATTCATTTCACAACGCATGGTGGTGAATAAGTGTGACTTTTCATGGAAAACACAAAATTGTTTGGGTGACCCCAAACTTTTGAACGGTAGTGTGTGTATATATATATATATATATATATATATATATATATGTAAATTCCACACACGGAATGTGCTCATTCACAAAGTTAGATTCGCATGGATCAGTAGTAAAGAAATAATATAAATTCACGGTTTAAATGCGGATTACTGCCCCCAAAATTACTTATCAATACTATATGTAAGGGCTTATTCCCGCGAGCGTATATCGGCCGGCGTTTTCATGGCCGACCAATATGCGCTTCCATCTAAACAGTCTCCTCTTCCCACCCACTCTCTGCTTCTCTCCTCCACTCCTGCGTTTGTAATGTGAGGGGCCAGGATGGGGGTGAGAGGGTGGGGGTGGTGCTAAGCTCCGCTCTGTCTCGGCCACTCCCATTGCTGGCTATAGATAAGGGGTGAAGGGGCGGAAGCCCTTACTGTAATGTAGCGTGAATTGTATTGCATTGAATTATCAACATACAGTGGTGAATTATGAAGAAGCATTTGCCTCTTGCATGCCATGGCCTCTTTTATGATAAGTAACCCCTTAAGGACCAGGCTGTTTTGTACCTTAACCCCTTCCCTCCCCATGACGTAAGGGTACGTCATGGGAGCGGGGTACTTCCCACAAAATGACGTACCCTTACGTCATAGGGATAGTGGGAGATCATAGCAGATCTCGCGCTATCCCGCAGCGGGAGCCGGCTGTCAGTGATAGACGGCCTCCCGCTGCAACAACAGGGGTGCATTGGAGATTCCCCCCCTCCGCTGTTAACCCCTTCCCTGCCACATTGGATATAATCGCAGAGAGCCCGGCTGGCTGCTATCGCAACAGGATGCCAGATACCGGCGTCCTGTATTGCCATAGCCTGTGATCGCTGTATAAGTGATAAGGCATGGCAGGACAGAAGTCCTGCCATGCCTTATCACAGCGTACATCAGTGCTGTGCTTTAAGTCCCCCAGAGGGACACAAACAGTGTAAAAAAAATAAGAAAAATGTACAAAAAAGAAAAATGTAAAAAAAATGTTTAAAAAACCAGAGTAGAAAAAGAAGTGGGAGGCCGCGTTGCACAACTAAGCAAGAAGATAAGCACATTATAGTCTCTAGTTTGAGAAACAGACGCCTCACAGGTACCCAACTGGCATCTTCATTAAATAGTACCCGCAAAACACCAGTGTCAACATCTACAGTGAAGAGGCGGCTGCGGGATTTTGGGCTTCAGGGCAGAGTGGCAAAGAAAAAGCCATATCTGAGACTGGCCAATAAAAGAAAAAGATTAAGATGGGCAAAAGAACACAGACATTGGACAGAGGAAGACTGGAAAAAAGTGTTGTGGACGGATGAATCCAAGTTTGAGGTGTTTGGATCACAAAGAAGAACGTTTGTGAGACGCAGAACAAATGAAAAGATGCTGGAAGAATGCCTGACGCCATCTGTTAAGCATGGTGGAGGTAATGTGATGGTCTGGGGTTGCTTTGGTGCTGGTAAGGTGGGAGATTTGTACAGGGTAAAAGGGATTCTGAATAAGGAAGGCTATCACTCCATTTTGCAACGCCATGCCATACCCAGTGGACAGCGCTTGATTGGAACCAATTTCATCCTACAACAGGACAATGACCCTAAACACACCTCCAAATTGTGCAAGAACTATTTACAGCTGAAGCAGGCAGCTGGTATTCTATCGGTAATGGAGTGGCTAGCGCAGTCACCAGATCTGAACCCCATTGAGCTGTTGTGGGAGCAGCTTGACCGTATGATACGCCAGAAGTGCCCATCCAACCAATCCAACTTGTGGGAGATGCTTCTAGAAGCGTGGGGTGCAATTTCACAAGCTTACCTCAACAAATTAACAGCTAGAATGTCAAAGGTGTGCAATGCTGTAGTTGCTGCAAAAGGAGGATTCTTTGACGAAAGCAAAGTTTGATGTAAAAACAATGTTATTTCAAATACAAATCATTATTTCTAACCTTGTCAAGGTCTTGACTCTATTTTCTATTCATTTCACAACGCATGGTGGTGAATAAGTGTGACTTTTCATGGAAAACACAAAATTGTTTGGGTGACCCCAAACTTTTGAACGGTAGTGTGTGTATATATATATATATATATATATATATATATATATATATAAATTCCACACACGGAATGTGCTCATTCACAAAGTTAGATTCGCATGGATCAGTAGTAAAGAAATAATATAAATTCACGGTTTAAATGCGGATTACTGCCCCCAAAATTACTTATCAATACTATATGTAAGGGCTTATTCCCGCGAGCGTATATCGGCCGGCGTTTTCATGGCCGACCAATATGCGCTTCCATCTAAACAGTCTCCTCTTCCCACCCACTCTCTGCTTCTCTCCTCCACTCCTGCGTTTGTAATGTGAGGGGCCAGGATGGGGGTGAGAGGGTGGGGGTGGTGCTAAGCTCCGCTCTGTCTCGGCCACTCCCATTGCTGGCTATAGATAAGGGGTGAAGGGGCGGAAGCCCTTACTGTAATGTAGCGTGAATTGTATTGCATTGAATTATCAACATACAGTGGTGAATTATGAAGAAGCATTTGCCTCTTGCATGCCATGGCCTCTTTTATGATAAGTAACCCCTTAAGGACCAGGCTGTTTTGTACCTTAACCCCTTCCCTCCCCATGACGTAAGGGTACGTCATGGGAGCGGGGTACTTCCCACAAAATGACGTACCCTTACGTCATAGGGATAGTGGGAGATCATAGCAGATCTCGCGCTATCCCGCAGCGGGAGCCGGCTGTCAGTGATAGACGGCCTCCCGCTGCAACAACAGGGGTGCATTGGAGATTCCCCCCCTCCGCTGTTAACCCCTTCCCTGCCACATTGGATATAATCGCAGAGAGCCCGGCTGGCTGCTATCGCAACAGGATGCCAGATACCGGCGTCCTGTATTGCCATAGCCTGTGATCGCTGTATAAGTGATAAGGCATGGCAGGACAGAAGTCCTGCCATGCCTTATCACAGCGTACATCAGTGCTGTGCTTTAAGTCCCCCAGAGGGACACAAACAGTGTAAAAAAAATAAGAAAAATGTACAAAAAAGAAAAATGTAAAAAAAATGTTTAAAAAACCAGAGTAGAAAAAGAAGTGGGAGGCCGCGTTGCACAACTAAGCAAGAAGATAAGCACATTATAGTCTCTAGTTTGAGAAACAGACGCCTCACAGGTACCCAACTGGCATCTTCATTAAATAGTACCCGCAAAACACCAGTGTCAACATCTACAGTGAAGAGGCGGCTGCGGGATTTTGGGCTTCAGGGCAGAGTGGCAAAGAAAAAGCCATATCTGAGACTGGCCAATAAAAGAAAAAGATTAAGATGGGCAAAAGAACACAGACATTGGACAGAGGAAGACTGGAAAAAAGTGTTGTGGACGGATGAATCCAAGTTTGAGGTGTTTGGATCACAAAGAAGAACGTTTGTGAGACGCAGAACAAATGAAAAGATGCTGGAAGAATGCCTGACGCCATCTGTTAAGCATGGTGGAGGTAATGTGATGGTCTGGGGTTGCTTTGGTGCTGGTAAGGTGGGAGATTTGTACAGGGTAAAAGGGATTCTGAATAAGGAAGGCTATCACTCCATTTTGCAACGCCATGCCATACCCAGTGGACAGCGCTTGATTGGAACCAATTTCATCCTACAACAGGACAATGACCCTAAACACACCTCCAAATTGTGCAAGAACTATTTACAGCTGAAGCAGGCAGCTGGTATTCTATCGGTAATGGAGTGGCTAGCGCAGTCACCAGATCTGAACCCCATTGAGCTGTTGTGGGAGCAGCTTGACCGTATGATACGCCAGAAGTGCCCATCCAACCAATCCAACTTGTGGGAGATGCTTCTAGAAGCGTGGGGTGCAATTTCACAAGCTTACCTCAACAAATTAACAGCTAGAATGTCAAAGGTGTGCAATGCTGTAATTGCTGCAAAAGGAGGATTCTTTGACGAAAGCAAAGTTTGATGTAAAAACAATGTTATTTCAAATACAAATCATTATTTCTAACCTTGTCAAGGTCTTGACTCTATTTTCTATTCATTTCACAACGCATGGTGGTGAATAAGTGTGACTTTTCATGGAAAACACAAAATTGTTTGGGTGACCCCAAACTTTTGAACGGTAGTGTGTGTATATATATATATATATATATATATATATATATATATATATATATAAATTCCACACACGGAATGTGCTCATTCACAAAGTTAGATTCGCATGGATCAGTAGTAAAGAAATAATATAAATTCACGGTTTAAATGCGGATTACTGCCCCCAAAATTACTTATCAATACTATATGTAAGGGCTTATTCCCGCGAGCGTATATCGGCCGGCGTTTTCATGGCCGACCAATATGCGCTTCCATCTAAACAGTCTCCTCTTCCCACCCACTCTCTGCTTCTCTCCTCCACTCCTGCGTTTGTAATGTGAGGGGCCAGGATGGGGGTGAGAGGGTGGGGGTGGTGCTAAGCTCCGCTCTGTCTCGGCCACTCCCATTGCTGGCTATAGATAAGGGGTGAAGGGGCGGAAGCCCTTACTGTAATGTAGCGTGAATTGTATTGCATTGAATTATCAACATACAGTGGTGAATTATGAAGAAGCATTTGCCTCTTGCATGCCATGGCCTCTTTTATGATAAGTAACCCCTTAAGGACCAGGCTGTTTTGTACCTTAACCCCTTCCCTCCCCATGACGTAAGGGTACGTCATGGGAGCGGGGTACTTCCCACAAAATGACGTACCCTTACGTCATAGGGATAGTGGGAGATCATAGCAGATCTCGCGCTATCCCGCAGCGGGAGCCGGCTGTCAGTGATAGACGGCCTCCCGCTGCAACAACAGGGGTGCATTGGAGATTCCCCCCCTCCGCTGTTAACCCCTTCCCTGCCACATTGGATATAATCGCAGAGAGCCCGGCTGGCTGCTATCGCAACAGGATGCCAGATACCGGCGTCCTGTATTGCCATAGCCTGTGATCGCTGTATAAGTGATAAGGCATGGCAGGACAGAAGTCCTGCCATGCCTTATCACAGCGTACATCAGTGCTGTGCTTTAAGTCCCCCAGAGGGACACAAACAGTGTAAAAAAAAATAAGAAAAATGTACAAAAAAGAAAAATGTAAAAAAAATGTTAAAAAAACTCTTTTTTGTGCTGTTTGTCATATTAGCATAAAAAAAGTAAAAAAAATTAAAATCCCACATATTTAGTATTGTCGCGTCCGTAACGACACGTACAATAAGCTGCACATGCTTTTGACTCTGCACGGAAAAAAAGCGTTTTAAAAAACGCAAAAAAACTGAGGCAAAACGCAAAAAATTAGCATTTAGCACTAAAAACGCAAACAAAGTGATCAAAAAAGTCGTATGTACGCCAACATGGTACCAATAAAAACTATAGCTCGTCTCTCAAAAAATAAGCCATCACAGTGCTCCGTACATAAAAAACTAAAAATGTTACAGGACTTTGAATGCAACGATTTAGAAAAAAAAAATCCAAAAAAAGGGGTTTTATTGCAGAAAAAAAAGTAAGAATTTTGGTGTCATTGTTACCGTACCGGCCCGCAGAAAAAAAGGATTGTGTCATTTATGCTGCATGATTAACGCTGTAAAAAAATAATCTATGGCAGAATTGATGTGTTTTCTCTCACTGTTATCATAAAAAAAAATAATAAAAGTTTTACAATGTAGTCTATGTAGCCAAAAATAGCACCATTAAAAACTACAGTTCGCCACGCAAAAAGCAAGCCCTTATTTGGCCGCGTCGATGGAAAAATAAAAAAGTTATGACTTTTGAAAAATGGAGATGAATATCCGCCAAAAATCATTGCGCCTAAGGGCTTAAGAGCCCAAAATAGGCCATATCCTTAAGGGGTTAAGGACCAGACACTTTTTTGGGATTTTACCAATGTGGTGATTTAACTACTCAATTTTTTTTCCTTCGGCTACCAAAATTATTTTTGCTGTGCTTTTTTCCCCAAGACATGTAGGGCCATTTTTTAAATATCTTTTTCACTGAATTTTTTTTCACTTCTTTTTATTTTATTAAGGGGTATAAAGCTAAAAAAAAATTTTAACATTTACAATTGTTTTTTTTTTTAAATTAGTATATTTACGCTAAAATAAAATATTGAAATGGGTTCCTCATTTTGTTTCAGATGTTTTAATATATAATATGTATGGTTTTGGATTACAGGGCGCATACGGCAACGGTTTTGGTTGGCCTTGGCTTTGGGTCATTTTCTTTTTTATGTAAATAAAAATATATACATTTATTCTGTAATTTTTTTAAACTTATTTTTGTAACTATTTTTTTTACCATCTATGTCCCCCATGACATCATATAAGACCTCTGGGGCTCATTCACATTGTCTTTTTTTTGTTTCACACTTTCCCACTGTAACTGGAGCATCCATGGGAGCCCTAGTTACAGGGGAAAGCATCCTGCTGTTGGGACAATAGTCAGTAACAGAGCTGATCTGGGTCTGCTAGGACCCTGTACTTCTGCTGTAACAGGGAGCAGCCGGCGTCACTTGATCACTGGGTCGCATAGTGGAAGCAAATGCGCAATTGGTCCTTAGGGGGTTAAGCAATACAATGATTAGGCTATAAATACAGCCCTGTATGGGATTTGCAGAAGGACCCTCAGTTTAAAAAACTCAAAAGATACATCCTTTTTATTCGGCACTGGCCAAAAGTCCACTAGTTTTACAGACTGTCTGAAAAATAGTTGGCAGCCAGGAAGTATATAGATGTGCAATCTGTGAGCTGCCTAACTTACAGTTTTCTAAAACTGTTTAACAATGTAATTTCAGTGCAATTTAATGACAATGACAATGGCACCTAAATCAAAGAAATTCTAAACAGATGACTAATCCCACTGCTGATAGTCAGCCAGTGTTTAATGATCACATTTCATTTCAATAAATTGGCATGGTATGCAAAGAAAATTGTGACGAAAAATGATAAAATAGGAAATCTGTCTTTGGCGTCGTTAGGATTTACTTGTGGGTAGTAATGTAATTTCTAGCAAAACAACATATTGGGCTGGTGTAATAGCCCTGCGGTGCTGCCTTGTGAAATTAGGCTTTTTTCTTTATTCTGGATAAAATTGAAGTGCTATGAAAGGGCAATACACCCGTGGAAGAGCGGAAGAGACATTTGTAAATATATACAGAAAAGGAACAGTTCACTGAACTTGGATTCTAAGCATTTCATAAGTTTTTAAACTTTCATTGACAAATGTGTCATGTTAAGGAACAGACTTCGATATTTACAGTGTTGACCCCTTTTTTAAAAACTTCTGCAGTTTGCCCTGGCATGCTGTATATAAGGCCAAACCTGACTCATGGAAACCCATTCTTGCCTTATCAGTTTATCACAATTTGTGTTTTTGCTTGTCTAGCCGCTTTTTGAGGATTGACCCCAGGTTTCCAATCGCATTGAGATTTGTGGAGTTTCTTGGCCATGGACCAAAAGTTTCAACAATTTGTTCACCGAGCCATTTAGTTATCACATTTGCCTTGTGACATAGTGCCCGGTCATGCTGGAAAAAGCATTGTTCATCATCAACTTGTTTAGATACCATTCATGGCAGTGTTTTTAGGCAAAATTTTGAGTGAGCTCACTACCTTAGATGAAAAGCAACCCCATATATGAATGGTCTTAGGATGCTTTACTGTTGGCATGACATAGGACTCATGGTGGCGCTCACGTTTTTTTCTCCGAACAATCGTTTTTCCAGATTTCCCAAAGACTCTAAAGGGGGCTTCATCAGAGAAAATATTCTAGAGGGATAAGACTGCAGAGGACTGGGGTAAAGTTATTTTCTCCGATGAAGACCTCTTCACTTCGTGGAAACCAAAATTTGTGTCAGTCTCAAAACTTTTGGCCACAGCTTAAGGGCGGCTTTAGACGGACGTTTTTGCATGCATTTTTGCGCACACAATATGCATGCGTACAACACCCAGAGTAGAGCCTATTGATGTCAATTGGTACTTTCACATGAATGATTTTCTTGCGTGTATTGTGGTTTTGTGCAAAAAAAAAAAAATAGGAGCTGCTCTATTTTGTGTGCATTTGTGCATCATAGAGCCCCATAGAGATCTATGGGAGGTGTGCAAATACACTTGTGTATATGTGCAGGTATGCACTATACGCTACACAGACCAGTGCACACCATCACTTCCTTTGGCTTAATAGTCAATTCTCTTCTCTATATGCGCTCGATGGGGCCGGCGGCAGCAGCGCCGACCCCATTGAGAACATATACTAGACAAATCATTCTCCTCTGCCACAGCTGTAACAGCTTGAAAGCAATGGGCTGCCGGCGAGCGCGGGATGAATTTTCGGGAAGAGCTTAAAAATATAAGCCCTTCCGTGCAATCATCCAGAAATGAATTCATGAATGGGTGAGTGAGTGCTGCCTCTGATTGGCTCAGCGCAGGGACCAATTAGGGGCAGCTCTCACTCACACCCATTCATGAATTCATGAATGGGTGTGAGTGAGAGCTGCCTCTGATTGGTCAGGCTGTGACCAATCAGAGGCAGCTCATTCAGCAGGTGGGGATTTTAAATCCCCGGCTGCTGAATACTACTCTGAGCAGTTCAGGAGAACTGCCGCCGGCCGCGGCTGAACTCCGTCTGCCGGGACAAGGTGAGTGTATATATTTTTTTGTTGTTTTTACACATTTCTGGATGAATTTCAGGGAAGGGCTTAAATATTTAAGCCCTTCCTGAAAATTCATCCTGCGATCGCCCGCAGTGCATTGCTTTCAATGGAGCCGGCTGTATTGCCGGCTCCATTGAATTCAATGCACTGGACAGCTCCGGCCCATTTCTATTGAAACGCGGCTAGGAGCAGTATTTTCGGGCGATTTTTCGGCCCCGGTCACGCGATTTGCGGATGCGCATCCGTCATGCGATCCGCAAATCGCGGGAAAAAACGCCCGTGTGACTAAGGCCTTAATCAGATTTTGCAAATTCATATGAAAAGCTCTAAATAACTTATGTTATTACTTTTCTGTTTTTCAACAAATTTTATTTACATATGAATGAGTTTATGAATGAGAGTGTAGGACCGACCTATTAGACTTGTTAAGTGAGACCAGTCATGATCCATAGTTTACTGAATGTGAGGCTAGTGTGACCGGTCAGTCACTTGTCAGTAAGTGAAAGAAGCTAGGAGAAAATAAACTGCCTAATGAATATTGATGAGCAGCTACTTGGAGACTCACAAATGACATCCAAAAATTTCAAAATTAAGTTTATTTAACCCTTAAGTACAAGCCCATTTTTGTCTTAAGGATTTTTTTGTGTTGTTTTAAAGTATTTTATCAGCTATCACTCTTTTATTCTTATATCTAAATCACTATTTAGGCCAATCAGTGGTCGCAGTGGTCACACGCCATAATCCTGGCATTACCATTTGGTGGTAGAAGCCATGATCCCCGGAGTGTGGCATATGACCACCGCCACCACTTAGTTTTTTAAAGGTCAGTTGACCTTTTTAATGTTTAACTTAATCCATTTTTAGATGCATGGAAAATACAATTCTAACAGTTTTTTGTGTGCTCTCTACCAAAATTGACAGAATAACTACATGTCATTATGAGTTCATGGATATCAAATGATTTACAAAAAATTGGTACTCATTGTATTTTTGCTTTTTTAATTTCTATTTTATTTAATCATAAACTTTATTGAGTTATGTCTAACAATTTCCCTAGTCTTCTTAGAGGATTTTTACTTTAATTTTTTTTTTTTAAACTAAAATTTAATGTGACGTCTACATGATATTACATTACACCCTATGTGGGTAAAATTGCATTGGCAACTGCTAAGGCATTTTTAAAAGCATTTTTAATTTTTTTGTTTTATCGGGCTAGCCATACCCAAAAATATTATCATAATCTATACTCACCTGTTTGGGATCATCACAGATCCACAACTTCAGGCATCTGGGATGGGTAAGTGTAGGTTAATTTATTTTTAAGCAAGGGCAGCATGATTTAAAAAATAAATGAATAAATTATTTAAATTATTTGGAAAACCACTTTAAAGAGAACCTGTTATGTGCTCATTTTATCAGAGCCAGCTTCATAGCTGTGTGTCCACAGCCCCACTGACTCCAACAATGTGTTTCTTTTGGTCATAAACACCTCGGTTCCCCCGTATGAGCACTTCTCAAATTCTGCTCCTGGCACTCTGAATGTGTCAAGTTCGTGGTCCTAATTGCTCACACCATACCCAACCCTTAGGGTCCTCCTAGACTGGACAATTGACAGTTGTTCCAATGATTATTGCTACTGTGCTTTCACACAGGAGTGACAATCATTCCATGAATGGAGGTGGAGCACACTGGAGACCACTTCGCTCCAGGTTCTTGATTTTTATGCCTGCTTAAACTACACAATAAGCAAACAAATTATAATTTGTCATTCAGTTGCTAGTAGCATTTACACTGAACAATTATCTTTTTGTTTTGCACCAGAGGCGTAACTTCAAGCTTCTGGGCCCCGGTGCAAAATCTGTAACAGGGCCCCCTACTATAATGCTTTTTTTATAGTACTGGTCTACCAGTATAGAGAAGAGAGGCTTTATGGGCCCCCTAAGGCTCCTGGGCCCGGGTGCAACCGCATCCCCTGCACCCACTATAGTTACACTTCTGTTTTGCACTATTCAACAAGAAGCTGAACAAAAAACATTCCATGTAGCAGGACCCTTAAGGACAGGTCAGTTCTTCTTTAAGGTATGCCGTAACTGGGGTTTATATTGGACATCTCAGGCACCTTTCTTAAGGCCCATTTACATGTAAAGATAACCTGTCAAAAGATTGAAAAATTTAGCGATCTATTTGCATGAAGTGTTAATGGACATTAATGGACATTAACACTTTATCATCTTCGTTTGCATGTAAAAGGGCCTCCAGTAGCTGTTTGCAGAGCCCAGTGTGTGATTAATCACACGCCTAGTTGTGCATACAATTGCATTGTTCTCCTGGTGGCTGCAAATTACAAGAGTATCTGCAGACTCCCGCTGAGATAACAGCGTGCGGTCTATTGAGAGATACTTTATCTCTTACTAACTGAAGGATGGATTTTAAGTTCACCTTAAAATCATTGTTGAAATGAAAAGTGCACAATACCGGTGTTTACATGTAACGCTTATCGCTCAATTGCAATCCCGAGACTGGTATTGTGGTGACAAAAGGAAGCTCCCTACCTTTGTCAGCACCAGGATCTTATTGTTCATAGTGCAGAAAGGGTTTTAAATAGCTAGGATCTGAGTTTTCACTAATTCTGGCCTTTAGTGTTGGAGCATGACTGTCTTGTTTTCCAACAGATGATCACGTGGGCATAGCTTCTGGGGGGAACCCTTCCCATGAAGTATATATACATAATAATGTTGGAAGGGATTAAAAAAAAATAATTGAAACATTGTACAAAACTTGTTTCTAACAACTTTCTTAAGAAATTCGTCCAAAAATATACGAAAGAGTAAATACTTAAAAAAATTATCAAATGAATTAGTAAACGAATTTACAGAGCCTCAAAATCTGCCGCATAGCCTTATTATGTCTATCATTAGTCCTGTACTATCTTTGACACTTATTTTTGCAGGTCTTTTTCTGCCAAAGTTTTATTTCCAATTGGCAAATAGCTATTAAATTGATGTTGCTTTTACTATTTCAGTTGTGTCCATTTAAGATATATTTTTCCTGGCATTAAAAGCGAGAATACTGGAGCAAATATGAGATTTACTCATGTTTAATGTCACTGTTAATAGAACATTTTGACATTAGGTTGTTATGACAGTTATTCTTAAAATTGAAAAAGAAATATTGTTCAGTTCTGGAAATATCTAATTTTGAAACGGTTATGGAGAAACCAACATAACAGTAAATTATAATACTTGTAGTTAAAGGGTTTCTTTCTTCTACAATGTATCAGCTGATCTCCATATCCAGGTATCTATTATTAGATCCTAGTAGTAGTAGAAGTGACAACAATCCATGCTCTAATCTAGTGTGCAAGGTATGGATTCAAGTGGTCAGGTTTTATATCTAGCTCCATAGGATTCTGATGTCTTAATGAAAAGCTAACATTTAAAATTAAATTAGAATGATCAGTATTTGCAAGACATTAATGCATTGGTATTAAGAATTCACGCATTGGCCAATGTTAACGTTCTCACTAAATAAACTGTGTTCCCTTACAATTACCTTGTATAGCAGGACTTATACAACACCATTAGAGATGAGCGAACGTACTCGTTTAGGGCTATTTCGCAATCGAGCATCGCTTTTTTCGAGTAACTGCCTATTCGGGTGAAAAGATTCGGGGGGCGGTGTGGTGGAGCGGGGGGTAGCAGTGGGGAACAGGGGAGAGCTCTCTCTCTCTCCCCCCCCCCCACTCCCCTCTGCAACCCCCCGCTCCCCCCTGGCGCCCCCCGAATCTTTTCGCCCGAGTAGGCAGTTACTCGAAAAAAGCGATGCTCGATTGCGAAATAGCCCTAAACGAGTACGTTCGCTCATCTCTATACAGAATGCATAGTTGTAAAAATAATCTAGGGTATTAAAAGGGAACCCGAACCACGTGCAGCATGAACTCGGGAGAGACATGCCCATCCGGCATAAGTATGTTTGATTCTGAAATGCAAAACTTAATTCAAAGTTTGACTTGGAGCTCTTGCAGCTCTGGTGTCGAAAAGGCAGGCTGTTCCAGGTTCTACCTGCCCACAGCATCAAGACTGCTTATGTATAGGGAGAGAGCTGTGAGTCTTGATGATCTCTTGATCACTCAGAGGTCTGTTTCATACTTCTGGAAAACATATATAGACTGAATGGGCATATCTGTCCAAGGTTAATGCTGCTGTGGTTCCGGCTGCAAGAACTTAGTGGCAGGTTCACTTTAAGTTCATCCTGGAACTGCCCCACAGATGCCCTGGAGTAACCACAAACAGCTGATTTTGGAATAAATTTGCACAAATCCCATCCTCTTTGCAGACTGCTGGCAACAATGCAGAGTGAAGAGCTTGTAAGTGTTTTTGTTTGTACCAATATGAATGTAGTTTATACTGAAAGATAGTGAACGTAGGCCAGCTGCACACGGGTGATTTGCATTGCAGAATCCAGAGCGGACGTCCACCTCCGGATTCCGCAGCAAATACCGCCCCAATAGCATGCTATGGCAAAGCGCGCTTTCCTCCACATGAGTGGAAATCAATTTCTGTACAGATTCCACATGCACGGCTTCCATTGACCTGGCCCTTCTGCAATGCCATTGCGGAAAGCTCGTGGATTCTGCATCATCGCCTAGAGACGACGTGGGAAAATAAAAGAAAAACAAACTGTACTGCACATGTCCAATGGCTTGCGGATGCGGCTGGGCACAGGGTCGGGACCCGCTGAGGGCTCAACCCGGCCGTGTACAGTTGGCCATACACCGTACCATGCTTATAGAAAATTTCCCAAAACACAAGCAAGCATTTGATCATTTCCCCAAGCTCTTATCAATTTTTAATACACAAAGCAATGTCTGTATGAAATAAATAAAACATGAAAACTCTAAAGGTGTAAGGAAAAAAGCAACATCTCCCAAACAATTTGTTCTGAAGGCCAACTATTCTAAGTGCCCAAGTTATACTTTGTAGATCTCTTTTGTACAGTAAAGTCTGATCAACACTATATTCATGTTTTACTTATAAATTTTGAAACTTCATAAAAAGTTAATGTCTCATAAAGTACCATAGACCTAAAAAAAAAAGTAAGGTGAAAAACTCTAGCAAGGCAGGTTCACTCCTGTTACCAGTCGAGGGGTGTCCCTATACAGTCTGACATTGTCCAATCAATTCTGACAATGCTAGGCTGTGTAAGGAAGCATGCCTTTGACAAAAGGAATGCTGTCACCCAGTTGTCTATAATAGAGAAATTGCAAAATGCAGAGTTCTAAAAAACATGTTCCAGAATGGTTATTTCATGGGAAATATATGTATATACTAAAACAGACATGTCAGGGGACTTAACACATTCCCTTTAAATGATGCAATACTGTCAATTTAATCAATTTTGATATTCATACATTATAAAAATGGACATGCTTCTTTAGCCCATGAAAAACTTTTATTTTATAATTTCTTCCCCTTAATTTAAATTTTATCACCTTTTGTGATTTTTTTGAGGATATTGATCCATTTAGGAACTCTCTGGCTTCTCTTAGTGTATAAAAGCTCACTTTTTTAAAATTTTTGAGTCGAACTTAATCAAAAATGTTATTGAAACACCAGATTCCAAGGATGTAATTCCTAACTCTGAATTCCCTTTTACTTCTTGACAATAATCCAGAAAATGGGCCATGCTCTGCGTGTCGATGCATCCCCAGGATTCCTAAACTCAGAGAAATAATACAGCAGGACCCTTACATGTTTATTAGCACACAAAGGCTTTCTGTCAGGGAGTGAAAGTAAGTTCAGTGATATGAATTGCTGTACGTCCTTAGAATCTGTGTCTCTTCAGATATCCACATATTATAGTAGCTGAGGGTAGTCTTCAATAGTAACAGATTCCATTTAATAATAGAAAAAACTTAAAGGGGTTGTCCCGCGGCAGCAAGTGGGGTTATACACTTCTGTATGGCCATATTAATGCACTTTGTAATGTACATTGTGCATTAATTATGAGCCATACAGAAGTTATCAAAAGTTTTATACTTACCTGCTCCGTTGCTGGCGTCCTCGTCTCCATGGTGCCGACTAATTTTCGGCCTCCGATGGCCAAATTAGCCGCGCTTGCGCAGTCCGGGTCCTCTGCTGTCTTCAATGGGGCCGCTCGTGCAGAATGCCGCCTCCGTGTAGCTCCGCCCCGTCACGTGCCGATTCCAGCCAATCAGGAGGCTGGAATCGGCAATGGACCGCACAGAAGAGCTGCGGTCCACGGAGGGAGCAGACCCCGGCGGCCATCTTCAGCAGGTGAGTATGAAGACGCCGGACCGCCGGGATTCAGGTAAGCACTCTCCGGTTTGTTTTTTTAACCCCTGCATCGGGGTTGTCTCGCGCCGAACGGGGGGGTTAAAAAAAGAAAAAAAAACGTTTCGGCGCGGGACAACCCCTTTAATATGCAACAGTAACTAATGTTGACCATTGCAAGTACTGCTGTTTATAATTGAAATGAATCTCCAGATGTGAAGGGCAGTTATTTGTAATCACTATAAAAAACCCTGCTTTTTTGAAATATCACGTAAGGCCCTATTTACATGGGCGAGTGTGATATCGGTCTGAGTGCAATGTGTTTTGGAGACACATGCATCACTTGACTGCACATGTGATTCCCTTGTGCATTTTTTAAGTGAGTGAAAAACTTATGTTGGTTCAATAGTAAAATCGCATCGTACTCGCAAAAAACTCACATTCACATGTGTTTGTGACACAATTTTTTTTTGTGCTCTCATTGGAAATGCTGTGATCTTTTTATCTTGCGGCACTGCTGCGAAAAAAAGAACGCCCATGTAAATAAAACGATTTAAAATAATGGTTATATTCACAAGCAATTTCTGCGCATCTCACAAACCACAGAAATCCCCTATGAAAATGAATTGTGTAAATACACCCTATGGAGGATTTCACACGGGGCGTAAAATTAAGCCATGGGCCAATTCACACCAAAATCCATCTATCTTACATAGAGATTTTACTCGGGATTGTCGTAAAATTGCTGTGTAGTTCACCCTTTGCATCCTAAAGTACCTATTTTTGTATTAGTCTATGATACTTTGATATATTATACAGTATGTCCACCACTGAACGCCATTTCTCTAAATATATGTATAAACATAGAATTAATTTACATAAAGAATCTAAATAATCTAGTAACTTTGTAAATGCATTCCATTACTCATCATTATAGACTATTCATCTTGTATTGATCATGACTGACAGTCTGTATTAGAGCCCAGAGTTCCATTCAGTGTCAGCAGACAGTTACTTAGTAGTTTAGCTGAGCTCCTATAACGCAGTATGACAGATAGTTTTTCCTATATCAGATTACTGTACAGCGCCTGGTGTAAAGATGACACTTCCCAGAATCCAAATCATTAGAGAAAGTCTTGTACTGACGTTGAGTCAGCAATAAGTGTTGGAAGAGTTCATCTCTGCAGCCAAATGAATTGTGAATGCAGCTTTGTTCTAAAATACTTGCTGTAACACCAGATCAAAATACAGTAAGTATTGTAATGTCTTTATAAAAATCACTCTTTGTTTTCTGAACTTTTATTCTATAGGATAGTGTTTTCACATGCATATATGCTTTCACAAACACATGACAACTAAATTGAAGCCTATACCAGATATAGAATTATTTTTGCTCTTTGATGTCTTAGGGTGGCTTCACACGAGTGTGTTTTTGTGCGTGCATATGCGCGCACAAAAACACGTTCCTATTAGAACCAATGCATTCACTATGGTGTGTTCACATGTCCGTGTTTTACAGGTACGGGCCTGTAAAGATAGGACCTGCGTGCACCATAGGGAATGCACGCATTGTTTTCAATGGGGCCACGGCTGCTGCTGGCGGCTCCATTGAAGACAATGCTCTGCCGGCACCCCTGAATTGTTTTTCAGGGAAGGGCTTTACATGTAAGCCCTTTCCTGAAAAACATGAATTTTAGTGTAAAAAAAAATACCTGTCCACCGCTGCCATGTCCCCGCAGGGATGAAGAACACATCTGCCACATGCGGTATATGTTTCTGTCATCCCTGTGAAGAAAAAGAATTCCCTGCTGCACCTGCCACATCTGTGACAGATGCAGCAAAGGAATTCTTCATCCATGCGGGGAATAAAGAATTCTCTACCACACCTATCACAGATGACAGCTGCGGTATGGGATCCAGCTGCCGGCATTCTGTAATTGTTTTTTAGGGAAGGGCTTTAAGCATAAACCCTTCCCTGAAAAACAAGAAAAAATGGTGATAAAAATAAAAAATAAAAAATACTCACCTTTCTTCAGCTGCCAGGGCTTAGCCACATCCAGCCGACTCTTCTCCTGCAGTGCTGTGAGGAGTATTCAGCAGGCGGGGATTTAAATTCCTGCCTGCTGAATAGGATGCCTCTGATTGGCTGAGCACTGTGACCAATCACAGGCAGCTCTCAGGTATTGAATGACAGCTGAGAGCTGCCTCTGATTGGTCCCTGTGCTTAGCCAATCAAAGGCAGCACTCACCCATTCAGGAATTCAGGAATTTTTTTTTACACTAAAATTCTTGTTTTTCAGAAAAAGGGCTTATATGTAAAGCCCTTCCCTGAAAAAGAATTCAGGGGTGCCAGCAGACCATTGCCTTCAATGGAGCCGCTGGCAGCTCCATTGAAGGCAATGCACGGACCTGCATACATGCGTGTTTTTGCACGTACATAGGAGCACATGTATGTATGCACCTATGTACGCACAAAAACATGCTCGTGTGAAGCCACCCTTAGACTTAGGGGAAGAATTAGGTAAAAGGTAATTTAAGATTAAGGAGCTATCCAATGATATGAAGTAGATCATTCACTAAAATGAGTCTGATGTTAAAATTGTCACGAGAAAAGCTAAATGTGGAGGATTACTCCTGTCCATTTCTGCTCAACTGAGTGTGAATTTGTTCTCAATGGGGAGAGGTGAATAAGCCACTACTAAACACCTCTGATGGCAGCTTAGCTCCATGAGAACAAAGGATCAGGCATGTTGAATTTCAACATGCCCAATCCATCTTTCCCGTAAAATCTGCAATTGGAGAGAGAGTAGCGATACCCCCATACACATTAGATGATCAGTGGGTTTCGTCAAGTTCATCTGAGATCTATGGCTATCTTAAAAATAAATGAGCTCCAAAACTTCCCACGATGCTTTGCAAGGCTCAGGTTTCAGCGCATGCACATTACTTAGTCGAGATGCAGACACCTCTACTTCAGTATGCATATCCATAGCCAGGATCAGAGAGCCATACAGTGCAAGTACAGAATTTCACTGATGAATGTGCTGACTTCAGCAGCAGAGGGAGATGACACAGCGATGGAGGGGGAGGGAAAGGCCAGACAGCATGACGTAGGACTTAGACCTCCGTGGCTTGGCGTGGGCCAATTTGCATACATGGTGGAAAGTTATGAATATGAGTTTTTACTAAAATGCTTTATTTGCTTGTTTTGTTAAAAATGTGTGTGTCATGTGGCAGGGAGCGTTGTGGGGCCAGTTTAAGATGCTGGTGATAGAATCCCTTTAAATCAACTATTTTGATTCCCCAAAATTGATCAGAAATTTGAAACCTGAATTTGGGCTAAACCGCATTGGCGCAATGTTTTACTACCTGAACGGAGATCACTTCTTATTGATCGCAGATCCATTATTGGTAATATTTGTGCAACCGGCCCTAGATCAAATGTCTACATGGCACTTTTCCATTGTTTTTAGCAATTTTTACATTTATGTTACAATATGTTTTGAATCTGCAGGAGAGTTACATTATAGCATACTATCAATGGTGATTTGTTACTTGTTAGCAAATTGATATACTGTATGTATATTTACTGCACATTTTAAAGATTGCTATGGTTACTCTGAAGTTCTGCCACAGTTTGACTCAGAGTTGGATTGACCCCTGAAGAATGCAGCCTAGTTTTGTATTTAATGAAGTGGAGGTCTTCGGAATTTTTTCATCTCCACTTTAAACAAAACATAACGGTTTTTTTTCTTTTTCACCATAAGGGCTCATTCACACGGGCGTGGCATGCATGCAGCTCTTAGCTGCGTGAAAAAAATTGTAACTATAGCTGCTGAAAATCATATTAATGGACAACTTTTACACACCTAATGTGAGGTACTGAAAATATGCGCTGCTGGAGACAGACGAAGGGAAGCCCCGAGAATTCCCTTCATCTCCCCGGGGCTTTCCTTTATTGCGCCCACCTCTACCTACTGCTTCAGTGTACAGAGCAAGTGAATATCTACTTTTAATACCTCTGTAACCCCTGCTCTATATGTGATTGTCTACTCAGAGAAATCCTTTTGGAATGCAATTAGCTGGGTCATGCTCCTGGTATCGTGGCATAGCTAATTTTTGGTGACTGTTGCAGGGCTAATATCTAGTGCATATCTAGCTGAATGGCCATCTATGTAATATAAGGACCTATTGAGTCTATCGGAAGGAGAGCCACTGTCACAGAGCAACTCTGCTCACATAGGAAGCCTCAATGACCTTATGCCATTCATGCTGGAGACAACCCTTTTAACGTTACACATAAAAGTCATATGATCACTAAAAACTAATAGGCTATTTGCTAATAATAAAAGGTGTCCAAAGTCAGCTTCAGACAAAGAAGAGAAAAAAGAATTAGAACGGAATGCTTTAAAATTGGCCTTTCTATGTGATTTTTATTCTCATCTCCCCCCCCCCCCCCAAAAAAAATCATAAGAAAAAGTGGAGATGGGACCCCATATTTTCACTTTCTAAAGTAGTTTACATATTCGAAACACAAGGGTTCTGTGCTTTACAAAATGCTACCAATGAAATCCGAATACAGGGTGTCTTGTTTCTGAGACCCTAAAACATCAGTTATAATCTATAAGGTTATTTCAGCAGTTAGTTGTTTAGCCTTTTATTGGATTCATTGATATAAAATAAACCAAAATGATGGATAATCCAAAAAAAGGGAAAACCCATCACTCTCATCCCCCTCATAACCTCTTCAATTTTTCACTCTGACTTCTCTTTATATACCATTTTTTCATACTCCATTACCTGTTTCATCAACTTCAAGAGCTGTCAGATACCTGCGACTTCATCACACAATCATAATCTTATTATTAATAATCTGGCCACAAAAAGAATTCTGGTAATTGCATTTCTAGCTTCAGTTGAGCACTTTAAATATTGTTGGATTTCCAAGAACACACTAATAGGATTTGGAGAGACTTCTAATGAATATGTATTGCTGATTAAACCATATACTTGTTTCCAGTAAGATTCAATATTTAGACAGTGTCATATAACTTGAAAGAAAGTTGCAATTGGGATATATGTGATAATAAAAAGAGAATTCTGGGTAAACCAAACTGCTCCCTGGGACTTTCCCACTCTGGATAGTTACCCTTCACAAATAACTGTTACCCCATCCATACCATCAATACCATTATTGTGCCAAATAGGTGAATACACAGTGGATCCACTTAACCCCTAAAAATTCTTTATCCAAATCCATGTTATATTGAGTGCATAAAATAGTGAACAGATTTTGAAATGATCTCTAAAGATTCGGGGGCCGGTGCGGGTGACAGGTGAGTTGCGGCGGAGAGCGGGGGGGAGAGAGGGAGAAAGAGATCTCCCCTCCGTTTCGCCCACTCTCCCCCGACGCTCCCCGCCCCCCCCCCCCCCGCCTCTCCAATTTCTGGCTAATTGACGCAAGAATTTGAAAACTATTTTTAGATCCCCCAAATTACTCTATGATATGTCTTAAAAAGGGGGGTTGTAACATTATCATTTATTTGAATCTATAATTGATTTTCCTGTACATCAACTGAACCCACTTAATATAATTAAGACTCCAAGAAATACCGATGGCAGAATACTCTGCACAACGGCACTTTTATCAGCACCACCCCAACCCAGTCTTTAGGAAGTTAGTTTTCCCTAGTGGCACCTCTAAGCTGCCAGAATTTGTACCTATAGAAAAAGGGAATTCTCAGGTCAATATTAGAGAAACCATGATTCTTACAAAAATATATTATGAAATTATTAAGTACAGAAATTTCAAAACATGGTGGTGACCTCCCTTGACCATCCAGTCTCTGAGCAGCTACACATCTAGTATGTCCAGGCTTTATTTCTATGTATTAAATATACATATATAGCCCCACACATCAGATTACTGTGTTTATCAGCTAAAATAAGGGTTAACTTTGTCTTAGTATAAAAGTTACTGCATTCCCGATGGAGAAAAGTAAACTCCCTGCGGTTTGCTTCAGCAAGCTATCTGTCTATCAAGGCAAAGGTCCTATTCTCACCTAAACACTGAATGTAGCCATGGGCTGTAGCTGGAAGTAATTCTATTACAAGGTGCACCCGGTGATAATAATGCATTTGTTACGTTTCAGTAACAAATTGCTCCTTTCCCTTATAATTCATATTGTTTACTCTGTTATTTACTCTATTTTTGTAAGACCTGCAAATACCAAAAATGTGTGGAATATTCCATGCAAAATAATAAATATGGAAATATCACTCCTGCCAAAACAAGTAGCTATGTTCCACTAATAAATGTTACATAATGTGTATGCTAATATTTACTTTATTAACAAGATGTATGCTCAGAGGAACTTTCCAATAGTGTAATATTGATGACCTATCCTCAGGATACATCATCAATATCAGACTGGCACGGGCCCACATCCACGACCCCTGCCAATTAGCTGATGTTTAGCAACTGTGGAAGGCCAGAAGACACAAAACTCCACCTCTTGTGCAGTGGCCCAGAATGGTACTGCAGCTTTCTTCTATTCACTTTATTACCAGGAGGCAGACCTGCAAATCTGATACTGTGGACCTATCAAAATTATAGAATTGGGAAACCCTTTTATATCAACATAGTTATATCCCAAAAAAATGTGCATCCCATGCTGCAAGTGGTCTGACCTAAATCCCATTTTGATTTCCATATTTATGTGTGATTAACCCTTTCCAATCCACTGTCTGACCTCTGAAGACATTATGATTTAAGACTGTACTGCTTTGATGTTGGAAGAAGCTCGTCAGGGTACTCTTACTGTATATTGCCAGCCTCTCTGCTGTCGGAGCCTATCCAACGCGTCACCACATGCAGTACTGGCTTTAGCCAGCAGATAGCGCTGTTGTGTAACAGCAGAAAATGAGTAAGCCCCCTAGGAAAACCAGAGTACAAATTGGATTGGAAATGGTTAATATATGTAGTAATATGGATCTAATGACTACTGCTTCTCCAGCACCATATTATTATAGAGAATAATGTTCACTTACATTAATAGAAATAATACCAATTAAGTAGGACAGATAAGAGAATATATCTTGTACCTGATGAAGAAGTCTCTCCCATCTCTGTTTGTCGCCATCTCCCATCCATAAGGTGGTCCCTGAGACAAGTTCCAGGTCCCAGTGGGTGGAGGCCACCCTGAAGACTTTGTTCTGTGACTGAAAAAAAGCAAACAAACAATACAAATTCAACTCTTTTATTCATTGAAAGCCACTATACAGTAACGCACAACACATATACCACTTAAAAAAAAAGAAGTCAAGAACAGTGTAGCAGCTACTAAAAATGGACAAAGAGAACTGCAGTTGTTGGAGGAAGTGAGAAGTCCTCTTTAAAGGCTAGGTCCACCTTCACAAACCATTAAATCTTTTTCTCACCTTCTAAAATGGAAAACTCCAACAACATTGCAAATCCTAAAAATATAGTCTACCGTTATGTGTCTACAGTTCCTATGCAGACCTACTCATCTCCATGGTAACAAACTACAAACAACACTGTGTAGTCTGATCCTGCAGTCATACTCTCTTCTTTCTTTCTACTATGTCTCTCTAACATAAATTTGATATGTAAGCAAGAAATTGGGGATGGAAGAGAGTTTGACTGCAGGAATAGACTATGCAGCATTTGTTTACAGTCTGTTACCATGGAGATGCATAGATATGCTTAGCATCTGTATTTGCTTATTTTTTTTTAGGATTGGATGCATTGTAAAAAAAAAATATTAGTTGCAAAGATGGACAAATAGTAGCCATTAATTTTACCCATAAAGTAATGCTAAGTTATCAGACACGGGATTTGGACAAAAGGTGTCTGTCCTTCAATAGGAGTCTATAAATTAATGTTTTGCAAGGTTGCCTTGACAAAGTTACTGCTATCTTCCTCAGATGTGTAATCTTTCATCATGAATTTTTTTACAACCATTAACGTAAATTGATTTTATAATGAAATATGCACTGTAGGTGGATTGCCTAAACATAAGCATTAACAGTTAAATAAATCACAATATAATTGGTTGGATCAGATAATGACTGGTCAGTGGTCACCTATGTATACTTAGTTACCCTCACTTTTAGGGCGCCCACCCACTGGCGATTTTTTTTTCTTTGCGTTTTGCGTTTTTCCTGCAGAGCCATTAGAATTGAATGTACTCCTGTCCACTGGCGTTTTGCGTTGCGTTGCGTTTTTTAACATAGGAACTGTCAGTTACATATGTGTCCTTATTTTTCTCCTAATGCACCCATGAAAGTCAATGGAAATTAATGGAAAAGCCGCGAAAACGCAGCGAAAAACGCAGGGAAAAACGCCGCGAAAACGCGGCGTTTTTCACGCACGACAATCGCAAACGCCAGTGGGTGGGCGCCCTAAGTATTCAGCTTTATATACTAACAAATAGCTATAAAAGATTAAGACGAGTTATTTTATTTATTTCACTGATGGCTATTCTTATACTAAAGTTACAGATGTGTCAATCGTTAGCATGACTGATGCATTATGCTAATTAAATTAACAGCATTGTAGTGCATTGTAGGTAAGTTATCATGCTGCATTAAATGCTAAGTCAGCGTTTGCTACATCTGTATCTAACATTAAATGTTCTCCACAAAGTCAGTGTTCTGGCAATTTTACTTCTGTTTGTTTCCCAATATAAAGCCTTACCCCGATAATAAGCCCTACCCTGATTTTCAGGTGGTGGGGGGGGGGGGGTCAGTGAATGCCTGTGATTGGTTAATAGAGCGCCGGCTCTCACTGGCTGATGTGGCACTCAATTAACCAATTAGAGCATTAGCTTGCTGTAGGCGGGGTATTCAAACCCCGCTACAAAAAAAAACCTGCTCTGTTGGTGTGCAGAAGAACACGGAAGCCTGCAGCAGTGATGGAGACCAGCACGCCGGATGCTGAGTATTATAAGACACCTCCTAAAATAAGACACTGCGCCTCTTTTGAGGCAAACATTTATATAAGACAGTGTCTTATTTTGGGGGGAAGCACAATAATATGTTCTATGAGGTGAAGCAGACCTACCTGACCATAACTTAAAATCTGTAGATGATAGAAAACATATTTCCTCCATAACTCATGTTACCATTTTTCACATACGGTATAATACCTGATTTCATGCAAGAGCACAGCTCTTTTATATGTTAAAACCTGCCTCACCATGCTGTCTTATTAGCTATACGGCACCTTCCAAAGCAATCTGGCACACAGTGCACCAAGTGTTTTCCAAGTCTACTTTGTCAGACCACTACTTCCAGGACTACTTACATCTCTTTACATGAGTATATGACTGTTTATTGACCTTGTCTACGGGGGTGTCACATGCCTGTAATATGTGATACTTTTGTTTGTTTTTCAGTATATTAGTGTGTGTTTATATGATCAATAATATTCTGGTATACTTTTTTAAAATAACATAGTAACATAGTATGTTAGGCTGAAGGGGGACAATATCCATCTAGTTCAGCTTGTTTCCACCCAAAGGAAGGCAAAAAACCAGTCTTATACTCCTTCCAATTTGGTTTCGCAAGTTATGCAAATTGATGCAGTTTTAGGCTAATCAAATGATCTGGTGATTGCCCGATATGGTGGTCCCACTACTTATTGATTCATTTGTTTATGGGCCACAGGAGATGTGTAATTTTTTGAAATAAAAATTGAGTGTTCCAAACTTAATTCTATATCTGTGCGTTCAGTTCCTTTTCGTTTCTTCATGGTGTGGCATTTTCTCTGTGAGGTGGTATAATACAGTAAATAATATTTTTCAGGCCTGCTGTCCATGGGCGATATATCATTGCATTATCTGCGATGATAATCCGCACACGGCAAACGCAATGAACACTTTCCATAGGATAACTATGTAAAGCGCAGCCCAAAGTACATGAGTGGAAAATTGCGGTGACTTTAGCGTTCTAACGCTACGCCCGTGGACAGGCGGCCTAATGTTTTCTTAATATTGAATTTAAGAAGATTTGCACTTGATCACCATACTACTGAAGATAACTCCTACTAGAGAGACTCAAGGGAGGGGGATTGTAACACTTTTTGTTTTGTTTTTTATTTATGTTTTTGTTAAAAAAGGAAACTGATGAAAATCCAAAAAAAATATATTGATTATAAAAAAAATGAAGATAACTCCTCTGAAAGAGGTTCCTGAAAAATATTAGTTCTAACAATTATCTATATTGTACTGGAGTGCATAATCCTGAGCTCTCTACAGAAAATCCATCACTCATATCCTGTCTATACAGTATTTAGTGAAGTAGTGCTTACTAAACCATGCTCTGCAATGAACTAGCAGAGCAGCAATTTTTGACTACGCAAGATCAAAGAGAATATCTCATAGGTTGCTACGGCATAGACTATCCAACTCTAACATAAATCTCCTTAGTGTTCCGTGATGTACTCTGCATTCTGTCACTTATGAAATATGTACAAATGGCAAGTAGTTAAGTGCATTTGTACCTCAAATCACCTCCTGGAATGGCAACATAAAGTGAACAATTTGCCAGTAGGGCTTATTGTCCTAAACTGGGTCACCTCTTTTTTTCTCAGCTAGTGATTTATTATGTATTGATGTCTTGATGCAGCATATGGCATGTTAAACTCCACCGAGTAACAAATTCTTTTTTTTGGCTGGTGTTCAGCAAGAGTTTTGTATTTGCAGCTTATGATGTACTTTAAAGCCTTTGGCATATTGGCTGAAATGTCCACAGATTTTATGAAATAGGACCAAGAAGATTTGTACAGTGAACAATACTTATAGTGTTCTCCCAGATGCCTTCTTTATTACTGTAGCTGGCATCCGAGTCAGTTAATTTACAGTACATATCAGCCAATTAAGCAAGGTGGTTACTACTTGCAACAGAGAGAATGTGTTCTTTTCACTTGTCTTTACTGCATTTTGTATGAAATTCTGAGCATTTGGTTTTCTAGCTACTCTGAAGCTCCCTTAGTAAACCTACTTAAATGCTAGCAACAAGACAACATTCTAGTTGGTGGAACACATACCCTGTTTCTCTGAAAATAAAACCTACTCCAAAAATAAGGACTAGCAGGATTTTTTAGGATATAGGATGATTTTTCAGGATGTTTGAGGAAGCTTGAATTATAAGCCCTACTCCAAAATTAAGCCCTGCTAACAGTTAATTAAAAAAGTCAATTTAAATAGTGTCCAGGCAGCTATACATGTAAAAAAGTAGAATCTTTTAGAGCAAAATTAATATAAGACCCTGTCTTATTTTTGGAGAAGTAGGGTAATAAAATGAGTCGCAGAAAAAATGTCTCTGTTTTAGCTCTCTTGAATAGTACATGATCAGTTCTGTATATTTTATGGTGGTTTCACGTAGGGTTTTTTTCCGGGAAAAGAGCGAAAGCAAGAAATGTAGTTTACAGGAGGTACAAGTAATTAAAAATACCACATAGATTGTACTCCAATTAGTATGTTGTTTAATTGTGTTAATTTGACCAGTTGCAACTGATGGAAACACCCTAGAGACTTAGAACTGTGCAACAAATGCATCTATTATGCCTTAAAAATAATCTTGACTGGTAAATCTGAACATAAATCAAAATTAACGTTAAATAACATTAAGGGCTTTATGATCTGTTAGTTTGTATCTTCACAGGGATGCTACTATTCTGTAGAAAATGTTTTAAGTAAAATTCTTCTTATCTTTCTGTAACATATAATTATTCTGCACTGCAACACTAATAGCAATAATGATATTCAGTGGAACTTGATTCATATGCATGTAATATACCACTCTACTAGCTCATAAAGTCCCAAAGGGGCCTTTCAGACAGCTCGGAATATTCAGCAAAAGTGTTGCAGATTATACACTCCTGCAGGATATTCAGCACCAAAACCGCATTGCTAATATGCGGATTTTGATGCGGAATTGAAAATGGCAAAATTTTGCCAGCAATTCCGCATCAAAATTAGTTGTTAGCAGTTGTGCAGATTTTAGTGCGGAATACCAGAGTGGCATATTCTGCAAGGCTGTTGCGAAATATTCCATCCTGACTGAAAGCACCCTTAGGGTGGCTTTAGACGAGCATGTATTTTGTGTGTGCATACGCACACACAAAAACACGTGTCTATTAGCCCCAATGCATTCACTATGGTGTGTGCACATGTCCATGCTTTACAGGTGTGTGCCTGCAAAGATAGGACATACGTGCACCATAGTGAATACACGCATTGTTTTCAATAGAGCTGCGGCTGCTGCCGGCGGCTTCATTGAAAACAATGGTCTGCCGGCATCCCTGCATTGTTTTTCAGGGAAGGGCTTTACATACAAGCCCTTCCCTGAAAAACAAAAATTTTAGTGTAAAAAAAATAACTTAAAAAAAAAAAAAAACGCTGCTGTGTCCCCTGCGGGGATGAAGAACACATCTGCCACATGCAGCAGATATTTCCTTTAACCCCACTAGTAAACAGAATTCCCTGCTGCTACATCTGCCACATCTGTGACAGTTCCAGCAGAGGAATTCTTCCATTCTCTACCGCAGCTGTCACACATGACAGCTGTGGTAGAGGATTCTGCTGGCACCCTGTCCATTGATTTCAGGGAAGGGCTTGAAAATCCAGTAAAAGTGCTGCAAAAAACAAAAAAAAAATAGATACTCACCTTGCTTCAGCTGCCGGGGCCCAGCCGCGTCTTCTCCTGC
Source organism: Eleutherodactylus coqui (assembly GCF_035609145.1). Classification (NCBI taxonomy): domain Eukaryota; kingdom Metazoa; phylum Chordata; class Amphibia; order Anura; family Eleutherodactylidae; genus Eleutherodactylus; species Eleutherodactylus coqui. Next base: position 369,763,982 of record NC_089837.1, on the reverse strand, counting down.
TGTCCCCTGCTCTGTAGTGTTGATCTATTAGCAGGCCAAATGAATGACAGGTGAGAGCCGCCTGCTGATAGATCAGCACCACAGAGCAGGGGACAGCAGGAGAAGACGCTGCTAAGCCCCTGCAGCTGAAAGCAAGGTGAGTATTTTTTTTTGTTTTTTACAGCACTTTAACTGTATTTTCAGGGAAGGGCTTATATTTAAAGCCCTTCCCTGAAATTAATTGACGAGGTGCCAGCAGAATCCTCTACCGCAGCTGTCATGTGTAACAGCTGCGGTAGAGAATTGAAGAATTCCTTTGCTGTATCTGTCACAGACGCATGCGGCAGATGTGTTCTTCATCCCCACAGGGGACACAGCAGCGGCAGACAGGTAAGTTTATTTTTTATTTTTTTATTTTATTACACTAAAATATTTGTTTTTCAGGTAAGGGCTTGTATGTAAAGCCCTTCCCTGAAAAACAATGCAGGGGTGCCGGCAGACCATTGTTTTCAAGCAGCCGCAGCTCCATTGAAAACAATGCACGGACCTGCATTCATGCGTGTTTTTGCACGTACTTGGGTGCGCACTTATGTATGCACAAAAACACGCTTGTGTGAAGCCACCCTAAAACATCATAGTACAAAGAGACGGCAGTCCCTTGAGCTTTTTTCCTACATAGTAACCCCCCCTTTCCCTAACTTTGCAGGGAACTGCCACACAGCTCCACTAAAGTGAATGGCGCTCTAGTGTAGCTCCTCACCTAACAGGAGTTTCACTATGCAGGCAAAAACTGTGAAGAAGTCACAGAACTTAAACATTGCTGCTCCCTCTTTATTGTAATGACTGTGGGGTTCTTTTAATTACATAACACCTCATCTGTAATTGCATATCCTGGCAATATACCAGCACATCCCATGATGAGAGAACCTCCTTAAGTCTAAGACAATTGGCTGGCTTCAGCCCAGCCACTATAATCTGTGCTGCATTGAAGATGTATTAGGTTGACTTAAAGTACCTTTTTTACACGGGAAATTGTTGCCCAAATTATTTCTTGAAACAGCAAATCTGGGTGATAATTGTTCCATCTACACATGGCCGCCGACAGAAATCACTCACCTCTTGGATTCTTTGGGTTTTAACCGGACCAAAAAACCAAACGACTGTCGGGCCATGTCTGCTCAATCTTTGAGCCACTGCTCTTTACTGTGAATGCAGGTGGGCAGTCGGAATGATCCATGGCCCGCTATGCCTCTATTCACTTGAATGACTTTCACCACTGTGTAAAGCACATGCGCGATAGTTGGACGGTAGCCCTTGGGACGGGTGTCGGGGACTTATGTGCTTGACAGTTCTCTGGTGTAAAGGCACCTTAGTGAATTTCGCACATAGAACCATGGTTTACACCATTGTCATAGCCGGTCAACTACAATATAAATCACATTCATCATAAAATCTGTCATTTCTAACACAAAGAAGAGGCTGTTTCTAATTAATGATACAGTGAGCATTACATCACCTTGATAACTTATAGTAAATGAAATTGTCAATCATTTTTCGTTAACCTCTAAGATGCAGTTGGATTTCATAGGATCTCAGCTGGATCCCTTTAATCAGCATCAGACTTTTAGTTTTGCCTGTCAATGTCATGAATGAGGATAATCTCCCAGCACCCTTTAACTATAGAATACAAATTCCTCCCTATAATGTATAGGCGTCAATGAAAAAGGCCTAATCTATTTTAATATCTGATACATTATGCAGAATGTGTTCACAATGCACTCAATGTATGCTATTCTGAGTCCTTGTATCTGTTACATATTTCCTCCTGACTACAAACAGGCAGATTTTCATTTCTCTCCCTTCATATTTGTGCTGACAGCTTACTTCGGAACATTTACTGAATCTCTTTTCCGTGAAAATAGTCTGTTGTACTGAAAGTTGTTCGATGTGTCTTCAGCCTGTAGACACAAGCCGTGATGGACAACTGCCGCCCTAGGAGAAAGTCTATTCTGGTAATGTCCATATGTCAAACACTACTCAATCTGATTAGTAAAAAAAGGCTGCCTGGTTTGCAGGAGAAGCTTTTGTTTTTCAATAGCTGCATTCTCGCTAAATGATTTCTTTGGCTTCCATACCAATTTAAATCAGCTTTATATTTATTTAGACTAAACTAGACCATTAAAAAGATTAATAGTCTGATCACTGTTACAGTGAATAAACACTGAAATGAATTTCAGCCTTTCCACGTATATGCATTTGGAAAATTATTCTTCCATTTATATGTATCAAGGGCCGCTAAATACTAAGAATCCTTTGTCAGAATTGTGGAGAAGGAAGGTTCTCACCTCTCCCAGCCTAGACAGAAGTTTCATGAAATCTATTTCCATGACCAAGCTGCTAGACTGAAGTCTGAGATGACTATGTGCAATGCCAAGCATCGGCTGCACTGGTGAAGTGTTTGGTGTGATAGAAATGAAGTGCCCTGCACTTTGTCCTGATCTCAACCCCATTAAATACCATTGGATTGAATTGGAATGCCCATTGTGAGCCAACCTCATCCACCATCAGTCTCTGACCATATAAATGTTCTTTTCAATGAATGGGGCCAAATTCCAACACACACACTCCAAAATATTGTGACAAACCTTCTCAGAAGAGTAGAGGCTGTTATAGTATCAAAAAGAAGCCCAACTCCCCATTAAAGCCCATAGTTTTGAAATGAGATGTCCCACAAACTCATATAGGTGTTAAGGCCACTTTCGCATTTTCTCGCGATGCGACAGTGCTACAAATAGCATGTATGTGAAGCCCATGCTTTCCAATGGGTTCCTTCACATTAGTGATGTTTTGTAGGCTGCTACATTGTGAAAAAAAAATCATGGCATGCTCTATACAGCTGCGATTTGCAATGTTTTGTAGCCCATGCTTCCCTGAGAACCTTCCTTTGTGTTGCATCGCATCGCACAAAATCGTGGTTTTCGTGCAGTACGATACAACTTTTACAGTAGGAAGTCTTACTATTTTTACCTAAAATAAGCCCTAGCTGCATTAAAAAAAAATAAAAAAATACATTAACTAACAGCCGCTGTCCGCTCCACCACACTCTTCTTCTGGCAGTTCCCCGGCACTTGTTTGTAGTCTTCAGCCAGCGCTTCCTGGTCAGGGGGTTTAAAATTCCTGCCTCCAGGAAGCGCTGGCTCTGATTGGTTCTCGAGCGCCACAGCTCAGCTAATCAATACAGCACTCAATGAACCAATCGCAGCCATCACATTGAAAGTCTGTGATTGGTTCATCGAGATCTGTAGTAATTGGCTGGACCGCAGAACTCGAGAACCAATCAAAGTGAACGCTTCCAGGTGGTGGGAATTTTGAACTTGCTGACCAGGAAGCGCTGGCTAAAGCGCTTGTTTTGTTTTTTAATGCAGCTAGGGCTTATTTTCAGGTTAGGGCTTATATTTCAAGCTCCCCAGAAAATCCTGGCAAAAAAACGCTAGAAAGTCATGCGACTTTGTAGCGCCACAAAACTGCGATATCACCACAAGAAAATGCTGTAATATCGCACAGAACATAGCTGTGATATCTCTGCGATTTTCACACAGCAATATCACTGTCGCCTTTGTGAAAGAGACCTTAAAATCATATTTATATCCTTTTGGCTATATAGTGTAATTCTCTGTGAATTTTCTTGATGATATCAGTGCTCATTAGGGTACTATGTTACCTCATTAGTTACTTTAGAGAAATGAAGGATACAAATTAAAAGGGGAAAAGTAAACTAGGATCAGTGAAATGAGGGAAAGGGAAATTATAAAATGAAAAGCTGTTTTTTCATTAAATGGTAACGTTAAGAATGATGCATAATACTTATATAAATATCAATGAACTAATGAGACAATTTAAATGGTCGAAATGTGTAAGTGCAATTTATTGACAATAAACATGCCAATCCTTCAAATCTTGACAGGCAAAAGGCGGCTAAAAAATGGATTGTCAGCTTGTAAATGCACTGTTACAGCATCCTGGTTTGCCATGAAAAAACTGGCTTCTACAATCTGTGTAAGTGCCAGAAAAAATATATTAACTTATTAACTAATGAATACTTTTATAAGGCACAGCAAGGTTTTTTTTTGTTAATTTTGCCATTTACTTCCAGAATAAACTCTGAAAACTTGACAGTTTGTGTATTCCAATTCTATTCTTAAATTACCACTAGTTACCTTTTACAGTATTGAACTGCACACATATGAATGGTTGTCTTAACTATATAAGCTACATTATGTAAAACCGTGAGAATACTAAGGATTTGTAAGGGCCAGTCTTTTAATGCTGTGCCGTGAAATGCCTTTGTAAGTGATTTACAGTCATTGAAGTGCACCTGCTAGGAACACTTATTTTGTTTCTATTTTGATTACTGGCTTCTTTTCATTCTATTATGTGTTAGTTCTTCTGTAGACTTCGGCCAATGTGAAATACTTATTAGCGCACAATTCAAAACCCCATGGTAACAGCTTGAAACTTCCATTATTTGCTTGTTTAGAAATGTTCACTTCAATCAATGATAAAGAAAACATTAATACTTAACATCAGGTGCTATGTCCTATATGCATTACTTGAGTTTTTAGACTGTAATAAGTTCCAGCATGTACTGAGCAAACAATTTCTTAAAGTGGTATACAAAGATGATTGAGCTTATAGATGGATGCAGTCTATGGGAGATCAGATTATTGGCAAATTGGAGAGGAAACTGATAAAATACATGTACAACATCAAATTCCATTATTTGTTTTTAGTCGTGTTGCTATATGTCCCGTAAGATTTTGGAATCAAGTCCATTCTCACTGCCATTCTTAATGTTCTTCCTACAGTGTTCCAACATTAGTGTCCAATTGTAGCTGCTATGCAATTTCAGGGGTCTTGAGTTGGTTGCTTATAGTCAAGCTGTTATAAACACAGTATATAAGTTTTGCCGTTCTCCCCATTGCGAATTAAACCTTTACTTTATTCTTCATTTTAGTATGCAAAATAAAATAAAATGGGACCAATAATGTATTTACTGTATATGAGAAATTCTACTTCCTTTTTAAAGAGAATCTGTCGCCAGGTTCATGCTGGCCGAACTATAGGCAGCATGAACTCAGGAAAAGTTCCTACAGTGCAGCCATACATATTTTATTCTGAGATGCTGTAGTGTTTCAGAAAAAAACATACTTTGAAAATCCACTTGAAAAGAGAAGCTTTAGATTGTACAGTACAGTGAGATGACTGTGTCCAATTACAAAGAAAGGTCCCTGGACCTCTGTTCTGCCCCTTTACACCCATTACGACCTACGGGACTATTAACATGGGCGAGTTTTATGTGGACCGATGGAACATGTGAAAAGAATCACTGCATGTCCTATTCTGTTAGGATGGAACACAAATGGTTGTTGATGTGTTGTCTGATGTGTTTTGCGCCCAAGATTCTCACGCACAACTTGCATAAGGCTGTCTGAATATAGCCATAGAGTGTTTTTTTTTATCTGAATACTTACTAGTCTATCATCCTCATAATATACATTTAGTAATAAGTAAGTGGTATATAGTTGTAAGCAGGATTTATAATATCACACGTCCTTGGAACCTAGATATAAATTATATATAACCAGTACATAGGTGATATATGTTTTAGTCTAGAACACATCCTTTAGGCCTCCTGCACATGGGCGGGTCAAACCCTATATGTGAAATTCCCACAGCGAAGTACGTCCCTGTGCCCAGCCGGTGACCCCTGCGTACCTATCAGGTGTCTTCTGTTCAGCGCTGTGGATGTGCCGGCCGGCACTCTGCGATGATGTGGATCCTACGATACTTCCGCAGTGCTCACTGCGAAAGTGCTGCAGGACGGATGGCTTCCATTGACTTCAATGGATGCTGGCTGTGCATAGCATGCACAAAATCGTAGCATGGAAATCACGGATTGTCATTGCATGCTATGGGCTGGATATGCTGCGGAATCTGGAGACGGAATCCCGCTCCGGATTTGGCAATGCAAATCCACCCGTGTGCAGGAGGCCTTAATGGCCTCATTAAGGCCTTAATAAGAGGGGATATATTTATAGGTGGTAGATTGCTTGCAGAGATTCCTGCAACATTTTGACTTGTTTGAATAGGATTTGCAGAAATCTGTGCACTTTCTGCTAAAAAAAAATCCTACTCAGATATGTGAAATGAGTTTTCCAGTCAAAAACGTTTCTTCAACAAATATGCTATGTGAATCCATATGCCGTATTCAGATAGCAGTATGAAAACTGCATCTGAGATTCTCAGGTTCAATTCATATTGGACAGCAGATGGACACAAGTCCGTATGCTGTCCAATCTCCACGGACAGTAGTAGATATTGCATCTTCAATTCCTACCTGTGATACAAACCAGAATAGGACATCATGTGATTCTCATCTATGTGAATAGCCTGATAGGGTATAATGGGTCCGTATACTGTCTGTGAAATACACAGAAAGCACACAGATAGGAAATATGGCAGTGTGAATGGGTCCTTATACAGTAGAATTGCTGCTTTCTTTTTTGGCATGGGGAATTATGTGCAGGTACAATCATTTCCATCCACTGTAGCTATACCATTGCAATACCTATAAAAGGAACTCAGAAACTCTTAAACGTATATTAAAGGAGTATTATATACTACAACATATATCACTTATGTACTAGTTTTATGGAATTTAGGTCTAGGTTCCCCGCCTGCTGAATTTATGTCTAGGTTCCCCGCCTGCTGAATGGTCTGCCTCTGATTGGCTGAGCACTGTGACAATCAGAGGCAGCTCTCAGCTATTGAATGACAGCTGAGAGCTGCCTCTGATTGGTCCCTGCGCTTAGCCAATAAGAGGCAGCACTCATCTATTCATGAATTCATGAATGGGTCAGTGAGTGCTGCCTCTGATTGGCTGAGTGCTGGGACCAATCAGAGGCAGCTCTCAGCTATTGAATGACAGCTGAGAGCTGCCTCTGATTGGTCCCTGCGCTCAGCCAATCAGAGGCAGCCCATTCAACAGGCAGGGATTTTAAATCATTGGCTGCTGAATACTCCTCAGAGCAGTGCAGGAGAAGAGCCAGCTGGATGCAGCTAAGCCCCAGCAGCTGAAAAAAGGTGAGCATGTTTTTTTTTTTAAATTTTTATAACTTTTTTTCATGTTTTTCACTAAATTATTGCTTATATTTAAAGCCCTTCCCTGGAAAACACTTAGAGGATGCTGGCAGCTGGATCCCCTACCGCAGCTGTCATCTGTGACAGCTGTGGTAGGGAAATCTTTATCCCCCGCAGGGATGAAGAATTCCTTTGCTGCATCTGTCACTGATGTGGCAGGTGCAGCAGAGAATTCTTTTTCCCCGCAGGGATAAAGGAAACATCTGCTGCATGCGGCAGATGTGTTCTTCATCCCTGCAGGGACACGGCAGCGGCGGACAGGTAAGTATTTTTTTTTACACTTAAATTTTTGTTTTTCAGGAAAGAGCTTATATGTAAAGCTCCTCCCTGAAAAACAATTCAGGGGTGCTGGCAGACCATTGTCCTCAATGGAGCTGCGAGCAGCAGCTGCGCCTCCATTGAAGGCAATGCACGGACTGGGATTCAGGCGTGTTTTTGCATGAACATGGGTGCGCACTTATGTACACACCTATGTACACACAAAAACACGCTCGTGTGAAGCCACCCTTATAGATTGATCAACAGTATGTCTCTGTCTATCGACCACAGTGTATGTCAGTGATGATTTCGACAAAATATAGAACATTGTGAAATCTTATTATAAATTGTTCAATAAGCTTAAAATTTAATATGCGCCATTATTTATATTTAGCACATATAATGACATAATAAAAATTGAATTTGATAGAAAATACAATACTAGACAATACTAAAAATAAATGGCGATCATCCAGCAAATTGTAGTAAGCTAAAATGACAGTATAAACAGATTGAGCTTCAAGAACAAAGATTAATTATATTAATATAATTAATTATTTCCCTCATTTAAATGTCTTGGTTTACAATTTAACGAGGGTTTTCCCTTTGAGACTTTGGCCTTTAATGAACTAATTACACGTTAAGAACTAACCATTTTTGTTCAGATTATCTCTGAAATAATCAAAATTATAATTATCGCTCAAGAAGGAAAAATTAGACCTTTTAACATACATCAGCATTTAAGCCTGAAAAAGATTTCACTTTACTAGAAATAATTTTGAATTCTCTGGGTAGCGAAGGCGAATTTTTTCAGTGACTGAAATGATTGTTTTTATCACTGAAACTGTGAAATCATCTTCTAGACGTGGATAAACTATATGCAACACAAATATCACTGCATCCCTGTGTTAAATGGACGAACACAGCAGAACTATTGTTTATTACTTATGTATAAGACGGGAAAGAGTAATAGCAAAACGTATTGATTGGGTTTAAACAAGTATTTGTCTTATTATAGACAAACTGTTATATGATGATGAAATTAAAAGCCTGTCAGCTACTTAGAGCCCATTAAAGGGGTTGTCCCGCGAGAGCAAGTGGGGTTATGCACTTCTGTATGGCCATATTAATGCACTTTGTAATGTACATCGTGCATTAAATATGAGCCATACAGAAGTTATACACTTATCCCTTCCTGGTGCTGGCGTCCCCGTCTCCATGGCGACGAGCAAACTGCTGCTCTGATCGCCGGAACAGTCGCGCTTGCGCAGACAGGAATCCCCTTCTGGAAAGTCCTTGCTCACGAGCTGCGTCCTGGCTCCTCCCCTTCTCAGTGTCATCGCGTAGCTCCGCCCCCGTCACATGGTGTTGATCAGCCAATGGAGAAGAACATCCATGGTGCACCATGGGAGAATACCCGCAGTGCACCATGGGAGAAGACCAGCGGTGCACCTTGGGAAATGACGGCGGCCATCTTGGAAGAAGAATTTTTATAACTTTATGAAACGATCTAATGGTGAGTAGAAACTCTCTTTAAAATCGCTTTCCACGGGTAGATTATCATGTTTGCTTTAGGAGGGGGACTGGGCAGAGAAAAAATTTACAATTTTGCCACGGGACAACGCCTTTAAGTTTATCAGTCCAGAGATGTTTTAGAGTTGCCTTCCTTGCCATTCCTTTGCTGACAGCTCTCAAACCTGCCATTGAAATGCATTCTGCGGACTACATAAGTGTGTACGATATAGTCCTCTTATTTTAAGTAATTTAGCAGTGGATTTGCATCAAGGGAATGACGAGGAAGGTAAGTTGTGAGAAAATCTTTCAGCTACACTGAGCCCTATAAGCTATGCTTATGAGTTACTTTGCAAGCTGAGGGCTCAGTCACACGGGCGCAATGGCGCCCGTGTTACTGCAGGTAGCAGACGGCCGTACCTGAAGACGGACGTCTCTCTGCAGCGCCGGAGGAAAGAGCATGTGACCGGCTTCATTGCCGGTCATGTGTTCTTTCATCAGCGCTGCAAACAGACGTCCATCTTCAGGTACGGCCGTCTTCCAACTGTCAGTCACACGGGCGCATCGACGCCGGTGTACGGGTGCCGATGCGCCCGTGTGACTGAGCCCTTAGTTTATAGGGTTCAAAGTATCTGCAAATGTTGCGGCGTTTCTGGGATCTGTTGCTTTCTAGTATTTTGGATCAGGTCTTGTATTTGTTTCTCTACATCTTCTGGATCTGGTGGGAGTGGTTTTAGGTGAGACTTACTTGGTTTCACCTGTGGGTAATTTGGGAGGAATATTTAACCTGGCCTAGCGCTTAGCTCATTGCTGTTTAATTCAGTCTCCCTCTGACTGCGGTGGAAGTCAGAGGTTGGTGCACTACTCCTGTCCATAGACTCTGCCTGGTATTACACATAATCCTTTCAAGGGGATGGAACTGAGCTATGATAGCAGACACAGACTATGAAGAATGAGGGCTCTTTCACATAAGCGCATAAGCGACAACAGCGTTTTTCCGTTTTCATGCCCGCTCTGTATACGTGCCTCAATGGGCATTTTTCCGCGATCACGGACAGCGTTTTCTAACCCATTCACATGACTGTGAGCGTCGTTTTTGGCGAAAAAATACGCCGCGCCCTAGAAATTCCTCACTCTGCCAAAATCCTCGGGATGCCTTCCAATGTCTATATAGAGGCACCTGTAAGCTTTTCACAGCATTCGACGCTGCATAAATGCCTCCTCCACTCTTCTCTTTCCCTGCTCCCATAGGAGTCTATGGGACCCGCCGGCGTATATTGGCCAAAACATAGTTCCAGAACTATCTTTTGGCTGTGCGTATATACGCTGGCCACATATATGTTCTAATTTTCACGCTGCCGGTGTATTTACGTGCTGTATACTGTATTCGCCCATGTTAACGGATGCAATGAAAATCAATCTTATGGCGTGAAAAAGCGCCGTATATGCGCTCGTGTGAAAGAGCCCTGAAGGTGTTGTTTCTCATAAAACAAAGACTTCTTTTCAAATCCTCTTTAAAATTCCATTAAAATATGAATGTCTAATCAAATAAGGTCATTTGACCCTCTTGAAAATGTCTTCAGATAGTTTTAACTTGAAACCTTTGATATGGTTCATCAATTCATATTAAACTAATGCATATGAAAAAAATTAATTTTTAAAGGGCTACTCCAGTGAAAACACATTTTTTCATCCCCGTCTCTCTAACTTGATTGCCTGTTACACTGTGGAGGTATCCTCTGTGCAGTGTAGCCCCTGTCTGACACCATCTGAAGACTCAGATTTTTTACTTTCACTTTTAATTAACCCTATTATTCATCAACGCATCATTAGTAGAGATGAGCGAGCGTACTCGGAAAAGCACTACTTGCTCGAGTAATTTGCTTTATCCGAGTATCGCTGTGCTCGTCCCTGAAGATTCGGGTGCCGCTGCGGCTGACAGGTGAGTCGCAGCGGGGAGCAGGGGAGAGCGGGCAGGAGAGAGGGAGAGAAAGTTCTCCCCTCCATTCCTCCCCGCTCTCCCCTGCAGCTCCCCCCTCCGTGCCGGCACCCGAATCTTCAGAGACGAGCACAGCAATACTCGGATAAAGCAAATTACTCGAGCGAGTAGTGCTTTTCCGAGTACGCTCGCTCATCCCTAATCATTAGTTATTCAATATTTTTACTGCAGGAGGAACTATTTAATTATCATTAGCGTTTATATTCACCCAAATAAAGTCCGGCTCACATGATTGGGTTGTGTTCCATGGGTGTATATCCGCAAAGAATGACCTGCGTATGACTGCCATTTTTCCGCACGAATATGCAGTGTATAGACTGCATATAGTATGTGCGGAAGAACAAACACAAGCAGGGAATGACATTAAAAAGTTGCCCAGGCCCCTGGAAACACCCTTCTATCACTCAGGCAACTGCCCAGGTGACATTTTCTTGTACTTGTGGTGAGAGCTTTTATCTTTGCTCTGAAAACCATGCCTTCAGACCAAAATACCGCTCTCTAGGCATGGCTGGTTTATACTACTTTTCTGAACAAGTTGTAGTGAGAAGACTGAATGGTGGTGTTGCTCCCCAGACAGCGAAGCGAGATGAACAAAAAACAGCTATTTCAGCTTTTCCTCTTTTAGTTTATGTTTTAACAGAATTTACCATGCTAGAGATATAATGCAATATTTTATAGCATGGGTTGTTATGAATGTGGCGATACCAATTTTGTATAGCGTATTTTGGTTCTCTTTATTTTTAAATATTTAAAGCCTTTTGTAAGCGGGAAAAGGGTTTTAATTTTTTTTTTCAGTGAAAACGTTGAGATGCCACTATCAGCAATGACTTCAGCATCTTCACGGTTAAAGAGTGTAGAGCAGTGATTAGATGAGCAAGCACTCATCTTTTTATTCCTTTTTTTAAAAAAAAAGACCCTTTAATGTGGCAAACAGAGAGCAAATATGCTCTCTGATTGATGAACAAAATTTATAACCCATGTTCCAGGCACAGAAGAATATACAGGAAAATTCCAGACCTTCTCTACCGCCATCATTTCCTCCTCCCTGACAGCAACGCACACACTGACAAGTGTTACCGGTATTCTTTTAGTATCATTTTGAAGCCAAGATTCTTGGCTTTAACAAGGACCAGAGTTTTGCAGAAAGAACATAGCCGCTTCTAAGGGGTAGGGGTTTTAAAGCTTTTATAATATAGATAAACTCCCAGGAGCCCGTTTAGGACACCCGAAATTAGCTACCCTCCTGCCAGCATTATAAATAGGTCTATGTGACATCATGTGAGCACTCTCAGTACTTTTAATTGGATTGGAGGGCTGAGTTCAAAAACACAATAAAATGTAAAAGGGTAATGTATTTCTGCAAATATAAGGCCAAGTTATTTCAACATTCAGTTTTGTAGATTTGTTCTATGGGAGATTCAGAACACTGTGTTGTAAATGCTGTAGAAAAAACAACCCACTATATGAATAAAAAAATGCATCTGTCTAAAATCTCCTATTCTATGGGATTTTACGGAAATATTCAAGAAGACATTTAGGAACATTTGTATAAAATTATACACACATCATGAATTATGGCTGCTAAATGATTCCTACTGTACTATTTTATATCCTGCAGTGGTATTCTGCATTGAATTTAAGTTATGACTATGTAATGAATGATTCTTTATAGAATTTATTGCTAGCCACATTCTTTGAACAGATGACTGTACAAAAGAAAAATATAAAGTACAACAAATAAAGTTGACGTGAGAGGCTGTAAAAGCAAACTGATGTGCGGGCTCACACGTTTCAGCCAATTAATACCTGCAATCAGCATTAAAACTGGCACAAGGTGCCCTGTCAGCTGTTGAATGCTTGGTATATTATTCATAGTAATGGCCATTGTTATACATCTTATAATAGACTGTTATAAATCTAAGTCTATTACTGAGGCTGAAACACAAACAGCTTCTTCGTATTTATGCTTTGTTTTACTGTTGATGAGTAAAACTGGCTTATTTGCCTCATTGAGACAACTTTAGTCAATTCCTGTAATCTTAGTGACAGAGAGTCGAGATAACAGGCAATCAAGCTTTATAGGTACATGGAATTAGTTTAGTGAGTCTTTCTAGCTTTTTGATCCCTAAATCTAGTAGTACTATGAGAAAAATGTCTGTAATTGTTTATTTTTTTTCACATTGACTAGTGGTGCACAAATAATACACTGACAACTGACTGTTGTTCACTTGTCAGCTTTTCTGTGTACACTTGAACATAGTGAACAGAGTCATGTCATTATTAGAAGATGTGCGATTTAATAACAAAAGACAGCTGTATCATACTGATAGTGTCAAATATAAAGCCGGATAGTAGCACTATACACATTCTATAGGAATCTCCGCATTCATTTACATGGGAACAAGAATGTGCTTTATTACTTTTATGCACATGAGGGCTCATTCACATGAGCACATATACGCCGCATATTAAGGCCTTAGTCACACGGGCGTTTTTTCCCGCGATTTGTGGATCACATGACGGATGCGCATCCGCAAATCGCGTGACCGGGCCGAAAAATCGCCCAAAAAAACTGCTCCTAGCCGCGTTTCAATAGAAATGGGCCGGAGCTGTCCAGCGCATTGCATTCAATGGAGCCGGCAATACAGCCGGCTCAATTGAAAGCAATGGGCTGCGGGCGATACCACGATGAATTATCAGGAAGGGCTTAAAAATATAAGCCCTTCCCGGAAATTCATCCAGAAATGTGTAAAAACAAACAAAAAATATATACTCCCCTGGTCCCGCCAGACGGAGTTCAGCCGCGGCTGGCGGCAGTTCTCCTGAACTGCTCTGAGTAGTATTCAGCAGCCGGGGATTTAAAATCCCTGCCTGCTGAATGAGCTGCCTCTGATTGGTCACAGCCTCACCAATCAGAGGCAGCTCTCACTTACCCATTCATGAATTCATGTTTTTACACATTTCTGGATGAATTTCCAGGAAGGGCTTATATTTTTAAGCCCTTCCCGAAAATTCATCGTGCGATCGCCGGCAGCTGTTACAGCTGTGGCAGAGGAGAATGATTTGTCTACTATATGTTCTCAATGGGGTCGGCGCTGCTGCCGCCGGCCCCATTGAGCGCATATAGAGAAGAGAACAGGAATCGCAGATTGCAGATAGGTGCGATCTGCGATTTCTGTTCTATAATTTATCGGACGAGCGCATAAAAAGCGCTCATGTGTCCGATACCATTGCAAAGCAATGGTTTTATAAAATCGCCAGACGCATGCGCATGCGCAAATCGCGTGAAAAAACGCCCGTCTGACTGAGCCATAACAGTGGTGTATATACGTTCATACGCCAACGGCGTATAATTGCCCGAACGGGCATTTTTACGTTCTCCACTAAAGCTAGTTTACGCTTTTTCACCCTTGCACATGAAGAGTGACGTATGAGCAAAAATACCACAAAGTGTTACGGAAAAGCTGCGGTGAAAGTGGGGGAAAAGCTTAATTGTAACGGCCCCGCCCGCAAAGCATAGCTGATAAAAGTGCATGCTAGCTTAATTTACTTTTTCTTGTCCATAAACCCAGAGCTGTTTTTTTTACTTTTGAGCGTATATGCGCCACCGGCAGATGTTCTTTTTTTTCGCACTGCCGGCGTATTTATGCGTCGTATATTCGCCCATGTGAACGCTTGCATTGAAGAGCTAGGGCTCTAATCTGTACGTAAAATCGCCCGGGCGTAAATATGCGGCGTATATGCGCTCGTGTAAAGTGAACCCTTAGGGAGATAGAGCAATACCTCCACAATTGCACCTATTGGAAGACTGCATTCCTTCAAGTCAATGTCAGACTCTTTATACAAGCCTTGTAACAATGACCAGGAATTGAAAGCAAAGCCAGACTCCATGTATAGACAGCTGTTTCAGGGTGTTTGCCCTTCCTCAGCAGGTAGCAGGATTCTGGCTTTGAAGGTAGGATACCATTGATATGGTCCAATAGGAGGGACATAAGGAAAATGGGTGGGTGTGCACAATCAGGTGGAGGCAGCCACAACTCCACAATATTTGTAGAAAAAAAATAGACTAGCACTTCTTAATAGGAATCCATTGGTGCATGTTAAATGATTTGATCAAATTATATACCAAGACCCTCGCATTGTTTAATGTGATTAGTGTATTTATTATAGGTATGTATACCTCTGATAGCAAATGTATTTTGCGTGCTGTTGCCACTTTTTGGTTTCAGCTTCTATTGCATGTTGCAGCCATGGTTTAACGTGCACCGATGGATTTCTATTGCGAAGTGCTGACCTATTTTATTGTTTTTTGTACAAATATTGTGGAGTTGTGGCTGCTTCTACCTGGACGTACACGTCCACTGGCCATTTACCTTCTGTCCCTCCTATTGGACCATATAAATGGTATCCTACCTTCCCTGGTTTTATTTGTAGGCTTAGCTCCAAGAGAGAAGCATTCTTTCCCAGGTTAAGATTAAACCACCTGGTATTAGCGTTAGGACTAGAGATGAGCGAGCGTACTCGGAAAAGCACTACTCGCTCGAGTAATTTGCTTTATCCGAGTATCGCTGTGCTCGTCCCTGAAGATTCGGGGGCCGCCGCAGCTGACAGGTGAGTCGCAGCGGGGAGCAGGGGAGAGCGGGCGGGAGAGAGGGAGAGAAAGATCTCCCCTCCGTTCCTCCCCCTCTCCCCTGCAGCTCCCCGCTCCGTGCCGGCACCCGAATCTTCAGGGACGAGCACAGCGATACTCGGATAAAGCAAATTACTCGAGCGAGTAGTGCTTTTCCGAGTACGCTCGCTCATCTCTAGTTAGGACCCATCTGAAAGCATGGTCACCTGGACGTTGGTAGATGGGCCAATATGATTTGATAAAAATTATATACCAAGAACCTTGCATTATTTAATGTGGTTAGTGTATTTACTACTGGTACCATATTTTTCGTTCTATAAGACGTACGGAACGATAGGACGGGCCCCCATTTTAGAGGGGTAAGTTGGGAAAAAACATTTTGAACTCACTGCAGCGCAGGGAATAGTGCCGAGTGAAGCAGCAAAAGAAGCAGCAGAGGTCTGAAAAACCGGAGATCCATGTCACAGCGGTGCTTGTGTGTGGCAGGAGAAAGGGAAGAAGCCGTTAGGTGGAGGTGGGGAAGCAGCAGCACTTCTCTTCAGCGCTCACTACCAATCAGTGGTACGTATAGGCGGCAGTGAATAGGAGAGAAAACTGCTAACTGATCCCACATTTGTTCGGGCGATCGTGAGTTTAAAAAGTAATTGCGCTACCTAAATCGCGGTTCTGTGTTTAACTCATGATCACACGAACAATTGTCGATTGTGATGAATTTTTGCAAAGTCGCTCTATAAGATGCAGCGACTTTTCCCCCCTGCTTTGGAGAGAAAAAAAGTGCATCTGAGGGCTCCGTCACACGGGCGACGATCTGCGCGTATTTTCGCGCAGAAAAATGGCTGCACCGCGTGGGGACGAAAATCTGCATGACCAGCTCCATTACCACCCAGATGTTCTTTTTTTGGCAAGTGCGGACGTCGGTGGCGTGGATGTTTTTCCGTTCGGAAATACGGATGGATCGCCGCTGATACGTGCGTAGAAACGCCTGTGTGACTGAGCCCTTAAAGAGCAAAAAGTAGGGTATGTATATTTCTGATAGCAAAGGTATTTTGAGGGCTGTTGGCCCTTTTTGGTTTCAGCTCGTAAGGCAATAGTGACCAAAGTGTTAATAAATCGCAAAAGCTTTTCCCTGGTTGTAGTAATCTTTGCTTTGGCAACATCATTTATGTATTTTGTCTTTATTTTAGAAGCTGACTATTGATGGCTGAGAGTGACTACATCTCCATCTAGTCTGATATTTATTTTTATCTTAGGATAAATACATGTTGATCCCGGTGATGCTTGAATTAATTTATTGTTGATTTTCCAATATTTTAATGTTCTACTTGGAATAGAAGCTACAGTTGAAGACAAATTGAGGTAATTTGTGTATTTTGTTTGAGCATGTACTACAATCAATGATGAAGCTTAGGCATCATCATATTCTGGCTGTTGGTAGAAAAAGATGAACAAGCTTTGCAATAAAGGACTCTACAAAGTATGAACAAAAATGAACAAAAGACATTATTGCATTCCCTGACATGAAGCTATTGGTAAATAATTTGTAGATACATTCTTCTACTTTGTGAACTATATGTATTCTTCCTAGCCAGGAGTGTATTCGTTGTGTAAATGGGCAACCTGCATACAGCACCTGAGAGACTGCTCAGTGAAATAATTACACTCTTTGTCCCATGGCCTATAAAAAGGCTCTCAGAGGCTACTTGCGTGTATTGGAGCTCTTTTCTGCTTGTGTAGAGTTTGTTGATGACTAGACATGAGCTTTCGCCCAGATAACAAAGTTTGAGAGGGGGCACATAATTCGAATGCAATAAGCTGGATTTTCATGTCAACGAATTGCCCACTACCTAGGCCGTTTTGACCAGACTATTAGAAGGTGTTGGGACCAGTGGATGCATGAGGGCACACACACAAGGCAACTGGGCTTAGGATGTACTCGACAGACCACCAAAAGAGAGGATCGTTCGGTCATCCAGAGACAGATGGCACCATTGTTACAGGTCCCTGTGTATGTTGGAACCATTTCCAGGTGTTTGGGTGAGAGACATTTGGCACCCAGCCACCATCACCTATGTTTACAGTGGTGCCATGAATGGCAAAACTAGACTGCTAAAAAGTGGAAATGGGTTGTCTCCAGTGACTAATACAGGTTTATATTGGGCACTGATGATAGCAGTGTTCATGTCTATTGACTTAGGCGTGAGCACCTCAATCCTGCTTTTGCTGTGGAGTGGCACGTTGCCCCCACTGCTGGTGTGATGGTCTGGGGGGCCATCACATATGACAGTCGATCACCCGAGTAGAGGTACGAGGGACAAGGACATTCAGTACATCCTGCAGCCATATGTTTTGCCTCTCATGGCAGGGCTTCCAAGAAGCATTTTTCAGCAGCCTGATTTCACGCTTCTCAATTTTTCATGCAAAAATGCCATGCATGACTTCTGGAGAATTGCGATCCTCCGATGCTTGTTACTCATGTTGGAGGATCGGCAAGCGTTTCTAATTGATTTCAATGGGATATATCACTTTGCACAGCATGAAATCTATTTGATTGTTCCATTGAAAACAATGGGCGATGCGTTCCAAGGGATGCAAAAAAATAGAACATGCAGTGATTCTTTAACGGAGTTCATCTTCGCACAAAATTTACGCGAGATTTACACTCATATGAATTTAGCCTAATGCTCAGCTGCACACAGCAAGGGTGTCAAAGGGATGCTTCAACAACATTGGCATGCCCAGTCATCAGATTTATCACCAGTAGAACATGTATAGGACCATCTGGGATGCCAACATTGACAGCCTACATGTTTGCATGATGTAGCAGCTCAGTTGCAACAAATGTGGACCGATATGCCACAGGGTACCGTACAGAACCTAAATGCCTCCAAGCCCATTTGTATGACCTCTTGTATCCAAGCTAGAGGTGGCCCAACAGGGTAATAGAGCCTTCCTTCAAGGGCTCAGTTTTCCGCAATAAATTATCCTTTTGTTCTGATATTAATATTGACTAGTAAATATTGACTAGTAATTATTATGAAATTATAGTACTAGTTTTTCTGGTGGCACTATGCTAGTTGTGCTACATAGTACATCCATTATGATCCCTACACATCACACACATAGCTCTACTACTTCCATCCTGATCTCCACACATCACACACAGCTCTACTACATCCATCCTGACCCCACACATTACACACACAACACATTACACACACAGCTCTACTACATGCAACACACAGCTATAGTACATCCATTCCCATACATAACCCACAGCTCTGCTACATTGTACATTCATTATAATTCCCACACATCACACACACAGCTCTACTACATCCATTTTGATTCCTACATATTACACACACAGCACGTTACACACATAGCTCTACTACATGCATGCTGACCCAACACATCACACATACAGCACACTACACACACCGCTCTGCTATATTGTACATCTAATCACATTCATCCTGACCCCACCTATCACACACACAACACAAGACACATACAGCTTTGCTACATCCTGATTCACACACATCACATACACAGCTCTGCTGTTCCACACATCACCAGACTCCTACATACAGTGATCACCCCATGTCATGTGATTCCTGACTCCACCCCCACAGGTAATCAAATGACAGCGACATCATCAAAGGACCTGATGGCTACTGTTGGCTCATACAGTATACAGTACTTTCTATCAAACTGCACAATATCTCCTCCCACAGCAGTGATGTCACCACAGGTCATTCAGCGCACTGGATCTCTGTGGTGGCAGTAGGTCAGTGTCTTCTGTCAGGTCTGCTGAGTTGTGTCTGAGATAATAACAGCTTAGTTGTATTCTCATTTTGTTATTTTTGTCCTCCCCTTTTCAAGAGTGTTGTTCTTCTGTCAGTCAGGCTCTGTGTTTTATATATGTTGTAGAAACTTCAATGACGTTACCAGGGGGCCGAGCGATGACATCGCCAGGGGCGGAGCATAAGAAGCACTCACATCTTAACTGACAAGTGGTCGTTAGTAGTTTGATAGTAATCACTTACTTATATCAACTTACTAGGTGCTTGATTTTTTTTGACAATGAGTGTAGTTGTATATATAAAAAATATACTACATTGAACATCATAAAACCCCACAGATTTATTTGTATTAACACTTCACAGAGCTTTGCAAGAATTAATACAAATAGCATATATTACCCATACAACAAGTGTCACTAGAGTAAAACAAAATATCTGTACATAAAATAAACATTCCACAGAACAGAACTGGAAAATAAGATTTTGAAAAGTTAATATCTTATATCAGCAGAGCTTTGTCAAGATTTGTGGAGGACAATATAAATTAGCTGCTACTGCGACTACAATATCTACATAAGCATGTAGAAGATAGTAATAAAACCCTGCAGGAGTTAACTTTACACCATAATGTTAATAAATCACTGTACAGGATTTTATTGAGTTCATGAGCTTAGAAATGAAAGTTTGCCTACTCCATATAATTTCTAGCATATTTAAAGATCAGCGTAAATAACAGTTTACAGCTAAATGCAAGACTGATTGTCTATCCCACATAAATTATAATAAAAAGAACTGCCATGATTTAATATATCAGCTAAAACCATCATACCAAGCATCATACATCAATGTGAGATTGCACTGTCATGTGCACCATATTGCCAATCATGCCTGCTGGAGAGTATGGCTAACATCACTGAACAATGCCAGACTGGAACTGCAGTCATTTACTAGCACTTCTCTGTACGTAACAGAGCTTAGACGCTTTAGGCCGGCTGCACACAGGCAGATTTGCATTACAGATTCCACAGCAAATACCGCTCATTACATGCTATAGAAAAGCACTCTTTCCTGCACACAAGTGGAAATCCATTGCGTTTTTCCGTTCGCAGAGAAAAAATCGCAGCATGCTCTATTTAGGTGTGGTTTCTGCACGGACGACTTCCATTGAAGTCAATGGAAGCCATCCAACCTGAGGTCCGTCCTCAATTAACATTGCGGATTGGTGACGAATTCTGCGTCATTGCCTAGCGACGGCGTGGGAAAATCTGTACTGCGCATGTGTGCCGGCTCGCCAGCACAGGGTCGGATTCCGCTACGTGATCCCACAATCGGAATCCAGTCTGGTCGTGTGCAGCTGGCCTTAAAGAGGACCTGTCAGCTTTAGGCTGAGCTCACACGAACGTGACTACACAACAAGCATGCAATGACATGCATGCCGCCAATCCCCATACTCTATCGTGGTGTGTATTTCTGCACAATATGTGCCAAGATAGTGCATGTTGTGATTTTTTTCTTATGCAAATAATGTGTGCGCGAAAAAAAATCGCAGGTGTGAGTGGCCCAATACAAATCAATGGGCTGTTAGCAATCGCATATTGTGTGCGGGAAAATTGAGACCGGCCTTAATAATATGTCTTTTTAGTAAATAATTGTATTTCCCAAAAAGCAACAATTCTAGAGCATCTTTAGTAATAACTCTGCATTGTGTTGTTACTAGACATGAGCGAGCATACTCGCTAAGGACAATTACTCGATCGAGCATTGTCCTTAGCGAGTACCTGCCCGCTCGGAAAAAAAGGTTCGGCTGCCGGCGCGGGTGAGAGGTGAGTTGCGGCAGTGAGCAGGGGGGAGCGGGGGGGGGGAGAGGGAGAGAGAGATCTCCCCTCCATTCCTCCCCGCTCTCCCCCGCGGCCCTCCGCCCACCGCCGGCAGCCGAACCTTTTCTTCCGAGTGGGCAGGTACTCGCTAAGGGCAATGCTTGATCGAGTAATTGCCCTTAGTAAGTATGCTCGCTCATCTCTAGTTGTTACTTGTTACTCATAGAAATGTAAGAATAAATTGACAGCTGGGTGTTACCATTTAGGGGTGTGTCACTACATAGTCTGACATTGTCCAATCAGGACTGACTGCCAAACTGTGAAGGGACTTTACCTTTTGACACAGGGCAAAGTAATAACCAGATGGCAATTCATTCAGAAATTCCGAGGATGATTAACAGATTAACCGCACAACATAAAGCTCTATAAAACCATGATGCAAAATTGTTATTCCATGGACAATGATAGCCGACAGAACCTGTTTCAGTTCTGCTCAGAGAGCTGCCAATATATTATTCCGCTGCTTTATAAATGAAGCATAGTAATTAGTAGAGATGAGCGAACACCAAAATGTTCGGGTGTTCGTTATTCGGAACGAACTTCCCGCGATGCTCGAGGGTTCGTTTCGAACAACGAACCCCATTGAAGTCAATGGGCGACCAGAGCATTTTTGTATTTCGCCGATGCTCGCTAAGGTTTTCATGTGTGAAAATCTGGGCAATTCAAGAAAGTGATGGGAATGACACAGTGACGGATAGGGCAGGCGAGGGGCTACATGGTGGGCTGCATCTCAAGTTCACAGGTCCCACTATTAAGCCACAATAGCGGCAAGAGTGCCCCCCCCCCCACTGTCAGCATAAAGATCATTCTCCTCTGCCACAGCTGTAACAGCTGTAGCAGAGAAGAACGATGTTTGCCCATTGAATTCAATGGAGCGGCAATACAGCAGGTTCCACTGAATGCAATGGGCTGCCCGCGATCGCAGGATGAATGGTCGGAAAGGGGTTAAATATATAACCCCTTTCCTGCAATTCATCCAGAAATGTGTTACACTAAAAATATATACCGGCGTATAAGGCGACGGGGCGTATAAGACGACCCCCCAACTGTCACCTTATACGCCGGTAATACAGTGGAGCAAAGAATAAAAAGCATTACTTACGTTTTTAGATGATCTGCGGCGCTCCTGCAGGCTGTCACTCCCTCCTAATCCACGGCAGACAAGCTTTCTCTATGAAAGGCTTTAAATCCCTGCCTCCAGAAAGACACGTGCCTTCAGCCAATCACAGCCAATGACAATGATGTCATTGAATGGCTGTGATTGGCTGTGTTTCTGGAGGCGGGGATTTCAAGCCTTTCGTGGAGAAAGGAATACTTTGCCGTGGATTAGGAGGGAGCGACAGCCTGCAGGAGCGCCGCAGATCATCTAAAAACGTAAGTAATGCTTTTTATTCTTTGCTCCACTGTATTACCGGCGTATAAGGTGACAGTTGGGGGGTCGTCTTATACGCCCGGTCGCCTTATACGCCGGTATATATTTTTAGTGTAACACATTTCTGGATGAATTGCAGGAAAGGGGTTATATATTTAACCCCTTTCCGACCATTCATCCTGCTATCGCCGGCAGCCCATTGCATTCAGTGGAACATGCTGTATTGCCGCTCCATTGAATTCAATGGGCAAACATCGTTCTTCTCTGCTACAGCTGTTACAGCTGTGCCAGAGAAGAAGGATTTGTCTTCTATATGTTCTCAATGGGGTCGGCGCTGCTGCCGCTGGCCCCATTGAGCGCATATAGAATGCATCCATAGCGAACCGCGGGAGGGGCAGACTTTTATATCAGGCGGACACCTTATCTCCCCAGCCACTCACAGCAGGGGGGTGGTATAGGGCTTAAACGTTGCAGGGGGAAGTTGTAATGCCTTCCCTGTCTATATTGGCCAAAAAAAAGCGCTAACATCTCAGGGAAGAAAGTTAAAGTAACCCGGACACCGCATGGTGTTCGTTACGGATAACGAACATACCGAACACCCTAATATTCGCACGAATATCAAGCTCGGAAGAACACGTTCGCTCATCTCTAGTAATTAGAGATGAGCGAGCACCAAAATGCTCGGGTGCTCGTTACTCGGGACGAAATTTTCGCAATGCTCGAGGGTTCGTTTCGAGTAACGAACCCCATTGAAGTCAATGGGCGACCCGAGCATTTTTGTATATCGCCGATGCTCGCTAAGGTTTTCGTTTGTGAAAATCTGGGCAATTCAACAAAGGTATGGGAACGACACAGCAACGGATAGGGCAGGCGAGGGGCTACATGTTGGGCTGCATCTCAAGTTCCCAGGTCCCACTATTAAGCCACAATAGCGGCAAGAGTGCCCCCCCCCGCACTGTCAGCGTAAAGATCGTTCTCCTCTGCCACAGCTGTAACAGCTGTGCCAGAGAAGAACGATGTTTGCCCATTGAATTCAATGGAGCAAGCAATACAGCAGGTTCCACTGAAAGCAATGGGCTGCCGGCGATTGCAGGATGAATTGTCGGGAAGGGCTTAAATATATAAGCCCTTCCCTGCAATTCATCCAGAAATGTGTTACAATAAAAATATATACCGGCGTATAAGGCGACGGGGCGTATAAGACGACCCCCCCAACTGTCACCTTATACGCCGGCAATACAGTGGAGCAAAGAATAAAAATCATTACTCACTTCTTCTGACGTTCTGCGGTGCTCCTGCAGGCTGTCGCTCCCTCCTGGTCCACGGCAGAGCATTGCTTTCTGGACACAGGGCTTGAAATCCCCGCCTCCAGAAACACAGCCAATCACAGCCATTCAATGACATTATTGTCATTGGCTGTGATTGGCTGAAGGCACGTGTGTTTCTGGAGGCGGGGATTTAAAGCCCTTCGTAGAGAAAGCAATGGTCTGCCGGGAACCAGGAGGGAGCGACAGCCTGCAGCAGCGGCGCAGAACACCAGAAGAAATGAGTAATGATTTTTATTCATTGCTCCACTGTATTGCCGGCGTATAAGGTGACAGTTGGGGGGTCGTCTTATACGCCCCGTCGCCTTATACGACGGTATATATTTTTATTGTAACACATTTCTGGATGAATTGCAGGGAAGGGCTTATATATTTAAGCCCTTCCCGACAATTCATCCCCGCGCACGCCGGCAGCCCATTGCTTTCAGTGGAACCTGCTGTATTGCTGGCTCCATTGAATTCAATGGGCAAACATCGTTCTTCTCTGCCACAGCTGTTACAGCTGTGGCAGAGAAGAATGATTTGTCTTCTATATGTTCCCAATGGGGTCGGCGCTGCTGCCGCCGGCCCCATTGAGCGCATATAGAGAAGAGATCACATAGGTGCGATCTGCGATTTATATGGCCTTAAGAAGGACCGTTGGGGTTCTTGAAACCTAAAATACTCCTAACGGTCTCCCTATAGCAGCTCCACCAAGATACCACTTTCCCTGAACTAATGTCAGAATGCATCTGTGGCGAGCCGCGGGAGGGGCAGATTTTAATACTCGGGTGACACCTAATCTCGCCAGCCACTCACTGCAGGGGGGTGGTATAGGGCTTGAACGTTGCAGGGGGAAGTTGTAATGCCTTCCCTTTCTTTCTATTGGCCAGAAAAGCGCGCAAATTTCTCAGGGAAGAAAATGAAAGTATCCCGAACACCGCGTGGTACTCGTTACGAGTAACGAGCATTTCGAACACCCTAATACTCGAACGAGTATCAAGCTCGGACGAGTATGCTCGCTCATCTCTAATAGTAATACATATACCAGGTAATAATATCTAACTTGAATTGGTAATTTTCTATATACTTGTCTATGAAATAGGTCTAATTACAGATCTCAGTAGTTTCTGATTACATTATTGTCATCTTCTACCAGCAGAGGCAAAATGCATTTTTCCAAAAGTTTGCATTGCCTGTTTTATTGAAGTTCTAGTGTGCCTAGACTATGGCACTAAATTAAAATGGAATAATATGCTACATGTCAGTGCAGAAATATAGACGTATCTTCTGCGTTCTCTACTGGTGCATTAGATTTAGATGGTTAATGTGATATACGATTGTAGCCCTTGTAAGCACAACATTATTTGCAGTTCTTCCACTACACTAAATATATACTGCAGTTGCATTGCACAATGCTAATACCCAATATGTATTTCTCAGTCTCTGATAATATTCTCTTCCTTTACTAAAACTTTACAACTAAACATTAATGTTCACACAATTTTTTTGAGATGTGAAACATATTTCCTGTACACTCTTTAGCCCTCATTTATCAAAGTATTTGTGCTTTTTTTAATCAATTTTCCTCCAAACTAATGTCTAATCTGCCATCATACACATTTATTAACTCCTTTTAGGCCTAGTTTGGTAATCAATGATAGGACTATTTTTCAGATTCTTTTCCTCTCCCCATTTCAAAAGCGATAGCTTTTTATTTTTCTGTCGACATAACCTTATGAGGGTTTTTTTTAATGTGGAATCAGTTGTATTTTTTTCATGAAAGCATTTCGGAATATTTATAATGTATTGTATAACTTGTATACATTTTTGGAGGGATGAAGTGAAAAAGCACTGCGATTTCACCATTGTTTTTTTTAATGGCGTTCCCATCTATATATATAAAGGTGAAAGCCCTGACTGACTCACTTACTCATTGACTCGCCAGTAATTCTCTAACTTCCCAATGTTGTTCAAACATAAAATTTTGAACGACCATTCTTTAGGTCCTAAATAGGAAGAGTAAGGGCTTTTACCCACTAGTATTTTTTCTAACGCTACGATACTGCTGCATTTTTTTCAATGGGACTTTCTAATGTTAAAATCGCATTGCACTAAAATCACAAAAGCACAAACTTGCTATTTTTAACATTAGAAAGTCCGATATCACAATGTAAAAAAAAAAAACGGTATTGGGTAAAAGCTCTAAAGGGGTCACAACTCGATTATTTACTGCTAATTGCAAAAGTAAATGCAACCCTATGTAATGAACCTAATCTAATTCTCTAACTTCCCAATGTCGTACAAACATGAAATTTTGCAAGAGCATTCTTTAGGTCCTAAATAGGAAAAGTAAAGTGGTCACAACTCGAATATTCAGTGCTAATTGTAAAAGTAAGTGCACCCCTGTGTAATGTAACCTCCTGGAGTCATACAAGCATGAAATTTGGCAGGAGCATTCTTTAGGTCCTAAATAGAAAAAATTAAAGAGCTCACAACTCGATTATTCAATGCTAATTGCAAAAGTATGTGCAGCTTTATGTAATGTAATTTCCACGTGTTGTACAAGTGTGAAATTTGGCACAACAATCTAACTGACCTCTGTATGCATATACTGAGGAGAATTTACCTCACCTCTGTGTATATACTGAGAACAATCTAACTGACCTCTGTGTGCATATACTTAAAGGCTGTAAAGTTCATAAGGAAGCGCTCATGGGCTGCAGGGATGGAGCATGCCTT
This sequence comes from Eleutherodactylus coqui, assembly GCF_035609145.1. Classification (NCBI taxonomy): domain Eukaryota; kingdom Metazoa; phylum Chordata; class Amphibia; order Anura; family Eleutherodactylidae; genus Eleutherodactylus; species Eleutherodactylus coqui. The sequence goes on along the minus strand of NC_089837.1, from coordinate 369,737,306 downwards.
TAAGGGGCAATAAAAGGGTAAAGAGTGAGGAGAATAATGGGGTGGCACATTCTGCAGAGGGACATCGGTACATGCAGCCTGAAGAGAATCTAATGCTCCTCTATGTGTATACATATTTTATTCCTCGGTTCCTCTGAAGTAACAATGACTTCCTGAAAAATTTTCATGCGAACAACACAAACACCTGTACCAAATTTACTCAGGTGAAGCTGGGTATATCAGCAAGTACAGTATTAAAGACGTGATAACTGTTTTCTGTAGCTCAGCATGATTATGACGATTCACAAATTATGTATATTTCTTTAGGCTTTTCTACTTTACACAATAAAACCATTTTATTTTCAAAAATTATTTATTTTTGGCATTACTGCATACAAAGAGCCATACATTTTGGATTTTTACATTGATGGAGCTGTGCAAAGGCTTTTTTGAGCTGTAGTTTTTGTTGGCACTATTTAGGTGTACATACAACTTTTTGATCACTTTTTATAGTATTGCTAGTAAGTGAAAAAAAGGAAAAAATAGCATTTACATTATTTTTTTTTTACATTTATTCTGCAATGTATACTCTCCAGGATAAACAACACATTCATTTTATTCTATGGAGTTCTTATGAATGCGGCAATACCAATTATGTTTTTTAATTTTTCTTTTATTTTGTAAAAAAAATGTAAACAAGAGAGTTTTTAAAAAACTTTTAAGGGGGGCTTCACACGAGCATGTGCGTGTGTGTACATAGGTGCGCTCCCCTGTACGTGCAAAAACACGCGTGAATGCAGGTACCCATTGTCTTCAATGGAGCCGCGGCTGCTGCCGGTGTCTCCATTGAAGACAATGGTCTGCTGGCACCCCGTAATTATTTTTCAGGAAAGTGCTTTAAATATAAGCTTTTCCTTGAAAAACAACAATTTTAGTGTAAAAAAAAAAAAGTATACATACTTACCTGTCCGCCGCTGCCGTGTCTCCCATGGGGATGAAGAACACATCTGCCGCATGCGGCAGATGTATTCTTCATGCCAGCGGGTAAAAATAATTCCCTGCTGTACCTGCTACATCTGACAGATGCAGGAAAGGCATTCCAAATCCCCACAGGGAATAAAGAATTCTCTATCACAGCTGTCACAGATGACAGCTGTGGTAGAGGATCCAGCTGACGGCATCCTGTAACTGTTTTTCAGGGAAGGGCTTCCCTGAAAGCCCTTCCCTGAAAAACAAAGCAAAGTAGTATTAAAAATAAAAAAAATACTCACCTTCCTTCAGCTGCCGGGGCTCAGCCATGTTCTCTCTGCTCTGTTCCCGACTCAACAATGCAGTTCTTTGAGCAGGTGGGGATTTTAAATCCTTGCCTGCTCAAAGAACTGCATTGCCTGCTGAAAGAGCTGCTTCTGATTGGCTGAGGTGCTCAGCCAATCACAGGCAGCTCTCGCCTGTCATTCATTCAGCGAGAGCTGCCTGTGATTGGCTGAGGTGCTCAGCCAATCAGAAGCAACTGTCTGTGATTGGCTGAGCACCTCAGGGAATTCTTTTTATCCGCGGGAATGAAGAAAACATCTGCTGCATGCAGCAGATGTGTTCTTAACCCCTGCCATGACATGGCAATGGCCGACAGGTAAGTATTTTTTTTTTACACTAACATTTTTTATTTAAAGCTCTTCCCTGAAAAAAATTACGGGGTGCCGGCAGACCATTGTCTTCAATGGGGCCGCCGTCAGCAGCCGCGGCTCCATTGAAGACAGTGCGTGCATTCACTATGGTGCACGCATGTCGTATCTTTGCAGGCGCACGCCTGTAAAGCATGGACATGTGAACACACCATAGGGAAAGCACTGGTCCTAATAGAAGTGAGTTTTTGTGCGCGCGTATGCACGCACAAAAACACGCTCGTGTGAAGCCACCCTGAGTCCAGGACAAATCATTCAACGGGGTAAAACCCACCATCTCTGAATTTTAAGAAACTTTGCACATTTGTTTGTTACTAGAATGTATATAAAAGTCTCAATTTTAAGGCCCATTGGGTCATGGGGTCAAGAAATACAGGGGGTCAATTTTCCAATTTTCAGAAACTATTGGGCATATGAGAATGAACAAGGTGTCATTTCCTTTGTAATAGTATGTAGATGTATAACATATTTTTCATAACTCTGTAATTCTAATATAGCGAAAGTAAAATTATAACAAAATTGTCAAAATAGTTTTGGGAACTAAGCCACTCTGAACACAAAGCTGAAAAAAACTGATATGTATATATGCCCATACATTGAAGTTTCTTACCACAAAATTTCAGAAAGACATTCTCGAAGTTTCTGAGAAAATAATTTTGACAATAAAATAATGCATAATTAATGATACTATTAGGTCATAGGTCAATAAGGTGCTGTAGGAAATATTTGAATTTCTGCATTATATATATATGAAGTATTTGGGAAGTCTTAACATCTTCATGTTTTTTTAACATTTTGATATCGATTTAATATGCTGCTCGCATTCGAAGCACCAGTTGTGACAGGATTAGCTTGAGATCGCCTTTGTTGGGGTCAAAGGACACGTATCTTCTCCGAAATCACAGTGTCAGCAGCAAAGAGTATTCTTAAAGCCTGACACTCGGGCAGCCTTATTAACTCAGATGTCAAAATAACACAGAAACAAACAGCCTGGCCTTTCCTAATGCACGTAGGTTTCATTCTCAGTGACCTCACTCACACTGTAGCTGCTGGTATATATATATATATATATATATATATATATATATATATTCTATAGAACAAGCACAGCAGTATACAAAGAATAGTTTATCAATAAACTATTGATAAAATCCCTCCCTGTGCCCAGCCGGCATCCACGCGTACCTGTCTTTCTGAAATCTTCTCTATACTGCAGATGGTCCGCTTGGCGAGCCGTTGGACATGCGCTGTACAGATTTTTTTTTTTAAAGTTCTGCTTTTTCCGCATCTTTGCTTAGTGATGATGCGGAATCTGTGAACTTTCTGCAATGTCATTGCAGAAGGGCAGTGAATCAGACAGCTTCCATTGACTTCAATGGAAGCTGACCGCGCGGAATTGGCACAAAAATAGAACATGCTGTAATTATTCCTCCGCGAGCAGAAAATCACAATTGATTTCCGCTCGTGTGCAGGAAAAAGCGATTCTCAATAGCATGTTATACCTGGCATTTGCTGCGGAATCCGGAGACAGATGCATGCTTCGAATTCTGCAGTGCAAAGCTGCCTGTGTGCAGCCGGACTAATACTACTACAGGAGTTATGTAAAGAAAAACCATCCTGTGCTGCATATGGCTTCTCCCCCACACATTGCTCTTACTCTTCGCTGGGAATGGTACACTTGATGCACTGCGACATAGAAAGAGTAATACTGAAACACACAACTGATGCCCTTGGGGTACTTTTACATGGAGCAGAAATGCTGAGGCAAAATTGGGAGCATTTCCGCATCAAAAACCATGTCAAAATCCACATCATTGGTGCATTTTAGCCTACACATGACACTCATCTGCAAATACTGAGCGGTCATTGCCAGCACTTGGCAACTGCTACACCCATGGTGCGTATTTTGGGGGGGTTTTTGATGTGTAAGGCCTTAGTCACACGGGCGTTTTTTCACGCGATTTGCGGATCGCATGACGGATGCCCATCCGCAAATCGAGTGACCGGTGCGCGCAAGTCGCCCGCAAATCGCCCGAAAATCTGCTCCTAGCCGCGTTTCATTAGAAACGGGCCGGAGCTGTCCAGCGCATTGCATTCAATGGAGACGGCAATAGAGCCGGCTCCATTTAAAGCAATGCGCTGCGGGCGAGCCCGGGATGAATTGTCGGGAAGGGCTTAAATATATAAGCCCTTCCCTGCAATTCATCCTAAAATGTGTAAAAATAAAAAATATATATATACTCACCTTCTCCCGGCAGCCGGAGCTCCGTGCGGCCGTCCTGCAGTGGGTGTGAAGGGGGTGTGAGTCAGACCTGCCCCCTGATTGGCTCAGCGCTGAGCCAATCAGAGGCATGTCTCACTCACACCCATTCATGAATTCATGAATGGATGTGAGTCAGACCTACCCCTGATTGGCTCAGCGCTGAGAGGCAGCAGTCACTCACCCATTCATGAATTCATGAATGGGTGTGTGAGTGAAACCTGCCTCTGATTGGTCAGGGCTGTGACCAATCAGAGGCAGATCATTCAGCAGGCGGGGATTTTAAAGCCCCGCCGGCTGAATAGTGCCGAGAAGCAGTTCAGGAGAACTGACAGCGGCCGCGGCTGGACTCCGGCTGCATCGGAAAGGTGAGTATACAATTTTTTTTTATTTTAACACATTTTAGGATGAATTGCAGGGAAGGGCTTATATATTTAAGCCCTTCCCGACAATTCACCCCGCGCACGCTGGCAGCCCATTGCTTTCAATGGAGCGGCTGTATTGCCGGCTCCATTGAATTCAATGGGCAAACATCGTTCTTCTCTGTCACAGCTGTTACATAATTCTTAAACGAGTTGGAATTCTAAGGCTGGTCCTCTGTCTGATAGGATTTGGTCAGGGCATCCATAGTTGAGGGCGAAATGCTTCCACACAATGGTGGCTGTGGTTCTGGCGGTAAGGTCTTTTACAGGAACGGCGACTGTGAATTTGGTGTAATGGTCAATAAAAGTGAGTAAATAGCTATACCCAGACTTACTTGTTTCTATTTTTAGGTGATCAATGGCGAGAATTTCTAAAGGCTTGGTTGTGACAATGGGGTGATCCTTTTGGGCTCTTCTCTTCTTTCACATACTGTGCATTCCTGGCACAATTTTTCAATGTCATTTCTCATGCCAATCCAGTAGAAACGCTGGCGGATTACAGCTTCTGTTTTATGTACGACAAAATGTCCAGAGAGTAGAACTTGGTTAGCGCCTCTGCGTAGAATTACCATTTGGTGTAAACGGTTTGCAGATGCAGGGTCAATAGCAGCATTTAAACGGTTAACAGCTCCGATAAGCCGCGCAACTTATCAGAGCTGTTGCAGGCAGCTGCCGGCTATTTCTGAGATGTATGGAGGGTGTTCACCCCGCAATCTCCCTCCATACATATCCCCAACGTACAGGACGTAATCCTATGTCCTGTGTTGTTATGGAGTTAATGTCTTATTGTCTAGTTTTAGTATGTAACCCAGCTGAACTGATAAAGGGGTTTTGCCCTGAAATGCATTTTCCAATGCTGGTTGTCTATTTGACTAGTTAAAGCAGAAATTTCTCTAAATAATCTAAATTGTTCCAATTGTTCAATCATATTTGGAGTGCTGCACTGAGCCACCAGTTTTTTTTTTACACCCCTCCATACACTCATGCCCACTTAGGTGGCGCATCTTCTGGTTAGCAGCATCTCCAGAATTTCTTGCACACTCCAAACCTCTGGGCTCATCATTCCATACGGGTTTTAAATTAACCCCTTTAGTGTTCCCCAGGCATCCTCCGCAGCCAGATACATCAATTTGATGTGAAGACAGAGTAGTGTGATTCCATTGACCAACTCTCCAATGACAAGACTCTTTGAACCATTGTAGATAGGCTAGTCCATCTTCTTTGAGAGAACTCATGGAACGTTTGCAGGATCAATGGAGGAAAATACCAGCTGAAGAGTATCAATCATTAGTAGAAAGTATGCCATGCAGAGTATCCAATGTCATTAGGACCAAAGGAGGCCCCATTATGTATTAACATATGTAAACAAAAATACTGCTTTTGATTCTTCCTGAGGTATCCAATTACTTTTAGTACTATTTATTGAGTAGATTATTTTCCCGTGGATGGTGGGGTGTGTGGGGGGGGAGGGCATATACTTTTTTTCAGGAAGCGGACATACTATTTCAATGAGTACGCATACCATTTTAGGGGTGTCATAATTTTTCAGAGGGCACATACTTTTCTGTGAGTTGGCATGCAAACTTTTCAGTGCCCAGTCAATGGCAGCTTTCCCATAAGTCTTGGCTTGATTGTCTGCTATCCACTCTGCTGCAGATTTTTGTGTGGATCTGCATGAAAATCCGCATGCAATATGTGCATTTAGACTTTGTAAATTCTAGTGCAAAATCGGCTTGAAGTTTACATCAAAATCCAGATGTAACATACCACAAAACCTACTCCAAAAATGTGCAGGGAGTCATGAGCAGGCAATCACATGACTTAAGAAATTAGCTATGTAGCAAAATACGCATATATACACCTCTTCTAAGATCTGGTTCCTAATTGGGATTGTAAAGGTGTTATATCATTTAAGCCATGTATTGCACATAAATGTAAAATGATTTTCCATAACTGTTCATAGGTTATACCTTAGCTAGTGAAATAAATGTGTCTTCTTACTATGATAAAGTACAGTGTCTATTTCTGTATTGCTACAAAAAGCCTGTCAAAAAAGTAAAAGAATAAAAATAATCTAATAATATAAAGTATAATAAATAGAGATGAGCGAGCATACTCGTCCGAGATTGATGCTCGTTCGAGTATTAGGGTGCTCGAGATGCTCGTTACTCGAGACGAGCACCACGCGGTACTCGTCTCGATTAAACGAGCACTGACCATTGAATTCAATGGAGCCGGCAATACAGCCGGCTCCATTGAAAGCAATGGGCTGCCGGCGATCTCAGGATGAATTTTCGGGAAGGGCTTAAAAATATAAGCCCTTCCCCGAAAATCATCCAAAACTGTGTAAAAATTATAAAAATATATATACTCACCTTGTCCAGCTATCATTCAGCTGAGAGCTGCCCCTGATTGGTCCCTGCGCTGAGCCAATCAGAGGCAGCACTCACTCACCCATTCATGAATTCATGAATGGGTGAGTGAGAGCTGCCTCTGATTGGTGAGGCTGTGACCAATTAGAGGCAGCTCATTCAGCAGGCGGGGATTTTAAATCCCCGGCTGCTGAATACTACTCAAAGCAGTTCAGGAGAACTGCCGGCCGGCCGCGGCTGAACTCCGTCTGCCGGGACAAGGTGAGTATATATTTTTTTTAAAATTTTTACACAGTTTTGGATGATTTTCAGGGAAGGGCTTATATTTTTAAGCCCTTCCCGAAAATTCATCCCGCGCTCGCCGGCAGCCCATTGCTTTCAATGGAGCCGGCTGTATTGCCGACTCCATTGAATTCAATGGGCTAACATCGTTCTTCTCTGCCACAGCTGTTACAGCTGTGGCAGAGGAGAACGATCTTTATGCTGACAGTGCAGGGGGGGGTCTCACTCTTGCCACTATTGTGGCTTAATAGTGAGACCTCAGAGCCCGAAATGCAGCCCTGCATGTTGCTCCTCGCCTGCCCTATCCATTTCTGTGTTTTTTACATGACTTTGGTGATTTGCTAAGATTTTCACAAATGAAAAGCTTAGCGGAGCACCAGTCATATACAAAAATGCTCGAGTAGCCCATTGACTTCAATGGGGTTCGTTACTCGAAACGAACTCTCGAGCATCACTGAAAGTTCGACTCGAGTAACGAGCACTCGAGCATTTTGGTGCTCGCTCATCTCTAATAATAAACCTTGAAAAGGCAGACTGTTATGATGCGGCTAATCCGCATTGTAAAAGTAATTTAACACAACCCAATGTGTTAAATGGTTTGAATGGGGCACGGTGTGAACTCAATTCCTTTTAAAGAAATGATTTAATGTTGTGACCTTAGTCTGAAAGTAATCACTGTGACAAGCAGACCCCACACTCATGTGTACTATACACAGGGATATCGTTATGCGGCTGGCAACTGCTACAGATGATTACAGAATATACAGGACGGGTCCTCAGTGATGCTATTAATTAGGTTTCTTTTATATAGAAATGTTGATTTCAATAAAACAAAAAAGAAAACAGAATTTACAAGACAGTTTGGAGATTATTTCTGTTGTAGTACTATATGCTATTCTATGATATCACTATTTTTGCTTATTTCTATAATGATATTACATGCTTGAACATACATAGAACCACGATATATACTGCAGCTATAGATTTACCGCTGCTCACTGATGATAATCTCATGTTTTATTAAAAGTTGTACTGATTAAAATTCCCTCTTAGTCACACACAGAGCACTGCCATTAATTACACACAGAGTAGAAGTAAGAAGGAAATGGAAGGATGTAACTACATTCATCCAGTTCCAGCTTTTTGTAAATTTACCAATAACAAAATATTATTAGTTTATATGCTGTTCAGTTCCTGTGTAAAGCTGTATGATAAGCCACATGGGCACTGCTATCACTGCCAATTAGAGATGAGCGAGCATGCTCGGTAAGGTCAGTTACTCGAGCGAGCACCGCTCTTCTTGAGTAACTGCCTTCTCGTCCGAGCATGCTCGGGGGGGCAGCAAGGGGAAGCGGAGGGGAGAGAGGGATCTCTCCCCCCCCCTCCCGCCCCCCCAAGCATGCTTGGATGAGAAGGCAGTTACTCGAGAAGAGCAATGCTCGCTCAAGTAACTGACCTTGCCAAGCGTGCTCGCTCATCTCTACTGCCAATATTGGTGGTCACCAATACTAAATACTTCAGCTGAATAGAATCTTAAAAGATGCTACATGATAGAAAAATGAAAAAAGTTTGGTGCCATGTTAGCCAGTAAAGCAAAATATGATTGTTCCCAGATAGAAAAAGCAAGTAATCTTGTAGATACGATACTCTTTAATGGCGAACATGTATTTATGCTAGCCATTAAAAGGTATCATATCTACAAGATTTCTTGGTTTCTCTTGCTTGGAACAATCACATGATAGAAAAACCTATGAATTGGCAATGTCTATTACTAACAGTTTTTAAATAGCACATGACAGATGTGGATTCAGTATTCCCGACCCTACTTCAAATGGCTGTAGCTCCAGTTCTATTAGTGCTATGGACAAGCTTTTGGTCTCATTTTAAATCCAAGAGTGTGTCGATAGAATTGATAGGACTTGAGTGACAGACATTAGAAGCAGAACAAGCTCTGTTCATTTAAAAATGTAATTTCCTTTTGCATGAACAGAGGTCAGGGTAATCAGAAGGGGGTTATTTTAATCACAAATATGTATTCAAATGTTTCTTCTTCTCAGACCTGGAGATGCTCGAACTAAAATAGTGATCGTGGAGGCAGGCAGGTTTTTGGACTTCCTTTCAAAACCCATTACAGTTAGCCTCTCCTATAATTTATATTTGTCTGTGCAGCCCATCCGAGACAAACGTTTTAATTACCTTATTCTAGCTTTACTATACAAACAGTGGATAGGAGAGTAACTATAAAGACTGCAGAGAAAGCAGTCACCAGGGCTGCCATCAGAAGTATCCAGGCCTGAGATGGGCAAATGGTCAGGACCTGTGAATTCTCTATTATGTGCATTAGCCGCAATCTTGTACTCTATCGCATATACAGTATTTAATCAGCATCCAAAAAATGCTGTTATTCTTCTTCTCAATCACAGTGACTCATTAATTTTGAATAAAATAATACTAATATGATCTTTATGCAACCTTTCAAATTTATGTCATATATTTAATTGGTACATGAGGGAGGTGAAAGATAATGCTAATTGGAGTCTATACTTTAATACTTATGCAAAATGAAGGGCACCATGTTGGTCACCAAGTATGCCCTTCATTACCTTTAAGTGTTGAACGAGCCAAAACAGTTGAACTCTGTTTCAGAAAGAACTTTGCTAAAAGTTTGATTTGGTGTAAAACTGAACCTCAGACTTTTCCTCTTAGCCTAAACCACTAAACTGGCATCTGCCACATGGTTAGAAAGGAGATGGAGAAAGGATCACATGTCAAGGTGGATACCCAACATGATGACAGTGATGATGGCAACAAAGACCATAATGATGACTATGGCAGTATGGAGCGGACCTGGAACCAACCGGATCCTTGGAAATGATGGTGAGAATGGTGAGTTGTATGCTTGTTGCTTGTACACTGATAGCCATATTGTTAGCATGAAGCTAAGAGAAGTTTACTGCATAGCCACATTTTTGACCCTGGGTATAAAACCAAAATGGGCAAATTGTTTGCAAAATTGGCTTATTATTAAGAGAAGCTATTCAGGCAGTTTGCAATGGTTTTCAAATGGCAGACACTTGCCACAAGCATGTCTGACTGAAGGGTCACTCTTCGGTCCCTGTTGAGTCAACACTAACAGAAAAACTCACATTTGTGAAACACAGTCAGACATGCATCACTGAGGATTTTAAAAGCCATGATGCCACTAATTAAATCAACCACTGCTGCTGTTGACGCACTACTAATACCACCACCACACCTGCTGTCAACTCGCTGCTACCACCAGTACACCACAACCTATAGCCGCCCACAACTACCAGCCCTATACAATCACAGATCAACCAGATGATCTACAAAAAAGGGATAATTTTTGTTGACTTTTCATTAGTTAAAAAGTAATTTCTTCTTCACTGTCTAGGACAGCAATCCTGCTGGTACTCTCCAAAATGGGATAATTTTTTGACAGCTTGTAAAAAGCTATTACTTCATCTTCCCTTTTCCAAGTGCAAAACATATGGCTACTCCCAAAAATGGATAATTCTGGGCCACTTGTTTTGTGTTACCACTGTGTATATTAAAAAACGCTGGCAGGCATCTGCCACCCAAAAGGGTTAATTTTTGAAACTTTTTTTACTTTTTAAAAGCTTATAATATCCACTAGTTCAATGTGTTTTTAGCTGTTAGTTACCACTATGTAGGATCCATTTATCCATAGATATAAATATTGTTGTAACTTTGACATCAACTTTGCCTCAAAAGTATTTAGATACACTTCTCGGTGACCTAAGAGCATTATACAGGGATTTTATGGCTCTTAGATGGTGGTATACCCCAGTTATAGGGGTACTGGGGAAGTCCAGAATTAGCCCAAACTAATTCAGGCCACACCAAACCTTTTGTCAATATTGGGTGAACCAGAGAAACCAAACATTTGAAAAGTTCACGCCTTAACATGACAGAATTACTTGTACTGCCTTAATGGGGGCCCTGGCAGTGGTACCTAGGTCCTAGTGCCAGAGTGTGCCCAACAGAAAAACAAGACAATAGTATTATAAATGACCCATGGTAGATTGGGGGACCTGATAAAGATTTTGCTTTGGGCCATAGCAGTTTCAAGTTACACTTCCAGCAATGGATATAAAGTAGCAGACAAAATAGAATTTTAGGAGCAAAACGACAAAAATGTATAATAAAGAACACTTTTTTTTTAGAAATCCCTAATCAATTACTACAAGTATCCATGAAGGAATTAGCCAACCTGAATGACTCAGTACCTTTTAGTATCTAATCTACAGCCTTTGTCTCTAATCTGTTATTTACTTCATGGCCGACCTCAAATAATGATAGAATACATATCCATAACCAACATTTAGGCTGGGAATGGACCCTACTAATGTGAGACAATAAATCACTGCTATTAAATTCCTTACAATTACTTGGAGATTAGCGTATTTTGGCAATAGTGTTCATATATCATTTTGCAATATGAGAATGTGCTCAAAAGTTGTATTTTTCTATCCAGCAACTTTGTGCTGCACTTTTGGTTACCTTGATTTATTGAAGATGACAGGATCTACTGTTTTTTTTAACATTGCACGGCTAGAAACTGCTAACTGTAGGTTTTACCAACAAAGTATCCCATCAATTATTTATACAGTTTATAATCTTACAGTTTTTGGAAACAAATGAGAGTACAAAACGAGCAAGTATGCCCTTAAACAGCGCCTCCTTGATCTGTAAATGTAAATCTAATTACCAGAATCAAGCAAAAAGGCATTCTGAAAATTGACAAAATCCACATGTAAACACATTCATACATCAACATAAATCTTCAAATTGAACAGGGAATTAAAGGTGCCACATCTTACACATCTAATTTACTTACTCCTGCAATTACTTAACCTGATCACATACAGGACGAGGTCTTGCGGATGGGTAATTTTATGGGTAAGGCAATATTTCCCTATCTCTAGACATGGCATGTGTTTTGTCAAGTGTAGTATTAAACTCTGAAGTGGAAGGAATTTGGGGATTTTCCCATTTTCTAGTAGTAGTTTCATGGATTTGAATAAATGTGCTGTCAAACTTTTGAATTGGGGAGCGAAGGTATGTGGTTGAAATCTGTAAGCATCTCAAGTGTTAATTTAATAATGCAATTTAATGTAGCATTGAAGACTTGTTATATTGCTTAATACAATAGTGCAAAATATATGCAGCCTCAGAAGGTGTGATTAAAGGCCATTTTACACGCAAATATAATCTTTCAACAATTGATCTGTTTGCATAACGCGTTAATGGCCATTTGCATGTAAAAGAACCTGCATGAGTTGTTTGCAGAGCCCAGAGTGTGTTTATACACACTCCCAGCTGTGCCAAAAGCTGCATTGTTCTTCTCGCGGCTAGTGTAAACATGCCGTGGGGAGAACATCCTGCAGTCTATTGAAAGATGAGAGAAATACATTCAAATCGAATATATTTGCTCAGTCTTTGGCCTCATGTCCACGGGCTTTAAATCCACAGTGTTTCTCCCGCACGCGGTTCCGCGCCCCATAGAGATGCATTGGACACCCGCAGGTAGTTAAATACCTTCGGATGTCATTTTACCCGTCAGGCGCGGATCCGCGTGCGAGAAAAAAATGGACATGCTCCATTTTCGTGCGGGTCACCAGAATTAAACTCACCTGCTCCGGACGATGCGGTTCTTCCCTTCTTCACGGCCGGATCTTCTTTCTTCGGCCCGGCGGATGTACCCGGCGCATGCGTGCGACATGCTTCCGGCGTCCCGAGCACATCCGCCGGGCCGAAGAAAGAAGATCCGGCCGCGAAGGAAGGAAGATCCGCATCGTCCGGAGCAGGTGAGTTTATTCTGATTTTTAGGCCTCATGTCCGCAGAGCAGGAGGGACCCGCTATGGATTCTACATGAAGAATCCGTAGCGGGCCTGATTTTCCTCGTGAACATGAGGCCTTTTAGCGGCTGAACGAGGGATTTTAAGTGAACTAAAATCTATTGTTTAAATGAAAAGTACACGATACCCACGTTTAGATGTAACGATTATTGCTAGTTTTTGGCCGTTTGGATGAATTTTGAGCCATAATCATTGCGTGTAAAAGGGTCTTAAGAGTGGCTGATTGTCAGAGGAGATAAATGTCTCTCATGCATGGGTCCATTTCCAGACTGATTATTGGATACAGATAAGGTATGTGACTTTCACCTATATTTTATCATGACAATAAAAGGGTTATACCACAATTGACTATTTCATCTATCCACAGCATAGGTACTAAACATCTGATCTCCCTGCAATGAGGAAGAGCTTGAATGGAGCAGTGACTGAGTATGTGTGCTTCTGCTCAATACACAAGACATTTTGATTCAAATCTTGCAAGCTTCCAGTTTTGGGCTTGAGATTCCAATACGACATATATAAGAGATATTTTGTGTTATCCATACTGAAGAAATCGTTGTATCTTTGCATTATCCCACTCGTATTTTTTAATGAGCGGAACTGAATTTGCTGGCCCAACTTTCATCTATATATTTGATCTTAGGTTAAACTCATTACTGACATAACTTGAGCAGTCATCAATGCACCCTGCGAAGCAGTTTCCTTTTATGTTGCTCAGATATTTAAAAATTTAATAAGTCCCACAAAACTGCTAAATTTCAGTCAAATATGATGGCGTAATATAAACACATCTCTTATAAATCAACGGTCTGACTATCTGTGAAACATATTTATGGGGCCCCATTCACCTGGCATATACCAGAAGAGTGGCTAGTATGGAACAGTATAGCAGACCACACTATTCCATGCACAAACAAATTATTGAGTTCTATAGGCAATGTATACCAATGTATGCCTATATATATCTAATACAGTAGTCCGATAATCCTCCTGCTGTGTACCTCAAAGAAATAGAAAGAATACATTGTGAACAGAGATTAATACCTCTATATACTGCACATAAAAACAGGAGTGTAAGCAGGAATTTGTCAAGGTGGAGGTTTAACAGGCATGGACATGTAACTGTGAAAAACATGCTAGATACAGTCTGCAATGGATCAGTCTGACATGAATATTACTTTAGTAGCATTTACCACTAGCAACCAGGAAAAAAAAATGAGAAAATGGAATAGATGTTCTGACCAATGGAGAAGATTTTCATTTGCCAGAAATAACTATTTTGCAACATACATACAGCAGTGACTGCTAATGGTCTTCTTTTCTTGTCATATTCTTAATTATTATCTTTACCCAGCATACTTTTATTTGACAATGCATATTAGATGTTGGCAAATCCAATCGAAACTTTTATGTGTATGGAGGCTTCCCACCTATTCTCCAATTCAACCTGCTCAATCCTATTCCTATTCTTTTGCCAGGACATAAGCTATTGTTGGAAAGTCTGGCAGAGGCTTGTCTCCATCTATACACAGAAATAAAGGCTGATTTACACGCAACGATTATCGCTCAAAATTTGTACAAATGACGTCTTTTGAGCAATATCCGCTGTGTGTCAACGTGTGGCCATCGTGCACTTACCGTGCACTCTTTGTCCATTGCTGAGTTCAGCTTAGCATAAAAGCCGGCGTCCCTGATAAGAGGGACGTCATGCTGCATTCTCTGCGGGCGGCGCTGATAGCATTGTATGCAGCCGGCAGCCAGCGGGAGAACAAAAGTGATGTATTTAGAGAACAGACCACACACTGTTCCCTAAATACATGCAAATGACGCTAGTGAGTTAATGCAAAATGATCGCTCAAAACTGTCAGTTTCTGATTAATTTTGACTTTTGAGCGATCATTTTTGCATGTAAATGGACCTTAAGCATGCACGTTTAACCATTTAATATGCATGTTAATGAGGGGGGCCAGGGACAAAAACAGTCAGCTAAATGAGCATTTGGCCATCTTGTGTTCATAGCCATTCTACACAATCGTATAAAGCTCTGATTGATCATTCAAATCCATATCAAACGGTCTGAGAAAAGTTATGCATTTCATATAGTAAACCATAATATAAAGCTTTACATATTTTATATATAGGGCTCAGTCAGACGAACAGATATTCAAGCATTTTTCTGCACGGAAAAAAAACCACGGCGTGCAAGGCAGAGAAAAATATGCACCTATAAAAGATAGAACATATGGGTGGCAATGGACGTAGTCACATGGATTCTTTTCCGCACGCAGTGCGTTTTTTTCCCGCGCAGAAAAACGTGCAAATATCCGCTCGTCTGACCGAGCCCATATAAAGTGCTCTTACATAACTCATAGATGAGATTGAAAAGTCATCAAAACAGCCCTAGTCCCGCAGACCAAGGAAATGAATAATTAAAATGAAGTGCTTTATTAAGAGTGTCATATAATTAAATTCTGAGGTTAAAAATTGTACAACAATCTTTCACCGCTTTCCATCATATTTGCATTTGCTTTATTTTACTTTATGCATAATACATTCCTCACGCAAATATTGTCATGCACAAGGCATACTCAATATTACTACACCAATTGGACAGCTTCTTCTTACAAAGTCAAAATAATTAATTCTGCTTGTAGCAGAAGGACAGATAATGAAATGCTCGATCTTAAGTCTTGCAGCTTAAAGCCGCTATCTTCTGCTGACCATGCAAGCGACGGTAGTTGAATGCTTTATGTGATTATTTGCAGTCACATCACCACGCACAGTACCTACTTGCCATATAAATTCACAACTGAAGAAGGAAGAGCACAGTCTGTGCCCTGAGGCAACCAGTTTCTGAATTATTACAATGTCTTTATATGTCACAGAGTAAAATCTTATATATAAAGGAATAAAGTAAAGGACATAAATTACAACATAAATATGCAGACAATATTATAGATTAATGGCTTTGGGACAGTTAAATTGCAGAAAAAGAAGCTTTCAGTGCAGGTAATAATTTAGGAGCAAGGAAAGAACAAAATTAACTAAAATGATACAGTAGTATTGACTGAAATGAACATGTGGAATATTGCATATTGCTTTTCTAAATCTGTCTAGGTGATTGATAATCTTTGTGTGTAGCCCCCTGGAGATGTTCACTCAATGGTTGGAAAAAAAGACAACATAGCAAAAAACAAATATTTGAAGACATCTCTAATATATCATTGATTTTAACTCTGCTACAAGAGAGTGAAAAGAGTTTTAAGCTCAACTGGTTCAGAAAACAAATAATTTTTATATAATGCATTATTCTTGATTGCTTTTTAACAGTATTTGTGAAGGTACAACAATTAAATACACTGATCTATCTATCTATCTGTCTGTCTGTCTGTCTATCGGCTCTACAGAATAGAAGTGCTTTACCTGCAAGAGCAACTTTTCTAACTACCAGTTCACTTAACAAAGGGTAGTTATGCTGGACGTCATTTTATACAAAGAGGGAGTCAAGATAGGGAACTAAATAGTTAATGGGGATTAGACTGTTCACGGTCGTAAATCATGTAGCTAGAGCCGAGCTGTGACAAGCCCTGAAGGGAGGGGGTTTCCCGCTCATTTCGTCTTGCGCAATTAAAAATTATAACAGTGTTGGGTGGTGGAAGTCAGGGGAGAGTACAGAGGGAGTATGGAGTGAGTTGGTGAGAAGTTCAATCGTAATGGAGAAAGATAGAGAGCGAGAAGCAAGGGGGGCAGAATGGCCACAGCCATGCTATCCTCTCCTCTGTCCTGCTGTAATTAGAGATGTGTTATGTAAACTTTCAAGCAATCCTGTGTGCAACAGCTAATAAATGCCCTTGAGACTGAGAGAAACTGTTGTTTCTTCAAAACCTTGCAGCTCTGCTTTCTACCGGACAGCAACACAGACACAATCTTCGGACAAGCAACAGAGAAGCTTCATAGGAATTTTGTGAGTACTGGAGAAAATTTGAGCACAGTGTTTCATGGTGGGCAATTTACTTTTCATCAGTTCTCTCTCTATAGCTCCCCCTTAGCTCAGATGCTGCCTCCCAGTGCTTGTTTATCCATGTATAAAGTGTTAAACCATGTATATGCAAGTTGTTTATGCAATTTCTGGAGTTTAATATTAGTGCAGACAACCACGTGCTTGAAAGTAAATGGTGTGCCTGTAGTTTACTTACAAACATGTGTTAGTCTTATTTCTCTACCAAAATCTTTTAATCCAAGCACTGGTGTCATGATCACCAAATTCCATTACTAATCCAGATCCTGTTGTATACCTTCAACGGTGCACAAGATTACAAAGAGCATGCTGCACTTATCGCCACCATGACATGGCTGCTCAGCCAGAGAGTGCAGGCCTCTTCCCGCTTCTCATACATTGCATATCTATCTGCCCATCTGCCTATCTGCCTGTCTATAGTGAATATAAAAAGTCTACACGCCCCTGTTAAAATGCAATTTTTTGTCATGTTAAAAAATCTGACAAAGATGAATATTTTCAGATTTATTCCCACTTTCAATGTGACCCATTATCTGTACAATCCCATTGGAAAACCAGCTGAGATCTTTTAGGTTGGAAAACTAAAAAAACAAAACTAAAATAATGTGGTTGCATAAGTGTGAATATCTTCTTATATTGGGTATATAGAAATGTGATTGTGTTTAGAATTAGCCAATCACATTTAAACTCATGTTAAATAGTAGTCAGTACTCCACTGCCCCTATTTAAAGTGATTCTAATTTGCCCCATATAAAGATCAGCTCTTCTAGTAGGATTTTCCTGACACTTTCTTAGTGGCATTTGTCATAAAAAGCCATGGTCTGCAAAGACGCATCAAAGGGATTTGATTGTTAAAAGGTATCAGTCAGGGTAAGGGTACCAAAAATGTTTCAAGACATTACATATATCATGGATCCAAGTGGATTAAATTTGGCACAAGAACTGGATGTCCCTCAAAAATTAATGAAAAGGCAATAAGAAAATTGGTCTGGGAGGCTGCCAAAAGGCCTACGGCAGGGGCGTAACTATAATGGATGCAGTGGATGCGGTTGCACCCGGGACCAGGAACCTTAGGGGGCCAATAAGGCCTCACTTCTCCATATAGGTAGCCCAGTACTATGAATAAAGCATTATAATTGGAGGGCCCTGTTACAGGTTTTGCATTGGGGCCCAGAAGCTTATTCAATGCCTATGGCATTCCTATGGCAACATTAAAGGGGCTGCAGGAATTTTTGGCAAGTACTGATTAGAGATGAGCGAACGTACTCGTCCGAGCTTGATATTCGTGCGAATATTAGGGTGTTCGGGATGCTCGTTACTCGTAACGAGCACCACGCGGTGTTCCGGTTACTTTCAGTTTCCTCTCTGAGACGTTAGCGCGCTTTTCTGGCCAATTGAAAGACAGGGAAGGCATTACAACTTCCCCCTGTGACGTTCAAGCCCTATACCACCCCCCTGCTGTGAGTGGCTGGGGCGATCAGATGTCACCCGAGTATAAAAATCGGCCCCTCCCGCGGCTCGCCACACATGCCTTGTGACTTAGCTGAGGGAAAGTGCTGCTGCTGGTGCTGCTGTAGGGGAAGCGTTAGGCGTCAGTGTAGGCTTCAAGAACCCCAACGGCCCTTCTCAGGGCCACATCTACTAGTGTGCAGTACTGTGTTAGCACTGTATTTTTTTTTTTTTGTCCAAAATTGGATCTGCAGAGCATTGCGCCCAGCAATAGGGACAGAAGTGGGGGTTAGGCAGGGAGAGTGTTAGGAGTTAGTGTAGGCTTCAAGAACCCCAACGGTCCTTTCTAGGGCCACTTCTATCCGTGTGCAGTACTGTCCAGGCTGCTGTTAGCAGTGTTGCATTTTTTTTTTTTTTCTCAAAACCGGCTGTGCAGAGCATTGCACCCGGCATTAATACTACAGGGATAGAATTGTGTAGGCAGGGCCAGAAGACATTTATTATTCATTGAATACATGCAGTGGGGTCTTCCCTTTGCTAAAAAGGAAAAAAATTATATTTGGCCAGCCTGTGTCAGTCCTAAGGTCTCCGTGTACGTGTGTGCTGCGTGTACAACATACAAAAATCAGACGCAACCAGCTACGCTTTACTGCAGGCTTGCG
This sequence comes from Eleutherodactylus coqui, assembly GCF_035609145.1. Lineage (NCBI taxonomy): Eukaryota > Metazoa > Chordata > Amphibia > Anura > Eleutherodactylidae > Eleutherodactylus > Eleutherodactylus coqui. The sequence goes on along the minus strand of NC_089837.1, from coordinate 369,718,276 downwards.
CCATTGTCTTTCCTGACTGGCAAATACCTGCTCTGCTAGAGTTAATAACTCTGCTACACTATACTTGTGTGACACTTTTTGAGGGCCACACTACAGTTCTAAAAGTTATTGTTCATTGAATATACGCAGTGGGTCCTTCCCTTTGCCAAAAAGGAAAATAAATTATATTTGGCCTGCCTGTGTCAGTCCTAAGGTCTGCGTGTACAACGTACAAAAATCAGACGCAACCAGCTACGCTTTACTGCAGCCTAGCGCCATTGTCTTTCCTGACTGGCAAATACCTGCTCTGCTAGAGTTAATAACTCTGCTACACTATACTTGTGTGACACTTTTTGAGGGCCACACCACAGATATTAAACTTCTTGTTCATTGAATATACGCAGTGGGGTCTTCCCTAAGCTAAAAAGGAAAAGAAATTATATTTTGCCTGCCTGTGTCAGTCCTAAGGTCTGCGTGTACGTGTGTGCTGCGTGTACAACGTACAAAAATCAGACGCAACCAGCTACGCTTTACTGCAGCCTAGCGCCATTGTCTTTCCTGACTGGCAAATACCTGCTCTGCTAGAGTTAATAACTCTGCTACACTATACTTGTGTGACACTTTTTGAGGGCCACACCACAGATATTAAACTTCTTGTTCATTGAATATACGCAGTGGGGTCTTCCCTAAGCTAAAAAGGAAAAGAAATTATATTTTGCCTGCCTGTGTCAGTCCTAAGGTCTGCGTGTACGTGTGTGCTGCGTGTACAACGTACAAAAATCAGACGCAACCAGCTACGCTTTACTGCAGCCTAGCGCCATTGTCTTTCCTGACTGGCAAATACCTGCTCTGCTAGAGTTAATAACTCTGCTACACTATACTTGTGTGACACTTTTTGAGGGCCACACCACAGATATTAAACTTCTTGTTCATTGAATATACGCAGTGGGTGCTTCCCTAAGCTAAAAAGGAAAAGAAATTATATTTGGCCTGCCTGTGTCAGTCCTAAGGTCTGCGTGTACGTGTGTGCTGCGTGTACAATGTACAAAAATCAGACGCAACCAGCTACGCTTTACTGCAGCCTAGCGCCATTGTCTTTCCTGACTGGCAAATACCTGCTCTGCTAGAGTTAATGACTCTGCTACACTATACTTGTGTGACACTTTTTGAGGGCCACACCACAGATATTAAACTTCTTGTTCATTGAATATACGCAGTGGGGTCTTCCCTAAGCTAAAAAGGAAAAGAAATTATATTTGGCCTGCCTGTGTCAGTCCTAAGGTCTCCGTGTACGTGTGTGCTGCGTGTACAACGTACAAAAATCAGACGCAACCAGCTACGGTTTACTGCAGCCTAGCGCCATTGTCTTTCCTGACTGGCAAATACCTGCTCTGCTAGAGTTAATAACTCTGCTACACTATACTTGTGTGACACTTTTTGAGGGCCACACCACAGATATTAAACTTCTTGTTCATTGAATATACGCAGTGGGTGCTTCCCTAAGCTAAAAAGGAAAAGAAATTATATTTGGCCTGCCTGTGTCAGTCCTAAGGTCTGCGTGTACGTGTGTGCTGCGTGTACAACGTACAAAAATCAGACGCAACCAGCTACGCTTTACTGCAGCCTAGCGCCATTGTCTTTCCTGACTGGCAAATACCTGCTCTGCTAGAGTTAATAACTCTGCTACACTATACTTGTGTGACACTTTTTGAGGGCCACACCACAGATATTAAACTTCTTGTTTTTCATTGAATACACGCAGTGGGGTCTTCCCTTTGCAAAAAAGCGAAAACATTATATTTGGCCTGCAGGCTTGCGCCAATTTATTTCCTGCCTGGGAAATCAAATCACTGGTAATACAGCATGCTGAGGGGTAGGGGTAAGCCTAGAGGACGTGGACGTGGCCGAGGACGCGGAGGGCCAAGTGAGGGTGTGGGCACAGGCCGAGCTCCTGATCCAGGTGTGTCGCAGCCGACTGCTGCGCGATTAGGAGAGAGGCACGTTTCTGGCGTCCCCACATTCATCGCCCAATTAATGGGTCCACGCGGGAGACCTTTATTAGAAAATGAGCAGTGTGAGCAGGTCCTGTCCTGGATGGCAGAAAGTGCTTCGAGCAAGCTATCATCCACCCACAGTTCTGCGCCGTCCAGTGCTGCAAATCCGAATCCTCTGTCTGCTGCTCCTCCTTCCTCCCAGCCTCCTCACTCCACTACAATGACGCCTGCTCAGGAGCGGGAACACTCCCAGGAACTGTTCTCGGGCCCCTGCTTAGATTGGGCAGCAGCGGTTCCTCTCCGACCAGAGGAGTTTATCGTCACTGATGCCCAACCATTCGAAAGTTCCCGGGGTCCGGGGGAAGAGGCTGGGGACTTCCGCCAACTGTCTCAAGAACTTTCTGTGGGTGAGGAGGACGATGACGATGAGACACAGTTGTCTTGCAGTGAGGTAGTAGTAAGGGCAGTAAGTCCAAGGGAGCAGCGCACAGAGGATTCGGAGGAAGAGCAGCAGGACGATGAGGTGACTGACCCCACCTGGTGTGCAACGCCTACTCAGGACAGGTCTTCAGAGGAGGAGGCAAGGGCATCAGCAGGGCAGGTTGCAAGAGGCAGTGCGGTGGCCAGGGGTAGAGGCAGGGCCAGACCGAATAATCCACCAAGTGTTTCCCAAAGCACACCCTCGCGCCATGCCACCCTGCAGAGGGCGAGGTGCTCTAAGGTCTGGCAGTTTTTCACAGAGACGCCTGACGACCGACGAACAGTGGTGTGCAACCTTTGTCGCGCCAAGATCAGCCGGGGAGCCACCACCAACAGCCTCACCACCACCAGCATGCGCAGACATATGATGGCCAAGCACCCCACAAGGTGGGACGAAGGCCGTTCACCGCCTCCGGTTTGCACCGCTGCCTCTCCCCCTGTGCCCCAACCTGCCACTGAGATACAACCTCCCTCTCAGGACACAGGCACAACCGTCTCATGGCCTGCACCCACACCCTCACCTCCGCTGTCCTCGGCCCCATCCACCAATGTCTCGCACCGCACAGTCCAGCCGTCGCTAGCGCAAGTGTTGGAGCGCAAGCGCAAGTACGCCACCACGCACCCGCACGCTCAATCGTTAACCGTCCACATAGCCAAATTTATCAGCCTTGAGATGCTGCCGTATAGGGTTGTGGAAACGGAGTCCTTCAAAGCTATGATGGCGGCAGCGGCCCCGCGCTACTCAGTTCCCAGTCGCCACTACTTTTCCCGATGTGCCGTCCCAGCCCTGCACGACCACGCCTCCCGCAACATTGTACGCGCCCTCACCAATGCGGTTAGTGGCAAGGTCCACTTAACTACGGACACGTGGACAAGCACAGGCGGGCAGGGCCACTACATCTCCCTGACGGCACATTGGGTGAATTTAGTGGAGGCTGGGACAGAGTCAGAGCCTGGGACCGCTTACGTCCTACCCACCCCCAGAATTGCGGGCCCCAGCTCGGTGGTGGTATCTGCGGCGGTGTATGCTTCTTCCACTAAAGCACCCTCCTCCTCCTCCTCCTCCTCAACCTCTGTCTCGCAATCTAGATGTGTCAGCAGCAGCAGGACGCCAGCAGTCGGTGTCGCGCGGCGTGGCAGCACAGCGGTGGGCAAGCGTCAGCAGGCCGTGCTAAAACTACTCAGCTTAGGAGATAGGAGGCACACGGCCCACGAACTGCTGCAGGGTCTGACAGAGCAGACGGACCGTTGGCTTGCGCCGCTGAGCCTCCAACCGGGCATGGTCGTGTGTGACAACGGGCGTAACCTGGTGGCGGCTCTGCAGCTCGGCAGCCTCACGCACGTGCCATGCCTGGCCCACGTCTTTAATTTGGTGGTTCAGCGCTTTCTGAAAAGCTACCCACGCTTGTCAGACCTGCTCGTAAAGGTGCGCCGGCTCTGCGCACATTTCCGCAAGTCCCACACGGACGCTGCCACCCTGCGCACCCTGCAACATCGCTTTAATCTGCCAGTGCACCGACTGCTGTGCGACGTGCCCACACGGTGGAACTCTACGCTCCACATGTTGGCTAGGCTCTATGAGCAGCGTAGAGCTATACTGGAATACCAACTCCAACATGGGCGGCGCAGTGGGAGTCAGCCTCCTCAATTCTTTTCAGAAGAGTGGGCCTGGTTGGCAGACATCTGCCAGGTCCTTCGAAACTTTGATCAGTCTACCCAGGTGGTGAGCGGCGATGCTGCAATCATTAGCGTCACCATTCCTCTGCTATGCATCTTGAGAAGTTCCCTGCAAACCATAAAGGCAGCCGCTTTGCGCTCGGAAACAGAGCCGGGGGAAGACAGTATGTCGCTGGATAGTCAGAGCACCCTCCTGTCTATATCTCAGCGCGTTCAGGAGGAGGAGGAGGATGAGGAGGATGAGGAGGAGGGGGAAGAGACAGCTTGGCCCACTGCTGACGGTACCCATGCTGGTTGCCTGTCATCATTTCAGCGTGTATGGCCTGAGGAGGAGGAGGAGGAGGAGGAGGATCCTGAAAGTGATCTTCCTAGTGCGGACAGCCATGTGTTGCGTGCAGGTACCCTGGCACACATGGCTGACTTCATGTTAGGATGCCTTTCTCGTGACCCTCGCATTCAACGCATTCTGACCACTACGGATTACTGGGTGTACACACTGCTCGACCCACGCTATAAGGAGAACCTTCCCAGTCTCATTCCCGAAGAGGAAAGGGGTTCGAGAGTGTTGCTATACCACAGGACCCTGGCGGACAAGCTGATGGTAAAATTCCCATCCGACAGCGCTAGTGGCAGAAGGCGCAGTCCCGAGGGCTATGTAGCAGGGGAGGTGCGTAGATCGAGCAGCATGTACAGCCCAGACAGTGCAACAGTCTTTAAGGGCCTGGCCAGCTTTATGGCTCCCCAGCAAGACTGTGTCACCGCTCCCCAGTCAAGGCTGAGTCGGCGGGAGCACTGTAAAAGGATGGTGAGGGAGTACGTAGCCGATCGCACGACCATCCTCGGTGACGCCTCTGCCCCCTACAACTACTGGGTGTCGAAGCTGGACACGTGGCCTGAACTAGCGCTGTATGCCCTGGAGGTGCTTGCTTGTCCTGCGGCTAGCGTCTTGTCGGAGAGGGTGTTTAGTGCGGCTGGGGGAATCATCACAGATAAGCGTACCCGCCTGTCAACCGACAGTGCCGACAGGCTAACACTCATCAAGATGAACAAAGCCTGGATTTCCCCAGACTTCTCTTCTCCACCAGCAAACAGCAGCGATACGTAAGCAATACGTAGGCTGCACCCGCGGATGGAAGCTACGTTCTCTCTCACCATCCAAAACGGGGACATTTCTGCTTCATCAATCTGTGTCTAATATTCCTCCTCCTCCTGCTCCTCCTCCTGAAACCTCACGTAATCACGCTGAACGGGCAATTTTTCTTAGGGCCACAAGGCTCACTCATAATTTTTCTAAACAATTTTTAGATGTTTCAATGCTCCGAAAAGCGTTGGAACTTTAACTTGAACCAATTTTTCGTTAAACTGGGCTGCCTCCAGGCCTAGTTACCATTTAAGCCACATTAACCAAAGCGATTAATGGGTTTCACCTGCCCTCTTGGTTGGCCATGGCCAATTTTTTTCAGGTACATTAGTACTGTTGATACAGCAATTTTTGTGGGCCCTCGCCTACAGTGTAATCAAATAAATTTTTAGCCTACCTGCATTAAGCACGACATTACTACCTCAGCTGTGTTGGGCAATGCAATGGGATATTTCTATGTACCGCCGGTGGCTTCCTGGCACCCACCCATGCTGTAGGTGCACACAGAGTTTTTACTACATCTGTACACTTGAAAAGAACCCCAGTCTGACTGGGGCATGCAGTGTGGGCCGAAGCCCACCTGCATTAAGCACGACATTACTACCTCAGCTGTGTTGGGCAATGCAATGGGATATTTCTATGTACCGCCGGTGGCTTCCTGGCACCCACCCATGCTGTAGGTGCACACGGAGTTTTTACTACATCTGTACACTTGAAAAGAACCCCAGTCTGACTGGGGCATGCAGTGTGGGCCGAAGCCCACCTGCATTAAGCACGACATTACTACCTCAGCTGTGTTGGGCAATGCAATGGGATATTTCTATGTACCGCCGGTGGGTTCCAGGGAGCCACCCATGCTGTAGGTGCACACGGAGTTTTTACTACATCTGTACACTTGAAAAGAACCCCAGTCAGACTGGGGCATGCAGTGTGGGCCGAAGCCCACCTGCATTAAGCACGACATTACTACCTCAGCTGTGTTGGGCACTGCAATGGGATATTTTTATGTACCGCTGGTGGGTTCCAGGAAGCCACCCATGCTGTCGGTCGACAGGGACTTCACAATAGGGAGTTGTACCTGCCTGTGTCTATGAATTAAAAAGCCCGGTCTGACTGGGGCATGCAGAGACACCTTGACAGAATGAATAGTGTGTGACACATAGGTTCCCCATTGCTATGCCCACGTGTGCAGCTCCTGATGGCGGTGGCACAGGATTCTATTTCTCATTGCTTCTGTACAGCATTGTGGGCTATCGCCCCGCCACTTTTAAAGAGGGTCGCTGCCTAGCCGTGCCAACCTCTGCAGTGTGTGCCTGCGGTTCCTCCTCATGGCAGAGGCACTTCTAAATAGACATGAGGGTGGTGAGGCATTAGGGCAGCTGAAGGCTGCGCAGGGACACTTTGGTGTGCGCTGTGGGGGGGAGGGGGGGCGGTTGGGCAGCATGTAACCCAGGAAAAGTGGCAGTGGAGTGTCATGCAGGCAGTGATTGTGCTTTGTTGGAGGTAGTGTGGTGCTTAGCTAAGGTATGCCATGCTAATGAGGGCTTTTCAGAAGTAAAAGTTTTTGGGAGGGGGGGGGGCCCACTCTTGCCGCTATTGTGGCTTAATAGTGGGACCTGTGAACTTGAGATGCAGCCCAACATGTAGCCCCTCGCCTGCCCTATCCGTTGCTGTGTCGTTCCCATCACTTTCTTGAATTGCCCAGATTTTCACACAAGGAAACCTTAGCGAGCATCGGCGAAATACAAAAATGCTCGGGTCGCCCATTGACTTCAATGGGGTTCGTTACTCGAAACGAACCCTCGAGCATCGCGAAAAGTTCGTCCCAAATAACGAGCACCCGAGCATTTTGGTGCTCGCTCATCTCTAGTACTGATTGTGTAGTGCATATTCTTCATATGTTTAGGTTGTGGAGTAGGGTGGTAAAATAGAAGCCTTTTCTAACAAATAAAAACATATGAGCCCAACAATCTTTTTCCAAAACCTACATCAAGTCTGCCAAAAGTATGTGGGAGAAAATGTTATGGTTTGATGACATCAAGATTGGTCATGACTTTTTGGTCATATTTCCAAAAGGTATGTTTGGCACGAAGCCAACACTGAACATCACCAAAATAACACCATGCCAACAGTGAATCATGGAATCATTATTCTTTGGAGCTATTTTTTGTTGCTGGAAATGGGTGTTTTAGTCAAGGTGGAGGGAATTATGTTATTAACAGTTCCAAATATCAGTTCATTTTGGCACAAAACCTTCAGGTCTCTGCTAAAAAGGTGAAGCACAACAAGGACCTAAAGCACAACAAGGACCCAAAGCATACCTCTAAATTAACAAAGGAATTGCTTCTCCAGAAGTTTTGGAATGGCCTAGCCAGAGCCTAGACCTAAATTCCATTGAAAATCAGTTGGGTGACCTGAAGAAGGCAGTATACACAAGATGCCCTCGCAATCTGACTCACTTGGAGCACTCTTGTGAGAGATCCGCAAATCCACCCATAGGGAGGCATGGGCATCCACAAATAATTTAAGCATGCGGATTTGTTTTGCGAACCTTTTGGTCCAAAAAAAAACGCATCATGCTCCACTTTTGTGCGAATCCAGCACTGACAGCTTCCATTGAAGTCAATGGAAGCCATTCGATCCACGGCAGGTCCACGGCTGACACTGTGAATGTGCCGTGGGTCCTATGGGAAAGCAGGAGATTTAAAAAAAGCTGTACTGCGCATGTCCGATGGTGAACCGTGAGGACCATGCGCATTAAAGAACAGAGAACCCAGAAGTGGAGAGATCTGGGCGAACGCCGCTGCCGGGGAAATACACGTAAGCATGGGTCACTGGCCATGGACATGAAGCTTGACTGTAGCATCATTCTACTCAATGAGTGGATGTCTAGACCCATGTTTGGTTGAAGCAGTCACCTGCCAGTATAGTACATCTTAGTTCCAGCCTGTTTTTGACTAATTTATATCATATGCAGGTAAAAGTACTTTTTTTTAAGTTTAGAAATCCTTTTTAGCTTTATACCCTAAATGTGGTGTTTTCTAATACTCGTTTTATTGAAGAACTAGCGTACCCGTCGCGCGTTGCTGCGAAGACAGACATACATACATACTTCGTTTTTATATATCTAGATGACGGCAGCAGCGACCACTGAGGTTTTGTAGGCCGCTGCTTCCCCCTTCCAGGCTGAATAAAATAGGCGTTGTGTGAGAGAATCGCTGGCGGGGGAGCGGAGGCATGACTGCTGGGAGAATCGTTGGGGGGAGGGGGGCATGGTGACTGCCAAGAAAATCTCTGTGGGGGAAGGGGGGCATGATGACTGCCAGGAGAACCGCTGGGGGGGAGCCATTATGACTGCTGGGGGAACCACTTGGGGGGAGGGGGGCATTATTATTGCTGGCGGACAGCTGGGGGTGGCATTGTGACTGCTGGTGGACCACTGGGGGGGGGGTATTATGACTGCTGGGGGAACCGCTGGGGGGGGGGGAGCGGGCATTATTACTGCTGGGGGACCGCTGGGGTATGTCACTCTTATTACTAATGGGGGGAGTGTCACTATTATTACTGCTGTGGGATGTCACTATTATCGCTGGGGTGAAGGTGTCACTATTACCGCTGGGGTATGTGTACATGTGGCAGAAATGGGCAGGGCTCTTTCAGAATAGACCGGGTGCAGATTTTGACTGCTTTTTAGATGCGGAAATGCTGCAGAATTTTCCACAGAAATCTCCGCTGAGGACATTCTGCAGTATTTCCGCGTCCAAAAAGCAGTCAGAATCTGCACCCGGTCTATTCTGAAACAGCCTTGTCCTTTTTAGAACGACGGGGGTAAAATCATACGTTGTGATAAGCCCCGCCCCCTGACGTGTTGGCACTTTGCGATACATAAGTGGGTTTTGGGTTGTAGTTTGGGCACTCGGTCCCTAAAAGGTTCGCCATCACTGGCCGAGTACATGTTTGCCCACTTCCAACTCCAATGGAGACTGACTGTAAATGGCTGGCATGCTCTAGTATTTATGGTTTCAAGCTGTACGTGTCATTGCATACAGTCTATCTATCTATCTATCTATCTATCTATCTATCTATCAGGGTTATTGCATAGTCTATCTATCTATCTATCTATCTATCTATCAGGGTTATTGCATACAGTCTATCTATCTATCTATCTATCTATCTATCTATGACATCAGGAAATGAGAGAATTAGATTTTGTAGGCCGCTGCTTCCCCCTTGCGGGCTGAATAAAATAGCCGTTGGGTGGAACATACAATTTATCCGGCTGCTGTGGCTTCTTAGGAAGATATCCTAGTACTTGTTTACCCACTTCCAACTCCAATGGTAATTGGCTGGCGTGCTCTAGTGGTTCCAAGCTGTACGTGTCATAATAGAGCCTTAATGACATCACAATGCAGCTTTATAGAACATGTTGGGGCATGTTCAAGGGCGTCCGATGTTGATGACATCAGTGATGACATCACAATAGCAGGTGGCTTACTTATTCGATCTACGTGGGGGGGAGGGCGTAACTTTCGACGACGCTCGCGCGCCATTTATCGTAGGATATTTGTACTATGCCTATAATCTTCCCAGGAGTGTACTTAACAACTTCCCAAAGTTTCATGGCGATCGGATGAATGGTGTAGTAGCGCATAAAGGACAAACAGACACGCACGCAGACACGCAGACACGCACGCACGCAGACAGACATACATTCAATTTTATATATATAGATAACATTACATTTGTAAAAACAGGATTATTCTCAATGCTTTGTTCCAATCATTGAATAAAAACAGATGTGTATAAAACAATACAAATTTTTGGTGTGATTTATTATAGTTTGTGAACAGAGGATTGCCAATTATGCATGCTGATAGTCCCTAATGAGAAGAATACACAGGAGGGTAATGAGAAGTCTGGAATGATATCAACCATATGGAAGGCAGGACATAGGAAACTATATAACTGTAACAATAGTGTATCCAATGTGACTGTAGGTCCTCTCACAAACTGACCTGTATTACCTAACAAAATGTGTGGCTGCAGTTGATCTAATAGGTACTGAAAGACGTTTTGTGTATCGATCATACTTGAATTACAACATACATCCTAAATCTTATGGACCGGTATAAAAGTAAGGAAAAAAAAAAACTTTCCCCGTACTCCAAGGGTTAAAAATTGAAGATATAGACCCCAAGGTCCGTAAGTTAATTCAAACCAGAATTTATTAGTGCTACGCGTTTCGGCGTTACATCTTACGCCGTTTTCAAGCAAAAAGAGTATATCTGCAATCTTAAAAACTTGCATATATATATATATATATATACACATACATAGTATCATTAGAAATGGACTTACACGTGTAATGCTCGCTGCGGACAACAATCTAGTTCCGGTCAGCTGTCCTCTCATGGGAGGAGTTTTTGGATCACATGACCAGGTCATGTGACCTTTGGTAATGGGACCCAATGCATTATGCGCTCCACTCCCCTCATCTTCATTCATAAATTATAGGGAGCCCAGCTTGCGTGTCATTGTGGATGTAGCTAAGTGATGAACGTTCCATCATATTAGGTCAAACATGGGTCAATGCCGTAAATATAAACATTCATTAATCAGAATGTGGCTACATCATATACCCTTAGGTCATAAGACCCAAGTTTTTTCTAGACAGAACTTAACTCAGCTTTCCACTCCTATCTCCTTCATTCATATATTGCGTGGAGCTTAATCTCTGCTCCATTAAGGACGTCTTGACGTCTTGCCGTTCCACCACAGTGGGTCCGCGGTGCTCAATATTATAATATATAAATTCATTCATAAGAATCAAATCAAATTAAATTCACATATAGATAAACAGATTAATATAACAATAAAAAGCTCCTCCCTATTATACAACAGAGGGAATTCCATTAAAATTTAGACATATATACGCCCACTTGTTAACTTAATACCATTGTTCATCAAACAACTTCATTGTCGTTATGACATATATGAAGTATATATAAATATCTAATAATACACACAAAGAACTATATACTTTGTAGAGAATTAGCAGCTATTATATGACAAAATTCATAAACCTATTCTAATATGATCTTTATTATAAATGTCAATAAATCTGTAAATTACTAAAATAATTTATATTACTGTTAGACCAAATGAATCCTTCTGTAAAGATGCCTAATCCAAGGTCAATATTAATAGTATAGTATAGGGGGGGAACTTCCCCAATATATACAAAAGTATATACATAAATTGTCATGTGGTCAAGTGATCCAAAAAACATCTCCCATGAGAGGACAACTGACTGGAACCTGATTGGCGTCGGCAGCATTATACGTATAAGTCCATTTCTAATGATACTATGTATGTGTATATATATGCAAGTTTTTAAGATTATCAAGATACTTTTTTTGCTTGAAAAAGGTGTAACATGTAACGCCGAAACGCGTAGCACTAATAAATTCTGGTTTGAATTAAAGTATGGAACTTGGGGTCTATATCTTCAATCTTTAACCCTTGGAGTGTGGGGAAAGTTTTTTTTTTCCTTACTTTTATACTGGCTTTTACTAAGCTTCACCTCCCGGGTACCTCTCCAGACGGCTGGATACAAAAGGGAAAAAGAGGATGATGAGCTTTCTTGGACAATAGGTGCCGGTGGATCCCCTATCCAGGGTGATCCGCCAAGCACCAGGTGAGTGTGTACATTCTACACCATCTAATTATTATTCCTGGATGAGGCGCTGATCTACTGTCGATTGATTATTCTAAATCTTATGGAATTTTTCAAGACATTTCCTATGTTGAAAATAATTCTCACATATGGAATAATGGTATTAACCAAGTTGCGCCATTGAGCCATAGTTGGAGGTCACCTGTTCATCCATCTCATTGCCACTGCCTTACGTGCAAGAAAGAGCATTTCACGCAATATAATTTGTACATGGTGTTGCCACTGTTTGGTTACCAAAAGGCCTAATGGAGAAACCAATGGGGTCCTCTGGACTGGGATCCTGACCACCTGACTAAGTCCGTCAACTCAGATCAAATAGCCTGAATCTCATTGCATCTCCACATTAGATGTAAAAAATCAACATCTGGTGCTATGCCCCTATGACACTAAGGGGTAGGACATCTACCCATATGGCATAGTCAAATGAGGTGTTTTTACAGCCTAACAAAAAGAGGGTGTTAAAGTATTACTGAAATAATTAATTAAAGGGTTGACTGCCATTTTTTTCACTACTGACCTTCCTCTAAATAGGTCATCAGTAGTTGATGGACGGGCGTCCACTACTCAGGATCCCCATCCATGAGCCAATCAGCAGATGTTGTCATAAGCTCACAGGGGAGGAAGTGCAGGCTGTAGCTTCACTCCCATTGGAATCAATGGAAGAGCCGTGCTGCTATGACACTTCCTGCTACTCTGCAGGTCAGGACCTGACACCCAGTTGTCACAAGGAATGGCACTTAGGAGCGATGAAATGATATTGGCATGTTAGACAACATGTTCTAACCACATTAAGCTATCCCATTTTTTTTCCCTACAAGTGAATTAAATATGATTGACGCTACTACAGTTATCCAAGTAACATCACTCAATAGAAGACTTAATTTTAAGAGTTTCAATTATTTGAAATACACAGTAGGTTACTTTCCAAGGTTGTCTACTTTTCAGCTTGAATCTTTTTTGCTGTTTTAGCAAAAGCATGAAAGCTTCAACATATAAGAAAAAGTGTGTCTAATCTAGCAAGAAAGTCATGACGACTATAGTTCACATTTTGCTAATATCAAGACTAGTCTTACTTTCTCATTGCTTGACCTCTATAACAGTGAAGTTCGACTTTGTTAAAACTTGAGTTATTAGTGCTTTCAGGTCAGTAGAATTTGTTGCTATGTTACTGTACTTGATAACATGAAAGAGATTTTGGTGAAAGAATATATCCTTCTCAAAATGATCATTTAAAAAAATCCGCTGGTTTATGTTCTGGATTTCCAGAAACCCTACAGTGTATTGAAAGTAACACTGTTCTATAGAGTAGCACCACAACTAGAGATGAGCGAGCATACTCTATAAGGCAAACTACTCGAGTGAGTAGTGCCTTATCCGAGTACATGTCCGCTCGTCTCTAAAGATTCGCCTGCCTGCGCAGGTGACAGGTGAGTTGCGGCGGTGAGCAGGGGGGAGTGGGGGGGAGAGAGGGAGAGAGATCTTCCCTCCGTTCTTCCCCGCTCTCCCCCGCTGCTCCCCACCCCCTGCCGGCACCCGAATCTTTAGAGACGAGCGGGCAGGTACTCAAATAAGGCACTACTCGCTCGAGTAGTTTGCCTTAGCGAGTATGCTCTCATCTCTAACCACAACCTTTTCTTATCCTCTAACCCTACAAATGAAGTAGTAAATAAAAAATACTTGCGCTCATAAGTAACGTATATAGATAAAGTAAAAAGTACTTACTAGTAAAGGAGGGGATCTACACCTAGAAACCCCCTCCTTGGAAATACCAACAGCAGCTTGACGAGGAAATTATATTGATACAAGATTTGTTTCATAGAACAGACGTGAAGCTACAACAAATGCAATGCGTTTCGGCAACTGGCGGTCTGCCATTTTCTTCTCTTACCCTACAAAGTCTATGTCGAAGTGCCAGAGTAGTCTTAGCATTTCTGGCACGAATTAAAAATTACTTATGAGATATAGTAGTCTTGTAAGCCAGAACAAGATTAGGTCTGTGGAATGTGGGAAGGCTTTTGCATACTGCAACTCTGCTGTTGATTACTGTGGATTGTATTGTACTATCTGTGATTAAGTATGCCTTGACTAAGTCTTTTCACTTTGTTCCTGTCCAATAGGATATTGACTGAGTCTAAAAATACTCTATCTCACTTCGAGAGCTGGTTATGACAGGAATGCATTTGATAACTGTATAACTGTATTCATGTCAACTAGAACTCCTCCGAAGAAAAAAATTAAGTATAAATAATATTAATTTATTAAACTGAGAGAGTATGATTATTACTAGTATACTTATTATTAATTTACTTAAAAATCTATAAGAGCAGACAGTATATAGTGTATATCAAAGTTTTTAGTTTGAGGTAGGATGCTGACTCCTATACTTTACCTAGGAATCCAGTCTGCAGCTAGTTTCCCTAGTGTTGAGTGTCTTTGAGTAATTAGAGATACATCTAGATCTCTATTTAGTACATGTGCCTGTTTGGTGGCATATAAGGACACTCTGTGACTTCCATTTACACACTTATACCTTTACCAGAATATTCCTTTAATGTTAAAGAAAGTTAGATAAACTGGCTGCTGAGTCAAATCTTTGGTGAATGAATGCCTCTAGGGCATCGTAAAATGGTTAGTTATGCATACAATAAGTTAGAAAGATTTCCAGCTCTTAAAACTGTGAGCCATCAACAGGATAGGTAATCAATAGCTGATCGACTGTCGTGGACCCCAGCTGTTTCTGTGGACATTGTCCCCGTCTATGGAGAAGGAAGCAGGTAGCTGTACCTGCAAAAGTATGCCAGATCACTGTTAAATGCATGGAGCCATATGCTTCTTGCTCTGTACACTGTGACAGCAACCCAGCGAGCACCTAATCAGCCAAGATTCCGAGCAGCGAACCCCTGCGGATCAGCAATTGATTACCTATGCTGTTGGTAGGTCATCAATTCTTAAGAGCTAGAAAGCCACATTAAAATGAATGCAACTGGAGATCCCAAAAAGAGAAGGACTTGAGTGTACTGGTTGCCTATAGACTAAGTGGCAATACTTAAAGGGGTTGTCTCATGAAAGCATGTGGGGTTATACACTTCTGTATGGCCATATTAATGCACTTTGTAATGTACATTGTGCATTAATTATGAGCCATACAGAAGTTATTCACTTACCTGTTCCGTTGCTGGCGTCCTCGTCTCCATGGATCCGTCTAAAATCGCCTCTTCTGGCGATTTTAGACGCGCTTGCGCTGTGCGGTCTTCTCTCTTCTGAATGGGACCGCTCGTGCCGGAGAGCTGCTCCTTGTAGCTCCGCCCCGTCACGTGTGCCGATTCCAGCCAATCAGGAGGCTGGAATCGGCAATGGACCTCACAGTGAAGATCCCGGCGGCCATCTTACTAAGGTAAGTAAGAAGAAGGAAGAAGTCGCCGCAGCGCGGGGATTCGGGTAAGTACTACCCGTTTTTTTTTTTTTAACACATGTATCGGGTTTGTCTCACGCCGAACGGGGGGCCTATTGAATAAAAAGAAAACCCGTTTCGGCGTGAGGCAACCCCTTTAATGGAAAAGTAACAGTTGCAAAAAAACAAGACTTGGGGGTGTACAAAACATACAAGAAGGGAACACTGTAAAACTTGATATGGTGTTGAATCTTGAATGTGGGGTATAGTGTTGGGCTCAATGTTGTAAAACATGTAGTACAGCTAGAGAAGGTTTACTGTAGCAGTAGGTGATTAGAGTAAGAAATAGAATAGATGGCCTGTCACAATGGGCTGGAAAAATTGAGCTTGTTTAGCTTCGAAAAGGATATATATGCAAGTATAATACAATGAAACCCTCACCTGATTTATTCATTCCAAGAGCTGTACAAGGAGCCAGGGGACATTCCTTATGCATGGGGGAAAGGCGATTCAGACATTAAAATGGGAACGAGTTCTTTACAGTTAGAGTAACCAACTTTCGAAACTTAGTTGCTCTACTCAATTAGATAGTAAGTGTAGATACATTAATAGCATTTAAAAGGTGCACACATTTTTAATCTCAAAACTAATGGTATTCTGAGTAATAAAAAATATAGCGAGGAATGATATTCCATTAATATTACTTATTCTGAATTCTGTTGGTGTTAGTGTCTTTGCCAAAGGTAATTTGATCCATATCTGGTGGAAATGTCCCATAATACTGAAATTCTTGCATTACATATGTGGACTCATTTCTAAGTTATGCCATAAAATATTTTCTTCTATCTTAGCTGGCTCTACTGAATCTTTCATTTCATAGTATGCCGTATGAATATACATGGGTTACCAACAGAGTTTTTATGGCAGAAGCATCAGAGTTGGTTGCTTATTGGAAAGTTAAAATGTGTCCAAGGTTCGATAATAGCAAAAGTCAATCTCACTCCTTCTATTTCATCTCTTTTCCTTGTCTTACTTTTTCTTTTATTGGTCTGACTAGAGTGCAGAATGGCTACAGATTGACATTATTAAGTCGTATTATTGTGCAAAGGGTTCTTTTTTCTATTTGTGTAATGTTGCTTGTTTTTTTGGAAGTATAATGTAAAGAATACGACAAAAACATTTCTTTTGATATAATTGCATACCGGGATTTATCTGACTGCCATAAAGGGAGGAATTTTTTTCCCCCTAAAGTTTTTTGTTGCCTTGCTCTGGATCAAACACCTATGCCTAAGAAAGGTAAAAATTCATGGCCATTCGTCTTTTTTTTCCATCTAAGATTGAACTAATGAGACAATATTTACTTTGTGGCCTAGCAATATTTTCCCATATTTCCTATAGAAAGTTGTTTCTACAACTCTTTTGCTATAAAACCAATTATTAAGTCTTTCGATTGTTAAAGATTCTATATGTTGAGCTCTATAGGACAATTCTATACTTTATGAATGATAACATACAATTTTTTTCAAATTTGTCTTATGAAACACTAAATGTGGGGAATAAGTGATACAAGATGTTAGACAGATCTGGATACTATACAGTGGAATTTTAAGTGTCCCTATAAAATATTTATTGCATGCCAGATTTAATGAACCGATTCACATGACATTAATCTACCGTAATTGGATGAAGGTAGATACTGCAGTCACTGATATATATATTTGTTGTATATACCAAAGATAAAGGCTAGTACAGCTGCTGTAGTAAGGATATGGGAAATTAGCATCTGGTATATGATCTCCATAGATAAACAAACGGACAGACTGATAGTCAGATAGATAGATAGATGCTATATATTTGGTTAATCTGTAACGCAATGCTATATAGGCTTAAATATGTATATTCTATTTCCTACTATAAATTATAAAGCTGTATTTCCCAGATTAGATAAGGAATTGGTAATGTTTTCAATGAAAAGGAAAATAATGCCAAAAACTCTACTATCAAGTACCATGAGTGCTATGTAACCGAGATCAAGCTAACACGTAAGTATTGCAGTATTTCAGGGCCGTATCTCCTCTAAAGTTCCAGTTTTGGCTTCTCGCCTTCCAATAAACATGAACATAACTATTTGACACTAATATACGAGGTACGGGTAAACATTCTATGATAAAGCGGTATCAACCCCATATCCTGAAGCAACTCTATGAAATATCCAACTGCTATAAAAGGGATGACAGCCAAATGGACATTTTGGGATGCAATTTCACTATTCATTCCAGTAGTTCAGCAGTCCAGAAATGAAATTGTTAAATGCAGCACACTACCACAAGTCCTACCAAGAATGAGGCTTATGAGTCAGCACATTCTAGAGCCATTCACAACAGTTTGCTTGATCTATAACAAGCAAATATTGTCCATTATATTCGTTATAGACTGTTGCTTGTACCAATACATAGATAGATATGAGATAGATAGATAGATAGATAGATAGATAGATAGATAGATATGAGATAGATAGATAGATAGATAGATAGATAGATAGATATTAGATAGATAGATAGATAGATATAAGATAGATAGATAGATATGAGATAGATAGATATGAGATAGATAGATAGAAGATAGATATGAGATAGATAGATAGATAGATAGATAGATAGATAGATAGATAGGAAGGTTTGTGACATATTACTAATTTCACTTATGACATTTTCTCCATGCAGTTGAGTTTTAGACACAATAGTTATACACTAAGTTAAAAAGACTTGCACATATAAAAACCCACACAATATACATATCATACCGATAAAGACTTGACAGATAGCACAGCATTAAGCATCAGCTCTATGGCAGAATTTCATCATGATGAACATTAGATTTCCGCTGTATACTGCAGTTCATAATGTCACGGAGGAAAAAAGAACTACTATTTTTGATAAACTGCCCTCATCAACTTATACGTCAAGCAGCCCATATTCTGCTAGTAAGAAAATGTTCAGCGCTATATAAGCAGCCAGCGAGAAGCTATTGGAATAATTCATCACTGTATCCTGAGATCTATAACCCAGGACTATTTATCTTGTGCTTGTTTTGCACCTTGCATGAAAGGATGTCCACATTCTTCAGGATACAGCCAATGTAAATATAGAAGAACATGCTCGAATTAAAAGCAGCAACATCCAATTAACAAGAGCAGAGCCTGGTCATTTAATTCTTTAACACTATGGTTTATTCATTACTATAGCTCTTTGGGCTTAGATCATGCAGTAGATTTACCTGCCACCCCGTGTTAAACCTCAAAGAATGTATTGCTCATATATGCTGTGTGTTACGTCAAACGAAGAATTTGCAAACCTGCTACATCAGACTAACTCAACTCTGCTACATCTGCATACTTAAAATACCATAGGAAAAAAGCAAGTAAACATGCACAAGACATTCAAGAAATAATACCTTATAGTAGTGCAAGGTTTCATCACAGAGACAACAACATTGTTTATTTACCTAATGCTTTACCAAGAGCAAATGCCATTACTGTCACAGTGACAAATTGTCATTCTTTCCCTTTGAAATGCACTGCCTAACCATAAAAATGAAGGCGCTTGAGAATAATTGTAAATCTTACCTTCCCCTTGCTTTTTGTAGCGTGTCCCCCAAGAGTATAATGGTAAAGTGACAGCTCACAGGGAGAGGGGTAGCTGTGTCTGAACTCTGCAGCTCCCTTTGAATACATTGTGGATAAACATGTCAAGTTCACATTCAAGAATCTCCTCTGGCTCCCCTCTCTGATAGTGCTGCTGATGCTTCTCCCCATTCATACTAAATAAAATGGTTCATGGACTGTGACAAAGTCACAGCTTCTGCTTTCAGACTTGTTTACCAAACACAATAGTCTAAATTAAGGGCTACTGCTGTGCAGTAGATGGTGTGAAAGCAGAACTGGCAAAATATCAGTTTGCAAGAAAAACTGTCTTCCCATCTTCAATACCTAAACACAAGCAAAGCAGCAGACAACAGGTGAAGATACTAAATCCAGTGATATAAGCTTCATCTGCAGGTGGGATCCGGGGCTGCTGTCCTCCGGCAGGTAGCTCACGCAATACTGCAGTCCATAGTGCTAGCAAAAGAGAAACTGCCTATATATTTAGATGGCATTCAATAGATAAAATAGTCAAACGACTTGATCTTTTTCTTAAAGCTTGGAAATACTAAGGCTGACCTGTATTAGCTAATTCTTTCCTTTTGCTAACATTCACTTTGAATGAGGAAGGGAAATGCACTGCCCATCCTCTCATGAGGACAGGATGCATTTGTGTGAAACATGAGGAGAATGCCTAATGCTGAAACAGCCTAAGACTGCATTCCCAATGAGCTCTCATTACAGGCATGCTGTAGAGTTACACCGCCTGGTATTACCTTCCCCAATTACTCCGTCTCACATTCTTTACGATACACAAGGCTGTTGGATCATTAAAAACAAAGGAAACATACATTAAAGCATTTCGGTGGTCTGTACATACTGCTCTCCAACTGCTAACGCTGCTCCCAAACAAGGAGGACGGAATGTGTGTTGAATGTTGATCCAAACTTTTAGGAATGAAATAATAATGTAAAACCTCCATTGCTCCTTACACTAATGTCGTATAGATATACTTAACCGAGGATCACTGTCTGCTGTCGATAGAAAAAAAACAAGAAGAACTTAGGGGAAAAAACACATAAAAGAAAAGGGAAGAGAGAATAATGCGGACGCTATCTGGTGCAGTAAATCCCATAAAATCAATGCAAAAGTCAACAATACTCTTAAGGTCCTTTCAGACAAGCCGATATCGTTTAAATGAGCGAGTGACGTCAACGACAGCTTGTAGGCTGCTTAGACAAGCAGATACATCATTGGTTCGTTCAAATGAGACTCGTTCAATCTTTCACATTCGCCATATATGCAAGTGAGAACAACCGAATAAACGCTGTTTAAACCGCATGATAAGCGAACGAGGCAATGATGATTTTTATGTCAGCATAAAATGAACGACGAAAGAAAAGTGAACAATTCTCGTTCATCGTTTAATCGTTGGCTCTCGTTTAGACTGAACAATTATCATTCACTTTTGCTCATTTGAGCGATAATTGTTCCGTCTCAAAGCACCTTTACCTGATGAGTTGGTGCCAGAATGTGCACAACAACATAGAAACACCCCAAAACTAGAAAGGTAGAAGGCCAGATATATAAAGGAGTTGCAAGCCTCTATTAGACCACCGCAGGACTTTTCCAGAGCTGAAACCAGGTTTCAGCAGAGAGAGATCCATTTTCAGCTGCTACTCCTCAACTACCGACATTTAAAATGTCAGACTTGCTTCTGATTAAAACTTCACTTTTTATTAACAAAAACAACCCTCGCATAAAATTACGCATTTCAACCCTTCAGCTGTCTGTCCACGGGCATTTTTGCATTGCGTTCCCCGTGGTGATAATCCGGCCGTGGGGAGCGCAGTGAACGCTTTCCATAGCGTTGCTATGGAAAGCGCAGCCCCCCTGTCCATGAGCGGAGAATCATAGCGATTCTCCGCTCGCAGGCGGCAAATTGCAGCAAATAGGCTCACCACGGAGATACGTCAGCTGGCTCCTGCTTCCAGGCGGCGGCTCCCATGGCGGAGATCCGTCGCGGGATATTACAACGCCTGTGGACACGCAGCCTTACTCAGATATACAATCACAAGAAAAAAACACATATTTATAAGCTCAAAGAGACATAAACCACCCCTACCAAATGGGCGGTGGAGTAACACCCCTAGCGTATTTGCGGTTCTCCATCCCCTATTTGGTAGGAGCAGTTTATGTCTATTCAAACTTATAGATATCTGGTTTTGTCTTGTGCTTGTATACCCAAGGAAGACCCCATTCTGGGGGAGAATCATGTAGTTTTATGTTTCTTTTTTGTTAATAAAAATTAAACTTTTAATCAGCAAGTTTAATGTTTTAATTGTCAGTACATTTGGAGCAGAACCTAAAATAGTTGGATATCTTTCTGCTGCAATAGAAAAACAAGATAAAGTCCTTTCTTTGGCCTTCCTTTAGCCTTAAAACCATCTAATAAGAAATTGCAAGACAGCGAGGGGGTATTCAAATTCTTTGTGGACTTTTTACAGCCCAGTCAATATCATACAGGTTTTTTTAATCTTATAAACACAGCCCATGACTGGTAAATTTCAGTGTATTCATATTCCATGATGAATATTCCAGCCATGTAGGTTATTATCAGAATACTCACTAAACGAAGCAGTTTTAATATTAATTTAATACTTAAATACTTTGATATTAAGAAAAAGTAATATATGAAATTCCTAATTCTTATTCTAAGAATTCTAATAGTATTTAAATTGCATCTCCAATTTGTCTTAAAGGATATGTATCATCTGTATTTCTATTTACTAATTAAAACCAAAAACTGACAGTCTTTGTATAGCATATTTCTGAAAAATAGTATATTTTTATACTATTTTCTGTATATGATTATGAGGGTGACCATCTTGCCTGAGCCTCTGTTACCAACATTCAGAGAGATTGTTTACAGCAGCCATGGACCCAGTCAATCTTTCAGACAACTCTAA
This sequence comes from Eleutherodactylus coqui, assembly GCF_035609145.1. Taxonomy (NCBI): domain Eukaryota; kingdom Metazoa; phylum Chordata; class Amphibia; order Anura; family Eleutherodactylidae; genus Eleutherodactylus; species Eleutherodactylus coqui. The sequence goes on along the minus strand of NC_089837.1, from coordinate 369,696,269 downwards.
AGGGGTGCACCACACCCCCAGAGGAGATCTACCACTCACCAGGAAAGATAAGAGCAACAATAAGTGAAATTTAAATTTTTTAAACTGTAAATGTTAGATCAGTTAGATCCTTCCCTGCAGCTGCCAGGTTGCGTGATAATCTGCAATCATCTTCTCCTGTCTGCTCTACTCAGTGATTTACAGGCCTGCATTGGCCGACAGAATAATAGTTGAATCCCGCGCTGGGCCCTGAGCAGGAGTGGGCCAATGGCTTTCCACCCACTTGCAGCATACACCATTGCAACCAAACGATATTTCCACATAAGAAATTGCTAGTTAACTTATTTATATAGATACCTTAGCTAGCTGAGATGACAGCTAGACAAACTGACAGAACAGTCAGTATCCTTCCTTCTCCCCCTATGCCACATCTTCTTGAGGTTGCTGTGGGAGCCCTCATCACTAAACATCTTGCAGCTTCTTACTACTGTCTGTAGCCTAACACTGCCTGAGCATGTATTACTAACTCACAGAGTTGAAAGGGCCATTAGTCCAAGGCAAGAGCCAGGCACCACTCTAGAGGACTCCCATGACAGAAAAAGTCTGAGGCAAGGGCTAGGCAGCAGCTACTACTGAAAAAAACATGTTTCCTTTCTCCTGCTTGGTAATTTAAATTCCTTCATTTTCATATTACTGTCATCCTTTCTGCCTCCATAAGGAGCTGTAAGTCCCAGCATGCCCTGAAAGCTACAGATCAACAGGACTACAAGGAACCTTCTTAAGGGTGAGGTCTCTTAGAAACCAAATACACACAAATGCAGCCACTTTCCCATTGATGTGTAAGGAGAATACAGTGACTAGGAATATGTGAAAAGAAATCAGATAAAATTTGCATGTATATAAACAATGGGCCCCAAAAGCTAATTTTGCAGGTGGACCCAGGGAACCCCAATCTGACACTGGTGATCTCTGCAATCATCTGACCTGTGTTCTTAAAGGCCCATTTAGACACATCGATTATCACTCAAAATTCGCTCAAAAGACATTTTTTGAGCGATAGTCATTCTGTCTAAATGTGCCTATCTTTTAGTTTTCTGCCAAATGACAGTTTTCAGTTTAGCTTGAAAACCGTCGTTTAGCAGAACTGATAAGATGGACTGAATGCTGTGCTCTGCCCAAGGAGAGCTGATTACAGCTGATTGCATTGTCTCAGCTGTTCTCAGCTGTCAGCCCTGCAGGCAGAACAAAAGGAATTTATTCAGAGAACAGTGGGCGGTCCTCTAAATAAATTCAGCTCCCAGTGGCTCACACACTGCTAATTGGTACTAATAGGCATTAGTACCAATTAGCAGATTATGAAAAATGATCACTCAAAAGCCATCTTTTGATCAATTATCTGTGTGTCAAAATGGGCCATAACTCTGTGATCTTTTGCATATCACAAAGTACAGCAGAAGGTAGAAGACAATTGAAAAGATTTCAATTGTCTTCTTCTGTCTGCCACATTCTCTGATAATACATTCTTCACTCTTCAGTGACAAAATCAAGATGCGCCGATGCGCCCGTGTGACTGACAGTTAGAAGACGGCTGTACCTCAAGACGGACGTCTCTCTGCAGCGCTGATTAAAGAACACAAGACCAGCAATGAAGCCGGTCACATGTTCTTTCTCCTGGCGCTGCAGAGAGACGTCCGTCTTGAGGTAAGGCCGTCTGCTACCTGCAGTAACACGGCGCCGATGTGCCTGTGTGACTGAGCCCTGATCGATTTACAGCAGCAAGGACACAGCTTGTGAACACCTGTGTATACGTGACGTTTTTGAGAAATGAGTTGAAAAAAATATTGAAAAACAAAAAATTCTCCATTCTCCAAATGAAAGTACTTCTTTCAGTAATGAAACGGAACTGAGTCTACTGTTCAGAGTTGTGGTAGATTAAGTCCCCATTGAGAAGTTCTTTGCATTAGTAAATATCCCTTATGGAGAGGCAGAAGCTATTGCAGATTCTACTGACAAGAACTGCTCTAAACTATGACAATATTGTTGCCTTTGGATTTCATAATTCTTCCAATATGGCTGGGAATATCGGAAGTGTGACAAAAAAAGCTTTCAAAAAATGCAAACAAATACGTTTTCTACATACACTGTAGAGCACACATCTTGCCCCGAAGCAGCTTTGCAAAAGAAGAACTTGAGTCTGGCAAAAGTCATCCCCGTATATACTACAACAAAATTGCAATTGCAGTATTGTAAACCTGTGTGGAGATGTCAGTAGTGACTTGCCAAAAAATGTTTGGTGCAAAATAACGGAGAAGTTCAGATCTAAAGTGTGCCTAATGGGCAATGAAGATGTGAGGAAAGCATTCAAATAGATGAAGGAATACTGTGAAAGTGTAATCGAAGAAATTGAAAGATTCCTTTTGATGCCCCACCTTCAATCCTAAATTGAACTCTGTTGGCTGCGCTCTTCCACCAATAAGTGTAATATAAAAATCACACGTTGGATCGGGAGTCCTTCAGATATGGGGAACGTTTGACCAGAGAGATGGTTCTACGGTTCTATCTCTTCCCGGGGACCCGATCCCGCAAACCAGGGACGTGGTAACCCAGTCGGGGATTAAGCCTCTGAGGGACCTCTACAGAGACACTAGACCTCCACCGGGGGCCTGGCTGAGCTATTTTCAGGTGAGGGCGTTTGTCGAGTCCCTCAATTGATTGAACATAAAAATCACATGTTGGAACCCTCAACAATGTGACATTTATCATCTATCCGGTGGACAGATAATAAATATTGATTCTGGGAATACCATTCAAATGTGGTGTGCTTTTCTTTACTTTGTCATATCATTAAATGTACCTTTAGGAATCTTTACAAGAGACGACTATTGGCTCGAAAAAGGAAATTCAAATAATAGTCGTTCGCTGTAAACACAACCACCAACAAGGTGACAAGTAATAAATTGCCAGTCGTTTTCTTCAACTCACCTAAAAATAGCTGCTGGTTGATCAAAAGTCGTCTGGTATAAAATTGCTGTTGTTCAAATATGAAAGACATGCAAATTAATTGGCATGGATATCCCCTCTACGAACGATGTCTCTGCAAATGACTAATGAACAATCTTCGCTCTGTGTAAATGCAAACGAACAACTGTTGTTTGTATGCTTCAGCGACTTTTCTTAGCAACTCTCTGAACTATAGTTGCTTAGTGTAAAGGTAACTTCAGCCTTCATTTATACTGCATTTTAGCACCTGCACAGTTTTTTTTGTTGGTGCGTTCCATCTGACAAGCCGAAAATGGCATATAGACAGAAAACTGAATGGTTCCGTAGGCTATCCCTTATAAAAAGGAGACAAAAGCTTTGGTTTCTGTTTCAGTAAATTCCAACTGCCCAATTCTGCGCCACATATTTTTAATCTGTTAAGTAACCTTACTGTTATTAAATAAAACACAGTACGAAGATCAGTATTACCAATGATAAGACTATACAATGTCACATTAAGATATAATGCCACGTTTAACACTATCACGTATAATGCTATCTTCAGCCCCAGTAATACCACTGTTTTTCATTATATATGATGATACATGTAACCTCCATTATATATAATTACACTTTTTTGCCTGCTGTTAGACATATGATGTCACATTTAGCCATCTTTCTCTCCTTTAGCTATAATGCCACCTTTTGCCCCGTTAGATATATGATGCCACCTTTAGCCATCCTGTTCCCCTTTTAGTTATAATGCTACTTTTCCCCCCTTTTAGTTGTGCCAGCTTTTGCCTCTAAGTATGTGATGAAATACAAACAGGCCATATTCACCTTGTGTGTCCTTCCCCGCTGTCTCCCGCTGGCTTCTACATTGTACAATCACGTTACACACATGATCTCTACAGTCAATTGATATCATGATATTTGCAAGTCACTTTCAAATCTTTCAGTCATTAAAGGGGTTCTGACACGAATAAGGTTTTTATGCTTTATCAGCCATTGTTCCCTGGTCTGCCTAATGGACACAGGGAACCCACGTTTTTTGGCATGCTAAAGCATAAAAACCAAATGCCTGCCTTTTCTTCTGTGGTTGTTGTGCAGCGGGGGTCATCTGCCAGTAGGCTTTCTTCTTCCTCCGACGAGCTAGGACGGGCCGCCCCCCCTTGGGATTGCGCGCAGGCATAGAAGACAGGTGCCCTCTGACAGGACTCAGGATAGGCCACCTCTCCACTGCGCATGCGCAGACCTTCCAGCTCAGCCAGGACAGACGGACCGCCCACAACAAGCACTGCTTGTGACGTGGCGCCCATACGTTCACCTCGGCAGTGGCTGACGGACGGAGCAAAGCAGGAAGCGGTCATTTTGACCACTCCAGCTCTGCTTTAAGAAGCTAAAGAAGAAGATGCCCGATGGAGGTGACATGCTTAACGATTGGTCCTGGCCAGGCAAGGTAAGTAAAATTTTTTTTTTGTCATGTCAGAACCCCTTTAATAGATTTTAAAGACACTGAAATGAGAAAGTTTTGTGGCAACTTTTCGATATTTAATGAAAAGGTATACACGCAGATTTGAAATCCTTCAAATGTTTCATCAAATCCATGCTTGATGGTGGAGCATGCAAATTAAATGAAAGTCCATTGACCAAATATTGGAATCTGACGTGGAGTACTGTACGTTACAAAAACTCTGCGGAATCCTTCTTATCATTCACGCAATGACAAGCTTGTTGTAAAGATCTTTCAGCATGATGTACAGAAAACTAAGTAATGGACCATTTACACGGGACGATTATCACTCAAAATTTGTTCAAACACGCAATTTTGAGCAATAATCGTGCAATGTAGATGCACATGTGGGTGAAGCACTGAGTGAGAAGCCAGCGATGCAGCGGTGACGATCTTCTTGGTGACGTCAGCTCTTGTGGAGTCGTTTTTTCAATTGTCAGCCTATGTAAAATGGCAATTAGACAAGAAATAGAATGCTAACAGGAAGCTCAATGCATAGTATGATAATAAGCATTGAGGGACCTGAGATGAGGAATGAGGAATGTCTAGAGAAAATAGTAGACTTGTATGCGATGAATAAAACTCTTGGTATACGATGATATATACCAAACCAGGTTTGGTTTATTTTAGTTTCTTATCATTGTCATTTTCTATACTTAATATAATGTTAAAAATATCAAAGTTAATTTTCATGAACTAACAAACAATATGATTTTCCTTTAACTCTATATACCCCTCCCTGAAGTTCTCAAATGCACCCCTCAAGCAAACTGTCTGAAAACCAGCTTACATAGATCATAAGAACCTGTAGTTTGGAGATAGCAGATTGTGGTAGAGTTTTCTAGGCATGCTCTGTGACCTGTGCAGAGGTTGTTGTGCGGGAAGAGGAATGCGGGGCATTGTGTCCATTACCTAGTGCGAATCATATGATCTTGTGTTATCTGTAATGCTACCTTTCATTGTAATTCTGTCTGTGATGACAAGGATATGACTATTGAAAAGTGATCTCTACAGAATTAGAGTCAGACTTATGCTTAGTGGCTTGAGTGAAAATTGTGGAATTTCAGGATTTCTTTGCAATATATTGTAGACAGTGATACGGACATTTTTTTTTTGTAATCACCAAAAAAATTTTTAAATTCTTTAACATAAAAATGGTCACTATTTATGATAGATCCCTTTAAAGAATAAACCACAAATTAGGACAGGACATACAGTTAACTTTTAATCCTGTGACTGCATTATTATTTGAAAGCCATACGCTTCTGCCAAACTCTAATTTCAGGAAATATACTGCGATGGCATTTGGTAATGTGGATATAATTAACAAAGGGTCTTCCATCTTCCTTAAAAGGATTCTTCCCACAACTTCAAATTGCTTCACAATCACTCTGTCCTTCCCGTTTGCTGCTGACCAGGACCTGTCAATCACTGGCCACAACAGTGATCTTCTATAGCCAGTGATTGGCAGCAGCAGTCACCTGCCCTGGTCAGTAGCAAACGGGAAGGACAGAGTGATTATAAAGCAGTTTGAAGTTGTGCAAAAAACCTCTTTAAGAACCACAACATATAAGATTACTGGTATAAATGTAAAGTGCTAATTTACAAATCTCTCCAATGGGGGGTCAGGAGTAAATTTTTCAATACTATGGTAAATTGGTCTATTCCAAGTTTATCACCTTCCTCTGGATCAATTCTTGTGTATTTACGTCTTTTTTCAACCCACTAAGTATATAATTATGTAAATATAAGATATATGTAAACTCAGCAAATATTATGATACAATCATGGTTCTTGCTGAGATGTGGCTGGGGGGAACTAACGATTTAAGAACTATATTCAATATACTGTATAATACTATCACTTTCTTCGGAATGCATGGCTTTTATGTTTTTTATGACATTATAAATGTTCATATAGGATGTTATTTAGAGTCAATATGCAAAATGTAAAAACAAAGGATAGAGTAGAAGCTTGATACTCGTTCGAGTATTAGGGTGTTTGAGATGCTCGTTACTCGTAACGAGCACCACGCGGTGTTCGGGTTACTTTCATTTTCTTCCCTGAGAAATTTGCGCGCTTTTCTGGCCAATAGAAAGACAATGAAGGCATTACAACTTCCCCCTGCAGCGTTCAAGCCCTATACCACCCCCCTGCAGTGAGTGGCTGGCGAGATCAGGTGACACCCGAGTATTAAAATCTGCCCCTCCCGCGGCTTGCCACAGATGCATTCTGACATTAGTTCAGGGAAAGTGGTATCTTGGTGGAGCTGCTATAGGGAGACCGTTAGGAGTATTTTAGGTTTCAAGAACCCCAACGGTCCTTCTTAAGCCCATAGAAATCGCAGATCGCACCTATGTGCGATCTGCGATTTCTGTTCTCTTCTCTATATGCGCTCAATGGGGCCGGCAGCAGCAGCGCCGACCCCATTGAGAACATATAGAAGACAAATCATTCTTCTCTGCCACAGCTGTAACAGCTGTGGCAGAGAAGAACGATGTTTGCCCATTGAATTCAATGGAGCCAGCAATACAGCCGGTTCCACTGAAAGCAATGGGCTGCCGGCGTGCGCGGGGATGAATTGTCGGGAAGGGCTTAAATATATAAGCCCTTCCCTGCAATTCATCCAGAAATGTGTTACAATAAAAATATATACCGGCGTATAAGGCGACGGGGCGTATAAGACTACCCCCCAACTGTCACCTTATACGCCGGGAATACAGCGGAGCAAAGAATAAAAATCATTACTCACTTCTTCTGACGTTCTGCAGTGCTGCTGCAGGCTGTCGCTCCCTCCTGGTTCCCGGCAGACCATTGCTTTCTCTACGAAGGGCTTTAAATCCCCGCCTCCAGAAACACACGTGCCTTCAGCCAATCACAGCCAATGACAATGATGTCATTGAATGGCTGTGATTGGCTGTGTTTCTGGAGGCGGGGATTTCAAGCCCTGCGTCCAGAAAGCAATGCTCTGCCGGGAACCAGGAGGGAGCGACAGCCTGCAGGAGCGGCGCAGAACGTCAGAAGAAGTGAGTAATGATTTTTATTCTTTGCTCCACTGTATTGCCGGCGTATAAGGTGACAGTTGGGGGGTCGTCTTATACGCCCCGTCGCCTTATATGCCGGTATATATTTTTATTGTAACACATTTCTGGATGAATTGCAGGGAAGGGCTTATATATTTAAGCCCTTCCCGACAATTCATCCTGCGATCGCCGGCAGCCCATTGCTTTCAGTGGAACCTGCTGTATTGCTGGTTCCATTGAATTCAATGGGCAAACATCGTTCTTCTCTGCCACAGCTGTTACAGCTATGGCAGAGGAGAATGATCTTTACGCTGACAGTGCGGGGGGGGGGCACTCTTGCCGCTATTGTGGCTTAATAGTGGGACCTGGGAACTTGAGATGCAGCCCAACATGTAGCCCCTCGCCTGCCCTATCCGTTGCTGTGTCGTTCCCATCACTTTCTTGAATTGCCCAGATTTTCACAAACGAAAACCTTAGCGAGCATCGGTGATATACAAAAATGCTCGGGTCGCCCATTGACTTCAATGGGGTTCGTTACTCGAAACGAACCCTCGAGCATTGCGAAAATTTCGTCCCGAGTAACGAGCACCCGAGCATTTTGGTGCTCGCTCATCTCTACTATTTAACCCAAATACAGTACTGATTAATTAATTAAGTTAATCAATAATAACTCATTTATAAGAACAATAATGTTTTTGGTTAAAGTACTATCTCTATATATCTTATTTACCAATAATTTTATCAATTTGTCTACCTATATCAAGCTAGTAACTTTCTGAATGACTTGTATAATTGAGTAAGCTAGGTAAGTCACATACAAGGTGAGTCATTCTAGTAGCCAATCATTTCTATTTCCACAAGAAAAATCACAATAATCCTATCAGGAGACAAAATGTCCTTAACTTGTTATCCTTAGTATCAAGTTTATTTGGTGATACCCAATATGGCTGCTATCATGGCTCACAAAAGGGTGGTCAACCAGATTTAATCCTATGTCACAACATATGTAGGCAGATTTTAATTTAAGGCTGTAATAAAGTGAACTGCCAATTCTTATGGGCACTATAGTGGATCTATACACTCTGTTTTGGAGGCGCCGGGGTTGGCTTGCTCTTAAGTAGGGGGGAAACTGTAGTGGCCCAGTACATCATCCTGGTCCCCTCCATAAATGTCATACATGTTTGTCTTATATTGATGCACGGTGCAAAGCTGTCTTGTCATTTCCAGTATGTGCTGCACAGTTGCAATGCTGGAGAGGTTAACTTGAATAAAATCCAAGCCTGCATGTAAATTTATCAAGTATGTCATGTCATGTGGTATGAGAGAAGGTAAAAAATGTGAGTAATTGAGAGCGGGAAAGGGTTCCATCTTCTGAAGTTAAGAGAGTTTAAAGCACAGAGCCACATGGAGGCACCTTCAGCCTCCTTGTGGTGAAGATGGAAGTGGAGGAGAGATATCCTGTGCTGATTGTGTTCTGAATGTGAGTGGAATGAGACCCCAAGAAAGAGAGAGCAAATATTAAGTAACTAGGCCAGTGCAGAGGTACTACTTTACTGTCTAATTGTCCTACATGGCCGTCTTGAAGCTAGATCACTGCGTAAAGGGACACCCTTTAATTGACACACCTGCGCATCCCCAAGGCTGGGTGGAGGTACTGCAAAAGAAATAATCACTGTTCACACATGTGCATCTTTGAGCCTATGAGAGCCGTGTAGAGGTACTGTAGAAGTTTTGAGGACTAGCTTGTTTACCTGCACTGTAAAGTCTATGAGTGATCTGGCTTGTAATAATTGTTTCAAGTTTTCAAGTAAAGTTTGCCAGGCTCCAACTGTTCCTATGTACCCGTGGTACTAAGAAACTGTCTGAGACTGCATTTATTCTCTGCTGAGAGTCATACCGGTGTGAAGAAACGGTAGCGTCACCTGTGACAACTACAACCCCCATTCTCTTGTGTGATTGGCATTCCCTATCCTAGGGGTGTCTTTGGTGGCCTGCAGTGATACTCTGGCCTTAGCTGCGTGTGTCCCTCAGGGAAATAAGTCTGGTAAGTGCCGCCGTGACAAGCCAGCACTATACCCTCCCAGCTCCCCACATATGTCAGGTGTCCGGGGTCTCCCTATAAGACGCTGCATTTGTACTGTATAAAAACTGCATAAGATTACTCTTTTTATACAGTGGACCACCACAAGAAACATATACTGCACAGTATACATTTAGTATGGAATTTGAATCAATGTGTGACATACTGATGTTGTAAGCCTTAGCTTTGCTATCGCAGCAGGCTAGATAGATATTATAATGTGTCTATACCATTTGCACAGCCTGGCAGTCAACAACAGTCAATGGCCTCCGCAAATAGAGTCAAGTGTCAAACGAGCGTTCGGTGCGATAAGCAGATGAGGTGTTCTGCAACTTTGTTTGGCACCTGATAAATCTGTAAGCAACTGTTTGCCTACATAGTGGCATATGTTGGAGCCTTCTATCGGAGGTGTGCGTTGGGAAACCATCCTAACATTTACCACTAACTGAAGGCTCAGACGCAATGTGCGCAGAGGCTACTAAAAGATCTAGATTACAGCTTATTGTTGTGATGCAATAATTCAGCAATTATAAAAAAGTATCTCAATTGACATCTTTTTTATGTTTTATTTTGTAACAACTTTGAATCACAGTGAATCAGTTGTGATCAACAGGAAATGCCCATTTAAGTATTAATAAATCTATACCAAGTGATGTAGGTTTATTGTAAGGATAAAAATAAATGAATGTATAAGTACTACAATACATGTAATTAGCATCCCCTTCATCCTCAAATTGGAGATGGGAAAGTGCATGGGTGCTCAGTACACATACCTAGGAATATTGCAGTGTTACCTGAGGGGAAGGACTGACTACAGCTATAAAAACTGATATGACAGCTTGATTTCCATTTGTCAAAAGATACAAGGGGCTGCTGATAAGTCTTTGGCTTTGTGTTATTTTTTTGTTTCTATGGTAACGAATGTTACATCACATGAAAGCCTTATGTGTCTAATATATGTTTTCAAAATTTTGTGTTTGTAGCTTTTGGCAACAGTGATCTAGGCATGCAGGAAAACAAAATGGCGGAGTCTAAGGCGATATTCACAGCAAATGACAGCAGACGAGTGATAAAATTCTTGTTTCTGCAAGGAAAGTCCGTGAAGGATATTCATGGTGATATGTCGCAGACATTGGGGGATCAATGCCCTTCATATTCTACAGTTAGGAACTGGGTTGCCAAATTTAAATTGGGCCACTTCAGCTCCAATGATGAGGAACGTCCTGGACGACGGAGAGAGGTTGTTGCTTCGGAGATCATCAATGCTGTGCACAACCTCATACTGGAGAATTGGCGAATTTCAGCTAAAGGAATAGCAGACATCATGGGGATTTCTCGTGAACGTGTTTTGTGTCATTATCCATGAACATTTGAGCATGAGGAAGCTATTTACAAAGTGGGTCCCCAAATGTTTGACAACAGATCAGAAAAGCATGCGAGTGAAAACTTCCCGGTCCATTTGTCAGCGTTTCCAGACTGATAAGAACTTCCTGGATCGACTGGTCACTATGGATGAGACCTGGATTTATTTGTATGACCCTGAAACCAAGGAGCAGTCAAAAGAGTGGAGGCACAGTGGTTCAGGGTGCCAAAATCAGCCACTAAGGTGATGGCGTCTGTGTTCTGGGATAAGGAGGGAGTGCTGCTAGTGGACTACCTTCAAAATGGTTCCACCATCAATGCAAGGTATTACATTGAACTTTTGGACCAATTGAAGGCAGCTCTGAAGGCCAAAAGGAGCGGCAAGCTGTCCAAAGGAATTTTGTTCCTGCAAGACAGTGCCTCCGCTCACACTGCACAAGCAACCACGGCAAAACTGGTGGAGCTAGGCTTCCAGTTGGTTGACCACCCACCTTATTCATGAGTTCCAGCTCCCTCTGACTATGATCTGTTTCCAAACCTGAAGAAACACCTCATGGGTACCAAATGTCACACCATTTCTGATGCCATGGCTGCTACAGATGACTGGTTTGAGGCACAACCGAAATCCTTCTTTTTGCAAGGCTTACAGAACTTGGAATACTGATGTAAGGAGTGTGTTGACATCAGTGGAGAGTATGTGGAATAAATGTAAAGCATCACCTTCCTATCTCGTTTTTTTCTGGGTAAAGCCAAAGACTAACAGCAGCCCCTCGTATATGAAAGAATGAGTTCAAGTGAAAAAATACCGTATTGTGTAAGCCAAATGTTGTATACTATCAAAAAACACATATTTGTAGTCCCCACTATGAATCATAAACATGGCAGCATTATGCTACTTTGATGTTTCTTTTCACTCAGTCCTTAAAGCCTTTTTCATCGTAGAGAAAGGGTAAATGAATATAGGAAAATTCTGAATGAAAACCTTCAAAGGGCTCAGTCAGACAAGCATTTTTTTTCACGCATGATAGGTGTGTTTGCGATTCGCATCTATTAGAACCAATGCTTTCCATTGAAAGCAGTCACATGTCCGTTTTTTACAAGCGAATAAAATTCGCACCTGCAAAAAATAGGACAGTGTTTTGCGATTTGCGCAAAAGGTGTTTTTTGTGCGAATTGATTCAACTTGACAGTAGGAAATCCTATTGTGACAGTAGGAAATCCTACTGCATAAGCCCTTAAATAAGCTGGAAAATAAATTTATAGATCACCTAGAAGTGGTGTCCAGCTCTGGCGCTGAGCTGTCACAGTGTTCAGTGATGAGGGAACTCCCCACGGGGATGAAGGAATCCTCTGCAACAGCTGTGGCAGAGGATCACAATGCTATCCCATTGCTTTCAATGGGGCCGGTGCTGCTGCCGCCGGCCCCACTGCCAGCAAGGTGAAACCCCTGTCACAGCCGCAGCAGGGGATAGCGATGGGACCGCACTTTTATGTGCGAATTTTGCCATTGTGTCAACGCACACAAGTGCGAATTTAAAAATGCGTCTAAAGCTACCGTCACACAAATGTTAAACATGTGTTTTGCAAATTCGTTTCTCGCGCCTAACATGTGTGAAAAAAATCACTCGTCTGACCAAGCCCTAAATATGGCAAAAGGGTTTTTAAAAAACTTTTATGACCTTTTATTTTTTTTACTTTTTTTTAGTCCCCAAAGGGTACAAGAACTTGCATTCCTTTGATCACTTATGCAGTATGATATAATGCCATAGCATTACATTATACCACGATCTGACAGGCATTCTGCTATGACAGCAATGAGGCCTTTAAGCAGGCCCCCAGCTGCCATGATACTCACAGGCAACCCGCTGTACAGGACCCCGGAACATCGGTTTGGGGATTTAAATGCCGCTGTCAAAATTTAAAGGGTTAACAGTTCCTATGAACCACGCGGTTTATCGGAGCTGTTGCAGGCAGGTGTCAGCTGTAGTAAACAGCCGGCAGCCGTGCTGCATGGAGCAAAGTTGCCCCACGATCTCTCTTCATACATACTCCGAACATGCAGGATGTAACTATACATCCTATAGCGTTAAGGGGTTAATGAATATAGATCATTTTGTGCAGTTATGCCTTACCTTTGTTATTGTACTATTGATTGTAAAAAAAATGTAAAAAAACTGTGACCCCAATGCTGTATGTAGGTTTATAAGGACAATGGACATATCAGAATTAATGTTAACCAATATTACATTATAACATACTTATATAACATAGGTTTAGAAGTATGGCAATTATTAAGCTACCATACCCCACTATACTGCCACAAAGTGACTTCAGGAATGTCTAAAACTGATTCTTCTATGGCTGGCATAATGACGTGTACATTATTAAGCTTCAGCAAAAAATATCTTCGGCGCTCTGGAACAATTTATCACTTTACAAAGTCTCCAATTTGTCATATGTCAAAAAGTCTTCTAAAATATGCACTGTATCACTTTACATTTTACTGATTTATTATGAGAAACTCTGTCAAAAAGCAATCTTTTTTCATCATTCTACAACAAGCTTACTTGCAGGGTAGTCTATAAAAGTTTGAAAGGTATATGCAAACCTGAGACATTCGACAGCAAAGTAATGGGTAATGGAGAATGCGCCAATGGCTTTAACAATCATTTTATTTAAACACAACCATATGGGTTTAATTAGAAATTTATTCCTGCCTTTACATTTGTGCATGTGTTGCTAAATGACTAGTACTGACATTTGACCACTTCTCACTACATATATAAAAAATTACAGAAAGAGTGTAAGAAAAACACACTGTATATGCTAATCTGTATAACCATATGTTAATAAATATACAGATAATCTTCCTGTCCTGTAGTGATCACTCTTGACTAGGGATGATTGAACTTTTGTAAAGCTCTAAGGCCTTAGTCAGATGGGCGTTTTTAGCCGCGATTTGCGCATGCGCATGCGTCCGGCGATTTTATAAAACCATTGCTTTGCAATGGTATCGGACACATGAGCGCTTTTTATGCGCTCGTCCGATAAATTATAGAACAAAAAATCGCAGATCGCACCTATCTGCGATCTGCGATTCCTGTTCTCTTCTGTATATGCGCTCAATGGGGCCGGCGGCAGCAGCGCCGACCCCATTGAGAACATATAGAAGACAAATCATTCTTCTCTGCCACAGCTGTAACAGCTGTGGCAGAGAAGAACGATGTTTGCCCATTGAATTCAATGGAGCCGGCAATACAGCCGCTCCATTGAAAGCAATGGGCTGCCGGCGTGCGCGGGGTGAATTGTCGGGAAGGGGTTAAATATATAAGCCCTTCCCTGCAATTCATCCTAAAATGTGTTAAAATAAAAAAAATTTGTATACTCACCTTTCCGCTGCAGCCGGAGTCTAGCCGCGGCCGCTGTCAGTTCTCCTGAACTGCTTCTCGGCACTATTCAGCCGGCGGGGCTTTAAAATCCCCACCTGCTGAATAATCTGCCTCTGATTGGTCACAGCCCTGAGCAATCAGAGGCCGGTTTCACTCACACACCCATTCATGAATTCATGAATGGGTGAGTGACTGCTGCCTCTCAGCACTGAGCCAATCAGGGGCAGGTCTGACTCACTTCCATTCATGAATTCATGAATGGGTGTGAGTGAGGCATGCCTCTGATTGGCTCAGCGCTGAGCCAATCAGGGGGCAGGTCTGACTCACACCCCCTTCACACCCACTGCAGGACGGCCACGCGGAGCTCTGGCTGCCGGGAGAAGGTGAGTATACAATTTTTTTTTATTTTAACACATTTTAGGATGAATTGCAGGGAAGGGCTTATATATTTAAGCCCTTACCGACAAGTCATCCCGGGCTCGCCCGCTGCGCATTGCTTTAAATGGAGGCGGCTCTATTGCCGTCTCCATTGAATGCAATGCGCTGGACAGCTCCGGCCCGTTTCTAATGAAACGCGGCTAGGAGCAGATTTTCGGGCGATTTGCGGGCGACTTGCGCGCACCGGTCACGCGATTTGCGGATGCGCATCCGTCATGCGATCCGCAAATCGCGCGAAAAAACGCCCGTCTGCCTAAGGCCTAAGATTGTAAAGGCCCATTTAGACACAACAATTATCTCTCAAAAATCTTTTAAGCGATTTTTGAGCGATACTCGTTATGTAATATTTGCGCATGGTGATCGCTCAAATGTGGAGGATGAAGAAGACAAGCGGGGTAGCCCTGTTTGTTTTCTGCATCCAGCTGTTTTCTGCATGGAGCACCCGGCTGTTATACAGCCAAGCGTTCCGAGCGGGGTATGGAGAACAGAGCTGGACCGCTCTGTTCTTCATACCCCGCCTGTCATCAGGGAGCTGGATACAGCTGAAACAATAGTATCAGCTGTATCCCGCTGTGAATTCCTGATTATTGATCGCTGATCTTTCAGCATGCTAAAAGGCTTAACGAAAACTGCACGATGTCAGTGCAACTAGACACGATTATCGCTCAAAAGATGGCTTTGAGCGATTTTTGAGCGATAATCGTTGTGTCTAAATGGGCCCTTATGCAGGGGTTTTATGGGTCTTAGATAGTTTTATACACCAGTGTTTAGGACTAGTGTTCAACCTGAAACTGGTTCAGTTCGCTCAACATTAGTTTTCACTAATCAGTAGTTTCATACGAGACCATGCAGTGGATATAAAAAGTCTACACACCATTGTTAAAATATAAACGTCTTTATTATGTTCCATGGTGTTTGTAATGCCTTGGAAAATTTTTGGTCCCCATTTCTTGACTGACACCTTTTAACAATGAAATCCCTTTATGGATCATGGCTTTTGCTGAAAATGCAACAAAGAAAATCCTACTAGAACAGCCCAACTTTATATGGAGCAAATCAAAATCACAGTTAAAATATGATTGGCTAATTCTGAACACAACCACATCCCCAAATATAAGAGGGTGTTCACACTTATGCAACCACGTAATTTTAGTTTTGTTATTTCTATGTATCCACCTTAAAAGATCTCAGTTTCTTTTCAATGGAATTATGAATCCCGAGCGACGGACCCCGGCTGATCAACTATTGATGACCTATCCTGATGATAGGTCATCAATAGTATTTCACTGGAAAACCCCTTAAGGGTTGAGTCCGATGAGCACATTTTTTACACATGTATAGATGCGGGGGAAAAATTGCACATTACATGTAGAAAAAAATCGTGTTATTGAGTGTATTTGCACTCACATGTCCTATCTTTTACAGGAGTGAATTTTAAGCTCTTGTAAAAAACGGACATGTGACCTCATTCATTGGAAAGCATTGGTTCTAATAGATCCGTTTTGAAAACGTACTTATACATGCGTGAAAATTTCGCTTGTCTGACTGAGCCCTTAATTTAATATTTTTTAGACATATTTTTTTAAAGTTAAAAATGAAAAAATATTGAAAATTGCAAAAAACATTGTTTTCCAATTTTTACCACAAAACAATTTAACCCCCTAGTGATGAAGCCTGTTTGCTCCTTAATGACCAACTAATTTTTTCAGCTTTTTCATCTTGCATTCTAGGAGCCATGAATTTTTAATTTTTCTGTCGACATATAAAGCTTGTTTTTTGCAGGACAAGTTGTATTTTTTAGTGGCATCATTTCTGGGTACATATAAGGTATTACAAAACTTTTATTCATTTTTTTATGAATATTATATTTTTAAATGGTACTATTTTGGAGTACATATAATAAATTACTTTTTTTGGGTGAGTGGATATTTTGAAAAAAAAATTCAGTCAATGTTTTTTTGAATTTCAGTTTTACTGCTTTCAGTATGCAGAATAAATAATGTGATTTTTTTTATAAGTAATGTGAACATATTCTCTGGGAAAGCACGATTCCAGCATAAACTAAGTTTATAGAATTTTTTTATGTTTTACTATACTTGTACACTAAAAACACTTTTTCTTTTTAAAGGATTGGCTTTTGTATTGCTGCCTTTCAAGAGCCATCACATTTTTATTTTTCCATCAACTGAGTTCTATGAGAGCTTGTTTTTTGCAGGATGAGCTCTAGTATTCGTTTATCCCATTTTTGAGAACATATAACATTTTGATCACTTTTAATTCCATTTTTTCTAGAGGCAAGATTAACAGAATCTGGGATTTTTTGTTATTTTTAAAGACATTCACCTTGCAGTATTAAAATTATGTTAAATTAACTCCATGGGTCAGTACAACTATGCCAATACCAAATTTATATAGTTTTTTTAAATGTGCACCTTCTTCTTATTTAAAAAAAGATGTGTTTTTCCTATTGAGGCATTCAAAGATCCCTAACACTTTTTCTTCCTGTGCTTTGTGGGGGAGGGGGTGGTGGGGTAGCGGGGGTTACAAGATGAGTTGTACTTTTTGATTGTACCATTTGCTGATCCATATGACTTTTGATCACTTTCTGTTCCATTTTTTGCAAGGTGAAATATATAAAATTAGCTATTTTCACCATGATTTTTTTCATTACTTAAACTATGTGGGTTAACCCCTTGAGTGGCGGGTTTCCTACCACCCTGTCGTGCCCACCAGGGCAGGTTTTTTAAAATGGTCTAATCATTGAATTTCAACTAATTTTGCAGTTGCGTCTCAAGAGCCATAACTTTTTCATTTTTCCATTGACATGGCCATATAAGGGCTTGTTTTTTGCGGGACAAGTTGTGATTTTTTAAACAGGGGGGAGGAAAAAAAGAAATGGGGAAAAAAGAAAAAAAGTGGCCATGTCATTAAGAAGTTAAATAATGTATTAACTTCCTTCTCTGGGTCATTACAACGCATGGATACCACATGTGTGATTGTATTTTTGATTTTTTTACAAAGTAAAGAGAGACAAGTGTTTTTATAATTTTTTAAATAATTTTTTTTCTTTTTTCTGGCACTTCCACGGGGACCCATCAGGACCCCTGATCACATTCCAGGGGTCCGATGGTGACAGCCCTTTACATGCTGCAGTGACAGCCCTTTACATGCTGCAGTCACATAGACTGCCGCATGTAAAGGGTTAACACAGCAGAGATCGGAGGTTTTCTCTCATCTCTGCTGTAAGAGCAGGTACCTAGCTGTCCTCTCACAGCCAAGCACCAGCTCTCCCTGCCAAGGAGACCGTTGGCTTGCTTCTGACAAGCCGATGGTCTCTATGGCAAACTGTAAACAAAGCAGGAGATTGCCGGCATATCGGCAATATCTTCTGCTGGATTTTCAAAGCCCTTGCTTTGTTCTCTGTGGGTCTGTGCAGGCAGAGCACACTGTCACAGCTTGTGGCATTGTGCTCTACAGCTCCCATAGTGATACATAGCCCGGAAATCTTCCGGGCTATGTCGCTATGAGCAGTGGAGCTCGTCCCGGAAAATTTCCGGGCGTGCCACTCAAGGGGTTAAACAATTTATTAACTTTACATGGGTCATTACAAATTTGTAGGGATTTTTTTTCTGTATTTTGTCCCACTGGACGACTTGAAGCTCACAACTTTTGTTCATTCATACAGTTCATTACAATACTTCAGTATTGCAGTGTATTAGATTTCCTGTGAAGCTCAGCAAGAGGCTGAGGCTCATAGGCCACTCTGGATGGCAGATACTGATGCCATCTTTAAGCGTCCAGATGCCACAGCAGCCCATTTGGGCTCCATGATCACATTTATCACATTGACTATGGCAAGTAAAAGTTTAAACGACTGGATTCAGTGGTTTCTCCAGTCCTCGTCATTACAGCTGGAGCCCGACTGTTTCCAGACAGTTGAGCCCCCATTCCCCCTGATATGAGAGATCTGTGCCAGGATTCTAATGAAGTAAAAAGGAGTATGCATCAGAATGGAGCACCTCAAGGCTTCCATAAAAAAGGCACATGAGCAGTTGTTAAGGGTTTGACTAATTTGGAAAGGCATGCTTTTGAGAAGGATGTTATGGTTACCACAACCACTTGCTAAGACCCCAGATCGCTAAAAAATATATTACTATTGATTACAAGAGATTGTAAAACTCCCATCAAGTGATCATATGAAATTCATCCATTCGTAGTCAAAGCCCCCTAATCTCACTGTAATTACTGTAGGACAATTCTGCTCCTTAGCATATTAACAACACAATATATTAAGGAGACAGATAATTAAGTGTGAAAAAACACAAAAGCTTTTTTAAAAAATATTTCCCAACTAACTCAGGATGTATAAACTGGTAGTGTGGGTGGTAGGTGGGCTCCTTACTAGAGATGAGCGAGCATACTCGGCCACGCCCCTTTTTCGCCCGAGTACCGCGATTTTCGAGTACTTCCGTACTCGGGCAAAAAGATTCGGAGGGCGCCGTGGGTGAGTAGGGGGTTGCAGCAGGGAGTGGGGGGCGGGGGGAGAGGGAGAGAGAGAGGGCTCCCCCCTGTTCCCCGCTGCTACCCCCCGCGCCGCCACGTTTCCCCCGGCGCCCCCCGAATCTTTTCACCCGAGTACTGAAGTACTCGAAAATCGCGGTGCTCGATCGAGTAATTACTCGAAACGAGTACGTTCGCTCATCTCTACTCCTTACATCTGTAATGCCCCTACTTCTCTGCACTGGTGAAGAGAAAATCTGGCTGACAATTTAAATACTAGAATTATTGTAAAAGTCAACACATTTTATTGTACTTTTACCACTATATTTATGCAGTTATTAAGATAAACAAAGGCAATTGGATCTTTGGTACTTAGCCATGTAGTAGTTGTAGTTTGTATTTTAACTCTTTCTGTGTAGACTATTTACATGTTTCCACAATATTTTGTCTATAATACAGTGTATCCATGTTCAGAATGAGAATAATTAATGTTTTATATAAATATTAATGTATTTTGGTGTTACTGTATATGGACTTATTTGCCAATTATCTCTCATAACAGCTGCACGCACACCCATAATAATCTAATTGAAATGAAAGCAGCTGCACAGTGACATTAAAGCAATTAAATCAGTTTTCCAATCTATTCTAATTGTAATTAATATGTATTTTGAAATATCTTATAATAAGCTTTGTAATTTTTGTTTTGGGGGACTGATAAATACACCCTTCCAAAAATAAAAATCCACAGAAATTCTAGATCTTGTGAGATCAAAGCCATAACTAAATCACACATTTATGAGCTTTCTCAAAGCATGTATTTATTGCTCCTGAATATGTTAATAGTAGATAATAGCATGTCTATAATAAAACAATATTGCCCAGTGGCGGTACTGTAAACTTAAAAGAACTGTTCTAATAAAATTGTACACTTTTAATAGTATACTATGTTTCATAAGGTTGAAAGAAAGTTGAAGTTCAGTTGTAAAACACATTCAAACTATGTTCACACTTGCATTTTTTTTTCTGTCCTGCTGTTCCGTTATGGGAGGAGCTAAATAGAAAGAAAACGCTTTTGCGTCCAGTTCAAAGAAGGTACCAACATGCTTCAATGTAAAATGAAAGCAAAAGGAAGGCTATCAGTTTGCTTTCGTTTTTCATTTCTACTTCCCTTTCGTTTAGCTGCTCCCACAATAGAACAATTAGACGGAAACAAAAACGCTAGTGTGAACTTGGCCTAAACATGTTACACGTTATAATACACCCACTCCCTGTAAAATTACCTATTAAAACATAGCCTTATTTTACTGATTGAAATTGTTATACAGAGCAGATAGCATTAAAAAGAAATACAATAATATTATTATCCCCAAATCACCTTATTAGCACAAAACACCTGGTATGAATCTATTTCACTAATGAGGAGTCACTAACAATATTCAAAATTGAAAAAGGCGAAAGGAGCAGCAAGATCAACCCCCACCCCCCACCCCACCCGCAAAACACCCCTCCCCCCCCCCCCCCCCAGCTTTCACAGGGTGCCGGTACAGAGATGATATTGTCAATGGGGACTCCTCTATATAAAAATCAAGATAGCAACAAACTAACTCAACAAATAGGACTCATATTAATGATCCTGGATAAAGATATATTAAAGGAGGGAGCTAAAAACTCATACATTGGACTTGCCAGACTCAAACTGGCTAAATCCCTAACTCCAGCCACCCTTCCATAATGAAAATTGAAAATAAAGACAACCATATTAGAAGGCATAAGAAATAAAAAAATGTAAATGACATGGCTACAACAGCCATAATCATGATCATGACAATCGAAGATAAACAAAGGTAGGAGGACATTAAATCACAGTCAGAGGCTATCAGACATGCAAATGATGCAACTATAATGGAATATATAGCAAACCAGCCTTAGCCATCATAGAAGGCTATTAATAGCAATCACAGATGTAAAAAGGTGCCAAAAATAGTCAAACAAACCCTCCAAATCAATAACAATCCATAGAGATGACAAGGTTAGATATTGCTGGCTCACATAAGTTACTAAGCATGTACAGGAACTCAGATTTAAAGAAACGAAGCAAAGGACAATGTTAGGATAATTGGGGGGGTATATGGTCCTCTAAAACAAATATAAATAAATGCTGATGGGGAATATATCTGATGATAGACGTCATATGATTGCAGTCCATTGAAAATACTCTGAGTGATAATGACTATTTGGGGTATATCAACCAGTCCTGGGATATGTTCACATGAGCTACATGAGCTACAACTGAGGTTGTTTCTGTGCTTGCATATTACCTCATTCACATATGTGATCTTACCCTTCCCAATTCTGAAGATGACTATATAATATATATATAAAGCATGAGTCGTACCTATAGAGCCTAGGATGGGATCAATTCTCAACCCAAAGAGAAACTTTTGTAAAGGCTTTCTGAATCTCCGATGAAGGAATCTATTGCTGTCATTGGCACTAAAGTACGGAGCCATAGCAGTAAAACTGATTTAGCATCTACAAGGGGCATTCAACTTCATATGCATGAGCTGAGATGTGCATTAACCTACTTATTAATCATTTCAGCTAACTGCTTGTAGAGTACTTCACTGTTGTGTGTAGGAGCTGTGATTCACCATTTGACACTACTAAATTAATGAGCATTCTGCTTCCTATACAACAGAACCAGTGGGTGAGTTTAGATCTTTGCTATTAACCTGAACACTCGTCAAGATAGGAATTTTTGTTTGGTGAAAAAATGTCTTGATATACTTTGAATGCGAGTTTGCATGAGACACATAAGGAGAAAATAGCATTCGCCTTACATACAGTATTCGCTGACAGTGATAAAGGAAAAATAAAGTTCATGATCATCATTGTCACCATCACGATGTTGAACTGCTGAAAATGAACGTTGCTTAGAAATTCTAAGTAACACTTGTGAAACAAAGGCGCTGAGGGTAGGATGAGGCAAAGTAGTAGCTGGAAATTCGTACCAGCTTTCGGGCAATTCCAGACAATTGTATGTGCAGTTGCGCAGTCAATGAGGTTTGATGAGATAGATTTACGAGTGTATCAGCAGATAGTACTGTACTTTTTGCGCACACAGGGTCAGATGACATGTGTGCGCAACACAACGCTTCCGTAATTTAAAAGGCTATTTAGCCTTATGAGGTCCAGATGTGTTCTTTTTCCCACATAATTGTGCAGTGCATTGCACATTTACGCGCATATTGATTGCATGTTTGCGCACCTTTCATAGGCCTCTATGGGGCCTTCGGTGCGCAAGTATGCAAGAAAATAGAGCAGGACATAGTTGTTTGCTCGTGCATGAAATGTTCAGTGAGAATGAATCCATTGACATCAATGGATCCTATATTCGTCGCATTGTGCGCATATATTTTACACGTGCAAAACACGCATAAATATGGTCGTCTGAAGTCACCATTAATGTGAAATCAAAATTGCAAAGAATATTGGAATGAATTTTGAATGTACACTTAAGGCTGCTCTCTCATGGCCCGCTTTTTACAGCGTTTAGTGCGATGTTTCAAACGCTGTAAAACGCTCCCATTGATTTCAATGGGGACTTGCAGACTAGCCTTCCAGCACTGTCTGCTCTATTTTCGTGAAAATGTTCTCGCTTTTTAAAGAACCTTATCACCAATCACAGTGATAGGGTGCATAAAAAAATACTATCGCATGCTGTACAATGCATTTGAAAACGCTGAGATTTTCGGACGTGGCATTTTGCTAATGCCTGTGTGAGAGCAGCCTAAGGCTTCTTCAGACGACTATATAAGCACGCAAATATATTTGCAATATACAGAGAATAGAAGCCATTGATATCAAAGGGCTCTTTACCATGAATGTGAAGCCTATGGGAGGTGCGCAAATCCATATGCATGTAAATGCACAATACGCTATGCAAGTCTTTATAAAGAGAACACATTCAAATCTCATTACACTAAATAGTGTTTTTAAAAAAGAGTGAATTTACCAATAATTTAAAAAGATTGTGTAAATTATTTTAAAGGTACAGTGGATGTAAAAAGTCTCCCCCAACCCGTACCTCCCTCCCCCTCCCTCCCCCCCCCACCTCTGTTAAAATGCCAGGTTTTTGTCAAGTTAAACAATCCAACAAAGATGAATCATTTCAGATTTATTTCCACATTCATTGATTTACCCTTTGACTTTATGACAGCATGTAATCTTTTTGGATGGATCAGCATGGCACATCTTGACTTGGCAATCTTTGCCCACTCTTCCTTGCAAAAGTGATCCAAATCTATCAGATTGTGAGGCTATCTCGTATGTACTGCGCTCTTCAGGTCAACTCACAGAGTTTTAATGGTATTTAGATCTGGGCTCTGGCTGGGCCATTCCAAAACTGTGACCTTCTTGTGACGCAATTCTTTGGGTTGCTTTGGAGGTATGCATTAGATTATGGCTGAAAAGTGAAATTCCTCTTCATCTTCAGCTTTTTAGCAGAGGCCTGAAGGTTTTGGGCCAAAATGGACTGATATTTGGAGCTGTTCTTAATTCCCTCAACCGTGATAAAAGTTCCAGTTCCAGCAGCAGAAAAACATCCCCAGAGCATAATGTTGCCTCTACCATCTTCACTGTGGATATGGTGTTCTTTTAGTGCTACCCATTGTTGGCTTTGCACCAAACATAGCTTTTGGAATTATGGACAAAAAGTTCAACCTTGGTCTCATCCGACCATAACACGTTCTCCCTTATACTTTTGGCAAACTTGATGTAGGTTTTGGCAAAACATAGCCTTGGCTGTTTTTTTTTTGTTAGAAAGGGCTTCCATCCTACCACTTTACCCCACAGCCCAGACATCTGAAGAATACGGGATATGGTTGTCATATGCACTAGACAACAAGTACTTGCCAAAAATTCCTGCAGCTCCTTTAATGTTGCTGCAAGCCTCTTGTCAGCCTCCCGGACCAATTTTCCTCTGGTCATTTTTGAGGGACGTCCAGTTCTTGGTAATGTCATGGTTGTGCTAGACTTAATCCACTTCTTGGTGACCATCTTCACTATGTTCCATGGTACATGTAATGCCTTTTTTTACCTTTCTCCTGACTGATACCTTTCATCAGTCAGATCCCTTTGATGTGTGGTAAGCTCTTTACAGATCGTGGCTTTTGCTGAAAAAAACAACTAAGAAAATGTCAGGATAATCGTCTTAGAATAGCTGAACTTTATATGGGGTAAATCAGAATCACTGTAAATAATGGCAGCCATTAAACATGAGTTTAATTGATTGGCTAATTCTGAACACAATATCATCCCCAAATATAAGAGGGTTTTCACACATATGCAACCACATTATTTTAGCTTTGTTATTTTTATTTTTCCATCCTAAATGATTTCAGATTGTTTTCCTATGGAATTCTACAGATAATGGGTCACATTGAAGGTGGAAATACATCCGAAATGATTCATTTTTGTTGGATTTTTTAACATGACAAAAACCTGGCATTTTAACAGGAGTGTGTAGATTTTTCTATCCACTGTATATAAGCACACAGTGTTTTATTATATCTATCAACAATTGCACGGGACACGTCGGCTAATGAGCCTGCATACTGCATGTTCTATTTACTAGAGGCATTAGCATTGACAGTATATCTGTTTCTTTGCAACTTTCACACTGCAATAGGAACTTTAACCTTGTTACATTTTATACCTCTGGGAAGTTATTATTACTCTTATTTTTCCCCTGACAGCCCTCAAAGACTGTAAACTGGCACTTCTGCTCCATCTGTGCACTATCACAGTAGCTCTAAGTATGTGAAAAGAAGCTGAAAAGGGATGCTGAAAGTGGTATAAGCAATCAGTGCATATAAATGATGACTCTAATTTCCAATGTGCTAGGAAACCAACATTCAGCTGTGGGCTATAGGAAAACTTATAAGATACAAGGTAGCTGAATCTATCCATTACACTATTTTTGTTTCAAAATATATTATTGGACTACTTGCGTTTTAACATATTGGAAAGCTTTAATAAATTCCCCATGCTGTGGAGTTATCTAAAAAACATTGAAATAAACTAAACATTTAGAATCCACACCTTTTGTCAAAGCATACTATGTTAGTCAGAAAACTTTTTTTCCTCCCTCTTCCCTTCCCTCTCCCAATCCCTCCTCTCCCCTATTTTAATATGTAATAAATGCGCTATAAATCCCATTTCCCTCTTCCCTCCCCTGTCTTTTCCCACTGGGCTTCAATCTCTGGTTATGTCCTTCCTGGCTTCTCTTTCTCTGTTTTTTTCCCCTTTAAGTGTTTTAGAGAGTCTAGTGATCATTCCTGGTCTGGTTCCTCATATGCTGAGAAGTCGGTTAAGGCCAGGTATTACTACGAAAGCGGCCTATGGTTGCCAGGTTTTGAGGAATAGCTCCATGTTATCTTCCCTCATGGCCAACAGTTTTTCGTACAACATCATTCTCGATACTCTTGTAAGAAAGAGTAAAGTGAAAGAGTGGGTAACAGCCATTGGGAAGCGATGTATATTCTAGCAGTCATGCAGATATGCTATGAAAGTTTATGTTGTTGGTTATTGAAGCCCAGGGGTTTGTCTGCTAAGAGACAAGTCAACGGAGAAAGGGGGAATGTTTTACCCAGGACTTTAGATATAAGCTTAGTCACTCATCTCCAGAGAGACCTCAGCACTGAGCACATCCACCACATATGGGCTTTCGATCCCAAGCTATTACGATGGAGCGATTACATTGTATATATCACCAAAGGAATTCTTAAACACAAAGGGTACCACCAAATTTTGCAGGAAAAAAACTGATTGGCTGTGGATTCAATATGCAGCTAGGTAATTAAGAAAGCATCTCAAAGCTTTGCTAGAAATACCTGGTGAAGAAAGAAAAAGAGAATACACTGAAAATAATGGAATGACCACCACAATCACTTGTTCTAAACCCAATCAAACTTTTTTGGGGAAGAACAAAATATGGTCAATAGGATGTCTAGAGAAGTCAAAACTGTTTTAAAGACTAAGGGCTCAATCACACGGGCACATCGGCGCCCGTGTCTCTGCAGGAGGAAGACGGCCGTACCTCAAGACCTTAAGGCCTCATGTCCACGGGCAAAAGAAGAATTAATATCCGCAGCGGATTTTAACTCTTCTCCCGCACGCGGATCCGCACCCCATAGGGATGCATTGACCACCCGTGGGTAGATAAATACCCGCGGATGGTCAATAAAAGGGATTTTAAAAAAAAATGGAGCATGAAAAAATCTGGACCATGCTCCATTTTCCTGCGGGTCTCCCGCGGGGACGGCTCCCGCGGGCTTCTATTGAAGCCTATGGAAGCCGTCCGGATCCGCGGGAGACCTAAAATAGGAATTTAAAAGAATTAACTCACCCGCAGCGGACCGGGAAGGTCTTCTCTTCCTCACGGCCAGATCTTTCTTGCTTCGGCTCGGCGGATGTGCCCGGCTCATGCGCGCGGCACGTCGGCAATGTGCCGCCGGCGTGACGAGTTCATCCGCCGGCCGAAAAAGAAGATCCGGCCGTGAGGAAGAGAAGACCTTCCCGGTCCGCTGCGGGTGAGTTAATTCTTTTAAATTCCTATTTTAAGCGCTCATGTCCGTGGGGCAGGAGGGACCCGCTGCAGATTCTCCATGTAGAATCCGTAGCGGGCCTGATTTTCCCCGTGGACATGAGGCCTAAGGTGGTTTATTTGGGTAGAAAGAAAGTTTTGTTTTTTTTCAATAATAAAGATCTCTAATGACAATGGTTGTGTTCTGTTTGTTATACTCTCTAAATAAATACACTCATTATCAAAAAATCAAGCACCGAGGGGGAGTTGTCAGAATGGAATTACATTTTCAATGTATAATTGTAACGTTGATATAAGTAAATGTTTACAATATCAGAGTAAAAGGATAATGTATTACAGAAGGTGAACACTTGAAGGGAGGCTCTAGTACGGTGTTAGTCTGTCTTTAGCTTAGATGCAAAATGTGATACAAGTGGGCATAGAGGCATACAGGTTCTATATGGTATCCTGGGGTGTATTGGTCCACACTTGCAGTAACTTGGCCTTTAGATTGTGCAAACTTGTAGGCAGCCAATGTTGGCATCCCAGATGGTCCCATACATATTTTATCGACAATAAATCTGCTTACAGGGCAGGCCATGGAAGTGTGGCAATGTTGTGGAGGCATTCCTGTGACAAAAGTGCATATGAAAGGAGCTAAAGCACTCAGTTACTTGTAGACTTAGTGGAATACCCAGTTATACAATGTTTCACCTCCATGAGGTCAAAATTTTATACACAGGATAGCAAAACTCCACTGGAATTGCCACTGACTGAGTGGTGTCTAATTGTTCATATTGACTACTAGTTCTGTTTGAGATGGATTAGACAAGCCCATTTAGAGATTTGCCCCTCCCATTATAGTATTTGTAGACTTTTTGATAGTGTTTTAGGCATTTCTAATTTGTCGAAACAAATCACAAGAGCAAAGCGAATTCAAAAGAACAGTTGACTACATACACTCACAGTATTAAAAAAAGTTCATGCTTATTGTTCTTGCTTATCTGTGACATTTTTATTAGTTTTTGTACATTTGAAAGGCTATAAATAATATAAAAAAGCATCACACTTTCTGTCCTTCCCACAAGCATTGGTGGCCATTTGTGATGTTGTACTGAAAAGCAACATTTCTGGTAAATTATAAAAATATCTTTTGCCTCCCATTTACTATGCATTTTATTTTCTGAAATGTATTTCATTACTAGATAAAGAATATATGAAACACTTATTACACATGGAATCAGTGTCTTTCTCGCTTCTTTTTTTAATGACGTACCTGTTCTGGACCAAATGGATATCTGAATTATCTTATAATGCGTGATTTCTGCTTGCTTATTTACCTGTCAAGGGAGTTTTATTTCATCATGTGCAAATATGAGCGGTGAAAGGTTCAAGGAATTGCTGGAGGAGAGTTCCTTGCTGTAAAATGTAGGCTGACTGCTTTGCTTATTTCTTTGTTCACAGGGCAAGAACACATTTTAACACTTCCATATTTTGCCTTCAGTTCCCATAACAAGACTTGTCTAAAAGACTTTTTCATAGTTTATTAGTTAGAAAAGTACCTGATTCCTTTAGAATAATGTAGCAAATTAATATCTTCATGCTGGCTCCAACTTAAACACACATGTCATAATCATATTGAACAGCTTGTAAATCTACTCACGGCGCAAATAAAGAAAGATTTGAAAACAGTTTTGCTAATGTCTAATTCTATTTTAAAATAATTTAACCCTTTCCAATCCAATTTGTATCCTGGCTTTCCTAGGGGCTTACTCTTTTTCTGCCATTATAAAATGGCGCTATCTGCTGGCTAAAGCCAGTACTGCATGAGGTGACACCCTGGATAGGCTCCAACAGCAGAGAGGCTGGCAATATACAGTAAGAGTACCCCGACGGATGTCTTCCAACATCGGAGCTGTACAGCCTTAAATCATAATGTCTTTAGACGTCAGACAGTGGATTTGAAAGGGTTAAGCATCTTTTAAAATATGCAATAAGTGTTTCAATGGTGGAGGTCCAACCGCTAAAACCCCCACCAATCCCGAGAATGATCGTGGTCTTTTAAGTTTAAAGGGAGCCTGTCCTCAAACCAAACCACTGGTAGTGTTAAACCAAGTCAGATATATACACTGCAGGCATGTATTGGGCTCTGGTCCCTCTCCGCCTGGATGACCTAAAATGACAGCTCTCTCCCTGTTTGTATATCCCATTCTAGGTGATGTGGGCAGGGAGATTCTGGGGCAGCACCACTTCTATGACTCCAAGGTCTACTCTCAAAGGATTTTCAAAGTATATATATCCTGAAATGCCACCACATTTTTTTTTTGAAAATCAGTTTTATTAGATTTTTTTTGTTGCATTATAAAAACATACATGTAACTTGGCATATATAAGAATCAGTTTGAAGCCTAGTCCCACTGGGCTAGGAGCTGTATGGCAGCCATAACAAATAACAACTGTAAATAAACATAATGTTTAGCACCATCTTTTACCCTTACGCCGGGTATTCTAATGTCTCTCGTATATAGTTCTTGGTGCATATTAGACTGTTAGGCAAGATAGTGGGGGGGGGGGGCGGGAGGGTACGTGGGAGTGGAGGGGACCGCGGGGATGGGGTAGACAGGAGCGGGTAAGGGATGTGGGAGGAGTGGGGTGATTGGCATCAGAGTTTTTTGCTTGGTTGTCTGTTCTGTGGGACTCTTGGTGCTTCCTGTAAGCAGTCTTAGCTCGGCAATCAGATCATCTCTTCTATACATCAGATCTCTCTATAGGTGCATTTTGGTTTGTTTGCTTATGTTAGTTCATCTGTATGTGTATGGGGTAATCCGTCTGGGGGGGGGTCCTCTGAGAAGGTACAGCACAAACCATCTTCATATGTCCCTCATCAATCCCTCCACACCAGGGCCTTCCACGGGCTCCACCTCTGGATAAATTCGTCATGTTTTCCTCTTCCCCAGCTTGCTAGTTCTTCTATGTTGCAGATTAGGTCAACTTTTTCCCTCCACTGATTCAGTGAGGGGGGAAACTCCTTTAGCCACAATAGGGGGATCAGAGCCTTTGCTGCATCAATGGTTAGGGCGACTAGTTTGTTCCTCATAGGATGGAAGGCTGCAGAGGGTCTCCAGAGAAAGATCAGATCAGCACTGAGTTTTAAGTTTGAAGATATACCTTTTAGTATTTTTTCTACTCCCTTCCAGAATGGGATAATAAGAGGGCATTCCCACCATATATGGAGGTATGAGCCCACTCCCTGATTGCACCTCCAGCATTTGTCTTGGGTGGCTAGTTTATAGGCGGCTAACCATTGGGGGTTTTTATACCACCGTACCAAGAGCTTATAGTGGCATTCTTGCATTAGTACACATAGGGAAAGGCCAAATGCCATGTTTAATATAAGTTTTACTTCCGCTGGGGAAAGTGATATATTTAGTTCCTTTTCCCATGATGCTAAGAATGCAGTCTTGGTGGCTGTGGCTGGGGAGATAAACTTTCTCCTTAAATTAGAAATTTTTCTTGGTACAGTGGACCCCTCGCCCAGGATCTTTTCGAAGGGGGTTTTAGGTCTTGTAGATTTGTAAGTATTCAGGAATTTCCCTATAGAGCTGATTATGTGGGCTGTCTGTAGGTAGGAGAATTTGTGATTGGAAAGTAGGTTCTGGAGGATCTCTTCAGGTTTTTTGTGAGCTTGAAGTTGTATCTCCTCCACTTTCCTTGTGGAAAAGCTTTTCCAAAGGCTCTCCGTTGCAGGGTCTGGGGGGACCCCTATCAACTTATGTAAGACTCTCAGTGGGGAGAGCAGGGAGGGTGTAGGAGCTAGGGAATCCCTAAGGTCGTCCCAGGCCTCGCAGGGGCCCCCAAGGAGGGGATTGAAGTTTGTTGCTTTATATTTGGATTTCGTGGGGTACCATAAGTCCTCCATTATAGATGGGCCGTGTGATTTCTCTGCAAGGTTAAATAGCAGACAATCTTTCATAGGGTGAGCCAGCTCCATCCAGTAGCTTAACTGGGTTGCCTTATGGTATTCCCTTACGCAGGGTAAGTCAATTCCTCCTTCCGATCATCGCTTTACCATCAGACTATATGCCAAGCGCGGTCTCCTCTGTCTCCAAACATAGCTGGAGAAAGCTCTCCTTATGCTTTTTAAAGAAGGTTCTAGGTAGAGAAATCGGGATCATGCGTATTTTGTACAAGATTATTGGTAAAACGTATGATTTTATAATGTTTTTTCTACCGAACCACAATAAAAAAGGGAGGTCATAGGCGGATAACTTGCTTTTTATGTGTGATATGAGAGTGCCACCACATTTTTTACAATAAAGTATACATGCCTGCAATTTACTGTCCCAGGTTCATGTTGTCCATGGTTCCGACAGTATTTTTATATCAGAAGTTTATCATTATATGTGAACTTCACCTTAATAGGAAATGCTTTGACTAACGTACTAATATTTTAATTTAATAACTCCAAAAATATATATTGTATATATTACTCTAATGTAACACAATTACTAAATAGGAAAAAATATATTTTACTGTAATTTATTTATTATCACTGAAAGACAGCAGGATTCTTCAATGTAAGTTCAAAACAACTGCCTAACTAATTCTTAGATTTATGTTATATAAGAGTGTCAAAATGATATATAAGCACCATCAGCAATCTATAACTATTTCCAATTCTGCTTTCATCTCAGACTACAAGTTTAGGGGACAAATGTAAGAATAGATTGGATTACAACCCTACAGCCTCCATTAGTAAAATGATACTGTAGCCTAAAGGTAGACTTCACAACGGAGCATTAATAATATGAGAAAACTATTCCTTCCTCTATGGCCTGACACCTACACCTTCAGCAGATGGAATGAACCAGTATTTAAACACATATATGTATCAATAGATTTCTTATACACAACCTTAATATAGGTACGACCATTCTGGTAACACAACATAAGGACACTTACTCATCATTTGTCAGGGTTACAAACCTGAATTTTGATTTAGTCTAGACAACGTATCCAAAAATCATGGACAGCCAAAATGTTTGCAGACATATTGGAAAACCATACTGAAGATTATAAGTGATATATGCCTATAGATCAGATAATGATATGAACTCATTACCAACATTTGCTGTGAATGATGACAAATTACAGTCAAAATATCCTGCCCAAGTACCACCAGCCTCAAAGAAATCATGGACATATCTATTTTTTAAGACACTGAAGAAAAGTGCCCTATTTTTATGGACTGTCTAAGAAGTTCTGTACGGTTGGCCACGCTGTTATTTGTATCTGCAGCTTATTTAACTAACTTATTAAATGCTTATATTTGCTAGCTTGTTGTAACGTTACTCCTATGCCCCACGTGGAGTACTATCTAATCTATCTTCTGTTTGAATAATCCTTCATTTTATTTTGCTATGGTTTATCCTTATAAACCAGAATTGATGGTCACTTGAAAGGTAAATCATGCAAAGTAACTTACTTGGCCTGAGATGGCTGAGGAACCAAATCTTCTACCTTATGGCCCATTTACACGGTACGAAGCTCACTCCTGAACCGTTACAGACAGGCGAGTATTGCTGGATTGCTCACAGTGCGGCCAGCAGGGAGGCGGTGTGGCTGGGGAAGATTTCACTCCTCGCTCTCCCCCACCCCTCTCCATTCACTGTAAGCAGCGGCCGTTCAGAACTGAACGACGGCTGTTTACACTGAAAGGCTAGTTGTTCAGTTATCTACCAGCAGACGTTAAACAACCGAACGATAATTATAATCATCCAATGTAAAAGGGCCTTTAGTAAAGTCTGCTTAAAAATTATACAAAATAATGTGACTAGACATCCCGATTTAGGTGGGACAGTTCAGCTTAGAGACCTTGTGTTCTGCTTTTCCCTGGGACCCCAGCGGAACAGCCAATAACTCAATGGGGTTATTTGTATGGAAAAAGACATATATATTAAACAGCATCTGTTAAAAGTTCGAGATACAATAGGTCTTATGATTGAGGACACTGAAATGTCCAGCCTTCTTTCACATGTGAGGTGCCTGACACTCGTTCCGTGTATACTCGCTCCTGTGCTGTTATACAGGAGCGAGTTTTCCTGGATCGCTCAGAGCGCAGGCAGCAGGGAGGCGGGGGTGCTGGAGGAGAGTCTCTTCCTGCTCTCCACCTGCCCCTCTCCATTCACTGTAAGCAGCGTCTGTTTAGTACTGAATGGCTGCTGTTTACACTGCACAATCGTCATTCAGGATTTTAGGCTGCTTAAAAGTGAGCGACTGAATGATTCTCATCCAGTCATTCACTTTCTGCAAGCTTTTACACGGGACGATTATCGTTCAAAACCCCGCGGGAGCCTGAACAACCAGAACAATAATCGTTCCATGTAAAAGGGCCTCCAGTACTGAAATATGCATAAAATACTGACAGGTTAGCCACATGCAGAATAACCCCATGCAATGTACATTCATAGCAAAAATTCAAAAAATCCAAATGCCTGCTTTATTAAATAAGTATATCTATATATATAATGATTAAACAAGTGTCTATGCAAATATATAGTACATATAACTATACACATATACACATGGTGGCTGAACCATCCAAAGAATATATTCACACAGACAGTCCTAGAGAGAATAGAGTATTGCACTACGAGGGAGATTATAGTTTGGAGAGTCTAATGCTTTCATGGGTCATTATAAGGGTTAAATGATTGCCCTGGTGAAAGCACGGGCACTACAGAATCTCTTCTAGCAGTTTCGGTGTCAGCATGCTGCCTGCTGTGGTGCGGTATATCAGCTCTGCAGACGCGCTGCATATGCTCTCACTACACTTTGCAAGGCAAATTCCATGCTTCAATGACAATGTGTCAGATCTCCTCAGTTGTTAAAATGGATGCCTGATAGAAAACCTTCCGGCTTTGGTTTATTTTCGCTTTTTCCTACAAACAAACCACCATCAATAATAATTTTCTATGAGGAAACTGGAAATCTTATGTATTTCCAGTTTCACTAAAATATAAACATTGAAATAATAATTTCACAAATGACTGCACAGTGACAAATACTGTGGAAGATGGAGAGATCTGACTCAGCAGACTGTAGGATTGAAGATGTATGGCTTTTTGCTGCTGAAAATAAACTTTGTTGACTGCTTTACTAAATCTCTATTTAAGAATTATGGGACAATGCATCGACTATTGAAGTGCACCTCCAATTATTTAGAGAACGATTAGAGAGCAGAAGTGTGCAGGATAATAGTTTTGAAATAATTTGCATTGTAGACTTTGTCGCTATATATTAGCATACAATGACTGTTGTTCGCACTAGGGGTTGCTCATTTTTATGCATTAAGAGGCCATCCTGCTCTGTCTCCTAGCTTCCCATCTCCAGTACCCTACACCCAGCACCAGAGGCGTAACTTGAAGCTCCTGGGCCCCAATGCAAAACCTATAACAGAGCCGCGAACTATAATGCTTTATTCATAGTACAGGGCTCCCTATATGGAGAAGGGAGGCCTTATGGGCCCCCTAAGGCTCCTGGGCCCGGGTGCAACCGCATCCCCTGCATCCTCTATAGTAACGCCCCTGCCCTGCACCCTGTATCCTACTGGACGCGGGAGCCTAGGAGACAGAACAGAACTAACTGTCTCCTAGTACATACATATGAGCAGCCCCAGGCACGGACCATGGCTGGACCAAGCTGCAATTTAGATACAGAATATACAATGCAAACCGTTTAGATAAATAATTATTGTGCACACTTCTGCACTATAATTCTATTGCCCTATATTAGAGCAAAAAAACATGGCTGTACGTGCAACTACGGAGTATTTAAACTCTGCACTATAGTGCGTGAGTTTGAATAAAAAAACGGAAAGCTAAGTCTAGTCCTATAATTCCCACACATAGTATTAACTACATGTGTGAAAGATAGGGCAAGGCCTATCTTTTCTCGCCCATACTATTGATAGGCGAGAATACCACTAGTGAAAACAAAACCATTGAAATCAATGGTTACATTTTGTCCCGTTATGCGGCCGTGATTAACACGGCCGCATAACGGGATTAAAACATGCCCATGTGAAGAAGCCCTTATTGTGGGTACACTTTACATAATTTATCTGGTTCTTTAAAATTTAAGGTGGCATTCTGGGGATGGGCGCTTTTGCCAGTTTACACCCATCCACTGGATAGGTGAAAACTGATTGATTATTGCGGGTTCAACCACTGGGACCCAACCAATCCCAAGAAAGGGAGTCATATTGCACCTTCTTTTGGTCACTGTTGAATCGCTAGTCCAACCACTATGATGTCATATTGAGTGAAGCACTGGCCGTGCATGTGCGATGCTGCTCCATTCATTTTAATGGGGCTGACAAAAATAGGCGAGTGCAAAACGCAATTTGACATCAAAGTAGTCAGCGCTGCAATCCAGCAGTGACCACAAGAGGGGAATATTGGACTCCACATTGTCAGTTATGGTGGGGGTTCCAGCAGTCAAACCTTCACAGATCAGTCAATTTTCACCTTTCTAGTGGGTGGGTGAAAACAGGGAAAAAAGCATTGTCTCCAACAGGTTACCACGGGAAGGGGTGAGTTCTCCTTCAATGGAAGTGTTCAAACAAAGGCTGGACAAATATCTGTCTGGGATGATTTAGTGAATCCTGCACTGAGCAGGGGGTTGGACCTGATGACCCTGGAGGTCCCTTCCAACTCTACCATTCTGGGATTCTATGATTCCAAATACCGCGAAATGGCCTATTCTTAGGATGATTGGTGAAGGTGCATGGAGCCAAACCGCCACTAATCTAACATTGATAACCTATCCTAGTATAGGGCATCAATTTTAAAGAGCCACATAACCCTTTTAACTTCCTCTAGCTCTGTGGCATATTTGTACCAGACAATAGACGAGTCGTTCTTCCAAACCACATGTATGGTGAAGTCATGGTATTGGTGTAGGAGATACTACCTCCTGCTGCAACAGGCAGGATCAGAGATAACTCTGATGCCAGTCATTTAACTCCATAGAAATGGCTGCATTTAAGGGATTTGACAAAGGGACTGACACCCATATTGACACGTCCACCACACTATTCTGTGCGAACGGGTTCTCATAGCAGAGCATGTTACCCTGACAAAAATAAAACACCCTACAAAGAAATCCAGAAGTATTGTGATGTATTATGTCAAAAGGTTATACAGTCTAGTCACCTCATGGGGCTGATAAAATAAAAATACTAAAAATAAAAATAGAAATTTTAAAAATATAAAAAAGAAGCACAAAAATACTAATTTTTCTCCATGAAAAAGTGCTATATGTTGTAAAAATTACAATAAAAAAACAAGACATAATTGGTATTGCAGTATCCCTACTGACCTGTACTATAAAGCTAATGCATTATTTACCCTGCTGAAATAAATGTGTCTGTAAGTATACTGTGCTGCAAACAGCGAGGCCACCATAACATCCAGGTTCTCTTTTAGGCCTTAGTCAGATGGGCGTTTTTTCGCGCGATTTGCGCATCGCATGTCGCATGCGCATGTGCAAATCGCGTGACCGGAGGCGAAAAATCGCGGGAAAAATCTGCACCTAGCCGCGTTAATCGTCGCAGCAAAACGCCCGTCTGACCGGAGAAAAATCGCCGTGCGCATCAAAATGCGCATGAAACTTAGACTGACCGGCAAAAAAAAAAGATTTTGGTGCGCACATAAAACGCCGAACGCAGATAGGCGCGATCTGCGAATCGTCGTGTCCTATAATTTATCGCATATCTGCATAAAAAGCGGACATGTGACCGATACCATAGCGAACCATTGGTTCTATATATGCGCGAATCGCATGCACAAATCGCGCGAAAAAACGCCCGTCTGACTAAGGCCTAAGGGGTACACATATTATGTGGTGAAAATATGTTCGGTGGGAATGAGCCATAACTGTATATACTGTATTTGTCAATATGCCAATTTTCATAAATATTTTATATGATTAAATTGTATTCTTTCAAAGGCTGACACAAATGCTGCATTTAATTTATGAGGGCATATGGGAAATTAAATAATGCTTTCATGTCATACGTCAATGAAGGATGATACATTCTGTTCAGCTCCCAGTGATTCATTGACACCAATTGTGAACAATCAGTTTGCCAAATAAAACTGGAAACTTATGCTCTAATTTCTGGCTAATAATGATATGCTACATTAGTTAGAGAATTACAATCAACATTTGTGCTTCTATCTGTCATATTGTGTTTTTCAAACCCTTATAAAATTCTTTATAGGCCTCACATGGAATACTGCGCACAGTTCTGGACACCGGTGCTCAGGAAAGATGTTGCAGTGCTTGAGGGGGTTCAGAGAAGGGCAACTAAACTAATACACGGAATGAGAGGGCTAGAATACCCAGAGAGGCTATCCAAATTGGGATTATTTACCCTGGAAAAAAGACGGATAAGGGGCGACCAAATAACCATGTATAAGTACATGAGGGGACAATACAAGGATCAATCCCATGATCTATTTATATGCAGGACTGCAACGATAACAAGAGGGCATCCGCTACGTCTAGAGAAACAAAGGTTTCTACACAGACATAGAAGGGGGTTCTTTGCTGTAAGAGCAGTGAGACTGTGGAACTCTGCCTGAGGACGTAGTGATGGCAAAATCTATAGAGGAGTTTAAGATGGGACTAGATGCCTTTCTAGAGTGCTATCATACCCTGTTCCCTGAAAATAAGACAGGTTCTAATATTACTTTTCGCTCAAAAAGATTTAACTTTTTTACATGTATAGCTGCCTGGACACTATTTAAATTCACTTTCTTTATTAACTGTAACTAGTTCTTATTTTTGGGATAGGGCTTATATTTCAAGCATCCTCAAAAATCCTGTAAAATCATGCTGCATCCTCAAAATTCATGAAAAATTTAGGGTAGGTCTTATTTTCGGGGAAACCAGGTGTTACAGGTCATAGACATTAATTAACCAGCGGGTAGGAACTTTCAAAACGTTGATCCAGGGATTATTCTGACTGCCATTATGGAGTTGGGAAGCAATTTTTTCCCCCAAATGGGCTTAATTGGTTTCTGCCTCATTTGGGTTTCTTTTTGTCTTCCTCTGGATCAACAAGGGGGGGGGGGGGGGAGACGGGCTGAACTAGATGGATATTGACTTCTTTCAGACTAACATACTGTGTTACTATATTTTTTTTACCTGAAATAGAGATACTGGTATTGTTTCTCTTATTCAGAATGCATTACCACTTTTTCATTTAGGAATTATGTTATTGTACAGCCCTCCAGGCATCCTCTCTACTTCCTTGAGCTAAACATACCATTTTATAACTCCCTAGACACTTCCCTACTGTTGGCATAGTTCATTGACCACTGTCCAATTGAGTTCATCCACTGCCCACTTTAAGTGACAGCAAAGCTATTCCATGGCCAGGAGTTTCCACTAACTCCTGCTCCCATAGAAGTCAATGGAAACTCCGGCAAAATGTGCACCCATCTCCTATCTTTTTTAGGTGCATGCTGTTTTGCGCTTCAAATTCCGCAGATATGAACGCTTCTAGAGAACCCATTGGTTAATTTAGAAGCTTGCATTATGCACGTGCAAAACACACACTTGTCTGAATGAGACCTAATGAACAACTAATTTTTTTGTTTTTTCATCGTCGCATTCCTATAATGTTTTAATTTTTCCACTGACATACCGTATTTCCCTGAAAATAAGTCACTGTTTTATATTAATTTTTGCCTCGAAAAGAGGCACAGTGTCTTATTTTGGGGGGGGGGTCTTATACTTCCCTAGCCGCCTGCATCTGTGTCCCTCGAGCTGGTCCAGTCCTCAGCGCTGACAGGATTCTCTTCTCCTGGTAACTGGGCTTTGAATACCCCACCTCCGTTGTGCACTGTGACTGGTTCATCGAGAGCCAGATCTGATTGGCTGGCGCTCGATCCAACCACAGCGCTTACCGGAGGTAGGGTATTCAAAGCCTAGTTACTGGGGGAAAAAAATCACACCTGCATGCTTTAAATTGTTTTGCGGATTCCCATGCATCCCAATGGGCAGCTTGATTTGCGGATCTCCCACGTGGGTTCCACAAATCAAATCCGCCCGTGGACATTTGGCCTTACTTGAATTAATACTGTGCCATGATAATAAATGTGCTTTATTTACAACAGAGAGCACATATACACTTTCTACTCAAACGAGTTACTGTTCCAGCATTTATTTACTAATTTATGAATTCAAATAAACTTAAAACATTATTTGCAAAAATACAGCGGCTATAGAACATTTTAAGCAGTGGCTAGCATAAACTGACTTAATTATCTAATGCTGGTGCGTGATGCAAATGTAAATGATCTTTTTACTGCCTAGTTTTAATTGTTATTATTTTTTATACATTCAGACAAATATACATGTAAGAAAATTCTAATGAATCATATTTAGAGGGTCAGCTCTATAAAGTACTGCATAATATTTATTAATTGCAGTCTTCGTTACTGTTCTTTACTCATGCTGAAAAAAACGGAATTACTAGAATCATGGGACATACT
Organism: Eleutherodactylus coqui; assembly: GCF_035609145.1. NCBI lineage: Eukaryota > Metazoa > Chordata > Amphibia > Anura > Eleutherodactylidae > Eleutherodactylus > Eleutherodactylus coqui. The sequence goes on along the minus strand of NC_089837.1, from coordinate 369,656,852 downwards.
AATGGGTTATTCTCCTAAATGCAAGTTTTTAAGATGCTCTCCACAATATAAGTCGATAAGGCCTCATGGCCACGGTTGGATCGAATTATGTGGGAGCCCGCAGCAGAATCTAACCCCGCCTGCAGCCGGGGACTGTGCATACCTGTCTGGGTCTTCACTGTGGATGTGTGCGGAAGCGCTGGCCGGCGTACTGTCGCCCATGAGCAGTAGAGTTTATCTTTCTTAAAACTCCTGCTTTCCCGTGGAATCCGCGGCCCATCTGCAGTGACAATAGCAGAAAGGCTGTGGATAGGACGGCTACCTTTGACTTTAATGGAAGTCATCTGTGCGAGAACCGCACTGAAATGAAGCATGCTGCAATTTGTTTTCCAGACCAAAAGGTCCGCAAATCAAATCCGCATGCTTTAATTCAGCTGCCCATGTTTTTTTTATGGGCGGCTTAAAGTGTGGATTCTGCAATTTAAGTCTGCCCGTGGACATTGGCCCTTATTGCATGCATATACAATACTACGAGCAGTATATTCTCTTTTACCTGCTTCATCTTGCATTTCGATCGGAAAGCAAGGCAAAATTATATGACTATGGATAAAACTAAATGAGAATTTGCCCAGGATTTCACTTAAAAAAAAACTTTAATGCATATTATTAGCAGCACTGCACCCTAAGTGTTGGTCGAGCTATGTTTGGATCAATGCTTAGCAACAGAAGGTGCACTTGTAAAGGGACAAATCCAGGCTACTAGGACTGTTAGAGATACAATGTTGTCATTGTCTGCAAGAATGCTGATGTAAGGGAATATTGTTGCTGCTGACTGTTAAATCATTCATTTGATGTTCTGTTAAGTCAGAGATTTATAAACTACTGTAAGTTTAAAGACGGGAGGGAATGAGGACAAAACTGAGCAGGAAGAAGAGACAGAAAGTTGTTAGTCTGTGCAGCTGGGCTGCATAGTGATGAGCTGGGGATGCTCCTCTGTGTCAGTGCAACTATGCTGCGCTGTGGGCTGCTGAGGATACTCCCTTGTGTTTCTGCAGCCAAGCTGTGGAGTAAGAATCAAGGGATACACCCTGGTGTAAGAGAAACTGTGGTCCGCAATGGTGAAATTGGTCCTTGGTCCATGCAGACAGAGTGGGTCCCTTGAGGTAGCATACCATCACATTAGTTGATGCCTTCCATAGTTCTGTGTTTTTTTGGGAAATTATAATTATTTTTACATTACTGCATTCAAAGTCCCATAACCTTTTTTATTTTTCCATGGACAGAACTCTGTGTGGACTTCTTTTTGCATGACGAGCTGTAGCCTTTATTTGTATCATTTTGGGGTACATATGGCTTTTTTGATTACTTTTATTGCATTTTTTGTGAGGTAAAACAAACAAAATAAGCATTTTATGGTTTTAGCTGTGCATGATAAATAGTGGGTTCAATTTATAGTACAGGTCATTATAAATACAACGAAAAAAGTTTAGTATCATGTTAGCCAGTAGAGCAAATTGTGCTTGTTCTCAGTAAGAGAAACCAAGCAATCCTGTAGATATGATAGCTTTTAATGGCTAAGAAAAATACCTGATTTTATAGCGAGCTTTTAAACCTACTCAGGGTTCTTCCTCGGGCTATGGAAGAACCCTGAGTAGATTTGAAAGCTAGCTATAACATCATGTATTTTTGTTAGCCATTAAAAGGTATCATATCTATAAGATTACTTGGTTTCTCTTACTGAGGACAATCACATGATGGATACAATGATATCAAATATGTGGGGGTTTTCTTACTTTTTAAAAAAATTTATACAAATTGGGGAAAATTGGCAAAAAGGGTTTCTTTTTGTTTTTATATTTTTACATGTTTTTTTACACTATTTTTCTTTTACACTCTTTATGCCCCTGTAGGGGATCTGAACCATAGCAGTTATGATCACTATGATAAAGCATTGCAGAAGTTCTGTACTGCAATGCCTTATCACTTGTTATAGCGATCATAGGAAATAGCAAGCCCCGGCTCTCCGCGATTACATCATGGAGATCCAATGACATTAAAGAGGGAGTGCCCTCCCTCTGTTAACCCATTACATGTCACAATCTACATAGATCGCAGCATGTATGGAGTTAACAGCGGGGGTTGCTGTCCTAATGTACCCCTGCTGTGGCAGCGGGAGGCCAGTTATCAGTAACCACCGACTCCCACTGTAAGATAGCATGGGCTCACTACTGATCCCGGACCATCCACAGGAATGTAGCCAGGACGTAAACGTACACTATGTGGCTTTAAAGGGTTAATGTTTATTGTTGAAAATGGATATGCTGACTCCTGGACTCTATGTGAGTTATCCCTGGAGTCTCTGTGCTAACAACACCATCCCAGATCATAGAGGGAACCCCAAACCAGATTCTATAGCCCCCTCACAATGACATAATATAAATATACAATTAACTGTGACAGAAAGGCAAATAGTTAAACAATGTGCTGAAGAAAATAACCATGATAATGGAGGATGTCAGATGAGACATATGACTTGTAAAAAAATGGGCATAGATCTTTAGTCAGCGTATATGAAAATCCCTGAAAATTATAGTGCAGCAACAGTAAGAAATGGGTTGGAATTGGAGCAGTTGGAATTTCTGGACATGGGTAGGGCAGCAGATGTGCCTGGTTTATAATTGTCAAAAAACAAAAGATTTCAAATCAGGCCTTAGTCAGACGGGCGTTTTTTCGCGCGATTTGCGCATGCGCATGCGTCCGGCGATTTTTTAAAACCATTGCTTTGCAATGGTATCGGACACATGAGCGCTTTTTATGCGCTCGTCCGATAAATTATGGAACAGAAATCGCAGATCGCACCTATCTGCGATCTGCGATTCCTGTTCTCTTCTCTATATGCGCTCAATGGGGCCGGCGGCAGCAGTGCCGACCACATTGAGAACATATAGAAGACAAATCATTCTTCTCTGCCACAGCTGTAACAGCTGTGGCAGAGAAGAATGATGTTTGCCCATTGAATTCAATGGAGCCGGCAATACAGCCGGCTCCATTGAAAGCAATGGGCTGCCGGCGAGCGCAGGATGAATTGTCCGGAAGGGCTTAAATATATAAGCCCTTCCCTGCAATTCATCCAGAAAAGTGTAAAAATAAAAAATATATATATACTCTCCTTGTCCCGGCAAGTTGAATTTATGAATGGGTGTGAGTGAGACCTGCCTCTGATTGGCTCAGCGCTGAGCCAATCAGGGGCAGGTCTGACTCACACCCCCTTAACACCCACTGCAGGCCGGCCGTGCTGAACTCCGTCTGCCGGGACAAGGTGAGTATATATATTTTTTTTATTTTTACACTTTTCCTGATGAATTGTAGGGAAGGGCTTATATATTTAAGCCCTTCCCGACAATTCATCCCGCGCTCGCCCGCAGCGCATTGCTTTCAATGGAGCTGGCTGTATTGCCGGCTCCATTGAATTCAATGCGCTGGACAGCTTCAGCCCGTTTCTAATGAAACGCGGCCAGGAGCAGATTTTTCGGGCGATTTTTTGGCCCCGGTCACGCGATTTGCGGATGCGCATCCGTCATGCGATCCGCAAATCGCGCGAAAAAATGCCTGTGTGACTAAGGCCTCAGGTGGTAGTTTTTATAGTGGGTATGTGTGAGGGTATTGAGTATTGTATAAAGAATAAAGAAATATACTACCTTGGGATCGTTTTTAGACTTAAAAGAAGTTATCAGTGATAAGTACCAATTGATTGTACCGAATTTACTCAGAACTGTACAGTGTTAAAAGAAATCCAGAAAGTCTAAGAAAGATACATTAATTAATGGTGCCTATGCTGGAGAGAAAACTCAGCTAAAGATACCGCTTAGGCTGTGATAGCTGAGAGTGGTGCCATTGAAGTGAAACATTGTTCTGATATATAGTAAGATAACTGCCTTCTAATGATTCTTGGCAACTAACCAGAAGAAAACAGCTATATGTTAGACTTTGTAACATGAATTCGCTGCACAAACTGAAGGACTTATAAGAGATACAGACAACAGGAAGTTGATTATCTCTTAATAAAATTTCTATTTAAATAGAAAAGCTCCCAGAGTTCTATAATGAGATACGCCTCAGCAATATAATGTAGACAATTAATTTCTCTGTAAGTATACCAGGTCAATTAATTATTTCTCGCAAAGCATAAAAACCAAAGACAATACATTCAAGGGAAAACTGAGAATTAGAGACAAAGCCTGCAGATGGAAAAACTGCTAACGTATGCAATACACAAGTCATATAACAGCAGAATGTAGTGCCCCTGTTCATGTAGATACACATAACACATTCTGAAAAGTCATCGGAAAAGACATGTGTTTTTTAAAAACAAACAATCAATATTATTTGAAAAACTATGTAAAGCTTTCCTTGGAAACATTTCCATCTATATTTTGAAAATGATTTTCTGTATGTATATGCTTATAATTGCATTTTTTATATTCTGACCTAGTAGTAAACCTCACACTATTTGAACGATTATGCATGGCGATGGATGCCCCTAAGCATGTGATATTACCAGTGTACGCACTTCTGCTGGAGGAATGGACGAGGAACTCCGACCCCAGCTGGACTGGGAGATGGCAGGAGGCATTGGGAAGACCTGTTCCTGGAGAGCACTGGTCAAAATCTTATGCCTTGGCACATAAAATCAGTATATCACTTAGATTACAAGAGCTCAATTTTAAAATAATTTCTCATTGGTATAGAACCCCGGTCAAATTACATAAAATATACCCCTCAGTTTCTGATCAGTGCAGGAGGTGTGTAGCAGACAGAGTCTCCGTGCTGCACATATGGTGGGACTGCTCTCTCATTACCCCCTTGTTACAAGATGTTTCCCGATCATACCAAGCATTTGTGCTTCATTACTGCAGTTCACACCAGAGTTGACATTCTTATATATTCCGCCAGGCCCAGTCTCTCAGCTCAAAAAGGGTCTGCTCAGGGACTTTATTATGGATATGTGGCAGATTATCCATAGGTATTGGAGACAGCGTGTCAAAATCCCAAGAGTAGTGTGGCTGGAGGCCATAAACCCCTTAAAATATTTGGAGGAGCTTAGTTGTAACAACCTGGAAGCAAATACAAAATTCTATGCTACTTGAGCCATCTGGATAGAGTTCCAAGACTCTCTCTCATGTCATGGCTGAAGAGTGGAGCGATACCATGAGAGATACCAGGTGATTGAATATAGAAATTCGAAGGAATTCTATGATCAATTTTGGTCTTTGGACCCAGGGCACCTTCTTTTCCTTAACTTCCCGAACTGTCCCCTTTTCACGTTTTCTCCTTTCTCACTTTCTTTTGATTTATCACCCAAATTCTACAAATATAGGGATAAATAGAAGTTGACTAAATGGGACAAGAAGGAAAAAGGTGGCGCTTAATAAGCTTTTCATGGGGGTCTCCCTAGGCCAGATGACTGGGATACGAGGACCCGCTAGGGGAGGAATCACTGGGCGAGCTGTAGAAAAGGTTGAAATGTTTATTCATGTTATATACAAGCAAATTAAGAGACGAAAGAAGACACAAAAACTAGCAATGTCAATAAGTATGTGGAAAATGTTTCTGTATCTTTAAATTGTTGAGTGTAATTTATGTATGAAAGTTCAAAAAAATCTTTTTGAACATAATTGTATTTTTTACATATTTATTTATTTAATGGACTTACAAATGATTGCAGGCATAATTTAGATGCAAAGAACTTTACTTTCATTAATTTACAGATTATAGCCAAATTTCTTTCAAATGCTCCACCTGCACCCAATTACTGGCAATTATAGGCAATGTTATGCCAAGAGCATTAATTACTTGGAGCGATAATGTTAATTTTTCTCTGGCAATTCTTAACGGAAATGGGTTCTATACAATACATCTATCCCTGCTGTTAGCATATATTTAGTTTTAGTATTCCTTCAGAAATCAGCATTTTCCCTCTACTTAATTATAGTAAATCCCACATATTCATGAAAATGTTCATTCGTATGAGCAAATGTAGAAGTCAAGCTATAGTACTCCACAAAAACAGTAATAGATCAGCTTTTTGTGAGCTATTCATTTCTTTCTTCCCATCATCCTAAACAATGCATCTGCATTTAAAAATCCTAAGGAAACTTCTTAAGGGCGCGGTCACACGAGCGTAGGCGTATTTACGTTCGCACGTGCGCAGCGTTTAATCGCCGGAAAGAACGTTTTTCGGCAATCATGACCAGAGGTAGAAAGCGTATTATCGTTTGTTCCTACTTTGCAAACTATCTTTTCGGCCATCGAATATGCGTTGGCGCGTATTTCGGTCGCGTATGTTCCGTCTTTTTTTCGGGTTGCCGTTTTTACGCGCCGTAAAATCGCCCGTGCGAACGAATACATTGGAAACCAACACCTCAGATGGTCGCGTTTATACGCTCGTGTGAACGCACCCTAAGAGTCATTTTAACTCATCAATCATGGTAATATTGAAAGGATTACCCTACTCAAAGCATTAATTTCCGTAAATACAGCTGAGTCCAGGCTCACATGGGCGGATTCCAATTTCGGAATCCATAATCAAGGTCCGCATGGAGAATCTGTAGCAAAACGTGGGCATTGAAAATCATGTAAAATCGCTTTTTCACTCACACTCACGGATACGAATTGCAAATTCCACGAGTGGGGGGAAAATTGCAGCTTGCTCTATTTTGCCACGGATGTGGTGCGGACAGCTTCCAGTGAAGTCAATAGAGGCCGTCCGACCCACAGCCCATATGCAATTAACATTGTGTATTGGCCGCGAGTACCCGCATTATCACTAAGCGACTATGCAGGAAATACAAACATTAAAAAAACAAAACTGTACTGCTCATGAACGAAAGCGATCCGCCGCGGTCATCCACAATACAGAGAAAATAAAGTACGCAGGGTTGCCGTCCAGGCTCACAGACGGAATCCGTTGTAGGCCTCCCGCATGCGGAATCCAGTCTGCCCGTGTAAGCCCAGCTTAAGTTTTTATTGAAAGTGTATAAAAATATAAATATTGATTTTCATTCTTAAAGTGATTCTCATACTCTAATTGGCAACACTTGTCAGGAAGTTCTCAATCAGCATCGGGAGATGCAGCATCAGACATTGTGGTTCAGTTGTGAAGACAAGCAGGTAATACCCAAAGCTGGTCCAACAGAGCTCTTGGCAAATGGAACTTCCTACGTAATGCTAAAGCTCCAGTTGCCAATTCCCAGTGTAATTGGTAGGGGTAATAGAAGGGTAGTTCTGCTAATGTGGAGTGCATAGAGAACTCCCAAAGTACCTGTTTGTGATTTGTATGTTTTCAGTCTTTTTTGATCCAGAGAAAGCCAAAAAGAAAGATCATCTATTCAGTAGATAGTCATACATTCGTCTTTCCTCACAGAACACAATCAAGAAAATTAATCAAAGCTAGTGCAAGAGAAAAGTTAATCATGTTCTCATAACAACCAAGCTAGTATTTTTTTTTTTATTTTATGAAGGGTTTCTGAAAATTGAGACATACAGCCTGATCTAACTGGCTGTGGACAGCTATGAGATCAGCAGTACTTTCCTGTACATTAGTATTGATCGATTTCCCCCAATAACATTTCACTGCATATAAAATAAGGTGCTTATGATAACAGTACAGCATAATGACAAGTAATGTGAAGAGCAAAACTGAATCTATGACGTAAATAGTTCTCTCTTGATGAAAATATGACAAAGCACCTACTGGAACGAAGGTACATTTGGCATAACCCTCTAATTCTGAGAATTGCTATTAAGAGTATGGATTATTGAATTTTTGTTTATTTGATGTAATTGCCGCATGGTAGCTCTCTCTTACTTTTGATGATTAGATTTGATCTTAAATCTAAAGTTAATATTGCTTTGGAAGTTTAATTTGACCTTCTAAAGAATAGATGTATAAGTATTCTTATGTTTCTTGGTCTAGGTTATACATATATACTTGTATATTTTGTCACGTTGTGGGGATTTACAGTTTTTTGTAGACTTATATGTCTGAAAATCATTATTCTATTTTGGTTGCACAATATTAGCTAAATTTGAGTATGACTTTAGCGGGCCATTCTGTTTAGCTCTAATAGGAATTTTCAAATTTTTTTTAATAACTCTTTTTATTAGGTTTTATAAATAGTACAAAGTACAAATTACAATAACCAAAGAAGATTTCCCAGCATATTGAAGACAGGCATGTGACAATCAGTATCACTTTCTTGTACAGTCATACAATTCTCCATAATTGTATCAAGCCAACTAGGACCGGTACATTCCATTAGACTATAGAGAGACTTGTAAGTAGAAGTAGGTTATATCATGTCACTCCCGTTATAGTCTCATGCCGCTATGAAATATTCATAAACTTAAAGGGGTTGTCCCGTGAAAGCAAGTGGGGTTAAACACTTCTGTATTGCCATATTAATGCACATTGTAATATACATCGTGCATTAAATATTGGCCATACAGAAGTTATACACTTACTCCCTCCGGTGCTGGCGTCCCCGTCTCCATGGCGCCGACCAAAGCCGCCTTCTGCCTGGATTAGACGCGCTTGCGCTGAAGGGGCCGCTCCGGCATGCTCGCGCAACACAGGTCTTCTGCGCATGCACCGGAGGGGGTAAGTGTATAACTTCTGTATGGCCAATATTTAATGCACGATGTATATTACAAAGTGCATTAATATGGCCATACAGATGTGCTTAACCCCACTTGCTTTCGCGGGACAACCCCTTTAAGGAATTTTCAAGTTTTGAATTGCAAGAGACCTCAAAGTGTTTGCAAAGAAATCACAAATTGAGATTATAGGTATAAAATTATGCTTATAAACTCAGATTGGGCTGTTTACACAGTTGCTGACTATGAACATGGGTCCATTGGCATATCTTGAAACCTGTCTCTGTTCTTCCTGTTTTTATGTTACCTAAATATTTTTTAAAACAAAAAAGTTTAATACCATGTTTGCCAGTAGAGCAAAATGTGATTGTTCTCAGTAAGGGAAACCATGTAATCTTCTAGATATGATACCTTTTAATGGCTAGCAAAAATACATCATGTTATAGTGAGCTTTTGAACCTACTCAGGGTCCTTCCTCAGGCTAAAATAAATAGATCAAAATACACACACACACATATATATATATATATATAAATAAAGGCACAGACATTGTGTGATTAATTTGCATTTAACAAAATATCAGAACAGGCCGAGTGGAGGAGTTAATACTTAACTAGTCCGCTGATATGGGATCTGAAAGTTCTATGGTCTCTAAATTGGTGTTAGGGGGTCACTAGGCCAGCGTGTTTTCTCTGCTCCAGATTTATCATATTCTCCAGTGATGCAAAAAGCCACCTCCAAGGTTCATTTCATTCTTAAGAGTATCAAGGATGGTTATAAACTTGTCCTCCCAAATTCTTCTATGACGTTGAGATTTTAAATTGCTTTAAGTGCAATAACTTTCATATCTTGTATTGTACCGTGACTATAAAATACTCTGCCACAGGTAATTCTTTCTTTAATTGTGTAGCGATGAGAGCTCATCTTTGCTTTACGTTTTTGTCCTGTTTCTCCAAAATAAGGCCCCCAACAGGACATTTACTACACAGGATCAGGTACACAACATTAGCACTTATAGTCCTGCTATGTGTTGGTGGTTTGTGTCCTATGTGTTGTCAGTACATGTGAGCAGGTCTTGCAGCTCCTTACATTACAGGGATTTGTCTGCCAGAGGGCAATGCACTCCTGATTAAACTGTTCCTCAAATTTGGAGGTTGCCTGTAAAAACAGAAGGGGAGGGTCTGGGAATATGTCATCCTTGTGTAGGGTATGATGGAGTTTCTTTGCTGTTTTAGTACCTCGCGCTGTGAATTGTAGGTCACTACTAGAGATACATGACCATTTTATTCTCTGTGTATTGGAGTAGTTGATTTCTGGATATCCTTGGTGCTCTAGTAATTTGGTCAATTGTTTTTTGTGGGACAAGTTATATTTTTTAACAACATCATTTTGTGGTACCTATAATGTATTGTATAACTTTTATTAAATTTTTTTATGGGGATTGGGAAAAAAAGAAGTTCCACCATTTGTATTTTCGATTTTATTTTTATGGTGTCCAGTGTGCAAAATAAATAAGATGATAATATTATTCTCTAGGTCAGCATGATTACAACAATAGCAAATTTATACAGTTTTTTAGGTTTTACTATTTTTGTACACAATTTTATTTTTAACTCCAAGTAGTTCCACCAGCTATGGGGAACAGCGATGGGGATGGCCTGTGCTACATCGTACGCCAATCTATACCTGGGCTGGTGGAAGTAAATGCACGTTTTTTCCGCAGATAATGACACCTGGTCTACACATATCCTCAACTGGGTGAGATACATTGATGACATTCTGATACTATGGACAGGGAGTAAACTTCAATTTAAGGAGTTTGTGGAGCACATCAATCAGAATGACCTAAACCTGCGATTTACCTCAGAAATAAGTACCACCTCTATAGAGTTTCTGAATGTCACCATTACTTTACAACCAGGTGGCACTATATCTTCCAACCCATTCTGCAAACCAACAGCAACAAACAGTTTGATGTTATGGAATAGCTTTCATCCTTTTGCACTTAGAAAAGGAATCCCTAAAGGACGATTTCTGTGCACAAGACGCAACTGCTCTGAGGAACCACTCTTCCGTAGAGAGGGTGTAAAACTACGTCAGAGGTTTGAGCATAGAAATTATCCCACTAATATTTTGGATAAGGTTTTTGAATTTGCTAAAAAACAGAACAGGTCTGATTTATTAATCCCAAAAACAGTGAATGCTCAAATGAGTTACGTATCATAGGGACTTACGATAATGGCCATACACAAGTTAGTGACATTTGGGGTAAATACTGGGACATCCTAATGAATGACAAGGAATTACAAACTATGCTTTCACAGTCTCCTACTATAACCTACATAAGGGGATGCAATATTCACGATCACCTGGTGAAGAGCCACCTCAAGCCTGGTGCTGGACAAGGTGACTGGCTGACAAGATCTAAGCCCAAAGGCACCTACGCATGCTCCAACTGCACGGTGTGCACCTATATACACAAAAGCGAATCGTTCACTTCAGCCATCACAAAGAAATGCTATTAATGAGAGATTTCATTAACTGTTTAACCAAGAATGTAGTTTATCTCATCACTTCTCTGTGCCCAAAACAATATGTCGTGGAAACAAGACAATAACTAAGAAGGCAGATCTTGGGCCACATAGGCAATGTATGCATGAGAGAAAGTATTTCCCTGTCCAACCATGTCTAGGAGAAATATAGGGGTGATCCGGACTGTCTCAAAGTTCAAGGCATTGAACTGCTCAGAAGAGATATGAGAAAGGGTTACATTGATCCATTACTGCTTCAAGAAGAGACAGCTTTGATATATAGACTAGAAACCCTCCAACCCAAAGGAATTAATGAAAGCTTATCGTTTCATTGCTTTCTCTGAAAAGACTTTGAACTAGTGGTACTTCCAATTCTCCTTGTGCGTCTCAACCATGTGTTACCTTTATCCTCAAAAAGATAACTGTCTTGGACATCGTTTTTGAACTTAAGATGGGTGCAAATTAGGGATGGTCAATACCCTTTCTGAACAGTTGTTCACCTTATAGATATGCTATTACTACACCTATGACCCTAACATCACATATTGATATTTATATATGATTCCAGTGATACAATTAACCTCTTTGAAAGGTTGGTTATTCAAGAATTTATTTTATTACAATATTATTATCCCCTTATTCAGCCTTTCATAACATCTAATAGTTCCCAGAACCTCTTCTGTTATCCACTGGTATCCTCAACTGTGCTGCAATACTGCAGCACTTTTTTGCCAGTTACCAAGATGGCGCCACCACTACTTGCCCTCTCCATGCGTCATCACGTCCTGACGCCTCATGGTGGCACGCTTATGTCAGACGCAATGCTTTGGTAGCTGTGACCGTGTGCTCTTAATACAGTTTGCCTCAGCCAATTAGTGGGCAATGTTCCACCCTAAGTGGCGGGACCTTGTGTCTGCAGTCCCTGTCACCCTGAAGACAGGTACGACACTGGACTACCATCATACAGCGATACAGAGTGTTCCGGTCTGAATTACTAGTATCGACTACTGCAACAATAAAACCTATGTGTTTACCTTCCTCTCCTAATCCTCAATTGGTTAATAGATGCACAAGAAGCACCCAGCAGATGGGCATTATTACACTATATTGCCTGGGCTCTGACTGGAGTCCTTCATATGCCCTGGTCTACCATCTAGGCCATGGGTGATTACTTTCAGTTTTTGTTATTTTTGCTTTTACTCTTGGGGGGAGACTCTGCAGGGTGCAGCTACCATGCTTTATCTAGCACTCTTGTAGCTATCAGAGGCATATTAGCCAAGATTCCAGCCAGTTAGCGCATAGCCCAGGCTTTACAAAACTCTGTAGTATACCAATAGGAAATAGTATCTACATATCCTAAGAGATCCTATACCCCTGGAATTTGGGGAAGGTTGAGGTGGCAGAGCAATTTGTTTGTCGGACAGGCTGGAAAAGGGCTTTCTCCTTGTCGAGTGCTCTAGAGGGGTTGTTCTCCCCACCAATCCCTACTGTGTAGTATAGTGTGCCCTATTGTATGAATGTTTTTAACTATTCTGGATTAAAGGTTTGCTTTTTATTTTTTAGTCTATTCTGTGAAGGGCCGTTTTTCTTAAATATAGACTATACTGCTTCTGTGATTTTACTGTACTGCTCAATTTTATTTTACTCTAATCTTACGAAGAGTTGTCAATGTTTGAGTCATGGCCATACACGGTACAGTGGTATAGGTTAGTTGCAATTCAATGACAAACATTCATATCTAAATCAATAAGATTATTATTCACACTGTCCTATATATTTGTATTCTATTCAGTACTGTACAATTATTTTCTATTGCATACAATAAACCATGTTTTTCATTTGTTTCTCCTTGCCTTATGCAATTATTATTATCAGTAGGCAGACTATGCAGTTATTGATTAAACTGTGTGTGGTCATAAATGCAACTAGAAAGTAGATACAATTATGTAAGCTGCAACAATGGCTTAACATTGCCTTCTATTGTGTATATCAATAATTGTATGTGCTGTAGGAAAAAATCGTGAGGGATTTCTACAATATAGCCAGTTCTTCTCTGAAAACACCAGATTGTCTGAGATTCACTTTGAATCCTTTGAGAGACATATTGAAAAACAAATATTAGGAAACGTTCCTCTACAAATTATTTTTAGCAACAAACAACAGATGTTTCCTTTGCCCAGATGCAAACCAATTATTAGAATTCCAAAATTAGCAAAGTGTTAATCTGCCAGGGCTACATTAATCAAAATAATATTGCAAAAGTCCTCCACTTTTTTAGATTTCAACCAAAGATTTTTTATCCTCCCTCTTAGGGGCATGGAAATAAGCAGAAGGACAAAGAAGGAAAGATAATAGAAAATAAATCAACCTGGTTAAAGAATAGTGATGAGCAAACTTTTTCAAAGTTCCGTTTTGGTCGGTTTGTCAGAATCCAGTCCAAATTAGTTCAAATCGACCGGAAGTTCAAAAAAAATCTCCTAAAACTGGTGTATAACACTGTCAAAGACCCATAAAAGCCCTGCATAGCACTTTCAGAGTACTGCACAGGACTTTTGTGTCTCTTAGGCCTTAGTCACACGGGCGTTTTTTCACGCGATTTGCACATCGCATGATGGATGCGCATGCGCAAATCACGTGACCGGCGCCGAAAAATCGCCCGAAAATCTGCTCCTAGCCGCGTTTCGTTAGAAACGGGCCGGAGCTGTCCAGCGCATTGCATTCAATGGAGCCGGCAATACAGCCGCCTCCATTGAAAGCAATGCGCTGCGGGCGAGTCCGGGATGAATTGTCGGGAAGGGCTGAAATATATAAGCCCTTCCCTGCAATTCATCCTAAAATGTGTTAAAATAAAAAAAAATTGTATACTCACCTTTCCGCTGCAGCCGGAGTCCTGCTGCAGCCGCTGTCAGTTCTCCTGAACTGCTTCTCGGCACTATTCAGCCGGCGGGGCTTTAAAATCCCCGCCTGCTGAATGATCTGCCTCTGATTGGTCACAGCCTGACCAATCAGAGGCAGGGCTCACTCACACACCCATTCATGAATTCATGAATGGGTGAGTGACTGCTGCCTCTCATTGGCTCAGCGGGAGCCAATGTTTGGGTTCTGTTTGGGTTCATGCCAAACTAAGCTTTTATCAAAGTTCAACCCGAAACAGGGTTCCACTGGTTCAGTTCGCTCAATACTATTAAAGAATATTGCTCAGTTTTCCTTAGTATTCGAGTGTGCTGTAGCCCAGTGATCTGTAGCCTACAGTATTCTACATGTATACAAATTCTGGTATTTTTGAACCAAAAGCTGCTTAAACATTACAATCACTATAAGACATGGCAAGGCTTTAAAGCAAATCAGATATTTCCATCAATCCAAACTGATAATGCTAGCACCATGGATAGAGATTATGATAAACATTGAAATTACAAATAAAAAAAATCATATGCTTCAGTATTTACTATAAGCTTTAACTGTGTTCTGCACGAAATTAGCTTTTTATCATTTACGTACTTCCTAAACAAAATTAAGCAACTTTCTAAATAGTCTTCATTAAAAATGTCTTACCGTTTTGCTGCTGTAGAGTTTGTAAAACTCTTGTTTACACAGTAGCTGTCTGTTGCTGTTTCCACCACACATTGATGAGACATAACATTATAACTAATGACAGGTAAAGTAAATACATTCATTATCTAGTTACAATGGTACCTACAAAGGGGCGGGATATGTTAGGCAACAAGTGAACAGTCAGTTCTTGATGTTGATGTGTTGGAAGCAGAAAAAACTGGCAAACTTGAGGGCCTGAATTGCTTTGATAAGAGCCAAACTGAGATGACTAGACAACTAGGTCAGAACATCTCCAAAATGGCAGGTATTATGGAGTGTTCCTAGTATTCAGTAGTTAATACCTACCAAATATAGTCCAATGAAGGACAACTAGTGAATTGGTGACTGGACCATGGGTGCCCAATACACGTTGATGCCCATAGGGATGAAGGCTAGCTCACCTGGTCTGATTCCACATAAGAATTACTGTAGCAGAAATTGCTGGAAATGTTAATGTTGTGCTATGTACAAACTACTGAGATTGCCTATGCTGGTCCCTGCCAACCTCTGAAAGCACCTACAGGGTGCTTGTCATAATCAGATCTGGACCATGGAATGAAAGAATAAGGAATCTTGGTCTAATTAAAAATCTTTTCTTCGATGTCATGTGGATGGCTGGGTGCATGTGCATTCCTTACTTGTGGAAGAGATGGCAGCTGGATGCACCATGGCTTACAGAGGTAATGTTCTTTGACACATACCATCTACCAAAACATTGTTTAAGTAAGTTGTACCACCTACCAAGTACACCTCTTCAAGGAAGCGTTATTCCCTGGTCTCTTTCAGTGGGGTAATGCGGCTTGCCACACTACAAAAATAGTGCTGCTGATTGTGATGGTCCTATCATAACTACTGTTGGGCAATTTTTAGAATAATCAGGTCAGGGTAACCGACTCACTTAAAAAAAAAAAGTGAATTGTGACTCTCGATTCTGATTTCCATTATAATCAATAGGAGTGAAAATCGCGTTCTCTAGTTTGGTCTCCTTGAACAACAACGGGGGTGGTGACAGTGGCCCCAGGTTCAAATCTCCATCAAGGTCAGACTCAAACCTAGAACTCAAGCACTGCAAAGCAGCAGTGCTAAGTCAACACAGCTGTCATATTGAATCTAAGCAAAGAGCCAATATTTTGGTGACTTTTGCTAAAAATTGGATCGTGATGTTCTGATTTAGCAAAACTCAGCATTATTTTATCGCCTAGCTGATCATGATGAGCAACACTAATTGTAACATACAGAAGCTTTGCAGATACCCTTACTGTGCTTTTTCTATCGTAACCAAAAACAGCTTCATACCAGAAACTTTTTGTTGGACCCATATGACTAGAAGGCACGGCATAGGGCTCTATCTTCTGGAGCTTCACAGTCAATCGCAAGATTTACAGCACAGTTGTATTTGCGGTTATAGCTGAGAAAGAACGCGGACTTTCCTAATCTATTAAATTACTAAATTAAAGTTCATAGGAGGTTCTACACGATATAATTTTTCCATTTATAACTGGAGGTATACTTTAATGGCCAGCTTTGACTATATAAATGTACATACGATTATTGTAGGATTGCAGTTAATTTTATTTATTCAGTAACTACATTATCTCAGTTATTCTACAATAAGCCATTATAAATTTTGTGAATATGCTAAAGAGCTTTCAAGGTGTCCATATCTCCATCCACTAATTAATACTGCTATCTGAAAGTAAAGGAAAATTTCCAACCTTCACACATATCGTACTTTTCAAAGCCAATAAGATGATAGTTCTAAGTATAGTAGAGCAATATTGTTTCTTGACAACCTGAGTTCCTTTTTTATTTTAGACTCATGCCTTGGATGTTATAGGACTCAAGTCGGATTTGACATATAGGACTCAAGTCAGATTTGACATATTTATATAACTATAGAGCATCATTAAGGCACATAAAAGATGTAAGTGGAGAATGTTCTTATCAGCTACAGTGCTATTATCTCAATATATCATGACAGTTGATCTGACCTCTGTA
Source organism: Eleutherodactylus coqui (assembly GCF_035609145.1). Lineage (NCBI taxonomy): Eukaryota > Metazoa > Chordata > Amphibia > Anura > Eleutherodactylidae > Eleutherodactylus > Eleutherodactylus coqui. The sequence continues at coordinate 369,640,095 of NC_089837.1, read as the reverse complement.
CCCCCAGGGAACTTGTCATTTTAGAAACCTAGTTCTGTGACATTGCAAACTGTTAGTTGGAAATTCTTAACACTGGATATATACCTGACAGGGGAGTGACAGAATTTAAACTAGGAGGATAGATAAATAGATAGATAAATATATAGATATAGTTTCATTTAGTCTCAAACAGGACAAAATCATGGAAAAAATCAACTCAGAGATCAACTTGTTTGTAAATGTAAGAGTAGGGGCTCACAAGATATGTCGTGAGCTTGCAAGCTTACATATTTTGGCCAAAATATTACCTAATGCCTCCTATTTACTGGTATTTATCATTGTTTTTTGTAGCAAGCAGTCCAACTTTAGAAGCTGGAGGAGCCCAGGGTGTCAGTTAAGTGTGGCTCACTTTGAGATGCAGGACAACTCACCAGGCTGAATCAGATATGGCGTTGTAAGTATATGTTGAAAGCCTTCATAGTGCACTACATGTATGAATGGAACTTGGCATCCTTTGTATAATACTATGCAGCTAGTCTTCCCCATCAATATGTAGCAGGTGTATGTTCATCAGTTTCCAGCACTTGTGCAATGCTTCTTCATGTACAGATGGGTCTTTCTTTAGCTTGACTCTTAAAGGAGATGTCCCGCGCCGAAACGGGTTTTTTTTTTTTTAACCCCCCCCCCCGTTCGGCGCGAGACAACCCCGATGCAGGGGTTAAAAAAACCACCCGCACAGCGCTTACCTGAATCCCGGCGGTCCGGTGACTTCAATACTTACCGCTGAAGATGGCCGCCGGGATCCTCTATCTTCGTGGACCGCAGCTCTTCTGTGCGGTCCACTGCCGATTCCAGCCTCCTGATTGGCTGGAATCGGCACGTGACGGGGCGGAGCTACACGGAGCCCCTCTCTGGCACGAGCGGCTCCATAGAAGAAAGCTGAAGACCCGGACTGCGCAAGCGCGGCTAATTTGGCCATCGGAGGCCAAAAATTAGTCGGCTCCATGGAGACGAGGACGCCAGCAACGGAGCAGGTAAGTATAAAACTTTTTATAACTTCTGTATGGCTCATAATTAATGCACAATGTACATTACAAAGTGCATTATTATGGCCATACAGAAGTGTATAGACCCACTTGCTGCCTCGGGACATCTCCTTTAATGAAAACTGATATCAGAGTGTGCCATGCTGCCAGGTTAACATTTTGAATTGCTTTACAATGTGTATTGTTGTATTAAGATAAGAGAACAATAGCTTTTTAATACGTTAAGATAAGATAACTTGATAGTACAATCAAGGTAAAATGTGTCTCATCTGTAGCAATCTGCCTCAGCATTCTTCTGTGAAGTGGTGTTTTCTCTCCTTTGTATATCTTTGTATTAGTATGTGGGTAAATATGGTTGCTGAAAGTAATATTTGGATTTGCAGGAAGCAGGGAGAGGTGAGTATTACTTTTGTGTTACTTTTTACACATGGGATAAATGTTTTTACAATAAAAAGTTATGCTGAGTGGCCCCCTTAAATAGTTATTGTCTTAATTTTGCCTCTTCAGATGTTTTAGTATGTATGTAAAGCCTAATTGTTTGTATTAGCTTAGATTTGTGTTCCCCTACTACACTACAGTACATCAAATCAGACAGCTTTACGGCTTTATTTTTCACTAGTAAATATTTCTTATAGCATCAATGTATATACGTAGTTCATCCTAACTACTAACAACTGCTGCATAGTGTTTTAAAGTTTTACAAAGAACACCTCCTACATGTTTCAGAATTTATTTAGTTTTTAAAATAGTTCTTAGGTAAAAAAAAATATTTAACACTGTCACAATCACAGCAACTCTTATAATAAAGTTGATTTATTATCTTTACTGCATGGTAAAGTGGGTAAAAAGTAAAAAAAAAACAATCACAAAACCTAAATAATAAAATAGATTCTGCCAAAAACTTCAAGGTGCCTCAACATATGGCTATGCTAAATGTGGTGACAAAAATGACGATTTTCCAAAACACAATTTTTATTATGTGAAAGTAATAAAGCGTGAAGGAGTATACACTTATTTTCTATCACCATATTCAAACCAACCTACAGAATGATAGTGGATACATGGGAATACGGACACATCAGATGATTTTTCTTTATTCCTTCGTTATGCTTGTACAATCAGGTACATAATACAAACAAGAACGCGTTTCGGCGCAATGCCTTGTTCACCTCAATCTGTGTTGTATAACTTCCTGATTTATAAGTTAAAAACAATTATCTCTAATTACAAACTACCTGATTCATTAACTCCATCACATTTGGTTCGTTACTAGTTCTCTTCCCTCAGAACCTGTTACTTAACCCTTACTAGATAATTGATCTGTACAGATCATTATATATCAGTCATAAGACCCTTGTGGCACTTATAAATCTTCCATTAATATATTATTATTATGCACCAAAAATCCTACATAATATGGTATATATTCATCAATAGTTTATACCTAAAACCATCTTATAAGATTCCGCTGTATGCGATAGTAATGCGATTTTCATTAACAAACTTTCATAGTACATAAGTGTGTTTTACACTCATATTGTATGTTATGATTTCCTTACGACCAACCTTTATCTGAAAAATCCATTAATTATTTGATTTTTTGGATTCCCGCTTATCGCAATATAATCACATTATAATCGCATAGAAAACGCATAAAAATTCAATGTGATGGGATTCCCCAAAATTTTTCCTTGCAACACTTTGCATGTCTCAATTTATTAATAGACATTTGTCTTTTGTATTTAATTTGCTGCTTGCCGTAATATAATCGCATTACAGTCACATAGAAATCACACAAAAGTGAAAACTCCCTGGATCTTCTCTGAAACCATCTCCATGTCTTAGTTCATAAATAGACACTTATTTCCTGCTAATTCTATGTACATTGCATTATAACCGCAATAAAATCGCATAAAAAACGCATGAAAGTGAAAATTCTCAGAATCTTCTCTGAAACCATCTCCATATCTTGGTTCATAAGTAGACACTTATTTTCTGCTGTTTTTATGTTTATCATATTATAACCGCAATATTATCGCATTACGATTGCATAGAAATCGCATGGAAGTGAAAAATTTCAGAATCTCTTTTCCTGAACCATCTCCATATCTTAGTTCATAAATAGACATTTGTCTTCTGCTGATTTTGTGTTTATCGCACTATAAACACATTATAATCGCATGTAAGTTACGTGAGGATTATATATGATAAAATTTATCAGACTCTTAATATGTTGTTTCTCTTGAAGTATGTACCGTAATACATTATTATATTAATTCTCAATTTTTTAAGAGCCCTAATACAAATATAATAGATCTGTTTTTACATTTAAACCTTCTGGTTGTCTTGTATTTAAAGTGAGTATCCAATAACCCTCTCGTTTTAGTACTGCTGAGCGATCCACTTTCTGTTTTCTTCTTCTAGTTATCCTTTCTATCCCAAAATATACCAAGTCTCTCATACTTCCACCATGGACTTCTATGAAGTGTTTCGCTACTCCTGAATGGTTTTTGTTGCCCTTTTCTATATTCCTAATGTGTTCTGTCATGCGCGTTCGTAGTTTACGTATAGTACAACCCACGTACATGAGTTTGCATTCTGTGCACATCACCATATAGATTATATTAAAGGAATTACAATTCATATATCCCTTTATCTGGAATTGTTTTTCACCAGATCTATCACAAAAACTATTGCATTTATGTGCATATTTACATGTGCTACATTTTACACTTCCACATTTCACGAATCCATTGTGTGTTAGCCAGTTTTTATTGGTACTTGTTGTTTTTGAAGAGAATGAACTGGAGGATAACGTATCACGTAACCTACAGAATAAAGTTGTTATCTTTACTGCATGATAAACAACAAAGAAAAACATGCAAAAAAATGCGTAACTGACTTTTTTTGCATTTACCCCACAAATTAATAAAAGTTAATCAATGAATTGTATGAATCAAAATGGGACCATTGAAACCTATAACTCATCCTGCAAAAAAACAAGTTTTTGATAGTTGTATCAGCAGAATTAAATCTTAAAATGCAGCAATAAAAATCTGGAAAAAAAAAACGGCTCAAGATGTTGAAAACACATGCTGTATTAAGGGTGAATAGTAAACATGCGTTATATGTTGGAGGAGAAGTATCTTGACGGTAATAGTATTTTCAAGCAAACCGAATAAATAATAAACCAGCAGTCAATAATATATCTATTTCCCACTTTAAAAATACTCAAGTATAAAGGCCCATTTACACGAAGCGATAATCGCTCAAAAATTGCTCAGTTGTCAGTTTGAGTGATAGCTTTTTAGCAAATGAAGCCTTTAGCTGAATGCAGTCAATAGCCGAAGGGCTCTTAACTCCATTCAACTTCTTTGTTCTCTGACGGGTTAAATAGCTGAAACAATGCTATCAGCACTACCCGCAGAGAACTCAGCGTGCCGTCCTGATAAGACCACACAACAATTTTTAGTCTGGCTTGATTTTATGTTTCAAAAGGTTTTATTGAATTTAAAATTTCAATTTGGCAGCACTCTGCCGCATATGCCCCTCGCAGGGGGATAGAGCGTATTTTTGCTGGAGTGCAGAGATTTCAGGTTAGAGAAAGCTAAGATGAGTAAGAGGAAAAATAAAAAGGAGAAATAAAAAGGAAAAAAGAAACAAACTATTAAACAATAAACAGGGTAAATATCTTGACTGTTAGTTATTTGTTGTAATTAGTCAAGCATTCTCCATGAAATTCACTAATAGGTGAGACATACCAATATCTCTATTAATTTCAGTGTTTTAAGACCTCTAAAGCGTCGGGGTGGAAGGTTGTTTTGAGTATCAAACCCATTCTTCAGACATGGTGTCGGTTTTCTATCTCCTTATAGATTAGTCTGGCTTGATTTTAACGATCAACTAGCAGTGCACGAAAAGTGCACAACGGCCGCGCATTTAGACGCCACAATTATCGTTTAAACTAACGCTTTTGAGCGATTTTTGAGCGATCATCGCTCCGTGTAATAGGCTTTAAGGATCACAACAGTTTACTGAAATTGATTATACTGTTTAAGGTCCCTCACATTTGGGCTACTTGACTTATCTTGGGGTTGCATACTGTAAACAGGAAATGCTATCACAACCCTAGCCCCAGACAGACACAGACAGCAATCTCCTTATGAAACTATAACTCTGGCATTCTTATCTTCAGGGTCTAGTTGATATCAGTATAGAAAACAATGCTGACACTTTCAGGCCTTAGTCACACGGGCGTTTTTTCGCGCGATTTGCGCATCACATGACGGATGCGCATGTGCAAATCGCGTGACCGGCGCCGAAAAATCGGCCAAAAAAACGCCCGAAAATCTGCTCCTAGCCGCGTTTCATTAGAAACGGGCCGGAGCTGTCCAGCGCATTGCATTCAATGGAGCCGGCAATACAGACCAATCAGGGGCAGCTCCCGCTTAGCCAATGAGAGGCAGCAGTCACTCACCCATTCATGAATTCATGAATGGGTGTGTGAGTGAAACCTGCCTCTGATTGGTCAGGCTGTGACCAATCAGAGGCAGATCATTCAGCAGGCGGGGATTTTAAAGCCCCGCCGGCTGAATAGTGCCGAGAAGCAGTTCAGGAGAACTGACAGCGGCCGCGGCAGAACTCCGGCCGCAGCGGAAAGGTGAGTATACAATTTTTTTTTATTTTAACACATTTTAGGATGAATTGCAGGGAAGGGCTTATATATTTAAGCCCTTCCCGACAATGCATCCAGCGCTCACTGGCAGCTCATTGCTTTCAATGGAGACGGTTGTATTGCCGGCTCCATTGAATTCAATGGGCAAACATCGTTCTTCTCTGCCACAGCTGTTACAGCTGTGGCAGAGAAGAATGATTTGTATTCTATATGTTCTCAATGGGGTCGGCGCTGCTGCCGCCGGCCCCATTGAGCGCATATAGAGAAGAGAACAGGAATCGCAGATCGCACATAGGTGCGATCTGTGATTTCTGTTCTATAATTTATCGGACGAGCGCATAAAAAGCGCTCATGTGTCCGATACCATTGCAAAGCAATGGTTTTATAAAATCGCCGGACGCATGCGCATGCGCAAATCGCGGCTAAAAACGCCCGTCTGACTAAGCCCTCAATGTAAAGGTTGCACTTTGTGGTGAAACTAGATGATATGGAACATAGTAACATAGTATTCTAAGCTGAAAAAAGACAAATGTCTATCCAGTTCAGAATAATTCCTGGATCAACATTTGAAAAGTTCCTACCTGACTCCAAGTCCAGCACTCGGAAGATCCCTGAATCAATAACCCTTCTGGTTATCTAATGTTTATATATCCCTGGATCAACAACCTTCCTGGGTATTTAATTTTTATATCCTGTAATGTTGTAGTGCCCTAAGAAGACATCTAGTCCCCTCTTGAACTCCTCTATTGATTTTGCCATTACTACAGCCACAGAGAGTTTCACAGTCTCACTGCTCTTACAGTAAAGAACCCCTTTCTGTGTTGGTGATGAAACCTTTTTTTCTCTAAACAAAGAGGATGCCCCCTTGTTACCGTCACAATCCTGGATATAAACAGATCATGGGAGAGATCCTTGTATTTTCTCCTAATGTATTTAGTACATAGTTATTTGGTCGCCCCATAACCATCTTTTTTCTAGGGTGAATAATCCCAATTTTGATAGCCTCTCTGGGTATTCCAGTCCTCCTATTCTGTTTAGTAATTTAGCTGCCCTTCTTTGAACCCCTTCAAGCACTGCAACATCTTTGCTGAGTACTGGTGTTCAGAACTAGATACAGTATTCCATGTGAGACCTAACAAGTACCTTATATAGTGGAAGAATAATGTTCTCATCCCTCGCCCCTATACCACCTTTAATGCACCCCAAGACTAAATTTGCCTTTGCAGCAGCTGACGGGCATTGATTGCTCCAGTTATGTCTACAGTCCGCTAGTACCCCCAGGTCTTTTTCTATCTCACTTTTTCCTAGCAGTATTTAGTGTATATTGGTGACATCTGTTTCTCCTGTCCATGTGCATAACCTAACATCTTGAACTTCGTTAGCCATTTGCAGCCATACATAGTCCTCTGTTGTATTAATTATCTGGTATAATTTTGTATCCTCTGGAAATATAGATATTTTACTGTGCAGTCCCTCTATCAGGTCATTGATTAATATATTGAACAGAATGGGGCCCAATACTGAACCCTGTGGCACCACACTAGCAATGGTAACCCAATCAGAGTACGAACCATTTATTACCATCCTCTGCTTTCTATCTCTAAGCCAGTTCTTTACCCAGATACACACGTTTTCGCCCAGACCGAGCTGTCTCATCTTATATATCAACCTATTATGTGGCACAGTGTCAAATGCTTTAGAAAAATCTAGATATACGAGATCAATAGACTCTCCCAGGTCCAGCCTAGAACTTACTGCATTGTACAAGCTGATCAAGTTGGTTTGACATGATTGACCCCTTATGAACCCGTGCTGATGAGGGGTTTTACCGTTGTTCTCCTTGAGGTATTCCAGGCTGGCATCTCTCAGAAGCCCTCTTGAAAATGTTTCTAATTATTGAAGTGAGACTTACCGGCCTGTAGTTACCAGGCTCCCTTCTTGACCCTTTTTTGTATACTGGAACCACATTGGCAATGCGCCAATCCAGTGAAATAACCCCAGACTCAATAGAGTCCCTAAATATAAGAACTAACAGTCTGTCTATCACGTCACTGAATTCCCTTAGAACCGTTCGGTGTATTCCATCTGGGCCCATTGATTTGTCAATTTTAATCTTTTTATGCCAGCTGTGCACTTCCTCCTGTGTCAGACAGGTGATATTTAGTGGGGGGTTCATTTTATCCCCTTGCAGCTCATGTGACATTTCTTGGAAGCATGGATATTTAGAGATGTAGAAATAGTTAGCAATGGATGGGAACATTTGCCCTTGAACCAAGCAGAATTTCAATATTTTTCACTGTCCTTGCATGACCAGAATGGTTTTATATATTTAAAATTGTTGCTACTTATGGCAATATCATTTTATTTCATATTAATTATATGAAAACCAGTGTGTTTTACTATAATATACAATTATTTTAATCCTTTATACTGGCTCCTGTTCCCAGTGGGGTTTATAATCTAATCTTGCTAGCTCAAGCATACATACAGTAGATATGCTAACTACAACGTAATTAGAAGCCAATTAATCTAAAATGTCATTTAAAATAAGGGAGAGGAATGGCTTCTTAAATTCAAATAGACATTACTAATCACCACTGCAATAATATAAAATTTCCAAAAAATGGTGCAAATGGGGATCAACAAATTATAACAGGTTTAACCGTGTATGATATTACTAGGTATGCAGATCTAGTGCCATCACTAATCCTTTGGTTATACATTAGAGATGAGCGAATGTACTCGTCCGAGCTTGATACTCGTTCGAGTATTAGCGTGTTCGAGATGCTCGTTACTCGAGGCGAGCACCACGCGATGTTCGAGTTACTTTCACTTTCATCTCTGAGACGTTAGCGCGCTTTTCTGGCCAATAGAAAGACAGGGAAGGCATTACAACTTCCCCCTGCGACGTTCAAGCCCTATACCACCCCCCTGCAGTGAGTGGCTGGGGAGATCAGGTGTCACCCGAGTATTTAAATCGGCCCCTCCCGCGGCTCGCCACAGATGCATTCTGACTGAGATCAGGGACAGTGCTGCTGATGCTAGAGCTGCTATAGGGAGAGTGTTAGGAGTTATTTTCGGCTTTAAGAACCCCAACGGTCCTTCTTAGGGCCACATCTGACCGTGTGCAGTACTGTTGAGGCTGCTTTTAGCAGTGTTGCACTTTTTTTTTTTTGTATATCGGCCTGCAGAGCATTGCGTCCTCAGTCTGCAGTCATCGTACATAGTATAGGGCCAGTACTGGTGAGGCAGGGACAGTGGGAAAGGTGAAAGAGATATACTGTCTATATAGGCAGTGGGCTTTTTCAAACAAATTTGGGAAAAAAAAAAATATTTGGGCTGCCTGTGACAGTCCTCAGTGTACTGCGTGTCTGCTGGGGGTAGTAGTCCTAATTAATACGCAGCTAAGTGTTACAGCAGGCTTGCGCAAAAGTGTTTCCTGGCTCTGCGTTGCCCATTACATCACCGCCATCATCCCGTCCAGAGGCAAACAGTCTGTAGTAATTTTACATAGTATAGGGCCAGTAGTGGTGAGGCAGGGACAGTGGGAAAGGTGAAAGAGATATACTGTCTATATAGGCAGTGGGCTTTTTCAAAAAAATTTGGGAAAAATACTATCTTTGGGCTGCCTGTGACTGTCCTGAGTGTACTGCGTCTCTGCTGGAGGTAGTAGTCCTAATTAATACGCAGCTAAGTGTTACAGCAGGCTTGCGCAAAATTCTTTCCTGGCTCTGCGTTGCCCGTTACATCACCGCCGTCATCCCGTCCAGAGGGAAACAGTCTGCAGTAATTTTACATAGTATAGGGCCAGTAGTGGTGAGGCAGGGACAGTGGGAAAGGTGAAAGAGAAATACTGTCTATATAGGCAGTGGGCTTTTTCAAAAAAATTTGGGAAAAATACTATCTTTGGGCTGCCTGTGACCGTCTTGAGTGTACTGCGTCTCTGCTGGGGGTAGTAGTCCTAATTAATACGCAGCTAAGTGTTACAGCAGGCTTGTGCAAAATTCTTTCCTGGCTCTGCGTTGTCCGTTACATCACTGCCGTCATCCCGTCCAGAGAGAAACAGTCTGCAGTAATTTTACATAGTATAGGGCCAGTAGTGGTGAGGCAGGGACAGTGGGAAAGGTGAAAGAGATATACTGTCTATATAGGCAGTGGGCTTTTTCGAAAAAATTTGGGAAAAATACTATCTTTGGGCTGCCTGTGACCGTCTTGAGTGTACTGCGTCTCTGCTGGGGGTAGTGGTCCTAATTAATACGCAGCTAAGTGTTACAGCAGCCTTGCGCAAAATTCTTTCCTGGCTCTGCGTTGCCCGTTACATCACCGCCGTCATCCCATCCAGAGGGAAACAGTACACATATATATGCTGCCTACAGTATCTGTCTGCTGTCTCTGCTCAGCCTTTAAAAAAATAGAAGCAAAACACTTAAAGGGGTTGTCTCGCGAAAGCAAGTGGGGTTAAGCACTTCTGTATGGCCATATTAATGCACTTTGTAATATACATCGTGCATTAAATATGAGCCATACAGAAGTTATTCACTTACCTTCCCTGCGCTGGCGTCCCCGTCTCCATGGCTCCGTCTAACTTCAGTGTCTAATCACCCGATTAGACGCCCTTACGCAGAAGGGTCTTCTGCCTTTGGCTCGGTCTGGCACGAGCGGCGTTCTGGCTCCGCCCCCTTCTACGCGTCATCGCGTAGCTCCGCCCCGTCACGTGTGCCGATTCCAGCCAATCAGGAGGCTGGAATCGGCACACGTGATGGGGCGGACCTACGCGATGATGCGTAGAAGGGGGCGGAGCCAGAACACCGCTGCTGTCGGACAGAGCCGAAGGCAGAAGACCCTTCTGCGCAAGCGCGTCTAATCGGGCGATTAGACGCTGAAGTTAGACGGAGCCATGGAGACGGGGACGCCAGCGCAGGGAAGGTTAGTGAATAACTTCTGTATGGCTCATATTTAATGCACGATATATATTAAAAAGTGCATTTATATGGCCATACAGAAGTGCTTAACCCCACTTGCTTTCGCGAGACAACCCCTTTAAGGCCTACTAGTGGCCTTTGGACACTTGACTGCTTCTGCACTGTGAATTCCACTAGCTCAGTCATACGCACCTACGTCTCACTACAGGCTTGCGCAAAATTCTTTCCTGGCTCTGTTGTGCGTTCCATAAGTGAAGTCAGCCTCTAATCACAGGCCAATAAGCGGCACATTTAATTACAGCGTTCTGTTTCTGCACTACTGGTAATACACCATGCTGAGGGGTAGGGGTAGGCCTAGAGGACGTGGACGCGGGTGAGGACGCGGAGGCCCAAGTCAGGGTGTGGGCACAGGCCGAGCTCCTGATCCAGGTGTATCGCAGCCAACTGCTGCAGGATTAGGAGAGAGGCACGTTTCTGGCGTCCCAAGATTAATCTCACAATTAATGGGTCCACGAGGTAGACCTTTATTAGAAAATGAGCAGTGTGAGCAGGTCCTGTCGTGGATGGCAGAAAGTGCATCCAGCAATCTATCGGCCACCCAGAGTTCTGCGCTGTCCACTGCTGCAACTCTGAATCCTCTGGCTGCTGCTCCTCCTTCCTCCCAGCCTCCTCACTCCATTACAATGACACATTCTGAGGAGCAGGCAGACTCCCAGGAACTGTTCTCGGGCCCCTGCCCAGAATGGGCAGCAATGGTTCCTATCCCACCGGAGGAGTTTGTCGTGACCGATGCCCAACCTTTGGAAAGTTCCCGGGGTCCGGGGGATGAGGCTGGGGACTTCCGGCAACTGTCTCAAGAGCTTTCAGTGGGTGAGTAGGACGACGACGATGAGACACAGTTGTCTTTCACTCAGGTAGTAGTAATTGCAGTAAGTCCGAGGGAGGAGCGCACAGAGGATTCGGAGGAAGAGCAGCAGGACGATGAGGTGACAGACCCCACCTGGTTTGCTAAGCCTACTGAGGACAGGTCTTCAGAGGGGGAGGCAAGTGCAGCAGCAGGGCAGGTTGGAAGAGGCAGTGCGGTGGCCAGGGGTAGAGGCAGGGCCAGACCGAATAATCCACCAACTGCTTCCCAAAGTGCCCCCTTGCGCCATGCCACCCTGCAGAGGCCGAGGTGCTCAAAGGTCTGGCAGTTTTTCACTGAGAGTGCAGACGACCGACGAACAGTGGTGTGCAACCTTTGTCGCGCCAAGATCAGCCGGGGAGCCAACACCACCAGCCTCACCACCACCAGCATGCGCAGGCATATGATGGCCAAGCACCCCACAAGGTGGGACGAAGGCCGTTCAATGCCTCTGGTTTGCACCACTGCCTCTCCCCCTGTGCCCCAACCTGCCACTGAGATCCAACCCCCCTCTGAGGACATAGACACGACGGTCTCCCAGCCTGCACCCACACCCTCACCTCCGCTGTCCTCGGCCCCATCCACCAATGTCTCTCAGCGCACCGTCCAGCCATCGCTAGCGCAAGTGTTTGAGCGCAAGCGCAAGTACGCTGCCGCGCACCCGCACGCTCAAGTGTTAAACGTGCACATAGCCAAATTGATCAGCCTGGAGATGCTGCCGTATAGGCTTGTGAAAAAGGAAGCTTTCAAAAACATGATGACGGCGGCGGCCCCGCCCTATTCGGTTCCCAGTCGCCACTACTTTTCCCGATGTGCCGTCCCAACCCTGCACGACCACGTCTCCCGCAACATTGTACGCGCCCTCACCAACGCGGTTACTGCCAAGGTCCACTTAACAACGGACATGTGGACAAGCAAAGGCAGGCAGGGCCACTATATCTCCCTGACGGCACATTGGGTGAATTTAGTGGAGGCTGGGACCGAGTCAGAGCCTGGGACCGCTCACGTCCTACCCACGCCCAGAATTGCGGGCCCCAGCTCAGTGCTGGTATCTGCGGTGGTGTATGCTTCCTCCACTAAACCACCCTCCTCCTCCTCCTCCTCCTACGCAACCTTTGTCTCGCAATCAAGATGTGTCAGCAGCAGCACGTCGCCAGCAGTCGGTGTCGCGCGGCGTGGCAGCACAGCGGTGGCCAAGCGTCAGCAGGCCGTGCTGAAACTACTCAGCTTAGAAGAGAAGAGGCCCACAGCCCACGAACTGCTGCAGGGTCTGACAGAGCAAACCGACCACTGGCTTTCGCCGCAGAGCCTCCAACCGGGCATGGTTGTGTGTGACAACGGCCGTAACCTGGTGGCGGCTCTGCAGCTCGGCAGCCTCACGCACGTGCCATGCCTGGCCCACATCTTTAATTTGGTAGTTCAGCGCTTTCTGAAAAGCTACCCACGCTTGTCAGACCTGCTCGGAAAGGTGCGCCGGCTCAGCGCACATTTCCGCAAGTCCAACACGGACGCTGCCACCCTGCGCACCCTGCAACATTGGTTTAATCTGCCAGTGCACCGACTGCTGTGCGACGTGCCCACACGGTGAAACTCTACGCTCCACATGTTGGCCAGGCTCTATGAGCAGCGTAGAGCTATAGTGGAATACCAACTCCAACATGGGCAGCGTAGTGAGAGTCAGCCTCCTCAATTATTTACAGAAGAGTGGGCCTGGTTGGCAGACATCTGCCAGGTCCTTGGAAACTTTGAGGAGTCTACCCAGATGGTGAGCGGCGATGCTGCAATCATTAGCGCCACCATTCCTCTGCTATGAAGAAGTTCCCTGCAAAGCATAAAGGCAGACGCTTTGCGCTCGGAAACGGAGGCGGGGGAAGACAGTATGTCGCTGGATAGTCAGAGCACCCTCCTGTCTATATCTCAGCACATTGAAGAGGAGGAGGAGGAGGTGGAGGAGCATGAGGAGGAGGGGGAAGAGACAGCTTGGCCCACAGCTGAGGGTACCCATGCTGCTTGCCTATCATCCTTTCAGCGTGTATGGCCTGAGGAGGAGGAGGATCCTGAAAGTGATCTTCCTAGTGAGGCCAGCCATGTGTTGCGTACAGGTACCCTGGCACACATGGCTGACTTCATGTTAGGATGCCTTTCTCGTGACCCTCGCATTCAACGCATTCTAGCCACTATGGATTACTGGGTGTACAGACTGCTCGACCCACGGTATAAGGAGAACCTTTCCACTCTCATACCCGAAGAGGAAAGGGGTTCGAGAGTGATGCTATACCACAGGAACCTGGCGGACAAACTGATGGTAAAATTCCCATCCGACAGCACTAGTGGCAGAAGACGCAGTTCCGAGGGCCAGGTAGCAGGGGAGGCGCGGAGATCAGGCAGCATGTACAGCACAGGCAGGGGAACACTGTCCAAGACCTTTGGCAGCTTTATGGCTCCCCAGCAAGACTGTGTCACCGCTCCCCAGTCAAGGCTGAGTCGGCGGGAGCACTGTAAAAGGATGGTGAGGGAGTACATAGCCGATCGCACGACCGTCATCCGTGACGCCTCTGCCCCCTACAACTACTGGGTGTCGAAGCTGGACACAAGGCCTGAACTCGCGCTGTATACCCTGGAGGTGCTTGCTTGTCCTGCGGCTAGCGTCTTGTCAGAGAGGGTGTTTAGTGCGGCTGGGGGAATCATCACGGATAAGCGTACCCGCCTGTCAACCAACAGGCTTACAATCATAAAGATGAACAAAGCCTGGATTTCCCCAGACTTCTCTTCTCCACCAGCGGACAGCAGCGGTACCTAAACAATACGTAGGCTGCACCCGCGGATGGAAGCATCATTCTCTATCACCATAAAAAACGGTGACCTTTTAGCTTCATCAATCTGTGTATTATATTCATCCTCCTCCTCCTGCTCCTCTTCCTGAAACCTCACGTAATCACGCTGAACGGGCAATTTTTCTGAGGCCCACAAGGCTCAGTCATATAACTTTTGTAAACAATGTTTATACGTTTCAATTCTCAATTCAATAAAGCATTGAAACTTGCACCTGAACCAATTTATATTTTAACTGGGCCACCTACAGGCCTAGTTACAAATTAAGCCACATTAACCAAAGCGATTAATGGGTTTCACCTGCCCTCTTGGTTGGGCATGGGCGATTTTTCTGAAGTACATTTGTACTGTTGGTACACCAATTTTTTTGGGCCCTCGCCTACATTGTAATCCTAGTAATTTTTAGCCCACCTGCATTAAAGCTGACGTTACCTCAGCTGTGCTGGGCACTGCAATGGGATATATTTATGTACCGCCGGTGGGTTCCAGGGAGCCACCCATGCTGTCGGTCCACACAGAGTTGTAACTGCATGTGTCCACTTCTAAAGAACCCCAGTCTGACTGGGGCATGCAGTGTGGGCCGAAGACCACCTGCATTAAACCTGACGTTACCTCAGCTGTGATGGGCAATGCAATGGGATATATTTATGTACCGCCTGTGGCTTCCTGGGACCCACCCATGCTGTCGGTCCACACGGAGTTGTAACTGCATGTGTCCACTTCTAAAGAACTCCAGTCTGACTGGAGAATGCAGTGTGGGCCGAAGACCACCTGCATTTAATCAGACGTTACCTCAGCTGTGATGGGAAATGCAATGGGATATATTTATGTACCGCCGGTGGCTTCCTGGGACCCACCCATGCTGTCGGTCCACACGGAGTTGTAACTGCATGTGTCCACTTCTAAAGAACCCCAGTCTGACTGGGGAATGCAGTGTGGGCCGAAGACCACCTGCATTTAATCAGACGTTACCTCAGCTGTGATGGGCAATGCAATGGGATATATTTATGTACCGCCGGTGGCTTCCTGGGATCCACCCATGCTGTCGGTCCACACGGAGTTGTAACTGCATGTGTCCACTTCTAAAGAACCCCAGTCTGACTGGGGCATGCAGTGTGGGCCGAAGCCCACCTGCATTAAACCTGACGTTACCTCAGCTGTGATGGGCAATGGGATTTATTTATGTACAGCCGGTGGGTTCCAGGGAGCCACCCATGCTGTAGGTGCACACGGAATTCCCATTGCGGAGTTGTACCTGCCTGTGACTATTTATAAAAAACCCTGGTCTGACTGGGGCATGCAGACACCTTGACAGAATGAATAGTGTGTGGCACATGGGTTCTCCATTGCTATGCCCACGTGTGCAGCTCCTGATGGAGGTGGCACAGGATTGGATTTCTCAGTGCTTCTGTACAGCATTATGGGCTATCGCCCCGCCCCTTTTAAAGAGGGTCGCTGCCTAGCCGTGCCAACCCTCTGCAGTGTGTGCCTGCGGTTCCTCCTCATGGCAGACGCGCTTATAAATAGACATGAGGGTGGTGTGGCATGAGGGCAGCTGAAGGTTGCGCAGGGACACTTTGGTGTGCGCTGTGGACACTGGGTCGTGCGCGGGGGGGTAGGGGGTGGGGCAGCATGTAACCCAGGAGACGTGGCAGCGGAGTGTCATGCAGGCAGTGATTGTGCTTTGTTGGAGGTAGTGTGGTGCTTAGCTAAGGTATGCATTGCTAATGAGGGCTTTTCAGAAGTAAAAATTGTTGGGAGGGGGGGCCACTCTTGCCGCTATTGTGGCTTAATAGTGGGACCTGGGACCTTGAGATGCAGCCCAACATGTAGCCCCTCGCCTGCCCTATCCGTTGCTGTGTCGTTCCCATCACTTTCTTGAATTGCCCAGATTTTCACAAATGGAAACCTTAGCGAGCATCGGCGATATACAAAAATGCTCGAGTCGCCCATTGACTTCAATGGGGTTCGTTACTTGAAACGAACCCTCAAGCATCGCGAACATTTCGTCTCGAGTAACGAGCACCCGAGCATTTTGGTGCTTGCTTATCTCTATTATACATCCTCTGTATTCCACAGTTGCTCCATCTGTATAAAACTATTTCCATGGGCCAGTTCATGAGATGTACGACCTATGCTTTACAGCTGCCATGCATGTAAAGGCTACTACTCTTAAAACAAAAAAACTCCTGTTGCTGCAGAATAATTGTTCTGCAATGGACGATTATATTCTGATGGATTTTCCTAACATGTCCTAAAATGCTGCTAATCCATTTTTACACTTTTACCATGGTACCTGGAGAAGAAAATTAATACTGAGGATAAGGTTGTAGCAATTGATGATAATCTGAATGTAAAGCAGTGGGCAAGCAATTGGCACTAAATAACCAGTCCAATTTACAGCACAACCGCACCTGCTGTCCTTTGAGATCAAATGTACAGTATATGTTGAAGATAATTGGATTACCAGATGAAATTTACTCAAGCTTGTAGAGAACATACAAACACAGATTTCCTGCTAGCAAGTTCAAACGGGCAACAGAACTAACCACTGAAGCATCATTCTGGCCTATATTTTGGTAATCACTTTCTATCATCATAGTGTTTAACCTTTAATCAGTTGCATACCTGTATGCAGTTACTATAGGGCCCATGGAGCATGAGAGCAAACTTAAAAGCCAGATAGTAGTGCTCTAATGGCCTTACAGCAGGAAGAAACTGCTTCATCTGCTTGCAGTAGGGTCCCCTCGCCAGTCCTGGGCCCCTCTCAAAAGCAGGCTGGCTGAGACTGAAATGGGTTGTAGCCCCTTCAATCCTCTACACTGCGGCAGGACCTGGACAGATTCAGCATCCTCTCCCATGATACAATGGTGGGAAGATGCAGGCTGTCAGTCCCGTGCCCCCAATTTCGTCTAGCTGCCTTTTTACTAAGTCAACACTCCAGACTCTCCTCCACTATTGTCCTGGGAATGATAGAATGAAGCGGTAATTACATCATTGCCTGGCTGACAGATGTCCAAATATTTGCAGAGCATGCAATAAGTATATATGAGCCTGTACACGTGTCTCATGTGTATACATGTGTCTGTATACATGTGTCCAATGTGCATAAGGGCTTATTCCAACGAGCATGGGAGCAACTCTGCTCGGCAGCATGGAGCGTAATTGTGCCTGAATGAGAGAGATTTCTTCCCCTTCGCTGGCTTTTCAAATTCTGTGTCAGAAAGCAAGAATTTGGAAATAATCGCAGGAAGATCCGATCTTTCCCGCACAATGTATTGACTACGTGTGGGGAAGATAGAGCAAGTCTTATCTTTTCTCAGCTGTACAAAAAATTGGCAAGAAAAGAGCTAATAAAAAACAAAACCACTGAAATCCAATTGAAATCAATTGTTTAGTTTTGTCCCTTTATACAGCCATGATAATCACGGCCACATAAGGGGAAAAAGCAACATTTGTTTGAATCAGCTCATAATCTGTAAATATGTATATGGGTTTGTGTGTAGAAGATTTCTATGTGTGCTATGTTTATGTATATGTTTTCTGATTTCTGTATTCATGTGTGTAAATATATAGCAGTAATTTACTTTTTAGCATTCTATATATTGCATTATGTCTATCTGTACATCTACATACATACTGCATATTCCGCCACTGCTTGCTCACTTCCAGTATCCAGCCAGTCAATTAGCACTGATTGCCTGCTAGAAGCCTGGAGCCAGGGTTAAGCACACACAAATGGGAGCCAAGCCTGTGGTGTAGTAGGACATCTCAGTGAAGACTTTTTTAAAAGTTTGTTGATATCTATTACTTTTGATTTGCAACTCGCAAATCAAATTCAGTCAATAGAAGCTAGCATAACAGGCAAACCTCACTCTCAGGTTTCTTTCAGCTCCAATAGTCATCATACTAGATCCTGATGTGCCAAGGCCCTGTGTAGGGCAGCTCCTGCAGCTGAAGAAAACCTGACAGCTAGGGCATTCTAAGTAAAAAGTGATTTGCAATAGGATTAAATATAGGATCATGATTAGTTACAGTACAATAATTGATTTTTTTTTTATGGGGTGGGAGGTTGATTAATTCCGATTCTTGCTATTAGGTTCCATAATTTGTATGGAGGTCTCTGCCCATAACGATTAAAGAAAATGTTCCATCCAATGGAGTAATAATGCTAACAATTCATCAATCATGGTTACATTGTTAGGCCTTAGTCAGACGGGCGTTTTTTCGCGCGATTTGGGGATCGCATGACGGATGCGCATCTGCAAATCGCGTGACCGGTGCCCGAAAATCGCCTGAAAATCTGCTCCTAGCCGCGTTTCATTAGAAACGGGCCGGAGCTGTCCAGCGCATTGCATTCAATGGAGCCGGCAATACAGCGACTCCATTGAAAGCAATGCGCTGCGGGCGAGTGTGGGATGAATTGTCGGGAAGGGCTTACATATATAAGCCCTTCCCTGCAATTCATCCAGAAATGTGTTAAAATAAAAAAAATATACATACTCACCTGCTCCCGGCAGTCGGAGTTCCCCGCGGCCGGCCTGCAGTGGGTGTGAAGGGGGTGTGAGTCAGACCTGCCCCCTGATTGGCTCAGCGCTGAGATCGGGGGATCCGTGAATGGCCCCAGGGCTGCCTTAGCAGACTGCCTATCAAGCTATCCACACAGGGTGGCTTGATAGACTGCCTGTAAAAAAGCAGTATGATGTCATACTGCAGGAGCGATCAAAGCATTGCATGTTAAAGTCCCCCAGGGGGACTTTAAAGTTTTTTAAATTGTAAAAAAAAAGTTATAAAAGTTTAAATCACCCCCCTTTTGCCATATCAATTACTAAAAAATCTAAATCATAAAATAAAAATATGTATTCGGTATCGCCGCGTCCGTAAAAGTCCGATCTATCAAAGTAGTGCATTATTTTTCCTGCACGGTGAACATTGTCCGAAAAAAAAATAAAGAACATCAGAAATACACTTTTTTAGTTACCCTGTCTTCCAGAAAAAATGCAATGAAAAACGATCAAAAAGTTGTATGTATTCCAAATTGATACTATCGGAAACTACAGGACATCCCGCAAAAATTGAGCCCTTGCACAACTACGTCGACAGAAAAATAAAAAAGTTATTGCGCGCACAAAATGACCGCAGAAAATAATTGAAAAAAATTAAATATCTTCAAAAAAAATACAAGTACTACAGCAAAAAAAAAAACTATATAAGTTTGGTATCGTAGTAATCATACTGACCCATAGAATAAAAATATCAGGTCGTTTTTGTTGCAGTTTGTGCGCCGTAGAAACAGGACGCACCAAAAGATGGTGGAATGTCATTTTTTTTCCATTTCTCTCCGCTAAGAATTTTTAAAAAGTTTTTCAGTACATTATATGGTACAATAAATAGTGCCATTGAAAAATACAACTCGTCCCGCAAGAAACAAGCCCTTATACAGCGACGGCGATGGATAAATAAAGGAGTTACGATTTTTTAAAAGGGAGTAGGAAAAAACAAAAAAAGCCTGGTCACTAAGGGGTTAATATAACAAAAAAAATTTAAAACATTATGGATTATTTGCATTATTGTACATGCAAAATATGTTATTGGTCCAGTAGTCATATGAATCTGACATTTAAGTAGATTGCTTAAAAGTAATCAAAATGCAGTGAAATTATAATAATGTACATATACTGCTAAAGAGTTTGCCCTGCAAGATATTCTCTTAAAGGTATACAAATAAATTAGTACATATACAGGGACGTAGCTAAAGGCTCATGGGCCCTGGTACAAAAATTTATCTTGGGGTCCCCCATTTTCTCTTAACTCCTTAACGCAGAGGCGTAACTTGAAGCTTCTGGTCCCCAATGCAAAACCTGTAACAGGGCCCCCAACTATAATGCTTTAGTCATAGTACTGGGCTTCCTATATGGAGAAGAGAGGCCTTATGGGCCCCATAAGGCTCCAGGGCCCTGGTGCAACCACATCCCCTATAATTACGCCAGTGCATATGGACATATGAATGTCAAATAGGTGATCCCCCAGTCAGAACTCCACTCCATTAGTTAGAGTGGAGAGCTGCTAACAAAGCGAAGTCTTTGCTCAGGCAAACGAGGCCCATCCATGTATTACATAGATAGCCATATAATCTAACAATTAGTTGTCCTGATTAGGCAACCCCTTTACAATATTGCCCCATTCTACTATAATTGAGACATCTCAGTAAGATCATTGTATAAAATGGTGTAACATTTCTTATTGAGAGGCTCAGGTAACTGGTCTTAGGCCTCCTTCCCACGAGCGTGACGGGCTCCGCCGCGTAATATTACGCTGTGAAGCCCGTCACGGCGCCCCCCAGAGCCCCTATACTTACCTGCGGGAGATAGCGTGAAATCGCTTCCCCGCCCACCGCCGACGCGTCACCGCCCGTCACCGCCCACCGCCGACGCGTCACCGAGCGTGTCACGTGACGCGGCCGGCCGTGTCACGTGACGCGGCCGGCAGCGTCATATGGCTTCATATGACGCGCGGCGGTGGGCGGGAAAGCGTTTTTTCACGCTATCTCCCGCTGGTTACAGCGGGAGATAGCGTGAACGGACGGCTTCCATTGACTGCAATGGAAGCCGTGAGTGCGTACAGCCCGTCCTCACCCGCAGAAAATAGAGCATGCTGCGGGTGAGGACGGGAGAAATCGCGGTGCGTAATTCCGCGGTGGAATTACGCATCGTGAGCATTGTGCTATTAGGTTCAATAGAACCTAATAGCTGCAGGCAACGCAGCGGATTTTCGCCGCGAATTACGCGGCAGAAATCCGTTCGTGGGAAGGAGGCCTTAGAGATATAAAACCTTCACACCAGATATAAATTATTTATTTCTATGTTTTTATACCTAATTCTGTTTTATGTTGGTTTATTTCTATTTCACGTGTGTAGTTTAATCTTCGGTGTAAGGTTTACTTCTTGTGGCTTTAATTTAAAGGAGGAGTTGCATTAAAAGGATGATTGTTACTTACTTGGGCATTAAAATAAACCTCAGGCAAATGTCGACATAATTTAATGTTTTCCTGTATTTTTCTCTTAGAACTTCTGCTCCCCATGTACCCTTAGCAAAATCCATACTCTGTATTTTTTCTCAACTTTTCTATTTCCTTTCCTGCTTTTGTATGATAACAATAGGACATATGAACTAAAAGTGTTTTCGGAGAAAGAAATGCTATAAGAGCATTAGCGAAGAAAAGGAAGGGTTGAAGCAATTGTCGAACATGAATTTGATTCAGAAAAGAGCGTGTACCGTAAAATCAGAATCGGAGTGCTTTTTATACATGGTACTTTTTTTTAAATATTAAAGTGAGTTTATTCATTAGACAACAGTGATAAAGGTTGCTGCCAAACATGTACTGACAACTTAATAATTCCAGGTGGTGGTAGGTTATGTGCATGTTCGTGTTTAGTGTGGTACGAGTTATCATGTCTGCTTTATTCTATTTTCCAAAGAGGTGTACCACAGCAATGCCATAAATACTCAATGGAGAAAGCCACTGACTATATTGTAATAAATGGACCCTTCATATCACTGCTGGTGGAACTTATGGTAAGTTTCATGCAGTAGTCAATGACCTTATTAATGTCTCTGACCTGATAATTTCCTGCCCCGCTTGGAAATAATGAGTGGAGGAGTCAAGTATTACCATACACTAAGCACAGACAATCCAGACCACGACAGAAACATTGTAGAATATCTACATACAGGGGTGAAACTATAGGGGATGCAGGGAATGCGGCTGCACCCAGACCCACGAGCCTTAGGGTGCCCATAAGGCCTCTCTTCTCCATATAAGTGCCCCAGTACTATAAACAAAGTATTATAGTTGAAGACCTTGTTATAGATTTTACATTGGGGCCCAGGAGCTTCAAGTTACACCTTTGTCTATATATATGAAATACTGTATTCAGTTTATTGTACCATAGCTCAATATTTTTAGGACTTGCACTACTTTCTCCAGAACAGGTAAGGAATAGAGATGAGCGAACACGTTCGGCTCCGCCCCTTTTTCGCCCGAACACCGAACTTTGCGAACACTTCAGTGTTCGGGCGAAAAAGTTCGGGGGCCGCCGTGGCAGCGCGGGGGGGTGCGGCGGGGAGTGGGGGGGAGAGGGAGAGAGAGAGGGCTCCCCCCTGTTCCCCGCTACTGCCGCCCGCGCCGCCGCGCATCTCCCCGCCCCCCGGCGGCACCCGGACACTTACGCGCGAACACTGCAGTGTTCGGCAAAGCCGGTGTCCGGGTGCGGATGTGTCCGTAACGGACACGTTCGCTCATCCCTAGTAAGGAACTCAATATTTGATGTTCTATTCTACAATCAAACTGCTTCATGGTTAAGGCATTGAGGCCATGATTTGTATCTACATTTTGCCTGCCAGCAAATCTACAAATGTATTGATCAGGATGTACAAAGGAAATGGTTAAATGACAAACTTAGCCCAATTACTACAGCATATGATTTCTCATCAGCTTCCATTATTGCAGTGAACTGTAAGTATATAGTGTAGTCTTTTGTGTAGAACTATGCTTTAAGGCAAGATTTCTTAATCTTTTACTAGGGCTTTGCCTTCCAGAATTTGGTGATGCCTGGGCCTCACCATTGTTCAGAGTTCACGCCAAAATTAAACAAACTCGCTTTATCTTTTAATTTTCTCCAGAATTCACAGTAACATTAAATTAAACACAACAAGAGTCACTGAGAAGTTGTTTCAGCCAGAAAAAAAGTTTGTACATCATCTACTCACTTCTGTCAAATCTGCTTCCTCAGTATTCCCTCACCAACAACTGGGAGGCACTTCACTATTGAGGTTTGCTTACAATTGAGAAGCACTGCTTTAAGTACTACATTTAATAGTCTACAAAAGCAGACAATTCATAAAATACCACAAGTAGTTCACACCTGCACTTTAGGGTTCTGTTGTTCGGCCCTATCCTAAAAGCCAAACTACGGTAAAAGCAGGTACCGGATCTGCCACATGCCAGACCTGAATGGCACCAAGTAAATGCCATTCACTATAATGCGGTCTGTCTAGCTTCTGACATGTCATCCGGTAATTTCCTAACTCAAATAATGGCAGCATACTGCGCTATTTTTTAGTACAGATGTGAACAAACTGACAGTTTGTATTTAATAGGCAATTCAAAAAAGCAACATCGGGTGCATATAATCAAAACAATTCATATACTATCATGTAGTATGTTAAAAAGGCATATCATGCAAGCAGAGGAGAAACTCTCTTAGTAAAATCCAATAACTCTGACCAGGCAAAAGTGCGCTGTGTAAGTGCGGACTTTTACTGTGCTGTTTTACCTATGCACCTGAATTGCAACTTTTGATAACAGGTATCAATTATTACAATGCTTCTGGGATCTGATAAGACAGTTAAAGGCCCAATTACACTGGATGAATGTCGGGCAACTGATCTAAATGTGATTGTTCCCAGCAACTGATCTTTGACACTTGTCTCCATTTGTACTTGTTCACTTGTTCCCGTGGTGTTGCACAGGAGAGATTATCACTGGCTTGCTCAGCAGTGAGGCAGAGTTGCTGGAGGAGATTTCTCTCCTTGCTCTCCCCCGCCCCTCTCCATTCACTTAACATAGCGGCGGTTCATTACTGAATGGCTGCTGTTTACACTGAACAATCATCGTTCAGGATTTTATGCAGCTTAAATGATGAAAGATGATCGCTCAGTGTAAATATCAGTTGTTGAGTACTGAACGGCCGCTGTTAAAGTGAATGAAGAGGGGTGGGGGAGAGCCAGGATAGAAATCTCCTCAGCAGCCCACCTGTCTTCTACTTCCCCTCAATGAGCGCTGTGTACTGAAAAGTGAAAGTGGAAGTGTAACTTCCACTACAGGAGCCGAGGGGTCACTGGGATTCCCTGCTACAGCAGAGCTACAGGGTCCCAGAAGACCCTGATGACCACTGCCAGTGACTAATGTCACTACGGTGGATGTTTATCCCTGTAACTGGGGCTCCTATGGATGCCCCAGCTACAGTGGAAAAATGTCAAATAAAAAAACCCAAAAAACATGTGAATGTCCCCCAGGGGGTCTTATATGACGTCACGAGGGGACATAGATAGTAAAAAAATGACAGAATAAAACAACAATATATACATAAGAAATAAAATGACCCAAGGCCGACGCCAACAAAAACCATCAATGTATACGCCCTGTAAACCAAAGCCATACATATTACATATCAAAATGTCTGAAACAAAATGAAGAACCCATTCCCATACTTTATTTTAGAGTAAATGTATTAATTAAAAAAATAACCATAAATGTTTAAAAAAAAAATCATTTTTAACAGGAAAAAAACTGCAAAAATAATTTTGGTATCTGAAGGGAAAAAAAATAGGACAGTAAAACCACCACATGGGTAAAATCCCTAAAAAGTGTCTGGTCCTTAAGGGGTAAATCTATTCATTTCCACTTTGCTGTATTACAATAATTTTTTTGCCACATAATTTTAGAATTCAAGCAATATTGGGAGAATAGTGTTAGATTAACTTTTAAACATATTACGATTTAAGGCCTTAGTCAGACGGCCGTTTTTTCGCGTGATTTGCGGATCGCATGACGGATGCGCATCCGCAAATCGCGTGACCGGTGCCCGAAAATCGCCCGAAAATCTGCTCCTAGCCGCGTTTCATTAGAAACGGGCCGGAGCTGTCCAGCGCATTGCATTCAATGGAGCGGCAATACAGCCCGCTCCATTGAAAGCAATGCGCTGCGGGCGAGTGTGGGATGAATTGTCGGGAAGGGCTTAAATATATAAGCCCTTCCCTGCAATTCATCCAGAAAAGTGTTAAAATAAAGAATATATATATACTTACCTGCTCCCGGCAGCCGGAGTTCCGCGCGGCCGGCCTGCAGTGGGTGTGAAGGGGGTGTGAGTCAGACCTGCCCCCTGATTGGCTCAGCGCTGAGCCAATTAGGGGACAGGTCTGACTCACACCACTGCAGTACGGCCGCACGGAACTCTGGCTGTCGGGAGCAGGTGAGTATGTATATATTTTTTATTTTAACACTTTTCTGGATGAATTGCAGGGAAGGGCTTATATATTTAAGCCCTTCCTGACAATTCATCCCGCGCTCGCTGGCAGCCCATTGCTTTCAATGGAGCGGGCTGTATTGCCGGCTCCATTGAATTCAATGGGCAAACATCGTTCTTCTCTGCCACAGCTACAGCTGTGGCAGAGAAGAATGATTTGTCTTCTATATGTTCTCAATGGGGTCGGCGCTGCTGCCGCCGGCCCCATGAAGCGCATATAGAGAAGAGAACAGGAATCGCAGATAGCAGATAGGTGCGATCTGCGATTTCTGTTCTATAATTTATCGGACGAGCGCATAAAAAGCGCTCATGTGTCCGTTACCATTGCAAAGCAATGGTTTTATAAAATCGCCGGACGCATGCGCATGCGCAAATCGCGGCAAAAAACGCCCGTCTGACTAAGGCCTAAGCATTCTACTAATTAGGACACTGTATTAAGGCCACAACAAAATCTCATCTACTTGTTTGAAAAAGAGCAGTTGCCATAGTTAGCAGATTGAATACTTTTAAAATATTGTAGTATAATATTATACTCTGTGGTGCAGAGTGTTAAGGCAGCAGAAATGCAGTCCTAAACTCTTACTCATGACCTGAAGGTTGCAGGTTCAACCCCTGCTTGGTTCAGGTAGCCGGCTCAAGGTTGACTCAGCCTTCCATCCTTCCAAGGTCGATTAAAGGAGTGCCCAACTTGTTGGGGGTTAAAAAAGATGACTGGGGAAGGCAATGGCAAACCACCCCACAAAAACAGACTGCCTAGAAAATGTCACGATGTGACATTACCCAAATGAAATGCGAGGTAGACAAGTCTACATTTTAGCAGGAAGTTCTTTTCACAACATATTAGTAGTTTATAGTTTGTGTGAATTAACTTTTAAAGTTATTTTGTCATGAAATGGAAAAGCCAAATTGTAATATCAACTTACTATATGTTCTATTTTGTAAGATTGTTTCATTTAAATAGATGCAGCTAGCAATGTAAACAAAGCATGTTTTATTTGGTTTACCATGGCTATTGCTATTATTTATATGGGCAATATGGGCAATTCTTATATGGGCCATTTCTAGTTCTTGTCCTGTCTGTACAAGTTACACTTCTGTATAAATACAGTATATTCTATTCTGAGGTTATGTAAACGTATAATTTTTTTCTTGCTTTTTTCACAAGAAATAGAAATAAAAAGGATCATGAATGACAGAAAGACAAGGAAGTTTTGAATGTTATGCAAATATGACTCATCCTTTGCTGCACATTTCTGTCTTGTTTAATCAATATGTATACAGTACTGTGCAAAGTTTTAGGCAGGTGTGGAAAAATGTTGCAAAGTAAAGGCCAATTTACACGGGATGAACTGTCAGGCAAACGATGCTCGAAAAGCATCGTTACACAGGAGCGAGTAACGCTGGTGTCGCTCAGAGCATGGCTAGACCGTTCTCCACACAGCCGCCTCCATTCACTGTAATCAGTGGTCGTTCAGAACTGAACTGCTAGTAGTTCAGGTTTCTGCATGCAAAAACTGAACAACTCTTGACCAGTAGTTCAGTCTCTGCATATATTTACACGGGACAACTATAATTCAATCAAGGTATCAGCATACCTGCGGGAGCACGGGTATTTGAACAATATTTGTCCAGTGTAAGAGGGTCTTAAGGATGCTTTCAAAAACAGAAGTCTTAGTTTTTTAGACAATTAAAAAAATGCAAAGTGAATAAACAAAAGAGAAGTCTAAATGAAACCAATATTTCTATGCCTTCAAAACAGCATCAATTCTTCTCAGTGCACTTGCACACAGTTTTTGCGGCACAGAGGCGCTGAGATTTTTTCTATGAATTAACGTTAGATCTTCTGTGAACGTATGCTTGCTCAAATCCCTCTGTCTCTTGATGTAATCCCAGACAGACTGGATGATGTTGAGATCAGGGCTCTCTGGGGACTATATCATCACTTTCAGGAAACCCTGTTCTTTAGGCTGCATTCAGACGAACGTATATGGGCTCGGTTTTCACACCGAGCCGATATACGTTGTCCTTGTGTGCAGGGGGGGAAGGATGGAAGAGCCAGGAGCAGGAACTGAGCTCCCGCCCTCTCTCTGCCTCCTCTCCGCCCCTCTGCACTATTTGCAATGGGGAGAGGCGGGGCGGGGGCGGGGCTAAGTTCTGCGATTTAGCCCCGCCCCCGCCTCTGAGGAAAAAAAACAAATAAAAAACAAAAACACACTGAATCTAAAAGAAGAACAAAAAAATAAGAAATACAAGCAAAAAATCTAAAACAAAAAAGGGCAGACTGATGGACCTGTGATCTTCTGCAATCATATAGAGATGAGCGAGCACCAAAATGCTCGGGTGCTCGTTACTCCAGTCAAACTTTCAGTGAACAATCAGATTGGTCCCTGCGCTGAGCCAATCAGAGGCAGCAGTCACTCACCCATTCATGAATTCATGAATGGGTGTGTGAGTGAGATCTGCCTCTGATTGGTCAGGCTGTGACCAATTAGAGGCAGCTCATTCAGCAGGCAGGGATTTTAAATCCCCGGCTGCTGAATACTACTCACAGCTGTTCAGAGCAGTTCAGGAGGACTGCCGCCGGCCGCGCTGAACTCCGTCTGCCGGGACCAGGTGAGTAATTATCTTTTTTTTATTTTACACATTTTAGGATGATTTTCAGGTAAGGGCTTATATATTTAAGCCCTTCCCGACAATTCATCCCGCGCTCGCTGGCAGCCCATTGCTTTCAATGAAGCCGGCTGTATTGCCGGCTCCATTGAATTCAATGGTCAGTGCTCGTTTAATCGAGACGAGTACCGCTTGGTGCTCGTCTCGAGTAACGAGCATCTTGAGCACCCTAATACTCGAACGAGCATCAAGCTCGGACGAGTATGCTCGCTCATCTCTACAATCATACATAAATTATATAGGTCCATTATCCAATATTCAATGCTCAACTGTCCAAAGTGAATGCTCCTGGTACCATTGTAGAGGGGCCAATGCATCTTCTTTGAAAGAACTTGCCAGACGTTTGCAGGATGAATGGAGTGTATCACAAGTTAGTAGAAAATATGCCATGGAAAGTATACAATGTCATGAGGGCTAAATGAAGCCCTGCTAACTATTAACATATGTAAATCATTACTAGTTTTGATTTTGTTTTAAGTGTCGAATAACTTGTGGTAGGAGTATTTTAGGCAGGTGATAAACTTGAAATTTGGGTTTGGTTTCTAATAAGCCTGAAGGATTTAAAATGTAATGCAGTAATGTCTTCCTATAAAACCCGGTCTTGTTTACCCAGTAATTGGGTCTTAAGGCACAGAAATCACAGTCCTACGAGTATTAATGGACTACTTGGCGATTTCATTTTCCTCTGTGGCCTCAAGACAATAAATGGGAAAAAAATAATAAACTAAATACACAATACATATTAATATTGTTTTTTGCATTTACCATCATTTAATATGAGACTATTCTTTCTGCACTAAACTATTAACAAAGTTAGAACAAAGACTTTAAAGCAGGAATATTCTCCACAGAAACAAGGCTGATCTTATTCTATATTCGATTTTTTTCTTGCATTGCAGCATAGAACATCAATCGATTCCCTCGCTAAAAGGCCTTATTGGTGGCTACAGTCAATAGATGAGCATATCACTGTCTTAATCAGCAAACTGTAGCTTGACCTCTGTTTGACAGTATAGCTCAAACTCTTCTGCTGAGTAGAAATTAAAAGCTGAAGAAAGAAAATTAAGCAAATTATCATCACAATATAACTAAATTGCACTTTACTCTGCAGAGATAATCTGTTTTAAATATGGCAACAATATTTGCAAGCTCGATTTTTAAAGCGAGTTAATTATGGCTTTTTTTTCCCACAACTATTAAAGTCAGCTGAATTTCCTATTTCAGTTTACCATCATATTTAGCTTACCTCCTAACCTAAGCAAACATTGGTGGTAGCTGCTACAGCTTAATAATCTTAACAATTTGCCACATTGATTTATGGTAATGTAGCATATTATTTAATTAAGGCAACAGGCCTTTCATATATTGGGCCTTTGGGGATTATTCTCACTTGGGTTGACATTCATCGTAACTTATTAGTGTAAACTATCATTTATATGTATACTTTCATATAATTTATTGCAAAAGATACGGTGCATTGATGAAAAGTATAACACACTAAATGATTTTATTTTATAGCTCTGTCGTGCATAAAAAAAGTTATGTTTTATTAAGTTTATTTATTGCATGTTGCTATGATTTTTGCATTAACTGAGGTTTTTATTCCAGTGAGGTCTCCTTTAATAGCTCATATATATCAATGCACATTTATATTCCTGTTATGACAGTGATGATGATATTGATGATGCTGCTAATGACAATTAATTGAATGTATATAAGTTCCAAAAACTTAAACACTCTATTGGTTTAATGATGCTACTCAATTTTCTTATGAAATAGAAGAAAATGAATGCATTTGGTTCAAGAATAATCCTGCAGAATTTATTCATAAGGAATCAGAACACAACATTCACTTTCAGCTCATTCATTTTTATTATACTTGACTGGCCAAGAGATGGATTCGCACTGTTCCTTGTACAAAAAGGCATGTAAAACAATAACTTTCGA
The DNA here is from genome assembly GCF_035609145.1 of Eleutherodactylus coqui. Lineage (NCBI taxonomy): Eukaryota > Metazoa > Chordata > Amphibia > Anura > Eleutherodactylidae > Eleutherodactylus > Eleutherodactylus coqui. Next base: position 369,610,033 of record NC_089837.1, on the reverse strand, counting down.
ACATAAACACAACATCCAAGAGCTTGGAAGGATTCAACACTGCTGGGACAGGTTTTACTGAATATCATGAGAAAAGCTGCCAGTATTCGATGAACAACATTGGTACCTGGATCTTTGAAGTGTAGAGAGATCAAGGCTTTCTTCGTCACAGTGATGCCAACCAGGAAAGTGAGAATGTAGATCACGCTGATACTTCTGTGTTTTGGTGATTGCTGCGTCTTGTATAACTCCTGAGCTGTGAAACATGCATTTCACTTTATTGGAATTGTTAAAAGTCATACTCTTCTGGCAAAGAAATGCATTTTAATATAAACTGTACGTTCATAATATATACCATACACCTCTGATGGAAATCATACATGTTACATGTATCGTGTGTTAGTATTCCGTTGTATTCTGTGCTTACTGCACATTTAAATATAAAGTGTTTACAACTTCTTTATCCAGAGATCAGTACTGCAACACCATATGAAAAAAAATAATAATTCATACTATACTATTTTATCACCTAATTAGAATTTATTCATCCCTGATTTAATAACCTCCAGAACCAAGTTCACTAATTTGAAGGGTGTTAAAGAACGCACTTGTGGGCCTTGGCTCTGACCCAACAATGAGCCCTAATGATCCAGAAGAGGAAAAACAATTTTGGGAGCTAACTTTGGAGCCAAAGATTTGCCATTAAGGGTTAGTTGTTAATTAAATTGCATATAGCCTCTTTTACCTTATGCATGATATGACCTATGTGTGCAATAATAACAGCAAAATTTATAATGCAATTAATATTTGAGTTTATTCATAAACTAAGTTCTATTTTAAGGATGTTACAACAGTGTGTAACTTTATTCCAAGGCTGTGTTATATTGTCATTATTAGTGGTGGATTAAGGGGACCACGAGCTGGGGCTGCTGTTCACACAACTTGAGTCCCTCCTCACACACAATGCCCCCAGTAAAATATTATTTAGCAAAGCATTAAATAAGCAGCCACAAAAATACACTGCATGATGGCACCATACCATTTGGTGTAGATTTCCGTGTGGATTTGCACTACATTTTTGACTCCTTCAGTTGTATGGATTGGTACCAAAATGCACATTAAAATCTACACCAAATGGTATGGATTTCAGGTGCGGAACATCTGCAACAAAAGTGTTCCATGTGAATTAGCCACCCCCCCCCCCCCCCTCCACAAAAAAAAAAAAAATTAAAAATCATAAATATTCTGTAAAACAACCTTTCTAATGATAATCCTAAGGAGTGAAAAAAACAACATTCAGAATTTTTCCCATAAAAATGCTTATTTATTCCAAGCATAGCAAATTAGGACATAGGGGAGAGTGATCGTGCATGCAACAGCTGTTTTGAGTTCACAGACGCTTCGTCAAGATAAAAAGCTTTGCTAGCTTTTTAATGTTTGGGGGAACTTTGTTTGCTTTTTACTATGCAAATATGCCACTAACTGCGCAAATCAATCTGGGGTTCTCCTATCTCCAGTGTAGGGATTATTTTACTTACATTCTGCTTATAATGTACTGGAGTTAAGGACCAGTTACACAGAGCGATGATCACTCAAAAATGACAGTTTGAGTGACAGTTTTGAGCGATCATCTTTGCATAACACTAAGTAGCTAATTAGCTACTTAAGAGTTATGCAGGCGGAGCGGGATACTGCTGCAATAGCGTGGAGAATAATTCAGCTGTTTTGAACATTCAAACAGCTGCATTGTTCTCGGCGCTTTCAGCTGGTGTCCCGCTGAGAACTGCCAGTGGGATTACAGCTGAAAGAATGATGTCAGCACTGCCCGCTGAGATATCAGCATGCGGTGCTGATAAGGCTCATCGCTCATTTCTAGCTGGCTAGAAATGAGCGATGAATGAACAGTGCATAAATACTGCATGATGGCTGCGAGTTTAGACACAACGATTATCGATTAAAAGACAGCTTTTGAGCAAATTCTGAGCGATAATTGTTGTGTCTAAATGGGCCTATATGAATAAATTCTTAGTTTACTATTCATTTCTAGCACAGTTGATAAGAGTTAATCCATGTTCAACAGATGTTTAAGCTGTGTATAGTCCAGAGTAGTCTGGTGGGGTTTTTTTTCTCCATTCCTTTAAAATATTTAGAAATGTAAGTTATATTTTTTATTATGACAAAATATTTAGTTGGTGATGTATATGATGGGGTTTATTTGCCTGCCCTAGGCACTCTTGGAAATAGAATTAAACCAAATAACATAGAGCCGCTCTTTGGCCCATGGTAGAGTGCCTGGCCTCCCTGCTAAATCTCTGGCCACAGAGAGAGGAAAGGGTTCAACTCCTTACTACTCTCACAGTTTTCCTTCTCTGCCTGGCGATACTACAGGCACACAGCAGGACATTATCACTCCTTACCTAGCACCAAGGAGTACTGGAGCTGGGGGGGGGAGAGGCCTGATGATGTCCTTCTGTTGTTGACAACTCTGAGGCCCTGGGGTAGAGAAGGAAAGCTGTGAGTGCAGTAAGTAGTTTTGACCTCTTCCTCTTTCCGTGGCCACGAGTTTAGTAGCACAGATTATAATAGCGGCACTAGGGACAGCCATGGGCCGCCCTAGAGCCTCGGGCCATGAGTGGTCACCCCAATTGCCCCTATTATAATTCACCATTGGTCATTATGTAAAAGTAGCCTCTGTCTTTATAAGCTGTGCTCTAATATGATGTGCAGATATGCTAGTGCTAACTCCAACTTGCTGGCATATCTATGCTATTTGCATAGTACGGCCACCATGTCTTTATTTATAAGCAGATTTCTATTATGACTAGGTCATAAGGTTCTGTTTCTTATTTTTAAGTCTTGCTTTACACAGGCCGTAAATGCTGTGGAAATACTGCAGGTGCAATTGCTGTTGAAATTCTACAGCATTTTCACTACAAGCCATATGGACAACACTTCAAAAATCTCCTTCACATGGTGCTGAATTAAAAAAAAAAACACTGCAGATTCTAAATCCACAGCATGTCTATTTATGCTGAAGATTTCTGTTGTGGAATTTAATCCTTGAAATATGAGGGTTAAATCCCACAGCAGATCTGCAAGAAAAAACACCACCAAATCCACACCAGTTAGGTGCTGATTTGGCTTCTATCATTATGTCCCATGTCCTCGTTTTTAAGCTGTTTTCTCTCTTCATTTATAGGTTTCAGCTTAAAGAAGTACATGCTTATATACATGTATTCTTTTCTACCACTTAAACCTATAATATAGTTTGAGACTATAAAGGCAATTTTCGAGGTACTGTACCTAAATTGCCATTTATTGGTCTATCACTTCTAGTGTAATTAATGGATAACAGACTTTTTAGGCTGCCTTCACACTCGACGTACAGGAGGTAGATACAAATTTGGAAACATCATACAAAATGCATGGGATTTTACCCATTAGCACCGAGCTGCCCTTTTGACACCTGCTTAGCTGAGAGCTTTCCCGCCAAATTTGTGTCTACTTCACCTCTTGCCCTGCTCTGGGTAGTTTTGGGAGCCAGCTGGTAACAGCAGCTGAGTGGCTCAAACCCCTGACCAATGGAACCTTGTTACTCATGTTCACTTCAAGCAGATGTTCACTCCACTTAAGTTTTTGGGGATTATAAATCATATTTCATGTATTTACCAATTTTAAAACATGCATTTCACACAGTCTTTCCATATTTTTGTCCACTCCCTCTATTCACAGCAGACATTCCATGGGGGAAAACCCACAGCAAATACATTGCAAAGCCAGTGGCAAAGTCCGCATCTGAGGGCTTAAGCATACCCACTATCACCAGCACCACGTTAGGCTAATTAGCTATTTAAATCCCCTGCCCGTCTGAATGAGCGGTGCCTGCACAAAAATACTCAGTATTTGGCCAGGCATGAACACAAAATACACTCATTCACTGCGCAAAAAAAATTGCACATAACACACTCATCTCTCGAAGCCCTAAATGGTTTTTGTAGTGGATCTACCACAGATTTTAATCCTTGTATTTCAATGATTGAAATCCTCAGCATAAATAGGCAATTTACAATCTTCAGTGGTTTTCAAAAACGATGTGGATTCATTATGGAAAGTCTTCGAAATTTCCTCCATATTGATTGTACTGTAAATGCTGTGGAATTTCCACAGCAAAAGCTGCTGCAGAAATTTCGCAGCATTTGCAAAACCTAAAAAGGAGCAAACAACACCTCTGATTTGCAATATTACAACATGCTCTATGTGAGCAAAACTCATCTGTTTGTAGGTCAGCCCAAATACCACTAGTCATATCCAAAAGACCATGCAAGAGATGTCAGTTTAGATTCTTGTGTACAAACAAGCAACATTTCAAAACTCATCCTGATCTGCTATCAGGGTACGCAGGTAATATGGACTGCAAGAGCATCAGATGTAACAAGAGATGTGGTTTGGAACATCACACTCTCATAGAATCATATAAAGGCCACAAATGGAGTTTAATTGAAATTCTATATATTTAGGTAAAATAACAATCTATGCACATTGCTTTAAATTCTTATTATTTTTAATTAAAAATCTTTTCTTTACTACAAAAAGTTGGCTATAAAAGGCACTCAGTTCTCATCATTGCATACAGATATGATATTATTTCAATTAGATTAGTCACGCAGTTTCATAACTAGATCTTGAATAGTATAGTATCTAGACCCGTTTTTCTCTGTTAAAGAGGCAAACTAAGATATTCTGTACTTCCAACCAAATTAATATAATCACGTAGATGAAACCTTTACTTTGTAGGTATAGGTTTTTATATTCTGAAATATCTCAGCTTCAGGCAGTTTGAATGTTAAACACATTATTGGCAGTGGAATTTAATTAATTGATCCATCCAGAGGCCATTAATTAAAAGCCCACTATACTATATGATACTCAGAAATGCCATCTGCTCATTCACTTGGCAGAGTCCGTAATGCTTTGGCATACACGCTGAATACTTCATGATCTTATATAGCAGAGTACACATGGAAAGATAAGATTACATAATCACATGACTAAAATTTTTGTAGCTTCTAATCTATGTTTCAAGCCTTGGGCACAGCAAGATTAAGTGATCTGTCCATACCACAAGACATGGACACTTGTATTTATACTGGGATCTCTTTGACAATGCCATAAAATTCTATTCAGATGACCTAATCTTTCAGCAAGCTAGGTTGATTTATTAAAACATTGGAGAAAATGTATGAAACTGTCTAAAAGAAAAACTGTCTTTCTTACTCATAGCAACCAATTACAACACAGCTTTCATGACAAATAAAGGCTGTGCTGTGATTGACTACTATGGGCAACCAAGACAGTTTTTCTTTTAGACAGTTTAATAAATCTGCCACATTGTTTACATAACATCAATAAATCATGACTTAAGGCCTCATGCTCACGGCCGGGTCAGATTCCGACTGCGAAATATCGCAGCAGAATCAGACCCAGTGCCCCCCAGAGACCCTATGCTCACCTCTTCGGAGCCACGGCGAGAGTCTCGGCCGACGAGCATGTGCAGTGCAGCGCATGATGCGCTGGCGCTGGGCGGTGACACTGATTCTCGTGGTACTTCCGCCGTGCTCACAGCAGAAGTATCGCAGGACGGACAGCTTCCATTGGCTGCAATGGAAGCCGTCTGTGTGATTTTCCACATGATATAGATGGCACGATTCTCCCCCGTGAGCGGAAAATCGCAGTTGATTTCTGCTTGTGGGCAGGGGAGAATCGATTACCACAGCATGTCTATGGATGGTTATTGCTGCGGAATTTGCGTGAGGCATCTGGCTGTGAATTCCGCAGCAATAATCCATCCGTGGGCATTAGCCCTAAAAGGGTTGTACAGGAATGCCACAAAATGACTGCCATCCATGCAGCTTGTGGAAACGTATCCTAAGATTGGAGAAGGGAACAGAGTTCAAGGCTGCAAGTGGCAGCAAAGCCTAAAGCCACACTGTTTAGAACAATGTAGCATCACATTACTCTTTGTTCCAAACTGTGGCCCTATCCCCTGGCTCTACTCCTTCTCCATCTACTCTGCAGATGCATTCTCCTATCTTCGGACTTCCTAGTATTTTGTGGCATTTTGGGACAATTATTTTAAAGTAGTTACTAGGTTTTTGGATTTTCATATTTCGGATTTTCATATATAGAAATGAACAAAAAGTTACTCCATTAAGGAGTAATAGTGACAGTATAGAATAGTTACAAAGGGCATCTATTTCTCTGTAGCTCCTCTGACACCTGCGCATTATATTAACAGTCCATTTCTTTCAACAGGTATTATATAATGCATCAATCCCCTATAATTTACATACACTCAGTGGTACATCCAGCAGAGGGACACCGTGTGATAAGTTCAATGTTAAGGAAAAGGATTGTTCAATGTGGTGCAAACAATTGACAGTTCTTCAAAATCACTGTGACATGTGGCTTCATGAAGACAACCCCTATCTATATGCTCTATTAGAACATAGGGACTTCACATAGGGGGTCCCCCGCACAGGACCCCTCTATGGCCAGAATGAAGAACCACTCTATAAAACTGGCTCCCTGTCTGGCAAACTCAAGTGATTTTTGTATTACATTGACAGTCAATCCTCTGTTGAAATGCCTGGTTGGACAGAGCTTATCCCTCACAAAATCAGCTGTCTGCTCGAGTTGCCAGGAGCAGGACCCAAGAAGATCAGCTGATCTCTATTGCAGCTGCATTCTGAAAGGGTTATCTGCAATGAGACAAACCTTTTAACTTTTTCCAATCTAGTGTTGGATTTCGTCCAACGTTCAAGTTTCCCTGCATAGCTCCAATGTCGGAGGAGATCCAACACATCGATTTACAGTGTACCAGGCAGCACTCTGATGTTGGAGGCTATCTGGCACATGTACTTACAGTCAGTTGTTCCTGGCGCTGTGATGCCGGAGGCTGACCAACACAAAGACGTAATGTATTATATCATCACATCTGTGGTGTCTTCAAGCAGCGCTATGAATTCTTGCGCTGGTAATTCAAAACTTGAGAGGGAAAGATGGCAGCGATGGAGAGAGTAAAAAATGGAGCTAGAATATTTCCATCTGTTTTTCACTGATGAACTTTTTGGCGAAATTGTGGCTGCGGCAAATTTGTATATAGCAGAAAAAATCCAAAAGGTGACTCCACTACCAAAATATTTAATGTGGCACTACTGGAAGGATGTTTCACCCGAAGAAATGAAGGCGTTCATTGATGTCAACATGGATCTGAATGTGCAGCTGCAATTAGTGGACTATTTTACCAATTAATTGCTAGACTGGACCCCATTCTCCAAGGAAGTTTTCTCCCGCCTCTGTTTTCTACAAATATTTTGGATGCTGCATTTAGTTCCTCCTGACGTTGTGCTAGGGAGTGTGCAACCCAATGGGGCAAGCCGAAGAACATCACTGACAAGAAATGTAAAGAGCTGTATGTCCCAGGAAGCAATGTGGTTATAGATGAGAACACAGTAGGCTTCAAAAGAAGGGTTCAATTCAAGTGCCACTTTCCAAAGAAGCCTACAAAGCGGAGGCTACAAATATTTTGCCTATGCGATTCTAAAAATGGATATATATTTTCGAACACTCACTATTATGGCAAGACCACTTTGAAAACAGTCAGATTTTTAGACTGCCTGTGGACTTTACTGGCGGACAGTGCAAGAGCGGGGGAGCGGATGAATATACAAAATACATCCCCTGGATCCTGCTCACCTCCCTGAACAGCACTATAACTTAGTTTATAGTGGTGTTTGGTGATGACAGGTTTCATTTAAATATAAGCAACACAATTTAAAGTGAATCTTTACCTTTTATTGCCATGTTGTTTTTAGCTCCAAAATTGCTGATTAATTTCTCGATCAGGGTCTTGCTTTTCTGATACTAAGCTTCAAATCCTCTGCAGCCACCACTAGAGGGAGCTTAAGGGCCTACTCAATACCACGATTATAATATATTTCTAAACTCCATTAAGTGGTAGCTGCAAACAGTCAGACTTATATTTGATGTCTTAGCAGGGGATTTGGAGTTCGCTATGAGAAAAAGAGCCAGTATGAAGTTATATAATGATATTAATCTGTATAAAATTTTAAATCTACGGTATCTAGACTGAAAAGGAAGACTATCTAGTATACAAATGTAGACTTTCACTTTAAGGTGACTTATGCACCTGACCACCCATGCATATTCATTAGAGAATGTCTGAATTAGTGACCTATATTTCAGCTTCATACTAATGCACTCTGCATTAATCTATTAATTAATGCAGTCACTGTATATGCCGGTGTGGATTTTCATAGATAGACTTATTATTTAATAATAGCAACATGACAGTAAAATATAGTAATACTATACATCAGCCATAATGAACACTTATGTAAGTCATCTATCAATATATATATAGAAATTCGCCCTTTCCATAATACTTTTATCCCATATTTCCTGACAACTTATGACATTATTCACTCATGCTTAATGCAGTCGATTTTTTGTGGCCTTTCAAATACTATTCATAGGAAACTAGGTAATGATTAAACCAAGTCAAAGTAGTTTTATTGCCTTAGGCACCTCCATACTTCACTTTAAAGAAAGCATCACTGGAAGCATTCCTATCTTGATGTAATTAAAAGCATATATACAATGCAGAGAACAGAGACAAATGCTGCTAAATTTAATTTAGCCGATCAAATGTTGATACAAATGGATGAAGTTATTTTGGTAAATATGCCATTAGCCGAATACATTTGTTTCCTGTATTCATTCTTTGTCAATAGTGTTTCAAGGCATTTTAGCTGTGCAGAAGTTATGTAACTATAATGTAAACCTTTCATCCCCTGAGATTAAGTGCTGAATGCCTCATTTATCTACAAATATAAGACAACTTGAATGTATGCAAAAAGATATTCGTACCACAGTCTAATCTAGTCCTGCAGCCAGCTATCTGTCTGTCCATCCATCCATCTGTCCATCTATTCATCTATCTCAACTGACAACTTGACTTTTTAATAGCAAAGTAGAAAATTTTGACCTACTGAACTTATGCCATATTCATGAACAGAAGATAACATTTATAGCAGATACGCTCCACTGAAAGAATATGTGCATAACTGCAGAACAAGTTCATGGCAGGGTTATTTTACTTTTCATTATGTTCACCGTTGGCAGAAATCCTCTCATTGTTACTCTTACAAGATTTTTTAAATATTAACTGCTTACTGACCATCCATATGACTTTTTACAATGGTCACCAATGGGCCTTATTCTATGTCATAAACCCTTTAATTGTGCTGGACCAGAATGCTGACACAGGTGCTGGTAAAAACATTTGAAAAAAAAAGTCAAAACTCCACCTTTCTACTGTTACTATATACAAGAAAAAAAAACATCACAAATTTGATACCACCTTATTTGTGATGACCCACATAAAAAAACGTATTATTTAACCCGCACAGTGAACACTGTTAAAAAAAAAATATTAAAACGTATTAAAAAAAGCTCATTTCACATATGTTTCCCCGAAATTAAGACCTGCCCTGATAATAAGCCCTACCCTTTTCAGGGGGTGGGGGTAGAAATATAAGCCCTCCCCTGAAAGTAACCCATGTAGCTTATGAAGCCTTTCCCTGAAAAGCCGTTGATAGCTGCCGGGGCTCAGCGGCGACTTCTGCCGCTGTCCCCAGCTTGGTAGCACTGCGGATCTATCCGCAGCCGGGGATTTAAAATCCCTGCCTGCTGGTAGCCCGGCGGGGGGGGGGGGGGGGGGTGGGCTGCTGATAGCTCAGTACTACAGAGACGGGGACAGCGGCAGAAGTCGCGGCTGAGCCCCGGCAGGTAAGTATAATTTTTTCTTCACTCTGAATTAAAAGGCTTTTCAGGGAAGGGCTTATGAAACCCTTCCCTGAAAAGCCATTGACGGCTGCCGGGACTCAGCAGCGACTTCTGCTACCGTCCCCGGCTCTATAGTTCAGCCAATCACAATCAGAGCTACTAGCAGGCGGGGATTTTAAATCCCCGACTGCTGATAGCTCAGAACTATGGAGCCGGGGACCGCGCCAGAAGTCGCGGCTGAGCCCCGGCAACTGAAGCAAGGTGAGTATTTTTTTTTATTCACTTTTTTAAACTGCTTTTCAGGATGGGCTTATGAAGCCCTTCCCTGAAAAGCCATTGACGGGGATGCCGGCAGCAGGATTCTATACGCAGCTGCGGTTGAGAATTAAAGAATTTCCTCCGCTGCATCTGATGTAGCCCCAGGGAATTCTTTTAACTAGCGTGGGTGAAGGAAACATCTGCCGCATGCGGCAGATGTGTTCTTTATGCCCGCGGGGGTCACGGCAGCAGCAGAGAAGTGTGTTTTTTTTTTCCACTAAAATGTTTCTTTTTTAGGGAAGGGCTTATATGTAAAGACTGCAGGGGGCTGGCAGAGCATTGTTTTCAATGGAGCCGCTAGCAGCAGCCGCTGCTCCATTGACAAGCACGCAGCTGTGTTCACGCGTATTTTTGCTCGTACCTAGGTGCGGACGTATGTACACACCTAAGTACGCACAAAAACACGCTCGTGTGAAAGCACCCTTATAGAGCTTCAGCAATGGGAAAATAGAAACATTATGGCTCCTGGAATGCAGCGACACAAAAGCATATAGTGTAGTGCATTTAGCGTACAAAAATAGCAAAACATAAAAAACTATAAACTTGGTATCGCCAGAATTGTGCTGACCTAGAAAATAATATTATTGCATTTATTCTGCATGCTAAGTACAGTAAAAATTAAATCCAAAAAACAATTGCAATCCCCCCCCCAAATCCCTCACCATAAAGCAATTAATAGAAGTCATATAACACATCATACATACCCCAAAATTATGCATTAATATTGTGCATAATATAAATACAACAAAAAACAAGCTATGTTGGTGGAAAAATTAAAAACTAACGGCTCTAGGAATATAATGATTAAAAAAATAAAAAATTAATTTGTCATTAGGCTTAAAATAGGCTGATCATTAAGGGGTTAACATTGAATCATTCTTTCATGTTAACTGATGTAACTATTACAGTATATTTCCATTAAAAAGTAGTGCTAGTTATTCTCATAATTAAATTGGTTTAAGCTAGTAAGAGAAGTCCTAGTAAAGATTGAGGACTTTGACAAGCCCCTCCTTCCCGCTCTATCAATTTTTCTGTGAAGACATAAAATCCATGATTAGAAGAATAAAAGTTGATATAGATATCTATAAACCGATAATTTCTTAAGTTTAACATGTCCAACAAATCTCACTCTGTATCTCCTTATCATATATTATTAGATACTTACCTCTAATTAATTTCTATGCTCACTAAATATAATCTAAGTAGATGAATAGTGCTAATCCAGACAGCATCATTGGAACCAATATATTCCAGTGATTGCCTTAAGTATTTTTAAGTATTCTGAGTCCAAATCAAGAGACTTATTTAACATTCTGTTTAGCAGATTTAAAGTTCATTATCTGGACTTTTTTCCGCTGACAGGATAAGCACTGTTGATGCTTTTTTTCCCCCTTTCAAATGACATTGCTTATCAGTAGAAATGAAAGAATGCTCTTAATACAGCATATGCACATAACTCACTCCATAGAATAATACTCCAATGATTTTTGACTAAATAACTTCCTTTTAACCCAACCCCTAATTGCTGTCAAATTCTAAATAAAACTCAAATTCACATCTGGCCCGTAATAGCAAATTATTCTCTAAAATTGGAAGATGATTTTGTAAACCAAACTTTGCTGACCTATCTGAAAAATACCATAACATAAAATAATTACAATCTTTCAACAGAAACAATTAACCAACAGATGGCACAGTTCCGTGGCACTACTTTCAAGTAAGACTTCAAGACAAATCAGCAAAAGAATCTAATCTTCAAACTTTTAAGGGATTCTGTCATTGGGTTCTTCTGTAGTATTCTCCATGCTAATGTTGTATAAATGTGTGTGCTACAGAGCGTTAGAGAGCAAAATCTGCTATTTTCTTCAGGTGCAGTATATAAAATAAATCATGGCATTAGTCTACTCCCTCCAGTTCAGAGAGGACTGAAAATTAGAGAAACAGTTCAGCAGGCAAATCATATAATAGCCAGAATAAGTGTTATTACTCATACATACACACATAGTAGCCTTTTCTGAAAAGTTGAAGAAAGTGCAGGTATGCTTTAACTTCTATTTCCCAATAATATGCTTTTCATGCTAGGGTAGTATTACTTTTATGTCCTTTCTGTCAAGAAATAGTAGACATGTATCCTGTCAAGCTTTCTTGCACAACTATGAAATGTCCAAACATTTTAAAAAAGATATAATGTGCAGACAAGATGTGAAAATTCTAAAGTTAGGGCTATGCTTAGACTTTTATCTCTCAGAAATGAAGAGAGACAGAATTGGCACATTCATTGTAAATGATGGATTCGGTGTTGAGTGAGATCATATTACAACCCCAATTTCAAAGCAAGTTGAGACGCTGCGCAAAAAGTAAATAAATATAAGGAAAATAAAAATGTAATGATTTGGAAATCTCATATAACCATATTTTATTCACAATAGAACATAGAACACATCAGAAGTTGGAAGGGATACATTTTTCCATTTCATTTTTTTTTTTAATTACTTATTTAGAAATTGATGGCATCAACACATCTCTAAAAAGTTGGGACAGGATTAATAAAAGGCTGGAATAGTAAGTGGCAATAATAAAAAACAGTTGGAGAGTCAATTTTCTACTAGGTCACATGACTGTGTATAAAAAGAGAGGCAGAGTCTCTCATGAGCAAAGCTTGAAGAGAAAACAAGGGGATCTGCTATTTTGGACCTAATTCTTACCAACAGGGAGGAAATGGTTGAGGAAGTAAGGGTGGCTGGGTTCTAGGAGGCAGTGATCATGCTATCCTTGAATTTTGGCTAAAAAGGGGAGGAAGACCTGAGAAAACTCAGACCTCAAGGTTGGATTTCAGAAAGGCAGATTTCAATGAACTCAGAAAGAGGGTAGGAGGAATCCAATGGCTGGATGTTCGTAAGGACAGAAATGTCCGAGAAGGTTGGGAAATATTGCGAAATGAGATTCTCAAAGCACAATTGTTAACAATCCCTAAAAGAAGGAAGAATGGGAAGCATTTAAAGAGACCAGGATGGATTAACGCAGAACTTGCACACATGTTAAAAACAAAGAAAAATATGTTTATCAAATGAAAAGAGGGGGATATAACTAAAGAAGAATATAATAGAGTCTGCAGAAACTGTAGGGCAAGTGTCAGAAAAGCTAAAGCTAATAATGAATTGAAGCTTGCAACAGAGGCCAAAAGCAACAAAAAAAAGGATTTGGGTGTATGTCAAAAGCAAAAGAAAAGTCACAGATGCTATTGGATGCTTACAAGATGAAAATGGTGAATTGGTTAAGAATGATGTTGAGAAGGGCAAACTTTTAAATTCCTATTTTGTATCTGTTTTCTCTCAGAAAGTAGATGGAACATCAGCTGATCTTCCCTGTGCTATTGGGGGAATAAAAGAATGCAGGCTATCTGTAAGCAGAGAGATGGTGAGGGAACACTTAGCTAACTTAAATGAATTCAAGTCTCAAGGTCCAGATGAATTACATCCTAGGATACTAAAGGAAGCAGCAGAGGTAATTGCTGAACCACTCGCCATAATCTTTGAAAATTCCTGGAGAACAGGAAAAGTCCCAGAAGATTGGAAAAGGGCAAATGTTGTCCCTATCTTTAAAAAAGGGAAGAAGGTGGATCCATGAAACTACAGGCCTGTGAGCCTGACTTCTATACCGGGAAAGATCTTTGAACAAATTATTAAACAGCATGTATGCAAGTACTTGGATGAACATGGAGTAATTAACCAGAACCAGAATAGGTTTGTAACAAACAAGTCATGCAAGACTAATCTAATTTCCTTCTATGACAATATCACTGACTGGGTTGATCAGGGTAATGCGGTAGATATAGTTTTTCTTGACCTTAGTAAAGCATTTGACAAAGTATTTCATACTATACTTATTGAAAAAAAAACCAAATATGGGATTGACAAGGCAACTGTTAGGTGGATTCTGAACTGGCTAAGTGATCGTACTCAAAGAGTGGTCATAAATGGCAAGCATCCAAGTGGAAGAATGCATCAAGTGGGGTACCACAAGGCTCTGTCCTAGGAGCAGTGTTGTTCAACCTTTTTATAAATGATCTGGAGAAGGGAATTGATGGGAAACTGATCAAATTTGCTAATGACACAAAGCTAGGAGGATTAGCTAACACTAGGGAAGAACCAGAGAGTATTCAAAAAGATCTAGAAAAGCTTGTCCAGTGGGCAGTGACTAACAGAATGGTACTTAACAAGAAGAAATGCAAGAAAAATGAAAAAAACACATACAGAATGGGAGGAATTAGGCTAAGCAGCAGATGTGAAAAAGACTTGGGTATACTAATAGATCATAGACTGAACATGAGTTAACAATGTGATGCAGCAGCCAAAAAGGCAAACACAATTCTGGGATGTATTAAGAGAGACATAGAGTCTAGATCATGTGAGGTCATTATCCCCCTCTACTCTTCCTTAGTCAGACCTCATCTGGAATACTGTGTCCAGTTTTGGGCACCCGACTTTAAAAAAGATGTAGACAAACTGGAGCATGTTCAGTGAAGAGTTACCAAGATGGTGAGCGGTCTGCAAATCATGTTCTATGAAAAACGGTTAAAGGATCTGGGAATATTTAGCTTGCAAAAAAAGAAGGCTGAGAGGAGACTTAATAGCTGTCTACAAATATCTGAAGGGCTGTCATACTGCAGAGGGATCAGCCCTATTCTCATTTGCACAAGGAAAGACTAGAAGCAATGGGATAAAACTGAAAGGGAGGAGAAACAGATTAGATATTAGAAAAATCTTTCTGACGGTGAGGGTGATCAATGAGTGGAACAGGTTACCACGGGAGGTGGTGAGTTCTCCTTCAATGGAAGTGTTCAAACGAAGGTTGGGCAAATATCTGTCTGGGATGATTTAGTAAATTCGGCACTGAGCAGAGGGTTGGACCAGATGACCCTGGAGGTCCCTTTCAACTCTACCATTCTATGATTCTACGATTCTTTGGTCAGAGGTTCACCAATCTGTGAAAAACTACCTCTGTAAATTGTGAAAAATGTTCAAATTGTGAAGACTTTCAATATCCCACCATCTACAGTACATAATTTCATTAGAAAATTCAGAGAATCACAAGGGACAAGGCCGATGGTCAATATTGGATGCTCTAGATCTTTGGGCGCCCAGGCATTACAGCATTAAAAACAGGCATGATTTTGTAATGCAAATCACTGCATGGGCTCAGGAAAACTTACAGAAATCATTGCTTCTGAACAAAGTTTGTACAATCCAAAAATACAAGGTAAAGCTGTATCATGTAAAGAAGAAGCCATATGTCAACACAATCCAGAAATGCCGGAGTCTAGCTGGGCCAAATCTCATTTAAAATAGACTGAGGCAAAATGGAAAACTGTTCTGTGGTCAGATGAGGCAAACTTGAAATTCTTGTTGGAAACCACAGCCGTCGTGTCCTGCGAACTCCAGAGGAAAGGAACCATCCAGCTTGTTATCAGCTCACAGTTCAAAATCCTGCATCTCTGATGGTATAGGATTGCATTAGTACCTATTGCATGAGCAGCTTACACATGCTGAAAGGCACTATCAATGCTGAGAAGTAAATAGACATTTTAGAACAAAGTATGCTCGATCCGGACAATGTTTCTTTCAGGGAAAGCTTTGTATATTTTAGCAAAGCAATGCTAATCCACATACTGCACCCATCACAACAGCAAGACTTCGCACAAGAAGAATTTGGTGCTGAACTGGCCTGCCATCTACACCAATCACCAGTAGAAAACATTTGGCTCATTGTGAAATGAAGAATCTGGCAAAGATGACCCAGAACTGTTGAGTAGCTAGAATCCTACATCAGACAAGTACGGGACCAAAATACTCTCTCAAAACTGCAGTAATTGGTCTCCTCACTTCCCAGACTGTTGTAAAAAGAAGAGGGAATGCAACAAAATAGTAGACATGGCCCTGTCCTAACTTTTGTGAGATGTGTTGCTGCCATAAATTTATAAATGAATAATTATTTTACATGAAATTTAAAAATATCTCCCTTTCACCTCCTGAGGTTCTATGTTCTATTGTGAATAAAATATGGTTTCATTCACATTTATTTACATTTTACACAGCATCTCAACTGGAATTGGGGTTGTATCATACCATCCAACACTTAAGGCATTCACATCTGCATGAGAGGCTGCATTTGGAGCCTCTCACACAGAGCCATTACAAAATAGCCCAGCATGCTGGGCTATTTTGTTTAGGAAAATTTTGGCAAGCATGCCAGAAGCCGGACAGACCCCATTATAGTCAATGGAGTCCGTCTAGCGTTGCTCAGGTCTGCTTTATGTTGGATCCAGCGGTTCCTGTATTTCATTGTTCAAATCACAGAATGCAGATGAAAAATGAAAATAACACCAGAGGCTGGGCACAGGTGTGAATGGGTCCTTATGAAAATATTAACTTTCCTTTCAAGAATATATACAAGTGCTTGGCCAACAATCATAGTACATGCCCGCTCGTGTTAAAAGATTTGGGGGCCGTCAGGGGGGAGTGGTGAGTTGCAGGAGTGAGCATGGGAAAGCGGGGGGAAGAGAGAGAGAGATCTCCCCCCGTTCCTCCCCGCTCTCCCCGGCCACCCCCGCCAGCCCCCGAATCTTTTGGCACGAGCGGGCATGTACTCGAAAATGGCAATACTCGCTCGAGTAATTTGCCTTAGCGAGTACACTTGCTCATCTCTAACTAAAACCCCTCTCATTAAAAGTTTTTTTTTTAAATTGTACGCTATAATAAATTAATTTTTTTGTAATGTTGAGTATTAATAGAAGAATACAGTAAATCTAGTGAAACCATAACTGCTATCAAGTATCTTGATAAAACATCTTAGAGAATATTTAAAGTACTCTGGGACATCACACTAATGCCCAATTCAATATCATTTCTCTTTACCTGTAGTCCACACCACAGATTTATAGTCGTATAAAAAAAACTAAATAAGTTTAGTTTTCAGATTTCAAAAAATTAGTTCAACTAATACTTCAACAATAATCATTGTTGTCCCTTGAAACGCTCTCAAATATTGGGTAAAACCTCTGTCAGAAATTGTTAGCTTACAAAATTCTTTAATACATGTTCACTTTTCTATCACAAGGAAGCAGAAATGTAATAGCAACAATTTTACAGCATTTTGTTCCCAAACAGGGAATACAAATTGTTAAAAAAGGTCACCCTTCCGCTTCTAGAAAGAACTGTGAATTTTGAAGTAGCAGTAGAGAATATTTAAAGAAGGCTTTGCTGGCATTCACAGACTGCTGCTTAAAAGTGGAGAATTTTGTTCAATAGAAACATGTTAAGACAGACAGTTCATCAATACAGAGAAACTGAGTCGAGCTGCAAAGTAGGGATCTACAAGAGTTTCTTATGTGTTTGGTTTGAAAAGTACAAATACATTTGTACACTTAGTGGGCAGCTTTATTATGACCAGTAGGACATTTCATGTCTGTGCAGTCGTTATCATGCAGTTACCAGAGTTCAAGACCTAATTGGTAAAATACACGATCTTACAAACACTGAATATAGGATAAGGGTCGATAAAGCAATAGCAGCAAAGAGTTTTCAGAGGTTGGAGGAAAAGCCAAAAAGAGGGATTTAAAGCTATGTCTATGGTGGTCAATGGCCATTCATTCCCAGAGTTGAGGGTAGGGTTGCTATACTATAACTAACAACTAAATCTAGTAACTATTTGTAAAAATGCGTTTTGTAGTAGACTGTTTATGGACTTTTTATTTGGACTAGCAGCTATTTTTCAAGATAAGCTTTTGAGCAGTTTTATGTTTTCCACTGATCCTCGTAGTACCTGTAATACCTAGACATGAGGAACATCTATGGAAAGCTTGAATACTGAATAGTGTAGATTGTTATGATATTTTTTATTGAGCTTAACAGTTCATTTTTCATGAAACACTCTAGTCTCAGGTCTATAATATTTAGACCTGAGGAAGAGATTACAGTATGTCTGTTGGACATTTGCCTTGGAAGTTGAGTACTGTAAGTTATGAGGATATCTTTATTTAGCTCATTTTTCTGGACAAGCTGTCAAAATGTCATGAAATAACCCTTAAGAGAAAAAGAACATTTCTCTTGGCTTTCCTCAATAGGCAGGCAAAGTCTTTGAGAAGCTGCACATTTTATTTGGGTATACTTTAAGGCACAATTGCACCCACCAGGCACACCATACGGCCTTGTTCACGCAAGCTTTTTTTTAGCATGAATAGGCGTGTGAAAAGAGCACTTTTAAAAAACCAATGGGTTCCTATAGAAGTGTTCACATGAATGATTTTTAGACGCGCAAAATACTCACACCTGCCAAAAAAAGGACGTTTGGAGTGTGCTTTCCATAAACTCCTAAGGGAGCCTTGAAAACGTGCACCTTCGATCGTGTTAACAGGCTACTTCAAATAGCTCGAATTCACACATCCACGTGATCTTTTTCACATGCGAGGGGCAATCTTTTTGCAAGCCTATTCCTGCACGGAAAAAAACGCTCGTGTGACCGAGGTTTAAACAAGAAAAACTTCCAGCACCTCAGAAACATGAAAACAGGTTTATTTTTCTTGCATTATTATAATGTATAAACTGTGCATAGAATATATATCTGGTTTACATATTTTGAACAGAGGTCTCAGTCATGGCATATCGACTTATTCCAAGAATAAGAGCTCTGCTTGATATATGTTTCTACTTTTTGATAGTACACAAAGAATAAAGCTATTTTCATGTTTATGAGGTGCTGGAACGTATTCTCATTTATGGTCATTAACAGGGACTTTCTGCATCCCTGCATTGAGCGGAAGAAGACAGTGATTTTGAGTAAACTAGTGTTATTTCCTGGTAATAACCTTCACAAAAGAAGACAACTCCCTAAAGACTGATTTTATTAATAAATTTAAAATGGGGGCTACATAACAACAACATATATATCGAACTGAGGACGCCCAGTATGATAATTCAACTTCTAGGTAAGGGGAAGAGACAGATCCAAAAACCAGCAGTAGATGTCAGTTAAGGGTAATATTTAAATCTCTACCAAAATTGGACTCATCATAGGGCTAATGGGCATAGGTTGTTTTTTTTTAGCCCTATGATGAGTTCAATTTTGGTAGAGATTTAAAAATAAAATACTCTGCCTCCATTCCCCTTTCTTCCAGCAGACTACTTCAGAATGAAGTGGGCAAGTTTTCGCATGTGGCATCGCCAGCTGTGCCCATCTGTTTCATTCACTTCAACTCTGCTGGTATATTGCCTCAGAAAGTAAGCAGTAGTCTGCTAGTTCTAGGAACAATCGTAGCCTGCTACTATAGGGGTCATGTCAGCAGCTCACTGCCCCCCAGCCCGATCCTACTGAAAACAGGAAGTCATGGCTTTAAGCAGACTGAGATCAAATAAGCAACATGAAAATGCTAGATTTTTTTTTGCAGTCTAACCCTTCCCCGTCCTTTTATCTGCATCTTCTCCATCCACCCGGATGAACTGGATGGACATGTGTATTTCTTCAACTGTACTAATCAAATAAGTATGCTTACATTTCATGCTTAGATTTAAGAAAGATCATCTACAGAAATGATACAAAGAAGTAGTCAAATGAAATCCAATGTTTTGCAATGTAGAGTCGTCTCAATCATGCAAGCATCTCTGTGCTGAAGTATAATTTAGTTTTATAAGCATGCAATGAGGAACAAAAGTCTTTAAAGAAAAAACTGAATTTCCAATATAAGTAAATAAATAAAACGGTAGAATCAATATACGATTATGACTTTCTGTTCCAATGAATATCTAAAAGTGGCAAACCTGTGAACACAGAGCAGCACACTATTGGAGAATCACTGCATTATTAGAGACAAGGAAACAAAGATTAAAGCAACTAGTACTCTAATGAAGGTCATCGTGTTACATGGTCTCTATTTTCAAGGACTAAATAAATAGATCCTGCACATTTTGGCATGCGAGGTGTGAAAACAAAGTTGGTGTCTCTGCAAGCGTAAAGCTGATTGATCTTCAAGCTATAAAACATAACCATAATCTCAAAATATTACTCTTCATATAATGATACAGTATAAATGAGTTAATATATGCATGTTTGAAGCCAAGCATTACACCTTTTTAACTACACATCCAAAATCTAAAATTAGATTTAATTAAGTAATATATCAGTTTGCAGCAATAGCTTAGTTTAGAGGAAAAAAAAGTCCTTAGCCTTCACAAAACACCCCTTTACGAAGGAGTAAAAGATTAATGTCAGTGCTGTCAATTTTTTATTACCTTTGATCAAGAAACCTCTGAAGCAGAACTTGAAAACGTATATCAACATAGGTTAAAAAAGTGTCAGTGTAATGCCTACAAAGCGGTTCCATTACTTTTCAAACAATAAAATATGAGGTCATTAAAAACTAATTTATTTTCTTCTTTAGCATGTTTGCACTAGGAAATAAATCTTAAAATATCAAGAGCTGATTTGCTATTAACTTGGTGCTACAATGATAATATGTGCACTCTTTAGCTGAAACTGCATTTGTCTTATTTTATGACCCCGCTATGCATGCGTTGTTGTTATGTGGACATATGTGGTCGGGGCTCACTCAGCATAAATAAGTCATTACTGTGAATGGTAGCTACATACATTATGCAACGTTAGTTTATCTAGTAGTATTCACTATGTATATTAAATTAATTATGTTTAGAATCTTTATTCACATAATTGAAAACTGCTGTTCCGGGTTGTTCCATTTGAAGTCTTTCGCATCATGGTCTGTAACTAAAACCAAGTACGGAGTGGTTAAAAGACTATGGATATAGAATGGAATTACACAGAGATATGGAACATACAATAGTGATGTTGGGGGCTATAAGAGGACCCTCAGGGTAGACTGGCCACCCCTGGACCAGGGCCATAAGCTAAGTAGTTTGAAAGACGTTGAAGACGTGTTCCAGAGTCATGACCAAACGGTGCACTGAATCAGTGGGATTGGGTTTCCACTGAACACATATTTTCTGACTAGTAAGCATATTTAGCTTCATTTGGCTGGACATTGATCTGAAGAATTTTATTTACAGTACTTATTATGTACATTGTGTGTGCACTTGTTCATGTTTGTACAGTATGTCACTAGGATTGACCAGAAAATACTTACGGGATGTCCCTTTGGAAGACCTAATTATTTGCACCATCTCATTGGCCCTTCCATCTTGGGCAGCTACTTAGTTCAAAGCTAGGTAGGATTCTTAGGTGAAAGCCAGACACGGTTACACATTGCACATAATTTGCCTCTAAGATTTAGGTGGGGTGTCACGGATCGACTAATCTGAGCGCTCTCACCGCTATGACCACGTGTCATGGCAGAGCCTTGATCGATCACTCTAGTGGGGTTGCAAGCACGGAGTCGTGAGAGTACAGGTGGATTTGTACCCAGCTTTCCGAAGCTTCTACATGCATGCAGAACGAAAGTTCGAATCACCGCCTAATACGGTCTAACACCTCCAGCACTCTACACACTCGCTGGCACCACCAGCTTTTGTTTCCCAGGTAAGCTGGAACCTGGACTATGAACTAGTAACATGACATGGAAATTATAACCAGGTATGCGGATTTGTCGGTTGATGGTGTTCTGGGGTTCGCAGATCAATGAGTTTAGATGCGTTTTAATCATCTGGCTCGCCTGATTCCGAAAATATAATTTACATTGGGTTAGGATCTTCACATGACCAATAATACTTATTAGGAGATTTTCCTCTAATTTGAATCTCGGAGCCAGGATGTCTGTGAGAAATACCATAGGTGTCAATCCTCTTTGGCATAGGGGTAATCAACATCCCCTTTTCACTTGCTAACTTTATTGCCATCTGGACACAGGACTTTCTGAGGCCAAATTTACATTAGAGACATATGCAGGGAAGGAGAGGGAAATTAATATTGAGGAGTTCACTCAACTTTTCCCTAGTCCAGAATGGTGGGCAGTTGACAGGGAAAGCAGGGTGAGACTTTACTAATATTATTATACCACAGGGGGAAATAAGTACTGGTCCTTGACCATTGCTGGTATTCTGCTCAGAGGGTTAGGGAGGGTTGAAAGTCTTTTATTTCCTTTTAAAGAGAGCCTGTGATAGATCACTTGTAGGGGTTGTTTCTGGTAAATTCCAGTCCATAATTCTAATCATTTTTTGTATTCAAGCTTATTATAATCTCAGGACTAATGTCAGAATAGTAATGTCTACTGTTTTAGTGTCTGGTCCACCTCAGTACATGTTCTAAGGTGGTCACACAGACTCAGTCTTGCTGCTCTGCACTCAACTTATCACTTACTCAGCATCACTTCTGATGTCAAAGAAGACACAGCAACTTCAGAAGCAGCCCTTCCCAACACCAGGGATCCCTAGACATACCCAGTGGAGCAGAGAGCGAAAAAAAAACACCTTGGAACAATTACTGAGGTGGACACAGAATACAAACAACAGGTGACACTATTCTAACATTAGTCCTAGAGTATCTGAGGTTATAATCTTTTTTAAACAAGTTAAAATACAAAAAATGTTTATAAATATTGGCTAGATTTAACTATAAGCAATATTTTTCATGTGACAACCCCTTTATTGCTTATTTTTGCATTTCTGGATTTCAAAGAGAACTATGGCCTTGAAGGTGAAACTAACCACAGACATAATTCCTGCATTATCAATATAATTACATAATCTTAATATGATTGTCATCTCAGAAATGTACATTTTTCATTACTTAGACATTAATGTATTTTCTTAATTCAACCATTGAAGTATAGCCAGCGTAAAACTTCACCAGGTACAAAGATCATATGAGATCATGCAATGTTAAAATATTGAAACTTCACATATTAGCCCATTTTTGGGTTTTACAAGTGCAATGTAATTAAAGGTTTACTAATATTCTTTTCTGTATATAAGCTGTAAAGAAAAAAACTAGGGCTGATAACAATAAAAGTGTGTGTGAAAACAACATATACCTAGAGAGGGAAATTTGGTGTCACTGTACCCATTACATATTCCTGCCATAACACCCAAACACCATCATCCTTGTTTGCAGTGGTGCTGTTAATAAGAAACCTGGAATGCTAGACATTGAAGCCATATCATCTTTAGTGATAAATCCAGGTTCTTTTTGGGAGCCGACGATAGTTCTGTTATAGTATGGAGGCCTCTTGTTGGCACTTCAATCCTGCTTTTACTGTGGAGTGGCATACTGCCCCAACTGCTGGTATATGACAGCTTATATCTTAAACAGCTTAAATCTTAATTCCTTTTCCATGACTTGCCAGTAAAAGTAATGGCCCTAAAGGCCCATTTACACGTACCATTGTCGAACAAATTTCATTGAAACAAGAAAAATGCTGAATAATCATTATATCCAAATGTAAAGCCATCGTGCACTATTCATTTACTTTTCACTTGTCGCTCAATTTAAACCAATATAAATAAATAATAGCTGACTTGCTTACTTCTTGCTATGTCTAATTGCTCCCCTTTCAGTGTTACACAAAGAATATGAAACATTGAGCGAGAAGTTAGCGATTCTCAGAGATAATCTGTCTGTCTAAATATTTAGCATGAGCGCGAGTGCAATGGCCGAGCTGATAACAGGGCTCTGCTCAGCTGTCATACAGTGGCAAGGTTAATGTGTAAGGACACATTTAAAATAAACTGTTGTTTTGTCATGGGTGACGCCAGTACTCCAACCTAAACTCCCAAGTGTAGTGATGGTGAAATAACTTGAGACAAGTCCAGTAGCTTGTTCTAATAAACTGGGAGCACGCAGGTTTACTGAAGCTTTTGTGAATACAGATGAAGTACAATGAACTTTTTTTAGCGTTGAGGATATAGCAGAGCTGGTAATGATGCAGTAATTAAACACATTGAAAACAGTAGATTTGTACTTTAAACTACAATTTCTTTAACGCTCTGTGTCTATTCTCATAGAGGTTACTCAGTAATGATTCCCCTCAGTATTGAATAAGTTGTGGGCTTACTGGACTTGTATGATCCAGGTGTTGGATGTTAGTTGAAAATGGCCACTGAACTAATCCAGGCTTTAAATTCACTGGGTAGTTTAACTCACTGGTTTGTGGAATGCTGGCTTCTAATTCAGATCTCCTCACTGCAGGATGGACAAGGGAGCGGAAAGGGACCTCACTACCATTCCTGGCTTTGTAAAACTTTGCACTCCCGGCTGACTTACTAACACACCTCCTCTCCAACCATGACTTACTACAGACACCTTCTCCTCCAACTGCTCTCTCTCTCCCTCTCATTCTGACTCCTCCTTCACTTTATGTCCACTCAGCACACTAAAGCACCATGCCTCCATGCGGATGCAGGACTGTGTCCTTTTAAAACCCCAATCACTCACAGTTTTGCACAGACCATTTTCACCTCTCCAGGCAATGATGGAAGGACCCCTGTCCCTTACTAATGAGGAAACGTGGGGTACCCCTGCCTAAAAGCAGGGTAGTTGTCCTGTTATGGTTGGACCCTTTGTCTTCATGTGGGACCTAGCTATCCCTGATCAGGAACTTGAAGAGATGCACTAGACACACATAGGACACAACACTGTTCACACACACTGAACACAGAACAGGACTGCACATAGAGCTGTTCACACCAACATACCAGGTTACACATACCACATAGAACACAGAACAGGACTACACATAAAGCACATGTCTGGCCACTAGCACAGACATAATATACATCGCTGTTTACACCAACACACAGAGTAACACAACCACACAGAAGAGAACTGCACATAAAGCACATGTCTGGACACCTGCACAGACATAACACACATTGCTGTTCATACCAACCTACAGAGTAACACAAAGCACACAGAACAGGACTACACATAAAGCACATGCCTAGCCACTTGCACAGAAATACCACACACCTCACCAACAAACATGGCTGTGCATACAACATAGAACAAGAACCCCACCCAGAGCTCACATGCATACAAATGGTAAACCATAGCCAGTCCAAGTGTCCTCACACCAGGGGAATAGAAAGTCAGCCACCATGCTGACATAGGGAACAGTATCAGGCATCACCCATCTGACACACACATAGGACATCATACATCTGGAGACCGCACCTGCCCGGGGATAGAGAGAAACCTGCGGGCCACCTGCACCTGTGTTGTTACCATACCACACACTACACAATGCATGCAATCTAGAACGTAAGGAGGGGAGGGACTACAGGTGCCCAGACCCTCTTCAGTGGAGGAGAGAGGGACACTACAGACAAGCATGCACCACAGCAGCTCCGAGTGGGATTAACAATGAAGAAGTAAAATGACCATCAATCTCTCACCAGAGTTTGCTGGTATTTATCTGCAGCAGACAAGGGGAATTGGCTGATGGAGAATACCACACTCAGCCAGCTCAATTAACCCCTAACTGTGAAGGTGTACACAAGGAAGCTTGTAGAACCACAGGTCCCAGATGCACAACCTTAACACACTTCCTCTCTCTCTTCCCACACTTTTTCTTCTCCCCACCCACTCTGCATAGGGACTCATGTTAATGTTTCCCACCTTGGACTCACTTACCAATCAGTGGAAGCATGACATATAGCCAATAGGTAACCAGCTATCGCCAGCACTAAGCTCTCAGCTTAGGAAGGGGAGAAACAGGGTTCTCTAACGCGCAGCACCTTCTATGCCTAAGGAAAGCACATAGACAGGCATGCCAGGACAAAAGTTGATGTGACTATTCTGGAGGACCCTCCGGGCCACTAGAAGAACCACTAACTGTGACCTCACCTTTTAGTGTGCCCGTTTAGCCGACAGTCATCCCATGTAAATGGAGCATTAGCCTCCGAGATCACTTTCTCTATACAAGAAGATTCAGCCCCTGCTGGTGATTCTTCTCACAAGAGAAAAGTGAAAATGAAAGGATTCTTTCAGGTAGCATGCAACATCAATAGACTACAGGTTCTGGAAAAATCTGTTCTCTTTTTTCAGAGATAAAGTCCATCCTGCTTCTGCTTCCTTAAATAGTTTCCTAATATCGTCATAGAATTCTTCTTTGATTTTCAGTATTTACCCAGTAGAAAATAAAATATACAGAGGCAAAAAAAGCTCAAATATTGCTGAAATACTGATGACACATGGTTATAATGTCATCTGTAACATGTCTGTAGTATGACAAACTTCAAGAGTACAAAATTGCATTCAGGAATATCTCGTGTGTCTGTAGGTGCGTAGTTCAGTGTCTGTTAGTTGGTGTACAGACGTCTGTTGTGAACAATGACTTGTTCAGTGTCTTTCTGTTTGTGTGCAGATACTTGGTGTGAACAATGACTTGTTTAGTGTCTGTTAGTTGGTTTGCAGATACTTGGTGCATACAGTGTTTCATTCAGTGTCTGTTTGTAGGTGTGCAGATACTTGGTGTGTACAGTGTTTCATTCAGTGTCTGTTTGTAGGTGTGTAGATGTCTGGCATGTATTATGTCCTACACTAGTGTTCCTGCCTATTCCTATCTAGGTCAAGCCAGGTGGTTTCTAGGTTCCAGTGTGGGGTCGTCCTTATTGGGACGATTACCCCACTTGTAGGCAGCATTTCCTTTCCTGGGTTTAGATATCTTGTTAGCGTAGGCACTCACAAGACAGCGAAGACCCTTGACATGGGCTTGTAAACTTTCGTACTTTGGGCAAAATACTAACTAATACCTTGTACGTATTTATATTTCCATCTGCTTGTTGTGTTAGTACTTTGATAAGTATTTGACAATCTGGTGTTGTTGTAGGGACTATGTCCCTGTTTTCCCTTTGTTGTTTGCAAGTTTGGTTTATGTTTAGTGTAAACAGTGTCTGATCCTGTGTATATCCATATATCCTTTCCTTCCATCCTTAAATACATTATGCTTATGCAGGCAAGGTGAAGACATGCACAAATGTAACAAAATTGATATAAATATATAAATTTATTCAAAAATAATGTAGGGACTTATCTCTCCTAATATTTAACTCTGTGGGTATAGGGCTTTGTAATAAAAATATCCACCCGGCTAAATATTCATGTATTTGAATATTTAAATCTATATGCAGTGTTATCATGTGACTACTCCATGTGACCTGCTCTGGTGTTTTTACGCAGACAGGGCAGTGTGTTTTTTTCATGCCATGAAGTAGGCTTATGCCGAATTATGTAGCTGTCTTGTTTGTCCTTAATGGATGTTGGATATACGATTTAAGTTTTTGCTATAGAAACCAGAAGTTTTTTATCCTCATAGTCCTGGATGCTGGATTGTTTTTATAATTGAAGTTTGTCAGCTGTTTATCCCTTGCACCTTAGATTGGATCCGTGCATGGAATGGAGGAGGATTCTTCGGAATCTATGAGCTGGTAGATTCTGAGGCTTGTTGTTATATCTGTAATATGGATCTGTATTATGGACATGTTCCAATATGCTCATCTGAAACTAGCTTCATGCTTGTGAAAAAATAGCTACAAAATATCTATAAGCAGTACAGACCTTGAACATCCTTAAAACATGACTCTTATGATGCAGACAAATTCCAAATACAAAAGTACGGCCATAAGATGTCAAGATACAAATGTTGTGCTTGGTAGATCATAAAAAGAATAATGCTTATAGAAGACACAGGTCAGTTGTTCAAGTAACAATTAGAGGAACATCATTTTACTTATCCGTTAGCAATGATCTGAATAAATTAGCAGTAAAATAATGTAGCTTACTTTTAAGATGAAAAACGTAAAAAGGCAAAATATAGAAGCTTTTGGCAATAAGATACTTTATTATGTGTTAAAATAA
This sequence comes from Eleutherodactylus coqui, assembly GCF_035609145.1. Lineage (NCBI taxonomy): Eukaryota > Metazoa > Chordata > Amphibia > Anura > Eleutherodactylidae > Eleutherodactylus > Eleutherodactylus coqui. The sequence continues at coordinate 369,582,052 of NC_089837.1, read as the reverse complement.
CTATTTACTATGTGATTTTAAAAAGATGATTACTCTACAGTAATTAACTGTTAAAAGCAACACATTTTGGTAAGTAGCATAACAGCAAAGCATTTTATACATACTGTTAAAACCTTGCAATTTACTGCATTGATGTGGTAATTTTAACTTTGCCATGCTTACACTGCCACTCACTGCTGGATCTCACTGTTATTACTTTTATATGATACTATTACTGTTTTGTCATTTCTATTCTTGTACTTAATTTTCTAAATGGAACCCATTTTAAATAACTAGGCGGGAGACATACGTATGCATTTCCATCAATCATAGAATGGTAAAATTCGAAGGGATTTCCAGGGTCTTCGGGTCCAACCCCCTGTTCCGTGCAGGATTCACTAAATTATCCCAAACAGATGTCTATCCAGCCTTTATTTGAACACTTCCATTGAAGGAGAACTCCCCACCTCCCATGGTAACCTGTTCCACTCATTGATCACCCTCACTGTCAGAAAGTTTTTTCTAATATCTAATTTGTGTATCCTCCCTTTCAGTTTCATCCCATTGCTTCTAGTCTTTCCTTGTGCAGATGAGAATAGGGCTGATCCCTCTGCACTGTAACAGCCCTTCAGATATTTGTAGACAGCTATTAAGTCTTCACTCAGCCTTCTTTTTTGCAAGCTAAACATTCCAAGATCCTTTAACCGTTCCTCATAGGACATGATTTGCAGACCGCTTACCATCTTGGTAACTCTTCTCTGAACTTGCTCCAGTTTGTCTTTTGTAAAGTGGGGTGCCCAGAACTGGACACGGTATTCCAGATGAGGTCTGACTAAGGAAGAGTAGAGGGGGATAATGACCTCACGTGATCTAAACTCCATGCTTCTCTTAATTCATCCCAGAATTGTGTTTGCCATCAATATTGAATCCAAAATCATCATCCTACCTTTATTGCATCATATACTACTCACATAATCCAAATAAAACATCATTCATTTTGTGGTCTGCATTCTTTATTTTTATGAAAGCGAATTCAAAACATTTGCTGTCCCTACATGTATGTTCTATTGGTGCAAACGGACATTTTGGAGAAAAGTTTCCTGCTCTATAAGCTACTAGCCAGAGTGAAGAAATGCTCCCATGAGCAGCGTCCATTCTGTAGACTACAGCATGACTACATACTAATTAGTCGACCATGTATTTAAATTGACAGCATGTAATACTTCATTTCTGAAGAAGCCGAATAAATTGTGTTAACACTCACAGCTGATAACCAGTACTGAATGAGCTTTATAGCCTGATTACATGAAACAGTATTGGCATGAAATTCAATAGAAATAGATATAACACCCGGATTACAATGAGCATAATTTCCTACACACTTTAAAAAGCAAATAAAAGATAGATATTGACCCTCTAAAATGTATACTTCAAAAAGCAAAGCCAATTGAACTACTACTGATGTTAGGAACTAGAACGGGTTAATTTACGAAAAGACATTGCACGCCGTTTTAGGCACCAGTACACAAAAAGCCATATAGAAGCTTGAATAGGTTCCAAGGTGGGCAACTAAAGTAATAAATGGGATGGATGGACTACAATACCCAGAGAGGTTATTAAAATTAGGGTTACTGGTTTAGAAAAAAGATGGCTGAGGAGCAACCTAATCACTACGTATACATATATATATATATATATATATATATATATATATATATATATATATATATATATATATACATAAGGGAATAATACAGAGATCTCTCCCATCATCTACTTATACTCAGGACTGTGACAGTAACAAGGGGGCATCCTCTACAAAAACATAGAAGAGGGTCCTTTACTGTAAGAGCAGTGAAACTATGGAACTCTCTGCCTGAGGACGTGGGGATGGCAAACTCACTAAAAGAGTTTAAGAAGGGCCTGGACGCCTTTCTTGAGCGATACAATATTATGTTATAGTCACTTAATACTTCAGAAGGGTTGGTGATCCAGGAAGTTATTCTGATTTTTCCCCTTGAGAGAAGGAAAATTCCTCTTCAACCACATGGGTTTATTTCCCTTCCTATAGATCAACATTGCAGGATAATAAACTGAACTGGATGGACATATGTTTTTTTCAACCATAGAAACTATGTTACTTTCATTTCTATGAAGTTCATGATTATCATATCAATCCTCTGTGTGGTAATATGTGTGTTATGTCTCATCACTCTGTTATCTGCTCCAAATCATTACTCTGCTCGCTATCACGGTTTTGTCAAAATGAGAGATCAGTCAACCAATGTATGCCAAAATACAGCAGTCTACATTTCTCTTCTTACTGTAATTTTGGTCATGATCCGTTTTTTCATAATTAAGGTTGTCAACTTATGGATTCAAAAACTCTTAAGCCTTATGCACATGACCGTATTTACGCAGGTATTTAGCCATGTAAAAAAATTGCAAAAAATTGCAACCATCTGAATGACTGGATTCGAAAGTAATCATTTAGATGAACAATTTTTGGGCGTGTAAAAAAATTGGGTCATGAAAAATAGCACATACAAAGCCATTTTTGGGGCACGGATTTTATACGCCTCATCTTGCTTTATCTTTTGCAGGCAGTGGAAGCTCCCATAGATTTTAATGGAAGCAAAAAAAAAGTCAGGGGGAGGGACTTACCTCGCGTATAATGCTGTAAAAAACACAGCTGGCCCGATTTAGGCATTATTAGTCATTCCGAGCATTTTACAGCAATCAATGGTTTTCCGCACGTCTGCGTATTTTTTGTCTGATACTCATTCATGCAATACTACGGTGCGTATGGGCGAATGTAAAAACTCATACGGTCGTGTGAAGGAGGCCTTATTGTGATGTCATTCTTTTTGTTATTTTTCTAATTAATCTAAAAACATAAGTGTGAACCCAGCCTTTAAATAATACAATTTCAGTTAAGCCACACTGACACCATCAATCTTTTTTATCTGTCTGTGAATAATTGGGAGAATTTTATGGCATAATGAAATGTAATGATGTCTTGTACAGATCTATTCATCAGCAATTAAATAGCTGTAACAGACGTCTAAACAGAAGAGATATTACATGGACATTCTGGCGTCTTGTGTTAACCAGACTTCCTGAAGGAACACCCATTTATTATTTATTCCTAATAGTCATGCATTGAATACATTGCATCTGCTAAACTGTATATTTAATGTATATTCTCCCTGTTGGGATTTCACTTGTTTACCGCTACATAACTTATCATACCGGCATTTTTCAAGACAATCAGTAACTTCAGGTTGCAACAAATCGAAGACTTGACTATATTCCCTGGAATGCCCCCTTTCATTAAACTCTTTATTGGCTAGTTCATTGTTTATTGACAAATTTGTAACCTCATTGCAATTAAAATAATTTTATTCTTTAAAGAACTCTGATTATTTCTTTATTAGTCTGGATTGACATGTGGCGTAAACATATGTGCCAAAATGTATATTTAAATTCCTCTTGTATTTTATTTACCATAGAACTGCAGTTCTAGTTTCTGAGGCATATTTGCTGAGGGTTTGTTACTAGAGATGAGCGAACCTACTCGGCCACGCCCCCTTTTCGCCCGAGCGCCGCGATTTTCGAGTACTTCCGTACTCGGGCGAAAAGATTCGGGGGGCGCCGTGGGTGAGTGGGGGGTTGCAGCGGGGAGTGGGGGGGAGAGGGAGAGAGAGAGGGCTCCCCCCTGTTCCCTGCTGCTACCCCCCGCTCCGCCACGCCTAGCCCCGCCCCCCGGCGCCCCCCGAATCTTTTCACCCGAGTACGGAAGTACTCGAAAATCGCGGTGCTCGATCGAGTAATTACTCGAAACGAGTATGTTCGCTCATCTCTATTTGTTAGATATCTTAGAGCTTAATCACACAATCGTATATACGCAGTCATGTAGATGCGTCCAAATATCGGGCAAAAATCGCGACTATCTAAAGCATTGGATTCAAATGTATTCATTCAGATGAGCGATTTTGAGCTGCGCCAAAAAATCATGCTGGCAAATATTGAAAATCAGCGTCCGTTTTCGGTTGATGATTTTATATGCTGCGTACAAAGATAGGTCTTGCCCTATCTTTGGCTGAGATATGATGGAAGCTCCCATAGACTTCTATGGTAGCTCAAAAAAAAAAGGGAGAGGAATGGAGTTTAGCTGCATCCAATGCAGGCAAAAGAAGGCAGCTGGCCGTATTTAAGCATTAGCAGTCATTTCGAGGATTTCTGCCAATCAATTGCAGCATGTTTTTTTGCAAATACACTGCAACTGCCTATGTGAATGGCAAAAAATACACGGCTAAAGATTGGGACTTGACTGCGGCTATTCTTCATTCATGTGATTTTTTTTAAGCGCCTACGGCCGAACATAAAGACACATACAGTCATGTGAAAGAGGCTTTAGTGTGGCATTTCACATAGCATTGAAGTCTATGATAAAATTCTCCAACCAAAATCTGCAACACAAAGAGTATGCTGTGGAAACTATTTAACTATTTACGCATAGACATTTGCACAGTGTATTTGTTGCATATTTTCCCTCATAGAAATGACATGGTGGTAATTTTCGCAGCCGATTTTTACTCTATGAAAATATGCCACATATGATTCCAGCTTTGAGCGTAAGTCCGAACATGGTGGATATGCTGTGGATTTGCGCTACAGATTCCACATTGCAAATCTGCAGCAATTTACAATGTAGTATAAGTGGATGGAGTTTTTGAAATTCCACATGTACTGAAAAATTTCCAAACAAAGAAAAGCATGCTATGAATTTTCATTTTCTGCAGCATGCTCCTTCTTGTGCTGATAAGGAAGATAGAACAATACCTCTGCAGCGCCACCTATTAGAAGGCAGCATTACTGCAAGTTAATGTTTGACTCCTAATACAAGCCTTGTAAGAATGACTGGGAATTGAAAGCCAAGACAGAATCCATACACAGACAGCTGTTTCAGGGTGTTTGCCCCTCATCAGTGTGCAGTAAGTTTCTGGCTTGGCTAGCGAGAGGCCTGTGATGTGGGTCAGGAACTCTATATTTTTTTCTTAGGGAGAGCACATAAAAGGTGAGTGAGGAAATTTATAAGGCCATTCATGTAAGCCTGTATGGATTCTGGCTTGCTTTTCAATTCCCAGTCATTCTTACAAGGCTTGTATAAAGAGTCTAACATTGACTTGCAGGAATGCTGCCTTCCAATAGGTGACGCTGTAGAGGTATTGTTCCATCTCTCTTATTTGCATATTACCCAGAGGAGCATGAATGGCCTTATAAGTCTCCACCTTCTAGGTGATCTCCCTAAGGAGAAAAGATAGCGTTCCTGACCTTCTTGTGCTGAAATGCAGGATCACCATAGGTCTCACCCTTTAAAGTGTGGTAAGGTGAAATCCACAGGGAGTTTGCAAACACATGCAGATTTTGCCACGTTCTCATTGTGAATTTGCGGTGGATTTGTTTTTAAATCCACAGCTGAAATTATGCCCCACGTCTGGACTTACCCTCATAGGAGGAAATATACTTATTTATTAGAAGCAAGATCTTCATAGTATTCTCTAAAGTCTCTAGGACCCAATAGAATATGAATATGATGATAGTAAAAACATTGCTAACATCACTTTCTTCTGCATTACTACACAGTTAACATCTGTGTTGGCATTTCCATTTTTCTCTTTGGCTCTAATGGGGCTCATTGGGTTTCCATCATGGTGTCTGTCATTGCTGAATCTGCATCGGGAGCTTTTACATTATGTGATTCTAGCCTAAGCAATATTATGCAATAAAAATATCACTTTGTAAAGTATTTAGAGAAGAAAAAATAACTTCTCTATTCACAATCACTTTATGGCTTCCCTATTTGGCAAGAGCTATGATGGATTCAAGATATCCAATATGATCCCTAATCAGTTCCATTTATTTATAAGAAGTCTGTTAGGTTTCAGTTTTTTTACTGGATAGGAAGTTGGCACGTACTAACATATTCTGGCTACCATTAAACAGGTACTCAGTAGAGATGAGCGAGTATACTCGCTAAGGGCAATTACTTGATCGATCATTGGCCTTAGCGAGTACCTGCCCGCTCGTAAGAAAAGCCGGCGGTGGGGGAGAGCGGGGAGGAACGGAGGGGAGATCTCTCTCTCCCTCTCTCCCCCCCGCTCCACCCTGCTCACTGCCACAACTCACCTCTCACCTGCGTCGGCAGCCGAACCTTTTCTTTTGAGCGGGAAGATACTCGCTAAGGACAATGCTCGATCGAGTAGTGGTCCTTAGCGAGTATGCTCGCTCATCTCTAGTACTCAGCACTCCAGTAATTTGCTATTTAGAGACTATTTATTATTTTCAGTCCACAAAATCATATGTGATGTTTTGATCAGTAATTTTGACCTTTCCTAAACTGTGAGATTGTTGAAAATTACTAGGACTAATGGTTCGGAAATGTAGCGCTTATGTTCAGCAACATCTATCTCAATAATAAAGGCGCCCTTACATTCAGTGGGAACTGTGCCTGCATTATCAACATGAGTTGTCAGCTTCTGGCTCCATCCACACTGACCAGGGGTCTTGAGCAGTGGACTTCTTTCAATCAACTATTAATGTCCGATCCTGAAGATGGTCATCATTATTTCATTCCTGGACAGCCCCTTTAAATGTATGATGCAATGTATGGACATCAGATCATGTGCCAAGATATGAATACAAAGCAATAAAAAATATCCAGTAGGTCAAATTTATTCCATTAACCCCTTAATACCCCTTAATAAAACAGGGCGAAAAATGTATGTCCTGTGCGTCTGGGGTCTGTATGGTGGGGGTTCTGGAGCGAATCCTGGAGCAAGTGGCACCCACCAGCAACAGCAACATTGTGGCTGTTAACTCTGTAAATGCCACTATCAGTTCTGACAACAGTATATACATTCTTCAATCGGTTATGCAAGGTCCAAGACAGCCGCCCCCAATAAATGAGATTGTGGGGTGTCATTAGGTTGCCATGACAGCTTAGGGTCTTCTTCTGAAGGTCCCAAAGCGCTGCTATGGCTGATTGCCTATCAACACATGCCTGTGGCGTGGCTTGATAGAATGCCTGTCTAAATGGTATAATGTAAAACTATGGTATTACATTAGACTTGTATGAGCGATCAAATGATCACAAGTTCAAGTCCCCTATAGGGACTTTAAAGACAAGTGAAAATGAGTCTAAAAAAGTTTTATTATTAGAAAATAATAAAAGGTATTAAAAGTTAAAAAAAACACATTATTTATCTTGCATGGTGAATGTAATCCAGAAAAAAAAACAACAAGCTCTCAGACAACTATGCTGATGGATAAATAAAAGAGTTATCATTTTTAAAAAGTGGGGATGAAAAACTGAAAAAAAAGGATCATGGGTTAAAGGACGACTTTAAAAGACTATTTTACACTTTCTACTATTCCAAAGGCAGTTGAACCTTTCAAACCTTTGCAAAAAACTGAATGTATTGTCAAGTATTTTTATATTTCACAGAAAGGTTTATATAAATGAGCAAGATGGTGACACAAGTAGGATTGAAAAGTAAGATATGAGCAAGAAATACCAGTAATATCTAAATATAAATTGTTTTAATGAGAGTCTGCTTCTTGCTATGCTCTCTAAAGGCCTTTTCACATGGACGGAACACACTCACTGTGAAAAAAAATCAGGCACCTAGAAGAAGTTGTGGGGAACAAATGCAACTTTCTCTGTGCAACTGTAACATTGATATAAGTTAGTGATTACAATATCAGAGCAAAAGGATAAACTGAGCCTTCGAGGGAAGGCTCTAGTACCCTGTTGTACCGCCTCTAGCTTGGATACAAGATGTGATACAGGTGGGTATGGAGTCTCTAGTACCCTGTTGTACCGCCTCTAGCTTGGATACAAGATGTGATACAGGTGGGCATGGAGGCTCTAGTACCCTGTTGTACCGCCTCTAGCTTGGATACAAGATGTGATACAGGTGGGCATGGAGGCTCTAGTACCCTGTTGTACCGCCTCTAGCTTGTATACAAGATGTGATACAGGCAGGCATTGAGGCTCTAGTACCCTGTTGTACCGCCTCTAGCTTGGATACAAGATGTGATACAGGTGGGCATGGAGGCTCTAGTACCCTGTTGTACCGCCTCTAGCTTGGATACAAGATGTGATACAGGTGGGCATGGAGGCTCTAGTACCCTGTTGTACCGCCTCTAGCTTGTATACAAGATGTGATACAGGTGGGCATGGAGGCTCTAGTACCCTGTTGTACCACCTCTAGCTTGTATACAAGATGTGATACAGGTGGGCATAGAGGCTCTAGTACCCTGTTGGTCCGCCTCTAGCTTGGATACAAGATGTGATACAGGTGGGCATGGAGGCTCTAGTACACTGTTGGTCCGCCTCTAGCTTTGATACAAGATATGATACAAGAGGGCATAGAGGCTTTAGTCCCCTGTTGGTCCGCCCTCTAGCTTGGATACAAGATGTGATACAGGAGGGCATAGAGGCTTTAGTACCCTGATGGTCCGCCCCAAGCTTGGATACAAGATGTGATATAGGCAGGCATGGAAGCATGCAGGTTCTGTATGGTATCCTGCAGCATAACAGTTCACATTTTCTGTAACTGAGCTGGTAGATTGTGCAAACTTGTAGGCTGTTGAAGTTGGCATCCCAGATCGTCCCATATATAGTGTAATCGTGATAAATCTGGTGACCGGGCAGGCCACTGAAGTGTGGCAACTTTGTAGAGGCATTCCTGTCACACCATTACTGTGTGTGGGAAAGCATTATCCTGCTGTAACACAAGTAGCCTGTGAGAGTCTTTAAAGCCCAAGGGTGGAACCAATTTTAGGGTTTCAGATGGCAAGCCCCTTCATCTAATCACGCCACAACTCTAATCACTTACATATTTGACTGACTTACTGCAGGCTGAGTTTAGCTGCAAAGCAGCAACTCCTTCTAGGTGTTTTTTTGAGAATGAGTGCATATCCACTAGCTAAAAACACATCTAAATCTGCTGCTGTGGATTTCCACTCCCTTTACTGACATGTATACATGCACATCCTGGGGCCTAATTTTCTGTGTTTTTAGCTGTGGAATGCGGAAATATTATGCAGAAAGTGCCATAAAAGTATATGAACATAAGTACTCCAGAAGCTAAGAATACCCCACCACCACCATCAGTATTTCCTTGAAATTCTTACGCTATATTTTCTTGTTATTCTATAGCACATCCTTTCACCTTCAGTATTATCTATCATGATTAATAGCCATGTTTTATTTGTTTCCACAGTCTGCATTCTTTCCTCTTTTAAAACGATCCACACCAGCTTACTGTTCATCATCTGGGCTTATTCAGAGGTAAAGTGGATTTCGTCTTAATGTGATCGCTGTGCACATCCCATCTATATTTTTCACCAAGTACCAATCAAAACTATAACATTCTGGTGCTTAGTAAACTATATTCAGCTCCTCAGATCTATCAGTCTCCTGAATAGACTAGCAGAGTTAGATAGCTTCCCTCATATAACAAATGAACGCTCTGCACCTCCAACTTTCCTGCATTTAAATAGATCACTGCAATATGTGAAGAGCTTGAGACATTGCAATACAGCCCAATGTATACCATCTATTGCAAAGTATTAATGCCTGTCAATAAAGGGGTTGTTTAATGGTTTAAAAAATAAATAAAAGAGCCTCGGATATTATAAAATAGCAAAAATCAAAACTACTAGTCGTCTATGTAACTCTTCACTGACTCCCCAATGGCCTAGTTAGCTTTATGGCTGTAGATCTCTTCCATGAAATGCTTTCCAACAGAAAAAAAGCTCTAGATTGATAGGTTTATTGGAGTGGCATTGCAGACTTGGCTTCTCAGATAGAGTCACATTTTTTCTACTTTTAGAATATTCTTACAAATCATTCAGACATTTCCAACCCAGTCATTAACAGGCAAAATTAAGAATAAAAATGAATTTATGCTTACAAGTAGTCTAATACACAAAAGGATACATTCTACCTAGAAAACACTTTTTAATATAATGTGATGACAATTTGGAAGTTTCTTTATTCCATATATGAAGCTCAGAAAACAAAAATGTAAGAATATTTCTCTAGTTAATCACAATTAAATATAGAAATAGCAACTATGTCTGCATTGTGTAAAATTTAGTGGCTTAGCATTTAATTGCATGAGAGGCTATTGTGTGCCTAGAAGGCCAATGTAAATATAAATTGATGTACTGATACATAGTGAGGTTAATTGAAATTTACTCAATCTGAAGAGAAAACGTCCGTGTAAACTTCAATAATAATTTTCACAGTATTAAGCAAATTTGATTCTTTGGATGTAAGTGTTCAGTACCAGAGGGTTTCTCTTTAACAAGGGTATGATAACAGACTGATTTGCTTTTGTGCTTTTTCTAGATCAAAGCTATGCAGTCTACAGTTTTTTACCATAATTGAAGAGTAAAAGTACTATATTATAACTGTTTATTTAGATTTTTTCAACAATGGTCATTAGCCAATGTATATAACTTAATACGATTATGGTGATACTACTTTTATAATTTTTGCTACGTTTTACTACTTTAAAAAAATTGAAAACCTTTTGCGGCTCTGTGCTCATTCATTTGGGGAGAACTGCCTGTGATTGACTGAGCACCTCAGCCAATCACATTCATCTCTTTCAGCAGGCGAGGATTTAAAATCCCCACCAGCTGATAGATCAGCACCACAGAACAGGGTACAGCAGGAGAAGACGTGGCTGTGCCCCGGCAGCTGAAGCAAGGTGAGTATCTATTTTTTTTTTGTTTTTAACAGCACTTTTACTGGATTTTAAGGGAAGAGCTTATATTTAAAGCCCTTCCCTAAAATCAATTGACAGGGTGCCAGCAGCAGAATCCTCTATCACAGCTGTCATGTGTGACAGTTGCGGTAGAGAATTGAAAAATTTCTCTGCTACATCTGTCACAGATGTGGCAGATGTAGCAGCAGGGAATTCTTTTTACTAGCGGGGATGAAGGAAACATCTGCTGCATGCGGCAGATGTGTTCTTCATCCCCGCAGGGGACACAGCAGCAGCGGACAGGCAGGTTTATTTTTTATTTTTTTTTACACTAAAATTTTTGTTTTCCAAGGAAGGGCTTATATGTAAAGCCCTTCCCTGAAAAACAATGCAGGGGTGCCAGCAAACCATTGTTTTCAATGGAGCCACCGGCAGCAGCCGTGGCTCCATTGAAAACAATGCACGGACCTGCATTCACGCGTTTTTTTTTGCACGTACATGGGTGCACACCTATGTACGCACCCATGTACGCACAAAAACACGCTCGTGTGAAGCCACCCTTACGTGTCCCCTTTTTTTAACTTGTTAAATCAACATACTGTTACTAAATGAAGACCAGTACAAATATGAGTATTATCAATATTAACATTATTTTAGGGTCAAAAAATCATAGGTCATAGTTTACAGGGAGATGTACAGCTGACTAGCGAGCATTTAAATGCTTGCTAAAAATCCACATTTAGGCAAGTATCAGCTGAATATTGTCTTTTACACCGCCCGGGGATTGGGAAACGATTATGCCCAATAATCGGGCCGTGTACCAAGCCCCCAAGAGAATAAATGGTTGTGATTGGAGCCACTGATCCCAGCCATTGTATGTGGGTGTTGACAAAGCCCACATAGGTCGAAACCTCATCATTTAATGGGGGAATAAAAAGGAAATTACAATTTTTGCACCACTCATGCAGCCACTTCTCTGGATTATTTCTTGAATTGCTATTTTGGAGGCACTGGCTCTGACTTCCTGGTGGCTTGGTATGTATGTTTTTAACTCCAGCCATTTAGGTTAATGTGAATTGTGTGCTGCTGACTACAAGTGGAAATTGGAATTGTGTGCGGGTGTTAGCTGTATAACACAGCCTGCACCGCTGTTAAATATAGTACCGAATGATGATGTGGTATTACATTTTTCATGCAGTGTTTGTCATAAACAATAGCTTGTTCATTATTGTACATGGTACATTGATATAAGAGTAAATGAAAGTAATATAACTAACGAATGACAAAAAAAAGTTTCATTTAAGGAATGGAGAAGAGCGAGAATCTGGACAAACTTCAGCAGTGGGCAGCGACTAACAGAATGGTATTTAACAAGGAGAAATATAAACTCCTACATCTGGGCAAGAAAAATGAAAAAAGCACATACGGAATGGGAGGAATTGAGCTAAGCAGCAGCATGTGAAAAATACTTGGGTATACTAACAGATCCCAGACTGAACATGAGTCAACAATATGATGTAGCAGCGACAAAGACAAACACAATTCTAGGATGTATTAAGAGAAGCATAGAGTCTAGATCATGTGTGGTAATTATTCCCCTTCACCTTTCCTTGGTCAGACCTCATGTGCAGTTCTGTGTCCAGTTCTGGGCACCCCAATTAAAAAAAGACCCGACAAACTAGAGCAAGTTCAGAGAAGGTCTCTTCCAACTCTGCCATTCTACGAATGTCAAATATGCAGGATGGGCCATGGATACGTAGCCCTGCACCACACTCTTATGAAAGCTGTCTAGAAGGAAAATCTGTCTTTGTTGCTCATAGTAACCAATCACAGCACAGGTTTCATCTCTTATACTGCTGAGGTAAAGTGAAAGCTGTGCTGTAATTGGTTGCTATGACTTTAGACAACTTTCATAAGAGTGTGGTGTTGTGCTTCTTTTTCGTGGCCCATTCAGTAGTTGCCAATCAGCGAGCAGCGAGAGATATGACTTTGAAAATGGCAACTGACATTCTCCTACAGAAGATTATTTGCCTAGTTGTTATTTTCAGAGTAAAGCCAGACTAAGAAACTAACATGACCCTATGCATGGAGGGAACTGTTGAGGAAGTCTGACGGGAAGATACATGCAAGCGACACAGCTTGGTTCTTTTTCCTACACAGACTATAGCAACTGCAAATGAGTCTGGGCCTCAAAGCTATTCATAAAAGAAAAAAATAGTAATAAATATATAGTTTCTTCCCAACTTAAAATTTACCATAAATCAATATTCTATTGAATTAGATTTTATAGAATTCTATGTATTAGAGGCAAATGGAACCCCCCCCCCCCAAAATACATAATGGACACCCATAAAAAATGGCAGCTAACCAGAAGATACAGCTGAATAACGTTTAAGAAAATCTTCAAGAGCTGGTGTGGTCATCAATGTTCCCCCTAAGCTGTGCGCTTGGGAAATGATAAAGTTAAAAAAAATTACCGTCTGCAGACACGTACACCTGTAATTGCACTTATCGACCTCATTAATTTGTTGTTTTAAGTCTTTCCTTTCCAGATTGCCCAATTTAGAGGGAATGCTGGTTTGTCATCATAACCTTGTCTGCCATGTATCTCAGCCAATGGCTAAAGATGAGCTTTTTGTCAATTAAAACTGAACTTCGCATTTATTAATCAAACTTCATGTGGAGGTGAAAAAAAATCACATTTCTAATTGGAAAATAGTCTCAGTAGGATTCACATAGTTGAGGTTCCAATATTAAAATCTCATTCTCGCATGAATTACGTATTATTAACTATAGGAGATAGAATGATATTACTTGAAATTTCAAGAGAGAGAGACGCTTGAGGCAATGTTTCCCTTGTGAATAATAGGATGGATAATACTTAAATACTTAAATATGTAAGCAGCCACTTTCAATGTCGAAATGATGTTGCATGTTTTGTTGCTGTTAGCTGCAGCGCCCATATTTCTAGCGAAGCACAATAATTTGCAGCGATCTAGGTGCTCAAATGAACTATACATATTTTAGTGGGCTTGCTGTAAACCCTAGTACAGATGACAACAGTTAAAGGGCATCTGTCACTGTAAACATATAAAGACATCCTGAGGACAGGTCATCAATAGATAAGTCCTGGAAAACCCTTTAATAGAAATTTAGATTGGACTGATCTCTATTTTTCTGTTACAGAGTTCCAAACACCATGGATAACATAAATTTACATGATAAAAATTTGGCGGCAGCCAATATTAGGGGGCGTTTAGGAGCTTACAGCATACTGTGCTATTATTGAGTTTAATGTAAAATTATGCAGCAATTTCCCCTAGTGATGGCTAAAGAAAGCCAATCATTTAACTCCATGTTAAAATGGTTGTCCAAGTTATAAGAAAATTGAGAGAGGGCAAAAAAAGGTAAAAAACAACTTACCTTCAGCTCCCACCTCCAAGATTTTTCCCAAATAGCACTAGTTCTCTAGAATGCACTAACTTAGACAATCAAATCACTGAAAGTGGTCAAATACTAACCAATGTACTAATACTATAGGGCAGGTAAACATACCACATCCCTCAACATGCAGACAGCCAAACTGCTAACATGGAGGAGCAATTGCACAGGCGCAGAATACTGATGAACAGCCACTCACACATCTTCCTTTTACTGAAGGGGGAGCTGACAAGCATAATCCTTTGACATAAATAAAGTATACCAAGGGTGTCAGTCCACATAGTACATGCAGTGCACCATGCAGGCTTACAATCAATTAGTAATGCCATATTTCAGTCTAGCAGTCTGACCCACACTGGCACTGGCACCATGGGCAGCCCCAGCGTTCAAAGCCACACTGCATGTTACTGATATGTATTAATAAATACTGATAAATACAGGGTATTGGTTAATAATAATTTGACCAAAGTACACAAGCTCACAACCCACGTCAAGGGTCCTCATCTACTTGTAAGTCCCTACACTAACATCAATCAAAATCACATTTTGATTTTGACCTCAGACAATCAAGTTAATTCCAAATGCCCACAACTATCCTCCATTTACAGTCCTACTTGGCTAACCCCCTTCTTCCCATTGCACCTTTTATCTGTTTATTCACAAACATGGCTGGTGTTCAACTTACACAGCAAAATATATATTGTGGGAGGACAGCTCGGTAGAGTGCCAGTTGGCGGCAGTCAAAGGCGGAAACTAGTGGATAAAGTCCAAGAGCAGGCGTGACCTGCGTTTATTTCAGTCTAGAATAGTTAACACAAATGGAGCCTTAGCTTCAGGCACAAAAATAACAGTCCAGCAATCGGTCAATAGGCAGTCCCTGCCTGACCAGGTCACGCTCCGCAGGTGCACACACAGCAGGGTTTTCAGCTCTAGCAGATATCACAGGCTGCCTGGGTCCAGCAGCCATCTCATTCTCCCCCTGTGTCCATGCACATTGCTATTTATATCTACCCCCTAGCCTGGTTCAGCCTCAGCACCTGTGCTGATTGACCTCGCCCATAACCTGGAGTGGAGGAAGTGGAATGGATGGCCCAATCCCAACCTGACATCCATTCCAAAAAAAACAGGCCCAGATACTTTTAAAGAAAAGACCTCCAGCAAGTACTTGCCGGAGATTACATTGCACTCCTGGCTTTTCACGTCTCAAACAGCGGGGCATGCACTTCCTTCAGCCCTACTAGGCATAATAACGGAACCTATCTCCCTGGTCTTCTTTATAAGGCTTTGTTTGCCTGTCGCAGCAACACTTCCTGCCCTTTCTCAATTTTCTTATAATTTGGACAACCCCTTTAAGGAGGCAAATTTGGAGCTTTGCATAAGAATAATGAAGCTTCAACCACTTTTAACATATATTACAAAAGCAATCAGCACAGAATGTTGGACTTTTTTATATCAGCCATTCACTTTTTGCCTACATCTTACAATGTGTGTATAGCTCTTACAACCATCTGTTTTTTAATACTAATGCTTAATGGCACCTTGCAAAACAGACACATTATTGGATAATTGTAATGTTTGGTTCAGATATAGTGTGGTATATTGCTTATATTGCTCTTTGTTAAAATTACAAAGGTTCTGGTCCTACTGAGCGCTGTATCAGTATTTACAAAAGAATAAGACAGCTAATTGTTCTAAAGAGAAGGTGTTCATACAGAAAAAGTACTGTCATTGTAGAACATACTACAATATACCTGATATCAATAGATAAAGAGCATAATTGCCATTTGTATAGTAGTACATTAAAATATTTTTCAAAGGAGCTACAGTAACATACGGCTATGAGAGCCATTTACAGTAAAGTAGTTTATCACTATCGTTATAAAGAACACGAATGCCTATGTAGCAGTACATATAAATTGGT
Source organism: Eleutherodactylus coqui (assembly GCF_035609145.1). NCBI lineage: Eukaryota > Metazoa > Chordata > Amphibia > Anura > Eleutherodactylidae > Eleutherodactylus > Eleutherodactylus coqui. Next base: position 369,565,924 of record NC_089837.1, on the reverse strand, counting down.
TTTCAAGGACTTTACATGGGCTATCCTTTGGTCGTATGTCTTGTTAATGGCCTCATTCAGCTGATTGGCGGCATTGAGCATCAAACCCCCACCAATCAAATATTGTTGTCCTATCCTAACGATAGTCCCTTAATATTTAATGGGTGATAAATAATTACTGAGTCTCATGTCACAGCTTTTGCCTTTACTGCTAGTTTCATGATATCTGTTTATAGAGTATCAATAGGAAAATGTCTTTTTGTTCCTGACAGAAGGTAACAGATGGCTTGGGAACAAGTAGAAATGGGAGGTTTTGTGATATTAATGATATAACAATTAAAAAGTTATTCCAAGCACATTAATTGCAGATTTTGATGTGGAGTTGCAGGCAGGTTTTAAGCCATTTTCAATTCTGCATTAAAAGCGGCAAGTAGTCTGCAGATTTCGGCATGGAACTTACGTGGCTTGCAGTGTGTCCTGGGCCTTATTCTGACCCAAGTGAAAGGTCCCTTAGACACAGGGGAAATTAGCAATAAAAAAATATTTTAGTGTTAAAATATCCCCTAATCTTCTTTGGAATTATTTGGATTTCTGCTAAATTTCAACTGCATTTTTCATTGAAATCCACATTAGATGAAAACTGCTACAGAAATCTGCATTTTTTAGTGTGGATATTTGCCACGGATTTGCATTACAGGGGCGATGGATCTTTACAATGTCATTCGATGTATAGATTTCATTTAATAGGGTTAATCAGTGTGCAGAAAACACAAGATGGAATCCATGTCAAGAAGTGACACAGATTGCAAATCCGACAGAATAAAAAATCTGCACCGCAGAGACTACAGCAGGGATTCACATTCAAATGAATGGGGTGCTTATTTGATGTGATTTTAATGCTAAGGCTCAATTCAGACGGGGGCAGTTCGGTTGCAATAAAAAAACGCAACAAAAAGTGCCTTGGTGAAACCATATATGTTTTACTATGTTTGTAGTAAAATGTGGCAAAAAAATTGTGCAATTTTGCAAATGCACTTTTTGGTGTGTTTTTATTGCAACCAAACTACCCTGTGTGAATGGAGTCTAAATCTGTGTGAAATCAGTTTGAATTCTGCATTCAATCTATGGCAAAATACACTGTGGGGGCAACAATGTGTAAAACAAAGAAATGCAGAATAAATCAATGCAAAAAATAAATAAAGACAGAGGAGAAAAAAACAAAGAACACAAAAACCACAGCAAAACCCAATGACTCCGGCCAATCTCACACATTCGTTTTTTACCACGATTACTGCGGCGTTTTGAGCACTGTGATAATCAGGGTATAACACTCCTATTGATTTCAATGGGACCTCACAGACATGCGCTCGATCGCGGCGCTGGAAGGCGCTTCCCAGTTCTGCAATTTTTGAGTGCTGTCTGCTCTATTCTTTTACATCTAGTGCACCTCATCATCCATGGTGTGCTAAAACACGCTGTTGGCCGCAAGAACCTGCGTCCAAAAATATAAGTAAAATTGCGGTAAAGCATGAAGATCGAAATCGCTGCATTTTACCGACGGTATGTGTGAGAGTGGCCTTAACCTAATTACTTGTAGTATATTGGCACTTTGTGCTGTGTAAAAAAATGGACATTTATTTGCTTTTTTATATTTCGGCCTGATTTCAGCCAAAAATTAAAAAATACTAATATAAAAATATCTTAACCACTTATGAAGCATTTCTGCTGCAGAAACACACTCAGTCCACAGGAAAATCTTAATTTGTTGCTGTTTAAAATTAAAGTTTGCCAGTGTGAACTACCACTAACATCACATAAATCCAACACATAAAAACGGCAAGTACATATACAAAATATGCAACAAAAAAACACAAATTCCATAAAGCTCGTTAACCCTGCTCATCTGCAGAAAAGCAACAGAAATTCCGCAGCTCAGATGTCATATGTAGAGGTATCCTAAAAACACAACTATGCCTGGTCATTAACAAGTTAAACTAAACAAGTTGTTAAAAACTAACAAAATGAAAGTTTCTTCTGCTAATGAATAAATGGTTCTAACTGTCTAATTTACAAAGTTAAAAACAGTTAAGGATTAGAGATGAGCGAGCACCAAAATGCTCGGGTGCTCGTTACTCGAGTCGAACTTTCAGTGATGCTCGAGAGTTCGTATCGAGTAACGAACCCCATTGAAGTCAATGGGCGACTCGAGCATTTTTGCATATGACTGGTGCTCCGCTAAGGTTTTCATTTGTGAAAATCTTAGCAAATCACCAAAGTCATGTAAAAAACACAGAAATGGATAGGGCAGGCGAGGAGCAACATGCAGGGCTGCATTTCGGGCTCCGAGGTCTCACTATTAAGCTACAATAGTGGCAAGAGTGAGACCCCCCCGCACTGTCAGCATAACGATCGTTCTCCTCTGCCACAGCTGTAACAGCTGTGGCAGAGAAGAACGATGTTAGCCCATTGAATTCAATGGAGCCGGCAATACAGCGGGCTCCATTGAAAGCAATGGGCTGCCGGCGAGCGCAGGATGAATTTTCGGGAAGGGCTTAAAAATATAATCTCTTACCTGAAAAAGAAAGATTTTAGTGTAAAAAAGAATAAAAATGCGGGCATTCTCTTCAATGGAGCCGATGCTGCTGCCGGCGACTCCATTGAAGACAATGGTCCGCTGGCACACCTGAATTCTTTTCCAGGGAAGGGCTTTACATATAAGCCATTCCCTGGAAATGAATTAAAAGTGATTTAAAAAACAAAAAAAATCGATACTCACCTCCCTTCAGCTGCCGGGGCACAGCCGCGTCTTCTCCTGCTGTCCCCTGCACTGTGGTGCTGAACTTATGTCATTCAGCTGAGAGCTGCGCTGAGCCAATCAGAGGCAGCATTCACTCACCCATTCATGAATTCATGAATGGGTGTGAGTGACATCTGCCTCTGATTGGCCAGGCTGTGACCAATCAGAGGCAGCTCATTCAGCAGGCGGGGATTTTAAATCCCGGGCTGCTGAATACTACTCACAGCTGTTCAGAGCAGTTCAGGAGAACTGCCAGCTGGCCGCAGCTGAACTCCGTCTGCCCGGACCAGGTGAGTATATATATATTTTTTTATTTTTACACATTTCTGGATGAATTGCAGGGAAGGGCTTATATATTTAAGCCCTTCCCGAAAATTCATTGTGCGATCGCTGGCAGCCCATTGCTTTTAATGGAGCCGGCTGTATTGCAGGCTCCATTGAATTTAATGGGCTAACATCGTTTTCCCGGGACAAGGTGAGTATATTTTTTTTTTTACTTTTTACACATTTTAGGATGATTTTCAGGTAAGGGCTTATATTTTTAAGCCCTTCCCGAAAATTCATCCCTCGCTAGCCGGCAGCCCATTGCTTTCAATGGAGCCGCTGTATTGCCGGCTCCATTGAATTCAATGGTCAGTGTTCGTTTAATCGAGACGAGCACCACGTGGTGCTCGTCTCGAGTAACGAGCATCTCGAGCACCCTAATACTCGAACGAGCATCAAGCTCGGACGAGTATGCTCGCTCATCTCTATTAAGGATCTTTCACACATGTGGAATGTTTCTGCGAGACGCACCTAAGAGTACATGCACATGGACGTTTAAAAAGTTACACCTGAAATTCCCAGGCACAATTCAATAGAATAGCACATGGACATCCCATTTATGTGCTGTCTATCGTGCTGGACACAGCATGTTGACATGTATTATTTTTGACCAGACTGACTTTCCGACAGTGTAAAAAAAAGCCCATGTGAATACACCTATTCATATGAATGGGCCCCATTTTTGTCAGATTTCGGTCCGAAAAATGCTCATGTGCATGTAAACTAAGGGTACATGCACATGGGCGTTTGAAAGGTTTTTTCAGGCACAATCCACTTTGAATGGCACTTGGATATCTCATCAGTGTGCTTTCCGATGTGCTGAATACAGCACATTGACATATGCTTAGCATAAGGATCATATGTGAGTATAGTTCGAATAATATACTTAGGGATTACATAAGTACCCAAACACCAAATTATAAAAGAATGCAATAATTTTTAAATAGCCCCCCCAAAGAGATAACTAGGGCCTTGGTCACCAGACTGTTGATCACTATTTTCCACTCAAGCTGGTCAAGCTGCAATTATTGATTTTTTTTACTATTTTTATTCCTATGTACAAGGAGGTTCTAATTTATTGTTTATTATATGTTCCTCCAAAGGTGAGAAAACAGTTTTCGGAAGTTTGTTTATTTTTTTCACATTACGCTGTTACCATGGATCTGATATAGCTATTGGTCAAGAGACCAGCCTCTCATAAAATGGAGGCTGGGAGAACAAGTAAATTACTGTTTCTTACATTTTTTTTAGGGCTAAGTCACACGGGCGCATCGGCGCTCGTGTTACGGCAGGTAGCAGACGGTCGTCTCTCTGCAGCGCCGGAAGAAAGAACATGTGACCGGCTTCATTGCCGCTCATGTGTTCTTTCTTCAGCGCTGCGGGAAGTCGTCCATCCTGAAGTACAGCCGTCTTCTTCCTGCAGTAAGGGCTCAGTCACATGGGCGCATCGGCCGATGCGCCCGTGTGACTAAGCCCTTAAGGTGAGTTCACACATTACAGAATTGCTGTGGAATTTAGGCTGAGGATTTCCCAATGAAGTCCTGCAGCAAGGTACAGAACAATGTAAGTGAACAGGTTTTTCACAAACCCTGTTCAGCTGAAAAAATCTGCAACGGAGTACTGATGCGCATTTTGAAATCTGGAGCTCTAATTGTTGCTGAAATGCAGCAGGTTTTCACAAAACAACTCAATCATTACAATACAGTGAGTGAATTCCGCAATCAAAATCCACATCAAAATCCAGACGCAAATTCTATCATAGATTTTTTCTGCCATGTGTAAATATACCCTTATTGACCTTTCATATGGGAATGAATTATGCTGCAGGACACGGCCAAATCTGCAGCTGCGGAATTCCACAGTATAATCTGCCGGTCTAATTATGGATTTTAATGCAGAATTTTTAGGCAGCTTTTAGGTCATTTTTAATTCTTCATTAAAATCCAAAGGTAGTCCAGATGTTCCCATACATGTTCTATTGGCGATAAATGTGGCAATAGGACATGCCACGGAAGTGGGACAATGTTATGGAGGATTCCTGTGATATCCTGGCTTTGTGTGGCTGGCATTATCCTGCTGGAACCTGAGAGGCAATACATGTGGCTACAGGATGTCCGGAACATATCCCTGAGCTGGCATTGTCCTTTGTTCCACTACTATGCAATGGCTGCCCAGACTTGATTGATCCTTCAATTACATATTAATTGATTGATTCTCTCATAATACTTTTAGAATTAGTTCATAATGAACAGTCAGAAGGTAACAGAAAGCTGTATGTCTAACTTCCCAACACCTATTTAATATTCAAGTTGGATAGTCCATAGGCAGCAGGTAATAATAGTGAATGTTAAATTACTTCCATAAGTAGACTTAAAGGACATGGCCCCATTTCAACAATCATCAAAAACTTTTTAACATATATTGAGTCTGGTTTAGTGCACAGCTACATTAACGGTTCCGCTGGTTGTCATAGCAAACATTTAACAACCTCAATTTCATAACCATCCCTATCAGCTTTGCTGAGCTCCTAAAATGCAGTGAAAAGTTGGTATACATCAGATTACTGTATAGTGTATTCTGTACAGACTGCCCTGCCAGGGATGTGAGCCATCAGAACAAGTTCAGTGCAGACTAGAGATGAGCGAACGTACTCGGTAAGGGCGATTTCGCAATCGAGCACCGCGATTTTCGAGTACTTCACTACTCGGGTGAAAAGTACTCGGGTGCGCTGTGGGGCACGGGGGTTGCAGAGGGGAACAGGGGGGAGCCCTCTCTCTCCCCCTCTCCCCCCCCACTTCCCGCTGCAAACCCCCGCTCACCCACAGCGCACCCGAGTACTTTTCACCCGAGTAGTGAAGTACTCGAAAATCGCAGTGCTCGATTGCGAAATCACCCTTACCGAGTATGTTCGCTCATCTCTAGTGCAGACGTGTCCCACCAAAATAGGTTATTCTCTATCTACAAGTATAGTTTACTGGTTGATGGGGGTCTGACACTGAAACCTCCACTTATCCTGAGAAAAACCATCCGGAGCGTCCCTGAATAAGCAGAGCAGCGATCACATACTGCCCTCCAGTTATGTCAATGTACTGTGGAGATAGCCAAATTCAAGCACTTGGTTATCTCCGGCAGATCTCGTCAAAATTAATGCATCATGCATGCTCTGTTCATTGGGGGACACTGCAGATTGCCATTCTCAAGTTTGGTGGTGGTCCCAGGAATCAGACCATAACAATCAGTAAGTTACCTGCCGTCTTGTAGACAGGAGGTAAGTTACAGTATTTTTGTGGGACAACCTCTTTAACAAACAGAGAATACTGGAAGATCTCAATCCTGAAGGCTGCTGAGATGTAAATGTAGCACTTGCCTGCAATACATGTTGAAATGTGGAGTCTGCTCACAATAAATAAACTAACATGCATTATTTACAAAGTTACTCAACTTTGTATGTGTAATATTTGTTTTACACCATAGTCATGTGCCATTGTCTTTCTACCTCTGATAAATTATATATACCGTACTATATAAATAATTTCTAAAGTAAACGGTTTGTGGCTCAAGAATAACTGATAGACAGTAAGACACTAGTAAATACCTGCATAGTACAAGGTGAAGTTATAAACCCATCGTAGCCTCCTAAGAATAATGTTTTTAAATGCCCTTGACCTCCTCAAAGCATAACTGAATTGCTGTTTTGACCAAGAAAAGTTTATGGCTTCTTGAGATAATACAGAGCTACTTTATTCTGTTTCCTAGCTCCTCAGATTGTACAGCACATCCATTAGACCAGAACATTTGGTAGGAAAAGCATCAAGAAACATAAATGATCTGGATGACGAAACCTAAGTTTTCTGAGTGCCTGGCATCAGTTAAAAGAGGTCATTGCTGTTCCAATCCATATGATACCCAGTTACTGTTAGCAACACAGTTATGAAAAAAAAACCATTAAGTTCCAACATTTTCTCTTGAAATATTACGTTTTTCTTTTAGTTTTAGGCATCTTCAGTAGAGTTGAGCGAACATACTCTGCCGAGCTTGATGCTCGTTCGAGTATTAGCGTACTCAATGGTGCTCGTTACTCGAATGAGCATGAAGCCATGTTTTTGGCTCCTCCCTGCTGTGACGTGCCTGTTTTGGACCCTCCCCGCTGCGACGCAGCGCGCGTCAATGAGAGAGAGATAGAGAGAGAGAGAGAAAGAGAGAGAGACGAACCTAGAAAAGAAAAAAAAAACTCGGGACCCGGCGTCCCACATACAAAAATGCTTGAGTCTCCCATTGTGGTCAATGGAGTTCGTTACTCAAGTAGAGCTCTCGAATTTTACGAAAAGCTCGACTCGAATAACGCGGACCCGAGCATTTGGGTGCTCACTCATCTCTAATCTTCAGCTGTCAATTCTAGATAAAATGCTAAGACTTGGCAGACTTGGACTTGTTATACTGTAAACACACTACAAACCTTGGTATACTTAACTTCCACAAATAAGCGTCATGTTGAATTACGGCAAGACGTGGACTATTACAATGTTCCCAAATTAAATATGAATTTCATATGAAAAATCCTTTTGAATTTATTTCAATATTCTGATGGAAAAAATAATTTCCTAGGCCTAATTGCTGAAAGCATGCGGATTCATAATGGAGTCTTTCTTCGACAAATGTTGTCAAAGACCAAACATTTGCTCTGTGCAGAGTGTTGATTATGAAGGAATACAGGCAAGTGGAATTAGAAGCACTTCTTCATAAATGTTGTGATCAGAGCTAAATCCTTTAGGAAGATTATCCACACAGAAATCAGGAAATCCTGCAACTAAAGCACTTTTATTCCCCACATTTCAGAACAACATCAATATAACTATTGCTTCCTTGACAGCAAATCTTAAGGAGTTGTAAATAGCCTCAGATGATGATTTTAATTAGTGTCCTTTAAACATCTTTTAATAACTGTTTTCAAGACTGTCAAAATCATATCTCGTTAGGAATTGATGAGTGAACTACACAGACCTACAATCTGTGCATACAAATAATTAAATGCACTATCCATAAGCACTGATTACATCCCTATTTTGGGACCTTTCACACGGGATGGAATGGTTAGCAGGATGCAGCTCAGTTGCAGATTTTGGCAAAGGCTGTATTTTTCATCAATATTTTGTGAGCCAAAACCAGAAGTGGAACGTACAGAGAAAATAATGGAAAGATTTGCATTTCTTCCATATTTTGGACCGGCTCCTGGTTTTGGCTCACAAAATACTGATGAAATATACGCCCGTTTAAAGGAGCCCTAAGTGCAAATTTTGTTGCGTTTTTAACTGCAGAATGTGTTCTGAGGAACGTCTTGAGGAATTTTTTGTGTTTTTTTTCCCACTGCCCTTAATTAAGGAATCACATCTCCTGTATCTTAGAAATCCGCAACAACAATTCCACAAGATGTGCGTAATTCCGCAGCAGAAAGCTTTTCCACAGTGGAATTTAATCTCGTGATTTTTTAAGTAAAGACACGCGGATTTTAACAGATGCGGAATGCAATCCCTATAGGTATAACATAATGACACAGAGATGTCTGCACAGACAAATTCTGTCCCATGTGAAAGGTCCCTTTATCCTTTAAGGTTCTTTCTAAGACAGGGGACATGTGTGCAAGGGGAGAGAAGAGGAAGGGGTCACATACCGTAGGAATATATTCTTGGTTCTTAATATACCATATACTCTAGTATAATAGCTATTGCAGATTAAATAGAGAATACTAAAGTATTGGAGACCTTTTTATATATTTATAACTAGAATCCTACACATAGAGTAGATTGTGTACATCATATACTACTGTGTCTCGTCAAACTACATGGTTTTTATCATTCATTTATTACCATGTGTGCAGAAAATGTTTCTGCTAAATTTGTCAATATCAACTCAATGACCCTAATATGGTAGAATAATTAGAATGAAATGTAACTAAAATACATATTATGTTTCTGTGTTCTAAAAGGGTTTTTTTTGCCATTAGCACTTAAGTTGACAATAGGGCTGTTTACAGTGTAAATGACAATTCTGAATATGTGAAAATCCAGGGAAAGTGTGAACAAAATAAAAACTGTTAATATCCTCATTGCTTCCCCAATTGAAATACACTCATAGTTCAATCTCTGCGAGTGCTAGGCATTCTTAATATGAATAATAGCCACAAGCAAAGGTTATTATAGATCACTGGTTAAAAGTGAAGTGTTTGTGAAGAAGCAAGTTTCGTAATTGTACACAAGTGCACGCAATTACACAATACAAAATACAGTAAGTAGGCCGGTACTGTTCACTCTTCTGGAATTATCTTGTAGCAACTGTTGCAAAATGAGACTTTTAAAAAATGTGTTCCTGTAGAAGTAGAACAGCAGATTATTCCCATATTTTAATTCCAGGCAATGGATCCAAGAGTGTGCTTTTACAATGAATGATCAGCTAACCTTTACTCTACAGCACAGATGTTGGTCATATTGATCGAGGCCTGAACAAGTATCGAGTAAAGTAATTTATCTGTATTATATCAGCTGGAATGTGTCTATATTTATTTATATTTTATATATTTATTTGTTATCTATTTATCAATCAAAGTATTTCAGATTATTCTAAGGGTTATATGTTCTAGTTGCTGTAACATACTTTACATTCATAGCAGTTAGCAACCAGTGGTATAGCACAGTCTGATCTCTGGACATGTCCATTGTTAACAGCATTGTGAAGATTCACCCCCTCCAGCATGAAGATGCTAGACAGTAGAACGTAGTGTGGCTAGCTTCCGTTTGTGCTAGCATCTAACGTAATATAGTGTTTGGAAGAAGGGTCACAAAAATGCAAAAAATCTAATCCATAGGAAATAGGTCATAGGAATGAGATGACAACTTTGATTTATCGTAAATGTGAGACCTTGATTGATACAACGCTAGTCATGTGAATGCAGATTGCATGCCTTGGCTTATCCCCCCTCCCCCTTCTGCTCTTTAAGGAGGTACAGTAGCACTGGTCACACATGCTCCCCATCCATACTATGTGACAGCGGTAAACTTACCTGGATAGCTTAGCAATCTTTGCAAAGCCGAACACATCCATGCATGCAGCTGTGCTCTCTTCTCCCCTTTCTTCAGTCAAGCAGCATCCTGCTGTTATCACAGGTTTCAACAAATATTGGATGTCTTCTACATCAGAATGCAGCGCAGTATCATCCTAGGTCTGCAGTTTGGGAATGAATCACTCAGAAAGACCATTGATTCTATTTTTTGCATCCAGCCAACATGACTGTTGAGAAATGCCAATATGACAGTATCCAGTCTTCAGGCTCCTTTCTGCATGTCTAATTTACAGCGTGCTATTGTATATTGTTCAGCCTGTGTCCATGTAGCTCTTTTAAGCATCTTTGCTGTGCTTTCTTCATTGAAGACTGCTGATCCCAGGCAGTGAAAGAGAAACAAAAGGGGAGGAGGTAGGAGCAGCCAGTGTGCATGCAGTGAAGCAGCACAGAGAGAGGAAGGAGAGCTTCAGAGATGCAGTAAATCACCCCTGCCTCTGCATAATGCTCACACTATTACCTTCTGCTCTACAAGCCCACTGACATCACTCAGCAGCCTTATCCTTCACCGGTATTCAACATACACCTTTACCCATTTGTATATGGCCACTGTCGGCTAACCCAATGCCCTGAATAAATCTGAACAGTCTTCCTTTAAAAGTGATCAAAGCCAGATACATAGCAATTTCCAGAAAATTACTATGTATAAAAGGTGAAAATTAACTACAATGAAACAACATGTTAACATCAACATATGATGCAAGAGTGAATATTGACGTAGGTGGAACACAAGTGAAAGCCTTTACAGGTTCGGAAGATCCTTCAACCAGAAAGGATAATTATAAGGAAGTTTGGATGGAAGACTACCTGTAAACTGCAACGTTACTTTACGTCATACATTTGTGATTCTAGAATTAGGTCTGAAAGAATCACATATTAGAGAAGAGATGTGTGAGATATCTACTTATCACACTCTCATCTCAGTAAAGCACCATCACACATCTACACTGCTATTTCGAAAGAACAGTTAACCAAGTCTAAACCTATACAAGTGCAATACAATAATTTCCTCTCTTCTAAATGCCATGTCCCCTTTACCTACTACTTTGGTGCCTCTAATTAGGGTAATTTGGCTCATAGAGTATGTTTAGGATTTTCTGAGTCATTTAAAGAAACATTCTACCCCAAACTAAGCAACCAGTTTTGGATGGAAGGTGTGAGCTTTGCCGATTCTCATAACTTCTGATTCTTCATTCATTTCATGTCTGGAGTAGGCTGTGCTCACACTTACTGTACATTCTGCACATACTTTGGTATTCATAATTAATGAATGGATGCCAAAATGACACTTGGGCCCATTAAACCCTTTGGACACTTTTGGCATATATATGTCATGAGAATTTCCCTTAGTATACATTGGCTGTATACAAAAAATACGTTTAAATATCATGGAGCTGATTAATCATTGACAAGTTTGTGCATAAATGTTTATCTTTTTGAAAAAGTCCCAATGATAAATATGCTTAGAATAATTACTCCATCCAAACTCTGCCCCCATTTCCAGACAAAAAAACAAAACTGACACACATGATGCAAAAGCACCAGAATATGTTGTAAAAGTATGATAAATAAAGCGAAAAGAGAAAAAATATATAAATCACACCAAAAAAAGTCATAAAGTCAATGACAAGTTTCCCTAGAATGTCAGTTTCAAAATGAGACATACACAGTTCTTTGCACACAGGCACGCATAATGAAAAACGCTTGGTACCGTGTTAGCAAGTAGAGCAAAATCTGATTGTTCCCAGCAAGAGAAACCAAGTAATCTTGTAGATATAATACCTTTTAATAGCTAACAAAAATACATGATGTTATAGTGAGCCTTTGAACTTCTCAGGGTCCTTCCTCAGGCATAATGAAATAGATCTGATATATGCATGCCTGTTCGGATCTATTTCATTTTTGCCTGAGGAAGGACCCTGAGAGGTTTGAAAGCTTGCTATAACATTGTTTCTTTTTGTTAGCCGTTAAAATGTATCAGACTACTGATATCACATGCTACCATCTTTGGCACTAAACACTGTTTATCATCAAGTTCATGCAGCCTAAACCACAGGCAGCATGACCCGGGACAGGGATGCCAATTGCCCCGAGGGTGTTTTATTCTTAAATGCTATAGTGTTTCAGAATATATTTTGAAATTTGACTCAGAACTGAGCTCTAAATCACAAGGGCGGGCCGCGCAATGTCTTTCCCTGCCCACAAAAAGAAGACTGACAGCTCTGTCCCCTTTTGTGTATAGGAAGAGAGCTGTCAGCCATCACACAGTGCCAAGTTGTTGGTGAAACATGTTTGATGGGGCTATATGTGTTTTTATAGGTGGTGATCTCTACAGCTGTAGACTCATGGAGATTATGGAGTAGCTGTGTTTTTATTCAAGCCCTATACAGCGTATTTTTATAGTGTACCAATAAAGATATTGTTTTATGTATTTAAATGCTTTATGTTGGTCTTTTCTGCCAACAGCTAATTTTTTCCTCGATAGTTATTATGCCCTGACTTTCCCTAGGGTCTTGTATATTATGTTAAATTTATCACAGCGGCACACTGTGTGACTCATCTTTCTAGAAGCTGAACACTTTTCTCTTTCTTAGTTCAGCTCAAGACTGGCTTACCTTACATCTTTATTTTGTGGCAAGAAAGTGGCACAGGCCATTAATAAATCTGAATAATTTTATGACCCAAACCACACCCACTTTGATAAAAACTGTGGAAAAAAGTATCTGAAGCAAATAATAAATGTAGTGCATAACGTGATATTGAGAGGCACATTTTGGAACTAGGATACAGATATTTTACCAACAAATCAGACACTATCAGCAACGTCGTACAACCTAGTATGTATCCATAACTGGGCACAATGGGAGGAGGGGGAGGGGGAAATCATAGTTATGCCAAAATTCAGGTGTAAAAAAGTCACAATTTCTGATACAATTCCGTTGCCCTTGGTAATTTTGTCAAAAACGGGTTGAGGGAGGTGGCAGGGTTTAGAAAGTGTAACCTGGGAAAATGACTGAACTTTATGACAGAAACTGGGATAAATTATAGCTGAAATCTACACCAGTTATTACCTAGTGTGGACTTCAGGAGAAGGTACATGACCAGCTTAAGGTGTGGATAATGTATTAAGAGGCTTGCCATATAAAGGTCAGACTTAGATAAATGTGCCCCAATGATTCCATGTGGTTGAGAACCACTGTATATTCTAAATGTGGAGCTATATAAATGTGGCTATGTAGATATATAACAAAAACTAAAATCATTATGTCTATGTATTTCAGTATAGGCATCAAAATACTAACGACCACCTGTCTGTGAGTGACTGTGTGACTGTGTGAGTTACATAAAATAATGTTATCATCATGTGATCAAAGCAGAAGGAGTGTAGAGAGCAGCACACAGGAATCTTTGGTAAAAATACTGTGCATTAAAGATGCCTACTTTATTATATCTCCATTAAAAGAATGCAACATTTCAGAATGCTTGACAAAGGCCACGGACGTGGCTGAAAAGTCGCATTCTTTTAATGGAGATACAATAAACTAAGCATCTTTGATACGCAGTATTTTTACCAAAGATTCCTGTGTGCTGCTCTCTACACTCCTTCTGCTTTGACTTGAGGATTCAAGAAGTTTGGATCCATCCAGGAGCGTGCACTCTAATGGCTCCCGAAGGTGACTTCATTTTGAGTTGTGCTGCTGGATACTTTCTATTCTGATATCATGATGTGATCAGTCACCAGGGCTCTGAGCTCTGCCCCTGATCACATGACTGACATCCTCACAGGTCCTAAATCATGCAGAGCCTGACAGCAGCTGTGTGCTTACAGGACCTGTGATGATGTCACCATCATGTGATCAGAGGTAGAGCTCAGAGCCTCAGTGACTGATCACATGACACTGACATTATCCCTGGTCCTGTAAGCACACAGCTGCTGTCCGGCTCTGTTGGTTTAAGACCTGTGACCAACTTCAATCCCTTTCACTATATTATATTTATTAGTAAGTGGTGCAATGCGCCACCAGAAACACTGGTATTAATATCTTATTAATTGTGACTCTACTCATTATTTATGTGATCTATTGTCAGGAGTGTCAACTTGTTTGACATTTAGAAGCCTAAATCTAAAAATTCTTATAAGGTCTGTTTAGATAATCATATTGTCAGAAAGGAGGGGACAATTGCCCTTAAAGTCTTAAACTTTAAGGCCTTGTGAGTGTTGTGGCCTCTTCAGATACCCACTTGCACAAAAATATGTGACTTTTTCCACCAAAAAACTGGCATAAAAGTAGTAGTAAATCTGCCGATATGTTCATACTTTGAGATGTAGTTTATGCTGTAGCCTTAAAATAAAATCTTGGAGGCATTCGCTAGTCACTTAGGAGGAATCTAGAAGGCTATTCTGCATTGAGGGGTCCATGAATCAAGGAGGCCATCTGGCACTACTCTTCCAAGTCACCCCTTTATTGATCAAAGTCTTCATACAATGCGTTTACCAATTATAATGACAACTTGACAACTGTAGAGCTGTTAAATGACAGATCAACCATCAGTTCACTAGTTACTAGTCTGGCAACAAACAGTGTTCAATGAGGTCTGTTGGCTAAATCATTTCAATAGCAGAAAGATTTGTGTGAAGCACTACTATATAAACTGAACTGATACGTTGGGAGAAGGATATTCAAATATATTATCACAGGTCCTGGAGCCACCGAGAGCAAATACAACCCTTGTCTAGCTTTACAGCTGAGAGAACTAGGAGTGATGTGACCTGTCACCTGCGGCTAGAAGAGAGGAGTTCTTGGCGACAGGAAGCAGAGTCTGCAGCAAGAGGAGCTTAGTAGAGGAATGGAGCTATTCTCCTCTACGATACGGTTTTCTGTTCTAGCGATGTGCTAGTGAGAGGAGCATTCTCTCAATGATAGCATCAGCAGAAATAGACAGAGAGATTGAAGCTGAACTCACTTTACCCAAAGCAGTGCAGGAAAGAATAGGCTAGTAGATTAATGCCGACTATGACGACATGCTTACAACCTGCTACCAGGGGAGTGTCTGCAATTACTTTTGATTCCTGTACCCGAGGTACAACAACCTCTTGGTTTAGCTGCAGCGTAGCGCTCTCCCATAATTTCACCATAATACTGTGATCAGTAAAGGACCCCTATATATAGAGTGACCTGTAGACACTAGTCAGCGGCTCTAAAACTGTTCAGTTTTGACCAATGGGACATCCTGGATTTAAACCCAGCATTCTTTTGTTACCAAACCCCTGGCTAGGGCAGATCATGGTAGGGACATCCATAAGCAAACTTAAAGTGCTTTATAAGGGATTAAAGAGAGAGTACTCTTTTGTTTTCCTTGTGGTGTTTTGAAACATAATCAGAGCATAGCCTTGCTTGGGTTCTTTTATGGATAGTGCGCTGTAGAAACTGTTTATTATAATGATCTTATAAGTAACTATTTACCCAATAGTTAGAAGTGAAATATTTGTTTTTTATACTATACCTGCTCACTTATCTTTTCTCTATACATATATAGTACCCCAGAGCGTTTATACTCTGGAAAAAATGTAGAAATTGTTTTGTGCTACATTTTTAAAATTATGAAACCACAAGAATAACTGATTGATTAGGGGTTAATTTCTAGTGTTCTTATTTTCTAACTCTGCATGATTCAGTAGAACTTCAACTAACCCCCTCTCACTCCCGTCAATCATCCTTAGGTAGCTTGAGGATTGGACAGTTACTTGGGCCATAGCTCAGAATTGGTAGACACAGAGAGTATAAAAGATAGTGAGAGGGTGGGGTTTGGGAGTTCCATCTAAGTCCAGCCAGCTCGATACAATCTAAAGGAGACCGGGGAGAATAAGGAGATTATCTATTCTCAATCAGTGTGGTCAGAAGAAGAATGCAAAGTGTGAGTGCGAGCCAAAAGGAATTATGGAAAGAGAGAGAGGTCAGAAACTAAAGAAACAGAAGTTGAGTTTTACTAAAGTGAGAACAGAAGAGAGAGAGATTAAAGAGGAAGAGAGAAGCAGACAAAAGAGGGGAGCAGAATTGAGTTAGTGATGTGTCCATGCCACGTTAGTCAAAGCCAGGGATGAAAGCTGGAAGTGTTTTACTGCAATGTGTTGCTACAGACTCCCTGAGAAGGTGTTTCCATGCCATTTCTACTAATGTAATTTCAAGTGTTCAAATACTACAAATCAATGTGATGTAACAGTTATTGCAAGAAAATCTAAACTGTGGTTGTCTGCTGGAAAGTTGCACTATTCCCTCTCTTCCCTGCATTAAAAAGTTGAAGATTGTTTTTATCTAAAGGCTGTCTGTTGAGTTACTTCCCACCGTCTGCAACAGCTACACTGAGGTACCACACAACCAAGGAATGTAAGGACTGCTACCCTCATTTTTCTTTGCTTTCTATTATCCCCTTTTATCCTCTATTTGTTTGTTTTCGTCCGGAATAGGTCCCTGCCGATATACGGACTGGCGTTGCGACAGATTAAATTTTATTTTATGCTGTTTTTTAAAATGACATGTGACTATTTGTTTATTGTTACCTGCTGCTTACCCATGTCGCAGGTCTCAACTCGCTTGTGACTGCTACCCATATCACACCACAATACAGCTTTGAACTAAAATATAGGATAAACTATGACTGTCAGTCTGGTCAATAGGAATACATTACCCAACAACCACAGTCTTTTAGGTGTTGCTAGCGTTTTCCACAGCAGCCTGTCTCAGGTTATGCTATTCCTCAGCTAAAGATAGAATTACTACCAAAGTTGGTAATTCCCGAATTCTGGCAACTAACATCATTCCTTGTATTACTGTACAATGTATAGATATATACAGGGTGACCCAAAAATGTATACATATGTTGAATGATTACAAAGTCAGTGTTTTAAGTACAGTTCATTCAATCATCCAGATGAGTGATTTTTTTTAATCTACTTCTTTTTGCCTCTTCGTCAACGCCTGTTTTAAACTGATGACAGTTCTGATCCAGGCGCTACAGGTAAGCAACAGAATCGCAAACATCAAGAATAATTTAATTTGGTATTTGTGTGCATTCATGTTCAATAGCTGCCCTCAATACATATATATTATTTTTTTCAGAAGCTTAACATCTTGAAACATTTTTGTCTCTACTTCCATGGAGTGTGTTAACTTTCAGATCAGTACTGAACAGTACATAGGAATTTACTATCACCCTTAAGGTGTTCTTCATATTTTCACAGTGCAGGACTTTCATGTTGACGAAATAACAGAAAGTGTTAATGAATTCACCGGCTATAAAAATGTCATTCTTGTCTTTAACATCTGAGTGGAAGCATAAAGCTTGAATTATAGATGAGGTTATATTTAGATTAAACAGTAGACAATCATTCTGCACATGATCCAATGTTTTATTAGTAATACTTTAAGATGCAAGAAAATAATGCAAGTTTTGTGCGTTGCGAGACTCACATGAACATACAACCCATTATTTTTAATAGGTCTATTTACATGGGCGATTTTTCTTATGCAGCTATGCTGCCAGACGTAAAAGTTGCAGCATGTGGGATTTTCGTCCGAGTCTCTGCTGAGAATAGAACATGCAGAAGTGCGGTCTCCGACACATCGCACAGCACATGGACAGGGTGTCCATGTGCTGTTAGATGACGAGAATATAGGGCATGACTCGCTCTCACCTTTGTGAATGCACCCATTATATTTAAAGGAAATAGGATGTTACCATTTATATATTTTTTTGAGCAATCCCTGGATAAATGGATACGTGTAGAGGTCTAATATACAAGACTAAAATATGTGGTATATTTGTAAATACATAACAATTTTAAGCATAGTGGAAGTGATTCCGTTGTTTATGACTTGGATAAATTACTCTGAAGAGATTGTTGTCTCATAAAAATGATATAGTTCTGTACACGGGTTTCAAAGTGGGCAGCTAGTACAACTGATATAGTATATTGGATATTGTTGTGGGTGCAGAATCTCTAAAATAGATTAAAATGAACTTATGAAGTGCTTGCAGCAAGCTTTGAAACTAAACTACATAGAAAGCTAAACCTGTATAGAAGCAATATGTATTCAATAGACAGAAATTGAGAAAGACCTTCATAGATTTAAATTGAAGTCTATAACATCAGAAAGGAATTTTATATGATTCCTTCTGAACATTTGTATTTATATGATTCCATCTGGATAGCTGTAAATAGAGCACTGAGTTTGTATCATTTATGATTCTTCAAGTGCTCCATAATGTTCTCAAAGCTCATTAAAACTTCCTTCTCATCCAGTCAATCTATCTTACAAGCGATTAATTGGGAAACCATCAAAGCAGTGATGGAGCCTTATAAATAATTAGTGATAAACTGGCGAGGTAAAGGCAGAATTAAAGAGTTATTCTCATCTTGGCCAGTCATGTCTGCAATGGGAATACTCTTCTGTACGAGGTGGGGTGGTCAGGAGTTAGAGAAACAGCTAAGCAGGCTGTCTTATACTGTTTCTGCAACTTGGGAGCTACAGAAACAGAGTGGCTTGCTGTGCTACTCTACTTTCGTAATCTCCCATTGTCTGCTATGGGAGTTGCGGAAACAGTGTAGTGCATGCTGCTCCAACTACTCTCAGCCACAGCATTCAGCCTTGCCAGGTAAAGTGGGGTCAGAACTTGAGATAGCTGTGGGTCCTAGAGGTGGAAGTATAAGATGGGAATACCCATAGGGCTGTCTGTTATGTAGGATTTTGTTAATGGGAAGGTCATGGACTTAAATATGTGGGAGGTATTTGGATAAGAAACACTGCGCAAAAATGACAATGGATGAAAACATATAGTCTGTGCCTTCACACAAAAGGACACTGATAATAAACCCATACAGCACATCAAAACATAGCCACCATTGCCACTGTATTGTACAAATAAACAGTATTGCTATACTGTATAAATACAAATATGTTTACATATGGTAATCTACAAAGTACTGTACTAACATAATGCAGTTAAAGTGTAACTGTTATTTAGCATTTTTATTTAAAGTAGATGATTTTAAGATTTTTTTCAATAAATTTATTTTCGTGCATTGAGTATTTACTAATGTGCACCGAGAGCATGTGTGATACTTGGCTGGTTCGGGACAGTTCTCTTTGCCCACTTGTTAAAATCACAAATGGATTGCATAACTAGTTGTTGGCTATATATCAATCCAGTGCTCTATGTCAATTTTTGATAGCAGTATAAAGCACATCTGACATGCTGCCCTGTCGAAGCTTTCCTGCATCTTGCCTCTTTCCACTATGTAGCTGCAGCAGGGAAGGTGGGTGTGGGACCGCACACAAGACTGACACCCCTTTGCCAGAATCATACATTAACCATTAGCCAACTGCATAGCCAATCAGCAGCTGTTGTCTTTTAAATGAGCCACTACTGTGCGCCCCAGGACACACCAGCACCCCCCTCTGTGCCTGAGTCCACCTGCTAGCACTTGCGTTTCCCATCTCAAGCATATAGTGGGGAATACAGTATATTTGGTTTGGTCAAACACCCAGGGCTTCCATGTCCAACAAAACCACCCACCAGCTTTAAAAACTGTTGCATATTTACTTAGCTGCCAGGACTCTAGCACGTAAGGGTGGTGCAAAGGGCAACCAAAAAGCAGCATGCAGTCTTCTCTTTTTCTGGGCTTGGCTGCCATGCTTCACAGGCAGAAGAGTAAGTTGTGAGCACCGATTGAAGGTAGCAATCACAGCCGCCTCATTGTGGAAGCGGCATTTATAAATTGATCAATCAATGCCGTGACTCAGCCAATTCACAAATGCCTCCACAATGTGCCGCTCAGCCAATCAATGCAGTGGTCAAAGAACCAATCACAGCCATCATGTTGGTTTAGCGAGCGCTACATTGATTGGCTGAGTAGTGCTCACTGAACAAATCAGAGCCATTGCTTCCAGGAGATGGGATTTAAGAATGCTGCAACCAGGAAGTGATCTTCTGTCAGCGGCCCGAGGAGTGCAAGAAGCGCGGGGGAGCTACAAAGAGCAGTGGGAGGGACCCAGACTGTGCCTGCCAGGTAAGTAAAATAAGACATTCCCAAAAATAAGACCTAGTGCCTCTTTTGGTGCAAAATTAATATAAGACAGGGTCTTATTTTTGGGGAAACATGGTAGTAGTATCATAGTTTGGGTCTGTTTTGGGGCAACTGGCCCAGGATAGCTTGCCATCATTGATGAAACAATGAATTCTGAATTATACCAGCAAATTCTGGAAGAGACCTGCCAAATTAACACTGCATAGGAGTATTCTGGGAAGTGGTACATGAGACCCATGCGCCACGGTGTGGAGGTATGTCCATGGAACTCAAAAAAAATATACCCAAAAAAATATACCCAAAGATCATTTTGGCATCAAACAGGTTTATTGTTATTGGTTACCAGAGGCCTAGTTAAAAGCCTTTGTTGTTACCCCCTAGCCCACCATAACTCGCCCCCCATCTTCTACCCCAATAAAGGAAGAAATATCTCTTTCCCATTTTTCCTGTACCCCTTTCCCAATACCTTCCTAATGAAATCTATGTGGGTAGATGTTTTAAATGTCTGCATCAGAGTTGGATTAGATGAGCTATATGGAATAATTCACAGAAATGTCTGATATCATCTTTTACTGACCTATCAGCAATCACAGAAAACGGCCATATACTTATTGACTAGGGAATGCATATAGCTGCGTCCTCTCACCATGCAGGTACTGACCTATCATATTCAAAATGTCTCTGTAAAACAACAAATACATTACCAGTTTATCCTTTGTAAAGTGGAAAAGAGTTTAATAAAAAAACATTTAAACATATGCAAGCAAATTCTAAAGGACAATGTCAGGAAATCTGTCTGTGAGCCGAATACCAAGAGAACGTGGGTTATGCAGCAGAACAATGACCCAAAGCACACAAGCTGTTTTATGAAGGGACGGTTAAAGGAAAACAAAATTAAAGTGTTGGAATGGCCAAGTGAAAGATCTCCCCTTAATCCTATAAAAATGTTTTGGACGGATCTGAAGCAAGCAGTTCATGTTTAGGAAACCCACCAACATAACAGAGTCAAAACGGTTTTGTACAGAGGAATGGGCTACGATTCCTCCAAGCCAATGTGCAGGACTAATCAACAATTACCAGAAATGTTTAAATACAGTTATTGATGCACAAGGTTCGCATGACTCAGAGTCATGTGATTTTAGAAAATGTTCCTCAATAAATAAATGACCAAGTCTAATATTTTTTTGATATTTGATTTGATTGTCTTTCTCTACTTTTATGACTTGTGTGAAAATCTGATGAGGTCTTAGGTCAAATATGAGCAGAAATATGAAAAATTCTAAACAGCTCACAAGCTTTCAAGCACCACTGTAGATACATTAACAGAACCAAGCATACTACATAGTTATGGTAGCAGAGCCAAGCTTACTGCATAGATTCGGTACCAAAACCAAGCCAGCTTTGCCTCTATTCGAAGAATAATATACTTTAATAATATACTATATATGACCACTGTTGTCGTTTTAGGTCAAATATAAGCAGAAATATGGCAGTCTGAAGGGTTCACAAACTATCAAGCGCCAATGTATGTACTAAAATTGGTTCTGTTACCAGAAAATTCACTATATATATATATATACTTGTGCTGCATGTATATGTATCAAGCATGTAATATATTTGTGGTATATTTAACAGTGAGTAGCGCAAGAGGAAAAATAATAGCACACGTGGTCTAACATTTTTGTGTTCATATCTATGTGGGTCGTGAATGTGTGCGCTGTATGGTGGTATTAATTGACCAATGTATTTAGATGTATTTATGTGCAGGGGTATTGAGTACTGTATTGTGGTCTAGAATATAATATGGGGGTATTAATAAATAATGGAATCAATAAAGGAAAAACCTGCTGCACCATGTCCTGGGTGATACCACTAAATCATTGCCAACAGGTAAGAAACTAATGGCATAACTATAGGGGTCGTGGAGGTTGCAATTACGACAGGGCGCCTAAGCTGACGGGGACTGACATCTGAGTTACACTCTCTCTGGTATAGGACAACCTCTCTCTTCAGTAGCTCTGGGACAGCTCACTCCAAACAAGGCTGTCTGCTCTTGGTGAAAACTGCTGAATCACCACCCAGCCTGCGAACAGGACCTGCCTTTTATATTTATCACATCAACCAATCAATGGGTAGCTCACTCCCTCTCAATCCTCAGCAGCAAAATTAGAGTTAAAAAAAAAAGTTAAGAATCCAGCTATAATATACATAGATACAAATGCATGGGTATTTAACCCCTTACAACACACACCAGTCTCACAGTGGATGCGTGCCCCACCCACACAGCTCATACAATTGACCAAAGCTCACACACTGGACACATGCACAGCTGACAAGAAATTTGTGGCAGCATACCATGTGAATAAAACCAATCTTTAGTCCTCCATTATTCCAAAATGCAACATTTCGACCGGGTAATGATCTTTCTGAAGCTTGAGAAAGACCATTACTAGGTCGAAACGTCGCATTTCGGATAACGGAGGAATAAAGATTTGTTTTATTTACATCGTGTGCTGCCACAAATTTGCTATCAACTCTGGATGTCTTCTGGATCAAGGTTCAGATCTATTTTGTGACGTTACAACAGTACCTCCTCACCCTGTGGGGTTTATTCACTAATATTGCTGCTGGAAAATCCTTCTGTACACTGGACATATGCATCACACACTGGACACGCACAGCACACGTAGCACACACAGAGAATACATGCCATACACGAACAGGTCACACAGTGGACATATGATATACGCATACACATACACAGTGATCCTGCACCCACTATAGCATTCAATATAGCAGCTGTACTAGAATCCCACTTTGAGTCTTGAGTAAAATTCATCATTTTTAATTGCAGGATAGAAAATGTAACCAATCAAGTTGTTCTCGCTTAGGCCTGTTGTCCATGTTCAAATAACTCGATTGTGCTGAAGTATTAAACCTGACTACTTCAGCATATTCTTATCTTGCTCCTCTTCCCATCTGTTCTATTTTTAATGTTACACTAATAGAACAAAGTCTCCTTGAGAATAAGTAAATGTAAGCAAGTGTTTGAAAGCTGTGTCAAAACCAACAAAAACCTTTTGGAGTCCAACTATACATTTTACTCCCCCCCCCCCTTCCTTCCCTCACTTGCTCACCTATCAGCTACCACTGGAATGTTAGAATTTAGAAATATGAGAAAACCTCCAGAGATTCTAGAAAACAGTATTCAGTGAGCATGCATAAAAAATAGCATTGAACTTTTAGTAATTCTGTGTTTAACCCATGGATATACTAAAGGTATATCCAAAGATAAAGTATCTACAGTTCAGTGAAAATTACTATATAGACATTCCCCATTGGGACTGGCTTTATATTGCTTGTCAAGCTTGGGCTTGTATAACAAGATGCGAAATCGGTATAAAAGATTCTTCATCTGTTTACTGAAATGAGTAACATCAGGAACGGATCAATACATGTAGGAAATAGGGATCATTAATAGAAGAAATTGTACACTATGTGCAAATGCATTCTTTGCTTTTTGGACATGTACAATGGACTAGGGCAATGGAAAACATTACACAAGCCAAAGACTGTAGATGTGGGTTGGTTTGCATAAAAATGTACCGTACTGTATGTCAAGAAGTATATCTTATAGGGATGTCTGGGATTAAAAGAAGCTGTGGAGAGGTATTCCCAGAACATGTGACAAAATGTGCATTAGGTGTAAATTGGTTGGCTGCCGCGCATTTTCAAAGCATATTTGGTTTGGGTCTGTAGCTAATGATTATTACTATTTTCTTCAGTGCTTATGTTAAGCGTTCGTTGTGGCTGACCGTTAAGGCTGATTTAGACACAATGATAATCTCTCAAAATTGGCTCAAAACAATCTTTTGAGCGATTCTCACTCTGTCTAAATGCACTGCAGTTTTCGTGCACGAGTCATTGATTGCTCACTTCAAGTTTTCTTGAATTGAGCGATCAACTGTTATCCTCGCAGCCGGCTGTTATCACAGCCGGCTGTGCTGATAAGATTCTTTCTGCTGTGTCCCACTGTGAATTCACAGCAGGGCACGGGCAGTAAATGTGGAGAACACTACAGCTCTTTGCTTATGCAAAACAGCTGTATTGTTCGCGAGAGATAGCAGCGGTGTCCTGCTCTGCCTGCATAGCTCTATACTAACTACTTAGCTACTGGAGAGTATGCAAAGATGATCGCTCAAAACTGTAACTCAAACTGTCGTTTGAGCGACTTTTAAGCAAACATCTGTCAGTGTAAATGGGACATTACAGTCATGTATGTATCTACTGGTTGTTATGGATGAATCTGTCTTTAAAAGTTTTTTGGGGATGATACACTATCAGATTGTTGCTCCATATTGTCCTGTTTTATATTATGTATGCTATTACTCATGATTCATGAAGTATGGTTTTAAATTATTTTGGGTTGTTTTAGGAATGTTTTATGAGTATTATATCGGCCTATGTGTTCTTTTCATTATATATTGCATGTTTGAGTTATATATTGCATGTTTCTCTCTATGGACTACATTAGTTTGGGAATGCTTTGCATTGTATAGTGTAGGGGTGTGCTACAGAGAATGGCCTGTAGGGGGCAACAGACAGGCAGTCTGGTGTCTGAGACAAGGGAAAACACCCACAGGTGTGGTCAGGAAGTAGGATATAGCTGTTCATTCCTACTACAGTCAGAGGTGAAGTGGGCTGCACGTCACAGACAGGTCCAGTGAGAGGGACCTGAGTTGTGAGCCAGAGAGGTCCAGTGAGAGGGACCTGGGTTGTGAGAGCCCAAGACAGATCCAGGGGGAGACCTGGACACTGGAGAGATTGTTCGTGTACCCCAGGAAGGTTGGAGTGAAACTGTCCTGAGGGAAAGCAGAGTGAGTCCTGAAGGCAACTGTATGAAGCTGCTCTGGAGAGTGGGTGAGAAACACAGATGGACTATATATTGAACTTTATGAAACAAAAGGACATTTAAGTTTATATGCTGAAACAAGCTGATATTGCTGAGAATTGTGAAAATAAATCAGAATTTGGAGTTTAACCCATTGGTGTTTACCTTGATGTGAGCAAATGATCCCTGGATTGCTACAATAGGTTGAATTAGAAAAACCAGCTCTTGTCCATGGGTTGTTTGGTATTGCAGACTAACATTAAAACATTTTGTTATAATTTGAAAGGGTTTTTACTATGAAAACTAATAATTCCCTCTCCACAGAATAGGGGATGACTTGCTGATACCAATAATGGAGTCCAGGAGCATCCCCAAATAAATTGTTGCACATGCACACTGCTGCACCAATCATTTACATAGGACCTCTGAAGATAGCTGAGTACATAAGTAATGCTGTGTACTATGTGTACGAATAAGCAATTAGATCTTCAAATCTCCTTGTGGGTCTAATAAATGTAGTGAAAAAAATATTTACAATGTTTCCAAATTTTAAAAAAATGTAAGTAAGAGACAAAAAGGTTTGCCATTTTACCAGTAAAATGTAATTTATTATTTGAAAAACCCACCAAAAACCATCTACAAAACTGGCATGACCACATTTATAGCAACCAGAACTATAAAATGATTACATAAAAAAATTAAACAAATAAAAATGCCAAAATTGCTGTTTTTATTCATCTCCTAAACAAACACGAAAAAAGTGAAGTAGTATGCACCCAAAAAGGAAAATGTCAGCTCATCTCATTAAAAAAGTCACATAAGTTCATCAATGGAAAAATAAAAAGGTTATGTTCTCAGAGTAGAGTGATGCAGCTGATGTAGATTACCGGCATACTCATATCAGTTTCCAGTAAATAATATGATAAATTTAAACGATACATAAATGTGTCAGTCTGGGGGAGCCATTCACATTTCTGGCAAGCCATGCCCCTGGGAAAGTGGAGTAGAGTGACATACAGAAGGGACAAATTTTACCTTGATTGTGATAGCACGGCGCAGAATGTTATCTTATGTTAACTCATTTAGTGTAAATAAACTACCACTGATAGCAGAGCACATGTTAAAAGTCATGCTAAAGAATAACTGATCTGTACCTGTCAAAAAGTTATACCAATTTGCACAAGAGGGACTTGCGCAAAATTTTGAGACTTTTTATGTCAGAATCTGGTGTAAACTGTTGTATAAATTTCCCCCCAATATATTATAAAGAAAAAGTTTCAAAATCACTTACTTACTTCTGCAGAATTCGGGGTGGAGTCCGGCAATTGCGAGTTAGACCACGGGGTTTTCAAGATAGTTGTTACATGTGGCTCTGTGATCTCTCTTCAACAATAGTGTAACATGGCCCAGCTCAGCCACGCACAATGCAAAATGAACACACAGATGTAAACTATGGTAATTAGTCTTAACGGTGTTGCCACGTGACGCCAATACCTCTTTTCCAGAAAAACAGTTACTCGTTGTTAAATAAAAGAGTCCACAGACAAAGAAATAGTTTTCAAACCAAAGGTACACAGTGTTCTTTTCTCACATAGTCCAACTTTGATTTTCCAAGTATAAAGCAAGATGACAGTCTTAGACACAACACTTCTGTCAGGCTTCCTTCTGATTCAACTCTGTCACGTTCACATGTGTTCCTTCAAGAAGACACTTTTTTTCCCCATAATCTAAGTGTCCTCAGTCAAAGTTATTTGTAAGATGATCCCTGGGGGTACACTCCTGACATGGTGTGTTAACAAACAACTCTTGCCTGGTTTGCTTGCTAGTTACTCCTCCCGACTTGTCATAGCAGGAACTGTTACTCTGATCTTCAATCCATGGAGGGGAAATATCCCACGGCAAATGAGATAGGCCCATGGCTCTGCTCAGGCAGAAGATAAAGCGAGCTTCGGGCTCCTGCTGACACGTCCTCCTCCACCGACTACATCTCTGCACACTCCTCACTCTCACTACTTCAGACTCCACCTCCCAACTTAATCTAAACTCCCACAATGCCACACACAACCAACAAGTTAGGGGATTCAGATTTTGCCACAACAAAGCTTGTTAGCGCTTACATAGAATATAGATCAACACAAGTACACACAAGACAGTTGAACATACACCTACTCTAAAGACACCCCAACTCTGGGCCACTACACTTTACAAAGAACCTTTGTACTTAATGAGGTTGAAGGTATTTTCCGGGATTCCAATATTGATAATGCATCCTTGGGCTAAGTCATCAATATTCGATAACTTTATAACCAATCAAAGTTCTGTACATTTTGCAGCTGTGGTGCCTGGTATAGCAGTTAGTCACATTCATTTAAATGGAACTGAGCTCCTTTCAGGCCCCATGATGAATAAACGTGATGTCACTAGTGGTTCATAAGCAGCAGACCTCCACCAATCTGATATTGATCGTCTATTCTGATGCTACATCATAATATTTTAGTCCTTTAAACCCCCTTAATAAAACATTTTAGGAGAAAAAAACTTTGATCATTGCGCATAAGGAACTCACAATAGTGCAAGTGCCAGATATTCCACACCCAAACAACATTAATATAGTGCCCATTCAAGCTTTAGCAGCTGTCAGTTGGAAGAAAGAAATCTGTCAGGAATCTTTCACCAATCAGGATGGCAATGGATGTTTTGTTTGTACATGAAATATACATTTTACTTTCACAGTTAGGCTAAAGGAAGCAAACGGGAAAAAAAATCTGCTTCCTATGGGGGAAAATTAAAGTGTTTTGTATTTTTTTACTCAGATGTATATGATAATTTGATGCTCGATCTGCACATACAGCAGTAATCTTAAATGAAACGGGGTGGGAGTCTTGGATCATATGAGGTCAGCACACACTTTTTTGCTTAAAACTCTTAATGAAGCACATTCAGCTACTTTGTCCTTTCTCTACATTTCCTTTTCCTTTCAGGTCAACTGAACTCATGTAATTTACGCATTACTTCTTTTGCTCTAATTAGTAACACTTTGCACACATCTTAACTTTAATGCTATGATTCTTCAGTGGACTAGTCCAGTCCATTGCTGAATATACGGCCCATGTAAATAGACGTCTTATCCTAAAAAATAGACTCAGATTTAAAACAACTGAACTTTTATATTGTTCATGCACAAGTTATCTTCTTCATTAGGGTGCATTTACACTAAAAAGATGATCACTCAAAAATCGCTGAAACAAAGTTTAAATGACAGTTTTGAGTGATCATCTTTGCATAACGCTTGAGTAGCTAATTAGCTACTTAAAGAGTTAAATGCAGGCGGAGCAGGATACCACTGATAACTCCGAAAAAAAGCAGCTGTTTTGTATATGCAAACAGCTGCTTTGTTCTCGGAGTTATCAACGGTGTCCCGCTGAGCTGATAGCCCCGAGAAACAGCAGCAGGGGTTTCACAGAGGCTGTTGCTGTTAGCCCACCATCAGGGCTGACATGCTGCATCTCTGCTCATTTATTTTTCCTCACTATTGCTGTTAGCCCACCATCAGGGCTGACATGCTGCATCTCTGTTCATTTATTTTTCCTCACTATTGCTGTTAGCCCACCATCAGGGCTGACATGCTGTATCTCTGTTCATTTATTTTCTGATATCTGCTTTTAAACGCTGTCTCTTATCTTAGAAACAGAGGGTGAATAACCGATTGTGGGTTGTCACTATTGACTCCTGAGAGAAGGTTAGGTAGATGCATTAGATATCCAAGGAGAACAACTGCTCGTTGGATGCTACTACCTTCCCTGCAGTGAGTCACCAGTGAGGGATTAGCTCCTTAGAGGACAAGGCAGTGGAAACCATAGAGGGACGTATTCATATCTATTGGGGTTTCCCTGCCTATAATAACAATACCCCTGAGGGTAACTCCCAAAAAGATAATTTTTTTGTCCACGATTGTTTTTGTGGGAAGATTATACCAGCTAATCACTAACAAATAATTTTGAAACATACTAGCCGATCACTAACGAATACGTACGTGAGGGAGGTGATTTGACCTGCGTACGACATTCTTGTTCTCCATAACCACTTGCCAGAAACTGATTCCTGGTACAACTATTGGCCCCTGAGGAGACCCTGTGTGGTTGGGGGTGAAACGCGTAGGGAACTTATTAAACACTTGTTGCGGTCAAAATATATCATACAAATCGACCGCCACTGGTGTGTTTTTGGCCGGGAGAGCCTGTGAATTATTCAAAATTGCCACTCTACCTGAGGGCACGCGTAAAATATACGCACTATATTAGCTTGCTAGTAATTGGACACACTAGTTGTCCGAAATCTTCAACTGAGGGATTGAGATCTCTAAGTGAGACAGTATCCACTACATATATGTGTATGTTTGTCTATTTCTTACTTTTTAAGTGAATAAATAAAAGTTAAATTTTAATTTTAAGCTTATTAGTCTGCCGGTCCAAAAGAGTCAGTCGAGAAACAGCAGCAGCACTAACAGCTGCTTTGTTCTTGGAGCTTTCAGCTGGTATCCAACTGAGAAGTCCCAGCGGCGTACCAGCTGAAAGAATGCTATCAGTGCCGCCCAGCTGAGAAAATCAGCACTGATAACAGTCATCAGTAATTTCTATCTTGCTAGAAATCACAGGTGAATGGATAGTGCATGAACAGTGCACCATGGCAGCACGTTTAGAAACAACGATTATCACTCAAAAGATGGCTTTTGAGCAAATTTTGAGCGTTAATCATGAGTCTAAATGGGCCTTTACTTTAGGTAGCCCACAATTCATATATACAGCATTGTCTCTAGTACTTAATATACAAACTCCACTTATAGTAGAAGGGAATTACAAACATGTTTAGTTAACACACATTTACTGACCATATGGGACATAATACAGAATATTCATTAAATTAATATATTTTTTTCACCTGTTTATCTCCCTACAGAATAAAGAATCACAAACCATTAAGCTCATTTAAAAGAAAAAAATTGCACATTAGGTCTGACATCTTTTTGGCAGAGTATGTTCAAGAAGAAGATCCCTTCATGCCAAGCAGTGGGTGTAACCATCGAGAAAGAACACCAATGTATCTTAGCATTATGCTTCATTGTCTATGAATATTCATTGAATATGACGGTTTCCTCCTCTCATTCTGGTTGCTATAAGCAGCATAAATGTGTTCTCAGTTAATAGGTGTAGGATATAGATTGAATGTGAACATGGCCATACTTTCCGTAATTGTTCCTAATGAAAAATAGTACACAGAGAAGTGATTCATTTATTTTTCTCAACTATGGATTTGAAATTCCCAGCAAACAAATGAACTAATTAGTGGGAACAGGGAAGACTACATTTAATCACCTGGTAGGAAAATGTTGTCCCCTAAGCCAAAAATTCAACTTAAACAAATTACTGTGCATCAATGTAAAAGGAGCTCTAATGCTCTACCAAGAAATGAGCACTGTCTGGGCTGAGTTTAGAGATTTCCATATTTGAGAAAACTGTCTATGGATGTTGAATGCACAGCACAATTCCAATGAACTTAGCAAAATGTTTATCAATGGTTTGGCTAATAATGATTTATTTATGCCTCCTGTCCTTAGCTCTATTCATTAATGCAGCGCTGGAGGTATGGACTTCTGCTATAAAAAGTGAAGTACTGCACAAAAAAAAAAGCACAAGAGCACATAAGTTTTATTAACCGGCGGATCACAGCCATGCGTCCATTTTAATAAAGCCACAACCATTCCAAAAGAACCTGCAGCTGCCCATGCAATATATTTCCTCTTCAGTGCATGGGAAATGTAGTATTACATGATAGCAAATCATGTAACTACAGGAACTGACTAGCATCAGACAATTATCCATTCTTAAGGTGGCCATACACATTAGAACACTGGAGGAACCTACTGACTTCTGAGGGACTACCCAGCTATCTAATATAATGTGCATGCGAATATCCCAACTTTCCTTTCCTATCAAAAAAAGAAGGATTTGTCATGTTTGATTTCAGCATGCCCCATCCCCTGTTCTTGTTACATTACATTATTAAGCGATTTTCTCATTGCTGCTGAGAATTTTCGAAGCATACAAGCAGGCAACAGTATCAAACAGGCCAGTGGTCAATACCAGGAAGTCAGAGAAAATGCCATTTGGTAATGATATCATAACCAGGAATAGAGTAGCATCAAATACCAGGAAGACTACAGGTACCATAATAGCAGGCAAATGGGTGGTCAGATAAATACAAGATCATAATCCAGGTATAGAACAAAACAGGGAGTATGGGACAAACAGGATGGAAAATAGGTCAGATACATGATAATCAGAACAGGCAGGGTTGGACCAGGTGCAGAACACGTTAGATGGATCAGATACAAATTCACCAGGTTGTATAATCTACAAGAACTGCCAAGGCCTGAATGGAAAGGAGTAGATTACATAGGGAGCAGAGTGCATTAATTGGCTGCTAGAGACAAACATAGATTGGTCTACTGGCAGAGACAGATTGACAAGTGAAAAGAACCAGGAAACATAGAGCTCAGAATTAAAGACATAGACACACAGAAATAGTACAGAATTGCTCAGCAGACATGGACAACATTTTAAAATTTAATGTACATCATTACAATGAAGCATTTTGTAAGAGGGTTACTGTACCCGGTCTAGCTACTTTTTTCATTTTCTAACTCACGTGATCCTCTGTCTGATATATCTCTACTTCCTCTGACATTTTGTCCACATTTGCTACCCCCTCCCATGTCCATAGCCTCCAACTTCCTGTGAGCAGTGCATGATCGGAGGACAGGGGTGGAAGCACTGCCCCGTATTGCTCATGTGCAGTTGAGAGTGCCGGATGGTCCTGTCTGTCGCCTTCAGCATCTTTCTATGGCACTGGGAGAGGGAGGTTGATGCTGGTAAGTTGTAGGACCTGTGAGCTGTGGGCGGAGCTACAGCACTGGTGGGAGATAAGCTCTATACATGCTGGAAGTTATAGGTAACCGTGTGTTGCTGTGTTTAATGCAGAAGCGGCGGCTATACAGCGCAAAGAGGGTCCAGAGTAGCAGATCAAAGGTACAGGTTAGCGCTACTTAGCTGTACCTACTAGATGTCGGCATTTTCAGAATTTACATCTTGTGCCTTGGATACCCCTTTGAATGAGTGTGAGCAAGGATCTCATCTGAATTGGTCATTTTGTGGTTATTCTGGATCCTGCTGCTCTGCATAGAGGGTAATATAAGCTCACACACAGTCACTTCATCATAATTGTCGAATTGCACATTATAAAAAAAGCTAATTAACCCCTTCATGACGCAGCCCTTTTTTTTCCATTTTCGTTTTTTCCTCCCCCCTTTAAAAAAATCAAACTCCTTTATTTATCTATTGATGTCGCTGTATGAGGGCTTGTTTTTTGTGGGACAAGTTGTAGTTTTAAATGGTACTATTTAAAGTACCATACAATGTACTGAAAAACTTAAAAAAAATTCTAAGTGGAGTAAAATGAAAAAAAAAAAACATTCCGCCATCTTTCAATGCGTCTTGTTTCTACACCACACAAATTGCAACAAAAACGACATGATAACTTTTTTTCATAGACACTTAATTTTTTTCAATTATTTTCTGCGGTCATTTTGTGCGCGCAATAACTTTTTAATTTTTCCATCGATGTAGCGAGGGCTCATTTTTTGCAAGATGTCCTGAAGTTTCCGTTAGTACTAATTTGGAATACATACGACTTTTTGACTGCTTTTTATTGCGTTTTTTCTGGGAGACAGGGTGACTGAAAAAGTGCATTTCTGGCATTCTTTATTTTTTTTTTGGACAATGTTCACCATGCGTGGTAAATAATGTGCTACTTTCATAGAGCGGATTTTTACGGACGTGGCGATACCAGATATGTATTTTTATTTTATTATTTAGATTTTTTAATAATAGATATGGCAAAAGGGGGGTGATTTAAACTTTTATTACTTTTTTTTTTTACAACTAAAAAAACTTCATTGATCTTTTTTTCACTTTACTTTTAAGTGCCCCTGGGGGACTACAATATGCGATGCTTTGATCGCTCCTGCAGTATGATGTAATGCTACAGCATTACGTCATACAGCAATTTCACAGGCAGCCTATCAAGCCACCCCCAGGGGGATGGCTTGATAGGCAGTCTCTCAAGGCAGCCCTGGGGCTTTTCAGAAGGCCCCTGGCTGCCATGAAACCTGCACGGTTCCCCCGATCTCACCGCTGGAGGGGGATTTAAATGCCGCTGTCAGAATTGACAGCGGCATTTAAAGGGTTAATAGCCGTGATCGCCTGCTATTGCCCACGGGTGTCAGCTGCCCCGCGACCTCTCTTCATACATACCCCGACGCTCCAGGACGTAAATGTACGTCCTGGAGCGGGAAGGGGTTAATTAGTGATTATATTAGTTGGTATTATTAAATAATCTGTATAACTAAAGTTAGCTTTAAAAAAAAATTATGATTCCAGTTTTACCACTTATACAGCCTAAATGTGAAGGACACAGGGACTCTTTTGGCTAAAGGGGGGCTTGGGGTGGTGAGGCATAGGGGTCTCTCCTTTTATGGCTTTAATACTAAAAATTTGGGATGGATTTGCACAGCGACATCATCTAGTAGCATCACCGGGCCCATTGACACCCCTTGTGGGGAACCCGGACTTCCCTCAGGGAGACATGGGATTACCTCTACTGGACAGAATGGGTTTATGACCACCCAGAATAAGGGACCTGGTAGGGGGGACGGTCTGCTACCACTGAGTGAGGGGGGCCCCCTGGCGGGCACGTGGTTCCAATATCTTCACATAGGCCACTTTACACAAGCTATGGGGCCAATCTCGGATTTGACTACACCACCCACACTCTTTGAGGTGCTTTGTGAGGAGCCTCGACGGACGAAGGGTGAGATTTCAGCTGTCTATGACATCTTGGTCACTGGGGGGGACAGGGACGTGGTGAGGATGCTTCAGAGATCTTGGGAAAAGGAGTTGGGTCGGTCTCTGACAGAGGATAAATGGGATAAGGCTTGGCAAATGACTCATAAGATGTCAGTCTCAGGTAATCACCAAGAGCTGAATTATAAACTTATAACGAGGTGATATCGCACCCCAGCAACATTGGCTAGATTTTACCCAGGACTCTCGGATGTGTGCTGGAGATGTTTGAGAGAGATGGGCACGCTCACTCACATTTGGTGGTCTTGTTCCCAACTCTCCAGACTGTGGTTGGAAATAGAGGGCCTATACAACACCTTGAACAGGAGAGCTATAACTCTGATGCCGGATATTGTTTTACTATATGTACTGCCGGGGCCCATTAGTACTAACAAGAGCAATATTTTAAGATTCTTCCTCCAGGCCATGAGGATAGTGATCCCTAGGTGTTGGAGATCACAGGATCCTCCGACTCGATTGAATTGGGTGACACCAATGGATGAAACTGGCCGTATGGAGGAGATGAGGGCTAGAGACGACGCTCAATATGCATCTTATTATGCCACTTGGGAGGTATGGATGACATTTCACAAGTCTACTGGGTTGGCAAACGAGATTATATCTCAGTGATGGCCGGGATGGGTCGGTTCGGTGGCACGGGCAAGAGGCACACATCTTCCTTCTTTCTTTTTTTTTCTCTTATTTTTCTGTCTTCTACCTTTTTCTTTCACAACTTTCCTTTTCGTTCCCCTACCCCTATTTGGGGCTACATTGATATTGGAAATGTCATTAGCTATGTTAGGGAATAGATATTCCCACTATTCTCTTATCGCAGTTTATTTCAATGTTTCATAGTTTGAGGATATTAAATGAAGTAACGATAGAGACATTTTTAGGAAACACTTTATTAAACATATGTTTATTACATCCACTAAAATGTTTTTCCTGATATTGTTTTGAATATAATGCATGGATGAATAACATTGAGATTGATACTTTAATTCCAGTCTGTATTATACAAGTCTCTAATAAAAGACATTTTTGACATTAAAAAACACAACCTGCTCCGCAAAAAACAAGCCCTCATATGGCTATCTCATTAGTAAAATTAAAAAGCTATGGCTCTAGAAATGTGACAATGAAAAAAACTAAAAAAAGTTTGGTCATTAGGGTATAAAATGGACACCTCACTAAGGGGCTAAGGAGCTAGTCTCTTGGAGAAGTTTCACCGTGTTGTTAAATTAAAAAAAAAACAAACTACGATTTAAGTATATTTAGCCATTTTACATTACAGCCATAATGGTTACTTGACCCATGAAACTTGATTTTATGCATCTATACTATGTTATTTTTCTGGCAGTATAGAAATGTATGAAAATGATGTTGATATCTGTACAGCTCTGTTCTTGTTATCAAAGCTTAGTCTATTGGATACAGTGCGTGGAAATGTAGTTTTCAGAAACCTGAGAGGATTAACATTTTGTAGCTTGCTCTAAATCTTCAGATGAAAAGAGAATATTAGCTGAATCCAAGAATCATGTGCACCAGCAATCATTTCAGATTTTAAAAAGTCTACATTTAACACATTACAAATAATATCTTAAAACTGTTAATATGTTTACTTAGCCTCATTTTATTACAGTATACAAAGTAACTATAGGAATTTAAAAAGGGTTGGCCACATCCCTTTACAATGTGGTAGTAATTATTAGGAAATTATAGTACCAGTGTTTCTGGTGGCGTAATACATCAGACAGCTGTGCTAAATAGTACATCTATTATATCCCCACATATCACACACACAGCTCTAGTACATCAATCCTGATCCCCACACATTACACACACAGCACATCACACACACACAGCTCTACTACATCCATTTTGACCCCACGCATTGCATGCACAGCACATTACACACACAGCTCTGCTACAACCATCCTGACCCCACACATCACACACACAGCACATGACACTCACAGCTCTAGTACATCCTGATTCACACACAGCTTTGCTACATGTTACATCCATTATGATCCCCATACATTACACACACAGCTCTACTACATCCATTTTGATTTCCACACATTACACACATAGCTCTGCTACATGGTACATCCACTATCATCCCCACACATCACCGACACAGCTCTACTACATCCATCCTGATCCCACACATTACACACACAGCACATGACATACACAGCTTTGCTACATTCTGATTCACACACATCATACACACACACACAGCTTTGCTACATCCACATTCATCCTGATTTCCACACACCACCAGACTCCTGGATACAATGATGTGATTCCTGACTCCACCCACACGGGTGATTACATGACGGTTACGTCATCACAGGTCCTGGTAGTAACTGCTGTCGGCTTATCCAGTATACAGTACTTTCTATCAAACAACACAATGACTCCTCCCACAACAGTGATGTCACCACAGGTCCTTCAGCCCACTGGATCTCTGATGTGACGATAGGTTGGTGTCTTCTGTCAGGACCGCTGAGTTGTGTCTGAGATAATAACGACTTAGTTGTATTCTTATTTTGTTATTTTTGTCCTCCCCTTTTCAAGAGCCCTAACTGTGTTGTTCTTCTGTTGGTCAGGCTCTGTGTTTTATATATGTTATAGGACCTTCGATGATGTCACCAGGGGCAGAGCGATGATGTCACCAGGGGTGAAGCATGAGAAGCATTCACATACTAACTGACAAGTGGCCATTAGTAGTTTGATTGCTCTGGGAATCCACCATGATCAGTTATAATCCCTTCATGACCACCTAATGTAAGTTTACATCATGCAGTCGTGAAGGGTGTATTGGCTCGGATGTTAGCTCTGAACGTGGAAGTTAACTGTTAAGATGCCACAGTCAAAGCTAACCACATGCTTACACAACCAGTGGGAGAGGGGACCCCTTTCCAGCACCCCATCAGACCCTTTGTGACACAATCAGGGGGTTCTGATGAGCTAGCATGGCAGCCTGGAGCCTACTGAAGGCCCCCAGGATTGCCATGCATAGACGCCTATCAAGCAGAAGTATTGCAATTTATAGTAAAAGCAATCAAATGATCGTAAGTTCAAATTCCCTGTGGGAACTAAGTGTAAAAAAAAAATAATAAAACGTTTATTAACAGTAAAAAAAAATCAAAAATATTAAATTCAAAAAGACACACGGTGGATATAAAAAGTCTATTAAAATGCCAGGTTTTTGTCATATT
Source organism: Eleutherodactylus coqui (assembly GCF_035609145.1). Lineage (NCBI taxonomy): Eukaryota > Metazoa > Chordata > Amphibia > Anura > Eleutherodactylidae > Eleutherodactylus > Eleutherodactylus coqui. The sequence goes on along the minus strand of NC_089837.1, from coordinate 369,528,548 downwards.
AAAAAAATCTGACAAACATGAATCATTTCAGATTTATTTCCACCTTCAATGGGACCCATTATCGGTTCAATTCCAATGAAAAACAAACTGAAATCTTTTAGGGTAGAAAAATAAAAATACTAGAGATGAGCGAGCACCAAAATGCTCGGGTGCTCGTTACTCGGGACGAAATTATCGCGAGTAACGAACCCCAGTGAAGTCAATGGGCGACCCGAGCATTTTTGTATATCGCCGATGCTCTCTAACCTTTTCATTTGTGAAAATCTGGGCAATTCAAGAAAGTGATGGGAACGACACAGCAACGGATAGGGCAGGCAAGGGGCTACATGTTGGGCTGCATCTCAAGTTCCCAGGTCCCACTATTAAGCCACAATAGCGGCAAGAGTGGGCCCCCCCCCCAACAACTTTTACTTCTGAAAAGCCCTCATTAGCAATGCATACCTTAGCTAAGCACCACACTACCTCCAACAAAGCACAATCACTGCCTGCATGACACTCCGCTGCCACTTCTCCTGGGTTACATGCTGCCCAACCCCCCCCCACGACCCAGTGTCCACAGCGCACACAAAAGTGTCCCTGCGCAGCCTTCAGCTGCCCTCATGCCACACCACCCTCATGTCTATTTATAAGTGCGTCTGCCATGACGAGGAACCGCAGGCACACACTGCAGAGGGTTGGCACGGTTAGGCAGCGACCCTCTTTAAAAGGGGCGGGGCGATAGCCCACAATGCTGTACAGAAGCAATGGGAAATATAATCCTGTGTCACCGCCATCAGGAGCTGCACACGTGGGCATAGCAATGGGGAACCTATGTGCCACACACTATTCATTCTGTCAAGGTGTCTGCATGCCCCAGTCAGACCGCGGTTTTTTATAAATAGTCACAGGCAGGTACAACTCCGCAATGGGAATTCCGTGTGCACCCACAGCATGGGTGGCTCCCTGAAAACCCACCGGCTGTACATAAATGTATCCCATTGCAGTGCCCATCACAGCTGAGGTAACGTCCGATTAAATGCAGGTGGGCTTCGGCCCACACTGCATGCCCCAGTCTGACTGGGGTTCTTTAGAAGTGGACACCTGCAGTTACAACTCCCTGTGGACCCACAGCATGGGTGGGTGCCAGGAAGCCACCGGCGGTACATAAATATATCCCATTGCATTGCCCATCACAGCTGATGTAACGTCAGCTTTAATGCAGGTGGGCAAAAAATTAATTGGATTACACTGTAGGCGAGGGCCCCAAAAAATTGGTGTACCAACAGTACTAATGTACCTCAGAAAAATTGCCCATGCCCAACCAAGAGGGCAGGTGAAACCCATTAATCGCTTTTGTTAATGTGTCTTAAAGGGGTTGTCTCGCGGCAGCAAGTGGGGTTATACACTTCTGTATGGCCATATTAATGCACTTTGTAATATACATCGTGCATTAATTATGAGCCATACAGAAGTTATTCACTTACCTGCTCCGTTGCTAGCGTCCCCGTCGCCATGGTTCCGTCTAATTTCGGTGTCTTCTTGCCTTTTTAGACGCGCTTGCGCAGATCCGTCTTCTCCCTTCTTCTCCCTTCGGCTCCGCTCGGCAGCATCGGCATTTTGGCTCCGCCCCCTTGTACGCATCATCGCGTAGCTCCGCCCCATGATGTGTGCTGGTTCCAGCCTCCTGATTGGCTGGAATCGGCACGTGTCGGGGGCGGAGCTACGCGATGATGCGTACAAGGGGGCGGAGCCAAAATGCCGATGCTGCCGAGCGGAGCCGAAGGGAGAAGAAGGGAGAAGACGGATCTGCGCAAGCGCGTCTAAAAAGGCAAGAAGACACCGAAATTAGACGGAACCATGGCGACGGGGATGCTAGCAACGGAGCAGGTAAGTGAATAACTTCTGTATGGCTCATATTTAATGCACGATGTACATTACAAAGTGCATTAATATGGCCATACAGAAGTGTATAGACCCACTTGATTTCGCGAGACAACCCCTTTAATTGGTAACTAGGCATGGAGGCAGCCCAGTTAAAATAAAAATTGGTTGAGGTGAAAGTTTCAATGCTTTAATGAGCATTGAAACGTATAAAAATTGTTTACAAAAATTATATGACTGAGCCTTGTGGGCCTAAGAAAAATTGCCCGTTCGGCGTGATTACGTGAGGTTTCAGGAGGAGGAGCAGGAGGAGGAGGAAAAATAGAATACACAGATTGATGAAGCAAAAATGTTCCCGTTTTTGATGGTGATAGAGAACGATGCTTCCATCCGCGGGTGCAGCCTACGTATTGCTTAGGTATCGCTGCTGTCCGCTGGTGGAGAAGAGAAGTCTGGGGAAATCCAGGCTTTGTTCATCTTGATGAGTGTAAGCCTGTTGGCACTGTCGGTTAACAGGCGGGTACGCTTATCCGTGATGATTCCCCCAGCCGCACTAAACACCCTCTCTGACAAGACGCTAGCCGCAGGACAAGCAAGCACCTTCAGGGCATACAGCGCGAGTTCAGGCCACGTGTCCAGCTTCGACACCCAGTAGTTGTAGGGGGCAGAGGCGTCACCGAGGACAGTCATGCGATCGGCTACGTACTCCCTCACCATCCTTTTACAGTGCTCCCGCCAACTCAGCCTTGACTGGGGACCGGTGACACAGTCTTGCTGGGGAGCCATAAAGCTGGCAAGGGCCTTGGAGAATGTTCCCCTGCCTGCGCTGTACATGCTGCCTGATCTCTGCGCCTCCCCTGCTACCTGGCCCTCGGAACTGCACCTTCTGCCACTAGCGCTGTCGGATGGGAATGTTACCATCAGTTTGTCCGCCAGGGTCCTGTGGTATAGCATCACTCTCGAACCCCTTTCCTCTTCGGGTATGAGATTGGAAAGGTTCTCCTTATATCGCGGGTCGAGCAGTGTGTACACCCAGTAATCCGTAGTGGCCAGAATGCGTGTAACGCGAGGGTCTCGAGAAAGGCATCCTAACATGAAGTCAGCCATGTGTGCCAGGGTACCTGTACGCAACACATGGCTGTCCTCACTAGGAAGATCACTTTCAGGATCCTCCTCCTCCTCCGGCCATACACGCTGAAAGGATGACAGGCCAGCAGCATGGGTACCCTCAGCAGTGGGCCAAGCTGTCTCTTCCCCCTCCTCCTCATGCTCCTCCCCCTCCTCCTCAACGCGCTGAGATATAGACATGAGGGTGCTCTGACTATCCAGCGACATACTGTCTTCCCCCGCCTCCGTTTCCAAGCGCAAAGCATCTGCCTTTATGCTTTGCAGGGAACTTCTCAAGAGGCATAGCAGAGGAATGGTGATGCTAATGATTGCAGCATCCCCGCTCACCATCTGGGTAGACTCCTCAAAGTTTCCAAGGACCTGGCAGATGTCTGCCAACCAGGCCCACTCTTCTGTAAAGAATTGAGGAGGCTGACTCACACTACGCCGCCCATGTTGGAGTTGGTATTCCACTATAGCTCTACGCTGCTCATAGAGTCTGGCCAACATGTGGAGCGTAGAGTTCCACCGTGTGGGCACGTCGCACAGCAGTCGGTGCACTGGCAGATTAAACCGATGTTGCAGGGTCCGCAGGGTGGCAGCGTCCGTCTTGGACTTGCGGAAATGTGCGCTGACCCGGCGCACCTTTCCAAGCAGGTATGACAAGTGTGGGTAGCTTTTCAGAAAGCGCTGAACCACCAAATTAAAGACATGGGCCAGGCATGGCACGTGCGTGAGGCTGCCGAGCTGCAGAGCCGCCACCAGGTTACGGCCGTTGTCACACACGACCATGCCCAGTTGGAGGCTCAGCGGCGAAAGCCAGCGGTCGGTCTGCTCTGTCAGACCCTGCAGCAGTTCGTGGGCCGTGTGCCTCTTCTCTCCTAAGCTGAGTAGTTTCAGCACGGCCTGCTGACGCTTGCCCACCGCTGTGCTGCCACGCTGCGCGACACCGACTGCTGGCGACGTGCTGCTGCTGCTGACACATCTTGATTGCGAGACAGAAGTTGCGTTGGAGGAGGAGGAGGAGGGTGGTTTAGTGGAGGAAGCATACACCGCCGCAGATACCACCACCGAGCTGGGGCCCGCAATTCGGGGGGTGGGTAGGACGTGAGCGGTCCCAGGCTCTGACTCTGTGTCAGCCTTCACTAAATTCACCCAATGTGCCGTCAGGGAGATATAGTGGCCCTGCCCGCCTGTGCTTGTCCACATGTCCGTTGTTAAGTGGACCTTGGCAGTAACCGCGTTGGTGAGAGCGTGTACAATGTTGCGGGAGACGTGGTCGTGCAGGGCTGGGACGGCACATCGGGAAAAGTAGTGGCGACTGAGAAGCGAGTAGCGCGGGGCCGCCGCCGCCATCATGCTTTTGAAAGCCTCCATTTCCACAAGCCTATACGGCAGCATCTCCAGGCTGATCAATTTGGCTATGTGCACGTTTAACGCTTGAGCGTGCGGGTGCGTGGCGGCGTACTTGCGCTTGCACTCCAACACTTGCGCTAGCGACGTCTGGACGCTGCGCTGAGAGACATTGCTGGATGGGGCCGAGGACAGCGGAGGTGAGGGTATGGGTGCAGGCCGGTAGGCACTCGTGCCTGTGTCCTCAGAGGGGGGTTGGATCTCAGTGGCAGGTTGGGGCACAGGGGGAGAGGCAGTGGTGCAAACCGGAGGCGGTGAATGGCCTTCGTCCCATCTTGTGGGGTGCTTGGCCATCATATGCCTGCGCATGCTGGTGGTGGTGGCTCCCCAGCTGATCTTGGCGCGACAAAGGTTGCACACCACTGTTCGTCGGTCGTCAGGCGTCTCTGTGAAAAACTGCCACACCTTAGAGCACCTTGGCCTCTGCAGGGTGGCATGGCGCGAGGGGGCGCTTTGGGAAACAATTGGTGGATTATTCGGTCTGGCCCTGCCTCTACCCCTGGCCACCGCACTGGCTCGGCCTGTGCCCACACCCTGACTTGGGCCTCCGCGTCCTCGCCCGCGTCCACGTCCTATAGGCCTACCCCTACCCCTCAGCATGCTGTATTACCAGTAGTGCAGAAACAGAACGCTGTAATTAAATGTGCCGCTTATTGGCCTGTGGTTGGAGGCTGACTTCGCTTACGGAATGCACAGCAGAAGCAGGAAAGAATTTTGCGCAAGCCTGCTGTAACACTTAGCTGGCTGCGTATGAATTAGGACAACTACCCCCAACAGAGACCCAGTACACTTGTGGACAGGAATACAGCGGTGATGTAAGAGGCAACACAGAGGCAGGAAAGAATTTTGCGCAAGCCTGCTGTAACACTTAGCTGGCTGCGTATGAATTAGGACAACTACCCCCAGCAGAGACCCAGTACACTTGTGGACAGGAATACAGCGGTGATGTAAGAGGCAACACAGAGGCAGGAAAGAATTTTGCGCAAGCCTGCTGTAACACTTAGCTGGCTGCGTATGAATTAGGACAACTACGCCCAGCAGAGACCGAGTACACTGAGGACGGTCACAGGCAGCCCAAATAGATTTTTTTTCCCAAATGTTTTTGGAAAGGCCCACTGCCTATATACACTAAATATGTCTTCTGTCCCTGCCTCACCACTACTGGCCCTGGACAATGTAAAATTACTGCAGGACGCAATGCTCTGCACGGCCGATATACAAAAAAAAATAAAAATGTACAACACTGCAAAAAGCAGCCTCCACACTACTGCACACTGTTAGTTGTGGCCCTAAGAAGGACCGTTGGGGTTCTTGAAGCCTAAAATAACTCCTAACGCTCTCCCTATAGCAGCTCCGGCACCAGCAGCACTGTCCCTGATCTCTGTCAGAATGCATCTGTGGCGAGCCGCGGGAGGGGCCGATTTATATACTCGGGTGACACTTGATCTCGCCAGCCACTCACTGCAGGGGGGGGGTTTAGGGTTTGAACGTCGCAGGGGGAAGTTGTAATGCTTTCCCTGTCTTTCTATTGGCCAGAAAAGCGCGCTAACGTCTCAGAGATGAAAGTGAAAGTAACTCGAACATCGCGTGGTACTCGTCTCGAGTAACGAGCATCTCGAACACGCTAATACTCGAACGAGTATCAAGCTCGGACAAGTACGTTCGCTCATCTCTAAAAAATACCAAAACTAAAATAATGTGGTTGCACAAATATGCACAACCGACAACTAATACTTTAGCAGAAAATGGGGATACCCAGCAGCACTCAGCAATATACCAAAGTCTGGTGGAGTAGATATTAGAGGATGCAAGCCCTTAATCGGATCCGACCTAGATCCACAGCACAACCGAAAATGTGAAAACACTTGGAAAACGAATACTTTCTTGATGTACCCTTTGACTTTATGATATCATTCAGTCTTTTTGGGAAGGTGTCTATCAGCAACGCACATCTTGACTTGGCAATCTTTGCCTACTCCTTCTTGCAAAAGCGCTCTAAATCTGTCAGAATGTGACGGCATCTTGTAGGTACAGTTCTTACATGGAATTCAGGTCTGGACTATAGCTGGGCCATTCCAAGACTTTGCTCGTCTTCTGGTTTAGCTATTACTTTGTTGATTTGGAGGTATGCTTTGGGTTGTTGTCGTGCTGAATGGTGAAAATGCTCTTTATCTTCAGCTTTTTAGCAGAGGCCTAAAGGTTTTGTGCCAAAATGAAAAGATTTTTGGAACTGTTCATAATTCACTCCACCTTGACTAAAGCTCCAGTTCCAGCAGCAGAAAAACAGCCTCAAAGCATAATGATGCCTCCACCATCTTCACTGTGGGTATGGTGTTCTTTTGGTGATGAGCAGTGTTGTTTTTGTGCTAAACATACCCTTTGGAATTAAGGCCAAAAGTTCAGTCGTGGTCTCATTCGACCATACACGTTCTTCTACATATTTTTTGCAGACTTGATGTAGGTTTTGGCAAAACATAACTGGGCTTAGACGTTTTTCTTAGTTAAAAAAGGCTTCTGTTTTGCCACCCAACCCCACAACCTAGACATATGAACAATACCTGCCAGAAATTCCTGCAGCTCTTTTAATGTTGCTGTACGCTTCCTGGCAGTCTCCCAGAATAATTTTCTTCTGATCTTTTTATCTATTTTTGAGGGATGCCCAGTTGTTGGTAATGTTACTGTATTTCCAAATTTACTCCACTTCTTGATTACAGTCTTCACTGTGTCCCATGGTATATGTAATGTAACGATTTTGTCATGTTGCTACAATGCTACAAATCACATGTATGAGAAACCCATGCTTTCCTATGGGTTAATTCACACATGCGATGTTTTGTAGCATGCGACATTTGGACACAAAAACCTCGCGGGTCCAGCGATATACACGCAACTCTTGAGGTTTTGTAGCCAATGTTTCCCTATGGAGCCTTCCTCTCTGTTGCACCAGCCTTATGCAACCACATTATTTTATTTTTGTTATTTTTATGTTTCCATCCTAAATTATTTCAGTTTGTTTTTCAATGGAATTGTACAGATAATAGGTCACATTGTAGGTGGAAATAAATCTGAAATTATTCATCTTTGTCGGATTTTTTAACATGACAAAAATCTGGCATTTTAACAGGGGTGTGTAGACTTTTTATATCCACTTTGTTTGTCAAAATGGTACTATTAAAAAACTACAGTTCACCCTGCAAAACGTGAGCCCTTATACAGCCGAAATGGCGGAAAAAAATGTAAAACTTGCAGGTATCAGAATATGGCGATGGAAAGCTATTTTTCTGCAATACAAAAAATTTTTTTTTTCTGTATTTAAAAAAGCTCTATCAAAATTTGGTATCACCATGATTATACTGACTTACAGAACTAAGTTCATTTTTACTGCATTGCGAACACTGTAAAAACTAAACACTCCTAAAAGTGGCACAATTTATTTATTTTTTACTTTCGCCACTTGAAAATTGGTAAATTGAATGGTACCATTAAAAATACAACTCATCCTGCAAAAAAAAGCCCTCATATCGCTATATTAATGGAAAAAAACTTAAAGGGGTTGTCCCGCGCCGAAACGGTTTTTTTTTTTTTTCAACCCCCCCCCCGGTCGGCGCGAGACAACCCCGATGCAGGGAGGTAAAGGAAGCTTACCGGAGCGCTTACCTTAATCCCCGCGCTCCGGTGACTTCAATACTTACCGCTGAAGATGGCCGCCGGGATCCTCTGCCTCCGTGGACCGCAGCTCTTCTGTGCGGTCCATTGCCGATTCCAGCCTCCTGATTGGCTGGAATCGGCACGTGACGGGGCGGAGCTACACGGAGCCTGCATTCTGCACGAGCGGCTCCATAGAAGATTGCAGAAGACCCGGACTGCGCAAGCGCGGCTAATTTGGCCATCGGAGGGCGAAAATTAGTCGGCACCATGGAGACGAGGACGCTAGCAACGGAGCAGGTAAGTATAAAACTTTTTATAACTTCTGTATGGCTCATAATTAATGCACAATGTATATTACAAAGTGCATTATTATGGCCATACAGAAGTGTATAGACCCACTTGCTGCCGCGGGACAACCCCTTTAATGTTATGGCTCTTTGACATCATGGACAAAAAAAACAAAAATAAAAAACTCTCTGGTTCTAAAAGGCCATTAATATTAAGCTACTGGTGGTCTGAGATTCGTCAATAATGCCAATCATCTATTTAAAGGGCTATGTTGCTTCCGCTAGTGCTGCATTCCCATCATTGTTTACCAGTCTCAACTCTCTACTTTTAGTAGCACCTTTAACCTAGTATTGGTTTATTTCAGCTGCATCTAATTCAAATAAATCAAAACGAGTTGCAATATTAGGCCTCGTTCACATGAGCGTGCATTTGCACATGCGTAGGTGCGCACAAATCTGCGCGTCCACGCACATGCCAAAGCACACATGAATGAAGCTGTGTGCAGCAATGATCTCAACGGGGCCGCCGCTGCTGACGGCGGCCCCATTGAAAGCAATGGCCTGCTGGCAACCCCTGCAGTGATTTTTGGGAAAGAACTTTAAATATAAGCCCTCCCCTGAAAATCATTCCTAGCTGTAGTAAAAAATAAAAAAAATATTTACTCACCTCTCTGCCGCTGCCGGGGCTCAGGCACGTCCAAATGCTTGTTCTCTCTGCACTGCTCTGAAGCTCTTTCAGCAGGTGGGGATTTGAAATCCCCGCCTGCTGAAAGGGTTGTGTCTGATTGGTTGAGCACTCAATCAATCACAGGCAACGCTCAGCTATTCATTGAATTCAATGAATGGCAGAGCGCCGCCTGTGATTGGCTGAGCGATGTGACCAATCACAGGCAGCGCTCAGCTGTCACTCAATGAATGTGACCAATCAGCTATTGAATGACAGCTGACAGCTGCCTCTGATTGGTCACAGTGCTCAGCCAATCAGAGACAGCCCTTTCAGCAGGCGGAAATTTTAAATCCCTGCCTGCTGAAAGCACTTCAGAACAGTGCAGGGAGAAGACCCGGCTGGATGCGCCAGAGCCCCGTCACCTGCAGAGAGGTGAGTATATATTTTTTAAAATTTTTTACATACTTTAGGGATGATTTTCAGAGAAGAGCTTATATTTAAATCCCTTCCCCGAAAATCATTGCAGGGCTTGCTGGCAGCCCATTGCTTTCAATGGAGCTGGCTGTAGCACCAGCTCCATTGAATTAAATGGGAGAACATCGCACTCCTCTGCCACAGCTGTGACAGCTGTGGCAGAGGATTTCTTCATCTCTGCGGGGATTCCCCTTGTCACTGGACACTGTGACAATGCATCTAGGGGTTTCACATCCAAGGAATTCCCTGCTACAGCTATCACAGCCGCAGCAGAGTATGGCAGGCAGCACACTTTATGTGCGCAAAAATGTGGCCAAGTGCATTTTTTTCAGCATGACGCCTGCTTCGGTAACGCAAATTTTTTTAGGCATGCGTTTTTGCACACATAAATTTGCACATAAAAATGTCCGTCTGACTGAGCCCTTAGAAGGTAGAGTGAAGAAAAACCGCATTTTTATTTATTTATTACAACATTCACAATGCAAGATAAATAATATGTTCATTTTATTGTATGCAACTATGCTCTTTATGTATTTTCCTTATTTTTCAAAAAAGGTGTAAGTAATATGGCAACCCATTGGCTTCTCATAATTACATTACAAGGCTGCTGTGGACTGACAGAGAGAGCTCCTCTCCCTCTGTTAGTCACTTAGATGCCATGGTCAGCACTAACCATGGCATCTAAGATGTTAAACTGACAGAATTGGAGTTAACTCAAATCCTGCCCAGCTAGTGCGGGTTGCCAGCTATATAATACAGGTGCCCCTGTAAGTGATGATGCAGGCACAGCTTCAGAGCCCATATCATTACTACATCATAAACGTATGGTGGCTTATGGGAACCATATAGTTTCCACAATGTACTATTACAGAGCGGGAGGAGAAGGGGTTAAACAGCTGATCATACAGGGTGACAAGAGTCAAATCACCATTATTATAATAATATTGATGACCTATGCTAAGGATAACACCTTCAACTTTGGCTACACAAAATCTTTGAGAATCTCAGTGGGATTTAGGTCAAGACTTTGTCTTTTACAAGGGTTTTTGGGATGCTGTTTTTCTTTTATACAATCATGCATTTTTCAATGTATTTCCTTAGGTGTGAAACCATCCTCAAACCATTTAAGGATGGACTTGCTCTTGCACTTTATATTTTGAATTGCGTTTGAGCTTAAAGTCTGTTTCACACGGGCTACAAAATCGAATGATTTTGTAGTGATGCAATATCACTACAAAACACATGTATGTGAAGCCCATGCTTTTCAATGGGTTCTCATGCTACAAAACATCTCTCATGTGAAAGAACCCATTGCAAAACACGGGCTTCACATACATGCGTTTTGTAGCGATGTTGCATCGCTACAAAATCGTGCAATTTTGTAGCCTGTGTGAAACACAAAAACACAAAAAGAAGACCAGACGTTCTCATTCAAGATTTTCTGGTAGAGAGCAGAATTCATGGTTCAATCAATTATGGCAAGTTTGCCAAGTCCGGAAAAGATAAAGTATGTCTACACCACCACACTACCACCACCTTGTTTGATATTTCTTATTGTATGCTTATTCCAGAATGCTATGTTAAATGTATGCACAATATAAAATAATCTACATATTCCAAAAATGTTGCACTCCCAAGTCATTAGTCCACAGTCCAAGTTTTTGGCAAATGTGAGACTAACATTTATGTTCCTCTTGGCTAGCAGTGATCTTCACCATTCAACTCTTTGATGGAAACCATTATTGTCCATTGCCTATCTAAGGGCTCGTTCACACAAGCGTGTGTTCGCTCGTACATAGGTGCACACAAAACCGCGCATCTATTTGAACCATTGGTTTCCCTATGTTCTGTTCCCATGTCCGTGTTTTACAGGTATGCAAACGCATACACCAAAAGATAGGACATGAGTGCACCGCATAGGTCCATGGTGCATGTAAATATTCCCCGCAGGGAGTCCCCTGATCACTGAACACTGTGACAGCACTGTAATGATGGCACACCCCGCAGAGAGTAAAGAATCCCCTGCCACAGCTGTCACAGGATTGCGATGTTCTCCCATTCACTTCAACTAAGCAAATATGCATGAGCAAATATGCTATATTGCGCTCCCCCATGTGAAATAAGCCTATGTACGTACGAATACACACTCGTGTAAACAAGGCCTAATGGTAGATTATCCCAGACAAACAAGGCCTGCCATTCCTTAGATGTTATTTTGGATTCTTTTGCAACTTAGGCTTGCTTCACATGGGGGAGCGCGATATTGCATACTTGCTCATGCAATGTATGTTCTTGAAAAATAATTTTGCGACAGACATGTGAACCCTACGTAGAAAACCAATGGTTCTAATACACAAGCTTTTTTTGCGCACATAGCCACACGCAAAAATACACTCATTTAACTTTGCCCTAATGCAGTGTCTTGTTGTCCTTTTTTAACAACCAGGAAGCAAGTCACTACTAGGAAAAGTCCCAACTAGGAGGTGATTCAAAAAACAGGAGATGCAGAACCTTTCCTTAAGGGCAATCTCATATTGGGTTGAATTATTCAGAATTCCATACCCAAATCTACGACTTATTCCACACCCAAACCCACAAGTCATTTCAATTCTGCTTCAAAAACTGCATGGGTCTCAGGGCTGTGGGATGGTGCTCTAGCTGTGTGGGTGGTGGTCTCATGGCTGTGTGGGTAAGGGTTGTGGCTTTGGGGATGTGGGTCTTGGGGTTGTGTGAGGGAGATATGCAGATTTTGGTGCCGAATTTGGGTGCAGAATGCTGAATAATTCCACCCATTTAAAAGTACCCTTAGGCCTTAGTCACACGGGCATTTTTTCACGCGATTTGCGGATCGCATGACGGATGCGCATCCGCAAATCGCGTGACCGGTGCGCGCAAGTCACCCGCAAATCGCCCGAAAATCTGCTCCTAGCCGCGTTTCATTAGAAACGGGCTGGAGCTGTCCAGCGCATTGCATTCAATGGAGACGGCAATAGAGGCGGCTCCATTTAAAGCAATGCGCTACGGGCGAGCCCGGGATGAATTGTCGGGAAGGGCTTAAATATATAAGCCCTTCCCTGCAATTCATCCTAAAATGTGTAAAAATAAAAAGTATATATATACTCACCTTCTCCCGGCAGCCGGAGCTCCGCGCGGCCGTCCTGCAGTGGGTGTGAAGGGGGTGTGAGTCAGACCTGCCCCCTGATTGGCTCAGCGCTGAGCCAATCAGAGGCATGTCTCACTCACACCCATTCATGAATTCATGAATGGATGTGAGTCAGACCTGCACCTGATTGGCTCAGCGCTGAGAGGCAGCAGTCACTCACCCATTCATGAATTCATGAATGGGTGTGTGAGTGAAACCTGCCTCTGATTGGTCAGGGCTGTGACCAATCAGAGGCAGATCATTCAGCAGGCGGGGATTTTAAAGCCCCGCCGGCTGAATAGTGCCGAGAAGCAGTTCAGGAGAACTGACAGCGGCCGCGGCTGCAGCGGAAAGGTGAGTATACAATTTTTTTGTATTTTAACACATTTTAGGATGAATTGCAGGGAAGGGCTTATATATTTAAGCCCTTCCCGACAATTCACCCCGCGCACGCCGGCAGCCCATTGCTTTCAATGGAGCGGCTGTATTGCCGGCTCCATTGAATTCAATGGGCAAACATCGTTCTTCTCTGTCACAGCTGTTACAGCTGTGGCAGAGAAGAATCATTTGTCTTCTATATGTTCTCAATGGGGTCGGCGCTGCTGCCGCCGGACCCATTGAGCGCATATAGAGAAGAGAACAGGAATCGCAGATCGCAGATAGGTGCGATCTGCGATTTCTGTTCTATAATTCATCGGACGAGCGCATAAAAAGCGCTCATGTGTCCGATATCATTGCAAAGCAATGGTTTTATAAAATCGCCGGACGCATGCGCATGCGCAAATCGCGGCTAAAAACGCCCGTCTGACTAAGGCCTTATACTGTCATCCCAGTTATGGTTCACACCTGGTATTGGCTTCATGAACTGCACCAAAACACCACATGTGAAGGAACTTGAATGGTTCAAGGAATTGTCTTAGATATATTACAAAAAAGACTAACAGCAGGCAATGTGACCAAATAAAAAGATCACCAATGTTCACTTGCTAAATCAAGCCTGGGTGTGTCTATTCTAGCTGAATGCAGTTATAAATTATGTTTGGTTATTTCTTGGTTAAGTAACTCAGGGGGCAACAATTAAAAAACATGTTTCCTGCTTTAAATTAAATGATCATTCAAAAATGTTATTTTCAGTTTACTCCAAAGGGTTCCCACACATATCGCAGCCGATCTGTGGTAAGCACATATGGCTTACCTCTAATTGCCAGCTGTATCTGGACTTGTCACTTGAAGCAATGGCAAGTCCAGGTGCTGCCCAGCAATTAGCATATCGGTCGCAGCATGTACAGGGACCATTATACTAAATTTTATTTCAAGCTCTAAAAGTGTGACAACTATGACAAAATAGAAGAAATCTAACTAGAATTAGACTTTTTAAACCCAGTGTAGCATATTCCCTCCTTTGAAATTATTATAAATTTTGCCATATTTGAATTCCTGAGATTGAGAAGAGAAAATGTTCATGGCCTACATGCCATTGGATGTACCAACTGTTTTATTTCTTTTTTTCAGTTACTTTTTGGAGACTGTGAGATTTTAGCAATCCACATGAATTCAGCTGTAACATCATTTTTGGCTAAAATCCAGTATTTAACACTGAGGTGCTGAAAAGCAAGAATTGATAAAGATCTAGATTACATTGTATTGAATAAGGGACAGCATGTCATTTTTAATTAATTACCCTATATCTCCAGTTATTGAATCGTTAAAGCCTTTTAAGATGAAATTGCTGCATATCACTGAAATATATTTGCTTGCTTTCTTTATAATCAATATATTTAATAACCTGTGAACAGATAGATGCCAAATGTATATTTCTATAAAGAAACGGTACAAAAGGGACACAGTAAAAAATATAAGATATACAATATCAAGTTACCTTACAATGATGACTAGACAAGATTAATAGATATTTGAATGACTTTGCCCTACACTATTGTGTCCTTTCCGATATGCTAAAAAAGTTGTCATTTTACATAACTTTCTGCTCTGGTAGTTCTAAAGATATTGCCTTGCAATGGCACATTACCCTTTCAACATGAAATAGGCAATTCAGATCAAAGTCTGAGCACAGCTACTCAAAATTGGTTTGCAACTATGTAAAGATTATCAATATAATTCGCCTACAGCGACATGCAGTGAGACTCAGATGACAAAAGCAATTACAATCAGGCATTGTCTGTCTCACTAAACATGACAAATGTTTGGGCACGTTCACTAATCTTTTTTTCTGAGTATTTCCTAGAGAACTAGACCTGACTAGGTATGTACAGATGTTGCAAACATTAACATGACATTTAATGTGTTATGATAACTCCACTATAATGTACTACAATACTATAAATTGCGCTCTATATTTCCAACCCCACTGAGACTAACAAAATGAATTGGTTGGGCCTGGCTCGCCTCCACAAACACCAAATAAATACTAAAATTAGGCGTGAATTATTATTTACAAAGCAGTACTATTTCGATTTGGGTAACCAATCTAGCCACCTGCTAGCTAGCCTAATTAAATAGTATAGTATATATATATAGTCATATGATGTACTCAAACAAAAAATTGGTCTTGCGCTTGCTTAATGTAAAATAGGAGAACTTACTTTACTAGGGGGCTTTGTGAAGTACATTCTCCTCTTTTACATTAAGCAAACGCAAGACCAATTTTTTGTTTGGGTACATCATATGACCCTAAAAAAAAAAAATATATATATACACTGTTTTATTATCAAGGTATTTTCATCCATGGACTGGACTCTTACTGCTCTCCTTGTTGTTTGCACCTACACAGGAATTTCCTAAAGAGGATATACATCTTGCCTGGACTAAAGGTGTAGAGTCCTGTTATCTGAAGCTCTACACCAGATCAGTCCCTACATCTTTTTTTCCTCTTATACACATCTTCCCCTATGAGCGCTAACCCACGTTTATTTATATTAATTAAATAGGATAGTCGCTCTAACTCTGTCCTCAAAATCAAGGATTCACATGGCCTAGGAATTACAGAGGCACAGGCTATTACCCCTAGTTTTAGGGAGTACTACGCCAATCTGTATAGCTCCTCAAGTGAAAAAACGTTCTCTGATGCCCCAGTTTATCTAGAGGATATTACATTCCCAACCCTCTCTACAGATGATGTAGCTTTCTTAGATGCACCTATAAAACTAGAAGAGATCTAACAGGCCGTCTCGGATATGGCGTTAAATACGTTCCCAGGGCGAGGCGGACTTCCAATAGAAGTCTATCAAAAATATGAGGAACAACTCTCCCCTTTGCTACATGACACATTGCAGCACCTCTCCGGGAAGTCTCTATCTCCCCCTCCTTATATGATGCTAACATTATTGCCCTCTTAAGACCTGGTAAAGAACCCCCTAGTTGTGACTCATACTGACCAATCTCATTAGTCAACGTAAACTATAAGATTTTAACCATAGTACTAGCCACCAGACTGAACCAAGTTATTCTCTCCATTATCCACCCTGACCAAACAGGCTTCACGCCTGGTAAATCCACAACAATAAATATCTGCCCTGTCCAAACAATTATTTAATTGGGCAGAGCACATAATATGCCCTGGGCATTGGCTTCAATGGACACTATTAAAAATTTTTATTCACTAGAGTGGACTTTCCTAGACACCTGTCTTATTCGTTTTGGGTTCGGCCCTCTCTTCCTAAAGTGGATTCAAATGATATATAAATTCCCAAAAGCAAATGTTATTATTTATGGTATTCCATCAAACTGCTTTACATTTTCACGTGGTACTCGGCAGGGCTGTCCTTTGTCTCCTGCCTTATGCTATAGCCATAGAGGCACTGGCCATTGGATTGAGGTACACTCCCGCTATCACAGGTATCCACTGGGGAGTAAAAGAAAGTTTTGTGGGGCTATAGGCTGATGACATGATTCTATTCCTGCAAAACCCTGAACAATGCTTCCCACAAGCCTTAAAGCATATAACCTCCTTTCCAAATTTTCTGGCCTATACATTAATTGGCAGAAATTGGTTATTTTATTTACAGCTCAGAATCCAATTATTAATCCTTCTATCTCTGACTGGGGCCTGCCAGTAGTGTCTAAATTTAAGTACCTAGGAATAACCATGGTTTGGACCGTAAAAACATAATGGCAGAAACTATTGCCCATTGGAGGTACTTGTTAGAGCTAAACTTAAAACATGGGCTAGACTACTTCTCTCAGTGGCAGGGGGTATAAATTTCATTAAAATGGCAATACAACTTAAGTGTTTGTATATTTACAGCACATGCCAGTAAAAGTCCCAATGCAGTTCTTCCGCTCCATGAACTCCCTTCTGACTACGTTCATATGGGGCACATCCCATTCTAAATTAAAACTTACCACTCTACAAAGACCCAAGAATCAGAATGCTGTAAATTGTATTATCATGATGAGCCAGTCCTGTTAGCAACTGTTACATCTGTATAGGAGGCATTTATAGAACACAACCAGCATGGAACTTCTTTCATGAAATTATGTTTTCATTAAAGTATCAAATTCAAGTTTATGTTCTCATCTTCAAACTAATGTGTTCTAAGTGATATTCTGTATCTACAATCTGTTCAGAAAGTGTGTTTACTTAATATTTTAAGTGCTGTGCCAATTTAGATATGAAGCATATCACACGTATCAGCAAGAAAAAAGGTTCAAATGATCAGCTCAACTTTCAAACTACAGGCAAATATTTAGAATGTCAGATGATAATGAGTCGAAACAGCTCACTTTCGCTTTTAAAAGGGTATTCCCATCTGAGACTTTCATGGCCTATCCACAGAATATGCTACAGAATGAAAGTCTGGTAGATAAGCGTTCTACCTCTGAGACCTGTACTTATCTGTGATTCTGGCCCACATTGCATCCGAAGTGGTCAAACACAGTCGCTGGGGAAGGTCGGGAATATTGAAACAATGGAGTGGGCTGCACTATGCTGTTTTTGTAACTCTCATAAATATCAATATGCACAATGGAAACTATGTATTACAGTGAGCTAATATGTTACTCCTATTGACTTCTATCAGTTACTGAAACAGCATAGCTCGGCCCACTCAATTGCTTCCATACATTCTGACCATCCATGGCCACGACATTCAGAACCTGGAATAGCTGCAGGTCCCAGAGGTGGGATCCATATCTATCAGACCTCCATGGCATACCGACATTAAAGTCTCAGCTGGAACCAACCCTTTACGTTTTACCATTATTTAAAGTGCAGCCTACAGTATTTGACAATTCCATGAGGCTTCTACAGAAGTTGCAGGCTTCCTCATGACTTTTAAACAAAGTTTTGCATTTTCTTAAGAAAAAATGATTACGCAATTATCATTGTTAGCAATACTATTGGTTATTTAATTAGAATTATTAATTATAAATTAATATTAATAAGTGAAAAGACAATAAAAGTGTACTTTTATTAGTTTTATTATCAGTATTATTATCCTTGTTTAAATAATTCTAATGCTTTGTGGAGAAGTTCCAGAAATATATTTTATTATATTTATTATCATTATTAGATATGAGAAAATCAATTTGCCTATTTTACTGATTTGGTGGCAAAAAGAAAATTAGGACAATTTAAACCAAATAGGGTAAAAGAGTTGTACAAGAATTATAATAAATCACTATACTGTATCAAACGGGAAACTATGTCACTATTTGCCTTACAGATGAAAAACGCAAAAGTAGGTCTAATTTACTGACATGTCACATGAACATATAGTAAATGACATTAATTGCAGTGGTTTACAATCCTAATATGTATTAGTCAAATGAATTATAAGTATTATAGAACAGATGAGCAAGTATTATTTTTATAACATATATATATATATATATATATATATATATATATATATATATATATAAAATAAATATATATATACACATATACACACACATATATATATATATATATATGAAATGTTCTTGCTTTTTCCAAATTCTGAAATTTGCACTTAAAATAGCCTCACAGAGAGCTATCCAAATAGAAGGATAGATCTCACCCAGCACACTAATTATAAAGCTGTGAAATAATGTGCAATGACGTTCATGCTATTTCTAGGCCACAAACATGTTTCCTTGTCTAACTAAACCTCTCAGCAAAGTTCTTAGTAAAGCAAAGGAGATCACAAAGCAGGTTTCCCTTCAAAGTGTCTTCAAAACATAATGAATCTATAACATTTAAGTTGCCTTCTGCACATTAACACAAATCGTGCATTGCAGTGAGCCTGATTACTTACTGAATCGCTGTGAAGAGTCCCAATGGATTATCACAGAAGTCCATGCTGTTTAAATGAGATTGAAAGATTTTCCTGCTGAGTCCACAGCTTGTAATGTTGTGAGCGATAGAAACTATTTTGCCTCGCTTTGAATGCGAGCTGCCCAGTTGACAATGTCTGTGCATAGGATATTGTTTAGCTCGAGGGCTTTGTATCTGATACAGTGTAGCTTTTTTTTTAATGTTGAAGTGTAGTTACAAAGTATGAATACGTGTCTTCACAATGGTAACTGATGGCAGTGCACAATTCAGATAAAAAGAAGTGCATTCTTTTATAGGAATCTGCTGCTTTTCTGTCACTTTTACATGATACCAGTGATTTTATAGTGAACAATATTTTTGGAGTTGTTTCGGGCAAAATTTGTGTGTGGTTTGTGGTTAGGTCATTTGTACTTGAATAAACCCAAATTGTTCAAAACAACTAAAAATTATATCTCATGTTTCTGAAGAGTATTTATTTCATTGCTAAGGACTTAAAGCACATATTGGAATGGGAAAAATAATTACCTTCAGTTCTGAAGGTTGCTGGTTCAATTCCCGCGTGGTTCAGGTAGCCGGCTCAAGGTTGACTACTCATCCTTCCAAGGTTGGTAAAATGAGTACCCAGCTTGGTGGGGGGTAAAGTACCTGAAAGCGCTGTGGAATAAGTTGGTACTATACAAATAACAAGATTTATTTATTTTTATTTTTTAGATCTCAAGGATTCTTCCTGCTTTTTCTTTAGCATGATACCTTTAGTATCTACTGTACATGGGGCACTATCACAAGTAGTCGAGTCATTTGTTGGTTCCCTTAATGAAGGAACTGCTGGTTCTTCTAGCAAAGAAACTAATGTATGTACTCAAATGACCCAAGACTGTATGAGAACCCTTGTTCCCATTTAATTCACTGTATAGCAGTAGCCAAGGTCACTATGAATTTGGAAATTGGAACATGTTCATTAGAAATGAATTAGAAGATATATAAAATATCATCAAGTAACATTAGACTTTTTGAATCTTAAACCCATTTATAATTTATGACTATTGGCATTGTATTTTACTGCAACATTAGGCTTTTGATTGTTAAATGATGGAAAGATGCTGCTTAGTCATTTATTTTATTCAAAATAGTGCAAATTATGTCTAACTCTCCAGCAGGTGATACTGTAAATGAGCTTAGTGTCCAGACTACTGGAGACACAAGCCAGTATGTGAGCAAAATCTAATGATTTTAGTAATAAGCATGGTCATATGGAGCTCAGCAAGATTTAGTTAATTAAAATAATTGTGCTGTTAACCTTCGTTAATAGGATGATTTATTTCAAAATGATAGCAATTGCTTTGCAGGCTAATAAAACAAGTCTTTATATCATGGTCACAATAATCACTTTATTAGAAAGTAGCTTCGGTGTTGTATGTGACATGATTGCGCTATTCACTATAATGTACAGTATAGTTAGCCATAAAGTAATATTACCATATTGAAGTAGTAGATGAAAAAGAAAGCTCAGTTAGGCTATATTCACACTGCCACAAAACAAATAATGCACCAGTATCACCCTCTATATACCTGTTCCAGTAGATATTGGTGCTGCTCAAAACATGTGGCACCGGCACCTATGCTCATATATGACAATGCAGAGACTCCATTCACGTAAGTATCCATACATAAGCACTCCAACAAACAGGTATGTACACACAAAGCAAGATGATCTTACTCAGATGTAATTGGTGACATAATCAGTCCAAGTGCTTCGGCTCTGTATGAGTATAACATTCACTATTTCTCATGTGGATGGCAATGTGAAGAGATTAGTGGTATACTTGCTGTCCCCAACAGTTGCATAATCAAAAGTAGCAAGTAAAGGACATGTAAGATGTAGATCATGGATTGCTCTGGCTGGTAGTGTACAACCATTGACTTCTAACAACTGTTCATGGGTTCCAATGATGTCACTAAATCTGATAAAATGGCTGTATAGGATCAATCTCTAACAAATTTCAGAGATTAAAGTCTCCTTTGTCAGGGATAAGCTCCTATAATAGCACACCTATTTGTAGGAGGGGACATTTATGTGAGTCTCCGCAAGTGTTACATTCATACAGTGTTCAATATTCCTGGCACATAAGCCAAATATGTCTGTAAACCCCAATGGGCCCAATAGATACCAAGAGTGTTCTTTTGATATCAACTGTTATGGTAGACGCTGTTATAACTATTAGCACTGTAGAGGACAACACAGCCTGCTACGCCTTACTATACTGTTATACACTGCAAAACAAGATACAATGGTGATCTACGGGATTCATATGCAAATGAATAGCAGACAGTTGTAGATGTTGGAGGCACAGAAAACCCTCAGCCTTTACAGTACAAACTATCTGTATATTTCAACAAATATCATTCACATGGTGTAGAAAGAAAGTGGAACTTTAATCCACAGTATGTGAATTTATGCTGTGGATTTTCAATGCTGATTTCACCTCTTCAAATAAAGGGGGTGAAATCTGTATCAAAATCTGCATGTTACTTGTGGATTTTGAGATGATCTTTGATTGGGATTTTGATGGGGCTCAAACCAACATCTGCAGCACATTTTCTGCTGCAGAAAATCCTTTGCATGTGAACATAGCCTAAAAACAATAACAGCACTGTCTGCATTCTCCAAGTTCTACAGCTGTGTTCCCTTTTTTTCTCCCAACAGTCACAGCATTGTTCCTCTTACCAAGTAGTCACAGCAATCCCTCTTACGTCTGTAAACACAATAGCTCAACCTTGTACCAGCAGTACCAGTAGTTCCTCCTTCCTCAGTGGTCACGGTAGTGCCTTTCTCCTTGTACTGAGACAATTTTCGCTTATCCTAATAGTCACAGAAGTTCACCCGCCCTGATTCTCCAAGTAGGATTCCGCAACAGGTCTTCCTTCCAACAGGGTCCCCTCTTTCTTTAGTGTCCATAGCCAATTCCCCATAACTGACCCTTGGTCAGCTCTACTCTTCCCTTCTTGGTCAAAGTAGGAATCACCCTTTCTTCTTGGTCAGATAAACATTTCCATTCCTTTCCTGACTGGTCAAAAAGATCCACCCTTATCTAGGAGTCACAGGAAGTTGCCACATTTTTCTTGCTTGGTAACAACAGCGCTCTCCTTCTTTTTCTTGTTGACAAAAGTAGGGTTCTTCCTTCCTTAATCATAGTAGCACTTTTTTGATAACAGCAAGGCTCCTCCCTCTTTTCCCAGTGCTCACAACAGGCCCACCTTTTTTTCCTTGGTCAGAGCAGGACAACCTTTGTTTGTAACATTTATTTCTGCCCTGGGTATTGAAAAATACTATCTATACTCATGGACACATAGACTTCTGCTGAGTCTCTTTTGAAGAGGAAGTAAGACTATCATATCAGTCACTGCTTTACATGAAACAATTGTTATTCAAAAAAACATTGGACTGTGTAAATTAAAGGATAATTGTTTAATGTAAACATACCAAATGATTGAACGACAAATGAGAGTTTGTTCACTCATCGTTTGTTGTTCTTTTTTGCAGGCATGAAAATAATTATTCAGTTGTTTGCACGTCGGGTGTGAACAGCGATCGTTTAGTCATTAACATTCACTGGTACAGTGAATTAGGAAGGCTGAACGACATGCAAATGATTTTTCTGACTGTATAAACAGGCTAAACGAGCCAACTGTTATCGTTCACTTATTCACTCGTGTGTACGATTTATCGCTCCGTGTAAATGAAGCCTTAGGGCTCCGTCACACGGGCGCATCGGCGCCCATGTTACTGCAGGAAGAAGATGGCCGTACCTCAAGACGGACATCTGTCTGCAGCGCCGGGAGAAAGAACATGTGACCGGCTTCATTGCCGGTCATGTGTTCTTTCTTCAGCGCTGCAGAGAGACGGCCGTCTTGAGGTACAGCCGTCTTCTTCCTGCAGTGAGGGCTCAGTCACATGGGCGCATCGGCGCCTGTGTATGGGTGCCGATGCGCCCGTGTAACTGAGCCCTGACTTACATTCTACTTTCTATTTTCTTCCGAATGGGATTTGCATCTGCTGGTGCAGTTTTTACTGCACACTCCTTCTGCTGAAGAATCTCTTTGTTACAAGAAAAGGGACTTTATGCCAATACATCATTTAAAGTTCCAAGTTCCATTTTAAAGGAGGTTTTGTAGCAGGTAGGATACGTATTATAGAGTGTATTGCCAAAATCTCTTTTAAAAGTGGAAATGTAAACTTCAATCAATATGATGGGAAAGTGTAGGTTATGCCGTGGGGACGAGAAAGAAGGAAATTCAGGAATGAGAACATGAGTGCCGAGGAGGAAATAAGAAACAACAGGAAGCCACTGCATGCAAGACTCCTGTATTTAATACAAAGGCCTCTGCCATAATGCTCTTATTTATTGTAAGGCTCCTACTTCTCCACTTTTGATTTGGATTGAAAGAAAATAAATGCAAGAACTTTGAAGACAAATAAAAAAATAGACTAAAACCAAATAGACTAAATGTAAAGAACTTGGCACCTAGTATCCCCTAGTGGTGTGAACAAATGACAATTCTAGTAATTACTTTACAATAGGTTCTTATGGTGATGGATGCAGATCACCCGTTAGTGTTGAAGATGTTTGTAATTGTAGACCCTTAATAATAGATCAGTGTTTTGTATGGTCAAGATTGGTCAATTATATATATCACTGCACACTTTGCAGGCAGTCATTTATTTAATAACATGGCAATTTTCTATTTATGATGCCAATGGATTGCTGATGATGGATGAGAAAGGGTACTAAAGTTCATAACAGTTATTTATAAAGCACATCTGGATTCACTGGCATTATTTGTGCCAAAGTATGCCGAAATGTTACTTTGAAGAAAATCAGGAATTAATGTATAGCATATGGCTAACATGTTAATCTCAAAAAAGACTTACTACTAAAATCAGTGTTTTAAAACTGTGGCAAAGAGACAGTGTTAAACAATAACCACTTCATACTTTACGATGGTCACCCAAACTCTTTTACTTGAACAGTACTATTCTGAGGCAACAAGCTACTACTGATTTGTTCTAGCGAAAGATATAAGTTTAGCAACATGAACTTCACCTCTGTGAAATGAAGAGCTCCTACACAAGTGTCATTATATATGAGCCATAGGAATCAATTAAGTAGAACAGTTCACTCTAGACAAACCTGGAGCAGGGGATCTAATTAACCTCCTCAGATGAAGAGATTGTATCCAGTGGACTGGACGTCTTGAGAGATTTGGAAAATCACTTAAACAATCAGGAGGTCATAACAGAAAGATATGAAAGCTGTTCAGAATTGAGACTGGAAGAAAGCTGGAGACTGCAGGTGACCTTGTTGATGAGTTGGAGAACGTGGAAGATACCAATGAAGTGAGGTGTTTGCTTGAAGGAAACTTATCTTAGCCTAATAAGGTGGAGCTTAAATCTTTGCAGAGGGCACCGACCATGGCTAAAATAGACTGACAAAAGAGAGAAAAACACTGATTTGGATTCTAAGAACCACTTAGAACAGAGACCTCTCTGAAGTTGATAAGATGAGGTTATTATGGTAAAACTCTGCCCACAGCAGGAGGTTGGGACAGTTATTTTGGTGAGTATTGATATAGGAGCACAACAACTATTCCAAGGACGGTTTTGCCTGTCGATTGGTCTGGTGATGGTAGCCAGAGGAGAACTCTAGAGAGAGACCTATCCAAAAGGTTACGGAAATACCCATAGAAACTGGACACAAACAAACTTCTTGGTATGATATCTTATAAGAAGAAGATTCTCATATAACCAACTGACCCTTCATCTCCAGCTTATTAACTTAACTGAGGAACAGAACCTAGCATCACCATTACTTCTGCACAGAAAATCCTTCTGTATACTAACACATAAAATACTCTAACTCTTTCATGATGATATGATTGTACAGTGTGCTTTGCAGGTTACCCTTGTCAATGCCTTCTTTGTTGGAGTTTTGCTTGAGTTGTGGAACAGAAACAGACAAGCTACTCCATGTTTTCTGAGAGTGCCCTGTGTTGGCTGGCCTCTGGTCCGAAGTGTGGTGAGAATCCTCCAGATTTATGAATTTTATCTTACCAAGGTCTCTTGCTCCATTTCTGTTATACTTTTGTAACATTTCTCTATGATTTTACAAGTGTTATGTAGTACGACATGTGGTCAACATAACCAGGGCTAGTATTGCAGTCAGTCATTCTCTTAGGCCCAATGTCCATGGGCAGATTTGATTTGCAGAACCAGCATGGTAGATCCACAAATCAAGCTGCCCATTGGGATGCATTAGCATCTGCAAAACAATTTCAAGCATGCGGATGTGATTTTTTTTGAGGAGGACAAGGAGAAGAATTGTCAAAGGAAACGTAGTGCAGAATACAAAAGGCACATCATGTAGTAAGCCTCTCTAAATCGTTGAAAGTCCAGCAGTGCTGTTATCTCAGAACTGGAAGAAATCAGTGGGATCCTGGTGGACAGCTACTGTTTGGAGAAGTCTGGACAGAAATGGTCTTCATGGAAGAATTGCAGCCGAAAGCCATATCTTCAACATAGTAACAAGCCCAAGCAACTCTACTATGTATGAAAACATAGGAACTGGGGTGCAAAAAACTGGCAGCAGGGACTCTGGACTGATGAGTCAAAATGTAAAATATTTGTCTGTAACAGAAGGCAATTTGATTGCGGAAAGGCTAAGGGGTACAATAATGAGGGTTTGCAGGCAATAGTCAAGCATGGTATAGATTCTGTGCAAGTTTGGGGCTGTATTTGTGCACATGGGTTTGGAAATTTAGTCAGGGTTAATGGTGTCTTCGATGCTGAGAAATAAAGGTAGATAATTATTCAGCATGCAATGCTATCAGAGAGGCATCTGATTGGTTCTAAATGCATTTTGCAGCAGAACAATGTCCCCAAACATACAGCCAATGTCATAAGAACTATCTTAAGTGTAAAGAAGAACAAGGAGTCCTGGAAGAGATTATATGGCCCCCACAGAGCCCTGATCTCAACATCATCAAGTCTGTCTGGAATTATATAAAGAGACAGAAGGATTTCAGCAAGTCTACATCCAAGGAAGATCTGTGCTTAGTTCCCCAAGATTGTTGAAAAAACTCTGTGCTGAGTTCCTTCAAATACTGTGTGTAAGTGTACCTAGAAGAATTGATGCTACTTTGAAGACAGAGTGTGGTCACACCAAATATTGATTTAGATTGCTCTATTGTTCATCCAAGCTAAATTCATATGGGTGAGTGCGATATAAGGCCATGAATCCCACCCCTATATTGTGCTCCCCACCAAGTGAAATCCATAGGGATGCGAGGTGTTTTCATGTAAAAACAGCCTTGCATCATTTCAGGGATGAAGGGAACCTCCACCGTGGCTGTCACAGCCATGGCAGAGGATCGTAGAGTTTCTCCCATTGCGTTCAATGGGACAAGCGCTGCTGCTGTCAGACCCATTGAAAAAAAATGGGGCTGTAAAGCAATATCAGGCAGCTAGATAGAACATGCTACGATTTGTTTACCACATAACATCGCATCACAGTGCCATGCAGGGAAACATCGCTCATGTGTATAACCCCATTCAAAAGAACGGGGGTTCATATTTGTACGAGATTTGTGTGTCTCGCAATGCACAAAGCTCGCACGATTTTCTTGGCTGTGAGAAACAAACGTCACTTTGCATTTTGTTAATTGACAAAAAAAAAGCTAACACTATAGATAGATAGATAGATAGATAGTAGATAGATAGATAGATAGATAGATAGATAGATAGATAGATATGAGATAGATAGATAGATAGATAGATAAATAGATAGATAGATAGATAGATAGATAGATAGATATCTGGCAAAGAACGTTAGCAATCTGCTGAGCAAAGAACCCCCAAGTTGTATCAACATATCACACAGTGATGTTTTTGACTGAAAACCTACTAAATCCATTTTAAATATCCAGTAGTTAAAAGTTTGAACAAATGTCCAATGAATACTTGGACATCATTCTCCTTGGAGAGATTATCCAGAGACAGTCCCCGCTGGTCCTCAGTTCTGGGGGCAAAATGATGATGCCCAACATCAGGTCATATGACTACTGCAGCTGATCATCAGCTGAACTGAGTTGGTGAATGGCTGCAGTGGCAATGTAACCCTTGTGTCAGTGACATAATCACTACATTTCAGCACCTGGAAGTGAAGACCATTGGAGAATAGTGGAACAAACATGGCGGGGTAATAGGAAAGGGAGTTTACTTTGGAATTGCAGAGCTGAGTTTACCTGCACCAGTGAGAAGGAAAGAGCCTAACTTGGATGCCTGCAATGGTGCTCCCCAGGTGTTACAAAGTGAATACCAGAAGGAAATCTATTGATCATCCAATAAATGTCAGCTGTAAATACCAACTGCAACCACTGAGTATTTACTGGTAGAGAGATTGCCAACAAAAGCAGATACAATGCAGCCAGTATCCGGATATCCAAGTTTTGGTTGTCTAATTGGGAGTACCATCACCAAGGCGCTCCATCTGTATAACAAATTGTTTTAACTTCCTAATTGTACAGCCTAACCCCCAGGTACTGTGTTAATAGTTTGTTCAGGGGACAGTAACTGCATATTTCATCCAGCGGAGTTATTTTGGATAATTGAAGTTCCTGTAAGGCTGGGCCCACATGACTATATGGTAAAAAGCTGCATAAAAAATGCAGCAATTTACCAGCGTGTGGAGCTATGTATGCCTGAGTCGGGAGGGGCATGCATGGCCTTATAAGTCTCCTCACTCACCTTCTTGGTGCTCTCCCTAAGGAGACATGATAGCCCTCCTGACCCACATAATTGGCCTCTCACTAGCCAAACCAGAATCCTACTGCACACTGATGATGGGCAAAACATTAGAACAGCTGTCTGTGCATGGATTCTGTCTTGGTCTTCAATTCCCAATTATTGTTATAAAGACCTGTATAAAGGGTTCAGCATTGATTTGAAGTAATGCTGCTATCCAATAGGTGGCGCTGTAGAGGTATTGTTCCATCTTTCTTATTGTGTATGCCTGCATATGATAGTATATCTCAAGCACGCTGTTATGCACTGGCTTCCTGGTTTCTTTGTTTTTTTTTACTTTAACACTCATGTTTCCTGGCAGCATGCATAAAAAATGCCGTACAGTGTTTTTGTACGCACTCATAGAAAACTATATGGCTGTACAAGCAATACACTGTAAAATAGAACAGGCTGTATTCTTTTTTTCGCGCTTATTACACACAATGAATATATGCAAATGTGAATGCATCAAAGAAAATCAATGTACTTTCATTGACTCTATTCACCCAAAATTATGCATGAGTACATTGCGCTCATAATACGCAATTAAATTCCACTGATAACCTCTTGGCATTATTGTTTCAGTCCCATGCAACTTTATCAGAGCTTTTGTATATATATATACAGAGATGAGCGAGCGTACTTGGAAAAGCACTACTCGCTCGAGTAATTTGCTTTATCCGAGTATCGCTGTGCTCGGGTCTGAAGATTCGGGTGCCGGCACGGAGCGGGGAGCTGCAGGGGAGAGCGGGGAGGAACGGAGGTAAGATCTTTCTCTCCCTCTCTCCCGCCCGCTCTCCCCTGCTCCCCGCTGCGACTCACCTGTCAGCCGCAGCGGCACCCGAATCTTCAGACCCGAGCACAGCGATACTCGGATAAAGCAAATTACTCGAGCGAGTAGTGCTTTTTCGAGTACGCTCGCTCATCTCTAATATATATATATATATATATATATATGAAAGCCCTCACTGACTGACTCACTGACTGACTTACTGACTGACTCGCCACTAATTCTCCAACTTCCCAATGTCGTAGAAACAAGAAATTTGGCAAAAGCATAGATTATGTCCAAAATAGGAAAAGTAAAGGGGTCCAAACTCGATTATTCAATTCTAGTGCAAAAGAACTAGCGTCCAAATTTTACGTACATAATCTAATTCTCTCACTTCCCGATGTCATAAAAACATGAAATTTGGCACGGGCATTGATTATGTCATAAATAGGAAAAGTAAAGGGGTTCCAACATTATTATTCAATTCAAAGCGCAAAAAAACTAGCGTCCAAATTTTACGTACGTAATCTAATTCTCTCACTTCCCGATGTCATAAAAACTTGAAAATTGGCACGAGCATTGATTATGTCATAAATAGAAAACAGTAATGGGTCCCAACTCGATTATTCAATTCTAAGCGCAAAAGAATTAGCATCCAAATTTTACGTATGGAAATCTAATTCTCACACTTCACGATATCATAGAAACTTGAAATTTGGCACGAGCATTGATTATGTCATAAATAGGAAAAGTAAAGAGGTCTCAACTCGATTATTCAATTCTAAGCACAAAATAATTAGCGTCTAAATTTTATGGACGTAATCTAATTCTCTCACTTCGTGATGTCATATCTATCTATCTCATTTCTATCTATCTCATTTCTATCTATCTATCTATCTTATCATATGAATCTATCTATTTAATAACTATCTCTATCTCATATCTATCTTTTTATCTAATATGTATCTATCCGACATCTATCTAATACAGTGATGACGGACATTTTAGAGACCAAGTGCCCAAACTGCAACCCAAAACCCACTTATTTACCGCAAAGTGCCAACACGTCAGGGGGCGGGGCTTATCACGACATATGATTTTACCCCCGTCGTTCTAAAAAGGATCGGGCGCTTCAAAATTGACTGGATGCAGATTTTGCCTGCTTTTTGGATGCGAAAATACTGCAGAATGTCCTCAGTGGAAAATACTGTGGAAAATTCTGCAGCATTTCTGCATCCAAAAAGCAGTCAAAATCTGCACACTGTCTATTTTGAAACAGCCCTGTGCATTTCTGCCGCATGTAAACATACCCCAGCGATAATAGCGACCCTCCCCACAGGGATAATAGTGACTCCCCAGCAATAATAGTGCCCCCCCCAGCAGTAATAATAGTGACACCCCCCAGAGCAGCCCCCCAGCAGTAATAATAGTGACACCCCTCAGGTCGGCCCACCAGCAGTAATATTAGTGACACCCCCCAGAGCGGCCCTCCAGCAGTAATATTAGTGACATGCCCCAATGCGGCCCTCCAGCAGCAATATTAGTGACATCCCCCCAGCGGCCCCCCAGCGGCACCCCAGCAGTAATAATAGTGACAGCCCCCAATGGCCCCCCAGCAGTAACAATAGTGACAGCCCCCTAGCAGCAATAATAATGACACCCCCCAGAGGCCCCCCAGCAGCAGTAATAGTGACCCCCCACCCCCACCCCCAGCGGCCCTCCAGCAGTAATAATAGTGACATTCCCCAGTTATCTATCTAATAACTATCTCTCTATCTCATATCTTTCTATCTGTCTATCTATCTCATTTCGATCTCATATCTATTTATCTATCTAAAAACTATCTCTATCTCATATCTATGTATCTATTTATCTAATTTGTATCTATCTAATATGTATCTCTCTATCGCATATCTATTTATATCTCTATCTAATAACTATCTCTCTATCTCCTATCAATCTATCTATCTCTCTATCTCCTATCAATCTATCTATTTAATAACTATCTCTATTTCATATCTATCTATCTAATATGTATCCTGTATCTATCTAATATGTATCTCTCTATCGCATATCTATCTCTCATATCTATCTTTTTAATAACTATCTCTTTATCTCATATCTATCTATCTATCTATCTATCTATCTATCTATCTATCTATCTATCTATCTATCTATCTATCTATCTCTCTATATCAGTGCTAGGAACACCACGTTCAAGTGCAGGTTTGAGTAACCCCATTAAAATCAATGGGAGTGTTCTACCGTGGTTAGTACTGCGCTCGGGTCGCCACGCTAATAGCGGTAAAAAGCGGTATGTGTGATAATGGCCTGCCGGGCTACAAACAAATTTTCATGTGGTGCAGAAAATGCATCATGTTTGCAGAGATTACACCAAGGGGCTAGAGCATGCATGGAAATTCATTTTGCAGCTGTATGCAGCACGATCTAGGTAAGAGTACGGGGGGTGGGTGTGGAGGCCCAGAAAGGGGGGCCCCCGAGCTGGAGCTGAACTTTTGCACCTGAGCCCCTGAGCCTTTAGGTATACCCCTGGGTGTAAGGAAGGTTCTGTCAGGTACTGTATTGAGTTTGCTAATGGTTTAATGTTATTTTTATTATATGCAGTAGTGTGGGTGGCATTTTGAAGAGAGAAGCCATGTAGTGTGACAGATAGGAAGCTCCCACACCAAACTGTTTAATTCATACATTTGTAGTTGTATCATGAATCTCTATTGTGACTTCACACAGGCTTATTGAGGATAAACCATTGTGTATTGATAGCTTAACCCTTTCCAATCCACTGTCTGACGTCTTAAGACATTCTGTATAGCTCCGATGTCGGAAGACGTTCGGCAGGGTATTCTTACTGAATATTACTGGTCGCTCTGTTATCAGAGGCCTCTCCAGCATGTACCATTCTGCAGTACTGACTCTAGCCAGCAGATGGCGCCATTGTATAATGGCAGAAAGAGAAAAACCCCTAGGAAACCCTGAATCCAAAATTGGATTGCAAAGGGTTAAGGCCACTTCCACATGGGCGATGTGTAATCGAGAAAATTGCAGCAATATCACATCGGTTGTCTGTGCAATATTGCTGTTTTTTCTCACAGCAAAAACGTGCTTTTATGTCGCTACAACGTCGCACGTGGTGTTACAGAGTCGCGCAACCTTGTAGCACCTCATGCAAGAATTTTTGGGAGGGTGGGGCTTGAAATATAGGCCCAATCCCGAAAATAAGCCCCAGCTGCTTAAAAAAACACATGCATCTGTTAGGGAAATTCGATGGATTTCCTTCATATGCTGTCGGGCTCCAAATTAAAGAGGTAGTTTACCGGCCGCCGAGAGAATGCAATGACACAGATAGCAAGCTATGTGTATAGTAGTCTGAGGTTTATTTCAAAAACATCTTTCTTTGTAGTATTTCAAAAAGGGAGTGGCATTTTGCCAAATGCATATATAGCAGTTTATCACATATTTTCATTTTCATGTAAACTGGTCACTAAGTCATTTTCCCACTTGAAACTGTTGCACAATGACCTTTGTACTGAGTATGAAAAGAGGATGTAAGATATTATTATAATTTTGCTGAATTGCTGAGTTGTTATTCTAACGTTTATTCCAGTAAGAATTCTGTCTGTGATTGTGCAAACAAAGTATATAAATGTAAAAATTCATATCAGAAATGTTCATAGGAGACAGATGGAGTACATAGGCCTATAGCCTTCACACATCACCTAAGGTCCTTGTCTGGCTCCACTGCGTCCTCTCCCCATTCCCCGGCTGTTGTCTTCATGTATCTCTTCCTGGTCCAAGATTGGAAAATCCCCGCCTCCAGGAAGCACTGCCTCTGATTGGCTGAGCACCTCGGCGCTCTGCTAATCAGGGCCATTGCTCAATCAACCAATCACAGCCATGCATTCATTCATTGAATAGCTGAAAATGATTCATCAAGCGCTGGCTCTGATTGGTTCTTGAGCACCGTGGCTCAGCCAATCAGAGCCAGCCCTTCCTGGAGGCGGTGATTTTGATGCTTCAATCCTTGAAGGGCTGGCAGAAGATTGAAGACAAGTGTCGGAGATGAAGCAAAGATGCACGCTGAAGATGACAGCTCTGATGTATAATTTTTTTTTTTTGAATTGCAGCTAGGGTTTAGTTTAGGGCTTTTACATGAGGATTTCCTACTGTAAAAGTTGCATCGCACCGCACGAAAACCACGTTTTTGTGCCCTGCGATGCAACAGAAAAGAAGGCTCCATAAGGAAACATGGCTGTATAGAGCATGTCAGGATTTTGTAGTCTCACAATGTCGCAGGCTACAAAACATTGCTTGGTGGAAGAGCCAATAGAAAGCATGGGCTCTACATATATGCCATTTCTAGCACTGCCGCATTGCAACAAAATCGATCGCATGGAAGCAGCCTAATGCTTGGAGAAAATAAAGCTACATTTTAACAAATATTTGATGTCTTGTAAATTTTGATTTCTCGTCAGATAAAGGAACAAATTTACTATTGGAAATGCATCAGTTTTCTAATGCAAATTGCACCAGAAAACTGTTTTATTTGCACCACATTTATTATGTGTTTTAAGACACTTTCAGGAACGCTATCTTTTTTTCTTAAGGCTCAGTCACACGGGCGCATCGGCACCCGTACACCGGCGCCGATGCGCCCGTGTGACTGAGCCCTCACTGCAGGAAGAAGACGGCCGTACCACAAGACGGACGTCTCTCTGCAGCGCTGAAGAAAGAACACAGGACCGGCAATGAAGCAAATCCCATTCAGAAGGAAATAGAAAGTAGAATGTCAGTCAGGGCTCAGTCACACGGGCGCATCGGCACCCGTACACAGGCACCGATGCGCCCATGTGACTGAGCCCTCACTGCATGAAGAAGACGGCCGTACCTGAAGACGGCCGTCTCTCTCCAGTGCTGATGAAAGAACACATGACCGGCAATGAAGCCGGTCACATGTTCTTCCTCCCGGCGCTGCAGAGAAACGTCCGTGTGACTGAGCCCTTAGGGAGAAGATCTAGAAGGTGACTTGCAAGAATGCTGCCTTCCAATAGGTGGCTCTGCAGAAGTATTGTTCCATCTCCCTTATTTGCATATTGCCCAGAGGAGCATGAATGGCTTTACAAGTCTCCTCACTCACTCACCTTCTAAGTGCTCTCCCTAAGGAGAAAAGATAGCATTCCTGACAAGACAGCAATCTGCTACATACTGATGAGGGGCAAACACCCTGAAACAGCTGCCTGTGTATGTATTCTGGCTTGGCTTTCAATTCCCAGTTATTGTTATAAGGCTTGTATAAAGTGTCTAACATTGACTTGCAGGAATGCTGCCTTTCAATGGCGGTGTTCCATCTCCCTTATTTGGAAGACAATTTCAGACACTTTTTACTACTCATCTGCAAAGGGGCATGGTTTTGTGAAAAGGGAGCATTGGCTAAATGTGGCATAATTTTTGGCATAAACTAAGCCAACTAATAGGTGGTATAAGATAGACTAGATAGTCAGAGACACTGATAAATCAGGCACATTTAAAAAAATGTGTAGTCTGAGTTTGCTGTCTATTAGTATAAGAAAATCAGCCCTCTGTAGGCCATTTTTCTCTAGTTGTTGGGAAATTGCACAGCACAAAATTTAAAATGGATTGTACACTGGTTCAAAAAGCCCCTGGGATTGCCATAGACTGCTGAGGAACTGGAAGAAACGGCTGAAGCAAGTTCAAATTCTGCTGGAAATAGAGCAGCTGCAATTTGCAGCACATCCAGATTAGCGGAACGTCTCTGCATTAGGGCTTATTCACATGAATGAGGAACTTGTGTGTGTTTTGTGTGATGTGCAGAAAACCTGCATGAATATGAAATCCATTCTTTCAAATAGATTTAGGCTGATTTCACACGGGCAACAAAATCACACAATTCTCTCCTGATGCAACAATGCTTCAAATCGTGTGTATGTGAAGACCATGCTTTCCAATGGGCTCCTTCACATTAGTGATGTTTTGTAGACTGCTTCATTGCGAGAACAAAAATCGTGGATTGCTGAATATTGGCGCGTTTTTCATGTTTCCATATGAAGCCTTCCTTTCTTCAGCTGCCTCTGATTGGTTCTCAAGCGCCACAGTTCACCAATCAGAGCCAGCGCTCGGTGAACCAATCATAGTCATGGGTTCATTTTCATCATTGTTTGTTGGACACAAAAAAATGCAGCATGCTCTATTTTTGTGCACATTTGCCCACCAAAGGTCCCCAAAAAGTATATGCTGCACAATTCCACAGGAAAAGGAACACATCTGGAACTCTTTAGGATACATAGCCTTTAGAATAACAGCAGGTGTGTGTCCCGCGCCCAAGCAAAAAGCACAGTAATCTGCACAAAAACGCACGTAAAAGTGCATTGTTCACAGTGCAAAGCACTGCACTTACAGAAGCTTTTCTTCACACACACACTTGTGTGAAGGCCTCATGCACATGGCATAGCATGTTAGAGCAGGATCTAATTTCCTGCTTTTTTTTCAAACTTGCGAGGAATAGCGCAGAGTTTGAATAGTCTAAAAGAAACTCGGTTCATGTGATAATACGTTTTTTAGCGGCGAGCATATTAGCACATGCGCCCATCTGCTTGAGGGCTCAGTCACACGGGCGCATCGGCGCCCGTGTTACTGCAGGTAGCAGACGGCCGTACCTGAAGACGGACGTCTTTCTGCAGCGCCGGAGGAAAGAACATGTGACCAGCTTCATTGCCGGTCATGTGTTCTTTCATCAGCGGCGCAGAGAGACGGCCGTCTTCGGGTACGGCTGTCTTCTTTCTGCAGTAATGGCTTAGTCACATGTGCGCATCAGCGCCGTCGTACGGGTGCCGATGCGCCCATGTGACTGAGCCCTGAGCCCTAACACAATATAATTTTCATGAATGCTCCCTGCATTAATAAACAGATAAACCAGTGATACGCTAGAAATAAAAGATACATAATTCAGTTTCAATGAAAACAAGGACAGCTGCTTAACTTATATATTTTAAAATCAATCTTAATGAACACCTATTACCGTCACACTTTACACATGTCATCTTACCAGCATTCATTGACATATGCCAGTTTAATTGAATGTTCTTTTCTGTGCAACTAACTTGATACCTGAAAAGTGCTTATTATATCTTGTAACAGAGGCAGGGCAGGTAGAATTTATATTGAGGTAAAAATAATATCAGAGGACAAAATGTAAAATTATATTATAAAGAAATGACAAAAACAATGTAGGATTGTATAATTCTTATATAAACATCTATACATTATCATGCAGATTGATTTCAGAATCCATGAAAAGTCAAGGAAAAGGTGATATAGCATTTACTGCTACGCTAATAATAACAATGTATCCATATTCCTTAGGAGATGAAACGGTATTTATGGCCACTGAGGTCTAACATTACTGTTATTAGGGGTTAAACTACTTCCATGAATTTATTTAATATTGATTCTTGAAAGTAGTCACCTGTTCTGTTATTCTACAGTCTGTGTGGATAGGTCCCTATCAGCATTGCATATGCTAACAGTGCAAGTCTGCATGGGACCATGAGTGAACATATATTTGCAAGTTCAGCCACTAGTCCCTAATTCGATTGAGGTCCATACTGTGATTACAGCTCTTCATGACAGTGATATAGCCTCATGTGGCGCAGAGTGTTAAGGCTCTCACTCATGACCTGAATGTTGTAAGTTTAACTCAGCCTTCTATTCTACCGAGGTCAGTAAAATGAGTACCCAGCTTGCTGGGAGGTAACAAATAAATTACCTGAAAGTGCTGTGGAATAAGTTGGTGTTATATGGGACTATGATTTACAGTTTTCAAGCAGTTTTGCTTTCAGGATATTCATGTATTTGATTAAGGTCCTAAACAGACAAGTGTATATTGCAATACGCTCGCTCCTGTGCAAAGTGACAAAGTGAAGTAACAATGGCTTCGTTCTCGCAGGCATGATTATTGCGTGATATTTCAATGCCCAAGACAAGATAGGGCTTGCCCTTTCGTCAGATGGGAGGGATGTAGTCCACATAATAGGACAAAACAAAACCATTGATTTCAATGTTTTCACTTTCACTAGCGGGATTCTCGTCCGTTAATAGTACGGGTGAGAAAAGATACTTGCACTATCTTTCTTGCATGCAGTTAATACTATGCGCGGGAAAGATAGGGCAGGACCTATCTTCCTGCTATTTTTTTTCAAACTCCTGCGCTATAGCGAAAAGTTTGAATGACCGTAGAAAAAAAAGAAAAAAACCCATTCCTGTGGAAATCAGCTCCATACTGGCGAGCGTAGTTGCGCATAAGCCCGTGTGTTTTTTTTATATATGAACACACAATAAAAGGTCAAACAAATTTCAACCTTGAAAGGGCTCTTTCACATGAGCGTCCTTTTGACACAATGTAGGCGCGCCAAAAAATCATGCTTATTAGAACCAATGGTTTTCTATGGAAACATGTAAACAGAGGAATTTAAGCTGCATCTAAAAAAGCACTCCGCCAAAAAAAAGGACCTCAGCAACTGAAATTCAGTAACTCAAATCCTCTGCTGCACGATAAGAAAGGACCTGACCATTCTTTGGTGTGCCCTGTGTAGCAGTGTCCATTGACTCCTACAGGAGACTATGCAAGCCGGCTGACAAGTGGAGAACAAGGAGTTCCCTATAGCGGGGAGAGAAGGGTTCCCCTGTAGGATGTACACTGACTGTCATTATGCCTTTAAGCCCTTAAACTACCCAGTAGCGGCACAAATGTTAATGGGTAGTTTATTAAGGGCTAAAAGGCGTAATGTCAGTGTAATTACCTCCTGCAGGGTAACCCTTCTTTTCCCGCTACAGGAAATTCCCTCACAGCATGGAGAGAGAGAGCAAGGCTGGAGGGGTTCCCCTGAGGAAATCCCCTATAGAGGAGGAGAGAGGGGGCAGGGTTAGATAGGGGGTGTAGCTATAGAGAGGGCTGGGCTAGCAGCTAGCAAGAAAGAATGGGACTGGAGGTGACTCCCATAGCAGGGAGAGAGGGGGGGCTAGTGAGGGGCGGGCTAGCAGGGAAATCCCCTATAGTAAGGAGAAAGAGGGGGTGAGGCATACCTCTAGCCCTGCCCTCTCTTTCCCTGGTATGGGGGATTCCCTCAAGGAGTCTCATCTAGCCCCGCCCTCTCTCTCCCTGCTATGGGGGATTCGCTCAGGGAGTCCCCTCTAGCTTGCAGGTACTAATTGCTATTTGGGACTTTGGGGCTACTGCCGCCATCTCTTCCTTTCGTCCCTGAACTTCCGATCAGCAGCATTGTGAATGGGTGATTTTAGTGCTAATTAAGCTCAAGACTTGTGCACACAAAAATCATCTATTTACACATTTTTTTGCGCAGTTAAGCGCATTTTTTTTGAGCTGTTGAATTTGGACGGACATAGGTTCCTCATGTGAAACATCTGCAAAAGTGACTCCTTTAAACTTTCTTCCTTTAGGCTGCCTGCAGACAGCCGGGTCGGATCCCACTGCGAGAATTTTCAGAGCAGGATGTGGACCAGTGCCCCTGCAGAGACATGTGGCTCATACATTCCCAGCATCTTCCATCTCTGCTATGTGCTGGCTGCTGGATAGCCGGCGCATGTGCAGAGTGGACCCGGCCCATCACTACTGACGTTTCTGTGAAATAAAACATGCCGCGATTTGTTTTCCGCGCGTGTTTTCACGTGGACAAATCGTGGCTGTGTGCATAGGATTGCATTTTCTAATGCAATCCTATGGCAGCTTCCAGGGGAGGAAATTCTGCAGAAAAATCCTGCAGCGGAATTTCTGCCTGGGTGCAGGGGGCCATAGGGAAGAGGCTCCCATTGTACGAGTATATCCCACAAGTAGTAGCATATCTCCACAAGGTTTAGACTGCACCCTCTTATAACTTGTAGTAAATCAGCAGGACAACAAGTAGGAACTTTGTGTTATATTTGTTCATTCATTTCTTAATAAAGATTATCTAAACCTGTTATAAAACACACAAAAAAGTTCATTTCTATAATGAAAAATATCTTCATTTTGATAATGACAGCTAATCAATTTATGTGACTTTCAGTGCTAGTCCAATCACAACAATTAACACAAGTCACAAAGTAATTTAAATAATATATTCAGATAATTTAATCCGCAACATGAAAGCTGACCTAAATATTGGCTGCTCCAAAATCAATAACACATAACTAATTAGGATCTTTCTCTTTTTCCAGTTGCTAAGGTGACTGGTGACACATACAGAACGCTGAGAAAGTGATGCTTGCAATAAAGCTCAATGTATTGTGAAATCCTTGTCTTTAAAAATAGAAATATCTTTTGTTTGCTGGAGAAAAGCAGCACATGGTAATTTACTGCAATTGTCTTCTTAAGTGCCTGGGTTTAAATCATTAAGGCACATATCTGCTGCTCTGTAAAACAATACTTTATGTAAGAAAAAACAAAGGGGCAAACAGTGCTGACTAATAAAACAAATATGTATTGGAAAAATTACAGGAAATTAGTTGTGGTTAAGCAAAAGGTAAAGGCCAGTAGTGTATTGCAGTGGGAGCTGCTACTGAAGAGCTTAGGCTATGCTGTAACTTTAAAACAAGATCAGCATTACAGCTCAAGCCGTGATATAGTCTGTAGGAAGAATAAAGGGCAGGGAGTGTGGTGGCAAGTGTTCATTGCTTCAGATGACCCCAAGCGAAGTGATGGACTTTTGATGTTGGATCCATACTAGCTCTTATTGCCACATATGAGGTTTCCTTTTTTACCCATAAAAGGGTGAGCAGATGAATAGTTGCTCATCTAATCACTTTTCTAAGACTTATGAGGCTTTTTATTGATTTTGCAAAGGAGTAATTTAACCCCTTAGATGTTGCAGCCAATGCTGCTCAGGACACCTAAGTAGCTTTATAGAAAGAGGATGCTAGCTTTATAAGCCCATCAGTGCTCCTACTACACAATCGTAGGGTCCCAATGGGCAATGGGTTGCCATGGAAGCAGGGGGTTTAACAATGGTCCCTAGGTTTCTCAAGTACTTATAGGCTACTTGTCAGTGTAACCTTGATAGGTATTTTATTCTGTAATACAGAAGCATAGCAGTGTATTATTGAAGTAATCAAAGAATCGCAAAACCAAGTCCCTTAGGTCTCAATCACATGGGCGTATGAGGGTTTCAAGGCTCCTTCACAAAAGCGTATGCATTTTTGCGGTCGCCTGCACACGCTGTTAAATCGTGTGAATGAAGAAAAGACATGATCAAGTCCCAAGCTTAATTAACGTTTTCTTGTCTATTCACACAGCCAGGTGTGAAATCTCTCACTCGCCATAAATCCTCAGAATGACTTCAAATG
This sequence comes from Eleutherodactylus coqui, assembly GCF_035609145.1. Taxonomy (NCBI): domain Eukaryota; kingdom Metazoa; phylum Chordata; class Amphibia; order Anura; family Eleutherodactylidae; genus Eleutherodactylus; species Eleutherodactylus coqui. The sequence continues at coordinate 369,488,695 of NC_089837.1, read as the reverse complement.
CCTAAATAGAGTCACCAATAAGCTTTTTCCTGTATTGGACGCTGCTAAACTGCCTCCCCATCCCCTTTTTTTCCAGCTCCCATAGGAGTCTATGGGTGTCACTAGCGTATATCGGTCGAAAGATAGATCCAGACCTATCTTTTCTGTCAATTGAAACCTATCATCTATGGAAATCATTTTGATTGATGATTTCGGTCGGGTATATGCTATTTTTTATAGTGCGACATTTTTATGCGCCGGAAAAATTGCCAATGTGAACAAATACATTGGAGTCCAATGACTCAGATGGTCGCAATTTTATGCCAGCATGAATACACAGCACAATAGCCGCGTAAAAATGCTCATGTGAATAAAGCCTCAGCCACGTAAATATGCTGTGTATTTATGCGACCATAAATCCCATCTCCTTGTGTATTTTGGCCATTCCTGCGATTTTGGTGTGCATAAATATACTGCATAATATGTAAAAAAAATACACACATAATTATGCTGCGCTAATACGCCCATGTTTTACCACATGGGGGATCATAAAAATAAACCCCAAAAAATGTATTACCCCGTCCCCCTCAAAAAGAAATTATTCAATATATTATATATACCTCAAATGGTTCCTGTAAGAATGACAACTCTAAATACAAGATCTTTTATAGCTACATTGAAGAAAAAAGTTTAAAAAAAATAACAAAAATTAAAAGGTATGACACCTGGAGCACAGGAAGGAGAAATGTTACTGATCTATAAGGCTAAAAGTAGTTTTATCTGTAAGGGCACCTGAGACACCAATGATATATCAAATATATTTACTTGAGACATAAATTTAGAGTCTACAATTTAAAATCTTTTGAGTATTTCAGTATAAATAAATATATATATTGTGATAGCTTGTCCTCCAGGCAGGGGCATACCTAAAGGCTAAGGGGCCCGGGTGCAAAAGTTCAGCTGGGCCCCCCCTCCGTCTGTACCCGTACCTATACCTAAACCGTGCTAATTTACAAACATGATCTAGCCCCTTGGCGTAAGCCTTCTCATCAGGACTCCTTTCCTTGACTACGTAAAAACCTGTTGGTAATGTCTTAGGCTGCTTTCACACAGCCGCAAAAATTCCGTGAGATTTGTGCGTTGCAAGACGTACAAATTGCACATGAATATGACCCCATTCTTTTGAATGCGATCATACACAGGAGTGATGTTTTTTGTTGTTGTTTGTTTTCTCTCTGCATCGCACGAGAATATGATGATGTGATGCGATCTGGTTTTAACACAACAACCCCTCACATCCATGTGTACAGCACACGTTGGCGAGTGTGATATGGGGCATAGTTTCATGTCCCAATATCAGACTCACACATGTGAAATTAGCCTAAGGCTAGCTGCACACGGCTTGATTTGCATTGCGGAATATGGAGCGGGAATCCGCCTACGGATTCCGCAGCATGTACCGCCCATAGCATGTTATGGAAAAGCGTTTTTTCCTCTACATGAGCGGAAAGCAATTGCAGTTTTCCGCTCACAGAGGAAAAATCACAGCATGCTGTATTTTAGTGCAGATTCTGCACGGACGGCCTCCGTTGAACTCAATGCAAGCCGTGCGACCCGCTGCCCTGACATTGCAGAAAAGTCGCAGGCACCTGCGTCATCTTCTAGCGACGGCGCTGGAAAGTCAGTGATTAAAAGAAAAAAAAACTGTACTGTATACCAGCTGCACATATATAATTATATACAGGAGATACACAGGTTACACCAGCATGGTACATATCACTATATACAGGATGTATATCCCCCTGTATATAGTGGTATGTCCCATGCTGGTGTAACCTGTGTATCTCCTGTATATAATTATATATATATATATATATATATATATATATATATATATATATATATATATATATATATGATGTATAACTTATACCAGCTGCACATATATAATTATATACAGTAGATACACAGGTTATACCAGCATGCTCTATAGCACTATATACAGGAGATACACAGGTTACACCAGCATGGTACATATCACTATATACAGGATGTATATCCCCCTGTATATAGTCGTATGTCCCATGCTGGTGTAACCTGTGTATCTCCTGTATATATATATATACATATATATATATATATATATATATATATATATATATATATATATATATATATATATATATATTGTAGACAGTTAAAGAGTAGGCAGTTAAAGTTGTGGATGGAGTATATCTCCCTCCCAGGCTCTTGGTCTGGACAGGGTGGAGATGCAGTCCACAACTTCACCCTGGTTCTCAGGAACCTCAGTTGCAGGTACTAAATTCGTCACTGGGGCATAAAAGGCTGCAGCTCTCAGGAGTCAGTGTCTAACAGCTTGAGGTGGGATTGCCACTTGCCTGGTGGACCTGAGCACCCTGTGTGGTGCAGATTTGAATGGACTATGTCAGATGGACCTTTTGCGTGGCTGCACAGCCTGGCAGCCTGAGGAGAGGCAGACAACCTGAGCACCCTGCTTGGTGCAGAAATTGCACGTCTTATGTGGACTTTGTGTTGTATGGTTGGAGTCTGCCATGCCAAATAAAACGAAAGTGAGTTTTATCCACAGCTTGGAGTCCAGTGTGTCGCTGCCGCCCCTCCCCTGGAGGTACTGGCGTACGGTAAGGGGAAGCAGGGGTCGCAACGGCGACCCGGCCCTTGAGCTTAGGGGGCCCAGGGGACCGGCGCTATCAGCCGCATGATGACTGAGAGGGGAGGAGGGAGAGGTGAGGAGAGAGATGGGAGGCAGCGCCACAGGTCAGCAAGAGCAGAGGGGAGGGCTGTTACAACTGGAGTCAGCAGCCAATTACAGGCTGCAGACTCCCATAGTGCGGCCCTCCCACTGATAGGCTGCAGCTGTGAATGGTCACAGCTGCAGTCTATCAGTCTCTGCCGGCCAGCGATTACTAGGGGGAGGGGCTAGTGTGGCTCTACTCACCTCTGAACGCTGAATGCACAGGACCTGAGGTAGGACCTGTGGCTGCAGATCACATGAGCAGACTCTGGTCATGTGATCAGCCTGGTCATGTGATCAAAGGACGGGGGACTTTCCATTACAGGCTGCCCAGAGACTGCTGCGGAGGTGAGTAGAGAAGGAATTGTAATTATATATGTATAGCTGGTATAAGTTATACCAGCTGTATATATATAATTATATACAGGAGATACACAGGTTACACCATCATGGGACATACCACTATATACAGGGGGATATGCATCCTGTATATAGTGATATGTACCATGCTGGTATAACCTGTGTATCTCCTGTATATAATCATATATGTGCAGCTGGTATAAGGTATACCTCTCCTGTGTGTGTGTGTATATGTATATATATATATATATATATATATATATATATATATATATACACTACCGTTCAAAAGTTTGGGGGTCACCCAAACAATTTTGTGTTTTCCATGAAAAGTCACACTTATTCACCACCATGCGTTGTGAAATGAATAGAAAATAGAGTCAAGACATTGACAAGGTTAGAAATAATGATTTGTATTTGAAATAACATTGTTTTTACATCAAACTTTGCTTTCGTCAAAGAATCCTCCTTTTGCAGCAATTACAGCATTGCACACCTTTGACATTCTAGCTGTTAATTTGTTGAGGTAAGCTTGTGAAATTGCACCCCACGCTTCTAGAAGCATCTCCCACAAGTTGGATTGGTTGGATGGGCACTTCTGGCGTACCATACGGTCAAGCTGCTCCCACAACAGCTCAATGGGGTTCAGATCTGGTGACTGCGCTGGCCACTCCATTACCGATAGAATACCAGCTGCCTGCTTCTGCTGTAAATAGTTCTTGCACAATTTGGAGGTGTGTTTAGGGTCATTGTCCTGTTGTAGGATGAAATTGGTTCCAATCAAGCGCTGTCCACTGGGTATGGCATGGCGTTGCAAAATGGAGTGATAGCCTTCCTTATTCAGAATCCCTTTTACCCTGTACAAATCTCCCACCTTACCAGCACCAAAGCAACCCCAGACCATCACATTACCTCCACCATGCTTAACAGATGGCGTCAGGCATTCTTCCAGCATCTTTTCATTTGTTCTGCGTCTCACAAACGTTCTTCTTTGTGATCCAAACACCTCAAACTTGGATTCATCCGTCCACAACACTTTTTTCCAGTCTTCCTCTGTCCAATGTCTGTGTTCTTTTGCTCATCTTAATCTTTTTCTTTTATTGGCCAGTCTCAGATATGGCTTTTTCTTTGCCACTCTGCCCTGAAGCCCAAAATCCCGCAGCCGCCTCTTCACTGTAGATGTTGACACTGGTGTTTTGCAGGTACTATTTAATGAAGATGCCAGTTGGGTACCTGTGAGGCGTCTGTTTCTCAAACTAGAGACTCTAATGTGCTTATCTTCTTGCTTAGTTGTGCAACGCGGCCTCCCACTTCTTTTTCTACTCTGGTTAGAGCCTGTTTGTGCTGTCCTCTGAAGGGAGTAGTACACACCGTTGTAGGAAATCTTCAATTTCTTAGCAATTTCTCGCATGGAATAGCCTTCATTTCTAAGAACAAGAATAGACTGTCGAGTTTCAGATGAAAGTTCTCTTTTTCTGGCCATTTTGAGCGTTTAATTGACCCCACAAATGTGATGCTCCAGAAACTCAATCTGCTCACAGGAAGGCCAGTTTTGTAGCTTCTGTAACGAGCTAGACTGTTTTCAGATGTGTGAACATGATTGCACAAGGGTTTTCTAATCATCAATTAGCCTTCTGAGCCAATGAGCAAACACATTGTACCATTAGAACACTGGAGTGATAGTTGCTGGAAATGGGCCTCTATTCACCTTTGTAGATTTTGCACAAAAAAACAGGCATTGGCAGCTAGAATAGTCATTTACCACATTAGCAATGTATAGAGTGCATTTGTTTAAAGTTAGGACTAGTTTAAAGTTATCTTCATTGAAAAGTACAGTGCTTTTCCTTCAAAAATAAGGACATTTCAATGTGACCCCAAACTTTTGAACGGTAGTGTATATATATACGAGTACTCTGCTCACAGCATCTTCTGAGAAGCCATGTAAAATTCTAATACCTCGTGGCTCTACGAGGAAAGAATATTTAATGATAATATTATTATATATGACCTCCAAATGGCTCCAAACCACAGTTTCTGGTCAAGATAACTTATACAAAATTAAACAACAAACCCCCACAAAACAGTTATGTAAGGGTGCTTTCGCACTTGCGCTGAGGATTACACTTTCCTGTTCTGTTCAGGGAGCAGGAAAGGACAATCACTGTGGCTAAATGGTTCCATCCTCAGACTGTTAGGTTGTGCGTCTCGGATCTGTGGTTCTACAGATTTCCATGAGCACAGCTTCACAGGTGAGGGATAATTGTGCTGGCTGGGTGTGGTGTTTCTCCAGCCAATCCCCATCTGGTCTTCTACACATAAAGACCAGCATCACTTGGTAGAAGATTCTGATCATTTTACTGTTTTACTCTGTTGTAATCCCACTCAGAGCTGGTGTTATGCATGCTTGTCTGAAGTGTCTCTCTCACCTTCCCTGAGGACGGTCTGGACACCTGTTGTCTCTCCCCTCCTTGCATTCTGGGGTGCGTGCATTAAGTAGTGTGTGGTATGGTGACTGCACAGGTGCGTACACCTGCAGGTTTCTCCCTATCCCTTTACAGGTGAGACCTCCAGATGTCTGATGTCTTATGTGTGTGTCAGATGGGTGATGCCTGACACTGCTCCCTATGTCAGCATGGTAGCTGACTCTCTATCCCCTGGTGTGAGGACACTTGGACTAGCTATGGTTTGCTACCTTTTTGCATGTGAGTTCTGGGTAAGGTTCATGTTCTATGTGGTATGCATAACCAACCGTGTGTTGCTGTAAACAGCGACTTGTTCCATATGTCTGTGCAGGTGGCCGGACCTGAGGTGTGAACTGTCATGTTCTGTGTTTGGTGTTGTGTCCTGTGTTTTGTACATATCTCCAGGTTCCTAATCGGGGATAGTCAGGTCCCAGATGCAAACAGTGGGGCCGTCCTTATCGGAACAATCACCCCGCTTTTAGGCAAGGAGTCTCCACTTTCCTTGAATAGTAAGGGACAGGTGTCTTTTCATCTTTACCTGGAGAGGTGTAATTGGTCTATGCAACATTATGAGAGTTCTTGTGTCCATGCTGAGGAGTAGTGCTTTAGTGTGCTGCATGGATGTAACACAGACGGAACCAAACAGTGACGGGCGGACCCCATTTACTATAATGGATCTAGCTGTTTTCCTCCCAGTAGCCAAGGTTTTGGATAGAACTAAAAGCGCTGCACGCAACACTTTTACTTCCGGTATTTTCAGCCGGATCTGCAACGGAACCTTCAGACGGAGATTCCAACGCAGATGTGAAACCGTCCGAAATTGTTCAAACAGGAAGCACAAGTTAAACAATATTACATTCTTATAAGATTATTTCCAGTTGTCAATAAGTGAAAGATGATGTATCTGGAAAGTGCAGAACTGGAGCTGAACAATTGTGATTGAATTGAATGCTAAATATTAGTCACTTAATAATTAGAGAACGTATTTGTGTATATTATGAAAAGCTACACTCATTATTCAATACTTTTGCATATCATTTACACTAGCTAAAAAGCAAAAAATGACATAATTAGTTCCATCTGTTCATACGGCAATAATTTTATCACTTAGAGTTGCATTCATGTGATTTACAGCTAAGCAATACAGGAGACAGCCAGGACAACAATTTGGGAATATTGCATACAGCCACAATCCATTAGCTATATATGGGGATGCTGCCATTGGTATACAGCATCTGAAACTCTAGCTGAGATCGAATTCAGGCGAACGTGTTTGCGGAGGCATTGTTGCACATGAAATTCTCGCCAGAATAACGCGAAGAACCGATGCCTTTGATCTCAATAGATTCCTTCAGATGAACATGTTTTTTCTGTGCAAAATCTTCGTCCACAAAAAGATAGGTCTTGCCTTATCTTTGACTGTGCTACGCAGAAAGCTGCCATAGACTTCTATGGCAGATAAACAACACAGGGAAAAGAAGACAGCTTGCCCTAATTAGGCATTTAATTGCCATGATATTCCACGGGAAGGGTCTAATACACAAACGTGTGAACGGGCATTTTGAGTGCAAAAGAAAAATGATCCTTCGACTAGCATAGATGTATCAGCTTGCTTCTTACCATCTCCTAACTTCATTCATGTGAATATACATTCCATATGGGTGAACGTATTTATGCATACACTTGTCTAAATAAGCCCTAAGGCCTCTTTCACACGAACATCATTTTAGCGCTCATACAGCCACGCAAAAAAATTGCGGCTATCGAAGCACTAAATCGCATGAACGAAGAATAGCCGCGAGTTTATACAGCTGGCTGCGACATCTTGCAGTGCACTGACACCGCAGCCCTGAAATCCCTCAGCCACCAAAACTATGAAAGGCAGGAACACAGATGTCAGCAGTATTACCTTTACAACCACTATGCCCCAACGCTAGGTCATCACATTTTTTGAGTGTTTATGCATATTTTATGACCCTTATTTTTTGGCCTTTGCGAGCTTTGGACTGTGTCCTTCATGGCCCACTATGGTCAATAGCTATGTCTATATTTACTGTATACCAGTTTACGGTCAGGCCTGCCATGTGGAGGAGGCATAAGAGGGCCAATACACACAGTTTCTTCAATGCCAGAATTTCCCTGTAAATGCATCACGTGAGTTCCAACGTGTAAGCACAGGGGCGCTGTACTCCAGCCGTGACAGCTAACACATGCGCTGCTTTCCCCATTGTGTTTAGGTGAACATCACTTTGGGGGTCGCTTTCCTGTGGATGTCCAGTCTGCTCAGCCTCTATCATGAGAAATAATACATACAAGTCACGTCGGGTGCCAGCAGTCTGTAATGGATCCATTGCGCATGTGCAGACATTGCTGTCATCACAAGAATTACCGCGGCTGACCCACATCACAACCCTCACAGGAATCCCATTGGTGATGCCAAGCTGGCAACGGATACTACCATTACAACTCTGATAGCTTCGCACCTGATACCTTTCATTGTCTGGCGTGGGAAGGGAGTCCCCGCGGGGTTGTTAAACTCCCTCCCCCACCCTTTGCTGGATGGCTCGCATAAACTCCTAGAAAGCTTTGTGCCTTCAAAAGATAGAACAAATCCAACCAAGAGATGAGAGCTGAGGAGGACCGAGATCCTAATGCATTTTATGCAGTGTAGCAGCCATGGCTGGAATTTAGGTCTTCTCCCAGCATGGAACAATGGCTGTGTTTAGGTTCAGGTATGGCATAATAAAAGCTATCTTTGGGCTTGCCCCTGGTTTCCTCAGCCTCACATGAGAGAATGCCAGAGATAGCCCGGGTTTCCCTCATTTCTACACGGCGGGGTTGATTTGTCTTTTCCAACCTCCTTTGAGGCCCAGATGTCACTTCCCACCTTTCCATCCCCTAGATTTCCCTTTCCTCCCCTATGTTCATCTATTTTACTTTGCGTTTTATTATATTGTTTGATTTATCTGAAAATCTGTGACATGGGTGTGTTCTTTGGATGCTTTTCAAGGTCCATTGGCAGAAGAGATATGCTACTAAAATCCTTTTACAGAACTTAATCTGTCAAAGTTATACAGCTATATGCTATTGTTAATTATTAGAGATGAGCGAGCATACTCACTAAGGGCAATTACTCGATCGAGCATTGCCCTTAGCGAGTACCTGCCCTCTCGGAAGAAAAGGTTCGGCTGCTGGCGGCGGGCGAGGAGTGGCGGGGGAGAGCGGGGAGGAACGGAAGGGAGATCTCTCTCTCCCTCTCTCCCCCCTGCTCCCCCTGTTCACTGCCGCAACTCACCTCTCACCCGCAGCCGAACCTTTTCTTCCAAACGGGCAGGTGCTCGCTAAGGAGAATGCTCGATCGAGTAATTGTCCTTAGCGAGTATGCTCACTCATCTCTATTAATTATGTTTTGTCACCCATGTCATAATAAAATCTTTTTGAACGAAAAGATAGAACAAGTCCTATCTTTTGAAGGAGAGAGAAATCACGGTGTCAAAAGATTGCGCCTATTGACACACAATTTTTTTTCGGAGCATCAAAAAATCTTCATCTGAAAGAACCTATAGGACACCATAGGTTCTTTTAGGTGCGATTTTTTGATGTGCTTTTTCTGTGTCAAAATGACGCTTGTGTGAAGGAGCCCTAAGGCTGTATGCACACAGGCAAGTTTTCACACAAGTTCTATCCATGTCCAAGATGAACAGAACTTGCATGGAAAAACAACCCATTCATTTGAATGAGTTCTTTCACACAAGTGATTTTTCACTTGATAGTCCAAGTATGAAACATTGCTGCATGTCTTATTCTATCATTCTTGAATAAGATTCTTGGATGAGATTAGGGCATATAATGTGTCCCTCACATCGGACAGCACATGGATGGGCAGTCCGTATTCCGTCTGATGCAAGTTGTGTGAATGCGGCCTGACTGTCAGTACTCACAGTGAGAGATTGTTCTTGTGCATGTGAAATTGTAAAGGGCCCATGAAACTTCCTTGTCATTTCCTGTTGAGAAATCCTTTAACATAAAATCAAGTCTAACATTTGTCAGAAACAGTACTTCTACTGACACCAACGAATTCTCATTCAAATGTTACTGTACATTCCTTAGCCACTGTAAAGGCAAACGTCTATTTACTGGACTTGATCTGTTCGAATACAGGTTGGTGGAAATTTTTACATTGACTTGTCTGTGAATAATATTTATGTGAACATTGTATTCTGATGTCAGAGCCAGATGATTATACAAAAATAATCAAGCATGTCATATCAGTCAACCAAAGAAGTACAGGAAGTGTCACCTTAATCTTCAAAAAGTTTCTGTAGAAGTTGAGAAGTGTAAAGGCCCATTTAGACACAACGATCATCACTCAAAATTCGCTCAAAAGCCATCTTTTGAGCGATAGTCGTTGTGTCTAAATGTGCCCATCTTTCACTGTTCGACGGAACGACGGTTTTCAGTTCCTCTTAAAAAACCATCGTTCAGCAGAACAGCTGATAAGCAGGACCGCACGCTGTGTTCTGCCCTCGGAGAGCTGATTACAGCTGATAATATTGCAAAGGCTGTTCTCAGTTCTCAGCCCGGCCAGCAGAACAGCCGATAAGCAGGACCACATGTGGTGTTGGCTGTCCATGGTGCTGAATTCTCCACTGGGAGCCCATGGCTCAACAATGGAGCTAATTACAAAGCTCAGACCTCCTGCTTAGTTCTGTAACAGCTCCCATTAGCTAATTTGCATGCAAATGAAGCTAATAAAATACTAATAGCAATTAGTGCCCATTAGTACTTTAGGCAAAACAATCGCTGATCTTTCAATTTGAAAGATATCTGTGTGTGTAAATGGGCCTTTATATAAGGAATGCAGTTCGCTCTTGGCCTCCTCCTTTTATATGGTGGCAGAACTTACTGGTCACTTCTAATATTCTTATAATGTAAGGCAGAGGGCCATTATACAATATATAAAGCGCAAAATCTGTTTGTTTGTGTCGTATACAAATCCACAGTGCTGGTCCGATTTCAGTGAAATTTTGCATGAGCGTTCTTCAGCATCCAGCAACAAATACTGGAGTAATTAAAAATCATAAACCCATCGACGTCCCCTGTAAATTTTGTTGCCAATAGCAACTAATCACAACCCAGCTTTCATGTATACAGCTGAGGCAAAATGAAAGCTGCGGTGTGATTGGTTGCTCTAGGCAATACTTTTTTTTAAGTTTTACAGCTTTCATTAGAATGCGGTGCTGGGCTGATTTTTGTTGCCCGCTTTGTATTTTACGGACCGCAATTCATAAAATCGCTGTGCAATTCGCAGGTACATCACCTAGTATTATATAAAATATTGAAATCATTCTACTACCATTTATTATTTAGTTTTATTAAATCATTCATTAAAATGTCAAATATCAGAATATGTCACACTTCTTTACATAAATGCTCTGTCTTTTCTGCTAAGGGTGAGTTCATACATCATGGAATTGCTATGGAATTTTGGATGCAGAATGTGAGCTGCAACGTAAGGCAATGGGGTTTTAACAACTCCATCCACTTATAGCAGAAATAATCAGCACACCAATATATCAGCATGTAGAGAAGAACCTATATATTTCTGCTCATAATGACATACACTTGTAAATTCTTAGCCATTTCTACACCAACCTCTGTCTGGCCTTCAGACCAGTAGTCCCAGCCGTTCATAGACGCTACTATGTCTTTGTAAGAGTAGTTGGCCTTGGATAGCTACAACTGTAAGTAAAGCTGATTTATTTTGGTCGGATCAATCATATTTTTGTCTTGACTGTAAAATCTTAAATTGTCTCTACATAAAGTCATCCAGTACCTATATCCCAGCAGAACAATATTAATAATATAAGTCTTTGGACTCTCTCCAGTTGTATATCTTAAATTCTTTTCTCACAGAAAGCTAGGATGTCTATAAATCAAGATAGATTGTTTACTTCAAATCTGTAATGCACAATTTTCCTTACTCACAGCCTATATTGCTCAGGGCATTAATAAAATTTGACAGTGCATTGCCAGCAGTCTTTGTTGAATTAAAACTGCACATTCTAGCCAAATGTGTGGTTTGGGCAGAAATTATGTCTGACAAAGAACAACTATTGGGCTTTCTTGAGTGTGATATATCTGCATAGCCCCCAAATGTACAATCGGAAGGTTATTTAATAAGATATGCATCACAGATTGCTGCACTTTAAAACAATATGCACGCGTTGTATTAATACGAAATTTTAAACTTATGTTACAGTTCTTCTCATTAAGACTTTAAAAGGGGTTTTCAAAGACTAATATACTGATGGCTTATACTGAGGATAGGCCATAAATATCTGATCAGTGGGGGTCCGCTTTCAGAACCCCCACCGATCAGCTGGCTGAGAAGGTGCTTTGCTTGGATAAGAGCATTCATCGGTCACATGGCCTAAGAGCTGTTCTGTGTCATTCGGGATTGAGCTGCTATACAAGATACAGCTGCTATGCAATGTACAGCACTGAGTCTGGCATTCAGTGAAGTGGCTGTTGCCATTTAATTAGAAAACACCTTTAACTTGAACATTCCTAAACTTGGTTGTCAACTAAAACTTGCCTCAGTTTTTCATTGCTTATTCCAATTTATAGAACCTTCCATGTATTTGTTGCGCAAAAGCTTGAAGAGTTTGACAAGGAACTGTTGATGAAATCCTTCTTGAGAAAATGTGGGTGGGTGTCTTGCTCTGTAGGCCTCACCTTTAGGCTTTGTTCATATTCACCGCAGATTTTTCCTTGCGGATTCCACTTCTAAAACCCAAGGCAGAAATCCACAATGCATATTTTGCAGCAAATTCACATGCAGATTTAATCCTATGAATGGACAAAATCTACGGGCAGATTTTCTGACACAATTTTTCACAAATCCGCATTGCAAATTATGCAAACAGATTTTGTCCCTTCAAGGGATGCGTGTGAATTAATGCCAAAATATGCTGCAAAAATTTGTGACTTAGCAGTGGATATCTGCCATGGTTTTTAGAGGTGCAATCAGTGAATAAAAATCTGTAATGGATTCAGCCAATGTGAGCATACTTGTCCACTGAGGCTGTAAGAAGGCAAACCCCCCTCCTCAACCAATTTAAAACTGACTCCAAGGTCCCCCCACCTGCCACAGCCAGAACGGCTTACACCTAAACCTGCGCAGCCCCCATCGACAACATCGCTCTCACTGTCTTGTCCTGTGTCACCATGGCCCACATGTCTAGACCTGTGACATTAAGACACACTTCACCCGCTAGCCAAAAACTACCGACCCCTTCTTCCAGATCGAAGTGCTTTATGCTAAGCACACCATTCTTTGCAACAATGGTCAAGATATGTCTATTCAATTTAATTCTTGCCTTGTTAAGTCCCTCTACCGACCTAGCCATTCACCCCCTCCTCTGCAAAATGACCTCAAACTACACCCCTACCCCCTTCAGAAAAAGACACCGAAAGTTCAAAAAATATTACTGTACTCCTGAGCTCACGGGCAGGGCGAGTCCCAAGATCATTCCCTCCCCAAGCGTAATACCAGGATATCCAGACTCCTGTCCCTCTCTGTGAAAGAGCTAACTACTTGCAAAACCTGACTCCACACCATACCTCTATGACCCAACCACCTAATTACTGCCACCTCTTTAACAAAACCCAACTGCCTCCCGTTTGACCTCGCCCGCGCCCACTTTCGACAGCCCAACAAATGGCCCAATAACCACACCAATGCTGGATAATTCTCTCCTGCATAAAACAAATATTCACCAATGTCACATACTTTTCCCCATGCCAGGACATTTGACATATATACAAAAGTTTTTTAAAATAAAATCAATCGTTTAATTATACCACTTCACCGACACCCGCCTCAGACCGAACATATGACTAATATCGTTTCACTCCCATCTCTCAATTCTCTTCACTAAATTTATACTCAGACCATGCTCCACCACCTCTGTTGCAGCCCCTATCCTGAAGCAGTAGGACAAACAAACACCCCCCAACTTCAAACCCAGCTTTACCAAAACTCTTTCAAACACTCCACGAAACTGAAACCTAGAAAGAAAGGTTCCATCCCTGTACCTAACAAAGGTCCTTCCCTTCCAACCACCCGAGTTCGATATTCCCCACAACAACTGACCGGACACATCAATGGCCCTGATACTCATGATAAGGACACTCTCTTCCCCCAACCCATTTGATCCATTTTCAACCTCCGCAACCAAATATCCACTCCCTTATGCATGCAGCAAACATTAGCCACCTCCGGACCTCCTCCAAACCGCTTACTGGGGGAGTTAAAAGTGTTATAGACATATTTAACATAAATTGTCAAGAAAACAAAACATAACATAACATAACATACTAGGGGAGTCCTTGGAGGCACAAAAATGTGGTGCTGAAAATAACTATTAACAATGGACCTTGCCCATAACCATAAGCTGCCCTTGGGTGGCTAATAACTGTAAACCAAGGCCAACGGATTAACCATTCCCCTCACTAGCCATGTCACACGGCACCAGTCACGAACCAAATTATACCAAGGAGGGAGTCTTAACAGGTGAGAACATGCCCTTCTGCCTCCCTAAACTATTGAAACCAACCAAGGACCCCCCACTCAAACATAGCAAAACAGACATTCCTCAAAACTGTCTATACCAATTTACCCCCAAAACACCACCCATGTGTTCCAAAACAAAAACGTAGCCAGTCGCCTACCATCCTTAACCACTTTTCATCTCCGCAAACCCTTTCTATTGAAATCAACCTTAAGAGGACCCCCCACTTGAACATAGTGAAACAAACATTCCTCAAAACTGTCTATACCAATTTTCCCCCAAAACATCACCCATGTGTTCCAAAACGAAAACGTAGCCAGTCGCCTACCATCCTTAACCTCTTTTCATCTCTGCAAACCCTTCCAGGCCTGCCATACCAAAAATTCTTAGTAGTATCCCGCAATCCCCTCAGCTGAAAACCAAATGCCAAACCAAATATCAATCGGTTAACCTTAGCCACCAACCACCTATTCACTGATGCGGTTCCCTACAATCGTAATAGCGCACTGACCAAATCAGCCTCTGACAGCACACTATCCATGTTGCCCACTCATTGCTCCCACTCCCACCAAGCTGACACATACTGTACACATACCCTGTGCCAGTTAAACCCCAAATCAGGTGCTCCGTTTCACGTCGACCAACTTGCCAAATTTCTGGGGGACATGGACAACCCTCTTTCCCTTCGTACGACACCAATAAAAAGAACCGATCCCACTGCAACCAGTCAACCACTGGCGGCGAGCGCGCTGACCTAGAGGTAATGATTGGCCTGTACTACTCCCAGGTTCTCCCAATGAAAACAGATCTTCTTGCACCTAAACCAATCCCCCAAAAGTGACACCACCACCACTATTGGAAACAGCCCCAATGGAATCAAATTTTTTACCAGACTGGCTCGCACCCACTCCTTCAGCTGAGGGCTGCACACCACCGTCATTTAAACAAGGCTCTAAAGCCTACCACCTCCAGCCACATCTGTTAAGATCTCACAATCAAAATTGTCCACTACCTCTTCCGAAACAAGCAACGCCCATTATACTCCGCTAGGAAACTAGACCCCATCTACAAGGCAGCCTTCCTCCCCATATCACCTGAACAAAATGATGACCCGATTCAACTCTCACCATTCCTCCTGCCATCCTATGACAAAAACCATTGGCATGATCCGGCATGCAAAATTCAGCTTCCACAACAAAAAACTGCAAAGTTAAGGGTAACCTTCCTGAACCGCCGTAATCCTTGAAGATCTTCTCGCAACTGATCCAACTGCTCCACCAGCAGCCAGCATTCCCTTTTCACCATATCAATCATGATTCACAAAAAATTAATGCCCTAACTGGGCCCTCCATCTTTTCAGGGGGCATTGGGACTCCACAACGGCTGGCAACCCCATGCCCCGTTGCTAAATGTGAGGCACACTCCCCAGACTCCACAGGACCAACATATAAGAAATCAACAAAATAATGTATGACCGACCTCAACCCCGACACATCCCTTACTACGTACTCCAAAAATGAACTCAAAGAATCAAAGTACACACAAGACATCGACAACCCATAGGAAGCCAAGGATCCACCTTAAAATACCCTTCCTAGACACACCCCAATAAATGAACACTGTTGGGATGTACCGGAAACAACGAAAAACTGACTCCACAACAGGTTTTTTTCGTAAAAGAGCTACCCCCAACTGTGAAAACCACCAAATCCGGGAACAAAACTTTCTTTCCACAACTTGTTTCTAACCACTGGCGGATGACCTAACCGGACTGTAAAACTTTGTTGCTAAAAAAAAGGACCTGATGCACGGCTGAGGAATGCAAAAAAAACCCCCCAAACATAACAAACCGTTCTTTTTCAGCATCACAGTTCTTTAGTAAGGGGGGTTTATCGTGAACCCTCACTGACGTCCACCCATATATGATCACATTCGCCCCCTCCCTTCCCCCCATCAGAAAAATTTAGCAAACCGTGAGACGAACCACTATCTATGAAGCAACTGTGCTGAAACTGGCAACTGGCCCCGAACTTGTACTGACCCTCATTGAACTGCCTGCAATAACCCGCCGCATGGCAGACGAACTTCCTGAATTGGAGGACTGCTCTCAGCTACTTGTGCCGGAAGACCCGCCTTGCACTGACAAAACTGTTCGTCATAGCGCAACCATGCCAGTCCTCCATACGTCTTGTATGCCTCCTTAAATGTAGTCCAACTAACAAAACCATGCCAAGCAATTTTCCAGCACCTTTTCCCAATCACATCCGCTAAACTGTTAAACAATGAAAAATCTCCATGTATTCATCTTTCCCACTTTTCTCTAACTCCCTTCTTCAAGTGTGGCCCCCAAAGCATACATACATTTCCCCTTTTGCTTTATCATCCAAAAAAATGGCTTCCTATCTTTTTCAGCCTGTACTCCAGGTGTGAAATATGAGAAGTTATTGCCAAACTTCTCTATTTATTAAAACCAGCATGTATACACATTTTGAGGTTAATGAACCTCTTCCTCAGTACTTCCTGGGGATACACGTCTGGATGTGTATCTTGCAGATGTGGGAGATATCCTATATGTTCACCATTTTGTATGTATTTTCTGTTGTCAACTGTGTATATACTGTATTTTGTCTATAATGGTCTGAACCTCTGGAGGAAGGGAACATCACCTCCCCCCCACCTCCACAAGAATTGGAGGAGCTCAAGAACTGGTAAAACCAGTTCTAACTGGCCAAACCTTTTTAGGAGTGCTTTGTCTTGGAAAGCAGAGAGGAGAAACAGGATGTTCTCCTCATGAGACCAAATTCAAGAATGAACTGAGCGTGCTCACTGAAGTTCCACCCAGATGGATGACATCACAAGCTACCTCACAAATACCTCCCTCTGAGAACGACCAATCGGCTCGCTAAATACTGTAACTGTATTCCTAAATTACTTCACTTCCTGTGTTAAAACGTATTTAAGTTTTACGCGCGCTTAATAAAGAGAGATTTCTTTTGGGGCACATGATGTAGACGTGTGGTCTTTGAAAGGCTCTCCAGGCCTGCACATATTATCTTAATTTGGAAACGCACAGTATATCGAAATAGCGAATTTTGCGCTAACAAATTTGGAGGCACCGCTGGGATAATGAAGATACAGAGATATAGAGATATTTCATCGTTATCCGGACACAAGGGGACTTCGAAGCAGAGACGGACAGATAATGAGCTCAAACAAGGTAATAAGTTATTCTTGTACCTGTACCATCTCTCCCTCTCTGCTATGATCCGCCCCAGGCCGGGTGAGTTGAAATATGATAAGTCTGTATCTAAAGAACTATGAAGCAGATATACTGTGTGGTTTTTATGTTCTCTGTGAAGTAATGTCCTGAGTGTAAGAAGGTGTGAGCTATGGGGTTATATTGTCTCTGTAGTAGTGAATGGTGTGAACAGACTGTGCAGGTTAATAAGGAACAAAGAATGTGAAGTATAACTTGTTAAAAGAAAGTAAAAAGGAAAGTTGATGTAAGCTATTTTAGCTGAAGGTTATAGTAGTGATTCTGGTTAAAAACAGTAGTGTGTCCATGCGGTCAGAGAGTTTCCATTGTGCAACATGTGGTTGATGAGGTCTCCCTTTGTTATGTGGGGGGAGGGGTGCACATGGAATGCTTGCATTTGCCATGTTGGCATCCATCAACTCAAGGGAATTTGGGCTTGGAGTAAAGATGTGGGCGCGCCAGAGAGTCTCCTCCGATTATGGCAGGCCAAGCAGGATGTTGAGGTTCCACAATGTGGTGCCAAAAATACAGATCTGTGCCATGAGGTGCGGGAGTAGAGAATCTCAATTAATTAAGGATTTTTCCAATTACGACAAGATGGGCAGGGGTGAAATTGTAAGTGCTTATTAATAAGATAAGCCAGACCTGTGTCGTGAGGTGTGGGAAAAATCGAAGTATGACTCGCAAGCAAATTCAATGAGATGATGTTTGTAAACATAACTGGACACACAAAAATGGGTGAAGGAAAAAGCAAGTCAATGAGTTAAGGAAAGGTAGAAGGTTTAACAATGAACGGTGATAATGGTTGCTATCTGGAGTGGTGAATATAAGTATGTGGGTGGAAATGGGCATAAGTTGTATGGTGTTTGTCATTGGATAGCCTATTCTGAACAAAATATGTAAAAACCGCGGTACATAAGAGTTTTTCTTATATATATATATATATACTTTGTTCAATATGGGAAGTCCTATGTACAGTAAATACAATCCCAGTTTCTACTTCACATGAGATACTTATCAGTCTGTGTATGAGTGAATGAAAACCCCAGTGAGTGTGAATTTGTGTGTATAAATGGAAGGGCCCGTATGAGAGTTAGATTGTGTTATATGGTGTGTACTGTCCGGTGGCTAGAAATGAAATGAGGCAAGAATGACCAAACGCTGAGCCAGGCCACAGGAGGTGGAGCTAGGTGATGTAAGCAGGTGGGAGGGAAGAACAATAGGAAGAGGTCTTGCTCCACCCTCAACACAGACCAGCCTAGGGGAGAAGTGTATCTCCATTTAAGTGGATGTTGGTATATATATGTATATTGTGGTAATGTATAGAGGGAAGGTCACTCTTAGACTCCATGTTAAGTCTCTCACTTGAACAAATGTAGGTGACCAAAGGAGGGGCATCTAATTTTATTCCTGAGGGTAGTTGTGTGAGATAATAGTCCAGGATTGCCACAGTGTGTATATATATATATATAGGTAGGTTCTAGGAGTATGTGGAGAATTTAAAAATATTGAGTTGTATTTATTTTGAATTTCATTGAACTAAGATACTAAAATGAGAAAATTGTGTACTTGAAACACCCGTTGAGTACTTTAGTAACAAAAGTTCTATTTTAGAGAGTATCTCATTTTCAATTAACAACAGTATTTTACATGAAAATAGTTACATTTGAAAAAAATAAGTAAATGTTTGATGCCAGTAATTGAGTCTATCCCAAATGGTATCAGGGATACTAGTCCCTTAGTAAACCAGTAGTTAACCATCATTGGTGCAGTTGTCATGGTTGCAGATTGTAATAACAATATTTCCTCTCCTGTTTGCAGTACGTTTTCGTACAGGTACCAGAGATGGTGTTGGGCCCCCTAACGTCAGGCTCCCTTAAGGGGTCATAAAAATACTGCATAGAGTGCAAACTAAACATCTTTCAGCTTCCAGACTAACTATGTATGAGACTGCCCTGCTAGCACCCTCACATATCGCAATCAAGTGGGGTATAGTTCCAAATGCCGTTTCATATCTTTTACTGAATTTAGAAGGTTGAGAGGAAGGGGCGGCAGGCTCAGACCATGACATTAAATAGCAAGCACATGGTTGTATGATTGTCGGAACACGAATGAAAAGAGAAACTAGGGGTCCTAACAATAATGTGTAACTGCCATGATTAATGTAAATCTTGAGTTTTACCCATAGATGGTTCCAAATATCGGTGAAATGGACAAGCAAAACAGGCTATGCAGTGGTAACCAACAGAAACAGGTAATTGTACAAAAACCACTCTTTTCCTTCTGAGAGACTCAGTTACGCAGGAAATAGAGGTGATGGCGCTCACTGAAATATGTAAGCTGGCTGCAGGTAAGACTGTTTATGTCTGCACCGACATAAGGTACACATTGGGAATCGTACACGATTTCACATCTTATATGGCACAGTGGACGTTTCATGGGGTCCTTGAGTAAGCCAATCCAGAACGCAGAAGAAATGTCTTTGTTCTACAAGTTTCTAGCTCTTTCCGCACAGGTGACTTATCATCAAGTCCAGGCTTATGCCACAGAGACAACCACTGAGGCTGGAAGGAACCAGAGAGTAGGCACCGCAGCAGCCTGACTTCCCTTGAATGAGGTAATGGCTGGTAACCTGCTTGCACCTGAAACAGGTGTAGATATTTCTCTGTTGCTTGAATTACAGGAACAGGCCTCAAAAGAAAAAAAAGGAGGAGTGGAAAAGCGAACGTAATGCTACCGGGGTCTGGCAGAAAGGTAAAAGCCTGTGCCTCCCCTGCACGCTGTACTCCATGATGTCACACCTGATCTATGAGCTAACCCATTCATCCAAGGAGGTAATGTGTGGTATGGTGTCTTCTGCTTGGCTTACCCCAGGGTTCAACACTGCTGCAATAGGGTTTGTACACGGGTGCATGATATGCGCCCATTACAATCCAGGCCAATTGGTCAAGGTACCTTCTCCATGCGAGCCAGACTATCTGTATCAGTGACTGCAGAATGATAGCATACAGCTACCACAGGTAGGTGTTTGGAGTTGTTGGTTTGCATAGACCTCTTTTCATGTTATTTGGAGGCGTGGCTTGAGAAATAAAATAAATAAATAAATAAATAAAAATAATTTTTAACACGCCAAAAATATGACCTAAGAATATGTATTATGAAAGTAATTTTGAATATTTGGGTACACCAGAAGTAATAATAAATAATAAAGGTAAACATTTTATTAGTCATCTACTTGGTTAGAACTAGAGATGAGCGAACGTGTTCGTCCGAGCTTGATATTCGTGCGAATATTAGGGTGTTCGGGATGTTCGTTATTCGTAACGAACACCATGCGGTGTTCTGGTTACTTTCACTTCCTTCCCTGAGACGTTTGCGCGCTTTTCTGGCCAATTGAAAGACAGGGAAGGCATTACAACTTCCCCCTGCGTCGTTCAAGCCCTATACCACCCCCCTGCTGTGAGTGGCTGGGGAGATCAGGTGTTCGCCTAATATAAAAGTCGGCCCCTCCCGCGGCTCGCCTCAGATGCCTGGTGAGTTAGATGAGGGACAGTGCTGTTTGTACCGGAGCTGCTGTAGGGAAAGAATTGGTAGTTAGTGTAGGCTTCAAGACCCCCAAAGGTCCTTATTAGGGCCACTGATAGCTGTGTGTTGGCTGCTGTTAGCAGTGGCAATTATTTTTTTTTCTCAAAATCGCTTCTGCAGAGCGTTGCACCCGGCATTAGGGACAGAAGTGTTGGATAGGCAGGGAGAGTGTTAGGAGTGAGTGTAGCCTTCAAGAACCTCAACGGTCCTTTCTAGGGCCATATTTAACCGTGTGCAGTACTGTGCTGGCTGCTGTTAGCTGTGCTGCATATTTTTTTTCTTCTCAAAATCGCCTCTGCAGAGCATTGCACCCTCCATTGATACTGCAGGGAAAGAATTGTATAGGCAGGGCCACAACACAGTTATTATTCATTGAATATACGCAGTGCGGCCTTTTGCTTGTAAAACAACTGAAAAAAATTGTATTTGTCCAGCCTCTGTCCGTCCTAAGGGCTGTGGACACGTGTGAGCTGCGTGAACAACGTTGAAAAATCAGACGCACCCAGCTACGCTTTACTGCTGGCTTCGCCATTTGCTTTCCTTAATTGGGAAAAAAATACCTGCTCTGCCAGAGTTATAATAACTCTGCTACCCTCACGTTCTGTGACACATTAGCAGGGACACAGCACAGTTATTAAACTTCTCATGTTCATTGAATATACGCAGTGCTGCCTTTTGGTGGAAAAAAACTGAAAACAAATCTATTTGTCCAGCCTCTGTCCGTCCTAAGGGCTGTGGACACGTGTGAGCTGCGTGAGCAACGTTGAAAAATCAGACGCACCCAGCTACGCTTTACTGCTGGCTTCGCCATTTGCTTTCCTTAATTAGGAAAAAAATACCTGCTCTGCCAGAGTTATAATAACTCTGCTACCCTCACGTTCTGTGACACATTAGCAGGGACACAGCACAGTTATTAAACTTAGATTATTCATTCACTAGAGGCAGTGGGGCCTTTCGTTTTCCAAAAAGGGAAAAAATTATATTTGGCCTGCAGTCTTGCGCCAATTTATTTCCTGCCTGTGAAATCAAATCACTGGTAATACAGCATGCTGAGGGGTAGGGGTAGGCCTAGAGGACGTGGACGCGGCCGAGGACGCGGAGGGCCAAGTCAGGGTGTGGGCACAGGCCGAGCTCCTGATCCCGGTGTGTCGCAGCCGACTGCTGCGCGATTAGGAGAGAGGCACGTTTCTGGCGTCCCCACATTCATCGCCCAATTAATGGGTCCACGCGGGAGACGGTTATTAGAAAATGAGCAGTGTGAGCAGGTCCTGTCCTGGATGGCAGAAAGTGCTTCGAGCAACCTATCGTCAACACGCAGTTCTGCGCCGTCCACTGCTGCAAATCCGAATCCTCTGTCTGCTGCTCCTCCTTCCTCCCAGCCTCCTCACTCCACTACAATGACACCTGCTCAGGAGCGGGAACACTCCCAGGAACTGTTCTCGGGCCCCTGCTTAGATTGGGCAGCAGCGGTTCCTCTTCCACCAGAGGAGTTTATCGTCACTGATGCCCAACCATTCGAAAGTTCCCGGGGTCCGGGGGAAGAGGCTGGGGACTTCCGCCAACTGTCTCAACAACTTTCTGTGGGTGAGGAGGACGATGACGATCAGACACAGTTGTCTTGCAGTGAGGTAGTAGTAAGGGCAGTAAGTCCGAGGGAGCAGCGCACAGAGGATTCGGAGGAAGAGCAGCAGGACGATGAGGTGACTGACCCCACCTGGTGTGCAACGCTTACTCAGGAGGACAGGTCTTCAGAGGGGGAGTCAAGTGCAGCAGCAGGGCAGGTTGCAAGAGGCAGTGCGGTGGCCAGGGGTAGAGGCAGGGCCAGACCGAATAATCCACCAAGTGTTTCCCAAAGCGCCCCCTCGCGCCATGCCACCCTGCAGAGGCCGAGGTGCTCTAAGGTCTGGCAGTTTTTCACAGAGACGCCTGACGACCGACGAACAGTGGTGTGCAACCTTTGTTGCGCAAAGCTCAGCCGGGGAGCCAACACCAACAGCCTCACCACCACCACCATGCGCAGACATATGATGGCCAAGCACCCCACAAGGTGGGACGAAGGCCGTTCAGCGCCTCCGGTTTGCACCCCTGCCTCTCCCCCTGTGCCCCAACCTGCCACTGAGATGCAACCCCCCTCTCAGGACACAGGCACTACCGCCTCATGGCCTGCACCCACACCCTCATCTCCGCTGTCCTCGGCCCCATCCAGCAGTGTAGTTCAGCGCACCGTCCAGCCGTCGCTTGCGCAAGTGTTCGAGCGCAAGCGCAAGTACGCCGCCACGCACCCGCACGCTCAAACGTTAACCGTCCGCATAGCAAAATTCATCAGCCTTGAGATGCTGCGGTATAGGGTTGTGGAAACTGAGTCCTTCAAAAGTATCATGGAGGCGGCGGCCCCGCGCTACTCAGTTCCCAGTCGCCACTACTTTTCCTGATGTGCCGTCCCAGCCCTGCACGACCACGTCTCCCGCAACATTGTACGCGCCCTCACCAACGCGGTTACTGCCACGGTCCACTTAACTACGGACACGTGGACAAGCACAGGCGGGCAGGGCCACTACATCTCCCTGACGGCACATTGGGTGAATTTAGTGGAGGCTGGGACAGAGTCAGAGCCTGGGACCGCTCACGTCCTACCCACCCCCAGAATTGCGGGCCCCAGCTCGGTGCTGGTATCTGCGGAGGTGTATGCTTCCTCCACTAAAGCACCCTCCTCCTCCTCCTCCTCCTCTGTCTCGCAATCAAGATGTGTTAGCAGCAGCATGTCGCCAGCAGTCGGTGTCGCGCGGTGTGGCAGCACAGCGGTGGGCAAGCGTCAGCAGGCCGTGCTGAAACTACTCAGCTTAGGCGATAAGAGGCACACGGCCCACGAACTGCTGCAGGGTCTGACACAGCAGACCGACCGCTGGCTTGCGCCGCTGAGCCTCCAACCGGGCATGGTCGTGTGTGACAACGGCCGTAACCTGGTGGCGGCTCTGCAGCTCGGCAGCCTCACGCACGTGCCATGCCTGGCCCACGTCTTTAATTTGGTGGTTCAGCGCTTTCTGAAAAGCTACCCACGCTTGTCAGACCTGCTCGTAAAGGCGCGCCGGCTCTGCGCACATTTCCGCAAGTCCCACACGGACGCTGCCACCCTGCGCACCCTGCAACATCACTTTAAGCTGCCAGTGCACCGACTGCTGTGCGACGTGCCCACACGGTGGAACTCTACGCTCCACATGTTGGCCAGGCTCTATGAACAACGTAGAGCTATAGTCGAATACCAACTCCAACATGGGCGGCGCAGTGGGAGTCAGCCTCCTCAATTCCTTTCAGAAGAGTGGGCCTGGTTGGCAGACATCTGCCATGTCCTTGGTAATTTTGAGGAGTCTACCCAGGTGGTGAGCGGCGATGCTACAATCATTAGCGTCACCATTCCTCTGCTATGCATCTTGAGAAATTCCCTGCAAACCATAAAGGCAGCTACTTTGCGCTCGGAAACGGGGGCGGGGGAAGACAGTATGCCGCTGGATAGTCAGGGCACCCTCCTGTCTATTTCTCAGCGCGTACAGGAGGAGGAGGAGGAGCATGAGGAGGATGAGGAGGAGGGGGAAGAGACAGCTTGGCCCGCTGCTGACGGTACACCGGCTGATTGCCTGTCATCCTTTCAGCGTGTATGGCCTGAGGAGGAGGAGGAGGAGGAGGAGGATCCTGAAAGTGATCTTCCTAGTGAAGACAGCCATGTGTTGCGTACTGGTACCCTGGCACACATGGCTGACTTCATGTTAGGATGCCTTTCTCGTGACCCTCGCGTTGCACGCATTCTGGCCACAACGGATTACTGGGTGTACACACTGCTCGACCCACGCTATAAGGAGAACCTGCCCACTCTCATTCCCGAAGAGGAAAGGGGTTCGAGAGTGTTGCTATACCACAGGACCCTTGCGGACAAGCTGATGGTAAAATTCCCATCCGACAGCGCTAGTGGCAGAAGGCGCAGTACCGAGGGCAAGGTAGCAGGGGAGGTGCGGAGATCGAGCAGCATGTACATCCCAGGCAGTGCAACAGTCTTTAAGGGCCTGGCCAGCTTTATGGCTCCCCACCAAGACTGTGTCACCGCTCCCCAGTCAAGGCTGAGTCGGCGGGAGCACTGTAAAAGGATGGTGAGGGAGTACGTAGCCGATCGCACGACCATCCTCGGTGACGCCTCTGCCCCCTACAACTACTGGGTGTCGAAGCTGGACACGTGGCCTGAACTAGCGCTGTATGCCCTGGAGGTGCTTGCTTGTCCTGCGGCTAGCGTCTTGTCGGAGAGGGTGTTTAGTGCGGCTGGGGGAATCATCACAGATAAGCGTAGCCGCTTGTCAACCCACAGTGCCGACAGGCTAACACTCATCAAGATGAACAAAGGCTGGATTTCCCCAGACTTCTGTTCTCCACCAGCGGACAGCAGCGATACGTAAGCAATACGTAGGCTGCACCCGCGGATGGAAGCTACGTTCTCTCTCACCATCCAAAACGGGGACATTTCTGCTTCATCAATCTGTGTCTAATATTCCTCCTCCTCCTCCTCCTGCTACTCCTCCTGAAACCTCACGTAATCACGCTGAACGGGCAATTTTTCTTAGGGCCACAAGGCTCACTCAAATAATTTTTCCAAACAATTTTTAAAAGTTTCAATGCTCTTAAAAGCGTTGGAACTGTAACTTGAACCAATTTTTCGTTACACTGGGCTGCCTCCAGGCCTAGTTACCACTTAAGGCACATTAACCAAAGCAATTAATGGGTTTCACCTGCCCTCTTGGCTGGCCATGGCCAATTTTTGGGATGTACATTAGTACTGTTGATACAGCAATTTTTGTGGGCCCTCGCCTACAGTGTAATCAAATAAATTTTTAGCCCACCTGCATTAAGCACGACATTACTACCTCAGCTGTGTTGGGCAATGCAATGGGATATTTCTATGTACCGCCGGTGGGTTCCAGGGAGCCACCCATGCTGTAGGTGCACACGGAGTGTAACCTACATGTGTCCACTTCTAAAGAACCCCAGTCTGACTGGGGCATGCAGTGTGGGCCGAAGCCCACCTGTATTACGCACGACATTACTA
This sequence comes from Eleutherodactylus coqui, assembly GCF_035609145.1. NCBI lineage: Eukaryota > Metazoa > Chordata > Amphibia > Anura > Eleutherodactylidae > Eleutherodactylus > Eleutherodactylus coqui. The sequence goes on along the minus strand of NC_089837.1, from coordinate 369,462,618 downwards.
CCTCAGCTGTGTTGGGCAATGCAATGGGATATTTCTATGTACCGCCGGTGGCTTCCTGGCACCCACCCAGGCAGTGGGTCCACAGGGAGTGTAACCTACATGTGTCCACTTCTAAAGAACCCCAGTCAGACTGGGGCATGCAGTGTGGGCCGCAGCCCACCTCTATTACGCACGACATTACTACCTCAGCTGTGTTGGGCAATGCAATGGGATATTTTTGTGTACCGCCGGTGGGTTCCAGGGAGCCACCCATGCTGTCGGTCGACAGGGACTTCACAATAGGGAGTTGTACCTGCCTGTGTCTATGAATTAAAAAGCCCGGTCTAACTGGGGCATGCAGACACCTTGACAGAATGAATAGTGTGTGGCACATAGGTTCCCCATTGCTATGCCCACGTGTGCAGCTCCTGATGGCGGTGGCACAGGATTCTATTTCTCATTGCTTCTGTACAGCATTGTGGGCTATCGCCCCGCCCCTTTTAAAGAGGGTCGCTGCCTAGCCGTGCCAACCCTCTGCAGTGTGTGCCTGCGGTTCCTCCTCATGGCAGACGCACTTATAAATAGACATGAGGGTGGTGTGGCATGAGGGCAGCTGAAGGCTGCGCAGGGACACTTTGGTGTGCGCTGTGGTGGTGGTGGGGGGGTTGGGCAGCATGTAACCCAGGAGAAGTGGCAGTGGAGTGTCATGCAGGCAGTGATTGTGCTTTGTTGGAGGTAGTGTGGTGCTTAGCTAAGGTATGCATTGCTAATGAGGGCTTTTCAGAAGTAAAAGTTGTTAGGAGGGGGGGGGGCCCACTCTTGCCGCTATTGTGGCTTAATAGTGGGACCTGGGAACTTGAGATGCAGCCCAACATGTAGCCCCTCGCCTGCCCTATCCGTTGCTGTGTCGTTCCCATCACTTTCTTGAATTGCCCAGATTTTCACACATGAAAACCTTAGCGAGCATCGGCGAAATACAAAAATGTTCTGGTCGCCCATTGACTTCAATGGGGTTCGTTGTTCGAAACGAACCCTCGAACATCGCGGGAAGTTCGTTCCGAATAACGAACACCCGAACATTTTGGTGTTCGCTCATCTCTAGTTAGAACCACGCCTAAATATAAGACTAAGTTGAGTCCCTATGAAGGTTTTGTTTGGTAATGCTGCTGTAATAGGCCTATTCTTATTCCAGGCCAAAAAGGAGGGCCTTACCTCCCATGTGAGTGCCTTATATCAGGAGTTATATCAACTGTCACTCATAAATGTGTATTCTCCATGTTTTCAGATCAAAATGCAAAGAATCCTTTCAAGTACTGTTAACCACTACGATCACAGTGAAACCTCAAGAAAAGCTAATTTGGGTTCATGTCAGACATTGAATAAAGATAATCAAGGAAGGATACAAATGTGGCCCATAATCCTTTGTTATATGTAGGACCCTTGCGGTCATTGGGCTGTCGTTTCTCTTCTTCCTCATAAGGGTAACAGAAGACGTACATCCTATGAAGAGGGTTATATTGTTTCATATGTAATGTGTAGAGGCGTAACTTGAAGCTCCCGGGCCCCGATGAAAAACTTGGAACCGGACCCTGAACTGTAATGCTTTACTCATAGTACTAGGTTCCCTATATGAAGAAGAGAGGCCTTATGGGCCCCCTAAAGGCTCCTGAGCCCGGGTGCAACCACGTCCTCTGTATCCTCTATAGTTACGCCCCTGGTAATGTGTCAAAGATCAGAAAAATGTCAATAGATACAATAAGGTAGCAGTAAATGTACCAATGTTTCAGCCATATTGTGTAATCAGACAAATGTTAACCTGTAACAAACAATATAACCTGAAATCACACCTTAGTAAGCCGATCACAATAGACATATTATATCATCTAAACTATGAACAAGGTGGCTTATGCAGAAAACGTGAAATAAAGATCAATCTTTCAGGAGCCATCTACCTAGAATACCGTTGGGAAACTGTAACGTGTTGTGAGGTATTTTCCTTATCCTGGATATCACCCAGCAGTAGGAAGGGATAAGGCAGGAGGCATTTCCCATGGCGGAGGTGACAGCTAGGGTCCCCTGTAGGTGGTAGGGAAAGGCCCGAGAACACAAATAGGAAGGAAAAACTATCCAGGAGAATGAAAATACGCACAACAAAGGAGGGAATTGTGGGAGATATCCTATATGTTCACCATTTTGTATGTATTTTCTGTTGTCAACTGTGTATATACTGTATTTTGTCTATAATGGTCTGAACCTCTGGAGGAAGGGAACATCACCTCCCCCCCACCTCCACAAGAATTGGAGGAGCTCAAGAACTGGTAAAACCAGTTCTAACTGGCCAAACCTTTTTAGGAGTGCTTTGTCTTGGACAGCAGAGAGGAGAAACAGGATGTTCTCCTCATGAGACCAAATTCAAGAATGAACTGAGCGTGCTCACTGAAGTTCCTCCCAGATGGATGACATCACAAGCTACCTCACAAATACCTCCCTCTGAGAACGACCAATCGGCTCGCTAAATACTGTAACTGTATTCCTAAATTACTTCACTTCCTGTGTTAAAACTTATTTAAGTTTTACGTGCGCTTAATAAAGAGAGATTTCTTTTGGGGCACATGATGTAGACGTGTGGTCTTTGAAAGGCTCTCCAGGCCTGCACATATTATCTTAATTTGGAAACGCACAGTATATCGAAATAGCGAATTTTGCGCTAACTCAGACAATGTTCAAGAGGGACCTGGACGTCTTTCTTGAGCAATGCAATATTATATATTTTAATCATTAATAACTTTAGAAGGCTTGTTGATCCGGGGATTATTCTGATTGCCAAATTGGAGTCAGGAAGGATTTTTTTCCCTTAAATTGTGAAAATTGGCTTCTACCTCATTGTGATTTTTTTTGCCTTCCTCTGGATCAACATTGGGAGGTGATAGGCTGAACTGGATGGACAAATGTCTTTTTTTCGGCCTTAAATACTATGTTACTGTGTTACATCAATTGCTTAACTCTCTAATATACACCATCAACAGAGGTGTATCCGCAGCAAGTACTAAGAAGAGGTTCATTAACTTTGTATTAATAAATAAGTTTGGCAATAACTTATCTCATGTGATTATCTCACGCCTGGAGGTTGTGCCACAAAACTCAAAGAATTGTCTTATTTTCTTTATTCAATTAATATGTCTTTGGTTTGGACTGTAGAAGGAAAGCAAAGTACCTGGAAGCAGGGTTGGCCATAAGATCCTCAAAGAAGCTCATATAGTCCTCAAAGAAGCAACCACACAGTGTCCTAAATATATTGCTGTAAGGTGCCCAAAACAACCCTGCCCAATCCTTAAACAAGGAATGCAGCAGCATTTTCATATTGTTGGGCAACAAATGTGGGATTGGGTGTACAAGATCCAAATGCTCAGGTCATCAGTGTCCCTTTTGGTAGTAACAGGTTGTATGCCTTGTGCGATCACACAGGTTGTACACCCTAAAGGGTCTTTTACACAACCCAACTGTTGGGCATGACGATTTGTCTGAAAGTCCATTTGCCTGATAATTATCAGACTATGTAAGAGAGCCAATAAACAGCTGACAAATGAGCAAATGCTTGTTCCTCAGGATGATTGATTCATTTATAAGAACATTAAAATGCTTGTTGGTCAGCAGTTCATCTCTCTGTGAAAACAGGGAGATGTGCAGCCAACCAATAATAGCCTATGGGGGACAAAGGATAGCAATGATTGTTTGTCCCCAACCTGGAGCTTATCTACCCATGTAGACAAAAGGAATAAGCGCTGACCGAAAAGGGCATGTAAAAACCCACTTAGATTTGTCCCTGCCAAGAAGAAGTGCCATCTAGTCAGATTTCAACTTCATAAAATGTAGTCAGTGGAAATAAACTAATGTCTTTATTGTGCAAAGTCAACTTGCTTACATTCAATACTAATGTTGAATGATGCTATTAGATAATGCTTGCAATGAGTTCCAAGTGATTCTTCTCTGTAATTACATTAATCGAGTTGGCATTGTGTAGCCTAGTCCAAGATGCCAGAAGTATGCTATCTCAGCCTATATACAAATTACCTCTACAAACACTGATGTTAGGGGACTGGAAAAGTAAAGGCAGAAAGGATGCAAGCACTTTGGTCATTTTCCTACAGGAACAGATAACATAGCCACAGATAACATAGCCTCCTCTCAGTGGTAAATTCTTATACAGTGCACGAGTCATGTGAGCAATGTTATTTTAATGACTTCTAATTAAACATGCTTTCAGCATATTCTCTCTAAATATATATGCAATTATTCATACATCAGTAACACATCTATTAGCATTAGCGACAGGAGCTTTCTATTTCATTTTGCAATTATACCGATTTAGTCAAGTAGGGAAAATATGGCAACAATTTATATTTTTACTTAAATTATCCTAAAACTATTTAGCAAATCACTGTGATTATCAGGTAATAGCAATTGTAGCCAGTGTTAAGAATATTTGATATTCAAATTTGATTAAATATTAAGAAAAACATCAAAGTAATATAATTAAGCTCTTGTTATCAATGACATAGTTCATCACGCCTATTTTCGATCGCTTATTGTGTAAGGGTGCTGTTCAATGTGCAGGTTGTGTTCAGGTTTTTTGAACAGGAGTAAATTGAAAAAAAGACAAGTAGGATCAATATTCAGCTACCAGAAGCAAAGATATTTCTTATGTTAAAGCATAGCCTGTACTTTCATAATAGTCTATCAGCAGATATATCTAAAAAAAATAGTCTAGCAAAAACCATTAAAAAGTTTATTTAAAACTTTGTTTCACCTCCTTTACGCAGAATAACTTCTTCTAGTCGAAAGGACATCGAGTTTACTAGTGCGTGGCACTCCCCAGGGGTGCTTGAATCCCAAATTAGCTGTATGTTCAACTTTAATCCATCCTTGGTGTGGTATAGATTTTTAAATGGCTCATGTTACACCTTTCCCCATAAAGACTAAACCCGCGACAAATCAGGCCAGGAAAGTGTGATGCTCCTGCTCCTTCTGTATAAATGTACTTGTTTGTTCTATTTTCTACCAGCACTGAGGGAGTTAACCAGTTCCCTTGCTCTCAACCCAGCTGTAGGATTAATAGGCATTATTCTCCTATTTAAGCTGAGCTGATGCACTTCCTCTTTACCTCAGTATTGTTGCACGTTTCTCTCAGACACTCAGCACATCTAGGTTGCCTGCCTCAGGACTGTTTTGTCTATTTGATCCTGTATCTGTATCAATTCTGTATGTTCTTTGCCTTGTGCTTTGCATATGTACATTTATCTATTTTCTTCCAGTCTGTGCATAATTCCTGTCTCTGTGGTAAGTCAGCCCTGTTCTGTGTTCTTTGTGCCCCGTGTTAGCCCCAAGGTTCCAGAGCGGGACTGTTCTTATCAGGACGCCTACCCTGCTTTCAGGCAGGGGTCTTCCCATCGTCCTGATTAGCTAAGGGCGAGATTAATCATCGGAATTTAAATAACAAAGATCGCATTTTACTTTTGGATACCTCCAGTGCCTTTGACTTTTCTCCATATATTAGTATCAATGGTAGTTTGGTGAAAAGTAGCACGGAAGACCATTTGGTGCATGAGGAACCATTTTGCTTTCTTCTAAATAATGAAGTCACTATATAAGTGAAAGATTTCAGTTCTACACAATGATAGTGATTACAGTGCATTTACCTCCAGTAATCACAGATGATATCTAATCTGAATGCCCATTTTCTTTATTGTTCTTTTTCTGGGACCCCACTGCCATGAAGACTTCTTCCAGCCATGACTCTAGCATTAGTGCCCTCTCTGTGCCTCTCAAAGTTATAGTGCCCCACAAAATATTTGTGCCCCCTACAAATGATAAGTGCCCCTCTTGTTCCCTCAAAATTATAGTGCCCCCTATACCATCACAGGTAACTCAGTTTTTTTCTTTAATCATGTGGTTATGAGATCTCATCCTTGCTTTAGGTTTTTGTTAGATATGAGCGAACGTACTCGTCCGAGCTTGATACTTGTTCGAGTATTAGCGTGTTCGAGATGCTCGTTACTCGTGGCGAGCACCACGCGATGTTCGAGTTACTTTCACTTTCATCTCTGAGACGTTAGCGCGCTTTTCTGGCCAATAGAAAGACAGGGAAGGCATTACAACTTCCCCCTGCGACGTTCAAGCCCTATACCACTCCCCTGCAGTGAGTGGCTGGCGAGATCAGGTGTCACCCGAGTATATAAATCGGCCCCTCCCGCAACTCGCCACAGATGCATTCTGACAGAGATCAGGGAAAGTGCTGCAGATGCCAGAGCTGCTATAGGGAGAGTGTTAGGATTGATTTTAGGCTTCAAGAACCCCAACGGTCCTTCTTAGGGCCACATCTGACCGTGTGCAGTACTGTTGAGGCTGCTTTTTGCAGTGTTGCACTTTTTTTTTTTTTTTTTTGTATATCGGCCATGCAGAGCATTGCGTTCTGCAGTAATTTTACATAGTCCAGGGCCAGTAGTGGTGGTGAGGCAGGGACAGTGAAAGACATATACAGTCTATATAGGCAGTGGGCTTTTCCAAAAAAATTTGGTAAAGAAAATATATTTGGGCTGCCTGTGACCGTCCTGACTGTACTGCGTCTCTGCTGGGGGTAGTTGTCCTAATTCATACGCAGCCAGCTAAGTGTTACAACAGGCTTGCGCAAAATTCTTTCCTGGCTCTGCGTTGCCTCTTACATCACCGCTGTCATCCTGTCCAGAGTGAAACAGTCTGCAGTAATTTTACATAGTCCAGGGCCAGTAGTGGTGGTGAGGCAGGGACAGTGAAAGACATATACAGTCTATATAGGCAGTGGGCTTTTCCAAAAAAATTTGGGAAAAAAAATCTATTTGGGCTGCCTGTGACCGTCCTGACTGTACTGCGTCTCTGCTGGGGGTAGTTGTCCTAATTCATAAGCAGCCAGCTAAGTGTTACAGCAGGCTAGCGCAAAATTCTTTCCTGGCTCTGCTGTGCGTTCCGTAAGCAAAGTCAGCCTCCAACCACAGGCCAATAAGCGGCACATTTAATTACAGCGTTCTGTTTCTGCACTACTGGTAATACAGCATGCTGAGGGGTAGGGGTAGGCCTAGAGGACGTGGACGCGGGCGAGGACGCGGAGGCCCAAGTCAGGGTGTGGGCACAGGTCGAGCTCCTGATCCAGGTGTATCGCAGCCAACTGCTGCGGGATTAGGAGAGAGGCACGTTTCTGGCGTCCCCACATTCTTCTCACAATTAATGGGTCCACGCGGTAGACCTTTATTAGAAAATGAGCAGTGTGAGCAGGTCCTGTCGTGGATGGCAGAAAGTGCATCTATCGACCTCCCAGAGTTCTGCGCCGTCCACTGCTGCAACTCTGAATCCTCTGGCTGCTGCTCCTCCTTCCTCCCAGCCTCCTCACTCCATTACAATGACACATTCTGAGGAGCAGGCAGACTCCCAGGAACTGTTCTCGGGCCCCTGCCCAGAATGGGCAGCAATGGTTCCGAATCCTCTCCCACGGGAGGAGTTTGTCGTGACCGATGCCCAACCTTTGGAAAGTTCCCGGGGTCCGGGGGATGAGGCTGGGGACTTCCGGCAACTGTCTCAAGAGCTTTCAGTGGGTGAGGAGGACGATGACGATGAGACACAGTTGTCTATCACTCAGGTAGTAGTAATTGGAGTAAGTCCGAGGGAGGAGCGCACAGAGGATTCGGAGGAAGAGCAGCAGGACGATGAGGTGACTGACCCCACCTGGTTTGCTACGCCTACTGAGGACAGGTCTTCAGAGGGGGAGGCAAGTGCAGCAGCAGGGCAGGTTGGAAGAGGCAGTGCGGTGGCCAGGGGTAGAGGCAGGGCCAGACCGAATAATCCACCAACTGTTTCCCAAAGCGCCCCCTCGCGCCATGCCACCCTGCAGACGCGGAGGTGCTCAAAGGTCTGGCAGTTTTTCACTGAGAGTGCAGACGACTGACGAACAGTGGTGTGCAACCTTTGTCGCGCCAAGATCAGCTGGGGAGCCACCACCACCAGCCTCACCACCACCAGCATGCGCAGACATATGATGGCCAAGCACCCCACAAGGTGGGACGAAGGCCGTTCACCGCCTCCGGTTTGCACCACTGCCTCTTCCCCTGTGCCCCAACCTGCCACTGAGATCCAACCCCCCTCTCAGGACACAGGCACTACCGTCTCATGGCCTGCACCCACACCCTCACCTCCGCTGTCCTTGGCCCCATCCACCAATGTCTCTCAGCGCACCGTCCAGCCGTCGCTAGCGCAAGTGTTTGAGCACAAGCGCAAGTACGCCGCCACGCACCCGCACGCTCAAGCGTTAAACGTGCACATAGCCAAATTTATCAGCCTGGAGATGCTGCCGTATAGGGTTGTGGAAACGGAGGCTTTCAAAGGTATGATGGCGGCGGCGGCCGCGCGCTACTCAGTTCCCAGTCGCCACTACTTTTCCTGATGTGCCGTCCCAGCCCTGCACGACCACGTCTCCTGCAACATTGTACGCGCCCTCACCAACGCGGTTACTGCCAAGGTACACTTAACAACGGTCACGTGGACAAGCACAGGCGGGCAGGGCCACTATATCTCCCTGACGGCACATTGGGTGAATTTAGTGGAGGCCCCAGCTCGGTGGTGGTATCTGCGGCGGTGTATGCTTCCTCCCCTAAACCACCCTCCTCCTACGCAACCTCTGTCTCGCAATCAAGATGTGTCAGCAGCAGCACGTCGCCAGCAGTCGGTGTCGTGCGGCACGGCAGAACAGCGGTGGGCAAGCGTCAGCAGGCCGTGCTGAAACTACTCAGCTTAGGAGAGAAGAGGCACACGGCCCACGAACTGCTGCAGGGTCTGACAGAGCAGACCGACCGCTGGCTTGCGCCGCTGAGCCTCCAACCGGGCATGGTCGTGTGTGACAACGGCCGTAACCTGGTGGCGGCTCTGCAGCTCGGCAGCCTCACACACGTGCCATGCCTGGCCCACGTCTTTAATTTGGTGGTTCAGCGCTTTCTGAAAAGCTACCCACGCTTGTCAGACCTGCTCGGAAAGGTGCGCCGGCTCTGCGCACATTTCCGCAAGTCCCACACGGAAGCTGCCACCCTGCGCACCCTGCAACATCGGTTTCATCTGCCAGTGCACCGACTGCTGTGCGACGTGCCCACACGGTGGAACTCTATGCTCCACATGTTGGCCAGGCTCTATGAGCAGCGTAGAGCTATAGTGGAATACCAACTCCAACATGGGCGGCGCAGTGGGAGTCAGCCTCCTCAATTCTTTACAGAAGAGTGGGCCTGGTTGGCAGACATCTGCCAGGTCCTTGGAAACTTTGAGGAGTCTACCCAGATGGTGAGCGGCGATGCTGCAATCATTAGCGTCACCATTCCTCTGCTATGCCTCTCGAGAAGTTCCCTGCAAAGCATAAAGGCAGACGCTTTGCATTCAGAAACAGCTGGATAGTCAGAGCACCCTCCTGTCTATATCTCAGCGTGGTGAGGAGGAGGAGGAAGATGAGGAGGAGGGGGAAGAGACAGCTTGGCCCACTGCTGAGGGTACCCATGCTACTTGCCTGTCATCCTTTCAGCGTGTATGGCCTGAGGAGGAGGAGGATCCTGAAAGTGTTCTTCCTAGTGAGGACAGCCATGTGTTGCGTACAGGTGCCCTGGCACACATGGCTGACTTCATGTTAGGATGCCTTTCTCGTGACCCTCGCGTTACACGCATTCTGGCCACTATGGATTACTGGGTGTACACACTGCTCGACCCACAGTATAAGGAGAACCTTTCCACTCTCATTCCCGAAGAGGAAAGGGGTTCGAGAGTGATGCTATACCACAGGACCCTGGCGGACAAGCTGATGGTAAAATTCCCATCTGACAGAGCTAGTGGCAGAAGGCGCAGTTCCGAGGGCCAGGTAGCAGGGGAGGCGCGAAGATCAGGCAGCATGTACAGCACAGGCAGGGGAATACTCTCTAAGGACTTTGACAGCTTTCTGGCTCCCCAGCAAGACTGTGTCACCACTCCCCAGTCAAGGCTGAGTCGGCCGGAGCACTGTAAAAGGATGGTGAGGGAGTACGTAGCCGATCGCACGACCGTCCTCCGTGACGTCTCTGCCCCCTACAACTACTGGGTGTCGAAGCTGGACACGTGGCCTGAACTCGCGCTGTATGCCCTGGAGGTGCTTGCTTGTCCTGCGGCTAGCGTCTTGTCAGAGAGGGTGTTTAGTGCGGCTGGGGGAATCATCACAGATAAGCGTACCCGCCTGTCAACCGACAGTGCCGACAGGCTTACACTCATCAAGATGAACAAAGCCTAGATTTCCCCAGACTTCTCCACCAGCGGACAGCAGCGATACCTAAACAATACGTAGGCTGCACCCGCGGATGGAAGCATTGTTCTCTATCACCATCAACCTTTTAGCTTCATCAATCTGTGTATAATATTCATCCTCCTCCTCCTGCTCCTCCTCCTGAAACCTGACGTAATCACGCCGAACGGGCAATTTTTCTTAGGCCCACAAGGCTCAGTCATATAATTTTTGTAAACAATTTTTATACGTTTCAATGCTCATTAAAGCGTTGAAACTTTCACCTGAACCAATTTTTATTTTAACTGGGCTGCCTCCAGGCCTAGTTACCAATTAAGCCACATTAACCAAAGCGATTAATGGGTTTCACCTGCCCACTTGGTTGGGCATGGGCAATTTTTCTGAGGTACATTAGTACTGTTGGTACACCAATTTTTTGGGGCCCTCGCCTACAGTGTAATCCAATTAATTTTTTGCCGACCTGCATTAAAGCTGACGTTACATCAGCTGTTCTGGGCACTGCAATGGGATATATTTATGTACTGCCGGTGGCTTCCTGGCACCCACCCATGCTGTCAGTCCACACGGAGTTGTAACTGCATGTGTCCACTTCTAAAGAACCCCAGTCTGACTGGGGCATGCAGTGTGGGCCGAAGCCCACCTGCATTAAACATGACATTACCTCAGCTGTGCTGGGCACTGCAATGGGATATATTTATGTACCATTGGTGGGTTCCAGGGAGCCACCCATGCTGTCGGTCCACACGGAGTTGTAACTGCATGTGTCCACTTGTAAAGAACCCCAGTCTGACTGGGGCATGCAGTGTGGGCCGAAGCCCACCTGCATTAAACATGACATTACCTCCGCTGTGATGGGCAATGCAATGGGATATATTTATGTACCGCCGGTGGGTTCCAGGGAGCCACCCATGCTGTCGGTCCACACGGAGTTGTAACTGCATGTGTCCACTTCTAAAGAACCCCAGTCTGACTGGGGCATGCAGTGTGGGCCGAAGCCCACCTGCATTAAACATGACATTACCTCCGCTGTGATGGGCAATGCAATGGGATATATTTATGTACCGCCGGTGGGTTCCAGGGAGCCACCCATGCTGTCGGTCCACACGGAGTTGTAACTGCATGTGTCCACTTCTAAAGAACCCCAGTCTGACTGGGGCATGCAATGTGGGCCGAAGCCCACCTGCATTAAACATGACATTACCTCAGCTGTGATGGGCAATGCAGTGGGATATATTTATGTACCACCGGTGGCTTCCTGGCACCCACCCATGCTGTCGGTCCACAGGGACTTCACAATAGGGAGTTGTACCTGCCTGTGTCTATGAATTAAAAACCCCGGTCAGGTTGGGGCATGCAGTGTGGGCCGAAGCCCACCTGCATTTAATCTGACGTTAGCTCTGCTGTCCAGGGCACTGCAATGGGATACATTTATGTACAGCCGGTGGGTTCCAGGGAGCCACCCATGCTGTGGGTGCACACGGAATTCCCATTGCGGAGTTGTACCTGCCTGTGACTATTTATAAAAAAACGCGGTCTGACTGGGGCATGCAGACACCTTGACAGAATGAATAGTGTGTGGCACATAGGTTCCCCATTGCTATGCCCACGTGTGCAGCTCCTGATGGCGGTGGCACAGGATTATATTTCTCATTGCTTCTGTACAGCATTGTGGGCTATCGCCCCGCCCCTTTTAAAGAGGGTCGCTGCCTAGCCGTGCCAACCCTCTGCAGTGTGTGCCTGCCGTTCCTCCTCATGGCAGACGCACTTATAAATAGACATGAGGGTGGTGTGGCATGAGGGCAGCTGAAGGCTGCGCAGGGACACTTTGGTGTGCGCTGTGGACACTGGGGGGGGGGGGTGTTGGGCAGCATGTAACCCAGGAGAAGTGGCAGCAGAGTGTCATGCAGGCAGTGATTGTGCTTTGTTGGAGGTAGTGTGGTGCTTAGCTAAGGTATGCATTGCTAATGAGGGCTTTTCAGAAGTAAAAATTGTTGGGAGGGGGGCCCACTCTTGCCGCTATTGTGGCTTAATAGTGGGACCTGGGAACTTGAGATGCAGCCCAACATGTAGCCCCTCGCCTGCCCTATCCGTTGCTGTGTCGTTCCCATCACTTTCTTGAATTGCCCAGATTTTCACAAATGGAAACCTTAGCGAGCATCAGCGATATACAAAAATGCTCGGGTCGCCCATTGACTTCAGTGGGGTTTATTATTCGAAACAAACCCTCGAGCATTGCGAAAATTTCGTCCCGAGTAACGAGCACCCGAGCATTTTGGTGCTCGCTCATCTCTAGTTTTTGTCCGGTTTTCTCCAATATAAAGAACCGTTAAAGGATATTAAGGGCACAGAATCAGGAACACAACATTGAATACAGAACTTGTAAATGTCCTAGGGATCTTATAGTTTTGCTGTGTGTTAGAGATCTGTATCCTATCAGTGGTCAGTATATGTCAGCGGGTTTTGCAGCTTCTTACACTGCAGGGATAAGGTGCTTCCTGTATGTCTGCGGCCAGTGAACTCTTCACATGAAGTTTCTCAAATTTGGAGGATAGATGATAACTTGCTGTTTGGTAGGGCTCTTACTGCTGAGATTCCTGCAAATCTCAAGAATGGAAATGAAAATTTGGGGGGCTCAAGGGCCCACTAGTGTTAAATTGTAACCAATCCCACCACAGCATTTTCCATAAGCTGAAACCCACAATTGGGTCCCCTTTAAGGGCTCTTCCACGCTACCGATAGATTTTCCAGCGATGCTAGAGTGAGTGAAAACGCATGAGATTGAAACCAATGATTTTCAGTGGTTTCATTCTTATTTACGATGTTTCCACTCACTGCAAGTTGCTATAAAATATCTGCGATATCGCCCATTCCCCTTCTATGTATTTACATTCTGTTGCTCTCATCAGTGAAGCTTTTAGCATTGAGTAAACAGGGTGGTCCTACTGCTCAGTGCATGTGACCAACATTTCTCACTGCAGAAACTACAGTCCCCAGAAACACCTGCATCTCTTCCTAACTACTAGTATTTCCTACCTCTATGCATCCGTCTCTCTGTTCACTGAAATGGTTAATTGGAGCAGGTTAATTCAACCCCTGAACCATAGGCGTACCGGTGGGGGGTGCCGGGGTCGCAACGCGACGCGGCCCTTGTGCTTTAGGGGGCCCAGAGGCCGCCCTCCTGCATATACAGGTTACTTTCACTTTGTACTGTCGGCGGCCACTTGCTAAGTTAGTGCGGTCCGGCCGACAGCACAAGCCAGGAGGAGAGTATGTGAAGGGAGGGGTGAGACTTGAAGAGAGGACAGGGGAAGAGGAGGGGGTGGGGGAAGGAGCAGAGAGGACTTACTGGCACACAGGCACAGCACAGCAAGGCATCGAGTAGCCCAGGGATGATGTCATCTCCCTGCTGACACTGCGTACACCTTCTCTCCTGAGCAGTGAAGTTGTCCGGACACCAAGGTATGTATCTATCTATCTGTCTGTCTTTCTATGTGTCTGTCTAACTAACTATCTTGCCTAGTCTTATATCTATCTATCTGTCTCCATATCTATCTAATCCATCTATCTATCTATCTATCTATCTATCTATCTCCATATTTATCTAATCTATCTCCATATCTATCTAATCTATCTATCTCCATATCCATCTATCTAGCTCCATATCCATCTATCTATCTATTCATCTCCATATCTATCTATCTATCTATCTATCTATCTATCTATCTATCTATCTATCTATCTATCTATCTATCTATCTATCTATCTCCTATCTATATATCTATCTATCTCCTATCTATCTACCTATCTCAATATATATCTAATCTATCTATCTCCATATCTATCTAATCTATCTATCTATCTCCATATCTATCTATCTATCTATCTATCTATCTATCTATCTATCTATCTATCTGTCTGTCTGTCTGTCTGTCTGTCTATCTATCTATCTATCTATCTATCTATCTATCTATCTATCTATCTATCTATCTATCTATCTATCTATCTATCTCTGAATCGCTCTCATATCTATGTATCTACACATCTCTCTCTCTTGGGCCTCATGCCCACTTGCAAGCATGGTGCTGAATCCCGCAGTGACATCCGTCCATGCCCGTTGACATGGAGAGAGAAAATACATTATATTCACCTCTCCGGACGCTGCGGGGATCCTCTCTGTGCTGGCCGGATTTTCTTTCTTCCGGTCAGCGGACGTGCTTGGCACGCTGGCAGCGTGCCGCGTGCACGCAAACCAATATTTTAAAAAATGTCCTGTTCTCCCGTGCATCCGCGGCACAGTACAAAAACAGCCGCGGATACAAACCGCTTCCATAGGCCCCGATGGAAGCCGCGGGAGCCGTCCGTGTGGCAGATCCACAGGAAAATGGAGCATGCTGCGATTTCTTCCTGTGCGTGTGACCCGCAAACCAGAAAGGAATCCCATCTGCATGCTTTTAGCTGCCCTACCGATGCCAATGCATCCCTATGGGCAGTAAGATGCACGGATTTCTTGTGCGGATTTTATAAATAAAATCAGCACGTGGACATTGGCCCTCAGGCATAGATAGGGGGCGAGGGGGAAATAGGACCTGGGGGGGCCCGAGCTGAACTTTTGCACCCGGGCCCCTGAGCCTTTAGGTACGCCCCTGCCCTGAACATATAAAGAGCATGATCCAGTATTTACACAATGTAAGGAAGGGAGGGGGTTCCGGGCAGAAGAGACTGAGCTGTCACACAGTGTGGAGAGGGTCAGGGAACTCTGCAAAACTTATCTTCCACAGCCCTGATAATACCTATGCAAGCACGTTTGTGCTTCTGTGATTTTTGTACGATGCGATTTAAACATTAGAAAGTTGCATTGACATTTGTATTACAAAAAACGAAGTGATATCGCAGTGTTAAAAAAACACTAGTGGATAGAAGCCTTACTGTCATATGGATACCCTGTGTTATTTTTGTACACGAAAGGTATACAAGTAGTATAGCAACAATATACAAAAAAAAAATAGCAGCCCGTTTCCACGGAAATAAGACAGGGTCTTATATTAATTTTTTTCTCCAAAATATTAGTTTTTTGCATGTATAGTTGCCTGGACACTATTTAAAAATCATGCTAGGGTTTATTTTGGGGGTAGGTCTTATTTTCGGGGAAACGGGTTACTATACTTATCTATAATCTGATTTGAGGTAGTATCCATCATCTGATCTTGAGGAGCCCTGTTGTTACCAACATCCAGAAATTCTGTTGAGATTAAAGGGGTTGTCCCGCGCCGAAATGGGTTTTTTTTTTCAACAGCCCCCCCGTTCGGCGCGAGACAAACCCGATGCACTGGTTAAAAAAGAAAACCGGACAGTGCTTACCTGAATCCCCGCGCTCCGGTGACTTCTTACTTACCTGGTGAAGATGGCCGCCGGGATCTTCTCCCTCGGTGGACCGCAGGGCTTCTGTGCGGTCCATTGCCGATTCCAGCCTCCTGATTGGCTGGAATCGGCACGTGACGGGGCGGAGCTACACTGAGCCGCTCTCCGGCACGAGCGGCCCCATTCAGAAGAGAAGAAGACCGGACTGCGCAAGCGTGTCTAATCCGGCGATTAGACACTGAAAATTAGACGGCACCATGGAGACGAGGACGCTAGCAACGGAACAGGTAAGTGAATAACTTCTGATAACTTCTGTATGGCTCATAATTAATGCACAATGTACATTACAAATTGCATTAATATGGCCATACAGAAGTGTATAGACCCACTTGCTTTCGCGGGACAACCCCTTTAACTGTTTTTGTTGGCTACGTTGTCTAAGCTGCAAGCTTCACACACACACCATACTGGTGATGTGTCTAATTGGCTTATCTCTCTTTCTCTAAAACAACCTCACATACATAGTATGTGATACTATGGGGTCTTTGCCAATTGTTCAGTAGGGTCTTTTCTTCTCACTTACACAGTGTCATCAGCTAGATATTGCCTATAGATGAGAATGAACCCATCATATGATTCTGCACAGGACACCACACAGGAGTCCACTGACAGATCTTTCCATTATTCTTCTTTTCTTTTGCTAAATAAATATACATATTTCCATTGATCTCAAGGTGGTTTTACTAATACATTATAACAAACAAATCCCACTGTGAGCTTCTGGAATCCGTTCCTTGTTAGAGCTAAGTTTTTAAAAAGGTTAAAGGGGTTCTGACATTAAAAGAAAAAAATTTACTCACCTTGCCTGGCTAGGACCGATCGCCAGGCATGTCCCCTCCAGCCGGCATCTTTTTCTGTGGATGTAGAAGCAGAGCAGGAGTGGTCAAAATGACCGCTTCCTGCTCTGCTCTGTCCGTCAGCCACTTCCAAGGTGAACGGATGGGCCACCCACAGCAAGCACGTCACAAGCAGTGCTTGCTGTGGGCGGCCTGTCCGTCCTGGCTGAACTCCGAGATTCTGCGCGTGCTCAGTGGAGACACAGCCCGTCTTGACTCCTGTCAGAGGGCACCTCTCCACTGTGCATGCGCGCGATCCCGGAGCAGCGCGGCTCGTGGAGGAAGAAGAGGAAGAGCAGCGCCTGCTGGGAGATGACCCCCCCTCCCCCCCCCCCCCCCCGATGTCAACAACAACAGGAGACAAGGTAAGTATTATGTTTTTATGTTTTAGCAGCCATTAAATCGTGGGTTCCCTGTGTCCATTAGGCAGACCAGGGAACAATGGCTGCTAAAGCATAAAAACATTATTCATGTCAGAACCCCTTTAATGCATTGTGAAAAGACGAAGCTCATATTTGGAGTAAAATGAATAACCTCATTGGAGTTGGAGTAAACCTCAAACATGTAAAGATGTCAACAATTGCAATGACCATTTGTCTCACCGCATAATCAATTTTTATCAATCTTCTAAACATCGGGATTACCAAAGCAGCCAAATCTGCACTGAGCAAAATCAAGATATAATGTCTTACAAAAGACGCTGAAAACCTGTTCAGACCTAGTCCTACTTTTACACAGCTGCAGTATGCGACAGTGTATCAATGCAGGGGTCTCATCATGATGTTACTACCTTTAGCTGTTGCCTATACTGATACACTGTTACATGTAGCTGTGGGAAAGTTGGTCTATTTCTGTATAGGTTTAAGCCTCTGAAAAGAATGTTTCCATTCACTGACAGAATGTCAATTTGAAGCATATGCTATAAAATTGAATAACTGTTCATTACACAGTTATTAAGCTTGAACTACTTCAGAATGGATATCCTAATGAAATATAATTGCCAGTTGGTTACATTACTATAGCCCCTGTAGTGGCGCACTACAGAGAATGGCCTGTAGGGGGCAACAGACAGGCAGTCTGGTGCCTGAGACAAAGGGAAAACACCCACAGGTGTGGTCAGCATTGAGAATAGAGGTGTTTGTTCCTGCTGAAGTCAGAGGTGAAGTGGGCTGCAAGCCAGACAAGTCCAGTGACAGGGACCTGGGCTGTGGGAGCCCAAGACAGATCCAGGGGGAGACCTGGATTGGGAGCAAGAGGTCTGGAGAGAGACCTGGACGCTGAAAGAGACTGTTTGTGTGCCTCAGGAAGATTGGGGTGAAGCCTTCCTGAGGGAAAACCGAGTGAGTCCTGAAGACAACTGTATGAAGCTGCCCTGGATAGTGGGTGAGAACCACAGTTGGACTGTTTATCAAAACCTTGAAGTAAAAGGACATTTAAGTTGATTTACTTGCATAAAGTGCTGTGCTGAAGCAAGCTGCTATTGCTGTGGAGTTTAAAATAAATAGACATTTGGAGTTTAACCCATTGGTGTCTATGTGTGATGTGAGCGAATGATCCCCAGGTTGCTACACACCATTTACAAGGGATCATTATCACTCAAAATTCACTGAAACAATGTCTTTTGAGCGATAATTGCTGTGTGTAAATGCTACCACTGTGATGTGCACGCCCATTAAAGGGCAGGTGTTATGTGTTATAATAAAAAGCCTGAGCCTCTACACATTGTAGAGACTCTCCCGGTTTAGACCAGCATTTGTGTCTGATCTGGTCGATGATGTGTGCACACTATACAATTGGGAAGCTACAAAATACCCCGAAACCTGCTGGAGAAAACCATAATCTAGCTCAGTGGCGTCCTTGGGTGGGCCGAGTAGAGATTTTGATTTCTTTCATTCTGGAAAAATACAGAGATCGGCAGATAGCACGCAGAACTCAGGGGCCCGAAAATCTACAGAACACGGTAAGATTGCTTTATGAAAATCTACTGATGTGAGCTGATTTCTAACTGCTAATCTGCCTGTTTCTGATCCAGAGTGATAAATCAATGGAAGGCAGGTAATATAGTTCTTTCTACTCAGAAAAAAAACACCGTTTTAACCTGCCTAAGGGGTATTTTGTATGATGTGTATATTATGTCTGAGACGGTTAAAAATTGGGTATTGAAGACCAAGAGATAAATTCTGTGAGGGTTAATGTGTCAGAAGGGCGGACTTGGCTGTTTAAGTCTGAGGGAGCACACCAGAGAGAGACACTTACTCCTAGGTAAACTAATTTGAGGTTAGGAAAATTTATGATACGCATATTTACCTGTATGATTGAGCGTGTTATGTTCTCATATGTGAAAAGGTATATACGCGGGAATTATAGCCGTGCTTTGTGTGTCAGCTGAAGGCTCCAGAAACTCTTGGTCATTGAAAATAATAAGTCTTTGTGTGTTTCAGATGTTTAGGTTAAAGAATGTGCAGTGTTTATTATTGGGAGAGGGTTGCTGATAAGAGAGTGGACTGAAGTTAAGCCACTGAAAGCATTTTCCAATTAACCCTTCTGTTCCCTTGGTCTTGTGTTTTGTAGAGTTAATGTGCATTGTGATATATGAGGGATATAAGAGGTGGAATTTAGTAAAGGAGTTTTACTGTGTCTAGAAAGTTCAAATAGGATAGAATAACCAGGCAGAATAGAATGCGGGATCAGTACAGGATGTTTTGGAATATGCAAAACATGTAGAAGCGTTTTACAAAGAAAAGGATCAGGAAAAGTTACAGAAAGAAATGTCAGGTTATGGACAGATAAGCAGAAATGAGTATGGTAAGATAGACTGTAGAAAGTTTTCAGAAGATGAGCAGGAAGCCCAGCAGAAAGAAAGGTGTTAGGTGCTAGTTTTTGCTAGGAGGTGGTATAATGTAGGAAAGAGATTCAAGAGGGGAGAAAGTATAGTGGGGGATGTGTATTGCTTATGAACAATGTAATGCCTTTGTGTTGACTACAGCCCCTCCCTGTAATGGCGGCCACACTTGCAATGTTTAAAACCCCACATAGTGTGACTCTGCAGCAAATGTGGTGAGCCCTGCCCCCACCCTGAAGTTATTTCCCCCCATGTGCTCACTTTCAGGGTGTGTGATGTTACTTCCGGTCCCTCCCTATCCGGGACAGGACCTGGCCCCGCCCCTTCCTCCTCCAGCAGCCATCTTGCCTCACCTGGGAGATTTGTAGCCCCGCCTCTTTCTACCTCTGGCGGCCATTTTGCTGCATTTTGGAGGCCTACATTCCCCAATGCCACTGTATCCAGTGCTAACATCATGATTGTCTGAAGTAAGGTTTTGTTTGACCGGACTTTGTTACACTCCAAGATGTGGCCACTTTGGATGTGTGATAAGTTCAAGGAAACAAACCTTTGTGAAGATGCAGCTTGGGACATAGTAGATGACTAAGCTGGTTTATAGTGTATGGAAGATTGGAGTTGATGCATGGGGGACAGAGGCCAGGAATACATGACAGGGGACGCTCTCTCATGTTCCCAGGGGCTCTGTTTTCCACTGCTTGCTTCTCCAATGGATGCTCAGACAGATGATGTTATGGAAGGCTCCTACAGATGGAATAATTTCCCTTTAGTCACCCAGCGAACTTTTTCACGCAATTTGATGAAGTAATTTTACTTTTTATGTGAAGAAAGAGGGACTGAATTGCCCAGAGTAGGATGTTAATTCATCCGTATTCTTTAGTTTTTCCTTGTCTTTTGTATATTCTAGTGTCAGTCTACACTGAAGCTATAATTATATTCCGACAGGAGAGTGAAAGTTAAACGCTGGACATTCACGTAAAATTTTACTTGTGTTGCGCCCCCTTGTGTTAAAAAATGCTAACTGCGACCTGAAAAAAAAAAAATCTAAAGGATATTTTCGCTCAGACTTCGCTGCATACAATGTCACCTTGACCTACAAAGTGCTTGTTTTTGTGCCTCTTGGTTTCCTTTTTCAACTTGTACTAGTTTGAACGCAATTACTCTTTTTTTCCATTGAGTATTCCGGTTCAAAAGGGGGGAGGCATAGGTGATCTGGGTCATAGATGATCTAGGTGTTGTAGATCAGCTATTGGGTTTAAAAAAATAAATAAATGATTTTGTGCTACAAGATTCCGAGCCATGTGAAATAGAACATCAGCACGATTATTTAGTACTAATACAGTAAGAAACTGCAGGTATGCAAACAGTTACCGGAACCTCTGTTGATAATGCATATGTTGAGCTTTTTGCAGATGGTACCAGGGTGAGGATTGATGACTCCACATCGGATATGCAGTGGTCACACAACAAGATGTCCTAGAAGCAGAAGCTCTGCCTCCGCATGTCTCAGCACAAGAAGCGGAACTGAAGGCCCTCACTGAGGCAAGTAGAGTGGCGAGAGGTAAGACGGCAATCCTTTACACTGACTCCTGGTATGCATTTGGCATAGCTCATGATTACGGCCCAATATGGAAGGCCAGACAGTTTTTACCTTAGCAGGACAACCAATTGAGAATGGTGCAGCGGTACAGAGTCGCATGGAGGCCCTACTTCTACCTGACAAAGTTGAGAGTTCGCACCGATTCCTACACTGGAGAGGCGAGAGACGACACCCTTGCTGACAGCATAGCAAAGGCAGCGGCCCTCAAGCCGTGGAAGAAAGAAGAAAGATACTGACAGCATGAGTCAGTGGTAAAAACTTTGGACATTGACAAAAATTTGGACTTTGATATGCTAAAAGACTTTTACAGTTACAAGCCAGCAAGGAAGGAAAGAATAAATGGACTAATATGGGAGCAGCAGAAACACGACCGTGTATGGTGAACAGTCAACAGCACTTGCCCACCACAGTTCCTGTATCCCATGATGGCCCAGCTGATGGACGGAAAGACCCACCTAGTAAAGCAGCAATGACGACGACGCTTGAAAGAGGATGGGCGACTTCTGGGTTCTCTGTAGCTGCTGCATCATTTGTCCAGTTTAGCATGATCTATGCCGTAGGTGAGACAGGGCAGAAGTAAATTTGCCACATCACACTTGCCGGGACCACTCTACCCATTTCAGAGATTGCAAATTGACTACGTTCAGCTCCCACTTGTTGGGAAGTATGAATACGTGCTTGTTGTTGTTGATGTCTTTGCAGGTTGGAGGCCGACCCTGTTACCAAGGCAAACAAGTAGGTAACCGCAAAGAACCTCATGAACGAGGTAAACTGTGAATATGGGGTACCAGAAGTGATTCAGAGTCAGACAGAGGTATAAACTTCGCAGGTGAATGTAACATGTCATGTCTGCTCTGGGTGTATCCCAGGCCTTTTATATACTCTACCATCTTTAGAGTAGTGGAAAGGTGGAGAGACTTAGTGGCACGCTAAAAAGTAAGATACTTAAAAATGACGCCACTTTGGAAAGACTGCCATCCAATAGCCTTATTCAGTGTTAGATATGAACCCAGGGGGGATCATACATTATCTCCCTACGAGATTGTTTGGGCTAGCCCCAAGGCTAGGTTGCTACTATCCTCAGTAGTTATAATTACAATCTGATGTGTTGACTAAGTATGTGATTTCCGTTGTTAAAGCACTAACCAAAGCCTATGCACAGGTGTTCTCTTCCAGACTCAGAGGCAGACACTGGGACACATCTTGTAGCCTGGGGATTGGGTGTGCGTCAAGAAGTTCCTCAGGAAGCACCCTCTTGAGCCCCGATTTGATGGCCCCTACCAGGTGCTTCTGACTACTGCCACAGCTGTGAAACTAGCCGAAAGACTTACATGGATCCATGCTTCATACTGTAAGAAAGCTTCAGATCCGGGAGACCAGTCTTAGTTGTGCCAAGGACATTACTCTGGTTAGGGCTAGTGAGAGAGGAGGGTGGCAACTGGAATCCTTAGTCGGAAGAATATGAGGATATGGTTACCTTCTGGTATAACTCATCCAATGCTCAAGTAGCCGCATATTCCTTCGACTATTGTACTGTAGTCCTGTGTCTAGGCGCAAGATCCCACCGCAGGCCAGATTTAGCTCAGTCCAGCTAGTTATATGACTTATATACCCGGGGAATACAATATGTTCGCGCCACTGATGTCTGGGGAAAAGACTGCCGTTATTGGGGATTAGTGGGATGGAATGCAGGAACAGACTAGTTCTATAAACCGCGAAGTGCCTTATATAAGAAAGATAAGAGTGGGAAATCCCTAATTAGTCGTATAACCCTCCTTGAGAATAATAAGGACAGCAGGTATTGGAAGGCTGAACTTAGTATGTTGTTTGGTTTTAATGCGGTTTTTACACTAACCATGGGAGATCCAAGCCCGGGGGACAGGGGGACTTACAGTCTGGGGACATACCGGTACGGGAGGACAGATCCCTTAGGGAAGTTTAAAATAAGGGATATGGTAGATGCACCCGAATGGAAGCGTTCACTT
This sequence comes from Eleutherodactylus coqui, assembly GCF_035609145.1. Lineage (NCBI taxonomy): Eukaryota > Metazoa > Chordata > Amphibia > Anura > Eleutherodactylidae > Eleutherodactylus > Eleutherodactylus coqui. Next base: position 369,439,631 of record NC_089837.1, on the reverse strand, counting down.
AGTCCCGTGCCCATAATTAACCCCCTCCGCCGTAAGATAAAGACCTTGACGAACATGATGATCATAGCTGACCCTACCTTTTGTGGACACCTTGACTGTAGCGACTGGCTACTCTGACCAGAATCTCTGGTTGGAGTTGATGAGGTACAATGCTAACGGGAGCAACAAGTCTAACTGTTGCGTGTGCGGTAGTGCCCGACCACACTCGGGGATGGTCCCCCTAAATCTCCCTGTAGATGCTGAAGAGTGGTTTATTAGTCTCTTCACGACCATTTCCGCTAATTACACTGTCTGTGAGAAGTGGAAGAAGGAAAACTCTATAACTACTTAAGTGTTTTGCACCAGAGAGAGTATTACTGACTACCCTGGAAACTACACCTGCCAGTCAAATGGGCAGGGTGGAGGGAGATTTTGGGGAACTCGCTAACGGGTATTGCTCCTCCTACGGTACGATAGGAGGGGAATGGATGCAGAATCAGGTCCAGTCCTCAGGAGACGTTTACTGGCTTTGTGGAGACATGAGGTAGAGGACCCGCCTGGAGGGTAATTGGACAGGGGAGTGTGCCTTAGTAAAGCCCTTATGCTCCTCCACATCCTGTCAGACAGCATTGAGGATAATGAGGTTACCCCTAATAGTTAATTTATCTCAATCCAACTCAGTCTGTGTTTTGTGGTTATCCTGTCATGTTGGTCTATCCTTGTTTTCCGCATAGGTACGGCGGTTCCTTCCAGTCTTGTCACTAGGTAGTGTAGGGTCAGTGTCAGCGGCCTGGACGTGTCCACCATCCGGACTATCTCCAGGAGGGACATTGGTGTGGGTGAAGATTAGGGAGTCCCAGGCCGTGCGTACCTGTGCACACTACTATTATTGTAACATTATACTAGAGCGAGAAGAGAGACCCCTGGTGGTAGTTTTGATCTACACGTGTACATTGACGTCATAGGATAGCCAAGGGGGGTACCTGACAAGTTTTAAAATTAGAGACCAAGTTAAAACTAGATTCAGTCCATTTTCCTGATCATTATGGTAAATAAACGTTGACTGGATTAATTATGTTTATTATAATTAGCAGTGGTTTATAAATTATACTAGAGACGCCTTATAGGGACTAGTCGACCAATAGGACCTACCTCGACTATGACTTTTCAAAATAGAATGGCCTTAGATATGATTTTAGCTAAAAAGGGGAGTGTCTGTAAGATGATAGGGGAGACTTGTTGTACCTACATCCTAGACGACACGTGACCCGCAGGTAAAGACGCAGTTGCCATTAAGAAGCTGACCGCACTAACTAAAAAGAGCTAACTTTTGGGACCAGCACTCGCCATGGATGAGCGGGTGGTAAAGGATCCTGGCACAGACGGGCGTCGCTGTTGTATGTGAACTGATGATTACCTTTTCTGTTCTAGTCTGCTGTGTTATCCCCTGTGTCAGAGAGACCTGTGAAACTGATGCTGGAAAAGCTACTTCCACAATGAGTTAGCTGGATGCATCCCCAGAAGGAGTGGACAAGTCCTACACCCCCTTGAAGACCTATAAAACGAACCTTCAACGCACTCCAGTTATAGGCTCACGCGCAGAGAACTGTGGAAATTAGATGGAGAGTTAGAGGATAGACATTTTAAGGGGGGATTGTGATAGACATGATAATTAGTTAGTATAAAATGTCTATTGATTTGTATAAACCAAATGTATTATGCTATTGTAATGACTTTTTAACTTAGTGGAGGTTAAAGGCCACACAATCTCATCATGGTATTTGTTGGACAATGGCATGGTGAAAGATGTGTGGTGTAATGTTAGCTGAGTACATAAGTTGCACAAACAGCCTCTAAGAGTTAAAGGTCATAGTGTTATATGTATACTCGTCCAATACTGAGTGTTTTCCTAGCCCTCTTCCATCCCCCCACACAGACACTATTTAAACAATGAGTTGCCACGTACACAGACATTGCTTAAGGTTGCCTGCATGCTAAGAAAACAAAGTGCAAGCTACATCGGGCTTGAGGAAGGGTGGGCAGAGAGGCGGGAGATTCTATATGATCCGACAAATGAAAATCTTATATGTTACTGATGTAATCTGTTGCACACCCAATAAAGGGCAGGTGTCATGTGTTATAATAAAAAGCCTGAGCCTCTACACATTGTAGAGACTCTGCCGGTTTAGACCAGCATTTGTGTCTGATCTGGTCGATGATGTGTGCACACTATACAATTTGGAAGCTACAAAATACCCCGAAACCTGCTGGAGAAAACCATAATCTAACTCACCACATTTTGCTTTTCAGCCGAACAATGATTTTATGTTGAGTTTAAAAAAACCATTGTTCGGTCGGGCAGCTGATAGCAGGGACAGCACGCTGTGATTCTCCATGGGGAGCACTGATAACATTGTATTCACCTGCTGTCCCACTGCAGAACAAAGGGGCTGTATGCAGATAACAGAACGCCTGCTGTTATAAGCATGAAGCGAAGGGAGCCTCATTTACATGCAGGGACCTGTAGTACTAGGGTTTCTAGCAGCACAGATCACAGGTGTTGAATGATTGAGCTGGCTGGGTGTGGTGATCTCCTGCTAGCCAATCCCCTGGGCCTTTGCTCACATATAAACCCAGCTCCTGTCAGTGTTTGTCTGGTGTTCTGGGTGAGCAGTCATGTTACTTCAACTTGCTGTGTGATTTATGTCCTGTTCTGTCCAGTTGCAGCTTGCTGTGTGAACTGTGTCCAGTGCTGCTGGACTCCTGGTTAGTGTAGGGCAGTGATGGCAAACCTATTAGAGACCAAGTGCCCAAACTGCAACTCAAAACCCACTTATTTATTGTAAACTGCCAACATGTCAGGGGGCGGGGCTTATCACAATGTATCATTTTTACCTCCGTCATTCTTAAAAGGACAGGGCTGTTTCAAAATAGACAGCATGCAGAATTGCTGTGGAATTTGCCACGGACATTTCCGCTGAGGACATTCTACAGCATTTCCACCTCATGTAAACATATCCCAGCAGTGATATTGACCCCCCCCATAGCGGCCCCAGCAGTAAGGGTGACCCCCCCGAGAGCAGCCCCAGAGCTAATAGTGACCCCCCCAGAGCGGCTTTGGTGGTTATAGTGACCCCGCACAGCGGCCCCAGCAGTAATAGTGACACTGCACCATGGCCCCAGTCGTAATAGTGACATCCCACAGTGCCCCCCTAGTAGTAATAGTGACACCACACAGTGGTCTCAGTGGTAATAGTGACATCCCAGTGGCCCCAGTAGTAATAGTGACATCCCACATCAGCCCAGTAGTAATAGTGACATCCCACAGCAGCCCCCAGCAGTAATAGTGACATACCACAGCGGCCCCAGCGGTAATAGTGACACCCACAGTGGTCCCCAGTAGTAATAGTGACACTTCACAGCGTCCCCAGTAGTAATAGTGACATCCCACAGTAGCCCCCAGTAGTAATAGCGACATCCCAAAGTGGCCCCTGTAGCAATAGCACCCCCTCCCCCTCTGAGACCCAAATCCCCACCCTCACCCAGCTCCTCTCCTTGGTGCTGTTTCTGCCACTGATCCCACTGATCCCAGGAGCACATTGTGACGTGCTGCCGGACACCACCTCCCCTCCCCTGCTCTTGCGGAACCAAGTAGGAGACGTCAGAGGAGGGGGGAGCAGGATTCCAGCTGCACACTGACATCACAGAGTGCGCCGGGATCAGCGCTTCTAGCAGCGCTGCTGAATGAATACCAGCAGGGGAGCTGCGGCACCCCTGCCAGTACTTACTAATGTGGTGGGCGGCCAACGGCAGCAAGTGCCAGCTGGGAAGGCTCTGAGTGCCGCCTCTGGCACGCGTGCCATAGGTTCGCCACCACTGGTGTAGGGACTAGCAGTATAGCCAGGAGCCGTGAAGTTGGCCCATTAGCTTCCATATTTTGATCAAAATGTCAACTAATACCTGGTATTTATATTCAGCTTATCATCTGCTATTAGTGTTTGCATTTTGGCTGCTCTATAGTGTGATTCCAGCTCTGTGTGTCAGCTTTCTCTGTCCAGTTGTCCCTGTCATGTGGTATGTGTATGTATCCTGTTCTGGTGCGTGGTTCCTAGGATCAGCTAGGGCCCAGATCCTAAGACCGCTGGGCCGCCCTTTATTGGGGCGATGTCATTTCCCATTGTAGTTCAGGGCAAGTTTGCATGAAACCCATGTGTATCCCATCTTTGGTCACGATCGTGTGGGCTCCGTGCTTAGTTTGCCCACACGATCGTAACATAATGCCTCCCCAGTTACCAAAAGGGGGTACATTATGGTGTATGTTCTATGTTAGTATGTTACTGTTTCGTGTGCTGCTGGGATTTGTGGTGCTCGGGTTCCTAGGAGCACACCTCCACTGGTGTTTGGACGCCTGATCCATATTCTGACCCCTAGTCCGTTGGTAGGCGGTTTTTTAGGGCCCTTTTGGTCAGTCTACCTGTCTATGTTCCAGGTTTGTCTGTTACCCGTCCAGCGTTATGCAGTCTGTATTCCTGTCCCGGTGTCCGTTTTGCGGCGAGTTGCGCCCTGTGGACATAAATTGCTGTAGACCCCTGTTGTATGTACCTGTGTTTTTGGCCTTCTGCTGTACGCCCGGTAATAGGCCCGTATGGATAAGTTTGCCCGAAACCAGTGTGTATCCCATATTTGGTCACGATTGTGTGGGCCCCGTGCTTAGTTTGCCCACATGATCGTAACACTAATAAGCTGTAATGGAGCATAAGCTTAGGCAAAATGATCACTTAAACTTTCATTCTCCCTTATCTTTTGAATACATTTTGAGTGTCATCATCTTTGCGTGTAAATGGGGCTTTAGATAGAAATCTATTTTGTAAATTAAAATAAAACAGCCACTTGAAACCATTGCCAGATACGCTAAAATTGATCTGTGCTACAACTGCCTCAACTATTTTCTCTATTTTTATCCCTAAATCCCAAGGGGAGGGTTGAATAAAGTCTCATTTTATGTAGCCTGATATACAGGATCCCATAGAATAACAGCATATACCATCTTGCCTCTTCTGTCCTCAGTTTTAGTTTTATGTCAATTGCTTTGAATTATGAACATTTAAACCAAGACATACCACTCTTGACCACTGCAACATTGCAACTTAACCCAAAAACCTTAGGGCAAAAACACATGGGGCATGCGCTAATATGCTCACCATGACGCAGTGAATTATCGCATGATCCAAGTTTTCTTTTTCCGGACTATTCCAACTCTGCACTAGTGCACGTGTTTGAAAAAAAGTGAGAAGATAGGTCCTGCCTGATCTTTCCCTCATTATAATTGCTGGGATGACTTGTCGGGCATTTGTGCTAAACAGATTGTCCCATGAGAAAGGCAGATTTTTTTTACACAGCATGTGGGTAAGATTTCTTGAATTCTCATCCATGTTTCTCATACCGTAAATAACAGTGTATTTTCCGCATGAAACTGAATATAACAGCATTTACTCTACATGCTGACTGTTAGGTGCACTGTTCAGACACAATCCTCAGCTTCTGCATCTGGCAGGCGAGGTGTCGTTCTGCTCTCCCTGTTCACTGAACTTACAATAATTGTCTTCCAGCACTCATAGGGTTAATTGCTTCTGGGCCTTTTGCTCAGCTGATGCACCTTTTCCAATCACCTCCTTATATAGCTGCCCTGGGCCTTTCAGTCACTGCTGTAGTGTTGTTGTGTGATTCATGTTCATAACTCCATGTTTAGCCGCTGCTATGGCAGTTTCCTTGCTACCTTGCTTTCTGCTCATGTTCTGTGTCCTCCATTCGTGTATCCTGCTGTCTGTTATCCTCGTGAGTCTGTTTCTCTGTTTATCCTTGTCAGCCTTTACCTCCTTAGTTCCTGTATGCCCCAGTATTGTTCTGTCGTTTGTTTTATAGGTGTTCTGTCCTGTCAGGGTCAGTCAGCTCCTAGAAGAAGACCGTGGGGTCTCCGCTTATAGGCAGGGGTTACTTACCCTCTCCTGGTTATTAGTTCAGGGCAAGATACTTTCATTAGTTTTCATCTGCATACGGGGTTCGTACATCCGGTATCTTACCTCCCACGCTGAGGTCAGCTGTCAACCATACTGGACTGGATCATCACCTACCCAGTAGGTTGACACAGTGGTTCCAAATCCAGTCGTTACACTGACTTCCCTTTCTCACTGGCTGAATGGCACTAGTATTACACAGTGTATTTTTTCACTGAAAATTAGTGCATTTTCTTTGAGTTTTCTTTCTTCTCAGGAATTACAATTAAAACACAATAGGGCATCTTTACTTGGGCCGGCATTTCATATGCTAGACTGAGAAAAGTTTGCGCTGAAGTAAAGGCCATTTTGCACGCAACAATTATCGCTCAAAATTTGTCCAAACAGCCAAAAATGAGCGATAGTCGTCACATGTAAACGCGGGCATTATGCACTTTTCGTTTGAACAATGGATTTTAGTTCACTTAAAAACCATCATTCAGCAGCTGAAAGACTGAGCAAATACATTCCATTTGAATGTATTTTGCTCATCTTTCAAAAGACTGCAGGATGTTCTTCCTGCAGCATGTTTACACTAGCTGTGGGGAGAACAATGTCAGCTGTTTGCTGAGCTGGGTGTGTTTAATCACATGCTGGGCTCTGCAAACAACTTCTGCAGGTCCTTTTACATGTAAATGAAGATGATAAAGTGTTAATGGACATTATTGGCCATTAACACTTTATGCAAATACATTGCTAAATCTTTCATTCTTTTAACCTTTGAAAGATTATCTTTGCCTGTTAAAGGACCTTAAGTGTGACAATTCTGTTAAGAGGTGCAAGTATAAATGTTTGTAGTAAGTGTGTTAAATGTTTTAAAGACTATTATGGTTCCAGCTCAAAGAAGCTCACAATTAAGGGACTATGCTTTACTTACTCTGATTTATCCGAGGCACTTAGAGCACCCCTACCTGCTACATACATAAATGTTGAATTAGTGCTATAATTTTGAACACAATATATGGTATACACATACTATTATATGTTAATAATCAGTTCAAACACTATACATCAGCAAGCAAGAAGGTAGTAACCTACTAGTGATGGTTTAAAGTTAATTTTGTAAATGTTTTGTCTTATGTTCTACCTTATTATAAGGTCCTGCAAGACCTTTTTGATATGGTATATTTAACTTGCAAAATTTTAATAAAACAGTTTAAACATAAATGTTTTAAGACATGCCAAAACTGACGGGCCTTGCATAAACCTTTAAAAAGTTGTAATTTTGTCACTTGTGCCAAGACTGTGACTTGTAGATACCAGAATTCTGGTGCATGAGGGTTCATACATACACCCTAATGTCTTCAAAGTGGTTCACTGAAAATGATTATGTGGACAAATCATATCTAAAAACCACAACAGTTTATTGTAAAATGCAGTTTTGCCATGTGGCACATAACTGGTGCCATTCAACATGCCAAAATATACCTATGTCTTACAAATACTAATGCAAAATACGCCATGCGAAAGTAGGTGCACTTAGGGACAGTTCACATGAAGCAGATTTGTTGCAAATACAGATGTAAACCGCTACGACATCTCTTGTTAGCAGGGTACAACTGCAATAAAGTCACGGCTCAGCGGCCACTGATCAAAGTAAATGGCAGTGATTGTGCTACACATTTAGCGTATCTTGCCTGTCAGGCGCATGCGGTCTGTGCTGTAGACATAGCATGCCTAATTTCAAAATCAGCGCTGCTACATCTGTACATCTGTGACAGTTCTATATACCAGGATTTGAGTGGGGTTTGCAGAGATCCACGCACATGCTGAAAAATCAAACCCATTTTCAGAAGAAATTTTTATGGCAGTTTAAGAGGATCATAAGTGCAATTGCGCACGCTTCAGCACAACGTATTTGTGTAGCGAATATGGTTGATTTGTGAGTGCATTGGTGCATGTTACTGTATGTTTTGTGCATGCAGAGCCTGTTCACATGCAGAACTCCTCCGCCCTTATTTAAAGGCTATTTAGCTTAATGAGGCCATGATGTGTTCTTTTTTCCACAGAATTGCGCAGTGCATTGCACATTTGTGCACCTCCCATAGACTTCAATTTTGCATGAAATGCGCAAGCAAATGGTATTACTGAGAACAAACCCATTGACATCAATGGGTTCTATTCTCTGCACATCGTATGCGTATATTTCATTGCACAAATACGGTCGTCTGAAACCGCCATCAGTCACAGAAATGTCTGCAATATATCTGTTTCATGTGAACATAATCTTACACTGTTGATTTATATATCCACTGAACAGCGTCTCTCTTACGTGCCGTCCTTCTTCATCAGCGGTATCTCATCTGTAGACACCATCATTATCTATAGCAGGTATCTGTGAAATCGTTGTTTATTACTCCACTGTTATTTCTAATATTTAAAAAGTAGTAGAAAATGTTAAAACTGAAATACAGCAGCTGCAATATACTCTGCATATATAATATATCACATTCTGAGGCTTTGTATATATTAGAGTTTGATTGCACCTATCAAATATTGTAACTGCAAAACTGACATATTTGATCAGAAGGATTGACCCTGGAGTTTTGTGGCAGTTTACCTCAATCTAACCTTTTCTCGGAATAATTGGTTCAGCCACCTACTACAACTGTCTGGTGCATATTCAGTTCATATGTGACGGTTCGCACCGACTGACTCATATCAGAGGGCTCTATTTCGGTCTTCAAAATTATTTAGATTGCGGAATAAACAATGTTGACAAATTCATTGTGCTGCTGCTTCCAAATGATCAGTTTATCTCAAATGTTTCCTAAATTACCGCCATTTGCACTAAAACAACTCCAGCGGACGACTTAATAAAACTGCTGAACGGACTGCATAATAAGTCAATAAAAATACAGGCAGCTTTGTAAGTGAAATGGTTTTTTCTGTCTTTTTTCATTAGCATGTAATAATTTCATTACCTTGAATGTTTCATCACAGAATACATGAAGATTAACTTGTTCTGCTGCTTCTATGTCCAACATTTTAAAAATGCAATAAAAGACTAGAAAGCACACAAAGAAAGACTGTATGATACTGTTAATGATATTATGATTATTATTACACCTGGATAATTGTAAAGACTACATTTATAAAATACATATAAATATTCTAATTCTGCAATAAGAATTTTTCACAGTTTTATTCCCTCATTAGATTTTTGTTTTAAAACAAAGGTGCAATTCATATGGAAGAGAGAAGACAACAAGATCACATTACTACTGTCCCCACATGGCAAGATGCGTAATATCAAATCACAGACACCCCATACTGTTCACCTTCTGTGCACAGGGGAGGATTATATTTAACTGGGTAAGCAATTAACTGTAACGTAGGATAAAAATCTTTACTGCAAAAGTTGGATGCAAGAAACCGGTGACTGATGTTGCACATGTTTTATATATTTATATCTGCAGCATTTCTATGTGAAAGTGAAGAAAAGCTTCACACGGCTTACATGGCCAATATAGGTATTATTTTGCTAATGAAAATACAAGTTTGTCATTGAGACAAGTCAGATGAGTGAGGCTTGTGAGCTGAGACTCCCATCAATCTTAGCCTGCAACTATCTTGTGTCCATTGTGCCCTTTGGCTATTTTAATAAGAGAAGCTGATAATCTTAAAGTGATCATTGAAGATATCAGTTCAAGACCCCCTTCAATTACACCAGCATCATCGTGGGACATAGTTTAATGTTCGTACCTCTTAAATCCAGTAGAACAAAGAAGAGCAATAACCTAATCCTGGTAGAATACAATAAACTTACAAATACTTCCTACATACAGTGTATCTATACAATGTATCATATTGTATGTATACAATTGATTTCAATTATTTCATAACATCATAACAGCTAATACCCTGAAATGTAAACTCATGTACTAGTACAATGTCCTTGGCCATTCAAAGATGTTCACAGCTTACTAGTTGACATATATTCAAAGCATATATTGTATACTTAATAGCAAACTGCAAAAATATTTAGGAAACTTACTGGCAAATATATTTGTCTGCAGTCTCGTCCTCATTACAATTCACGTTCCATAGAATAGGATCAATACACGGACATCCATCGATATCGCAGTCTTTTTCCATCACAGATATTCGGAATATAAGGAAAGACTATAAGCAGATAGACCCTGATTCACCACACTAAGTGTACAATAGGAATGAGCAGGGTGTACAATGGAGGACAGTTAGTTTTGCCTCTGAGATAGCATGAAACTAGATATGCTTTTAGCATCATGTGATTTTAGTGAATTAGTGATACTGCGGCTGTAATCTGATCTCACATTCACCTCTGCTTGAGTGATTAGTCAACCATTTCATATGGCAAGGTTTTTAGACCAGTTTGGCCATACAGTATAAGAAATAGAATAAAATACTGAGAAGCAGCAAAAAAAAAGTAAATATTAAAAGAATAATAAATAAAAATGATTGGATATTAGCACTATAGAACTATGCACAGCCATCCATGTTTGTAAAGATATACTTAATGTATCAGGTCTTCTTTGTGACAAACACAACGGAATTAGTTTACCACATGTCAAGTCTCATTCAGGAACTGGTAGTAATAATGTGGTTATTTTTTATGTTTTAAGTGTGAAATTGCTTCAATAGTAGCAAATTATGAATTTTTTGCATGCAAAAAAGACACAATGTTAAGACTAGTACTGCTTTGTTCGAGAGAAGGACCACAAATATCACATTAGCTCCACACACATAATAGCTGCAATAAAGGCTCGAGTGGTGCTCAGCACATATAATGAAATAATGTCCATAAGTGCTTTTTCACAGGGTGGCATTTGGGTTAGTATTTTGCATCGGTACTTAGAAGCCAACACTAAGGTCACCTTCACACATAGTGAATTCGCTTTGGGCTTTCTGCAGTGAAAAAAACGCAGCAAACATGCACCTAATCCCAGTGGTCAAATCTGCACTTTAAAGGGGTTGTCCCGCGCCAAAACGGGTTTTTTTTTTCTCAATAGCCCCCCCGTTCGGCGCGAGACAAACCCGATGCAGGGGTAAAAAAAAACGTCCAGTACTTACCCGAATCCCCGCGCTCCCGCGACTTCTTACTTACCTTAGTAACATGGCCGCCGGGATCTTCACCCACGATGCACCGCGGGTCTTCTCCCATGGTGCATCGTGGGCTCTGTGCGCTCCATTGCCGATTCCAGCCTCCTGATTGGCTGGAATCGGCACACGTGATGGGGTGGAGCTACAAGGAGCAGCTCTCCGGCACGAGCGGCCCCATTCGGAAGGGATTCGCAAGCGCGTCTAATCGGGCGATTAGACGCTGAAATTAGACGGCACCATGGAGATGGGGACGCTAGCAATGGAACAGGTAAGTGAATAACTTCTGTATGGCTCATAATTAACGCACAATGTACATTACAAAGTGCATTAATATGGCCATACAGAAGTGTATAACCCCACTTGCTTTCGCGGGACAACCCCTTTAATGGTGCGGATTTGGACACCTGTTTAATTGTGTTTCAGATCCATTTGTATTGCAAGCATTGAATTCTGCAACATAAATCTGCTGAATAAATAGACATGCTGTGGATATAGAATCCACACCATGTAAAGGAGATTTTTAACACCCCTCCCCTGTAAATGCTGCACAATTTCTGCAGGGATTCCATCAGCAGATATTCTGCAGCATTTTCACCACATGTGAAGGCAGCTTTAGAGTGCAACCTACACAGAGAATAGCTATAATGCCCAATTCGCACCACTTCTGTATTTTGGACCCGCTCCTGGTTTTGGCTTATGAACACTGATTAGACTACTCAAACACAAAGGGCTTAGAGTAATTTTCAATCAAAGTCTGTTTATCCTAATCATAAGTAACACCAATAAAATAAACACAGAAAAGAAAGCAGAAATATAAATCAACCATTTTTATTAAATACATATATCTAAAAGTGATTAAAGGGAACTTGACAACTCCCTACAGCACCATAAATAAAGAAAGTTGGTTGAGGTATTTCTTAGACTCACCAGCTCCTTGGTTCCAGCACTGTCACCCCCCAAAGACTGCACTTCGCACAGAAAGCTGACTCTTTTCAGATTGCAGTGTGCATACTCTCAGATACAAGTCAATGGGAGAGCACATGCATAGGAATCTGAAAGGAGTCAGATTTTCATTCAAAGTACAATCTTCAGGGTGTGACAGTGCTGGAACCAAGGAGCTGGTGATTATAAGAAATACCTCACTGTCACCTCCTCTAAAAAATCCATAACTTAATTTATGGTACTGTAGGGAGGTGTCAGGTTCCTTTTAAGATAGTGGTGACAAAAACCCATGATAATATGAGTGGTGGCTGAAAAGTTTTCTGTCCAGCCCCCTTCATAAAATGTTTGCAAAATGTTGTCATATTTGATATAAAGTGCTTTCTTTTATAGGCTTACCTGTCAATTTTCAGAATAATAGAACTAATTTTTCTTTTTTTCACATCACTAAAAGAAGCATGGCAGAGTAAAATATGGAATTCTTTAGCATTGTACTTCAAGGTAGTGTGAAGTTCCTGTTCATACAGAATATAACATGAAAGGAAATCCATGAGTGCATGATGGAAACTTTTGTTGACTGGTGCCCATCATACTCAACTATGAAGAAATGGTGTGCTACTTTTCAGTGGGGTTATTTTTCCACCCAAGATGCTGAAAGATCTGGGAGACCCATCACAGTATCAGTACCTGAAATTGTTGAATGTGTTCATAATATTGTTTTGGAAGGTGGGCAAATCTACTGGAAACAACACTCTGGATCTCCAGTCCAAAGAAATTCAAGAAACAGAGGTCACTAGAAAAGGTCATGGCCACCATTTTGTGGGGTAGCACAGATATTCTATTAACAGACTATCCTCAGAAGAGCCAAACTATCAATGCAGAATTATACTTTCACTTATTAGGCAAATTGAAGCCTACACTTAAAGAAAAAAGACTTGGAAAGCTGTGAAAAAGTATGCTTCTTCTTGAGTAAAATGGTCCTTCACACAAGGCTGCTAAGATGATAGATCTTTTGAAGGATGCATAGACCGTCCACCCTACTCACCAAATCTTGCTCCAGTAGACCTATTTCCAAAACCCCCCAAAAACGTTAAGGAATGCGAATTTTTGAATGATTCACAGGTGATTTCAGAAACAGAGCAGTTTTTCAGTGACTAAATATCCAAGTTCTTTTTGAAAGGGTTAAAGAAACTTTATAAATAATTTTACAAGTGCTTTGAGCTTCGGGGGGAATATGTTGAATAGCATTAAAGTTTAGTGCCCTTAGCTCATTCCCTTCTTGATCACATTGAGAACTTTTCAGCCCCCCAGTGTATGAAGATCCCTTAACTCTTTCCAATCCACTGTCTGATGTCTTCCTACATTCTGATTGAAGCTTGTACAGCTCCAATATCAGAAAACATCCGACAAGGTATTTGTACCGTTTATTGCCAGCCACTCCCCTGTCGGAGCACACACACTGTCTTTAGCCAGCATCGTTTTATATAGCAGCAAAAAGAGAAAGCCTTTTAGGAAACCTTGAATCCAAAATTGGATTGGAAAGGGTTAAAGTCTAAATATATATATATATATATATATATATATATATAAAACTAGCTTAGGTTCCAGACATGGGGGGGTGTCACAATTTTTAGGGCAGGTGCTGCACTTTTTAGCAGACTTGGTTGGGCAGATCAGGAAAAGATCATAGGTCTCAACTATATATCTGCCTTATCTCAGACATCTAGCTACCCCAAAATCTGCTGTCTTCTACATATCATTCAGTCTGTTCTTGTCCCCTGTTTTTGAATCTGTTGGTCAGTTTCCTTGACATGACACTTGGACCCTGTTGTTCCAGAGATCAATAGTCTCTTCATACGGAAAACCCTATCAGAAATGCATATTCAGATCTTAAGCAAAGATTGTCAGGAATCCCTGTGGACCTGTAGAGTAAATTGCTCCATCTTCAAATTTTTCTTGGAGGGTAATTTTAAGGACAGTTATTAAGAACTCTTTCACCAAAATTCTTAAAATTAAATAAAATTTCCCACTACAGTCAACTGGGAAAAATTTCGAAAAACAGGACTGTTCAGCTATGCTTTCAAAAACCTGAAAACCTGTCATACAGATAATTTAATGTGTGAATGGAAACTAATATAGTCACATTCAATACCCCATAGAATCCTAGGCAGGCTGTGGAATACCTGGTAAAATTTAAGGAATCACCAGAATTAGATGTTCACTCAGATTTTTTTTTTTACTTTATAGCAAATACACAATTGCAGATGTGATACAAAACAGGGTTTGGTTAATATCTGAACATTCTATTTTTGAAAAACGTATCTCAAAGAAATAAAATGTAATAGTTTAAATAAAGGCTTATTTTTCCATATCAAATAGAGAAAAATGTGAACTCAACAACAAAAGAAAAATCCCAATTAGTACTTATTTGCACCTCCTTGGCTCTTAATGACCCCTGCTTTCTTTGAGGCATGGACGTCTCTAATGTTAAACAATATTCTACATCAAGCTAGTTTCACCTTTTTTGAAGAGCAGTTGACAGATCAGCTTTGCAGGATGGATTATCACTATACGTTTTCAATCGAATTGAGATCTGGACTGTTTACTGGCCATGTCATTGGGTTGACATGTCTTTCCTAAAGAAAAGCTTTAAAACTCTTTGTTGTGTATCAAAATGCATCACCATCCAGAAAATCACTTCATCATCTCCAAATCTAGTTTCTATTGATAGAATGACAAAAGGGTCCAAAGTTTCTATGTGCACGATTGTGCATTTGACTGTTAAGGTAATGATCATCCCTGGTTCTTTACCAGATGTACAGCTTTATATCATAAATGAGTGGAAAAATTATTTTTTTGTTAGGTTATCATCTCTATATTCTTTATAAGAAAGGCATCCAGCATGGATGCCTTTCCTATGAAGCATATAGAGATGACAACCTAACCAGTTCCAGCATTTTCTAAGTTCCAAGTTCCAGCATTATCTCCTTGGCCAATGCAGATTTATGATTCATCATTTAAAATCCCTTCCATCCAATCAACCAACACCTGTTTAGCCAACTGTGACCTTCTTTTCTTCTATTAAGGGGTTATTACTGATTTTCTATACTGTATGTAAATCCAGTCGCATTTAATTCAGCGCACTAATTACAGTTCTTTCACAAACATTGACTGCTGTACTAAGGCATAAAAAGGTAATGGGAATGAACCCTGATATTGCATTTATATAATGCCACAAAAATCCCATTGCAAAATCCAAACTGAGTACTAATGTATGCAGAGATTTTTAAATACTGTGAAGGGACTATAGCATCATCACAAATAGGACAATACGTTTTACGCAACAGATTTTATGAATTTTGAAAACTACAATATAAAATATTGTTTTAATGAGCAAG
The DNA here is from genome assembly GCF_035609145.1 of Eleutherodactylus coqui. Lineage (NCBI taxonomy): Eukaryota > Metazoa > Chordata > Amphibia > Anura > Eleutherodactylidae > Eleutherodactylus > Eleutherodactylus coqui. The sequence continues at coordinate 369,424,180 of NC_089837.1, read as the reverse complement.
ATTCACTTAAAGCACTTCTGTGAATAACTTAATGCTGTAATTGTTTCACTGAAACAAATACAATCATTTTTAAAACAATTACTTGGCTGTTTTGGCTTCCAGAATGCAGAAATCGCATAAAAGGAAGACAGGGAAAATAATATTCATGCTTACAAGCTAATTAAAGGAATAACAAAAAGCATTTTAACCATTACCTTTCCTTTTTGGGGAATGAATGCACATTCATTTCCTTGATTTAGGGCTTTTTATATGGGCCAACAGAAGCCATTTAAATGAAAGACAATCATCGAGGTCAGTGTTCCTTTAACCCCTTTAGTGGCACGCCCGGAAAATCTTCGGGGCTAGCTGCACTGACCATGCAGTTAAACCCCTGGAAGATTTCTGTGGACAGTTCTAGTGCTGAAATATGCAGAGCACTAAGCTGTCATCTGAAATCTTCCGGGGTTTTTACTGCATACTCAGCGCAGTTATAATGTATTCTTTCATTACAAAAAAATGTTGCAATGTGATTGTTGAATTCCTTAATAAATACTTGTGAGATTAAATTGCATTGTTGACTTATTTAGAAAACCTGCCCTGTGAGGCATGACATGGTAATAATAAACCTGCCACTGAAGGGGTTAAGGGTGCTTTCACATGTAGCACAACATTCTCAAATGGTCAAATCTGCAGCAAAATCCATGTTTTACATACAAATTTTACTGTAAATTTTCTGCAGATTTCATGTTTAGCAAATTTGCAGCAATTCTGAAAAACATTGTGTCAGAGACTGGGCCAAATGTAAAACTGGTGGGTTGATTTATCTTGAAAATGGAAATGTGTTGTGCACCATATTGTGGTCTGTAAAACACAGTATTTATGTCCATATGCTGCACTGTATTCCCCCTAAAAGTATTGAAATAATTCGCCTGGGGATGAGAGGATACACTCAGTAATACAAATATTACTGTATACCATGAAATTTATATCCTCAGGGTACAATATAATAAAGAAATGCGTAACTCTGAAGGAATGTATTTACACTGTATTTTGGATTCAAATAGCTTTTCACAGCGTATATGTCATATAAGACCAATTACTGTGATATGAGCAGACATTTAGTTATATCTTATAAGTTTACCAGCCACTATTTTTTAATGAGTGGAAAAAGAAGAAATGCAGCAAAGTGTAGTTCACTTGTGACATCAACAAGCATGAAACTAACAGGCTTCTACTCGCACCAGTATTAGAAGAAAATATAACAGTTTTATTGTAGGTGCCAGGAAATATAATTTGACAAGCACCCTGGATTTAATTGCTTACAATTCAATCTGATATCATAGCACTAAACTTTCTAATCCAATTAAGTCTGCATTAAAACCTTTGTCAAGAAGAGATTACCAACAATAACCTATTAGTATAGGATGCAAAAATCTTATATTGTAAGATAATACAAATGCACACTGAATAGACACTTCATTAGAGATATCTGCCCTTCCACGATTGGAGCTTCCATGTATGAAAATTAAGGCCCATTTAAACACAATGATTATCAGTCAAAATACAATAAGGTTGTGGTTGTTAAAAACGTTCCAACTCCAAACCCCACCTTTTATTGCCCATCCCTCCCTCTTTTTTTATTTTCATTTTGATTTCTTTTACTGTATGTACCCTTTCAAATATACATTAAACAATTTAATTTCAACATTCCTGGTGGAGACATCCTTTTGGTTTAACAAAGACCTTCTGACAGTCATCCTGTTGTTTCGAGTTTCTGGTGAAGTCTTGTACCGTCCTGAGTTGTTGATATCTGGTTGATAAAGTGTGCCATCGGCATCTGTATTGGGCCTCCAGGGACTACAGATGTGACAGCCTACTCTTTTGGTTGGGTTGTCTACACCAGGGTGAGTCCCTTTCACTTTATTTTTGGCTATCATTTATTTGCACCACCCTCTCCTGTCAGAAGCGCTGCCCTTTCTAACATATTATTTTCTCATGGCCTTTGAACGTATGTGTTCCGAAACTGGATACCTTCAACATGGCCTTTATTTTCTCTATTAGTTACTTATTTCAAGGTTCACACTCAACATACCTGCTTTAACTAGAAGAAAGACCTGCCTACATATTCAGTTCTCTTAAGAAAAATGCCTGCATTTATATACAATACCTCATAAATCCTTCATATGTAGCAGGATAAAAGAAGCGAGGTTTAAAATCTTGACTAGGTAGTACAGACTCCCCTCCAGACGCCACCAAAGTTTTCATTTAACTTCTTCCCTATGCTGGTGCTGCAGGGCATAAGCTGGGACTACCCTATACACTTTCTGGGAATGTCAGAAACGCTCTGTATTCTGGGATACCGTTTGGCATGTTAGCTCAAGGTTCACAGACCATGCATTTCCCAAATTCTCCATTTGTGCAACATACCCCTCAATACTTTGATTATTTGCCATCTGATCAATGCGGCCCGCTCTTGTATTCCAGCTCTTTGGTTTCAAAGAATCCAAGCAATGAAATGAATGGAAGACCTGCAGGCCTCTCTGTGGGGATGTCATGGTACATTTTTATGCTCCTGGTACTACTGGTTGTGCTTTGCAAACTCACAGGTCTCTCCGACAGGTCATGTTTTTAGTATTTCCATAGTATTGCAGAGGTGATGTAACTATTGTCGGTGCCTCAGACATTGCCACAGGTATTCTCTCTATAGGATATCCTGAAAACCTGACTTGTTGGGGTGTCCTGAGGACTGCAGTTTGGGATACACTGATCTACACCCTAGGTTTGCAACCTGTGGAATGTATACACCAGGGGGTATTAGCCACATCTCCATTGGGTATCCTCATTTTATCATTGTCCTTATGCTGTGCTATAAATGTACAGTACAGTGTATGATTGAATCTTTGAGGGTATGTTGATGTCACTTATATGAGTAAGGGGGGGCTTCACATAAAAACAGTGGGAAATACTGCACAGGATATGCGTCAGTAGAAACAGGGTACGAGAGAATTCCAAATAAGTGCCCCACATACAGGTGCATTTGGTGCATATTTGCGGGAGCAAAATCTGTACATCAGATGCACAGCAAATAGAACCCATTGATTTAAATGGGTTGCTTCACACGCTTGAAAAGCATGTGGAAAAAAACACAACATACTTTATTTTGGTGCGCAATTGCCCCCCGTCTGCACAAAAACGCATACTAAAATGCATGATTTCTCATGGAAAGTTGAAAACACCTGGGACTAAGTAGGCTGGCCCGCTTACCTATTCGGTGGACATGCCTACTAAGTCAGCTGGCCCGTCTACTCAAACATGGTGCTGCCGGGACCGTGCCGATGTGGTTTGTCCTGTCAGCGCTAAAAAGTATAGTAAAAATTGCTGCTACGGGCGCAATAGCACATGGCCACATGCCCTCCATCACGCATACATGTCACTATATTGTGTGCATATATGCACCTACGCGTATGTGCGGCCACCCTAAGAGAAGTGCTGACACAGGCACAACACGTTTCAAAAGTGCGATTTAAAGAAATCACGCCAAGGACAAGATATGAACAAATGTCCATGACTCAAACCTGGAGGGCACAACATTAGATGAGCACTGGATATGTACGTATCACCCATTGTATAATTCTAAGCATCCAATACAGAATGCCCCATGCTTGTTAGAGGAGTTTTACAGTTTTATGTAAATTAAGTTTATCTCTGCCATCATAGAAGAAGAGTTCAACAACTTTCTAACATACTTGTCCAGATATTAGCTTGCTGTCAGTGAATGAGAAGATGCTTGCCTCTTTCACCAACTGACAACCTGTGGACATCTAGACCTGCTCTTAGCTGATAGATACAACAGTACTCTGTGATGGCTCGTTCACATCTGCTTTATGACTCCATTAGGACTTTCCATCTCTTTGTTCCAACAGAATTAAAATGAAATTAAACGCTTCAGCTTTTTTCTCCATTGATTTCAAAGGGTTTAAAAAAAAACCAAAAGCTTTCAGTTTGCTTTCATTGTGTTGGGTTTTAGTTTTTCCTAACAAGCAAGCAGCGCTGCACACTGCGCTCTTTCATCCATTAAAAAAACCAGAAACCTAACGGAATGGAAGCTTTTAATTCCATTTTATTTCCCATTTCTCTGCTCCAAAAATGGAACAGAAAGATAGAAAGTCCTAATGGAGCCATAAAGCAGATGTGTATGAACCTTTAGATAAGCAGCTTGCACTCCAGGCTGCTGTTGCTTATTCGTTTAGTCGCTTCCGACTCTTCATGACCTCATGGACCAGCACACGCCAGAGCTTCCTCTCGGCTGTCGCCATCCCCAGCTCCACCAAGGTCCAGTCCGTCACCTGAAGGATATCATCCATCCATCTTGCCCTTGGTCGGCCCCTCTTCTTTTTGCCTTCCACTTTCCTCAACATCAGCATCTTCTCCAAGGTATCCTGTCTTCTCATTGTGTGGCCAAAGTACTTCAGTTTTGCCTTAACTATTCTTCCCTCCAGTGAGCAGTCTGACTTTATTTCCTGGAGTATGGACTGGTTTGATCTTCTTGCGGTTCAAGGCACTCTCAGAATTTTCCTCCAACACCACAGTTCAGAAGCATCTATTTTCCTTCGCTCAGGCTTCCTTATGGTCCAGCTCTCACATCCATAGGTTACTATGGGGAATACCATTGCTTTAACTATGTAGATCTTCAATGTCAGTGTGATGTCTCTGCTCTTAACTATTTTATTGAGCTTGGTCATTGCTCTCCTCCCAAGAAGAAAACGTCTTCTGATTTCCTGGCTGCAGTCTGCGTCTGCAGTAATCTTTGCACCTAGAAATATGAGGTCTGTCACTGCCTCCACGTTTTCTTCCTCAACTTGCCAGTTGTCAATCAATTTGGTTGCCATAATCTTTGTTTTTTTATGTTAAACTGCAACCCAGCTTTTGCACTTTCTTCTTTCACCTTGGTAATAAGGCTCTTCAGCTCCTCCTTGCTTTCAGCCATCAAAGATGTATCATCTGCATATCTAAGATTGTTAATGATTCTTCCAGTGATTTTAACTCCAGACTTGGATTCACCAAGCCCTGCTCATCACATGATGTGTTCTGCATACAAGTTGAATAGGTAGGGTGAGAGTATACACCCTTGCCATACTCCTTTCCCAATCTTAAACCAATCTGTTGTTGCATGGTTTGTTCTTACTGTTGCTACTTGGTCGTTATACAGATTCCTCAGGAGGCGTACAAGGAGACTTGGTATCCCCATACCACCAAGAACTTGCCATAATTTATTATAATCCACATAGTCAAAGGCTTTATAATAATCAATAAAACAGAAATAGATGATTTTCTGAAATTCTCTACCTGCCTCCATCATCCATCGGATAGTGGCAATTTGGTCTCTAATTCCTCTGCTTTTTCTGAACCCAGCTTGTACATCTGGCAACTCTCGCTTCATGAATTGCTGGAGTCTACCTTGCCGGATCTTGAGCATTACTTTACTGGCATGTGAGATAAGGGCCACTGTGCGATAGTTAGAGCATTCTTTAGTGTTTCCCTTTTTTGATATGGTGATATAAGTAGATTTTTTCCAATGTGATGGCCATTCTTGTGTTTTCCATATTTGCTGGCATATGGCATGCATTACCTTGACAGCATCATCTTTCAAGATTTTAAAAATTTCAACTGGGATACCGTCGTCTCCTGCTGCCTTGTTATTAGCAATGCTTCTTAAGGCCCATTCAACCTCACTCCTCGGGATGTCTGGTTCTATTTCACTCACCACACCATCATAGCTTTCCTAGATATTATTATCCTTCCTATACAGATCTTCCGTATATTCTCGCCACCTTCTCTTAATCTCTTCTGCTTCTATTAGATCCTTGCCATCTTTGTTTTCGATCATGCCCATTTTTGCCTGCAATTTACCTCCTATGTTACCTCCCAGGCTACTATGCAGTGAGGCGAAAGAGCCATGAAGCGGCTTCTCCTGCAGCCCACTAGCGGCCCCCCCATGTAACTTACTGATGGCGAATGCAGTAGGGAGGGCACCATGGTGGGGGGAGCCACTGTCAGACCCAGCAGGATCACGGGGCCACAGCACGATGGTGAGCGGCGACGCCAGCAAATTCTCCCACTAGTCGCCTTATCCTCCAGCCCACTTGCGGACCCCAATACGTAAGTTACTCCTGACGGCCACAGCAGGGAGGGCCCCGCAGTAGTGGGAAGGCACTGTGACAGCCGACCAAACACACAGTGCAGCAGCAGACCAGACATCGGAGTGCACCGAGGGACCGCTGCAGGATCGTCAGCGGTGGCAACGACACATGTCCACTATGTGTGTGTGGGGGAGCAGCCTTAAGGGAGCACACAGAACCAAGGATGCTCGCAGCAGGTACCCGGCCGGCGGAACGGAAGACACAGCCGGCATCCATCAATCAGTCCTCATCCTCCCTGCGGCCGGGAGCCATCACAGACCAGCAGCGGTGACAGCGACAGGTGCCCCCTCTACATTAGTGTTTGCCGGGCCTGGTGGCTTATGGTGAGGGTTACTTTTCTGGTTGCAGCTGATAATGTAAGCCTAAATGAAAATGCAACCCTCACCCTAAGCCACCACAGCCGGCAAAAAGCAATGCACACTGTGCTGCTAGGACCTTCATCTCTTCACCCTATCAGCAGCTAGGGGTGTGAGAGGGGCGTTCCTCCTGTCAAACCCCTAGCTTCCGGTGGCGTCAAGATACACTAATACCTACCCACCTTAGCATTCCAATCTCCTGTAATGAAAATAATGTCTCTTTTTGGTGTATTATCCAGTAGTTGCTGCAGATCCTCATAGAACTGATCTACTTCTGCTTCTTCAGCAGCTGTGGTCAGGGCGTATGTTTTGATCATTGTGATGTTAAATGGCTTACCCTGAACTGTTACATTGTAGCAAATAACCAGACAGCATTACAAATCCTTGCTTACAGTGATTCCAACATTATCATACAGCCACCACTAGAGGGAGCATGGCTGCTTCATATGTATAATAGTATGCAGTAAACTCCTAATCTCCCTCTAGTGGCAGGTGCAAGTATTCAGCACACCATCTCAAATCCATATTTTGCAGGGCATTTGGAGCGCTATCTCAGGGGAACAAAGTTGTGGCCCCTATAAAAAATATTTTAAGACATTAAGAAAAATTTTTAACATATTTGGATTAAAAACACAAAATGACATTTAAGACTACATCCAATTACAATGGGAAACATCACATCGGCACGGCAAGTGATGTGTTTGACTGTCCCATTGAAAACAATGGGTGATGTGTTCCATGGCACATGAAGAAAAAATGCAGACAGTGATTTTTTTACTTTGCAGCATCACTGTGAGGGAAAACATCGCTCAAAAGAATAGAGTTCATATTCGCACGAGTTTTGTGCGTCTTGCAATGCACGGGATTCGCGTTCGTATGAATATAGCCTTGGGGTAGAAATTTAGTTTAAGTGGAAGAGCATGTACAAATATCCTACATGAATAATTAAATGTATTAAGTCGTGGCGAAGAAGATGTCACATGGCCGTATCTCATCTAACATATGCGTACACCGCATGCATTATTTTATGGCTTTGTCATCTTGCTATCAGCATGCCGTCAGCCACACTGACAGCTTTTACATATCTAGTTCAGGGGTGTTAGACCAAATTTTACAATCAAAACAACCATAAGTACGCTGGGAGAAAGCGTGAAACAGTTGCATTTTAACGTCTGTCTCTTTCTGGCATTTTCGCGCTGCGTCTTATGCCAGCACTGTTCCCAGTTCTTCAGTTTCCTGGCTGGGATTGGATAGCGCATGTTACCATAAAGGACATTATATTTTACATTTGAAAGCATGTTTTGGAGCTCTAGCATTAAATTATGCAGTATTCTTTGGCATTCATTTGTGACATTTGCATTTTACATTTCTAAGCTTGCATAATATAAAGAAGCATTCTCCCTAAATACTCTGTATTCAGGCTGTGACTTCCACTGCACTTGAGTTGGAATCATTCTCTGAGACGCACAATAAAGAGTTTCCATACAGAATATGAGCAATACAGTGCTATAAACCAGCTGTCTACAGGGCATGTAATGTCAGAATGGATTTAACTGGTAGGTTGGCCTTGATGTTCTGCTGAAGTGCATCCAATAAACCATTATTACGAAGCATTAGCAAGGGCAAGTCACAAAATAACAAGTTAGTCCTCATGATTCCTTTATGTCACCAAATTCAGCACTTGGTTGAAATAAAGTCAGGACTAGTTTGCAGTGTGGCAAAGAGTGAGGTTCCATGTTCTGGGTGTGGGCTATACATTAAGTTACATTTAAAAGGGTCATAAATAAAATGAAGTCGTCATCAGTATAAAGTGTAATGAATTTTCCACTGATGGTCAGTGCCATAAGTGAAAGCTCATTTCTCTGTAAGCAACATGAATTTACTGATAACTGTCACCTCGAAAGCAAATAATTGCTGCATATGCGATCATTTTTTTATCCAAACAACAGGGCAATCAAACTGCAAGATCATTACTAGAGATGAGCGAGCACCAAAATGCTCGGGTGCTCGTTACTCGAGTCGAACTTTCAGTGATATTCGAGAGTTCGTTTCGAGTAACAAACCCCATTGAAGTCAATGGGCAACTCGAGCATTTTTGTATATGACTGGTGCTCCGCTAAGGTTTTCATTTGTGAAAATCTTAGCAAATCACCAAAGTCATGTAAAAAATACAGAAATGGATAGGGCAGGCGAGGAGCAACATGCAGGGCTGCATTTCAGGCTCCGAGGTCTCACTATTAAGCCACAATAGTGGTAAGAGTGAGACCCCCCCCCCCCCCGCACTGTCAGCATAAAGATCGTTCTCCTCTGCCATAGCTGTAACAGCTGTGGCAGAGAAGAACGATGTTAGCCCATTGAATTCAATGGAGCCGGCAATACATGAATGGGTGAGTGAGTGCTGCCTCTGATTGACTCAGCGCAGGGACCAATCAGGGGCAGCTCTCAGCTGAATGACAGCTGAGAGCTGCCCCTGATTGGTCCCTGCGCTGAGCCAATCAGAGGCAGCACTCACCCATTCATGAATTCATGAATGGGTGTGAGTGAGAGCTGCCTCTGATTGGTGAGGCTGTGACCAATCAGAGGCAGCTCATTCAGCGGGCGGGGATTTTAAATCCCCGGCTGCTGAATACTACTCAGAGCAGTTCAGGAGAACTGCCGGCCAGACGTGGCTGAACTCCGGCGGCAGCGGAAAGGTGAGTATACATTTTTTTTTTATTTTTACACATTTTAGGATGATTTTCAGGTAGGGGGTTATATTTTTAAGCCCTTCCCGAAAATTCATCCAGCGCTTGCCGGCAGCCCATTGCTTTCAATAGAGCCGGCTGTATTGCCGGCTCCATTGAATTCAATGGTCAGTGCTCGTTTAATCGAGACGAGTACTGCGTGGTGCTCGTCTCGAGTAACGAGCATCTCGAGCACCCTAATACTCGAATGAGCATCAAGCTCGGACGAGTATGCTCGCTCATCTCTAATCATTACCTTAAAGGGGTTTCCAGTATTGCAGTTCAGTTTCATTCACTTGAATAGTAATAAGATGCAATACCAGACACTGTTCCTAATCCTTGACAGTCCCTTTAAAAAGTGATCATTTTCTATGAACTCGTTAAGAACTAAACACCCTAATAATTTGGCACTTGGTCCTAGGCTTTAATCCCATGCCATAGTTAAAATATGGCGCTATGGAAAGAACGCTGGAAGCGTCAGTGCCATTTACTGTATGGGACCCGATAATTACGTGATTACCAGCGACCATAAGCGTGTCAGAGCTGCTCTGCCAGCCCAGCTCTGCCAGTGACTATTGTCACTACTGGGGAATATTTTTGGAACTGGGGCTCCTAGGGATGTGGAAAACTATAAAATATAGAAAAAAATGAAATGTGCATATCCCCTAGACATAGAATCATAGAATCCTAGAATGGTAGAGATGGAAGGGACCTCCAGGTCATCGGGTCCAACCCCCTGCTCAGTGCAGGATTTACTAAATCATCCCAGACGGATGTCTGTCCAGCCTTTGCTTGAAGACTTCCATTGAAGGAGAACTCACCACCTCCCGTGGTAACTTTTTCCACTCATTGATCACCCTCACTGTCAGAAAGTTTTTTCTAATATCTAATCTGTGTCTCCTCCCTTACAGTTTCACCCCATTGCTTCTAGTCTTTCCTTGTACAAATGAGAATAGGGCTGATCCCTCTGCACTGTGACAGCCCTTCAGATATTTGTGGACAGCTATTAAGTCTCCTCTAAGCGTTTTTTGCAAGCTAAACATTCCCAGATCCTCCAACCGTTCCTCATAGGACATGATTTGCAGACCGCTCACCATCTTGGTAACTCTTTCTGAACTTGCTCCAGTTTGTTGATGTCTTTTTTAACGTTGGGTGCTCAGAACTGGACACAGTATTCCAGATGAGGTCTGACTAAGGAAGAGTAGAGGGGGATAATTACCTCACGTGATGTAGACTCTATGCTTCTCTTAATACATCCCAGAATTGTGTTTGCCTTTTCGGCTGCTGCATCACATTGTTGACTCATGTTCAGTCTATAATCTATTAGTATGCCCAAGTCTTTTTCACATGTACTGCTGCTTAGCCCAATTCCTCCCATTCTGCATGTGCTTTTTTCATTTTTCTTGCCCAATTGTAGGACTTTGTATTTCTCATGGGGACATAGATGTAAAAGAAAAGTTAAGAAAAAAATAACAGAAATAAATATATAAAAAAGAGAACGACCCACTGCTGATGCCAAATTAAACCGTCGCCCAGTAATCCAACTCTATATAACTCTATACAAATTATATAACAAAATGTTCAAAACACAATGGCGAACCTGTTCCTGTACTTTACTTTAACATAAATATATAAATTTTAGAAGTAAATAACTATAAGGCCCAATGTCCACGAGCAAAATAGAATTTGTAAATCGGCACGGGTCTCCTACACTCGTTATCTGCGCCCATAGGGAATCATTGGACACCCACAGGTAATTAAATACCTGCAGATGTCATTATTTCCTGGCGCGCAGATCGCACGTGCGGTAAAGCACTCGCAGCATGCTCCATTTTGTGCAATTTTCCTACACGGACGGCTCCTGCGGCTTCCATTGAAGCGGCACACCCGCAGCTGTTATTGTGCAGAGCCCCAGATACGCAGGAGAGCAGGAGTTCAAAAGAAAATGTTTGCATGGTGCATGCGCACCACACACTGCCATCCAATGTTTCTCACAGGTAGTATTCATGAGCTAGTGAAAACAAAACCACTGAATTCTATTGAAATCAGTGGTATGGTTTTGTCCCATTAAGCAGCCAGACGCATAATGGGAGAAAAACACGTTCATGTGTTTTTGCCCTTATACATTTTTTTGTCCCTATAGGGGACTTGATCTTGTGAACCTTTAATCGCATGTACAGTATAGTGCAGTACCATAGTATTGCATTATACTGCATTCCGACATTCCAACAATCAGACTGAACAGCACCTAGTGATCACATCATGAGGGGGGGGGGGGGGGGGATTCAGGACCCCAGAACACCAGCAGTGGCATTTAAAGAGTTAACACTCATTTGTCAAACCCAGCTAGAAGCTACCGCCTATGAAGCAGGATTCCCCCCCCCCCATCTCCTCCCATATGGCAAGTACTAGTAGGGTGGCACTTCTTTCTGAATGATCCTTGACAGTCTCCGCTGCACAGCTTTGATTGATAGCCATAATTTTCAACTGATTGGATATAAGAGTTGTTAGCAGGGGATAAACTTTATTTCCTTATAAGCTAGTGTTACTGCCAGCATATACACAGGTATGCATCAGAATTGCTTCCCTGCCCCTACATAGATCTGTCAGCAGTTTTGCAGTGTCAAAATGGCCTGAAGACTTCCTTCAACCCTTTGCAATCCAATTTTGGATTCAGACTTTCCTAGGGGGCTTTCTCTTTCTGCCATTATACAATGGCGCCATCTGCTGGCTTGAGACAGTACTGTAGTATGTGGCATGCCGGAGAGGCCCCGGACAACAGAGCGGCCGGCAATATACAGTAAGAATACCCTGCCGGATGTCTTCCGACATCGCAGCTGCACAGGCTTCAATCAGAGTGTAGGAAGACGTGATATGTGTAATATGTGATTGTTGTTGATGATTCCCACAGCCCTTAAAAGGTCAATAAGTTTCACCAGAGATGTCAACCAGACACTTATTTCCCCCTCTGATAAAAATAACATACAGATGTTCAAAGTAGCTATTTTATGTACATGGCTAGCTATGTGAATGGTAAGGTAAAGTTCCCTGGTGCAATCACCAAGTCATTACTGACTCCTTGGGTAATATCACATTGTGACATTTTCTTTGCAGACTTTTTTTCGCGGGGTGGTTTGTAGAGATGAGCGAACGTACTCGTCCGAGCTTGATATTCGTGCGAATATTAGGGTGTTCGGGATGCTCGTTACTCGTAACGAGTACCACGCGGTGTTCCGGTTACTTTCAGTTTCCTCTCTGAGACATTAGCGCTCTTTTCTGGCCAATTGAAAGACAGGGAAGGCATTACAACTTCCCCCTGTGACGTTCAAGCCCTATACCACCCCCCTGCTGTGAGTGGCTGGGGAGATCTGATGTCACCCGAGTATAAAAATCGGCCCCTCCCGCGGCTCGGCTCAGATGCCTTGTGAGTTAGCTGAGGGAAAGTGGTATCGTGCTGCAGCTGCTGTAGGGAGAGCGTTAGGAGTTAGTGTAGGCTTCAAGAACCCCAACGGTCCTTCTCAGGGCCACATCTAATAGTGTGCAGTACTGTGTTAGCACTGTATTTTTTATTTTTTTTTCAAAATTGGATCTGCAGAGCATTGCGCCCTGCAATAGGGACAGAAGTGGTGGTTAGGCAGGGAGAGTGTTAGCAGTGAGTGTAGGCTTCAAGAACCCCAACGGTCCTTTCTAGGGCCACATCTATCCGTGTGCAGTACTGTCCAGGCTGCTGTTAGCAGTGTTGCATTTTTTTTTTTTCTCAAAACCGGCTGTGCAGACCATTGCACCCGGCATTAATACTACAGGGATAGAATTGTGTAGGCAGGGCCAGAAGACATACATTATTCATTGAATAGACGCAGTGTGGCTTTTCCTTTGAAAAACAAGGGAAAAAATTCTATTTCGCCTGCCTCTGACAGTCCTCAGGGCTCTGGGTACGTGTGTGCTGCGTGCAGAACGTTAAAAAAAATCAGACGTAGCCAGCTACGTTTTACTGCAGGCTTGCGCCAATTTTTTTCCTGCATGGGAAATCCCTGATCTGCTGTAGCGAATAACTTTGCATCACTGCAGTTTTCTGACACATTTGCAGGGCCACAACACAGTTATTAAACTTAGTAGTATTCATTGAATACACGCAGTGTGGCTTGTGCTTTGAAAAACAAGGGATAAAATTCTATTTTGGCTGCAGGCTTGCGCCAATTTTTTTCCTGCATGGAAAATCTCTGATCTGCTGTAGCGAATAACTTTGCATCACTGCAGTTCTCTGACACATTTGCAGGGCCACAACACAGTTATTAAACTTAGTAGTATTCATTGAATACACGCAGTGTGGCTTGTCCTTTGAAAAACAAGGGAAAAAATTCTATTTTGGCTGCAGGCTTGCGCCAATTTCTTTCCTGGCTTGGAAATCACTGGTAATACAGCATGCTGAGGGGTAGGGGTAGGCCTAGAGGACGTGGACGCGGCCGAGGACGCGTAGGCCCAAGTGAGGGTCTGGGCACAGGCCGAGCTCCTGATCCAGGTGTGTCGCAGCCGACTGCTGCACGATTAGGAGAGAGGCACGTTTCTGGCGTCCCCACATTCATCGCCCAATTAATGAGTCCACGCGGGAGACCTTTATTAGAAAATGAGCAGTGTGAGCAGGTCCTGTCGTGGATGGCAGAAAGTGCTTCGAGCAACCTATCATCCACCCACAGTTCTGCGCCGTCCAGTGCTGCAAATCCGAATCCTCTGTCTGCTGCTCCTCCTTCCTCCCAGCCTCCTCACTCCACTACAATGACACATGCTCAGGAGCGGGAAGACTCCCAGGAACTGTTCTCTGGCCCCTGCTCAGATTGGGCAGCAGTGGTTCCTCTCCCACCAGAGGAGTTTATCGTCACTGATGCACAACCATTGGAAAGTTCCCGGGGTCCGGGGGATGAGGCTGGGGACTTCCGGCAACTGTCTCAAGACCTTTCAGTGGGTGAGGAGAACGATGACGATGAGACACAGTTGTCTTGCAGTGAGGTAGTAGTAAGGGCAGTAAGTCCGAGGGAGGAGCGCACAGAGGATTCGGAGGAAGAGCAGCAGGACGATGAGCTGAGTGACCCCACCTGGTGTGCAACGCCTACTCAGGACAGGTCTTCAGAGGGGCAGGCAAGGGCAGCAGCAGGGCAGGTTGCAAGAGGCAGTGCGGTGGCCAGGGGTGGAGGCAGGGCCAGACCGAATAATCCACCAACTGTTTCCCAAAGCGCACCCTCGCGCCATGCCACCCTGCAGAGGCCGAGGTGCTCTAAGGTCTGGCAGTTTTTCACAGAGACGCCTGACGACCGACGAACAGTGGTGTGCAACCTTTGTCGCGCCAAGATCAGCCGGGGAGCCACCACCAACAGCCTCACCACCACCAGCATGCGCAGACATATGATGGCCAAGCACCCCACAAGGTGGGACGAAGGCCGTTCACCGCCTCCGGTTTGCACCGCTGCCTCTCCCCCTGTGCCCCAACCTGCCACTGAGATCCAACCCCCCTCTGAGGACACAGGCACTACCGTCTCCTGGCCTGCACCCACACCCTCACCTCCGCTGTCCTCGGCCCCATCCACCAATGTCTCGCACCGCACAGTCCAGCCGTCGCTAGCGCAAGTGTTGGAGCGCAAGCGCAAGTACGCCGCCACGCACCCGCACGCTCAATCGTTAACCGTCCACATAGCCAAATTTATCAGCCTTGAGATGCTGCCATATAGGGTTGTGGAAACGGAGGCTTTCAAAGCTATGATGGCGGCGGCGGCCCCGCGCTACTCAGTTCCCAGTCGCCACTACTTTTCCCGATGTGCCGTCCCAGCCCTGCACAACCACGTCTCCCGCAACATTGTATGCGCCCTCACCAATGCGGTTAGTGGCAAGGTCCACTTAACTACGGACACGTGGACAAGCACAGGCGGGCAGGGCCACTACATCTCCCTGACGGCACATTGGGTGAATTTAGTGGAGGCTGGGACAGAGTCAGAGCCTGGGACCGCTCACGTCCTACCCACCCCCAGAATTGCGGGCCCCAGCTCGGTGGTGGTATGTTCGGCGGTGTATGCTTCCTCCACTAAAGCACCCTCCTCCTCCTCCTCAACCTCTGTCTCGCAATCTAGATGTGTCAGCAGCAGCAGGACGTCGCCAGCAGTCGGTGTCGCGTGGCAGCACAGCGGTGGGCAAGCGTCAGCAGGCCGTGCTGAAACTACTCAGTTTAGGAGATAGGAGGCACACGGCCCATGAACTGCTGCAGGGTCTGACAGAGCAGACCGACCGTTGGCTTGCGCCGCTGAGCCTCCAACCGGGCATGGTCGTGTGTGACAACGGCCGTAACCTGGTGGCGGCTCTGCAGCTCGGCAGCCTCACGCACGTGCCATGCCTGGCCCACGTCTTTAATTTGGTGGTTCAGCGCTTTCTGAAAAGCTACCCACACTTGTCAGACCTGCTCGTAAAGGTGCGCCGGCTCTGCGCACATTTCCGCAAGTCCCACACAGACACTGCCACCCTGCGCACCGTGCAACATCGGTTTAATCTGCCAGTGCACCGACTGCTGTGCGACGTGCCCACACGGTGGAACTCTACGCTCCACATGTTGGCTAGGCTCTATGAGCAGCGTAGAGCTATAGTGGAATACCAACTCCAACATGGGCGGCGCAGTGGGAGTCAGCCTCCTCAATTCTTTTCAGAAGAGTGGGCCTGGTTGGCAGACATCTGCCAGGTCCTTCGAAACTTTGAGCAGTCTACCCAGGTGGTGAGCGGCGATGCTGCAATCATTAGCGTCACCATTCCTCTGCTATGCATCTTGAGAAGTTCCCTGCAAACCATAAAGGCAGCCGCTTTGCGCTCGGAAACAGAGCCGGGGGAAGACAGTATGTCGCTGGATAGTCAGAGCACCCTCCTGTCTATATCTCAGCGCGTTCAGGAGGAGGAGGAGGAGCATGAGGAGGATGAGGAGGAGGGGGAAGAGACAGCTTGGCCCACTGCTGACGGTACCCATGCTGCTTGCCTGTCATCATTTCAGCGTGTATGGCCTGAGGAGGAGGAGGAGGATCCTGAAAGTGATCTTCCTAGTGCGGACAGCCATGTGTTGCGTACAGGTACCCTGGCACACATGGCTGACTTCATGTTAGGATGCCTTTCTCGTGACCCTCGCGTTACACGCATTCTGGCCACTACGGATTACTGGGTGTACACACTGCTCGACCCACGCTATAAGGAGAACCTTCCCACTCTCATTCCCGAAGAGGAAAGGGGTTCGAGAGTGTTGCTATACCACAGGACCCTGGCGGACAAGCTGATGGTAAAATTCCCATCCGACAGCGCTAGTGGCAGAAGGCGCAGTTCCGAGGGCCAGGTAGCAGGGGAGGTGCGGAGATCGAGCAGCATGTACAGCCCAGGCAGTGCAACAGTCTTTAAGGGCCTGGACAGCTTTATGGCTCCCCAGCAAGACTGTGTCACCGCTCCCCAGTCAAGGCTGAGTCGGCGGGAGCACTGTAAAAGGATGGTGAGGGAGTACGTAGCCGATCGCACGACCGTCCTCCGTGACGCCTCTGCCACCTACAACTACTGGGTGTAGAAGCTGGACACGTGGCCTGAACTAGCGCTGTATGCCCTGGAGGTGCTTGCTTGTCCTGCGGCTAGCGTCTTGTCGGAGAGGGTGTTTAGTGCGGCTGGGGGAATCATCACAGATAAGCGTACCCGCCTGTCAACCGACAGTGCCGACAGGCTAACACTCATCAAGATGAACAAAGCCTGGATTTCCCCAGACTTCTCTTCTCCACCAGCGGACAGCAGCGATACCTAAGCAATACGTAGGCTGCACCCGCGGATGGAAGCATCGTTCTCTCTCACCATCCAAAACGGGGACATTTCTGCTTCATCAATCTGTGTATAATATTCCTCCTCCTCCTCCTGCTCCTCCTCCTGAAACCTCACGTAATCACGCTGAACGGGCAATTTTTCTTAGGGCCACAAGGCTCACTCATATAATTTTTCAAAAATTTTTTTATACGTTTCAATGCTCTTAAAAGCGTTGGAACTTTAACTTGAACCAATTTTTCGTTAAACTGGGCTGCCTCCAGGCCTAGTTACCACTTAAGCCACATTAACCAAAGCGATTAATGGGTTTCACCTGCCATCTTGGTTGGGCATGGCCAATTTTTACTGAGGTACATTAGTACTGTTGGTACACCAATTTTTTTGGGCCCTCACCTACAGTGTAATCATAGCAATTTCTATGTTCTTCGCCTGCACTCATGGTACAGAAAGGTGTGTGGGGTTGGCCTACATTTTAGCTACATAAATGTAACTTGGGCCTTGGCTATACTG
The DNA here is from genome assembly GCF_035609145.1 of Eleutherodactylus coqui. Lineage (NCBI taxonomy): Eukaryota > Metazoa > Chordata > Amphibia > Anura > Eleutherodactylidae > Eleutherodactylus > Eleutherodactylus coqui. The sequence goes on along the minus strand of NC_089837.1, from coordinate 369,406,597 downwards.
CAGCTACTGAAATGGAACTAAGACTGCGCTCCCACTATACTGCTGCTTCGGAATTGTTCCTGGGGCCTGTGTAGGCTGCTACTATTACTTAAATGGAACTTAGACTATGCTCCTCCTATACTGCTGCTTCGGAATTGTTACTGGGGCCTGTCTTGAGTCCTACTATTACTGAAATGGAACTAATACTGTGCTCCCCCTATAATGCTGCTAGTGATATGTTAGTGGGGCCTGTCATAATGCTACGGCTGAAATGTTACGAATTCTGGGCTCTGCCTATACCGCTGCTAATGGTATGTCTCTGGGGCGTGAAAACAGATGCTTCCCAAAGACATGATGGCGGCGAGGCCATTTCCCACCAACGCGGTTACTGTTAAGGTGCATATAACCACGGACACGTGGAGAGGACATGTAGTGCCTCAAAAACATCCCCCTCCTCCTCCAACAATGAAAACATTCTTGGCAAATGCCTTTGCATTGGTTCGTCTAGTGGCAGTCCAAGAATTTCACCTTTACCGACACAACAAGAGAGCCCCCCCACCATCCCCCCGCCACGGCCCACTTAATCCTGGCCGCATTCCGAAAACCAACAAAATACAACCGTGCTACTAGGTCCGCAGTCACCACCACATTACCACCAACGCGGTTACTGTTAAGGTGCATATAACCACGGACACGTGGAGAGGACACGTAGTGCCTCAAAAACATCCCCCTCCTCCTCCAACAATGAAAACATTCTTGGCAAATGCCTTTGCATTGGTTCGTCTGGTGGCAGTCCAAGAATTTCACCTTTACCGACACAACAAGAGAGCCCCCCCACCATCCCCCCGCCACGGCCCACTTAATCCTGGCCGCATTCCGAAAACCAACAAAATACAACCGTGCTACTAGGTCCGCAGTCACCACCACATTACCACCAATGCGGTTACTGTTAAGGTACATATTACCAGTCTGACTGGGGCATACAGACACCTTGACAGAATGAATAGTGTGTGGCACATAGGTTCCCCATTGCTATGCCCACGTGTGCAGCTCCTGATGGAGGTGGCACAGGATTGGATTTCTCATTGCTTCTGTACAGCATTGTGGGCTATCGCCCCACCACTTTTAAAGAGGGTCGCTGCCTAGCCATGCCAACCCTCTGCAGTGTGTGCCTGCGGTTCCTCCTCATGGCAGACGCACTTATAAATAGACATGAGGGTGGTGTGGCATGAGGGCAGCTGAAGGCTGCGCAGGGACAGTTTGGTGTGCGCTGTGGACACTGTGTCGTGCAGGGGGGAGGGGGGTTGGGCAGCATGTAACCCAGGAGAAGTGGCAGCGGAGTGTCATGCAGGCAGTGATTGTTCTTTGTTGTAGCTAGTGTGGTGCTTAGCTAAGGTATGCCATGCTAATGAGGGCTTTTCAGAAGTAAAAGTTGTTGGGAGGGGGGGGGGGGCCCACTCTTGCCGGTATTGTGGCTTAATAGTGGGACCTGTGAACTTGAGATGCAGCCCAACATGTAGCCCCTCGCCTGCCCTATCCGTTTCTGTGTCGTTCCCATCACTTTCTTGAATTGCCTAGATTTTCACACATAAAAAACTTAGCGAGCATCGGCGAAATACAAAAATGCTCGGGTCGCCCATTGACTTCAATGGGGTTCGTTACTCGAAACGAACCCTCGAGCATCGCGATAATTTCGTCCCGAGTTACGAGCACCCGAGCATTTTGGTGCTCGCTCATCTCTAGTGGTTTGCTATTGCCTTCCCCTGCCATCTTTTTCCCCCCTGCAAGCTGGGTACTTGATGGATGGTCAACCTTGAGCCGGCTACCTGAACCAAGCAGAGATTGAACCTGCAACCTTCAGGTCATCAGCAAGAGCTTAGGACAGCATTTCTGCTGCCTTAACACTCTGCGCCACATGAGCTATGTGAATAGTGCTTAGTAAATTGACTCTTGTACAGATGGCCTCAGCTCCCCATTCCTGAGTATGGCAGGAATAAATAATAATAATAAACTTTATTTGTATAGTGCCAACATATTCTGCAGCGCTTACATAGACAGGGGAATACAGAAAGACAAAATACAAAAATTACAGAACCACGGTTACATATAGTAATCAGTTGATTGGTACAATAGGGGTGGGGGTCCTGCTCCAACGAGTCTATATACTACGAATAGTGGGGTGATACAGAAGGTAAAGGTGCTGGAGATATGCACGGTATCGCGAGGTGGAGAGTGTGGGATTCTATACACCTAGACAATGGTCAGATATTTAGCCATGTGACGGCAGAAACGGTATGACTGCAGGAGCGGTTTATGATGGCTAGCAGGGAGTGCAGTCACTAGGACAGAGAGCATGTTATCAGGCGGAGTACAGAGGGGTTTGTTTAGGGAATGCGGTATGCCTCCCTGAAGAGGTGCGTTTTTAGAGCACGCCTGAAGTTCTGCGAGTCCTGGATTGCTCGGGTAGCCTTTGGTAGTGCATTCCAGAGGACCGGTGCTGCTCTGGAGAAGTCTTGGAGGCGGGAATGAGAAGTTCGAATTAAAGGGGCGCTCAGTCTGGTTTCATTAGCAGAGCGGACAGCCCGGGCTGGGTGATGGATTGAGATGAGGGAAGCAATATAGGGGGGCGCTGCACTGTGGAGGGCTTTGTGGATGAAGGTAACGAGTTTAAATTGAATTCTGAATCTAACGAGCAGCAAGTGCAGTGATCTGCACAGGGCAGAGGCGTCCGAGTAGCGGCTGGACAGGAAGATGAGCCTGGCTGCCGCATTCAGGATGGATTGGAGAGGGTAGAGTCTGGTGCAGGGGAGGCCGATCAGCAACAAGTTGCAATAATCGAGCCGGGAGTGGATGAGGGCAACAATAAGCGTTTTTAGCGTGTCCACGGTGAGAAAAGGGTGGATTCTTGCGATGTTCTTGAGGTGCAGCTGACATGTTTGGGCCAGAGATTGGATGTAGGGGGTAAAAGAGAGATCAGAGTCAAATATGACCCCAAGGCAGCGGGCGTGTTGTCTAGGAGTTATGGTGGCGCCACACACTGAGATGGAGATGTCAGGATGAGGTCGGTTAGTGGAGGGTGGAAATACCAGTAAGTCAGTTTTAGAGAGGTTCAGTTTTAGGTAGAGAGAGGACATGGTGTTAGAGACAGCAGACAGACAGTTGGTGATGTTTTGGAGTAAAGGTGCAGAGATGTCACAGGAAGAGGTGTAGAGCTGGGTGTCGCCAGCATACAGATGGTATTGGAGGCCAAATCTCCTGATGGTTTGTCCAATAGGGGCTGTGTAGATAGAGAAAAGAAGGGGGCCGAGGACTGAGCCCTGGGGGACCCCAACAGCAAGGGGAAGAGGAGGGGAGGTAGAGCCAGCAAAGGAGACACTGAAAGAGCGGTCAGATAGGTAGGAGGAGAACCAGGAGAGAGCAGTGTCCTTTAGGCCAATAGAGCGAAGCATACTGAGGAGGAGTTTGTGGTCAACAGTGTCAAACGCTGCGGAAAGGTTGAGGAGGATCAGTAGGGAGTAATCGCCCCTCGATTTGGCTGTCAGTAGGTCATTGGATACCCTAGTAAGGGCAGTTTCTGTCGAGTGTTGAGGTCGGAAACCAGACTGTAGGAGGTCTAGGAGAGAGTGCTCTGATAGATGGCTTACATGGCGGGAGTAAAACAGGCGTTCTAGTAGTTTGGAGATGAAGGGGAGGTTTGAGATGGGTCGGTAGTTGGCAGCATCAGTCGCGTCCAGAGTCGGCTTCTTTAGCAGTGGGGATATGATGGCGTGTTTGAAAGAAGAGGGAAAGATGCCAGAGGTCAGGGAGAGGTTGAATATAGTGGTGAGATGAGGAATAACCATCAGGGAGAGGGAACGGAGGAGGTGGGAGGGGAGAGGGTCAATAAGCGCAGGTGGTGGGGCGAGCAGAGAAAAGCAATTTGGAGACTTCTTCCTCTGTGCAATGGGCGCCCAACCTTCTCTTCCCCAACTCCAGCAATCCTGGCTTTTTTCTAGGTTTTACACCTAACTCAGTGTAGTGAAATGTTTTTTCTCTATTACATGCATGTTGTTTGCCTGTGATATGACACTTTAGTGGCTACCAGCCATAACTACATTATTATGGGACTGCAATGTTGACTTTGGCCACAGGAGGGCACCCATCACTAAGGAACTGATATCTCAGAGCCAGAGAGCCTTTAAAGTGGCTTGCACATGGAGTGGACTTTTGCCAGAAATTTAATGACAGATCTTTGTTTTAGCCTCAGACCCACGGTTCTAATCACTCAGTCTTAAAAGAAAAGCATACATTAGTAGAATAAAGACCCCCAAATAGCATCCTTCATAGCCATTCACAGTCACTCGAATAAGTACAAAGTTACATTTATTTTTGGTTCACCCTCGTATTACACAGAACTTGTAAAGGTAAACTTAAAGGGGTTGTCCCGCGAAACAAAGTTGGGGTATACACTTCTGTATGGCCATATTAATGCACTTTGTAATGTACATTGTGCATTAAATATGAGCCATACAGAAGTTATTCACTTACCTGTTCCGTTGCTAGCGTCCTCGTCTCCATGGTGCCGTCTAATTTTCAGTGTCTAATCGCCCGATTAGACGCGCTTGCGCAGTCCGGTCTTCTCCGTGTTGAATGGGGCTGCTCGTGCTGGAGAGCTGCTCCTTGTAGCTCCGCCCCGTCACGTGTGCCGATTCCAGCCAATCAGGAGGCTGGAATCGGCAATGGACCGCACAGAAGACCTGCGGTCCACCGAGGGTGAAGATCCCGGCGGCCATCTTCACAAGGTAAGTAAGAAGTCACCGGAGCGCGGGGATTCGGGTAAGTACTATCCGTTTTTTTTTTTCAACACATGCATCGGGTTTGTCTCGCGCCGAACGGGGGGGCTATTGAAAAAAAAAAAAACCCTGTTTCGGCGCGGGACAACCCCTTTAAGTAATGTTTTAATAAAAGCCAAGTGAAAATCTTTTTCATTTGCAAAAGTACATGCAAAACAGAAGGTTCAAAGATATTGAACAAAATTGTCGGCATTTGGGGTTTTTTGTCACAACTTTTTTTTTTTTTTTACTTCAACCGTCTCTATAGTTTTTTCTTTTTTGGTTGACATAATTTGCATATTTTTACTGTAGGCTTGTGCAATGAGTTGTAGCTTTTTAGGTGCCAACTTAGCATAAATATAAGTGAGTGTTTTATTTATATCCATTTTATGATGGGTAATGCAGATTAAATGATTAGACCGCTTTATAGAACTCTTTTAGGACATTTATTGAATACAAACAAATCATGTTCACTCTATTTTTTTTGCATCCCATTAACTGGACTTTATGTAAAGACATCAAACTGAATTTACGTTTTACCAGTTGGAAGACAAATTAAAATGATGTCATCATTCTAACAACACATTGGTATGTCAGAGCCAGAGGGATAGTTTTAATTACAATCCCAATTCCAAAAATGTTGGGACGCTGTGTGAAATGTAAATAAATGTAAAGACGAAAAGAATGCAATGATTAGGAAATCTCATGTTATTGACAATATAACATAGAGCGCATGTCAGAAGGTGAACGGGAGACATTTATATTAAAAAATGTACTAATTTAAAGATTGATGGCAGCAACACATCTCACAAAAGTTGGGTCAGGACCATGTCTACCATTGTGCAGCATCCCCTCCTCTCTTTACATCAGTCTGTAAGCATGTGGAGAGTGAGGAGACCATTTGCTGGAGTTTTGGGAGATGAATCTTGTCCCATTCTGTCAGATGTAGGATTCGAGCTTCTCAACAGTTCTGGGTCGTCTTTACTGGATTTTTCATTACATAACACACCAAATGTTTCCTATTGGTGAAAGGTCTGGACTGCAGGCAGCCGGTCAGCACCTGACTCTTCTTCTGTGAAGCCATGCTGTTGTGATGGATGCAGTATGTGGTTTAGCATTGTCTGAGGCCCAATGTCCAATGGACGGATTTTATTTATTGAAGATCAACAGTTCTAGCCGTCCATAGAGAGGCATTGGGCATCCGCACTTCATTTAAGTCCTGCGGATTTGATTTTAAACGATTTGCGGATGCCACGATAATAAATCGCAGCATGCTCCATTTTACCGCAGATCTGGCTCCATTCATGTCCATGGGAGCTTAGAATACGCAATCCATTCGCAAATACATTTAAATGCATTTGCACATCCCCTGCGGTTTTGAAGGTTAGAAGCAATTAGGGGGGTGGGCAATGGCTGGGAGGTGGGGTTGCAGATTTATTCCGCATGGAAAAAAAATCTGCAATCCATGGTCTCCTGCAAGGAGAATTTTTTTTTTAAGATGACCCACAGTGCATCCGCTGCGGAAATGCACATGAAATATCCTCGCGTGCCGTGGACATGAGGCCTTACTAAAAAATGCAAGGCCTTCCCTGAAAGATACATTGTCTGGATGGGGCATATGTCGTTCTAAAGCTTCTATATACTGCTCAGCATTGATAGTGCCTTTAGGATGTGTAAACTGCCCATGCTATAGGCACCAATGCAACCCCATACCATCAGAGATGCAGGGTTTTGAACTGTGCGCAGATAACAAGCTGAATGGTCCCGTTCCTCTTGAGCCTGCAGGACATGGCGGCCGTGGTTTCTAAAGAATTTCATATTCTCTCTCTGAATCTTTTGATGATATTTTCAAAGTCTTCAAAATTTTCTGACCATCTTTGCTTCTGAAAGACTCTGCCTCTCTAACATGCTGTTTTTATACACAGTAATGTGATTTACTGCAAAAATACCTTACAGCTGTTTTTCATTAGTAACACTTCTCCAGTAGAGATGAGCGGGTGCTCAGTACTCGGGTCAAACTTTTCGTAATGCTCGAGAGCTCGTTTTGAGTAATGAACCCCATTGAAGTCAATGGGGGACTCGAGTATTTTTGTATGGGACCGATCTCTGCATAGGGGATGATTTGTGAAACATCTAAAAACATCAGAAAGGCATGAAAACACCACAGAAACAGATAGGGAACGGCAGGGACATCATGCATGGCTGCATCTGAGGCTCCCAGGTCCCACTATTAAGCCAAAATGGGGGCAAGAGCCTGGCGGTCACCCCCCTAACTATTTACTTGGGACAGAACGGTATAACTGAAAGGCTTTGCAGTGGCCTAGGAAATATTAGAGTACTGTTTTGCGGTGAGACCTTGTCATGTCTCATCTACCTGACTCTATTCATTGACATGTATAACCTGTACTGTATCTGCAAGTGTTTGCCTTCTTTAGTTTGTCCCTTCTGGTTCTCTGTACCCCCCTGTGTTGCATAACTCCTCCTTTTCCTCCTGCTAGGGAGTTTCCTGTCTATAGCCTATGTGTTAGGTCTCTACTCTGTGCTTTGGCTAATCATCATTCTTTTTACCTACTGCTGAATGTGCATTCTACAAGATTTCTACCTGAATAAACCCTGTAATCTTCTCACATGCCTCTGCAGTCGAGTTGGATGCTGTCTGACAACATATACCTGCTGTGAGTACTGGTTCATAACTACAAGAGAAGTTACTTCAGCCGATACGCTTACAGCCATGTTATTGAGTCAGAATAGACCTCTTTCTAATGCACTGCAGACATAGAACGGTATAACTGAAATAGTTTGCAGTGGCCCAAGAAATATTAGAGTACTGTTTAGCGGTGAGACCTTTGTCTAATGCACTGCAGACTGAGAACGGTATAACTGAAAGGCTTTGCAGTGGCCCAGGAAATATTAGAGTACTGTTTCATGGTGAGATCTCGGTCTAATGCACTGCAGACATAGAACGGTATAACTGAAAGGCTTTGCAGTGGCCTAGGAAACGTTAGAGAACTGTTTTGCGGTGAGACCTCTGTCTATTGCACTGAAGACATATAACTAGAGGTGAGTGAGCGTACTCGCTAAGGCAAACTACTCGAGCGAGTATTGCCTTATGCGAGTACCTGCCCGCTCGTCTCTAAAGATTCGGGTGCCAGCGGGGAGCGGCGGCGGAAAACGGGGAGGAACGGGGGGGGGGGGGGGAGATCTCTCTTTCACTCTCTTACCCCCCGATCCTCCCTGCTCACTCCTGCAACTCACTCGAGTAGTTTGCCTTAGCGAGTACGCTCACTCATCTCTACATAGAACGGTATAACTGAAATAGTTTGCAGTGACCCAGGAAATATTACAGTACTGTTTCGCAGTGAGACCTCTGTCTAATGCACTGCAGACATAGAACGATATAACTGAAATAGTTTGCAGTGGCCCAGGAAATATTAGAGTGCAGTTTAGCGGTGAGACCTTTGTCTAATGCACTGCAGACATAGAACGGTATAACTGAAAGGCTTTGCAGTGGCCTAGGAAATATAACAGTACTGTTTCGCGGTGAGACCTCTGTCTAATGCACTGCAGACATAGAACGGTATAACTGAAAGGCTTTGCAGTGGCCTAGGAAATATAACAGTACTGTTTCACGATGAGACCTCTTTCTAATGCACTGCAGACATAGAACAGTATAACTGAATTAGTTTGCAGTGGCCCAGGAAGTATTAGAGTACTGTTTAGTGGTGAGACCTCGGTGCAATGCACTGCAGACTGAGAACAGTATAACTGAAAGGCTCTGCACAGGGCTAGATGCATTAAAAAAAAGAAGGGTGCACTACTGCTCCCAGCCAGCCACAACTATAATACACACGGTGAGGAGTAGCCCTAAGAAGGACCGTTGGGGTTCTTGTAGAGGATCCCGACTGTAAAACTTTCCTTATCTCAGCAGCTCTGTCCCTAAACTCTGCCTAATGCACTGCACACACAGAACAGTATAGCTGAAATGGCCTGCACAGCTCTGGATGCTTAAAAAATAAATTGGTGCACTACTGCTCCCAGCCAGCCACAGCAGTAATGCACACTATGAGGAGTAGCCCTAAGAAGGACCGTTTGGGTTCTTGAGGACAGGATCCTACTCTAACACTTTCCCTATATAAGCAGCAGCACTTTCCCTAACCTCTGCCAGCACGCGTGTGAGGCGAGCCACTTTAAGTACTCGGCTGTCACCTGATCGGCCCAGCCACTTACTGCTTGGGGGTGGGATAGGGCTGACACGTCACAGCAGGAAGTGGTATTGCCTTCCCCGCATGTTTATTGGCCAGAAAATGGAGCTAAACATGCAGGGAAGGGAAATTCAATTGACTCGAGCGTGGTGATCATCTCAAGTAACGAGCATCTCGAGTACCCTAATGCTTGAACGAGTATCAAGCTCAGACTACTGTGCTCGCTCATCTCTATTCTCCAGTCTTTTGCTAACCCTTTCCCAACTTTTGTGATATGTGTTACTGCCATCAATTTCTAAATGAGTTACTTATTCTAATATGTGCTCTATTGTGAATAAAATATGGTTGTATGAGATTTTCAAATCATTGCATTCTTTTATTCTTTACATTTTACACAGCGTCCAACTTCTTTGGAATTGGGCTTGTACAGTATTTATTAATTGCATTTACACTACACTAAATATTGAGGAAAGATTTGCAACAGTACTTTTTCTTTTCTTCCAGAGAAGATACATTGGGGGTATTATACTGACCTCTGGTGGCCATGTTGGAAGACATTCTTTATTTTTCATTTACAATACTGCCAATATCATGTAATGGCTATGTGATGATTGGGACTTATTTACTATTCAAAATGCAACAATTTTCCACAGTCATCATGTGTTTTCAGACACTTTTGGACAGTTTTTCTGACTTGTCCCAAAAAACGGTGTGGCCTAAATTGTGCCTAAATTGCACTAAATTGATGCTGTTTGCACCTAAATTTTGGTACAATTTTTTACTTAAAGGGGTTGTCCCGAGAAAGCAAGTGGGGGTAAGCACTTCTGTATGGCCATATTAATGCACTTTGTAATGTACATCATGCATTAAATATGAGCCATACAGAAGTTATTCACTTACCCACTCCGTTGCTGGCGTCCCCGTCTCTATGGTGCCGTCTAATTTCAGCATCTAATCTCCCGATTAGACGCGCTTGCGCAGAAGGGTCTTCTCCCTTCTCTTGGGTCTCGGCACGAGCGGCGTTCTGGCTCCGCCCCCTTCTACGCGTCATCGCGTAGCTCCGCCCCGTCACGTGTGCCGATTCCAGCCAATCAGGAGGCTGGAATCGGCAATGGCCTGCACAGAGCCCACGGTGCACCATGGGAGAAGACCCGCGGTGCATCGTGGGTGAAGATCCCGGCGGCCATCTTGGTAAGGTAAGTAAGAAGTCGCCGCAGAGCGGGGATTTGGGTAAGTACTAAACTTTTTTTTTTTTTTCTTAACCCATCCCTTGTGTTTGTCTCGTGCCGAACGGAGGGCCTATTGAAAAAAAAAAAAGCCGTTTCGGTGCGGGACAACCCCTTTAAATTGACCTAACTTATAGGTGGTCTAAACATAGACTAGACAGTCTTAAAATTAGACAGATTTATCATGAAGCACAGTCACTGTGAAAAATCTGGTGTATTTTAAGAATGTCTAGTCTAAATTGTAGACAATTTCATTAAATAGACCGAGTGTGTCCAAGGCTTGAATAAACATGAAATTATTGGAGTGCTGTGTGCTGGCCTTTATTTTAGGGCTACTAGTATAGGCTTTATTGGGTTCTATATGTATGAAGATATCCTCCTCAGAAGCAATGCTGAAACCCTACATGTGCCTCCATGTAAAGTTGGAGACATGAGGAGAGTTACAATAAGCCGTTATACACCTGTATGGCAGCCCTATTATGACTCTGTAAAAAAAGAATCAGCAACATACAATTGCATATGATCCAAACCTCTGATTGACGACTTAGGAAGAAAACTCATTGAGCATATTAAGGCTGGATTCACACGAACGTATATCGGCTCGGTTTTCACGCCGAGCCGATATACGTCATCCTCATCTGCAGGGGGGGGGGGGGATGGAAGAGCCAGGAGCAGGAACTGAGCTCCCGCCCCCTCTCTGCCTCCTCTCCACCCCCTCTGAAATATTTGCAATGAAAGGAGGCGAGACGGGGGCGGGGCTAAGTTCCGAGAATTAGCCCTGCCCCCGTCCCGCCTCTCCCCATCGCAAACACACCATTCTCCCACTCATTAAAATGGGCAATTAGTGTGATTAGCTCTATTTTTTTGTGCAAATGAAATGTGTGAGTAAAATGTGCTTATGTGAACAAACCTATTAAAATCAATGTGTTCTATTCACTGCGTGTTGCTATGCAAATACAGTCATGTGACACAGGTCTAAAACAAAAGCTTTATTTATGTAACGGTGGCCACAGCTCTGTGCTGCTGGCTAACAATGACACATTAATCCCTTAACGACCGCCCATACGCCTTTTGACGGCGTCCGTAAAAGGGCTTTATTTTCATGTGCCGTCTTTTGATGGCGGCTCCATTAGAAGCCTGGTGCAGGTCTCTCGTGCCAGGGGGCGAGGGCTGTTGGACAACAGCTTGGCACTTGCTCAAACAGCAGGGACCTCAGAAAAAACGATCCTCGCTGTTTAAACCTTTAAATGTCATGGTCAGTGCGACCATGGTGTGCAAAACGCTGACAAAGGAAAAGGCCTCCCTCTGTCACCCATTGGACCCCTGCAATGTGATTGCAGTTTCCAGATGGGTCGTTATGGCACCCGGAGGCTTGAATATAGCTCCTGGATCTGCCAGCTATGGTGGCCTATGAGGCTCAGTCTTTAACTGACCAAAAGAATAATGTTTTCACATTAATTATTATGCACGTGGAATGCTGTAATATTTAAATACAAAATACAAAATCGCAGAATCCCCCCCCCCAACCCACAAAAAAAATATGCATTATACAGTACATTATACCTCAAAATGATGCTAGTAAATACAGCTTGTTGCACAAAAAATGGCTATGTTAATGGAAAAATTAAAAAGTTATGCCTCCTGGAATGCGACAATGAAAAAAACAGAAAAATTAGTTGGTCATTAAGGCACAAACAGGCTTCATCACTAAGGGGTTAAAATACTGCACTTTCTATTGCAATTCTAACAAACAAAAACAAACTGTGGAAATGAGATGGGTTACTAAGTGGGTAGAGCTAGGTGATGAACTTCAGATGGGACCCATCTATTCTCCCACCCAGCTTTGAGGAGGGAGTAAGGCCGGCTGCACACAACTGAGCCGGATTGCGCATGCTGGAGCCCTTAGCGGAATGAGACCCGATGCCCAGCCGGCTTCCACGTGTACCTATCATTACTTTGTCTCTTCCGTACTGCGGATGGACCGCATGACTTGCCATCGGACAAGCGCAGTACAGATTTTCTTTTTAAACCCTGCTTTTCCGCGACCTTTCTGCAATATCAATTGCAGAAGGGCCGCGGGTTAGACGGCTTCCATTGACTTCAATGGAAGCTGTCAGCGCAGAATCCGTGCAATTGGTTTCAGTCTGGTGCAGGAAAAAGCACTTTTCCATAGCATATTATGGAAGGTATTTGCTGCAGATTCCAGAGGCAGACGCCCTTTCCGAATTCCGCAATGCAAATCCGGTCGTGTGCAGCCGGCCTAAGAAGTGGCAGAGGGTTGCTCCAATATATACTGAGTGCAGAACTGCTTTATGAAGACTTTTTCTTATACTAACAGCGATAGGGCTCAGTTACACGAGCGCATTGGCACCCGTACACCGGCGCCGATGCGCCCGTGTGACTGACAGTTAGAAGACGGGCGTACCTGTAGACGGCCGTCTCTCTCCAGTGCTGATGAAAGAACAAGTGACCGGCAATGAAGCCGGTCACATGTTCTTCCTCCCGGCGCTGCAGAGAGACGGCCATCTTCAGGTACGGCCATCTGCTGGCTGCAGTAACACGGGCGTGACTGAGCCCATAGTCTGAAAAGACAGGAGCTCAGAGACTGCTATATCACCACTCCAGAAGCGGTATATATTTGCCTTAACACTTCATTGCAATGTACAATGAGAATAACAATCCCTGGGTTAATTACATGTATTCCTTAGCATGTCAAGCACTAGCATCTGGTAGTGGGTGCAGCGTTCTTATCAGAGAGCAAATGCACTAATCAGTATTGTGGGAGTCAAACTGGCTCTATAAATTCAGTTCTAACATGAGTAATTTCACAGCTCTTATCTTGTGAAGTATACGATATTCTCACATACTATAAACTGAGTAGCTTATTATGTTTTCTAAATAAAAACAAAATAAGATTAAAGGGGTTGTCCCGCGGCAGCAAGTGGGTCTATACACTTCTGTATGGCCATATTAATGCACTTTGTAATGTACATTGTGCATTAATTATGAGCCATACAGAAGTTATAAAAAGTTTTATACTTACCTGCTCCGTTGCTGGCGTCCTCGTTCCCATGGAGCCGACTAATTTTCGCCCTCCGATGGCCAAATTAGCCGCGCTTGCGCAGTCCGGGTCTTCTGCTGTCTTCTATGGGGCCGCTCGTGTAGAATGCCGGCTCCGTGTAGCTCCGCCCCGTCACGTGCCGATTCCAGCCAATCAGGAGGCTGGAATCGGCAATGGACCGCACAGAAGCCCTGCGGTCCACGGAGACAGAGGATCCCGGCGGCCATCTTCAGCAGGTAAGTATGAAGACGCCGGACCGCCGGGATTCAGGTAAGCGCTGTGCGGGTTGTTTTTTTAACCCCTGCATCGGGGTTGTCTCGCGTCGAACGGGGGGGGGGGGGGGGGGGGGTTAAAAAAAAAAAAAAACCCGTTTCGGCGCGGGACAACCCCTTTAACCTCTCAGTGACCGCCAATAGCCTTTTTCTAGGGGTCACTATTGGACTTTTAACCTGCACATACATCTTATTAAGGCAATGGCTTAGCTCAGGGGTCCCCAGCTCCAGTCCTCAGGGACCACCAACAGGTCATGTTTTCAGGATATCCTATGGTAAGAACCCCTGTGGCAATGTCTGAGGCCCGACAATAATTACATCACCTGTGCAATACTGAGGAAATCCTGAAAACATGACCTGTTGGGGTGCCTGAGGACTGGAGTTGGGGAACACTGACTTAGCTGACTACTGACAGCCAGGCTCCTGTTGTAACTGCCAGGTATTAAAGGTACCAATGGGTTCCCATGGCAGCTGGAGGCCTGACAAAGGGTTCCCCTCTGGCAGAGTTTAATAGGCTGTTGTCATAGACATTGTAGAATGCACTACATAAGTAATGCAGTGTACTATGCCAGCGATTAGAAGGTAATGGTTTATGGAACGCCCGACACAATCTTAGGGTGCGTTCACACGAGCGCATAAACAGCGCGTTTTTGCACCCAATCGTATAAACGTGACCATCTGAGACGTTGGTTTCCAATGTATTCATTCGCACGGGCGATTTTACAACGCGTAAAAACGGCAACCCCAAAAAAAGACGGAACATACGCGACCGAAATACCCGCCAACGCATATTCGATGGCTGAAAAGATAGTTTGCAAAGTAGGAACAACAATTATACGCTTTCTAGCTCTGGTCATGATCGCCGAAAAACGTTCTTTCCGGCGATTAAATGCTGCGCACGTGCGAACGTAAATACGCCTACGCTCGTGTGACCGCGCCCTTAAGCAGATCTGCATGGCAAACTTTAATAACATTTAGCATTCATTTGACAGCAATTTTGCATAACCAGAATAGCTCTTTAACTACTATCCTCACGATATAGGTTAGCAGTGGGAGGTCTGCTTTACGGGATCTCTACTAATCAGCTGATCGCACCAAAATTGATAGTAACTTTTAATACTACATGTAGGGTCTGAAAGGCAATCTCATAACTATGTGGTCAATACAGAGATCTCTCCCATGATCTCTTTATACCCAGGACTGTAACAAGGGGGTATCTAAGGTTTCTACACTGACATAGAAGGGGGTTCTTTACTGTAAAAGCAGTGAGACTATGGAACTCTGTCTAATTTCACACAGACGATCGCAATATTGGTCCGTTAAACTGAGCCTGATATCGCACTTGAGAATGTGCAATTTCCCTACGGATGCGAGGGTTTTTTGTGTTAAAAACGCCTCACAGCGCTTCAGGGAAGTAGTGACCCTCCAGTACGGCTGTCAGGATCGGCAAATGTTTCCCCTTGTTTTCAATCTCGCATCGCACTTGCATGCACCTCACACACTGTACAATGTTTTGCGCGGTCCCATTGAAAACAATGGGCGAGGTGTTCCAAGGTAACGCCCAAAGATAGGACATGCCACGTTTTTTTCCCACATGGCAACGCCTATTTTTGCGAGATTTTCTCGGCTGTGTGAAAGTGGCCTAAGCACGTGGTGATGGCAAACTCTCTAAAAGAGTTCAAGAGGGGCCTGGACACCTTTCTTCAGTGTAACAATATTATATGCTATAATCATTATAACTTCAGAAGGGTTGTTGATCCAGGCATTAGGCTGGGCTCACACTAAAGCAAGATTACTGCATATAATGCATGTGATATGCGGTGATTCACAGGCAATCAAATACACAGTTTTGCTAACTTTTGCGTGTAGGTATTGTAATACCCTGTTTCCCTAAAAAATAAGACAGTGTCTTATATAAATTTTTGCTCCAAAAAATTTCACTTTTTTACATGTATAGCTACCTGGACACTATTTAAATTTACTTTTTTATTAATTGTAACTAGGGCTTAATTTTGGAGTAGGGCTAATAGTTCAGGAATCCTGAAAAATCCTGAAAAAGCATTCTGTAAACTCAAAAATCCTTTAAAAAGGGCTTATTTTCGGGTAGGTCTTATTTTTCAGGGAAACAGGGTAAACTAGCATGAAAAAGAACGCAATATGTTCTATTTTGTTGCGGATTACGTGCAAGAGAGACCATTGTAATCAACGCCACCCATACACAATGACTTTGTGGCGTAGGGTTTCAAAGTGACAACACAAGAAATTTAAGCAAAAGAACAGTAAGACAGCGCATGAGAGTCTGTGAGCTATGCTGTCATGCGCAGTACAATATTGCTGCCATACAGCTATGTGAGCCCGGCCTTATTCTGATTGCCAGATTTGGAGTCAGGAGGGAAATTTTTTAATCTAAAATGGGAAAAAAATGGCTTCCACCTCATTAGTAGTCTTTCCTCTGGAAGAACATTGCAGAATAATAGGCTGAACATGTGTGATTTTTCAGTCTTCCATCCTATGTTACTGTTATTATATGGTGGTGTCACAATAGTTCTTAAGCTGTGTTCCATTGTAAAAGGTTACTGCTGCACCAGAAGACATTAAGTAATTTCAACAATTAAACTTAACGCTGTTCTTTCCATTTCTGACCATTTTTATGGTTCTTTTATTTCAACAGTTGGGGTTTTCTGAAACAAATAAAAGGCAGTATGAGAGCATCATGTTATTGAGCTATTGGGTCCAATAATAATAAAATTGTTATATAACTAAGATATTAAACTTTACAGAAAATATCCTTTACGCAGTCAATGCTAACTGCTGCACTTGAAGAATTTCACACTTTGAAAACTACAGCCACAAACCTACTGCACACTGATGAGGGGCAAACACCCCGAAACAGCTGTCTGTGTATGGATTCTGACCTGTATAAAGGGTCAGGATTTGATTTGCAGGAATGTTGCCACCCAATAGGTGGTGCTGCAGAGGTATTGTTCAATCTTACTTATGTGCGGATATCTCTCACACACAACGATGTGTACTTGCTGCATGCAGACAATCCTCATACACTATTTTGACGTGTAAGCGTGCGTAATACCAAGATATTGCATGCTGCGATTTTTTTTTTTTTGCATACAAATTTCACAGTTAAAGGGGTTGTCCCGCGACGAAACGGTTTTTTTTTTTTTTTCAACCCCCCCCGTTCGGCGCAAGACAACCCCGATGCAGGGGTAAAAAAAGAACACCGGACAGCGCTTACCTGAATCCCCGCGCTCCGGTGACTTCTTACTTACCTGGTGAAGATGGCCGCCGGCATCTTCTCCCTCGGTGGACCGCAGGGCTTCTGTGCGGTCCATTGCCGATTCCAGCCTCCTGATTGGCTGGAATCGGCACGTGACGGGGCGGAGCTACACGGAGCTACACGGAGCCCCATTGAGAAAGCAGAAGACCCGGACTGCGCAAGCGCTACTAATTTGGCCATTAGACGCCGAAAATTAGACGGCAACCATGGAGATGAGGATGCCAGCAACGGAACAGGTAAGTGAAAAACTTTTGATAACTTCTGTATGGCTCATAATTAATGCACAATGTACATTACAAAGTGCATTAATATGGCCATACAGAAGTGTATAGACCCACTTGCTGCCGCGGGACAACCCCTTTAAAGTCTATGAGAGATTTATACTGTGTATTACGTGCTCAAAAACTGTGTGCATAATACACAATGACCATACGCTCATGTGACAGAGGCCTCCATCATTGGTCTGTCAAGGGAAGGGTTTCAGAACAATCAAACAACCCCCTTTTACATGCAATGTGTGGCAAACATTTCTTTTTATTCTTATGTCTGCATAAAATGAACTGTGAAGGACAAATTATTGTTCAATTGTTGTAATGTTTACACAGAACCTCATCATTCATTTTCATGCAATTCAATGATTACACTGTGTATAACAAGATTTTGTTTAAGTGGATTTTTTTTTCTGATCCATTAAGTCACCAAACCATGAAAGCATCCAAAATGTTATCTGAGATTGTTTTTAGAGTCAGGAGATCGACTTTTCAAAATTTGAGAAAATTCCATTACTTTCTCTGTTCAATTTGGATTGCAGTGTTGTATAAAAAGATTTACTGACAATAAATTTGCTGAAACTTTCCTGAACAGGTAAAATATGCATCAGTGCATGAAAAAAAATCACTTGAGGGTACTTAAATGTCATTAACCACATAATAACCTCTAAAAGTGCAGTTTTCCTGTTGTGGGTTCAGTCACTTTCTCCAATTATTCCACAGATATAGTCACCAAGCATTCGCTCATTATACTGTCCTTGGTTCCTCCTTTCAAACTCTTTAATGTCTTGGTGGAATCTTTCCCCCTGTTCCTCTGAATATGCGCCCATGTTTGACTTTAACACTTCTAAATGTGAGTGGAGAACATGCAACTTAAGTGACATTCTGCATCCCATCTTGTGGTAGTTGTTAAAGAAGATTCTGAACCACATTTTTGTAATTCTTCAGCTTGTGATTGCCCGAAACACCATCTACAACATTAATGAAGCTCTTCCCTGCTTTCCTTTCAATTGGTAGCAGACTCTTCATGAATTCGTCATCATGCATTAATTTCCTCACTTGTGGGCCCACAAAAATTCCACCTCTGATCTTCGCTTCTGAAAGTTGTGGAAGAACAGTCTTGGAAAAAAGTATTGGAAAGCCTCAGAATTAGGGTTAATGCCCATGGCTGGATTTCTGCCACGTAAAATCCGCGGCGTTGTTCGGCAGCTATTAGGTTCTATTGAACCTAATAGCTCAATGTTCACGCTGCGGAATTCAGCAGCATGCTCTATTTGCCGCGGGAAATACATGCGGCCATCTTCCATAGTAGTCAATGGAAGCTGGCAGTCACACTGAATGTTTGATGACGTTTTCGCTGCTTAGATAACTTGCAGCTTTTATCCAACAGATTCCATTCCTTTAGCCTTGATGTTAAAATCTCTGCGTTTGATTTTGTTAGTCCAAGTTCTCGGATTAAATCACTTAAGTCTTGTTGATTTGGGAAATAAGGTTTGGAATCTGCATCTTCGGAGAATTCCTCATCTTGCACATTTTCACATTCTGATGAGTCACTATCGCTGTCATTCTCTCTTGGGATAGAACGAACAGGAATCTCATTGCTGTGTGCAACAGGCCTTAAAGGAGATGTCTCGAGGAAGCACTAAATTTTTTTTTTTGCCCAGTCCCCCTAATTAAGCATACATTACTAAGCCCCCCTGTAAATGACTTTTCTAGCTGGTTTGTACTTACAGTTCCAGCGTTTCAGCAACTTATAAAAATTTTCCCAAGATGGCCGCCAGCTCTTTTCCCATCGCTTGCTGTAGCCCGACGTGCGCGCTCCCGAGACGCTACCAGCTGTGTCTCCCTGACAACCAGACGCCCCGCAGCCGCCGACCGGACCCCTGGATTGAACACGGCCGACCAGTCACCCACCGCCAGGCAGCAGATAACCGGCGCAGCGCCCCCCCCCCCATCACAGCGGCAGCCCCCCCATCACAGCGGCAGCCCCCCCCCGGCGCATCACTTACCTGGGCGGCAGGACGGCGGCACAGCTGGGCGGCTTCTCGGGACAACTGGGCGGCTCTGCACCTTCCTCTAACAGAGGATGGTACAGAATGGCCGCTCCAGCGCGCTCCCGAGCGGTGACAGCTCGTCTGTGCATGCGCAGAAGAGCTGTAGCGGGGAGCACACTGAAGCGGCTCGTGCTGAAAGGAGAAGACCGTACTGCGCAAGCGCGTCTAAAAAAGCAAGCTGCCAGCGAATTTAGACGGAACCATGGAGACGAGGACGCTAGCAACGGAGCAGGTAAGTGAATAACTTCTGTATGGCTCATATTTAATGCACGATGTATATTACAAAGTGCATTAATATGGCCATACAGAAGTGTATACCCCCACTTGATTTCGCGAGACAACCCCTTTAAGGATGATGGAATGTCTGGATAGTTGAACACACCTGTTTTCTTCCCTTTTCGGGAATGAGACACATCAATGACACAGTAATAGCAGTTTTTGAGATGATCTTTTGGTTCGTGCCATATACAAGGCACCCTGAACTTCATCTGTCGATTCTCTTCTCTATACCATGCCTCAAGATTGGACCTGCAACTACCACAAACTACATGGGGAGCCCATTTCTTGTCTTGATTCCTCCCTGGCATGCCAAAATAGGCCTTGCAGGCTGTACAGAAGTTGTTGGCACCTTTGATTCTATGCTTGACTGCTTTGGCACTCAGAAAGACACCACAGATGGAAGGAGTCTGGATCATGTTTGCAGGTTCGAAAAATTGCCATTAATGAACTCTTAAATGACTGCTACAAATTTTAACTTCACAATCTTTCCCTAAAATAAAGGAAAAAAATAAACGTATCTATGTATACCCAAGCTTTTGTACTGTTTTCATATACCAATAAAATATGTAAATCGAACCTCACACTGAGAAAAACGTTATGACGCAGCAGTGAATGCTCAATAAATCTTAGTTGAGACCAGATTAACTCTATAAAAACAAAAAATTCACTTAAAACAAACAAAAAGTTGTTTTATGTCGCACAGTGTTATTTGAACAATAATTGTTCCATGTAAAAGGGCCCTTAAAAAGTGGTATTTCATCTTAGGAATCCTATTTCAAGGTGTTCAAAATCGCGAAACAATGCATTCACCCATAAAGATGGTTAATTCTAAAATGCTCCGTTCTCCAGATATTGTAGCTATTGATTCCTCTGGTTGTTGTCAGGACAATATATCACCCAGAAAGGAATAACATAGCAAATCGGAAGCTGGTGGCTGGGCCAAAATCTAGTGCACATGCGTTCCTGGCCATCAGATTAAAGAAAGCCACAAGCACAGTCTTCCTCCGCTGTTTCTTCCCATAGAAGAGGTGGTTGGTTTTCATGGCAAAGAGAAGCAAAGAACCGGAGAACAGAGGAATCAATAGCTGCAATATCTAGAGAATGGAGCATTTTGAAAACAAACATCTTATGAGTGAATGCATCATTTTTAGAGATGAGCGAGCGTACTCGCTAAGGAAACTACTCGAGCGAGTAGTGCCTTATAAGAGTACCTGCCCGCTCGTCTCTAAAGATTCGGGTGCCGGCGGGGGAGAGCCCTCTCTTACTCTCTCCCCCTGCTCACCGCTCTCCCCCGCTGGCACCCGAATCTTTAGAGACAAGCGGGCAGGTACCCGCATAAGGCACTACTCGCTCGAGTAGTTTGCCTTAGCGAGTACGCTCGCTCATCTCTAATCATTTTGCAATTTCCCATACATTGAAATATGATTCTTGATATGGTTGTACCCCTTTGAGCAAGACAAAGGTACAGTTATCGCAATGACTGATAATTTAATCATGGAACAATAATGCAATGAGGAGGCTGCTTTTTACACAAGGAACAGCTTTATGTTATGACATAAGAAAAATGATACAATGCATATCAGGCAGTTAATGAAGTCATACTGCTTTATCTATTCTTCTAGGCAAATGTTAAACTCATTTAAAGCCTGTAAACACTTGTCATCTATGATGTGCAACCACTTTTAACTAATTAAAATGGAAGGATTTTCACTTACTGACATTAAACTATAATGATTCAGTAACAATTTATGTGATAGATAGCGGGCTTTTAGGCATGTAATTGAATGTAACAGAATAACATAGTACATCGGAACACCAAACTGAATAGATGAATGTGATGAAGTCTGTTAATACAAGATGAACATGCATTACACTGATGTACAGGATATCCTGTTCCTACACAGAATTACAGCATTGAGATAACGAAAGCTGAGTAATGCACATACAGATGGGTCCTTTCTTAGGCTAATTTCACACAGGCGAGTGAGATATTGGACTCTCCAACATGCCATGTCCCCGCAGATGTGTGGCGTTTTAGTGTTAAAACCGCCTCGCATCACTTCAGGGAAGTAGGATACCGGAGTGTTTCCCGTTATTTTCAATGGGTAAACCTTGCATTGCACTTGCGTGCACCTTGCACATCATGCCGGCCCCATTGAAAACAATGGGCAATGCGTTCCGAGGGAACGCCTAAACATAGCACACGCCGCAATTTTTTCCTGTACCACGATGCGGGGAAAATATAAATAAAAATTATTTTTAAAAAATCACTCGTGTGTATGCCCACATTCAAAGGAATAGCGTTGATATTTGTGTGAAAACGGCCTTAAAGGGGTTGTCTCATCAGAAAAAAACCCTGGTGCAAACAGCATTACTGCGATTATGCTGGTCAGCATCTCCTCAGACAAGCAAAGTGACTCTGGAGTTTCAAAAGCAGCAGCTCACCACACCAGGTATTCCTTCACATACCCAGTGGAGCAGCGAGAGAAGCAACACTGAGCATGTGTGACCACCATGGAACATTTATCAAGGTGGACACAATAGAAACTGCAGATGGCGCTAATTCTAACATTACTCCTGACATATATCTAGGGGTTATAAACATGTATATTTTTGGGTTAACAATTAGAGTTGAGCGAACGTACTCTTCTGAGGTTGATGCTCGTTCGAGTATTAGCATACTCGATGGTGCTCGCTACTTGAGCGAGCATCACATCGTATTTGACCCCTCCCCGCTGTGCATGTCAATGGTAGCTAGTGGCTGGCTTGGCGGAGAGGGAGAAAGAGAGAACACAGAACACAGGAGAAAAAAAAACTCGGCAACTGGCGGGTCCCATACAAAAATGCTCGAGTCTCCCATCAAAGTCAATGGGGTTCGTTACTCGAGTAGAGCTCTCGAATTTTACGAAAAGCTCGACTCAAATAACGAGGACCCAAGCATTTTGGTGCTCGCTCATCTCTATTAACAATCATTCCTTACCTGAAAAAAGAGCTTTTTTGCCATGGTACTGTGTATCTCACCCATACAGCTTTATAATCAGAGCATGGCAAATTATGTTAATCAGAGGCGCAACTTGAAGCCTCAATGCAAAAAAAAAAAGTAATAAGTCCTTTAGTTTTACATACAATTTATAGTTCTGGTATCTTCTTATAAAGGCAGCCAACATTTGCTCTATCTCAGGTATTCTCTAGTAAGACTACAACCTCTGGACCGACACAGTGATGTAACTACATGGGAATAATGCTTATATTAAAGAGCCAGGAAAATGCACATAGTGAGATCCCACCAACAAGAAACAATAAAAACACACAGACCTCGCAGCACAGGGGTAATAAAGGGAGATCATAGTAGGGCGATATGTCTGTACATGGATAATACACATAGTGATGTCACAGTATGTAATGGTCAAAATGAAGAAATCAAATCCTGAGAACAGTGATGTCAGAATATTCTTAAACAGGGATAATAATCATGATGTCACAAAAGAAAAATAAACAGTGGGAATAATGTACACAGTGATGTCACAGAACAGGAACAATAAACAGTGATGTCATAGCCAATGAGCAAGGACCGCAGCAATGTTACAATACAGGGCTAGCGTAATACACTGCACACAGTGATGTTATAGCACAGCTTTAATAAACATGGGTATTCCACAATACACAACGGCCTCAGGCATTATTTGGACAACGAATGGTAGTATGGTATGGATACACAACAGAAAATGTTTCATATGATCAATATGGTGACTTATATCAGCACATGAGAAGCAATTATACCTTAAAGGAGATGTCCCGAGGCAGCAAGTGGGTCTATACACTTCTGTATGGCCATAATAATGCACTTTGTAATGTACATTGTGCATTAATTATGAGCCATACAGAAGTTATAAAAAGTTTTTTACTTACCTGCTCCGTTGCTGGCGTCCTCGTCTCCATGGAGCCGACTAATTTTTGGCCTCCGATGGCCAAATTAGCCGCGCTTGCGCAGTCCGGGTCTTCTGCAGTCTTCTATGGGGCTCCGTGTAGCTCCGTGTAGCTCCGCCCCGTCACGTGCCGATTCCAGCCAATCAGGAGGCTGGAATCGGCAGTGGACCGCACAGAAGAGCTGCGGTCCACGGAGGAAGAGGCCATCTTCAGCGGTGAGTAGAGAAGTCACCGGAGCGCGGGGATTAAGGTAAGCGCTCCGGTGAGCTTTCTTTACCTCCCTGCATCGGGGTTGTCTCGCGCCGAACGGGGGGGGGGTTGAAAAAAAAAAAAACCCGTTTCGGCGCGGGACAACCCCTTTAATGTTATCACCTTAAAACAGGTAAAAATTAACAGAAAGCTAGCCAACTTACCGGGTGCTTGAATCAGTCTGCTTCACCAAAGCAGTTTCCAGGTGAAACTTTGCAATGAAATACAAAACAAACCTACCCCCACCCTGCAGATTACTTGGCCAGAAGCAGCCGTCATAGCCAGTCCGTTCTCACAAAAATTAGTGCACGGCAAGCACATTTCCATTATCCTGCTTGCAGCAAACTTTGAAACTCACTGTGGTAGATTTACTATTGAGAGTTCACCAGTTTAGCCAGAAAACGGTCTTACATGCTTTACACCACATTCCTGATGCATTTTAAACACTTGGACACTTTTTTTGACTGCATCCCACAAAAGGGGTACGGATTCTTGGAAGGCTGGGGGGTGACCTAAGTGTGACACTGCACACCAAAAATTGTAAAATTGGTGCAAAATCAGTGATATAAACTTATACTAGACAGTCTAAAGATGCACCAGATTTATCACCCAGCAGAGTCGCTGTGATAAATTTGGCAGATTATAGACTGCCTAGTCTAGTTTGCATGGTTTACTTATTAGACAGTATTAGTAATCTGCCTCAGGCTACCTACACATGGGCGAGAAACTCAGCCAATATTGTGTTAGCCAACATGTGTTTTCATGGCAAAAACGCCTCCCATCACTTCAGTGGAGTAGCGATCCTCCAGCAGAGCTTTCAGCCTCCTTGGAGGATCAGCAAGTATTTCCCATTGTTTTCAATAGGAAACCTTACATTACACTTGTGTGCACATCGCACACCGTACAATGCGTTTTACTGTCCCATTGAAAACAATAGGCGATGCGTTCCGAGGAACGCAAAAACATAGGATATGCATCACTTATGGGTATGACTCCATTCAAAAGAAAGGGGTTCATACTCATGCGAGATTTGTGTGTCTTGCAATGCACAAATCTTGAATGAGTTTCTCAGCCATGTGAAATCTGCGTTACTAGTAGAGGTGAGCACTCACCTTTACATTTCAGTGCTTCATCTGTTTTTCCTACATTTAGTCGTTATGCACCCCTTACACCCCTCCTACATCACAGATGGGAGATCTGTTCACCCATGTGTCTTTTTAGATCAAAATCAGAACTTGAGCACAGTTCAAGGGGGATGTGAAACAGTCCCTAATATTTCCCTTCTGTCTTGAGTCGTGCTTTAATCCTTCTTTCGATCTAATAAGATATACGAGAGCAAACTTCCTGACTGACATATACAGTATAGCTTACCTATATTACACTGGTCTTGGCAGTTTGTTCTTAATTGATGTACAAGTGCATAAACCGATTTCCAAAAAAAACCCACAGAATGTGCATCTTCTAAAATTTGGCAATGTAGGACACATGTTTTCAAGGTCATTACTGGGAAAGAGATTAGACATGAGCGAGCATACTCGATAAGGCAAACTACTCGAGCGAGTAGTGCCTTATTCGAGTACCTGCCCGCTCGTCTCTAAAGATTCGGCTGCCGGCCCAGGTGACAGGTGAGTTGCGGCGGTGAGCAGGGGGGAGCGTGGGGGTGAGAGAGATCTCCCCTCCGTTCCTCCCTGCTCTCCCCTGCCGGCACCCGAATCTTTAGAGACGAGCGGGCAGGTACTCGAATAAGGCACTACTCGCTCGAGTAGTTTGCCTTATCGAGAATGCCCGCTCATCTCTAAAAGAGATATATCTGAGCCACTACAGGCAAGAATATTGAATGGAGGCCATTAGCTTCAATGGAGAGGTTATTTAACTAGACTAAACCCACCAAGCTTGTGAAAACACAATAAAATCATTTCATCAACACAAAATTTATTTAAGAAACAACACAATTCAACGCGACAGTTAATAAAAGCAGACAACAAGTGAGCACAGTTGTGGAGAATCCACCGTGTCCCCCAGATGCTCTTTACGGAAAGTGTTGAGAAAGAATACAGCAAGAGTCCTCCGTTCATCTGCTTGTTCAGTACATACTTAAGTCCATTTCACAAATTCACATAAAACATTCTTAAAATATACAACAAAACCGATGAAGCATCCAAAGAGTTCACAGAATGGATGAATCATGAATGACCAAACTGGATGACAGTTTCAGTATATAGCACGAGGATTCTTAGTGCTGTAGTATGCTTCGCAGGCTGCAACATATGCCGACTCCGGAAAGAAATCTTCATGATACTCTGCAAGAAACCTGTAGAAGAAAGTTACATACTTTATTAAATACTCCTGTAGTAGAAATAGGGGGCAGGCTTACATATATCATGGAAGAGTTGACATTGGCAAAAGGTGCTCATTCGTTTTGGTACTCAGTAGCAGAGGAAGCTTGCAGACTCAATGTTATCTACTAACATTTCCTTGTGGTATGCCAAAATATACATCTTGGCTAAAAGTAGGATTAAAGTTGATAATTTGGGGAATACAGTTCCATGACTCTGCTCAGTACTTTGTGAACGGAGAAGGCAGAGCTTTTGCACATCAATTACTACTACTAGTTACCCACTAAACATCCTATTGGATTCTTCCTGATTTGGGCTAATAATGTATAAAAATGAAATACCGATGGAATCATCCAATCATTGAAGGCCTCACTGAATATGTCTGAAGGAGTTGTGTCATAAAAAAAATATGGTTTACAGTTCTTTTCAGCCAATAATTAATCATTTTTTAATCTACACTCATTTCAAAAGACTAATGTTAGAATAGCACCACCTGCCATGTGTATTTTGTGTCCACCTGAGTAAATGTTCCAAGATGGTCACACTATTCAGTCTTGCTTCTCTGTAGTAACGCTGTCTCACTCTCTCACCATCTCTTCGGACATCAGAGAAGACGCAGCAACTTTAGCCGAGGCCGCTCATCACACCAGGGATACCTCAACATACCCAGTGGAGCACACAGAGGAGGAAGACTGAACATATGTGATCACCTTGATACATTTACTCAGGTGGACACAGAATATAGATAGCAGGTGGGGCTATTCTAACATTAGTCCTGGAATATCTGATGATAGAAACTATGTTTAAGAAGTGTAAAATACACAAAGTGATAATATTGGTATGGCTTTAATGGCATTTAAATAGAAGGGACAAAAAATGATAGAACCGAAGAGGGGGAAAAAAATAAAATAGGTGGGATGGTAAAACTTGAGATAAGAAAAAATGTCCCGTAAGTGGCTGATAATTGCTAACCATCAATTCATATATCTAAATATACTTCACAAAAGGAGATAGGGTTGAATAGTTGGGATAGAGAGGAGACTAGCAAACAGAAGTGCTGTGACTAAGAAGTTACTGGTCTACAATTCGTCTTGTAGGGTACATGTATTAGGAGGCAGAATCAATCAGAGTAAGTGACAGCACCTCTGTTTCTAATACACTACCATTAAAAATTACATTTTATCCTAATCCAGATAGACTCAGTGAGGCCAATAATGTATACATCCAATAAAAAGGGTTTGTGGGAAGCTCTAAGCCTGCCTCTATTGCAGGTGGTGTTGTACTGGAAATAGACATGTACCTTGTGCGTTCCCCACTCTACTCTCAATACAAAGCTGAGACAAAAGAACAGCTACAAAAGCAGGACCACCACATACCTTAGAAACAGTTCAAAATGCTTGAGCAAAACCTTCAGGTTTTTCTCCGCAAAGAACATCTTTCCCATTATTTCTGGTAGTTTCACTAAAAAAAGGTAACAAGTTTGGATTTTTTTAATTGCATCAATGATACAATTTAAAACACTTATATCTTTCTTTACCTGCATACACTGTATACAAACGTTTGTTTTTTTTTTGCAAGACCTAGCTTGTACAAGATACACAGGCGATTCAAGCTGCAGTGTAAATTGTTACTATTACTAAACACGCCTACATATAGAAATATACACATAACAAACATTTAAGAATCTAACATATCATAAACTTGGAATTGAATGGTTTTTTCACCAAAAATAAGACACTGTCTTATATAAATTCCCCCCCTTAAAAGAGGCACAGTGTTTTATTTTCGGGAGGGGGGACTTATACTCACCTGGTCCATGGCGTCTGGGTTCCTGGCGCTGCTGATCTCTGGCAGCGATGTGGCAGGCTGCAGTGTCCTCGGTGTTCACACAGAACTCTCCTTCTGGTGACTGAGCTTTGAATACCCCACCTCCAGCAAGCTGTGATTGGCTCAGCTAATCAGAGCAGGCGTTCGATGAGCCAATCACAGACATTCAGTGATGTCATTCACTGAATGGCTGTGAATGATCGAGCGCCGACTCTGATTGTTCTGGCGCTCGATCCAATCACAGCACTCGGTTGCTGAAGGCAGGGTATTCAAACCCCCGTCACCAGAAGGAAAGTTCTATGTCAGTGCAGAAGACACGGCAGCCTGCCGCAGCCCCAGGGACTCAGACGCCTTCGGCTAGGTGAGTATTGATGTTTTTTATTTTTATTTTTCTATTTGCTAGGACTTATTTTGGGGTGAGGGCTTATATTCAGGAAAACAGTGGATGTCTGGGAATGCAAGTTGCTAAAGCAGCCTGCTAACACTTTATAAGGCTGTAAAGTACACCAAATACTGAGTACTGCTTCTTGTGGTTTGTAAAGGGACAAGTTAAATAATTCTTACCAAACAACCTAAGCAAATGTTGTGACCCATATATATAGGAAGGTGGTGGTGGCTGGTCACTTTGAGGGTAATTTTCTGGCATTAGTTTCCAAGACAATACCTAATGGCAGAAGAAATGTATTACTTAAGCAGAAAGGAAAACACAAGGCAGATGAATCTAATTGCTCAAGTTTATATTAAATGTATAAAATCAAATATTGACGTAATAATTACTATTCGTGTGTACAGGAATACAAGCCCGGAATCAATCCTATGTTACATAGAACTCCTTCTGGAAGACAATACCTCACAGTTCGGGCGTGTGCTCCGCAGAATATACATGTTGCAGAAATGCTCCGATAAGGATGCAAACCCCAGCACCGACCACCAGTAAAACCCAAACGTTACCACTAGAGATGAGTGAGTATACTCGCTAAGTCACATTACTCGAGCGAGTAGTGCCTTAGCCGAGTATCTCCCTGCTCGTCTCTAAAGATTCGTGGGCCGGCGCGGGTGACAGGTGAGTTGCAGCGGGGAGCGGGGGGGAGAGAGAGATCTCCCCTACGTTCCTCTCCGCTCTCCCCGAATCTTTAGAGACGAGGTGGGAGATACTCGGCTAAGGCACTACTCGCTCGAGTAATGTGCCTTAGCGAGTATACTCGCTCATCTCTAGTTACCACCATCAGAATCCGCTTTCAGCACGATGGCTCTTAACTGTGGCACAAATTCTACCAACAGGTTTATTAAAAGAGATATCCAGGAAGACTACTATTGATGACCTATCATCAGGATAAGTCAATAGTTAATCGGCTGGGGTCCGTCGCTCTGGACCCTGACTGATCAGCTATGCGGCCGCATGTTGTCAGCTCTGCAAATACACAGAAATCGGAGCAGAAGCGTCTGCGTCAAACTCTGTGTATTGGCCAGCGCTTGTAACTGCAGGCACAGCTTGCGTTGATTTCAATGAGAGCCGTGCCTGCAGTTACAAGCGCCGGCACTACACAGAGTTCGGCGCGGAGACTTCCGCTCCGACCTCTGTGTATTTGCGGCGCTGACAGCTTGTGCCCACTCAGCTGATCATTCAGGATCCGAAGCGATGGATCCCGGCCAATCAACTATTGACGACCTATCCTAAGCATAGGCCATCAATAGTGGTCTCCCTGGAAAACCCTTTTAAATTTGTAGTTTCCTTGGCCATCAGCGCGGTTTCAGAAGCTCACTGCTGGTTTACCTTCCAACGTATAACCTACATCTGCCTTTCAGAGAAACCCCCTTATATTGACTGGAATTACTTGAAAAGTTTGGTTATATATTAAGGTCCCTTTACACAGGACGGCCATCGGACACATTAGCACCCGACAGCTGTTGTAGCAACCCTCTCTCCTGTGCTTTCACATTCCAGGGACCGTCGTTCTGGCCCACTCACCTCTACTAACTGCAAACAGTATTGAGCGCCTCCAGTTTCCACAGACCGATAAGTCACTTGGATTTCAGTTCTACTAAAAACCAAGTGACTCCAAAAAGGGAGCAATTTGTCACTCACGTGTCCTGTCAGCAGCTGCGTGTACACAGGGAGACGAATCACCCAAATTCTCTGTTTCCACCAATAATGGCCCCAGGTAAAGGTACCTTTAGTTATAGCAGCTAATAACTTATTTCCAAGCCTGAACCTTTTCATATTGATGCATGTGATAGTTTAATACGGATGTTGTCTTGTAAGCGGTGAGTCTGCCCCCGTCTCCAGCCACCACCTATGTGAATGTGGACTAATTTACACTAACTGATGCTGCTGTAGACAGTCTTAGCGATATCTGTGACCAATAGAATGTTTACTTTGAAGGAAATCGATATCTCACTACGTGAACTCCATGTTAGGCTTAGTAATATAGATTTTTTCAAAGACGTAATAAGCTTTTAGAGTTTCACTCACAAGCCACGATTTCACTGTAGATTCTGACAAATTACACAATCAAATCTGTGACATTTTAGCGTTCTACTGAAATACCGTGCCGTGTGATTTTTGCCCCGTTGCAGAAGAAAAAAAAAAAACAAGCACGTTTTCAACACAGATTTACCGCATTGACTGGAGCCAAATCTGTGTTTGGATCTGACACTAAGGCCTTGGAGTTCTGCCGTGGATCAAGTCACAGATCACGTTGGAAGAATCCGACTGAGATCTGACACTCTACTAATCAGGTGAACTAGGCCTAAGAAATTCACTCGAAACATTGGTGGCGTGAAAATAAAAAAAACGTGGCTATGGATGTGAAATATCCAGAAGGGGGCAGCATTGGTTTCAATTTTGCAGAATTAAGACCTTTGTGAGGTTAATCCACTTCCTGACCAGAGGTTTGGCCTCTCTTGGGCTACCTGCTAGTTTATAGTCTATAGGCAAACTGGTCAAATACTTTAGTATCACAAAAAGGAGAAAACAATTCTAGTAATACTACTTTTATTAGCCAACCAGATATATACTTGCAAGCTCTATATACATACGTCAACACTGACCGACTATCTAAAAGGTATGCACAATACATGTTTTAATGCCCAGCCCACACAGCTACACGCAGGCATACCCAGTGTGTATATATCATGACTAGAGATGAGCGAGCATACTCAGTTCGGGTGTTTTTGCACTCGAGCACTGCTTTTTTCGAGTAACTGACTACTCGGGCGAAAAGATTCGGGGGGTGCCGGGGTGAGCAAGGGGTTGCAGAGGGGAAAGAGAGTTCCCCCCTGTTCTCCACTGCTACCCCCCGAATCTTTTCGTCCGAGTAGTCAGTTACTCGGAAAAAGCGGTGCTTGAGTGCAAAAACACCCGAACCGAGTACGCTTGCTCATCATTAATCATGACTTGAAGGCTCCTTTTACATGGGCAAATAATCAGTCATCGGATGGCTATCATTGGCAGAAGGGCAGCCAATAAGCAAGCATTTTTTTTGCTTGCATAAACCAGCCAATCAGCTGATGAATCAGTGCTTGTTCATTTGTCAGCTGACAGTTTGCACTTATACACAGTCCAATGATGAGCCAGAGTATGGTACTGCTGGGGAACTAGTGTATTACACAGGCAGCCCATTTATATCAAACCCGTCAGCTTTTCTGTGGTGGTAACCCCTCATGGCAGGTGGTTCTGGCAGCTGGACCCCCGTAAACAGCTTATTGTTGGAGACATTGCATGTTGGAGTTTCACTATCTTGACACAAACCTGGTAAAATTTACGCCAAAAGGCTACAACCGCACATTGTAATGTTTGTTTTTTCTTTTGTATGCATACATATTTCTCAGGTATAAACAGTGTGCTCTAATCATTTTATGTGTATTATGATCAAGGTCTTAACCCTATATAGAACACTTCTATTACTTTCAGGTACTGCATGTTTTTGGAGAACACCATTGTGCTGCCTGCACTTCACCTATACTAACACTGATAGAAATGACAAAGATGTCCTCAAAACATACAGGATCATGTTTATCAAATGGACTAAAAAAACGGCCTTGTTCCCTCTAGTAATCAGAACTCAGCCATCAACTGTGGGGGTAAAATATAAGCTGCACTGTGATTGGTTGTTGGGGGTAACAAGGACGTTTCCTGTTAAGACGGCTCATTTAGCAAACCTTTTATAGTAAAGCAGTCCTTGTTTCCAAATGCAACTAATTAGAGCTCAACTTTAAAAAAAATTAAAATTAAAGACGACCAGAAAGTGTCCAAGGAAGACAAGTTCTGTGAAATCCAAGAGCACTAACCTAAGGGGTTTGGCTCTGCACAGGCCATAATGCCCTCCTTCCCACTGCCAGTCTCTCAGATGATCACCAGAACACAGGAAATGGGATGAATGCCCATTTTATGGTGGGCTGAATTAATTAAAATAAAAGAATTCGCCCCTTTAAGGGTGCGTTCACACGTTGCGGAAATACTGCGGATTTGTTGCAGAATATCCACATTGGATAAGCAGCAGGTTGGTTACAGTACAGGTACAGCAGAAAATCTGCAGCACTTTGTTTTCCTCTACATGTTAACAGGATTTGCTTTAATCTCATTCACTTTGATAGTAAATGTTCCTGCTGCTTTTTCACAGTGTTTACGCAGTGGATGAGTGCATTTTAACAGTTGTGGGTTGTTACCTCATTGAGCTCATTGTTTCGACGGCCTTCAAGTCCAGAAAACACAGAACTTCCCTCTTTGCTGGGAGTTAAAGTAATTGGTGATGATGAGCCACTATGAACAGGCGTTTCTAGAAAGTGGTGAAAAAACAATAGAATGCTTTAAAAATACGACAAACTGAAAAAAAAATCTAAGTGAAGCTGCAGATAAATTTTCAGAATGAGTAAAGTGGATCTAGTTGGGTCATGTAACATACAAGGGCTGTTAATTCTTTCACTCAGTTCCCTCAGATGCAAGTTCCCAAGGTGCCATGTATACGGTAGGTCCTTAACATCACAGGAAATGCTATTGGGCTGTACTGAAGTTACCAATAAAACAAATGCTGTGATATCACTTCCTGCTCTGCAGCTACTGGCTGAAGTTACCAATATAGCAACTCGTGCTGTGACATCACTTCCTGCTCTGCAGCTATTGGCTGAAGTTACCAATAAAGCAACTCATGCTGTGACATCACTTTCTGCTCTGCAGCTATTGGTTGAAGTTACCAATAAAACAACTAATGCTAATAAGGGAGATTGAATAAATCCTCCACAGTGCCACCTATTGGAAGGCAGTATACCTTCAAGCCAAAGTCAGACTTTTTATACAAGCTTTGGAACAATGACTAGGAATTAAAAGCAAAGCCAGACTCCATGTACAGACAGCTGTTTCAGGGTTGTTCCCCTTCATCAGTGTACTGTAGGAGTCTGGCTTTGCTAGTTAGAGGCCTGGGACGGGGGTCAGAAAAGATAGCGTTTCTGACTACTAATGCTGTGACATCACTTCCTGCTCTGCAGCTACTGGCTGAAGCTTCACCTGAACCCTCCCCCCTCCCCACATGCACCTCACACTGTTAAAGGGATGTTCACATGTGGAGTATACGCTAATTATTTTCCGCTGCAGATTAGCAGCGTTGTTACAGTACAAGCCAAATCTCTATTGCTGTGGATTTTGCTGCAAATTACTCACAGATATGGAACAAAATGTAAGAAATATATGTACTCACCTTCTGTATCTTCTCCCTGGTCTCTGCATCCTGGCCTCCAGCAATACGACATATGACTGCTGGAGGCCAGGACAAACTGGTCGGAGAGCAGGTATGCCTCTGCACAGGAACAGGAAGAAGATAGAAAAGGTGAGTATTTTTTTCTCCATGAACATACCCTAAGGCCTTATCTACACAACCGTAAATTCCATCCGCAGCTCTCATTGATTTTAATAGGAGCGCCTGCAATGGCCAGGGCTGGCCACTACACAGCAGTTGGAGCGATCTACTTCCACTCTGTACACTATGTTATGACGCTGACAGTGGGTGCCCGAACAGCTGATCGCCCAAGGTACTAAGCAGCGGACCCCGCCGGCCAATCAACTACTGACTCATGAGGATAGGTCCATCAATAGAAACTGCCCAGAAAACCCCTATAAGAATCCTTCCATTTTGCATCAGCCATAATCGCTCAATGGCCGTATCACCAGACAAATGCTGCATGCAATGCTATTTTGAGGAGTGACAGAGGATTTGTCTGTGGCCATTGTGTGTCAAAGGGAATGTTTTGGGTCCACTGCTCCCATCTGGCCAAGCTGTTTCTAAAAGCAGTTAAAAAAGGATTAATTTGTCAAAAAGCTATGACCTGCCCCATACCTAGTAATGTATGTTTAATGTCCCAAGCGGGCAATTTAACTCCTTCAGGACCAGACACTTTTTAGGGATTTTACCCATGTGGTAGTTTTACTGACCCATTTGATTTTTGCTTCAGCTACCAAAATTATTTTTGTTGCGTTTTTTCCTGTGACATATAGGAATCTTTTTTTCCACTTTTTTTTAAAACTTTTATTAGGGGGAAAAAAAACCTAAAAAAAAGGGGGATTTTTTTAATGCGCTCCTCATTTTGTTTCAGGTGTTTTGATATATAATTTATATAGTTTTTTTGGTTGGTGTCCGATTTGGGTCATTTTCATGTATATATTTTTTATTGTATTGTGTAATTTTGTTTTAAACTTTTTTTTTTTTTTTTTTACAATGTATGTCCCCCATGACATTATATAAGATCCCTGGGAGACATTTACATTGTCTTTTTATTTCATACTTTTCCATAGGTGCCCCATTTACAGTGGAAAACATCCTCCCGTAGTGACACTTAGGCCTCATGTCCACGGCATAAAATACATTTTCAAAATCCACGCCCATAGGGAATCATTGGGCACCCACAGCTAATTAAATACCTGCAGATGTCATTTTCCCCCGGCGTGTGGATCGCATGCACCAGAAAACAACTGCAGCATGCTCCATTTTGAAGCAAATGGTAGCCGTCCGGATCCGCGGCACAGACACAGCTGTCACTGCGTCCGTACCGCAGGAAAGCAGGAGTTTAAAAAGATAGCATGGCGCATACGCATGGCACGCTGCTGGCATCCTGTGAGCATCCACTGTGCAGAAGAAAAAAGACCCAGCATACACAGTGGAGAGCCCCACAGCGTCCGGACAGATGGAACCCGCTGCAGGATTCTGCACAGGGAAACCATGCGGGCCTGTGGACATAAGGCTTAATAGAGCTCTGCAAGGACCCTGCAGCTCTGCTGTAACAGAGGGACCCGGTGGTCACGTGATTGCCAGGTCGCATAGCAGAACAATCACTTCCACTTTCACTTTTTATTACATAGCACTTATTGAGTGCTATATAGCCTGGAAAGGAGAAGGCACAAGCGGTTAAAAACAGCTTCTCCCTTCTCCTCTGGGTCTTCAGCTGTGTCTGACAGTAGAAAACCCGACCTGCTCCTGCTCGTTTGCTTTAATCCCACGCCCTACTTCTACTATCGGCTGGGATTAGAGCCCAGGACCGAACGCAGTATATTTACCGTGCTTGGTCCTTAAGGGGTTAAATAGGTTGTTGGAGATAAAACTATTATCTAAAAAAGAACTCTCCTGTAGAGAAAACAGTTCATACTAATTTCTTCCAGGTTTTTTCCCGCCGGCACCTCCAGGTTTCTCTGCTGATGTAATGTTTCCAGGCTGCAGCCAGCCTTTGGCGTGCCATAAACCAGCTGCTGCAGCCAATGACAGAGCTCAGTGATCACCGCTGAGCTCTTTGACTGCAGCAGCCCAATAAAGGGACAGTACAGGCTGACTGCAGCCTGGAAACACTACATCAGCAGAGAGACCTGGAGCCGCCGGCGGGGAGTGGAGAAAGCTTCTTTCTTCATAGGGACGCCCTCTTTAGATAAAACAGTTATCCGTTAGCAATACAAAATAATTCTGATGGCGAGAAAACATCTCAGTGTATACTTTTTAATCAAAATATTGGTTATTGTATACAGAAAACAAAACACTGTCTCAAGAATAAGAGACGACTTACTCTTCTCTAAGTGAAGAAACAGCTTTGGCATTGAAGTTGGCGTCTCGGGATGCCGTCGCTTGGGCTGTGGAGACGCACTACTCTCCGACATCCTATCACAGCTTGTACTGTGACGCGTTGAGCGCCTCAAGGATTGTAAAATGTCCGGCTCTGTTCTCCGTCTCTTAGGAGTTGTGGACTCTCCCGTGGTAGGCTGGCTGTCTGTGGACTGTGGAGTTGGTGGGTTTAAAAGTGGTGGACTGGGTG
The DNA here is from genome assembly GCF_035609145.1 of Eleutherodactylus coqui. Lineage (NCBI taxonomy): Eukaryota > Metazoa > Chordata > Amphibia > Anura > Eleutherodactylidae > Eleutherodactylus > Eleutherodactylus coqui. The sequence goes on along the minus strand of NC_089837.1, from coordinate 369,370,527 downwards.
ATACCTCCTCTTGGTTTCTTTCAAGAAAGAGCAAAGAAAAAAAATAAAGACAAAATTACTTCTGGACTTGTTATAAAGGAAGACATAAAGAAAACAAAACTGCTTAAGCCAGCATAAACATACCTATTCCCAATAGACGTAACTTCTTTAATGGGAAGGAAAAATTTAGATGAGATCACCTTCTTAAATTGTGCTTGCTCATACGGGTATAGGAGTATCAGTGGGAGAGTGAAGTCAAAAGTAATTCTTAAGCCATCCACCATTTCTTTGCATAGTTCCACACTAAAAGAACCAAAAATATACTCAATACTCAAAATATGTTTGGTACAATTATAGGTTGCCATAAACACTGCTGACAGTGGGGTGCTAGAAGGATCTTAGAGTAATGCACACTCACCTCTCCTGAAGCCAGAATGTACATTTCCACAAACTGATCAATTAGACTAACTTCACACGGGCGAGCGCGATATGGGGCTGTGAATCCCACCCCAGTATCGTGTGCCCCACCATGTGAAATCCCCATGGACAGCCCTTTATCACTTTGGGGATGCAGGAAACCTCCGGCGCGGCTGTCACTGTTGCAGCAAAGGAATTGCATAGTTTCTCCCATTGCTCCCAATGGGGCTAGCGGCAACATTAAAAACAGACGGACTGTGTGATGCGAGAGCACACAAGACAGAACATGTCGTGAATTGTTTCCTGCATAGCTTTGCATTGCGGTGCCATGCGGCAAAACATCGCTCATGCAGATGACCCCATTCAAAAGAATGGGGTTCATATTTGTGCGTCTTCAAGAATACTCCTTTATAAATCCAACAAACATCAATGTCTAAAAGCTGGGGCTGGCCATTTATTTCCTCCACAGATTCCACTGCAAGGGAAATGTAGAAGAATGGCCGACCGTATAATATATAGTGAGTTGGATTCTCCTTTCAGCAGTTTTCTCCATTAGCTTGTATAGGAGGTCCCAGAAGGACGACTCCCCTATATGACATCCATATTCCCCAATATCAGAAGGCTGGTCTTCATGAGAAAACTCCTTTAAGACCAGCATACCCCACTAACCTTTTTATTGTTCCTATCAACTTCAAATTACAAACAGATGAAGAACATTTTTCCCTTTCTCGTTTTATCTTTTTCTCCCCCACTTTCAAAGAAATCATAGCTATTTTAATTTTCCAATAACAGCCATGTGAGGGCTTGTTTTCTGTGGGACAAGTTTCACTTTTCAATGGCACCATTTAACATGCCATATACTATGCTAGAAAACTTTAAAAAAATTCTAAGTGGTGACAAATGGGAAAAAAATGTAGTTGTGTCATTTTATGCATTTAGCGTTTATGGTGCAGTAAAAAAGAACATGCTATCTCTATTCCATGGGTCAGTAATGTTATAGCAATGCCAAAATTAATAATAACATTTTTCTGTTGATCAGGTTGTATCATAGTATTAAGAGGCTGAAAAAAGACATATGTCCACCCAGTTCAGTCTTTTAACCCCCTATGATGATCCAGAGGAAAGCAAAAAACAAAAAACAAAGAGGTAGAAGCCAATTTTCCCTATTTATTCCTTCCTGTGATATTTTATTAATGTAGATTTTTGCAGATGCAGTGATACCAATTTTTTAATATGTGACAACTTGGAAAAGTAGAGGGGGAGGTTAAACCTACATTTTTTAATAATTAAAAGAACTTTGACTAATTTATACATTTTTTTAGTGTTCACATGGTACTTGAACTTGTAATCATTTGACCACAAATACAGCATAATGTAAAGCCACAGTATTGCATTCTACTGTATTCTGTAAGACATGCCGCAGGCCTGTTCCTATCAGGAACATTTTAAGGGTTAACAACAGCGATCAGCGTGAATACTGATCATGGCTGTTCTCTGTCAAGACAGCTGTCACCCACCATGTATGGAATTGGCTCAGCTCCCGAGCTTGCTACATACACAGACACCCAACATGTGCTGTACATATACGTCACACATCAGGAGGGCGTTAAACACACACAAAAGGCACGTGCAGCTGCAGAAACACGACGCGTACTAATTTCTTGCTGTAATTTTTGAGAGTATTCTCGTCTTAAAAGAAACAAATATAAACCAGTGCAGACTAATAAATATTCACATTGCAAATATCTTACTTTTTCTCAGGTGGAACATAGTGGAGATTCATGTTGACATTTGATGTGGTCTGATGATGTCTAATTCTTTCATTTGCTGAAAACGCTGCATTTATGGCAAAGTGTTTGACGTACGACTCAAGAATGGTAATGATGTTGGTCTGGCAGGGCAGTTTCACAAGCTGGAATGGAATTAAACAAAATGTCAGTCAATTCTGCTATATACATATCAGGTACAAAACTGTAGTTGTAGGTATGTACACAGTGCGGGGAGATGCTGATACACACTAGGGCCACCTGCAGACGGCCGGGTCAGACCCCGCTGTGAGAATTCTCGCAGGCGGACCCGACCCGAGCCCCTGCAGGGACCAGCGCGGCACTCACCTCTCCCGCGGCTCTGGCTCTTTAACGTGCTGGCTGCCAACCAGCCGTCGCATGCGCAGAGCGGAGCCGGCAGCCGGGGAGTGACATTTCTGCGCTGGGCTCTGCGAGCCCAGAGCAGAAATAGAGCATGCTGCGATTTGTTTTCTGCGCATGATTTCGCGCGGACAAATCGCGGCCGTCTGCCTAGAATTGCGTTTTCTAACGTAATCCTATAGCAGCTTCCACGAGCGGAAATTCTGCGGGAAATCCCACTGCGGAATTTCCGCCCGTGTGCAGGGGGCCTATGCTGGGAGGGAGTAAGAGATTTGTTATAATCTACCCGCTTGCGTTTGTTTATGTAATAACAATCCTCTTCAAGCTTCTTTTTCAAAATATCAGGTATTTCTATTACAATGTTCTTTTCTTCCATGTCCCGTTTTGAAACAATATCTTGTTCTTCTTTCTACAAAACAAGGCCAAGAATCTGGTTAAACGATCTAACGTGTCCGACAAGAAACAAGTACAAATTTAAGTTGACGTTTCAAAATATTCTAAACATCGCATGGCTGCTAACGGAGGTTTTCACGCTGAAGCTAGTCTCACATGATTGATTTCAATAGGACGTTAAATACATCGCATGGCTCTCACATTCCGCGTGATGCGAGGCTTAACATTTAAATAAACGGGACACGCTTCCGATCCTCTATCATACGTGAAAATAGCCTCGCATCTGCGGGTAAAATGCACGTTAACAAGCCCGAAATCACGCGCGCCTGTGTGAAACTCGCCTTAGATCCATTTTTATGCCACCTAGTAGAGCATTTGGATACGGTAGATGGGCCTGGGACCATCTCGGATTAAAATGAGCGAGTTACAACCATGTGACAAAGTAATATAGCAATATTGAGAGAAAAGTGAATCCATTTCACTCCATTCTCAAATAGCTAATAATGCTGGCTTCATACAAGCCGATTCCCATAGTTGAATCCGCATTCGGCGTCCTGACAGAGGATCCGCAGTAGGAGAAAAGCATGCATTTTCAATCTTTCCTTCACACTCGAAATTGCGTATTTCGCAAGAGGAGGTAAAATCGCAGCATGTTATATTTTGCGGCAGATTCCGCATGAATGGCCTCCATTGAAGTCAAGTAACATTGCGGATGGGCCGTGGATACCCACGCCATTGCCTAGTGACTGTGTGGGAAATACAAATATTGGAAAAAAAAATCTGTACTGTGCATGACCGACTGCGAGTGTCTGCAGCCATCTGCAGGCAGTGCAGAGTTTGCAGGTACATGGGGTTGTCAGCCAGGGTCAGAGACAGATTCCGCAGTGGGCTCCCGCATGAGGGTTCTGTCTCTCTCCAGATGAAATAAAAACAAACCCTGTAAAGCCTGAAGCCAAATCTTTTTTTTTTATGTTAGGGGAAAAAAATTCCTTCTTGGGTCCAAGTATGTTAATTAGAAGAAATGTCTAGATTAATGCCTCATACCCAGCATCTGCTGGACATGCCGTAAATGGGTGATAGAGGTGGGCTCCAGAGGTGGAGCCTGCATCTAACTGCTGAACGGGGGTCCTTCAACCCCTACATCACATGTCCCATTGAATGAAAAGATGGTTGTGCACAGCTCTCTCCATTTACTTCAATAGGAGTTACTAGGCAAGTGCCATTTCCTTAACCCCCATAGAAGTGTATGGAGGAAGCCACGCAAAAATACAGCTGCCTCTATCAATTCCTTGCCTTTATGCGACGACCATGTGGGATCCCATTCTGAGGATGATTTCACCTTTGAACCGCACATCTACCAGGCATATCCTGCGGACATTATGTCTTCAGGGAGATTATCCAGGTGACAAGTAATAACATTTGTGAGGGGTTGCACGGAGCTCTCCCTGCTAACACCTGATTATCGAGGGTAGCAACCAAATGACAAGGTAGCTTCAAAAAACAAAAAGTGGTTTCCAGATGAGAAAAGGGGTAAAAACTTTTTTTTTTTTAAATCGATTTCAGGAATCCTTTGGCACGCTCTTCCACATCTCAGCTGACTTACCATTTCTGCCTTTTCTTCAAAGTCACTCTCTTCACTTTTTATTTCCTCATCTGTCCCTTCCTCGCTGTCCTCCGATGAACTGCTCAGTGCTACGGGATAAGTACAGTGTGGCTGGTTACCTCAAATGTTTCTCTTATACATACTTTCATCTTTTAGCACTGCACAACAGAACAAACATTTACATCTCTTCACTCAAGAAATGGTTTACTTTCAGCATAAACACTTTCACAAGAATAGGACGGACCCGACTGGAGGGTTAAGTCTCTGCATGTAGCAGAGAAAACAGATGGTTGCATGGCACATTACGTGCTTATTAGAGTGTTGCTTCATTCAGTACAACCTATAGCCTGCATTCCTAAAATTCTGAAACCCCTTAAGCCACCATGATAAAATGAACCTTAGATTGGCTTATATTAACCCTTTAAGGACATGACTCTTTTTTTCCCCTATTTTTGGTTTTTCCTCTCCCCTTAAAAAAAAAAATCATAACTTTTACTTATCCATTGACGTCGCTGTATGAGGGCTTGTTTTTTGCGGGACGAGTTGTATATATTTTTTTTAAACTCGTTTCATTGAAAAGTAAAAGGGAGGGAAAAAATAAGAAAAAGGGAAAAAGAAAGGACGTATGTAAAGTGGACATGGCATAACAGGAACAATACGAGACCGCCAGGATACCAGCCCACTGGCCACCACGGTCCAACATCCTAGAATAAATCTCAGATCCCCCAGCCTGCCTCCAGCATCCATTAATTACCGAGAGAGTTGATATAGCCGAGTAGAGCAATCGCGGAGGGAACAGAGTGAGCGAGGAGTCACACCATCGACCCCATACTTTCTGAAATGTATCTGGGCATTTGCGTGCCTTATAGACCAAGTTATTGAAGGGAATAGTTGTGTTGGTGAGTTTTCTCCACATCGGCAGGGAAGGTCCATCCACCTCAGCGCAATTACTTTCCTAGCCAGGAACAGGACCTCTGAGAAAAACTCTATCATGGTGTTGCCAATGCTCTTCGTCAAGAATGCCGAAAAGACAGACCTCTGGGGTAACGGGAACTGGGATACTAAGAATCTCAGATAGCAAACTTATGACCTCACCCCAGTACGACTGGATTGACTGACAGTCCCAAATCATATGCCAGGTAGCACTAATGCACTATGTATAACGGAGTTGTATTTTTTTTTAAACTTGTTTTATTGAACAGTATGTATTTCGTACATTGCATGAATAAACTACTTTGGTTACATCATAGGCTCTTGTGATTGTATAATTACATTTTAATACATTACATTAACATATGCTAGAATTGAATACAGTGTGGCAGTGTATTTGCTCATGGAGTCAGTGGAGGGCCATTACTTTCTCGTATTTTACCGGTTCGTTCTAGGTACGGTTGCTCTCAACAGACTTTGGAATTGGTCTTGTGTGAATACTGTACTTGTTGATCCGCACCATCTTTCCCATACCCTATCGAATTTCTCGGGGCATTTTCTATTTTTGTACACTATTTTTTCATATGGTAGGATAGCATTGACTATGCTCTGCCATTTTGAGAGTGTCGGGGGGCGTCTATCCATCCATCGCAAAGCTATTGCCTTGCGGGCATAGAATAGTGTCTTAGTGAGGAATATCCTGTCGTGGTATTGCCACTGTTCTTCGTCTAGAATGCCCAATAAGCATACTGCTGGGTCTTGTGGTACCGGTATACCCATCAGTTGGGTTAGGAATTCTGTAATTTCTCCTCAGTATGTGTAGATGTTGGTGCAGCTCCATATTAGATGGTTGAAGTTTGCATTGGGGGCTCTACATCTATGGCGCTGGTTTGTGGGTATCCTATTCATTTTATGCAGTCTGATCGGCGTCAAATAGCACTGGTGTAATATATATAATTGAGTTAGTTTGTTGTTTGCAGCTGGTGATACCGCTGTGTACGTGGACACTGCAGTTTCCCAGTCCTCATTAGTGAGGGTGGGGATGAGCTCTTTCCATCTTTCCACCACTGCGACGTACCACAATTTTGTGTCGCTACAAAGTTGCGCGACTTTGTAGCGCTCTTTTGCTGGGACTGTTGGGGGAGGAGATGGGACGTCTTGAAATAGAAGCCCTACCCTGAAAATTACCTTATTGGCATACAAAAAAAAAAAAATCAAATAAAAATAATAAATACATCACCTATTAGACGCTGTCAGCTGCAGCGCGTGTCCCCTCTGCAGCTCCGGCACAATTTTCTGTAGTCTTCAGTCAGCCCTTCCTGGATTGAAGGTTTAAAATCCTCGCCTCCAGAAAACGCTGGCTGTGATTGGTTCTCAAGCACCGTGGGTCAGCTAATCAGATCTCCCTCCATACAAACCCCGAAGCTGCACGACGTGACTACTACTACAGTACGTCCTGTAGCAATAAGGGGTTAAAAAAGTACTCCCAGAATCCGTATATCAATATTTGTCACCTATCCACAGGAGAGATGACAAATTCCTGATTGGTGTGGTCTCATCACTGGGATCCCCATCGAATGAAGGTCCCACGTTCCTTTTCCTCGCCAATGCATCTAAACACAATAATTATGCCGCACTGTGACAAGCATAAACTTAAAAAACAATAAAGAATAGAAAAATTCTGTTATTTCATCATTTCCCCCAAAGTAGGTTAATCAACAAGATATATGTACCCAAAAATGGTTCTCTTATATAATATAATTATTTTTGATTGATGGAGAAATTAAAAAAAAAAGTGTTATGGCTTCCTGTATTTTTTCCCATGAGATGAACCATTGTTGTACAAAAGTAGTAAAGTATAAAAAGCTAACTATAAATGAACCTAGCTTATTTTGGCATTAAGGAGCTACAGGACAACATCAACCTGGAAAAAACTAAAGTAAAACCTTCTTGTTTTCACCCAGAGTCTGACTCCTGGCATGATTTCTACCACTGTAAGGCCGCCTGCAGACGAGCGGAAATCCCGCCGCGGGATTTCCCGCGGGATTTCCGCCGCTGAAAGTCTGCATAGGAGTGCATTAAAATACGCACTCCTATGCAGACGGCCGCGGTTTGGCCGTGCGAAATCTCGCGCGGCAAACAAACCGCGGCATGTTCTAATTTTCTGCGGGGCACGCACTCACCCGGCCGCCGGCTCCGGTCTGCGCATGCGCCGGCTGCGAGGCAGCCGGCACATGAAAGCCGGGTGAGTACGCGCTCGTCCCTGCAGGCGCTCGGGTCGGATCGCGCGGCGAGAATTCTCGCTGCCGGATCCGACCCGCTCGTCTGCAGGCGGCCTAAAACTTTTCAGGATATAATGAACTGCTTTTTTTCACTGTAATCATTGGAATTTTTTGGTATCACTATAATAACTAATATTAACTGGGAAATAATAAACTTAAGGCCCATTTACACGGGCCGAATGTCAGGCAAAAAATGCCTGACACTCGTCCCTGTGTGTACGCACTCCCATGCTGCTGCACAGGAGCTAGTATTGCTGGCTCACAGCGGGGCGGCTGGAGATTTCACGCCTCGCTCCATTCATTTAATATAGCAGCCGTACAGTACTGAACGGCTGCTATTTACACTGAGCGATCAGCTCGTCTATTGTTTATGGTGCATAAAATCCTGAACACTGATCAGTCAGTATAAACAGCAGCTGTTCAGTACTGAACAGCCGCTATGTTAAGTGAATGGAGAGGGGCGAGGGGGGGGAGCGAGGAGTGAAATCTCCTCCAACCGCACAGGCTCCCTGCTGGAAGCTCCGTCAGCGATAATTGCACCTGTGCAGCAGCACAGGTGCGGGTACATGTGGGGACGAGTGTCGGGCATCGTTTGCCTGACATTCGTCCCATGTAAATGGCCCTTTACATGGACACAATTGTGGAAACTCAGCTATAGAGAGTGTTGGCTCTGTAAGGTTTATTTTGTTACATATCAGGATGAAAAACAAACAAAACAAAATAGTGAGGAATTGGAACCTAACTACATGAAGTTACAGAACTTTCTGATAAACCAAAAAACGTAAAACCTCTTTAAATACACGACATATAAAGCCTATCCTTGAGAGGTACTGGTGTATCTTGACGCCACCGGAAACTAGGGGCTGACCTGGCTTTGCTGGGGTTTATGCCCCCTGCCAAGCCCCTACCTAGCTAGTACAGTGGCAGGGAAGACAGTCAGAGCTGAGGTGCTGAGAGCAGGGAACAATGACAGTGGGGCCTGGTCACAGGGGGTGCATTGCACTCTCCCTTCCTGCAGTGCACTTATTGCGTTGCCTTATCTCTGCCACGGGCTGTGCTTCCCTGATCCTGCACTGTAGTTTGCGCAGCTCACCTCCCCTCCCCTGCGCTCCATGCTCCAGCGCTGTAGTTACAGCCGTGCCTCGGCTCCCCACTCCGGCACTCTGCTGCGTTGCCTTAGCGGCTCCGCTCCCTGCTTCAGCGCTGTCTCACCGCCTCTGATCGCCGTTCTGGTGAGGTCTTGCAGTGCCTCAGGTCTCCCCGCCTCCACTCTGGCGCTGCAATGTCCACGGCTCAGCTCCCCGCTCCTCTGGCACGGCACTGGGAGGCCTCACAGCAGAAGCACCCGATGGAGCCGCGCTAGCACACATTGATGGAGCCACGGGGTGGTGAGTAACACAGCTGCGAGGAGACGGCACAGCACACTGTCTAACAGCCAATCCAGAGGTAGGGGTGCGACAGGGCCGTCCCTCTATCTAAGCCCTGTCACACCCCTACCGTCCGATGGCGTCAAGGTACACCAGTACTCCTTGAGATAACACACTTACAGTGATCATCATTGTCTTCTTTTTCATTAGCTGGTAGACTTTTTAGAACAGAGTCGACCCCAGGCAAGCGACACCGTCTCTTCTTCCTTCCTTTCCTCCTCCTGAAAGCATAAACGCCAGAATGTTTATTTTGCATATATTTTTGGTGTAAGACATTTAAGGCCTACTTACACAGAGTCATGATCGCTCAAACAACAGTTTGAGTGACAGCTTTGAGCGATTATTTTGCATAATCTTTTAAGTAGCTACTCAGCTACTTAAGAGCAATTAAGTGTGCAAATGAAGCCTTAGCTGAAAGCAGTTAATAGCCCGAGGGCTCCTATCTGCTTTCAGTTCTTTTGTTCTACAGCGGGAAACAATGCTATCAGAACTCCCAGTGGAGAACTGCTGATAAGGCTGAAGGACGATTTTTAGGTTGGCCTGAATTTAATGATCAGCTAGCAGTGCAAGAAAAGTGCAAGATGGCCGCGCATTTAGACGCAAAGATTATCACTCAAACAATCGCTTTTTAGTGATTTTTGAGCGATCATCGCTCCGTGTAAATGGGCCTTAAGTCATTGAAAAACAACATACTGCCCTATTTATACAGGATAACTGTTTTTAGAATAAATGAGCATTTACAGATTTAAAGATAATTGTTTGAAATCCTTCCCATTTCCCTCATTAGCAATGTAAACACTGTATAGGTTGTTTGCTCAGGTAGGCGTGAGTTTATGCGAGGAATCTCTGGCTGGGGAGTTTTTAATTAGTGTGAAGAAAAGCCATTGTCTACTGCTGAATGAGAAATCAAGTAGTCATTATGTCTAGCTGGGCGAACAATCACCCCTCCCCTCAAGTTGTTCAGTCTTTCAAAGACTGAACTAATACTATTTAAATGAAAGGTAAAGCAAAATGAACTAACAACCATTTTTAGGCAGGCTGAGACACAGCGATAAATGACAAGTGCATGAATAATGCACGATGGCTTTGCATTTACACGTAATGATTATTGCCCAAATTCGTTCATTTGAACGAACTTTGAGCGATAAACGTTGCATGTAAATGAGCCTTTCCATGAACCACACAGTAATTGTTAATTGTCACAGATAACTCACAGTTACTGATTTAGTTATGTTAGTAGGCTAAAGGTCATCTGGGACATTGATGAGTTCTAGATTATACTTTTCATAGCAGGCTATAACAACAAGCTCACTTTGGTAAATGAGTCTATTGTGTAGAATGTAAAAAAACAACAAAAAAACTTATCAGTATATATAAACAGTTAAAGGATTTGCACTGTGAGCACTGGCCCCTTAACAAATAGTACAGGAGAAAACCTGGAAGATGAGTGGGGAAGGCGAATCTATTAAACAGTTTTTTCTCAAATATATTCACTAGAGAAAAAGAAATGTCACACAAATTGCAAGGGGATAAGACGACCCCCCCCCCCTCTTCCCCCCCCCCCCCCCCCCCGCTAAATCACCTGCCTAACTCAGGAGGAAGTGCAGAGACGGTTAAAAATATATGGGAAAAAAAAAAATCGACAATTCGCTGACCCAGATGGAATACACCCAAGGGTTCTAAGGGAACTAAGGAATGTTATAGACCGCTATTTCTTATATTTATGGACACTATAGAGACTGGGGCTGTATTACTAGATTGGCGTATAGCGATATACAAAAATGGGTCTAGAAGTGAGCCTGGTAACTACAGGCCGGTAAGTCCACTTCAATAATTGGAAAAATATTCGAACGGAATAACTCCTTATCGCATGGGTTCATGAGGGGTCGATCATGTCAGACCAATCTGATCAGCTTCTACAATGAAGTAAATTCTAAGCTGGACCTGGGAGAGTCTATTGATCTTTTATATCGGGATTTCCCTAAAGCATTTGACACCTTGCCACATAATAGGCTGATATATAAAATGAGACAGTTCGGATTGGGTGAAAACGTGTGTATCTGGGTAAAGAACTGGCTCAGAGAAAGGAAGCAGAGTGCGATAATAAATGGCTCATACTCTGATTGGGCCACCGTCACTAGTGGGGTGCCACAGGGTTCAGTATTAGGCCCCAATCTGTTCATTATATTTATCAACGACCTGATAGAGGGGCTGCACAGCAAAATATCAATATTTGCAGATGATACAAAATTATACAAGTTAATTAATACAATGGAGGACAATACACGGCTGACCTAGATAAGCTGGGGGCTTGGGTAGAAAAATGGCAAATGAAGTTTATTTTGATAATTATAAGGTTATGCACATGGGCAGGAGAAACGGATGTCACCAATATACACTAAATGGGGTACTGCTAGGGAAAGGTGAATGGTCAATAACTGACCATATGTGCCGAGAAGTCAGTAGAGATGGGGAACCAGAGCATCAAGGGAGTGTAGGCTGGTCTATTATTTTCTCATCAGTCGCTGAAGGGGTTATTGTTTTGTTTTTAACAAGCCGCAGGACAGTCTCTTTAAGCCCTGATAGAACACATTAACGTGTAGCATAACAGGCAATTAACAAGCCTAAACCAGCAGGAACAGGCAATTTTCATGCAAGCAGATTTTTCATATATTGTGTCTCTATATTTGTCTGTTTTCTGAGGAACAGTGCACTTCTGAAGCTTTCCCAACCGGCTTATAAATGTGTGCATTTGATATGTGCAGCAAACCTTTCTTTTATCCATTTGCATATGCACACTGTGCAATAAAGTATATGAAAACAGGATTTTTGTCACTTACCATCACGTTCATTTGGGGACACAGCACACCTAAGGTTAAGGTCTTCTGTGTCCCCCCCAATGATATGGATGAGAAGACTGATTACCATAAGATGCATCTGTATATCGCCTGCATTTCAGTGGGGCTTCCCTAAATGTTTTCTTGTCCTACCTAGAAGGCTACCATTGGTTTTATGGATCCAATAAGACCTGTTCACATTAACGCCATGGCTCCCACTGAATCCTGGAGGACCCAAATGACTTAACTGGGTCCATCAGGTTTCCATTTTATACTGCGCTAATCTTGTTTTCAAAAATACTAACAAACCCTGACAGAAAGCACAGAACACAGATATAAACAGAGCGTGATATAAATGCAATACGACATACGGACGCTATAGAATTTGTAAATATTTGTATTCTACATGTTGACATATTGTTCATGTGATACAGGTCCTAGCCGGATACGGATTCAGCTAATGATAATGTACCTTTTTCATCCACCAAATTCGTAGCATGCATGGAGAGTGTATTTTGTAAATACTAATCAAAAAGCTATCAAATAAAAATATGGATCTGAAGAATGATGTGAAGATGTAGAGCCCACTGCAGTACTTCTAAATACAGCGATCGCCTTGGGGCTCCCTGCACCCGTCTAATCCCCAAAAGGGTTGCACCTCTCATCTGCCTCCATAAAGGTCCATCTGAGAGGGCATGCCATCTTCTAGTGATGGTCCAGCCTGCTCTCTGCAGGATGGTCAGGCATCAATAAATGGCTATAAGAAGGCCGATATGCAGCACCCTCATGTACTATTAGTAGGGCAAGTACCTGGAAGTTCCAGGGATTACTACGGTAGAAGGTTATCTAATCTCAGAGCTCCCACTAAACACAGTAAAAGAAGAAATGATTGAGGAAATAAAAAAAAAAAAGGAGAGTATAAATATGGGGTATGTAAATGTAGCAGCATTACGTGTCTACCTAGAGAGGTTCCTTACATGCGGGCCACGGCTTTCCTTGCCAGCTTTCTCTGCAATCGTCTGTTTTCATCAGTATCACGGAGAACATGGTCTTCCGCTGCCCATCGATCCCAGCTAAAATCCATCAAAAGTAAACACATAAGTAACAAGAACACAAGGGGGTTTAAGTGCAAGATGTGGAGTAAAAAAATCATCATCTATTAGATACAAATAGGTACCATGTGAAACATTGCCATTGTACAGAAGAACAACATACATGGCGTATTTTAAAGTATCCACTTGTCAAACCAACAAATAGTTTAGAAAAGAACTAGACCCCTTGGGGACAGGCCAATTTTAGGCCCTAACGACAAACCAATTTTTTTGTTTTTTTCCATCATTGTGAACCTAATGCCTTAATCTTTTACTTTCACATAGACACTGGGTTTTTTGGGGAGGGGGGGGGGGCAGTTGTATTTGTAATGACATCATTTTTGGGTAAATATAATTTATTGCATAACTTTTATGCTTTTTTTTTTTTTAGGGGGACTGGGTATATTTAGATTTCATTTTTATGGCATTCAGCCCACTAGGGGACCTGGATTTTATTAGGAACTACTGTTCCTATATTATACTGCTATACTTCAGTATTGCAGTGTGTTATTGTTACAACAGTATTGAATCCTGCTAAGCCTCATAGGCCACCATAGATGGCAGACCCACTGAAGAGCCTCCAGGTGCTATAGCAACGTATTGGCAACCTGCAATCACACTGCGTTACGCCAATAGGTGACATATCGGTGATCTCTGAGGGGTTAAATAGCAATTTCAAAACACAGTTTTAGCATTTTTCAAATCGTACAACTAAGGCTGGCTTCACACGGATGATAAAAATCGCACGGAATTTGTACGTTTTGAGATGCACAAATATGAACCCCATTCTTTGAACGGCGTCATATACAAGAGGCATATATTCCTGCATGGCATCGCAATACGGGAAACAAATCGCAGCATGTTCTATCTTCCTGCGTGCTCTCGCATTGCAGCCCCATTGCTTTCAATGGGGCCGATGGCAGCAGCACAAGCCCCTTTAAAAGCAATAGAAGTATTTCTGCAATCCTCTGCCGCGGCTGTGACTGCTGCGCCAGAGGATCCCTTCATCCTCGAAGTGATGCGAGGCTGTTTTCACATGAAAATTCCTTACATCCACAGGAATTTCACATGGTGGGGAGCGCGATATGAGGGCAGGATTCATGGGATTCATGGTGAACTTTGCCTAAGACAAAGCATTGGATGTTATGTTCATTCAAACTTCTGATCAGACACAAGTGTGTAGTCTAGTCTGCCATAGTACAGGAAGTGGCCATGCTGCTCTCTAGAAGAACACATGCAACTCACGCCCCCACCACAGGAGAGGGTTACTTGCAGGCAGCAACTCAGCTCTACTGGAGATGACTCCATAGGGAATCCTGAAGGACAACTTACACATGATATACTCTGGAGGTTCAGCCTGCGGTAAGGCATTTCAAGAAGTGTCTTGCAGTGAAGGCAATGGGATTTAAAGTGGAGCACCAATTTTAAAGTTGGTTATATTTAAAAGATAAAAGTAGACTGAACCTAATAGTCTTGGCAGGATAGGACATGGAAATTCTGGATAAAAGCAGCACTGGACTACAGCTGGATCCCAGCCATGTGTTACTTACATACTAAATTACCAATACAGCTGCAGGATTACGAAAAGGAATCTCTCGTCATAGAGATGAATGGAGGAGCACCCACACTAGTCAGCTGAAAGAGTCACGCTGTGCGCCGTGCCGTAACTCCATAGGGGCACAGAACTGGAACGGGGCACCCATTGAGTATGGAGCACAGCTGCCTGGACTCCCTGTTCCATTAACTTAGAGCCCCATAACAGTTTATGGGGCTCAAAGGTGATGACATGTTCCATTTAGGGTACGTTCACATATAGAAGAAATGCTGCAGATTTTCCGCACTTATTAGAGACCGCCGGGTGCGCTGACAGTGTGAAGAGGCCTTAGCTGCATGTGCTGTCATGGGCAGGAATAATCCTCCATTTCCCATGTGCTGACGTGGTTGCCACCTCTGTACACAGCTCTTCTCCATTAGCTGCATTATATAAAGCACTGCCCATTGCTTTGCCATACCTTCTATTCCAACCGTTAAAATGGATCAGATACTCTGGATTTTTTCTGCCTTCGTCATCTTTGCTGACAACAACATCAACAACCTGAAAGAAATAAGACAATCAGAGCAAAAAGTGCTTTTATAGATGCAGCAAATGGCAATCTATCATCTCCATTCTGAACAATAGTAGGTCTTAAAGGGATTCTGTCATGAGGTTCATATTACCCGGGCAGGGATTCCCATTACCCCGTGGGTGTTGTATTTTGGAATGCTGCAGCGTTCCAGAATAAATAACCTTTGAAGTTTGATTTTGCTCCAAATCACGGGGACGGCACTGAGGCCATGCCAAAGTCTCCTGGCTGCTGCATGGAAACTGACCGCTCCTCCCTCTGCTAATGTGCCTGCACACAAACGGATTTTCTCAGTGGAATCTGTGGTGGGCGTCCACACCGCGGATCCGCAGCATGCTATGGAAAAACGCTTTTTCCTGCACACCTGCGGAAAACAACTGCAATTTCTGCAAGCGGAGGGAAAAAAAAAAAATCAGACTGCATCAGAGTGCAGTCGGCTCCTGGATGGCTGGTGAGAGGCCTGTAGGCCTTAGAAGTAGAGATGAGCGAACGTACTCGGTAAGGGCGATTTCGCAATCGAGCACCGCGATTTTCGAGTACTTCACTACTCGGGTGAAAAGTACTCGGGGGCGCTGGGGGTGAGCGGGGGGATTGCAGAGGGGAGTGGGGGGGGGGGAGGGAGAGAGAGAGCTCCCACCTGTTCCGCGCTGCTACCCCCCGCTCTACCATGCTACGCCCCGCCCCACAGCGCACCCGAGTACTTTTCACCCGAGTAGTGAAGTACTCGAAAATCGCGGTGCTCGATTGCGAAATCGCCCTTACCGAGTACGTTCGCTCATCTCTACTTAGAAGTCTCCTCGCTCACCTTCTAGGCGCTCTCAAGGAGAACCGATACCCTTCCCGACTCAAATACGTCTGCCAGACGCACCTAAATCTGCTGCTGTGGGTTTCTGCGTTGTAACCCATACGTACTCATGTAGATTTGGGTGCAGAATTCTCGGCGTCCTTCGGCACATCTTGCAGAATATTCCGTGTGAGGGGTCCCTTAAAGGGGTTTTCTGAGTTACTATGTGTATATTATTGTTGGGTCCTCCATAAACCCACCGTTCCACCATCACGGCATGTGACATCACCCGGCTCAGTGACGCCCCTGCCCACCTCCCATTGGCTGCGGTCACATAGGTAAACAACCCTATCACCATATAAATAGTAGACCGCAGCAGCGTGCAGTGGGAGGCGAGGACTTCCGTGTACGTTTTATCACAGGCTTTCCCCCAATATTTGGGCTTCTCAGAAAACCTCTTGAAGCTAAAAGTAACCACCGAGAAGACACCAAGTATTGTTAGGCAGGCTGCCCGGATTCCGCTTCTGTCCGCGGCAGGCGACCCCACCTATGTGTTTCTTCTGTACTATGCTAGCCCTCGGACATGCACAGTACAGGTTCGTTTTCTCTGTTCCATCGCAAGGCGATGACAGGGGTACCCGCGCAATATTAATTGTGGATGGACCACGGGTCGGACGGCTTCCATTGACTTCAATGGAAGCCGTCTGTGTGTAATCCACACAAGGATAGAACATGCTGCGGTTTAAAATCCGCTCGTGGAAACCGCCATTACTGCCCGCTCATCTACGTCGGCATGCGAAGGTTCTATTCTATCAATAGGCGTGGAATACCGCAGATCGTTCACACGGGTGATGACTGTGAATTCCGCTATTGAAATCTGGTTGTGTGAAGCCAGCCTTATGTAACAACTATGCGGGTGGCTATACAGTGACGCTGTGTATTAAGAAGCCTCATGTAGGGCAGGTGACCAGAGCAACCAATCAGATCACTTCTAATTATCCAACTTCCAGGCAAAAAAGTTGTATTCTGATTGGCTCCTTTCTGCCTGTGGCGGTCCTTATACTTCGATACGCTACAAGGGTGGGCTTTGTACCCCTGTTAGTACTAATGGAGCCTCAGGCACTGCAGAGCAGTGGTGACGTCACCCCCTCACACACAGAGCACTGCTGATGATGTCACCCCGGGTCGTGCAGTGAATGGCGGATGAGCCTCATGCAGGGGATGGTGACTACAGACTCTCACAGCACACAAGCACACTGCGCGCACCTTGGCATCGTACAACACTTTGGCCTTGGTCGGGTCTGGTTCAAAGCAGAGAACTTTCTCCCCTTTTTGGAACTTAAATTTCATTCCCCGCGAGTTCATTTGTTCATCATGGCGAAAAGCAGGAAGCGAAACTCCCGCAGCAGCCTGAGCGCTGCACAGAGCACGGGGGGAGAGGAAGACGCCGCCATTCGGGGACAGAGAAGCCTCGCCCTCTCTTGCACGGCTAGCAAATCACAAAGTCACTCCGAGATAATTGGGGAATTACAGCCAATGAGATGTGAGCAAGGGCGGAGCTATTCTGAAATTAACCTATCGCGTTCACGGGTGTGTCAGCCGACATCTTTTACGTCACGAGCACGTGATCGCCAGCAAGCACTTCGTAAATATTGCTATGAGAGGCGCGTTCTAGGCGCATGCGCAGAGCAATCCCCATCGTACAGTTGCAGGTGTGCACGAGTGATACCCCAGGAAACGGAAGGGTTAAACAACATGGCTTCCTATAAAGCAGGGTTTTGCTTCTCTATGCTAAGATGTAAATAAAGTACCGACGGTGGCTGAAAAGGGTCGTTATGGTTACAGTGAGAAACATGTCCCTTCAGTAGTCCCTCACAAACGGTTCTACATTTACGTTGTGCGGTGGCCCGCCCCTCCAGTAATTGTACAACAGCTTTCTCTATGCAATCCTGGAAGAGACGAGAAGCCACAAAATGGAAGCATCAATATCAATTCTCGCGGCAGATTTGTGCGCTGCAAGACGTACGACTACGAACCGCGTGCTCATATGCGGTCATACACATCGGCGTTTTACCCCCCCACATCGCACTGCGATGCTGGAAACACACCGCGGCACGTTCTGTCTTGTGCATGCTCTGACATTGCATCGCCCACTATCTGCAGTGGGGCCGACGGCAGCATCGCAGCACGTGTGAGGTGCACGCAAGTGTGATGCGTCGCATGGCTTCCCATTGAAAACAATGGGGAAGAACTCTGCGATCCTCCGCCGCAACTGTCAAGCGATTTACTAGAAAACACCTCGCATCTACGCCAAAATCACATGTTGGCGAGCACGATATCAGGCCGACTTTCACATCTGATATCGAACTTGCCCATGTGAAATTAGCCTTGGCCCTCCTGTCCACGGGCGCGCCGATTCTGTGCAGGGAATCCCACATGGAATCCAGCCCTACGTGCGACTAGTGACCCATGCGTACCTGATTACCCCGGCAGCGGCGTCCGCGCGGATCCCTCCACTTCCGAATTCGCTATACTGCACATGGTCCTCACGGCTCGCCATCATAAATGCGCAGTATGTATTTTAAATCTCCTGACTTCCCGCGGATCCGCAGTGTCAGCTGCGTGTGTGCCGCAAAACGGATGGCTTCCGATGACTTCAATGAAAGCTGTCCGTGTGGGATCCGCAGAAAAATGGAGCATGCTGCGATTTGTCGTCCGGACCAAAATGTGCGCATGTTTTAATCCGTTTGCGGACGCCCATGTATCCCTGTGGACAGCTTGATTTGCGGATCTCCTGCACGGATTCTGCAAATCATACCCACCCCTGGACATTGGGCCTCAAGGTCCTGAACTCCGGAGTGATTCTCTCGTTAGGAAATCCCTGTTACTTTATAATTTACGTATGGTTTGCTATTAACATTGACACGGCCAAAGATTAGGGATGAGTTTTATGAAACTGTCTGAAAGAAAAGCACTTTGTTGCCCATAGCAACCAATCACAGCAGCTTTCATTTTTTCAATAGCACTATGAGGAATGAAAGTTGAGCTGTGATTGGTTGCCATGATCAAAGACAGGTTTTCTTTTAGAATCTCCCCCTATGTCTATGGAACCGTCACGCCTCCCAACGAAGTGTCCTGTAGCCATCAGGCCGAGGCGCGACCCCTAGACGTGCGTCTGACTCCGTATGCCACACGGCGTGTGTTTATCGTTCATGAACACTGGCGAATGGGTCCATGTAATGTCAAAGGACTTGTTGGAACAAGTATGGTGAAGGAAGTACCAACAAAGTCCTGGATTTACAAATTGGGGAAAAAATTTGAAAAACCAGAAGTGTTCTGCTTCAATACGCAGGACGCCAGAAGACGTCTGATTGTGTGTGACGGATAGATCAGAGGCTGCAGCTTCCCATCCCTGGCATCAGAAGGTGAGCGCCGATGCCATAAGAACGAGCAGAGATTCTGCAGCTTCTGATTAGCTGGCACTGGATCGCCACGGCAGGGAACAGTTAGGTACTGCTCCTTTTCTTATTTTAGCACAGGGGGCACTGAAGGGGATGTGCTGTCCAGTAACTGGACAACCCCTTTAAGAAGACTTTCGCAAGAAACTGGTATTTATTTCACGTGTCAAAGAGCTGTTAAAAAACCAAAATTGCACCCATATGGTGTGTCCGTAGTCCAGGAGATGCTTCCAATGGATTTGGAGAGGTGCAGTATGTTTATAGGTGACACCCTCAAAGACACTATACGGCGGGAGGTTGCTGCCATTACCAATGTCACATTATCAGATGTATTTGCCAATGTGCAGACTTGGATACAAACGTGTTGGATGCCGGAGGGGCCATTCTCAGCATACGCTGTAGGCACAACTTGCTTTGCAACATACAAGGTAAATACATTTTGTCAAAGACAATCCAGCACCCAGAAGAAGTTGTTGTTTTGCTGCAAAACTTGGCATGCAGTTACATCTGAGGCAGATGGGCAAATGATTAGGGTTGTGGTGTGATTAGATGGACGGTCTTGCCATCTGAGGCCCTAAAAGTGGTTCCACTCTTGGCCTATAAAAGGCTCTCAGAGGCTCCTTGGGTGTAGTGACCTTTCTTTCCGCTTGTGTAGATCTTGTTGACCACTAGACGTCTCTACGATGCAATCCAAGAGATTTAGCCCAGTTAACAGAGTTTGAGAGGGGCACATTATTGGAATGCCAGAAGCTGGATGATAATATCGACGAATCGCCCGCCACATGGGCTGCTCTGACCAGATTGTTAGGTGTTGGGAGCAGTAGATGTGTGCGGACACACACATATGCCAACCGGGCTCAGGACACCCTCAACAGAGCACCAGTAGAGAGGATCATCTGATTGTCCAACAAGCACGAGTAGCTCCCACTGTTTAGTTGTCCACCATCCAGAGACAGGTGGCACCATCACTACAGGCCCCTATGTCTGTTGGAACCATTTCCAGGTATTTAGCTGAAGGACATTTTGGTTTCACGGCGACGATTATGTGCACGGCCTTTGACACCCACCCACCACCACCAACTTCTGTTTGCAGTGGTGTTGTGAACAACGAAACTGCACTGCTAGTATGATGGTCTGGGGGGCCATTGTATACGACAGTTGGTCATCACTAGTAGTGGTAGGAGGGACAATGACAGCTCAGCAATATGTTCAGGACATCCTGCAGCCACATGTGTTCTCCTCATGGCGGCTTTCAAGAGGCATTTTCCACCAGGATAATGCTCGGCCGCACAGAGTAAGGGCAAACTTTTTTCGGAATGCCTCCACAGCATTGTTACACTTACGTGGCTGCCGGGTCTCCAGATTTATCAGCAATAGAACGTGCATAAGGCTATCTGGGACTCCAAATTTGACAGCCTATGAGTTTGCATGATCTAGAGGCTCAGTTATAGTGAGTGTGAACCGATATGCCACAGGATACCATACAAAACCTGTATGCCTCCATGCCCATCCGTATCACATCTTGTATCCAAGCTAGAGGTGATAGAACAGGGTACTAGAGCCTCCATGCCCATCCGTATCACATCTTGTATGCAAGCTAGAGGTGATACAATAGGGTACTAGAACCTCCATGTCCAACCGCATCACATCTTGTATCCAAGCTAGAGGCGGCCCAAAAAGGTACTCGAGCCTCCATGTCTGCAGATATCAGATCTTGTATCAAAGCTAGAGGCGGTACAACAGGGTACTAGAGCCTCCATGCCCGCATGTATCACATCTTCTTTCCAAGCTAGAGGCAGTAAAACAGAGTATTAGAGCTTCCATGCCTGCCCGTATCACATCTTGTATCCAAGCTAGAGGCAGTACAACAGGGCACTAGAGGCTCCATGCCCGGCTGTATCACATCTTGTATCCAAGCTAGAGGCAGTACAACAGGGTACTAGAGCCTCCATGCCCGCCCGTATCACATCTTGTATCCAAGCTAGAGGGGTACAACAGGGTACTAGAGCCTTCATGCTCACCTATATCACATCTTGTATCCAAACTATCACTATCTAATAGAATTCAAAAGATGGGAAGGGTCGGAAGGGAATGCAAAAGATCACCTGGCGACGTACGTTTATAGAGGATTTGTGTACTCCTGAAACTGCTGCCTTTGATCATCAACTATGACATTCTTTTGCCAAGCAATGCACAAAAAGGTGTGGGAGGACCTAAATCTAAATAAATAAGTCTCCATGTTTACAGATACTACATTTGAAGGAATGCTGCCATCCAATAGGTGGCGCTGCAGAGGTATTGTTCCATCTTCACTTATTTGCATATATTTCCCAGAGGAGCATACATGGCCTTATAAGTCTCCTTACTCACCTTCTAGGTGTTTACACATACCTTCTAGGTGCTCTCCTTAAGGGGAGATGATACTCCTCCTGACCCACGTCACAGGCCTCTCAATAGCCAAGCCAGAATCCTACTGTACACTGATAAGGGGCAAAAACCCCGAAACAGCTGTCTGCATATGGACTCCGCTTTGGTTTTCAATTCCCAATCTTTGTTTTAAAGACTTGTTTAAAGGGTCTTAAATTGATTTGAAGGAATGCTGCCATCCAATAGGTGGCGCTGCAGAGTTGTTCATTCTTCCCTATTTGCATACAGATACTGCAGTCATGCTCCTCTCCATTTGTCCCCTATTTCTCCTACTCATGATCCTCTTTTTACATCTCATGCTGCTAATGGCTCCATCGAATGGTCTGCATGCTCCATGCAAAATCTATGGAGCCAGTATTTAAATTGCAATGACAGCCAAAATGGTACAGAGCTTAGCTGAGCGCTTCTGCCTATTCATTTTAGCGCTCATTGGGTTTAGCTATAGTTTTCTGCCTTACCCAAAGTCATGCTACTTTTCCCTATTTTCTGTGTTTCAATTCCTTGTAACTTTCTCTGTAATTCATATCTCATAAACAGCAACGTTTTTTTCACGACGGTTTTTCAAACTGCGCCATAAAAATAAAGCGAAGTTTTATTAATTCTGAACCACAACTTCCAGGAATGAAAAATAGAGTTTGGATAGCAGATGACAGACTTCAAATGACACAGATTTTATTATCCGTGTAATGTAAGAACAATGATACATTTCTTACATAAGGGTTGTGTAAAAATGAGATCTGTTTAGTATCTTATCTATTTTTATCATAAAAACTTCTGGAATACTTGTGGAGAAAACAGCTGGAGAAGGATATACAAAGTAACTGAATTGGCAAATAAAACAATAGTGAAGTGCGTCCAAAAATATTCCAGTACTAGGACAATACAAACGCCAAAGAAACATTTAACAATAAATTACCATATTCATGAAAGCTGCTTAATACCTATAATTTTTAAGTAATGAAACTTAAAAATGTATACGCTAGTCTAGATAAAGGGGTAATTCCATGCTGTATACAGTATACATTGACGTACTTAGCATCCAGAGACATAACTTGAAGCTCTTGGCCCACATTGCAAAATCCATAGTAGGGCCCAACCTATCATGTGCCAATGGTGGCTTCTTATTAGGAAGAGGAGTTACAACCATGCCTGGTGCTACTGCTACCTGCACACACCCTATAACTAAGCCACTGTCAGCAGACATGTAGAAACTGGTAAATTCAGTTCAAAAATGTAAAAATGAAGGTGCAAACCAGCCTAAACAATGTATAGAGTTTTACAGGCAGTAAATCTACACCCTTCATCTACTATTCTAAAGACATCAGCTGTGTGATCAGAATACGACACCAAATGACTTGTTGAAGAAGATGCAATGATGCACATACATACATTTTCTTTAAAAAAGCTTACATTTCCACATACTTTATCTTATTAACAAGCAATAACAGAGATTATAGAGGGGTTTAAAAATAATGGAAACACCTAGGATTAATAAAGCACTTCTAAGTGTTTCTGTACTTTCATTCAATGAACAGCTGAGCGCTGTCTCTGATTGGTCACAGCACTCAGCCAATCAGAGGCAGCGTTTTCAGGAGGTGAGGATTTTTCAATGCCTAGCCAGAAAAGGAGCTGAAGAAGAGTGTCGTTGACCTGCAAGAAGACACGCCAGAGATGACAGCGCTATTAAGGTGATGTATTCCCCCTTAAAAAAATTTTTCTACAGTTATTAATTATTTGGGGGGGGGGGGGGGTTGAGGCTTATATTTCAAGGCACCCAACCCCCATATCCCGAAAAGCCTTGTCACAGAGAGTTCCCTGCAAGGATCGCAAGCATCTCCTATTGATTTCAAGAGAGCAGATCACTATCTCCTGCCGTGGCTGTGACAGCCACGGCAGGAGATTCCTTCAGCCCTGCTGGGATAGGAGGCTGTTTTCTGCGGAAACGCCTCGCATCCAAGGCCTCAGAAGGATTGCGAGAGCGACGTCAGGGCGTCAATCACATACCAATACCGCTATTGCCAGTGTGCAGGAGCTCTTAGGGCTCCTGCCCACTTGTGTTTTTTAACGCTGTGTTAACACAAAAATGGCAAAGTGCAAACTTTAGAAAGTCCCGACAACTGCGTTAAAAAAGAAGCACCATTATCGCAGCGTTAAAAAAAACGCAAGTGGGTAGCAGCCCTTAGTGAAATTCTTCAAGTTACTCTTCATAAAATAGCCACTAGAGGGCGTTAATACATCTCGGTGGTTTTCAACTTGTAGCTGGACACAAAACAGAGTCCCCTCTACGCATTACCTCATTTGATAGATGAGACTTCAGTGCTGAGAGTTTCTTCATGTTATTGAAGGACAGCCAAATATTTTACATGTGCACGTTGCATTATTTGTTTATATTAAGGATTCAGTTCAGCTAAATGTGAAATGCAACTCTGATTATTTTACTCCCTTTAATTATGCCTTAAGGCACCTTTACAGGGGCTGATAGTTGCCCGAATAATCACTCAAGCAAGCGTTTACAAGCAACTGTTGGCCTGTGTACACACGGCCCCCGACAGGACACTGCGCGAGAAGTTGCTCAGTAATCCCTAGTTGTACCATTTCCGCTCACTGAAACGGAACGACTACTGAGTGGCTTCTCGCTCAGCAGAAACAGGAGTCACTCCATCTATGAACGACTCCTGTTTACTGTGAATACAGGCAGGCGGCTAGAAGAGATCTCTGACCGCTTCGCCTCCATTATCAGACAGACTATTCCAACTGTTTAAAAGCACAGGAGTGATATTCCTTGGGACAGATGTTGGGCGCTTATGCACCCAAAAGTCGTCCCATCACAATGCATATAATATGTAGCTGCAATTCCAAAAATGTATCTTTTATTTTAGGCACTGTCTAATTATGAAAAGTCAGATGACAGGGTGGATGCATACCTACATTGGGGATTCCGCTTTCCTGCTCAATTCGGGGAGCAGGAAAGGGGAATCCCCACAGCCGAACAGCTCTGTCTCTGGGGTGGATCCACTTTTCACCTAGCTTTTGGGCAAAAGAAAAAGTGCTGCATGCTGATCTGTAACGGAACCTCCGGCCGGAGGTTTCAACGCAGATGTGATACTGGCCTTACCTAATGTAATGTATAACTTATAGTGTAAAGAAAAACCGGATCCGCGCTCCAGGAACATACACTCCGATATTTACTATAGCAAGTTTAATAGAGGGATGGAGGATACACGCGGCTCTCCAGCTGTCTAGCCCAGCAGGATACGAGGGGACGACCGATACTCTTTTATAGGATCATCCGGATATGGGGTGTTGGTGGAGATCAGCCAGGAGGGGTCTCCACTGAACATCGGGTGAGTACTTATCTCTTATTGAGAAGTACATCTGTATACGATAGTTACCCGCAACTCTGGAGCGCTGACCTAATTTTGCATACTTTGGTAATTTATAACTTGGCTTTCCAGGGTGATGCACGTGCCTGATCAGGGAAGAAATGATAGATATCCTGTTCTGTTCTCTTAGAACTCAGTGATGGTTGAAGGAATTAATGTACTAAATTGATAGAAAATCATTGGCTATCTTTATTTGTTTTGTGGTTTGATGTTTTCTAGTCCTTCATTATTTTCTGTCTAGTAAATTTACAACCTATATAGCACAAATTGTGGAAAATGTTAATACAGTCAAACCTCTAGTTTTGTTGGTAATCCGTCCGAAAGCAATCAGCTAAACTCGAAACCTATGAAACTCTAGACAATTATTTCCGTAGGAATCAATGTAAATCCAATTAATTCATTCTAGACATTCCAAAAAAACCAAAACACACCAAACCGCATTTTTGTACAGAGTTTATCGCTGCTTTTTCAGCGCTAGCGCTAAACACTGTACAACGCTCCCATTCATTTCAATGGGGCTGTTCAGACAAGTGTTTTCGGACCCTTCATCACCCATTGAAATGAATGGACAGCGGTTTCAGCGCTGCCAAAAATGCGGCACAACTTGGTACCATGTTTTTGACAGCGCTAAATGCTCTAGCTACACTGCCTGAGAGAAAAAAAATCAATATACTCACCAAGCAGGTTCCATCGGTATACTAGGGTCTGTTCTCCACGCAGACTTGTCAAGCCGGCAGAGCATCTTGCTAGTGATGGGGATTGAAATCCCCCGCCTTCAGCAAGAGATTGCTCTGATTGGCTGAGTCAGCTGAGTGAAAGCCTGCTTAGCCAATCACAGCTAGCGCTGGATGCTCCAATCACAGCCATTCATCCATGAATGGCTGTGATTAGAGAAAACCATGAATGGCTGTGACAGCAGCAGTAAGGTCACATGGGCCGGCAGCCGCAGGCTAAACTAGAAGCAAGCAATGGAGGTAGAGACAAAATTTTGTGGTGAAGAATCGGCGAAACTGGAAACCGGCGAAAGAAGAAGCCGACAAAAGTAGCCGACTTACTGGAAATGATAGAAAGATGCCAGGACAGGCAGGGTGTTGCAGCTTGCTGCGTTCTGTAGCTGCAGACCAGTGGGATTGTCCATGCTGATTCCTGTTCACCACGGAAAGCATCTACAATGAACACTTGGTGCGCAAATACGCGGCAAAATAGAGCAGGTCTTATTTTTTTGTATGCACAAGAAAGACGTGCACATAAAAAGAAAATGCAAACAAACCCATTGAAATCAATGAGTTCTATATGTCCGTCCGAAGGGACGAGTTCAGTTCTGAAGTGACTTTGAGAGGCCTATATATTTGAAACCTCCATATTATAAACTGCACCCTGCAAAGTTTTTACAACGGCATGTACAAATTCTGTTAACTAGTTAGATGCTTCATAGGAACTAAAGCAAAATGGTGAACAAATTAAAAATGTCATCTTTCTTGCAGATCTTTGATTCTAATATTTTTTTCTATTACATTAATATTTAATATTTTTTCTGTGGATAAGCTGATGGTTTCATTGCTACCATTTTCAATAGCAAAAAAAAATTTTGATCCTTTTTTCTTAGAAGACGAGCTGTTCAAAAAAACGTAATTCTGATATTGTTTTTTTTTGGGATCCGTTTACTATGCTGTATGAGCGGTATGTTATCCTTATTATGTGGGTCAGTGTGGCTGTGGCAATACCAAATTTGTATATACATTTTTTTTTTTTTTTCATAGAATTTTTTTCTTGCATTGCCACATTTAGAGACACATAAATTTTTCATTTGCAGAACTGTTTTGGGCTTGTTTTTTGCGGGATGAGTTGACATGTTCATTGGTACCATGTTGAGGTGCATGTGACTTTTTGATTGTTTTCTTTTTACGTGTATTGGTAGATAATTTTACAAATCGCGACTCTGACATTGCTTAGATAATATACTGCACTACTTATGTAGAACGGTGTATTACCTCTAACAATCACGTTCATCATTGACAGTACGGTTCATTTCTGTTAGTGACGACAGTGACACTCCCAGGCCACCGTACATGGCAGACCTAAAGGTCAGTTTTTTTGTCCTTCATTTGCCAGATAACCATTGACATGCCATGATTAATTAAAGGAAGTGCTGATGGGGTGAAAGAGTTAGCCCCCTCCCTTTTCAAACCTTCTAGATGCTGCTGTTTGCATTGACAGTGGCATATAAAGAGTTAAATCACCAGGATTGGAGCTAAGCTCTATCCTGGCGATTGCAGCAGGACCGTATTGGTCACTGGGGGCTCAGCTTCTGAGCCCCCTAGTAACTAGCATCATACATGTATAGTGTAATGCGGAAACTATTGGCCCACTATGCTGTACATGTATGATGTGTGTCGGGAAAGAGTTAATGAACTGTAGATCCCCATTTAACTGCAATCACTCCACAAAACATTTCCTGTAGCTGCAGATAAGATGTGCACAATGTTGAGGAGCAATTTTGGACTGATGTGTTTCAGTTTATCAATATTTCTGGGATGCCTTTCATACACAGCCCTCTTCAGGTCCTGCTACAGCATCTCAATAGGATTAAAGTGGTTTTCCGGGAAAAAAATATTGACTACTTGCTTATCCTGCTGGCTCCCTGTCTATCACTGTAGCTCCAGTTCATGCTCCATGGAATCCGGAAAAAGTGGCGGGCAGTCATAGTTCATTGTGTTTGTGACTTCTCAGCCACTCACAGGCTTCAGCAGTGATTTCTTTATGGCTGCCGAAGCTTCTGATTGGCTGAGCGATTATGTGCACAAGGAACGGCATGTGACCGCCTGCTGCTGCTTTTAGGTTCTGTACGGAGGGCACCAGGGCTGCAGGGTTGGACAAGGAGCCACCAGGATAGGTGAGTATTCAATTTCTTTTATTTTTTTTTACTTTAAAAAAAATTTTTTTTATTTTTTTAATATCCTGGAAAACCTTATTAAGGTGAGCCCACTGATTTTGCCACTACAAAGTATATATATATATATATATGTATATATATATATATATATATATATATATATATATATATATACATACATATATATATATATATATATACACACACACATATACACACACACACACACACACACACACATATATATATATATATATATATATATATATATATATATTATTTGTCAGGTTCCTGTCACATCTCAGCTTCTGTGCTCTATGACTGCTGTTTAAATCTGGTGTGTGCTGTGATACCCTCTTGTCAATGGTCAGCCACAATCAGTCTGGAGACTGAACAGATACAGCTATCTATAGTAAGCTCTAGTTGATATTGCAAACTGGACCCAATATCCTTTCTGGTCAATGAGACAAATGAAGCCAGTACAGTAAAAGAGCCTGCTAATATAATATATTTAGTTGTATAGTTATTTTCCCTTCTGAAAACTGTGGACAACGCAGCCAGGGACAATTGAGCTAATCTCTGTAACACTGACTCAATCACGTATTTGTTCCTCCCTTCCCCCTTGAATGACATGTCACTTTATCTCCAACTACTCCAAGTATGAGATAGCAAACTGCTTATTATGTCACAGAAGCTCTTTAACTGCATTCTGTGCTGGAGATTTTTTGTTTTCCTAGACAGACACCTTTAAAGTCACCCTCCAGGCCTAGAAAAACAAAGATGGCTGAACCACTTCTCTGACTACCTGATGCACACTGTGCGTAGTATACGGTATACACTACATGCTCCTCTGACTGGCCAGCACTGCTCATGTGGACAGCAATGATTAATTAAAGCAGGTGTAGTGTCTTAGGCCGCTCTCACACATGAACACAGCAAAACCAAGATTTTACTGTGATGAGGTGTGCTAAATGGCCAAAAATAGAACAGACTCGGCTCGAAAATTGCGGCACTGGTAAGCGCCATCCAGCACCGCGATCGAGCGCGTGTCTGCGAGGCCCCATTTATTTCAATGGGAGTATTATACCGTGATTAACATGGCGTTCAAAATGCCGCCTTATTCGTTGTAAAAGGTGCTTGTGTGAAAGAGGCCTTACGGCCCTTTTACATGGGACAGCTTGTTGAGTAATGGATGCCTGACAAGTCGTCCTGGCAATGCTTGTTCCTATGCTTTTACACAGAAATGCGCAAGTGACTGACTGAATGCAAGTGAAGCGGGCGGGGGATCGTTTCCACCCGCCTCCATTCACAGAAAGTAGTCATTCATAAGTGAATGTGCCTGTTTACATGGACCGATCCCTGGTTTATTTTTCTGCATTAAGAAACTGAACCCGAACGAGAAACAAACAAATTCTTGTTCGTTGTTTACACTGAAGCAATGTGCCCTCTTCTTTCAGTCTCTTTTCCTGTAAAAAAAAAAATCTAAGATTTAAGGGTCTTTCTGGTGTTAGCTACCCCTAAAGGAGTTTTTCAGACACAAAAAGTTTAAACAGCTTGAAGTGCTGGATAAAAATGAAAAAAAAAGTCTTACCTTGCCCGATACCCCACTGTTCTACTTTCTGCTCCAGCGGTGATGACGTCCCGACAACAGAATATGTGAACTCTACAGCGTGAGAAACCAAGTAATCTTATAGATATGATACCTTTTAATGGTTAACAAAAATACATGTTATAGCAAACTTTCAAATCTCTACAGCTATACTCCAGACGAAGTAAGATGGTGATTGACGTCAACAGTCACATGTCCCTGGTGTTGATGATGTCATCGCTGCGGCAAGAAGTAGATACACTGGTGCCCTGTACCCAGCTGCTAACAAAGGATGGTCAAGTGAGGTGAGTAATGCCCCTTTAACACGGACCAGGAATCTCACGATTTTCGTTTGTCTGATGGAACAAGCAGGTGACGTCATCACCAGCTCATTTCCGCTCGGGCAGCCCATTTAGACTGCAAAAACATTCAGTGTTTAGACGGCACGGTAAGTGCCCAACCCGGCACTGGTTTTTATGTGGGCTGAAACTGAACAACGGGCGAGAATCATGACGTCGTTCAGTCGTTTGCCCTCGTTTAAACTGAACGCCTAACGTTCAGTTTAGCTGGTTTGAACAATTTTCTGAACGATGATCGTTCCGACTAAAGGGGGCAAAAGCCGTTTTTATGTTACTCCCACACTCAGAGCCTTATTCAAAGAACTTTTTGCAGCTTTGGTCTCTGTTTTACTAATAGCAGCCTACGGTTCCTTCCGAGGTTCCTTCTGGATGCCTCTTTCGCCCATCCACATGGAGCCCAGGGATGGGATGTAAAACACTGTCTAAATATAGTCTTCTATAAATATACTGTGTATGTTCCGTTAGTCATAATAACCCATTAGTTAAACTTCTATGCCTTTCATTGCCATGAAAACTCCTTAAAACTATACTGACATTTCAAAATGTATTAGTATATATTTTCACATATTCAGGTGTAGTGCAAACGTTGTAGATCTCTACCATGATAGACCGCCACGATGGAAAACAGCATAACGGAGCTGACACACAGGTAAATGGGGAGAGGTCACAGCACAGCTGACTGCCGGAGTAATGCTGGGGGGAGTGACTGCGAGAACTGTGTTAGGAGACAGAATCCCAGCTCCTTTCTGTCCTTCCCTCCCCTTCTTATCCTTTGTAAAGCAGCTCTTGTGAAGGATTCTTGCACTCAGGCTTATAAAAATGAATAAAGGAATGTGACTGAGGATATCCAAACTGGGGAAAGTTAAACTGTCCTGTGCTGCCTTTGTACTCATGCTAGTAGTTGTTCATTAGATGTAGACTTTATGGAAAGCATGCTGTTCTGGGAGGACGTTATGGAATAATCTCACTTGAAGCCTGCTGGCATTGCTCTCATCTGACGGAACATCTGTAGAGACTACACTTCCCCAGAGTGGAGTGTGAAAGCCTAACTTCTCAGAAAGAAGACGAAGAATACAAAGTAAACCAAAAAAAAGATGTCAGCACAAAACTTATTGAACAGCGTATTCTCATGCTCATCCCCAACAGCAAAAGCCATCACTAAAAACCGACTACGCCAGACCCGCAGCTTGGATCCTGCTATTATTCGCAATTACAGCAGCGAAGGGGATGGACAAGCACCTGTACTGCATGAAGACACCAGTAATGGTACACCATTGCATAGAAGAAAGTGGAGAGATGCAGAAAGTTATCCTATGTCAGGAAGCATGACTATAACTTCAACGGATTACCTAGCTGCATCCAGATCTATGCGCCCCAAGCAAAGATCGGTACCACATGGATCGTTTTCCACCCCGACAACTCCGCTGGAAAAATCACCCTCTAGCAGTTTTCACTTCGACTATGATATTAAGGGAATCAAGAGGAACACGGCATGGGACCTGCCCTTCCTGGCTCGTAGCCCTCTGGCTCTCACCCCTAGTGGTAGTACCAACAGCATCTTTTCACCTAGAAAGTGGCTGCAGCAGAAAAAAGTGCAAAGCCAGACAAGTCATTCATACATTGTATGGAAATCCGAGGTAAGAGTGGAAGTTTAACATTACTACTGTTTTGTTTTTTTTTAATTACCCACATTAGAAATAATGCATAAATACTAGGGATGTAAATAAACAGACTTCTGGTTGCCTCAATGTTCTGTAATACAACTTTGTCAATATTTAGAGTTTGCGTATATTTAGGCAGATACTTTTGGGTTGAGAATTACAAAAATTTTCCTTGATTTTTGACATGAAATCTTCAGTTTGTGGTTGATTTACACTGTCTTGCATGACCCAATTCTCTGCAATCCTTCAGGTTTGGGAGTAGAATGTAGGTGCATTATGTTACATCCTAGTACAGACCTATGCAAAATATCACAGTAAGTGGCTGAATGCCAAGCAGGAAGTTCTAAGGTTCATACCAGTTGATAACATATGTGTTGGACATATCTGTCTACTGAGAGTGAGTCAAATGTGTTTCTTATCATCCCCTCAAAGGCAGGCTGTCAGTAGTCTCAAAGTTAACCATAAACAATATGCTTTTCAAGCTTTTGTTGGAAGAAGTTCTATATTGTTAATATTTTAAAAGTTAACTATATGTTCTGAGTCAGGCCTGGCTGGGACAGTATATGGACACTTCTGTTTTTGTAGTTCTGCATCTATTTTGTCTCTATCACTTTCTCAGCTCCCATTGGATCATCCATTTCACATTTTAGTTTATCAGCATCATAGGTGAAAATTTGATGTGATAAATCATAAGGCACATAATGAGCCATTTTACAATTTATTCTCTAAAAGAAACCCTTAGGCTGGGTTACCACGGGACGGAAATCCCGCGGAAATCTCGCGGTTTGGCCGCACCAAAAAAACCGCAGGACGTCCGTGGGATAAGCGCTGCCTCAAAACCCGCTGCAGCTTTTGGAGCAGTTCAATGTGTTCGAAATTGCAAAACAATGCATTCACCCATAAGATGTTTATTTCCAAAATGCGCCATTCTCTAAATATTGCAGATGTTGATTGATTCCCTTGTTCTCTGGTTGCTTACTGCTTGTGGCCAGGGAAACAGATCACTTCTTCTATGGAGCAGAGGAGGTAGGTGCCTGCGCATTTCTTTCATCTAAATCTGGTGGCAGGGATCCCAGGAGTGCATGCGCAGTAACTGTCAGCCAGGCCATCAGCTTCCGTTGTGCTCTGCTTTTTTTTTTTTATAGAAAAGGGGATATGTTTCATTGTCAACAAGCAAACAACCAGAGGGCAGAGGAATCAATATCTTCAATATCTGGAGAGCAGAGCATTTTGGAAATAGACATCTTATGAGCTAATGCATTGTTCTGCAATTTCGAACACATTGAAATAGGATCCCCAAGATGGAAATACCCTTTTAGTTTATTTACTTCAGGATGGATGACTCCCCGCAGCGCCGAAGAAAGAACACATGACCGGCAATGAAGCCGGTCACATGTTCTTTCTTCCGGCGCTGCAGAGAGACGTCCGTCCTGAAGTGCGGCCATTTTCTTCCTGCAGTAACACGGGCGCCGATGCACCTGTGTGACTAAGCCCTTAAGGGAATTTGCATTAGTTTTTAGCTGATCAGCTT
Source organism: Eleutherodactylus coqui (assembly GCF_035609145.1). Taxonomy (NCBI): domain Eukaryota; kingdom Metazoa; phylum Chordata; class Amphibia; order Anura; family Eleutherodactylidae; genus Eleutherodactylus; species Eleutherodactylus coqui. Next base: position 369,337,214 of record NC_089837.1, on the reverse strand, counting down.
TTAGCAGTGCTTTCATGTTTAGGGCTCAGTTAGACGAGTGTTTTTTTCGCGCACCTATGTGTGCAAAAAATGCACTCCATGCATGTTAAAAATGCGCATGACCGAAGCTCTGTGCCCATTGCTTTCAATGGGGTCAGCTCCAGTAGTATTGAAAGCAATGGGATGCAGCCAACCCCCGCAGTGATTTTCGGGGAAGGGCTTGAAAAATAAGCCCTTCCCTGAAAATCATCCCTAGCTGCTGTAAAAAATAAAAAAATATATATACATCATCTCTCCGCCGCTGTGCAGCTCAGGCGCCTCTTTTCACTGGCTTCCCCGGCACTCTTCTGAAGCTTCTTCTCCTGCCAGGGTTTTAAAAATCCCCACCTCCTGAAAGGGATGTGTCTGATTGGCTGAGCGCTCAGCAAATCAGAAGTAGCGCTCAGCCATTCATTGAATTCAATTATGGTTTTCACACTAGGGAATCTGTCGGCTCAAACATGTTGTCCAAACTGCAGCCATGATGTTATACAGCAGGGGGAGCTGAGAAGATTGATAAATAGTTTTATGTGGAAAGATTCAGTAGAACTTGTATTTTATTCATTCATATCTCTGCAGATTCTGAGCTGAACAGTCCAATGGGCGGTCCTATCACAGTGGGCAATCCTATCAGTGTTTGACAGCTATCTGTAAATGACTGTGCATACAGAGATAACTATCAATCACTGATAGGACCGCTGATGGGACCTCTAGGCTCAGAATGAGCAGAGACATAAATGAATAAAATGCAAATTATACTGAATTGTTCCCCATAATACTATATATCAATCTGCTCCACTCCTCCTGCTCTATAACATCATGCCTGCAGTTTAGACGGCATGTTCGAGCTGACAGATTACCTTTAAATGCATTTAGTATGACCTAAATTCTGCAATATTTTTAATGCCATCCTTTAGCAAATTTTTAATGTCATCCTTTATTGAATTAGGCATAGGCCACTGAAAAATTTCTCTACGGTGTTTGACAATATAACATCTCAGTTAGATATTAATGTTCCAATAGTTTCTACCTCTCATTTTTCCAATGTAGCAATTGCTTTTCTCTATATGTCTGTATTTATAGACAGATTGCAGTATTTGGTTGCTATTTTGTTATAATATATTTAATATTCTGAACTGACCAATAAGATTACCAAAATGCATACCATTATAAGTTTTGCAGAATTCATTGTAGCATCCTGCTCTACATCCCAAATCTAATCAAGGGGTGTTGTGAAATTCATGAGCCTGGATGAATTGTTTTGATGTGTCAAGTGTTACCAAGAACAATTTAGTATTTAATAGTATTCTCAAAGCCACTATAATAAAGTTTATCGATGAGACCACACTATAAAGCTAGAGTGAATCCTCTCTCAGATTTAACACCTCCAGCTTTGTCTCACACTGTGCCTGAGTTCACTTCCAGGGTTATAGCTTAAAAAGAGAGTCAAAAATGCTATATTTTCTCCTTAGGGACAGCACCTAGACGGTGAGTGAGGAGACTCAAAGGGATATTCATGCTCCTCTGGGTAATATGCAAATAGGTGAGATGGAATATTACCTCCACAGTGCCACCTATTGGAAGGCAGCATTCCTTCAAGCCAAAGTCAGACTCATTATACAAGATTCCCAGTCATTGTTACAAGGCTTGTATAAAGAGTCTGACTTTGGCTTGAAGGAATGCTGCCTTCCAATAGGTGGCACTGTGGAGGTATTATTCCATCTCCCTTATTAGTTTAAGAAGAAGCACGTTGTCCTCTCTACGTCATTTTGCTATACTTTTAAGACAGGAATAATATTGCTCAATTAGTGCAAGTAGCAGTTTTCCCAGGTAGCAGTTATGACATTTGTCTATTGTTGTGCAGGAAGTCTCTCGCTAGTTTATTTATGTTTAATGTGTGGAACACAGGGTGTTTTACCCAAGTATGGCTTGCATTCAGGGTTTCTGTTTATCTGCTCTGTCCTGGGAGCAGAAAAACAAAATCATTGTAGTGAATGGATTAGTCCTATGATGGAACTGAACTGTGCTGGATGGACCCCACTGACTTCCGTCTTGTCCTCCAGCTTTTTACCCAGACATAGTAATGCAGGATTTTTGGACAGATCTGTACCAGAAGCCAAAGACAGAGCCTCCAATGTTGATGTGAACAGAGCCTAAATTCTATACAGATGGCTGGCGACTTTTAGCCTGGGTATGCAAGAACACAGAACTTGCACCAGAACCAAGCTCATAACATGAAGACAGCACCAGAATCAAGCTCAGTACAAAGATCAGTTGCAGAATCAGATTAACTTGTGAAAAATAATGCAGGTGGTGTGATAATGTCATTGCACCGCCTGTGTCACACACAAGATGCAGTAAAAAGGGGAGGGAGCCAAGCAGGGCTTCCTTGCACCCGCAATGCCTGTAATATATTCAATGGTGTTAAGTACATGGATACAATTTAATCTCTCATGGTTTGTGGGACAGGTGTAACCAGAGATTCCTTCACCTAGTGCAAATATGCAATTTAGCACCCCCTAACAGCAGGACTCTTCACCACTTTAATGGAGCAGTGTTGCAGCTCCTTGCACAGTGAATAACTGAAAATCCGTGAAGAAGCTACATGGCAAAAGCATTGTTGTGGCAAGTTCCCTCTCAGGATTGGCGAAAGTCCCAGCAGTAAAATTATGTATGTATATATATGGTGCATTATATTCATATCCCTGACCTGCTGACTGCAATCCCTGCTGGCCATCGTGAGCCGCTCCTGCAGTCATACTGTTTCTGCCGTCACACGGCTAAATGTCTGACCATTGTCTATGTGTGTATCGCCCCTCGCTCTCCACCTCGCCATGCGGTGCACATCTCCAGCCCCTTTACCTTCTGTGTCACCCCATTACTTGTGGTGTGTGGGCTCGTTGGAGCGGGACCCGCACCCCTATTGTTTCCATCAATTGATTACTATGTAACTGTGGTTCTGTAATGTTTGTACTTTTGTCTTTCTGTATCCCCTGTCTATGTAAGCGCTGCGGAATATGTTGGCGCTATACAAATAAAGTTTATTATTATTATTATATCAGCCCCTCTCTCCTTTCTTCGCCCATGCACAGTTCACATGCACTCTTCACTTCCTTAATACGCCTCAATTCCCCTGAAGCCACTGAGAAACATAACAGATGAAATCTCTTAACCACCATAAATCTCTTAACCTCCTGCTCACCCTCGCTATCATACTGCTACTAGCAGCGGGGGATATTTCTCCCAATCCTGGTCCACTCTTTAGTGCTCCTAATTATTACCCCCCACATGCCTTACTGAGAGACACCCTTCAAGCCCAACCATTAGTCCATGCATACCCTTCCCTGTCTCCTTTTAATGTGCGCTCTGAAATTGTCAGTCAGCATACAATAAACTCCCCACCATCCACGGCATTTTCACTGCTAGATCTCTAAACCTGCTAGCTCTCACAGGCACGTGGATACAGCAGTCTGTCACAGACTTCTCTGCTGCACTGTCTTACAATGGCCTGCAGTTCTCCATTACCCCAAGACTGGGAAACAGGCATGGTGAAGGAGTAGGTGCTCTTCTCTCTCCACAATGCACCTCCAAGGTTATCCATCCTGTACCCTCACTTACCTTCCCATCATTTGAGGTCCATACCCTATGACCTTTCCATCTACTGTCCATGTGAGTAGCAGCTATCTACTGCTCCCCCCAGGTGCCCCCTACTTGTTTCTGGATCATTTTGCCACCTGGCTCCCCCACTTCCTATCCTCCGAAATCCGAACCCTCATTCTAGGTGACTTTAATATCCCCACCAATAACCCCGTCTCCCCTTCTGCCTCTCAGCTTCTATCTCTCATCTCCTCCTTTGGTCTCTACAACTCACATCCACTCCCACTCACAGAGATGGCAACACTCTTGATCTGGTCTTCCTCTGTCTCTGCTTTGCTTCTCACTTCACTAACTCCCCTCTCCTGCTCTCAGACCATAACCTCCTCTTTTTCTCTGTCAAGCATCCTAGCATCTCTCCAGACCCTCCTACCCACCGTACATACAGGAACCTTCAGGCCGTTCTATCTCCCATCTCTCTCCTCTCCCGCCCCAACCTGGCTGCCACAAATCACAACACCACTCTCAAACATACCCTGAATACTCCACGTGACCAAAGCCATCTGATGTAGACCTCTTCAACTCTGGCTTGTCAACATCCAGTGATGCTCTTTGACACTTTTCATTCCCTCCTCAGCCCTAAATTGCAGCCCCCTGTGATGGATCTCAGTGCTGAAGAACTGGTTGCTTACGTCAAAAAGAAAATCAACAACATCCAGCAGGAAATAACCTCCCAATCCCAGACTAGCCCCGACCCTAGTCTCTTCAGTACTGCATCTAGCTCTTGCTCACGCTCTGTTCTCTGTACCAATGACAAAACAAAAAGTCTCCAGATTGCTTTCCTCTGTTCGCCCCACCACTTGCGCTTGCGACCCTCTTCACTCACACCTCCTCCGGTCCCTCTTCATGGTGGTAATCTCCCACCTCACCACTATATTCCACCTCTCTCTGACCTCTGGCATCTTCCCCTCTTCATTCAAACATGCTATCATATCCCCACTGCTTAAGAAACCGACCCTTGACTCGTCCTATGCTGCCAACTACTGACCCATCTCCAACCTCCCCTTCATCTCCAAACCATTAGAATGCCTTGTTTACTCACACCTTACAAGCTATCTCTCAGCAAAATCTCTTCTTGACCCCCTACAGTCCGGCTTCCGCCCTCTGCAATTGACAAAAACCGCCCTGTCTAAAGTGTCAAATGACCTCCTGATGGCCAAGTCGAGAGGTGACTAATCCCTACTTCTCGTCCTCTATGCATCATTTGACACTGTTGACCACAAACTCCTCCTCAGTATGCTTCGCTCCAATGACCTAAAGGACACTGCTCTCTCCTGGTTTCCCTCCTACCTATCTGACCACTCATTCAGCATATATTTTGTAGGCTCTACCTCCTCTACTCTTACCCTTCCTGTTGGGATCCCCCAGGGCTCGGTCCTCGGCCCCCTCCTCTTCTCTATCTACACAGCCCCTATTGGACAAACAATCTGGAATTTTGGCTTTCAGTATCATCTTTATGCTGATGACACCCAGTTATACACCTCTTCCTGTGATATCACAGCACTGTTCCTTCAGAATGCCACTGACTCTCTGTCTGCTGTCTCTAATACTATGTCCCCTCTAGACCTAAAACTGAACCTCTCAAAAACTGACCTACTGGTGTTTCCGTGCTCTGCTAGCCGATCTCATCCTGACATCTCCATCCCAGTGTGTGGCAACACCATAACTCCCAGACAGCATGCCCGCTGCCTTTAGGTTATATTCAACTCTAATCTCTTCTTCACCTCCTACATCCAATCTCCTGTCACCTGCATCTCAACAACATCGCAAGAATGCACCCTTTTATAACTATGGACACAATAAAAATGCTCACTGTTGCCTTCATCTACTCTTGGCTCGATTGCAGCTGACTGCAGATTGGCCTCCCCCGCGCCAGACTCTCCCTTCTCCAATTCATCCTGAATACGGCAGCTAGGCTCATCTTCCTGTCCAGACATTACATGGATGCCTCTGCACTGTACTAGTTACTGGCTGCATGTCAAATACAGAATTCAATTTAAACTCACCACCCTCATCCACAAAGCCCTTCACAGCACCGCACCACCCTACATTGCTTCCCTCACCTCAATCTACCACCCAGCCTGCACCCTCCGCTCTACTAATGAAATCAGATTAAGCGTTCCTTTCATCCTAAACTCTCATTCCCGCTTCCAAGACTTCTTCAGAGATGCACCAGTCCTCTGTAATGCACTACCCCAAACTATCCAGGCCATCCGCGACACACAAAACTTTAGGCGTGCCCTAAAAATGCACCTCTTCAGGGAGGCATTCCTTATCTCCTAAACCAAACCCCTCTGTACTCCAGCTGATAACATGTTCCCTGTCCTACAGACTGCAATCTCTGCTAGCCATAAATAACCGCCTCCTGCAGTTATACCAATTCAGCCACTATACGGCTTAAGGGCTTTTACTCACTAGCCTTTTTTTTTTTTAAAGCTGCGATATCTCTGCGTTTTTTTTTACTGCAAATGTCAATGGGACTTACTAATGTTAAAATCACATTGCACAAAAATCGCAGAAGCGCAAGCATGCGATTTTTGTGCGATGTGATTTTAACATTAGAAAGTACCATTGACATTTGCAGTAAAAAAAAAACGCAGCGATGTCGCGGCGTTAAAAAACCATCAGTGGGTAAAAGCCCTAAGTCTGACCAATGTCTATGTGTATAGAATCCCTCACTCTCCACCTCACCATACTTCGCACATCTCTAGCCCCTTTACCTTCTGTATCACCCCATTATCTGTAGTATGTAAGCTTGTTGGAGCAGGACCCTCACCCCTATTCTCTCCATCAATTGATTACTGCATATAACCGTGGTTTTGATTCTGTTCCCCCTGTCTTGTAAGCGCTGCGGAATATGTTGTCGCTATATAAATAATGATTATTTATAATATATATATATATACATGCACATAGTTTCATAGGGCTTTACATAACTTTAGAAACTAGCTTACACAGACAGGGACTGAAGCAAAGCAAGAGGTCCGAATGAAGAAGAGTGGGAAGGCAGTAGCACTGAGGAGATAAGAAGACAACATGATGTGAGGTCGCTACATCAGAGCGCAGAAGCTACTTCAAAAATGCTTTAGGACTCGTCAGAGGAACAATGTGGAGGGAAGCTGGGCCCAGGCCGTTTCAGTCAGTGAGTATGTGCATATGTGCTGGCTGTTGCACCCATATCAGTTAATTTCTCACAGAGTGCGACCTATAAATCACCTAGTGTCACGTAGAATTCCACTGATGTACCATACAAACAGCACGCAATTTGTTAGATATCATCGACTATCTGACCAGCCCAGCTGCTCCCTCTTTTTCTGTGCCTAGAGCATGTACCTACTATGCCCTTTCTCAGGCTATACGCCTGCTGGACCACCCTATGCTTCCACTGGAGGACCAGCTTTAGACCCAATGCACATGGGTGGATTTTTGCTGCAAAATCCAGAGTGGGCATTTCGCTTCGGATTCTGCAGCAATAACCCTCCAAGGCATGCTATGGAAAAAATGATTTTTCATGCACAAGAGTGGAAGCTAATTGCGTTTTCTACTCGCGGATGGAAAATCGCAGCGTTCTCCATTTTACTGTGGTTCCCACACAAACGTCTTCCATTAAAGTAAATTAAACCTGTCCAATCCGCGACCCGTCCGCAATTGACATTGCGGATGGATCAAAGATTCCGCCGGAAAAGCAGGAGTCTGAAAGAAAAAAACGGAACTGCACATGTGCGCTGGCGCGATGGCCGGCTCTTCCACACATCCGCAGTATAGAACTTCAAGACTTGGATAGGTATGCAGGGTCATTGGCCGCGGGCGGACTCCGTGTGTGCCCATGTGCATTCGGCCTTAGGTACACATGTCTCCTTGCTCATAGCTTAGTCTGGCTCTGGTTGTATTGTGTATTATTATATAATTGCTTTTCCTTTATGTTGGCAGTTCTGCAAGGTGTTATGTATACTGTAACACTAGGACAGTTGGTGGTGCAGCCCTTATAGAGTATTATAATGTGATGCAGGAAAAATATATATTGTAGAAACCTACGCTTAGTGGGGTGAGGCATGTACCTGCTATCCCCTCTCCCAGGCTATACCGTATGTTCTGTGAACGCAACTACATGTAGGTGGGGCTAAAGCCTGAGTTATGAGTTGTGTTCCCACCAGTCAATTGTTGTGAGAAAGTGATGTAATAAGCTCGATCAGCAAACCACAGCAAGTGCAAGGTTCAGAATAGAGGAGGTTCCCAAGCTATATACCGGAGTAGAGTTAGCTATCTACTGGTCTGAGTGTTGCCTTTACCCTATTGCTGAGGTTCACATTACAGGAGCTCTTCTGTCCAGTAAAATGGCCTGCTGCATAATTTGGATTGTAAAGAGAAGTAAGAGTTGGTGGCCAGTGAAGGGGCAGAGTGAGCAGTATACTCAATGACCCATGGGTAGAAGCGATAGACTGTCAAAACTTAAACAGTAAGTCAATCATATGTACTAAACATTCTGAGTAGCCTACAGTAAGCATCAAGTGTTATCTTGTTGTGACACAGCTAGAGATGAGCGAACGTACTCAGATAAGCACTACTCGTCCGAGTAATGTGCTTTATCCGAGTACCTCCCCGCTCGTCCTGAAAGATTCGGGACGCGCTGTGGAGCTGCAGGGGAGAGCGGGGAGGAACGGAGGGGAGATCTTTCTCTCCTTCTCTCCCGCCCGCTCTGCCCCGCTCCCCGCTGCGACTCACCTGTCAGCAGCGGAGCGCCCCGAATCTTTCAAGACGAGTACAGCGGTACTCGGATAAAGCACATTACTCGGACGAGTAGTGCTTATCCGAGTACGTTCGCTCATCTCTAGACACAGCCAAAAGTATGTTCTGTTTGTCACAGAGACTTTAACCACTATGCCAGTTTCATCAAAGAGAAAAAAAGTGCACTCACGGTAGAGTCTCAATAAAATACACTCTTTGTAAAAAAAAAAATATCATGTATCTAAAAGAAGTTGTCATTTTGCTGCAATGTAGTTTTCAGAATGTAGTTACATCGCAGGCAGATATGCAAATGATTAGAGTTGTGACGTGATTAGATGAACGGTCTTGCCATCTCAGGTGCTAAAACTAGCTCCACCCTTGTCCTATAAGAAGACTCTTAGGTGCTCCTTGTGTGTAGTGGTCCTCTTTTTCTGCTAATGTAAAGCTTGTTGACCAATAGACATGCCTCTACAATGAGGTATAAGAGATTTTGCCCACTTAACAGTATGAGAGGGGGCACAATATTAGAATGTGAGAAGTTGTATTGACAAAATGCTTGTCACCTTGGCCACTCTGATCAGATGGTGAGGAAGTGTTGGAACCAGTGGATGCGTGAGAGAATGCACAAGTCAACTGGGCTCAGGAAGCCCTCGACAGACCACTAGTGGAGAGGATTGTCTAATTGTCCGGCAAGCACAAGCAGCTCTTACTGTTTTGTTGTCTGCCATCTCAAGACAGGTGGCACCATCATTACAGGCCCCTGTGTCTCTTAGAACCATATCCAGGCGCTTCACTGAAGGACATTTGGCCTCACAGCACCCATTACATGTATGGCCTTTGGCACCCACCCACTATTGCTTCTTTTTGCAGTGGTGTTATCAATGACGAAACTGGACTACTATAGAGTAGAACCAGGTTGTCTCCAAATCCAGGTTTAGCTTGGGCATTGATGACAACTGTGTTTGTGTCTGAAGACCTAGGGATGAGTGCCTCAATCTTGCCTTTGTTGTGGAGGGTGACATTTCTCCCATTGCTGGTGTAATGGTCTGGGTAGCCATCACATATGACAAATGGTCACCCATAGAAGTGGTATAAAGGTCAATGACAGCTCAGAGTTGTGTTCTGGACATCTTGCAGACACATGTTTTACTTCTAATGGCAGGATATCAAGAGGTATTTTCCAGAAGGATTAATGCTCGGCCCCACACACAAGGGGGTCACAGGAATGCCTCCACAACATTGCCACACTTCCGTGATCTGCCATGTCGTCAGATTTATCACCAATTGAACATATATGGGACCATGTGGGATGCCAACTATGACAGCCTTTGAGTTTCAACAATTAGAGGCTCAGTTACAGCTAATGTGAAGTGATTTGTCACAGTATACCATACAGAACCTGTATGCCTCCATGCCAGCTCACATTGCATCTTGTATCCAAGCTAGAGATGGCCCAACAGGGTACTCGAGCCTCCATGTCCATTTGCATTACAACATCTATCCAAGCTAGAGGCAGTACAACAGGGTACTAAAGTTTCCATGCCCATCTGTATCACATCTTGTATCCAAGCTAGAGGCGGTACAATAGGGTACTAGAGCCTCCCTTCAACTATTCAGTTTTCTGCAATAAATTATCTTTTCGTCCTATTATTGTGATCACTTACTTATAACAACATTACAATCACATATATAAAGATTCATTTGATTCTGACAACTCCTTCTAGGTGCTTGTTTTTTTTTTCACAATGAGTGTATCTTGTCTTTATTAGAAATGGATAAAAACTGACAGTACAAGGAACATCAACCCCAGCAGCTTATGCGTTTCACTTGTTCACCTTACCCATAGCCTCATGTTTTTGTACACCTTGGAATAGATTTTTGCAAAAATAAATTTAATGATAGGCATACTTTAAATTTTTGGGACATACATATTTTAGAAAATATTTGGCCAGCTCTGTCTCTGGAACTTCTGGTTTATGTATTCGGCAGAAATAAAAGCCTAGTGGAAAATGTAGCAGCTGCCCAGCTAGCTCTCGTATTGCTCTCCACATAATGGGAAAGGTAGTCTGTACGTAGGGTAGCATTGTCGCTGAAGTTCCTAAACTTGAAAAGGACAAGTGGAACTCTGTCGTATTTCCAAAGAATTAATACCGGGCACCTTAACAAACTTTAGAAGGTATAGTGTTAATGTGATGCTAAGGCTGCTTTAAACACCACTTTTTCCTATTCTGCTTTACACATGTAACGTGTATGGGTTGTGAAAAGAACAAGGATACTATCTAATAGCAGCACTGCCTACGCAGCCCGTCACAGCAGCATTCGTCTTTTGAAGTGATACACAAGCCGTCTTTTGCTCAGCAGGGCTCTCAAAGCATGAACATGAAGCATGCTGTCCAACAGGCTGCAGGCAGAAATGTGTCTTCTCTGATGTATATTGAGCATGGAGAGGCTTTTCTTTTTCAGGTCAGGTTGAGGATGGAATTACACATGTAGTTGTTAGAGCAGTTTATTGAGCCAAACACAGACGTGAATCTAAAAAGTAGTATAAAGCCAAATGCCCATGGACTATCGCTGCGGAAATCGTGGTCAGAACCTGCCATGATTTCCACAGCAATGTCTGTCTACTCTACAGACATGCTGTGGAAAGCAATTCTCCCATGCCCATGAGCGGAAATCAGCTGCGATTCACGGGGGGGAGAATCGCAGTATGTTCTAATTTGTCTGGAAAAAAGTATGGATGGCTTCCGTTGCAGTCAATGGAAGCCGTCCGTCCCGCGATACTCCACGCTGTGGGCACAGCAGAAGTATCGCGGGAATCAGCGTCATACCCCAGCGCTGGCGTGTCATGTGCGCCGGTTTACCGGCCGTCATTCTCACGGCAGATTCGGACAGGTGAGTATAGGGTCTCTATGGGGCGCCGGGTCTGATTCCACTGCAAGATTTTGCAGGCGGAATCTGACCCAGCCATGTGCATGAGCCCTAAGTTTGTTCTTGTGGCAGTTTTTCATAAAGATTTTCAAGCTAAAGTCAAAAAACAAGATGTGAAAAATATAAAGGAAGGACTTTTACAGGTGTAGCAAATGTGACTTGACTATGATAACTTTTTGTGACAAGTTATCTTGAAAGCTACTTTCTCTTAGTATTGCTCATCTTGATCGTCCAGGCGATTAAAATTGTCCAGATTTTTGCAAAATCAAATCAGGCAATTTGATTGGTGAGTTTTGGCTCAGGAAAATTAAATTTCCCATTATGCCTGCCACAGAGGTCAGTATTGAGCCAATCAGCAGCCAGGGCACCTTGCTTAAGGCAGATAGTGTGCCCACCATCTTGCATATGGGAAGCAGTTTCATTGGACACCTGGATCATATTACCTTAGCCATATATAATATAGACACAGTGTAACTAACGGACATTTTACAGTTGAGTACAGGACAAAGAACCTTCATCACCTTTCTATGCAAGTGGTCTGTTATGGGCAGATAAGCTACAGAGGACATATTGCTTCTGGGCGTGTATGCATGTATACCAGCTGGGAACATATACTGGGTGCTATTGGAGGGAGCAGAAAAAGAAAGTGCAACACATTTATATGCCTATACGAAATGCAGTCTGTACTTTGGGAGAGGGTATATTTCCACTGCTTTCACCATATATAGCAGCAAAGCAGACAGACAAACTACGCTTTGGCATGGTGATAATTGCAGTTGTCTGTTTGTGGCCTCAGACATTGTTCAAAGTCACTAGTCCAGCCACTACAATTATTTGCAGACCTTAGGGCTCATGCCCACGGCCGTGACGGACTCCGCGAGCGAAATACCACAGCGGAGTCCGTCACAGCTCCCCCCCAAAGACCCCATACTCACCTCTGGATCCGCTGCGTAGCTACCGCATGATACGCCGCGTGCATGCGAAGTACAGCACATGACGCGCCGGCAGCGTCACATGAGAGGTGTGTATTCACGCTATACTTTCGCTGTGCTACAGTGGAAGTATAGCCTGACGGGTGGCTTCCATTGACTACAATGGAAGCCGTCCGCGCGTATTCCCGTGGCAAATAGGACATGCCACGGGTAATTTCACACTGTGGAATTCCTAACTAAATAAATAAAAAGGAAACCTAAAGAAAGCAAGGGGTAGGGGACTTGTCAGTAGTACTGGTAGAGGTGGCAGAGGACGAGCCAAGTTGGCACTTCAAGCAGCTCCCACTGAAGCAACAGCTTCACGTTCTGCAGGAGGTGAGGCAAGGCCACAGCCATTCCTTAGTAATGGTTCTGCCTATGTGTTACATCCACAGCATGCAGAACAGGTTGTAGAGTGGATGATACAGCATGCCTTAAGTACCACCATCTCCTCTTCTTCCTAGTCAGAGGCACACAGCAGTCAGTCTGCAGCAGTCACCATGAGTATCTCCCCTCTACTTCACCGCCAAATTTCCCGCACCCTCCAAAGCGGTCCACGCTGATCAGTCGGAGGAGCTGTTTGATCATTTAGTGTCATGGATATCAACCAGGCAGTCTAAACAACTAGAGGGAGAAGACCAAGACATTGAATCTACTGATACCCAACCCTTCTATTACTCTGAAGAGGAAGATAAGGGTGCGTCAATGCGATTGGTCAGGCCACCACAGGCAATGCCCACTCCCAGTGCTCACTATGACATAGAGTCCATTCAGGAGGAGAAGGACGGTAAAGAGGAAGAGGAGGTGGAAGATGATGGGGTGTATGACCCAACATGGGCAAACAGGCAGAGTCATGTTAGCAGCTCACAGAGGGCAGGGAGAGGCGAACATTGCAGGGCAACACCATGCTAAAACAGGGAGTAGGGTGTCACAGGTAAACATAAGGGCCATGTTTTCAGGCTGTATGCTTTCCATGTAACTCCACGGACAGCACACGGCCCCATTATAGACTATAAGGCTATATACATGAGCATTTTTTCACGCGGACCCTTGGTCCATGTGAAAAAACTCATTAAATGTCTTATCCCCTTCTGTTTAATGGGTAAGAAATACAATATTCAATGCACTTGAATGTGAACTGTTTGCATGTATCGTACAGCACAGGAACAGATGTCCCTGTACTGTGATAGGAGTTGCACCTGAGTCCCTTGAGTGCAACTCACAGTTACGGCTGTATGCCTCTAGCCTTAAGTTCATTAGCAACACTTTTGCGTGCCTTGATGTTGACTCCATTGTTGGATGAGGCAGTAATATTGGACTCTGTGTCCAGCGTTACTCCCGCTGCAGGATGTTTTCGGAATTACTGGAATTAAAGGAGCTTCGTTTTTGTGGTTTTTGGCAGTGACTCTATAGTTTTATTGCCTTGATAAGTTGCAGGTAAAGATGTGTGGGATGAAATCTGTCTAGTAAATTCGCTTTGAAACAATGTAAAATGCTCTTTACTTTCAGGGTTGATATTTTATTAATGAAAACTGTTTGACACTGAGCACATTCAGAAGATTGGATTAGTGAAGTTCACCCAGGGCTTTAAATACTTGTTTGTTTGTTTGGCCTGCAGCGGAGTTTTAATTGAATAACTTTTTCTTTTGTTATATTTTTTAGGTGAGGATTTAGAAATCATGTGTTGCCAGGGTAAGGGTGGTTTCACACATGTTTTTAGGGCAGTTTTTCATGCATTTCTTGAACCAAATTGAGAAGTGGATTCAAAAGTTACAGAAAAGCTAAAGGAAGGATTCATACATCTCCTTTCTGCTGAATCCACTTCTGACTTTGACTTAAAAAAACTCCATCAAAAACTTGTGTAAAACCATCTTAATGATGGTGTCACACAAGTTTTTTTTTGTACAAAAACACCACATTTTTTGTGGTAAAAACATTTTGTCCAGATTTTGCTAATTTAGAAACCACTATACTAACTTGGAAAAATTTCACTTTATCATTTATAGGTCAGGCTAACATTACCAAGATGGTCAGATTTCCAAGGATGCTCTGTTACAAATCACTCCCAATCTATTTGTGTCCAAGAGATGAAAAGTGAATCAACTATATTTATAGAACATATATTTGGGGGGGGGGGGGGGTAAGAGACAAAAAATACCATTTCACACAGCCCAAGTTAAACAGAAGTATTAATTTTCCCAATATAAAGCTTTACAACCTGGCAAGATATATCACTGATTGGACCAAAACCACCTCACACCACATGGACATAGCTCTTGACTAATCATTTTCCCCGCATGTTACTCTGCTGAATCTCCTCCGTACTCTATTCTCTAATCAAACAAGTAGTATGCACTAATCCTTTTTTTAGGACAACCTGATACACTTGGCATAAAATCAGGACTCTACTGCATCTTAACTTACATTACTCTGTGTCGCTTGCCTTACTAGTTAACCCTCAGTTCAAACTGGGCATTCCATACCCCATTTTCCACCCATCGCAAGACGTTAATTGACTGAAAACTCTCTTAGAACTGCAGTAGTTATACCCCAACATAGGTTCGCCTTCCTGCATTACTTACAAGCATTGAGGTGCATTAACAGGATTCTTCCTAATCTTCCAAAACAAAAGTGGTCAACCCTCTTCCAATCACAAGTTATTACCTTCCAATCCCCAAATCATGCACATTTCATATCTGACCCTAAAACAAGATTTTAGTAAGGGAATTTATTTATCATTTAATTGCTTTAACTGAGAGGAATTAGACTCCTCTGTTTACCACTGCATGTGGAGCTGCACCCACATTCAAGCTTTATGGTCACAAACCCATTATTTTCTCACCCAACACTTGGTACAAAGGGCCATGTTCAACCCTTAGGGTGACTACTAGAGATGAGCGAGTATACTCGCTAAGGCACATTACTCGAGTGAGTAGTGCCTTAGCCGAGTATCTCTCCGTTCGACTCTAAAGATTAGGGGGCCGGCGTGGGTGACAGGTGAGTTGCGGCGGGGAGCCGGGCGGAGAGAGGGAGAGAGAGATCTCCCCTCCGTTCCTCTCCTCGCTTGAGTAATGTGCCTTAGCGAGTATACTCGCTCATCTCTAGTGACTACCCACTAGCGTTTGCGAATTTGCTGCGTTTTTTTCCAGGTGTCTATGGGGCTTTCTAATGTTAAAAATGCATTGCGGCAAAATCAGAATTTACCATGAAATCGTGGTTTTGCGCAATGCGATTTTAATGTTAACAAGTCCCATAGACCCCTGGTGGAAAAAAAAAAGGTGCAAATTTCGCAGTGAAAAAGAACAGTAGTGGGTAGTCACTAGAGATGAGCGAGCACCCAAATGCTTGGGTCCCTGGTATTCGTGTTGAGCTTTTCGTAAAATTCGAAATCTCTACTCGAGTAAAAAACCCCATTGACTACAATGGGAGACTCAAGCATTTTTGTATGTGGGACGCCGGGTCCCGAGCTTGCTTTTTTTTCTCTCTTTTTTATGATATCTGCCTAGGACTGACCTTCTCTTGTTACATACCTCCTTCCTCGCCCCAATGTGAGATGTGTCTACTAACCCAAAGCCATAAAATTGTTTACAATAACCTTATGGGAACCATAACTGAAGGTTCAGTGATGTGTTGATAGGCAGTCAATGTTTGTGTTTAGCAGTAGTTTCTTAATCCTAGTGCTTATTGTGCTTAATGAATTAACCTTTCTGCTACCTCGCTATTGTCATCTTCCATGGAGTTGTATCCTCAAAGGCAGGAATGGACTCATATATGTCTTTGTTGTTTGATGGAAAAGCACTTTATATTTTTGTAAGAAATTGTAAAACCAATAATGTTTGAAAAGGGAAAATGTGAAAAAAACACGCCCTCCACCACCCATTTGCTTGTAAACAGAAACCGAAAGGAGCAGCCGGTGGCTGTCAGAACAGACATTTTGCTTGAAAGCATTTTAGGCCCCATAGTACAATTTGTAGAGCCCTTGAGCGTCCAGAACTATGGAGAAGCCCCACAAATAACCGCATTTTAAAAACTAGACCCCTTACCGAATTAACGTAGGGTCTACTGCGTATTTTGACACCACAGTTTTTGAATGAATCTAATCAAAGCAGAAGGAAAAAAATTACGATTTTCTTTTTTTTGCAAATTGTGCCATTTTAAAAATTGTTTTTTTTGTACAGCACACATATGAATGAAGACTTTCTCCCGAAAATGGATCCACTGATTGTCCTGAGTTCAGAAACATACCCATTGCAGCCGTAATCTTATGTCTGTATGCACAAAGGGGCCCAAACCGAAAGGCCCAGCCTTCAGAACAGAAATTTTGCTTGAAGGGGATTTAAGCCCTATTGCCCACTTGTAGATCCCTTGAGTGGCCAAAACTATGAAGAAGCCCTACAAATGACCCTATTTTAAAAACTAGACCCCTTAACGAATCACAGCCCTACATCTAGGGCTGTAATACGTATTTTTACCCCAGAGTTTTTGAATGAATCTAAGCAAAGCAGTAGAAAAAAAAGTATGATTAATTTTTTTGGCAATAGTGTCATTTTAAAAACAGTTGTTTTTTTTGTACAGCATACATAGGAATGAAGACTTTCATCCCAAAATGGATCCCTCTGTTTGTTCCGTGTTTAGAAACATAATCACATTGGCCCTAATCTATTTACAGGACACATGGCTAGGTCTATAATGGAGGGAACACCCATTGGATTTCAGGGCACAACTCAATAAATTCCAGGCCACCTTGCTCACTTGTGCGGAAAAAAAATTGGCTCCCTAAAAATAATCCCCCCCTCTGCTTCCTTTTTGGCATTCCTCAAATCTTAAATAAATTTAATAATATAAACTGTGTGGTATGTATCTGATCCATGAGGGCAGCTGAATGTTTAACTTTTTAAAACTTTTTATTGACTTTTGTGATTGGCGCTATCCATTGGATAGCACCAATCACATTGCTGGGGGGGCTTTCCGCAGCCCCCCGTGACAGCTCCAGGGTGTCGGCTACCTCCGGTAACTGACAGCATGTAGCTGTCATGTCCACAGCCCACATGGCTTTAATCCTCAGGGGGTGCATGTTTTTACGTCCCTGAAGATTAAAACCCACTTAGCTAGGACGTTAGAAGGCAATGGGGTTAAATTTAGTTCTGTAGCCTGGATTCTGCTGCCTACTTTGACTATTAGCTTGGATCTTATTTATGCACCTTTGCTGCCAGCCCTGACTCAAAGCCTATTTACTATGCGTTAGTTTAGACCTTCAAGTACCGTGCCTTAGCCCACTGCAGCGTCAGCAGCCACACAACCAGGGCTATCTGTTCATGTAACAGTTTAGGGACCCTGCAACAAAACAAGCACCTCAATCCAAGGAGTTAAGTGTGAAAAACGGGGTTTCCGAGGTGCTGCCATCTCAGTTAGCCTACAGCCAAACAGCACATCTTAAAACCTTAGTCCATTTTTAATCATTGCCTGGGAAAGACTTTGCTAATACAGCATAACTACAGCATACAGCATAACTACCTTTTGTCTTGTTGCTTTGCTCAGTCTTGCCATGGTGTATGACCTGTGACATGAAAACTGTCTTGCATAACCTCACCTTTGTAGTAGAGTATGGCTGTTCCTCATCCTGAAACAGCTGTTTCAGTTAAAGACAATATTTCAACCTACATTTGAAAATGCTGATTATTATCACCTGTTGGGTATAATTAGTTAATCATACACCTGACTATAATCCTACAAATGTTAGGAGGAGACTTGCAGCTGCCGGAGGGGGCGCACGGCGCCGGCGTGGCAGCGTGCTTGGGACCGTCGGGGGCCGTTGTGGTGTTGCCCGGGGGTCGCCTGGTTGGGTTGGCGTCTGGTCTGGGGTCAGGCGTGGGGTCCGCGGCACTGCTGGGCGTGGCCCCTACGGCCGGGCTCGGAGTTCTCCTGTTAGGGGTCGCGGCCGGAGAAGGGCCGGTCTATATGAATTACCGGCCAGCATGTCATCAAGTCACGCGACCTACGCGGGGCTTTTGGTATTTAGCTCCACAGACACTGTCAATCCCTGCCAGTGTTTGATTGTTTTCCAGATAACAACCGCTCAGGTTTCTCTCCCAGTCTGCTGACCCGGTTTAGCTCTGACTTGGATTTAGTCTGTTCCTTGTTTGTTCTTTGTTGGTTACTTGGCTCTCTAGTCCTCTGTTATTGGTACATTTTGTCTCTCTGGTTAGTTGGTCTCTCCTGTCCTTGTCCTGGGGCCTCATCAGTGCAGAGTAGGGACCGGTGCCCAGTTGTCACCCTGGGGTTTAGGCCAGGGGGGCAAGTAGGTAGGGACAGGGGAGAGGGTTGGTTGTAGGGACTTCCAGTCTCCCGTTCCTAACTGACCCTGACAGAAACACTGGCCATACAAAGATTCGGGGCTGAAGGTGAACCCCAAGTATCTGCGTATAATGAAGGCTGTTACAGCAGTCATAAGTCAGGTTCAGAATTTGACTGAGGTGGTACAGGACTTGTCGGTTCGTCTCTCGCACCAGGAACAGACGGTTGTGGGGTCTTCAGCAATGGTATTACGAGGGCCCATACCCATTTGTGAACCTAAAGCGACTTTACCTGACTTTTTTTCCGGTGAACGTAAGGCATTTTTTGCGTTCCGTGAGTGTTGTAAACTATATTTTAGTTTGCGCCCACATTCCTCTGGGTTAGAACATCAGAGGGTTGGAATGGTGATCTCCAGACTAAGAGGGGACCAACAGAATTGGGCTTTTTCATTACCATCAGATTCCCCTTCTCGTCAGTCGGTGGATGCCTTTTTCTCCACCTTAGGTCAGATGTACGACGAGCCTGATCGTGCAGATTATGCGGTTTCAAAATTATTGGCCCTGCGTCAGGGTAAGAGGATGGCCGAGGAGTTTTGTTCACAATTTCGACAGTTATGTGTAGACTCAGGGTGGCCTTAAAGGCCTTGACTGGACTCTCTGGGTCGGTAAAAGACTTGCTGTTGGGTCACCAGGAGCCTAAGATGTTAGAGACGACAATGACGTTAGCTGTACGGGCTGACCGTCACCTGAGAGCTAGAAGGGTCACCAGACCAGAGAACCTCACCACGGCCTGTAAAGAACAGCTCCCCAGTTCCTCCGGCAACCAGGTTGAGAAGATGGAACTGGGATACATGGCAGCACCAGAGCTCCAGGCCTTCCGACAAAAAAACAGGTTGTGCTTCTACTGTGGGGACCCTGGACATCAAGTCGCCATCTGTGACCTGAGACGGCAGCAGGAAAACTTCCGCTCCTAGGCAATCTCTGGAAGGATCGCCTAGGAGGTCAGATACTTCCGGATTTTTCCTAGTTGGTTCTCCCTTGTTCCATTCTGTTGGGTTCCTGCCTCATTTCTGGTCACGCTTTTGTGGACTCGGGGGCGGCAGTTAATTTTGTGAATTTCGAGTTTGTTAAGTCCATAGCTTCCGAGTTGCGAGATTTAAATCCCAATTTACAGGTCTCTGGAATTGATACCACCCCACTGGCGGCAGGGTTGATAAAGAAGGTTACACCGGAACTCAGGTTTTCGGTGGGAGCTTTACATTTAGAGATCTGTACATTTTTTGGTGATGGAAGGCCTATCGGTTGATGTCGTGTTGGGGTTACCGTGGTTGCAACTACATAACTCAGTTATTGATTGGGCCGTGTCCGAGTTGATACAGTGGGGTACGGGATGCAAGGACCATTTGACAACTGTCCAGTTGCATTCCTCTGGTTGTGAGGTGGCCTGCCTGCCTAAGTATTTAGAAAAATTCGCAGATGTATTTTCCAAACAGCTTTCGGAAGCCTTACCCCCTCACAGGAAGTGGGTTTGCAAGATTGATCTCCTCCCTGGAAGTAAGATCCCTAAGGGGGGTATTTACAATGTTACGGTGCCAAAACGTGAGGCTATGAAGGAGTATGTAACCGAGAGTTTGGCCAAGGGCCATATACGTCATTCTGAGTCCCCTGCTGGGGCCAGTCTGTTCTTCGTGGAGAAGAAGGATGGCAGTCTCCGGCCTTGCATTGATTATCGAGCGTTAAATATGATTACTGTAAAAAAATCAATACTCGCTGCCATTGATCCCCGATTTACTCAATCAGGTTGTGGGGGCTTGTTGGTTCTCCAAGC
This sequence comes from Eleutherodactylus coqui, assembly GCF_035609145.1. Lineage (NCBI taxonomy): Eukaryota > Metazoa > Chordata > Amphibia > Anura > Eleutherodactylidae > Eleutherodactylus > Eleutherodactylus coqui. The sequence continues at coordinate 369,316,797 of NC_089837.1, read as the reverse complement.
TCGATCTCAGGGTAGCCTACAATTTGTGAAGGGGATGAATTGAAGACCGCATTTAATACCCTATTCGGACATTTTGAATGTTTAGTAATGCCATTTGGATTATGCAATGCTCCGTCCATTTTTCAGGGCTTCATGAACGCCATTTTTCACGATATCTCTGGGGTCTTCATGGTGGTTTATTTGGATGACATATTAATTTTCTCTCCTGATTGGGAATCTCATGTGAGTCATTTACATGTTGTGCTTTTGCGCCTACGAGACAATAAATTGTTTCCCAAATTGGAGAAATGTCAGTTCAGGGTGCAGAAGGTGTCGTTTTTGGGCTATGTGATAACTCCTTCCGCCATACAGATGGATTCCGATAAGGTTCGTGCCATAACCGAATGGTGCCAACCGACCAGTCTTAAGGCACTTCAGTGCTTTCTTGGTTTCGCAAATTTTTATTGTAAGTTTATCAGGAACTTTTCTGTACTCACCAAACCATTGACTGACCTAACCAAGAAGGGCGCTGATTTGGTTAACTGGTCACCTGAGGTGATAGAGGCTTTTGTAAGTTTGAAGAAGGCATTCTCGTCAGCTCCTGTACTGGTACAACCCGATCTTAACTTGCCCTTTGTGGTGGAGGTAGATGCATCCGAACATGGTGTGGGGGCGGTTTTGTCGCAGGGTTCCGCCTCCCTGGCCTGCAACCATGTGCCTTCTTTTCCAGGAAGTTCGGCCCTGCAGAGAAAAACTATGATATTGGCAATAGAAAATTATTGGCTATCAAATGGGCATTTGAGTAATGGAGACATTTTCTGGAGGGGACTAAGCATCAAGTTACAGTATTTACCGATCATAAAAATGTAATATATTTAGAGTCTGCCAAGCGCCTAAAAACGCAACAGGCGTGGTGGGCTTTGTTCTTTTCACACTTTAATTTTATAGTTACATACATTCCAGGTTCTAAGAACGTTAGAGCTGATGCCTTATCCCGTAATTTTGGAGCCCCTAACCCAGAAGATTCCCATTCTGAGGGGATCCTGTTGCCTGGGACAGTGGTGGCGGCCTTGACGTCAGACGTATCCAATCAGATTTTGCCAGCCCACGCTGAGGCCCCAGTTTCTCTTCCCGAAGGGAAGCTTTTTCAACCCAGTACCTGGCGGTTGCAGGTACTGGAAGAGGTCCATACATCGGTCTTAACAGGGCACCCGGGAATCCGTAGTAGGTTAGAATTATGCAAACGTTTGTACTGGTGGCTGCGGATGGCCCGGGATGTCAGGAGTTTTGTGGAAGCCTGTACCACCTGCGCTCGTGGGAAGAGTGTCAGGAGACATCCCGAGGGGGCCCATTATGCCACTGCCTGTTCCATCTAGACCATGGTCGCACTTATCAATGGATTTTATTACCGATTTGCCCGTCTCTCAAGGGTATTCAGTAATATGGGTGGTAGTTTACCGTTTTTCTAAGATTATTCATTTTGTGCCATTGAAGAAGTTACCGTCGGCTCCTGAATTGGCATCCGTTTTTATTAAGGAAGTTGTACGGTTGCATGGCAACCCCGATGATGTTGTGTCAGATCGGGGGGTACAATTTGTGGCCCGCTTTTGGCGTGCGTTCTGTAAGAACTTGGGAGTGGGATTGTCATTCTCCACGGCCTTTCACCCTGAATCTAATGGATAGACGGAATCCATGAACCAAGAACTTATTCAGTATCTCAGGCTCTATGTGAGTGATCGGCAACAGCAGTGGGCAGAAGGTATGGCGTTGGCAGAATTTGCCATTAATAATCATTGCAATTCCGCGTCCGGTACCTTGCTGTTTTTCTGTAATGTGGGTTATCACCCCAGATGTTCTTTGGGGGTTTCTTCAGTTTCCGAGAATCATGCAGCTGATGCTAGAATTGCCAAGCTTGAGGAGGTTTGGGGTGAGGTCCGACGGAATTTAGAACAGGCCAGAAGAGGCATGTTAAGGGGTGGTGCCAACAGACGCACCATCTCGGATTCCTTCTCAGTTGGTCAGTTTGTGTATCTTTCCTCCAAGAATTTTGAGATTAAAGGTCCCCGCAATGAAATTAGCCCCACGGTTTGTGGGACCTTTCCCTGTTACCAGAGTAATCAATCCGGTGGCTTTTGAGTTGGTGTTACCAGAGTCATGGAGGATTCATAATGTTTTTCATAAATCTTTGTTGAAGAAATACGTAACTTTAGGATACCTTGTTGCTGCTCATTATTAGCACTGGGTTAAGCTTTGCTACATCTGTAATATACAGTATATCACATTTCAGCCAAGGATGCAGCAGATTGTTTTCTTAAATGTTCGTGTTGCGCAACATAATTTCCTGGCATCAGCTTTTAGATCATTTTTCCTAAGGGCAACAAGCTTGGTTGTATGCGAACAGCTAATTTGATAAATGCAGATACACACTATTTGCCACACTGCTAGTTTGCTATGTTCTCTGTATCAGATGACAGCTTGTCCCAGGGCAGTCATGATGCAATGTGTCACATGCAATGAAAACAGTAGGTGGAAGCTGAGTATGCAGTAGAATTGCCAAGTCAAATTTAAGTTTATACATACTTTTTTCCTATTAAAATCATTTGAGAGAAAAAGCTCCACAATGCTACCACAATAGTCTATGGGTGATGGATGCCGCTGTATGGCATCTACTTAATGGATACATCATCAGCTGTCCAATAGCTTATTATGATGGATGTTAAACGGCTACCATTGTAGCTTACTGGTCATGAATGCATTAAAAGGAAGCCTAACAGTGGCATCCCTCACTAATAGGCTACAATGATATCCACTTGATGGATATATTATTTTACAGGACAAATAACTCTGTTAGACATCTGTCATAGGCTCTGTTAAATCTGCTTTTCCCAGGATATACCTTTAATGGAATCCCGCAGTGAATTCCAGTTGTGAGCCCGGCCATCACCCAGCATACGGCCGCGTAATTTACTGTGTATGTACTCATGCAGACGGTCATGCGCAGTACATCTTTATTTATTTGTTTATATTTCCCGCGCCATCGCTTAGCGATGATGCAGGTACCCGGAGCAATTACACTGCTTATGGGCTGCGGGTATATCCATGACCATAGAGCACAATGGGCTCTATATCGCGGATTCTGTGGTAAAATAGAACATGTTGCTTTCTATTTTCCGTGAACAGATTACGCAATTCCGACACGCTAATGTAAGCGGAACTGCGTAAACCAATACATTTGATTGATCCGTGTATTACCGTGGATCAATTGCTCACAGAATCCACAATTGCTATGCTTCTCTATGAGACAACCCTTCATATGCCCTATAAGGGCACACAGGTATCACTTAGGGGGTTCCTGAGCCAAATGTAAGAGTGGCTCGCACTTTGGCAGACTTAGCATGGATGACCCTTCATCAATTGGGCATGATGTAATCTACATTTTGGCTGCAGCTTAGCAGTTAGCTGTTACCCAGGACTATACCAGAAGCTGGGACAGCAGCAATTCGCTGAATGCTGCTGGCATTCCCTTTGAACAAAACTTTTAAAAGCTCATACTGTGTATATTTCAGATTTTTCAACGTTTTTCTTATGTTTCATAAATCTTAATGCTTATATCATTATGTTCAATGCATTGTTTCAATGGTTGATACTGAGTATTTTACTGTTTTTGCCTGCCCTTAGAAGCTCTTTATATATTACAGAACATATGTTAGCAGTTATGTATCTCTACTCTACAAAACATGGCAGAATGTACTTAGATTATGACTTGCATTGTGTTCTATCATGTTCTTGCTTTATATTTAATTACTCAGGGAGCCTAACTACAAGACAGGAAAGCATTGTATCTTTATTTTCCTGTTTATAGCTAGGAGCACTTAAATATGAGAACATATTTAGTGCAGAGAACATTGTGAAAGCATTTTATAGCACTATTCAATGCTTATTTCATAGTCTGTTTTCTTTTTTTGGCATTGCGTGAGGGTAAACTAGAGAGAAAATGTACTGAAATCTGTTCCATTTTTATCCTTCCTTTTCTTGTGATCTATAAATAGTTTTGTTCCATTTTGTAATGTAATTTCCTTTCCTAAAAAGTTTTTTTTCAGTTTTTTCTAAGAATTATATATACTTTTTTTATGGCATGCATTTGCGTGCAGTGCAGTAATGTGCTATGTAGAGAAAATCAATTGTATATGGCCATCTGATGTTGTTAGCTATAATTATGTAATCATTCTAGAGTTTAGCAAGCATAAAAGGTCAACAGATTGCAGTTGATTGCAAGGGTACAGATCCACTTATCAGCAGCTTCATGCTGCCAAAAAGCAGCTGCATGTGGCTAAAAACCACGTGGGTGGGGTTTTCAAATGGATTGTTAAGTGAATTGTTGAAAAATGGAGCTTACATAACACATAGCTTTTAATATAGATATTAAAATAAATGTATACAAGGAAATGGGGCCAAATTACAGATGTAGGCATAAGATTAGTGCTTACTTATTGTATACACAGGATCATAGCCATGGGTTGCTTACCAGATCCAGGTAGTCGTGATGAAAAAGTCAAGTACGTACAAAGACAATATGCAGTATCTCAAGCTTGGTTCACTGAGACCATATGGACCAGATGACCTTGTTTATCAATTTCCAATGTTCTCTGAAGAAAGTTCATTTAGGCCTGGGAAAGTAGAATAACTCTTCCTCCAGAAGACCCCACAAAAACCCTTGCAGGTCCGCCACCCTGAAAAGGACATCCCTGCCTCCTCAACCTGTAAAGCACTATAAAACCCTAATAGCTAATAGTATAAGCCCACAGAACAAAAGCCAGACATATTTCCATTGGTGCATCAATGGCCATCTTCATGGAAAGACATAGCCAAAATTGGGTAAAGGTAGAAAATAAAAAGGTAACAACGTTATAGCATAGTAACCAGATAAATCATCAAGTTATAGAATGGTAGCCAGATCGATCTTCAACTGCTATATGAGCAGTATTGATGCTGCTATAAAGGTGCTGCCCAAGCCCTGATGCTTTACACATGCGGCCCAGCAGAGGATTTCTGGTGGCCCAAGTGACATAACTATATAAACAGGCTAGTTGCTAGCTTCTTCACATCATAGTCATGTCACAGTCCACAGCGCAGTTTCACAGCACGGCTAGTCACTTGACTGTCATTCAAGTCAGGCAAGGTCCTGATGTGGAAGAATCTTTAAATCTATAGTAATTGCTTCAGTAAATGCAATGTGTAAAAAGATATATGTGATTCTGCTTAGGCTTTATACATTAAGTGTGCACAATAATAGTTTTTCTAAAAAACTTGCATATACATACTGTGTCTAAATAACAACGTGAACCAACTGACGTCCATGCTCATAACTATTCACGAACAGTATCCTGGGGAGCCAATGTTGTATATGCCATGTAATTTAAGATAAACTGATTGCCGATAAGAATTGCAATACTTCCAATTAACTGTATGCAAACGGTAAGAAAACCTGCAAAATGTGTTTAAAAATGTGTAGTGCTTAGCAAAGCAGTTTGTAAAATAGTTTAATCATTAAACTACAACGTGAGCCACTACAAACGTATCTGCGGCCCCAAGAGGTTTGCCAATTTTAATTTTGTTCCCACTTACTGCCAAGTTGTGCAGGCCTGCTTTATAGCCTGCCTAGACCTATAGATCACAGAAATTCTGGTGTTTGTCTAGTTGGTTTGAGGCAAACTTTAATTTTACCGATATTCTCTCTGAACAGCAAGATTTCCTTCTGGCACAATATCCATGTAAATTTAATTTTGCAGCCTCTTCCTACTTGTAGATTTTATCTATCTATCTATCTATCTATCTATCTATCTATCTATCTATCTCATATCTATCTATCACATATCTATCTATCGCATATCTATGTATCGCATATCAATCTATCTATCGCATATCTATCTATCTATGTATCGCATATCTATCTATCGCATATCTATCTATCTATCTATCTATCTATCTATCTATCTATCTATCTATCTATCTATCTATCTATCGCATATCTATCTATCTCCTATCTATCTCATATCTATCGATCTATCGCATATCTATCTATCTACTTACCTATCTATCTCATATCTGTCTATCTGTCTATCGCATATCTTTCTCATATCTATCTATTTATCGCATATCTATCTATCTATCTCCTATCTATCGATCTATCGCATATCTATCTATCTATCTCCTATCTATCTATCGCATATCTATCTACCTATCTATCTCATATCTATCTATCTATCTCATATCTATCTATCTATCTATTGCATATCTATCTATCTATCTATCTATCTATCTATCTATCTATCTATCTATCTCATATCTATCTATCTTTATCCATTTAGTTGGGATCAACTCTTGGATACTTTATGAATCAGCCCTCTCTACGAGATTCTATTTTGTACTTCTTCTTTCAGTTTGATCATTTGCATGTTGGTGTTGGCATTGGCAATATAAATCCAGCACACTTTTTGGTGGCCAGGTCTTCTTTTGCTATTGACCACTCCAAGCATTGTCGATTTTTCTATTGAATTAGCTCGTATTATGTGGCCATAGTATGAGATTCTGTTTCATAATTTTGCCCTCCAATGATAACTTTGGTTTGATGCAGTCCAGAATTGATCTTGGTGGTCCAAGAAATCCATAGGATTTCCTGCAGCACCAAAGTTCAAAAGAACCAATCTTCCTTTGGTCCGTTTTCTTCAGTGTCAAGATGTGATTGAGAAGATGATCGCGTTGACCATCCAGGATTTTGTTGCAATGCTTATGTCTTTGTTTTTCCAGATTTTGTCCATACTTAACATTGTGCTATGACCTAGAGTGATTGATTGTTCTTTTTCAGATCCTGATTCTCCATTTTGGTCGATTTTCAACCCAAGGAAGATAAAGTCTTGAACTGCTTCGATTTCTTCATTGTTGGTTTTGATTTTTTCTGTACCATTACGGGCTGTTTTTATGATCTTAGTTTTCTTGATATTCAGGTATAGACCTAATTTTTCACTTCCTTCTTTAACTTTTAGTATCACTTGTTTCTGACCTTCTGCCAGCAAGTTTGTATCATCAGTATATCTGCAATTGTTGATGTTTCTACCAACGATCTTGATTCCAATGTTGGATTTGTCTAAATTGCATTGCCTCAAGATCGCCTGTGTATATAGGTTGAACAATCCAGGGAATAAAATGCAGCCTTGGCATACTCTTTTTATGATTCTGAACCATTCAATGTAACCATTGGAGGTCCCCACCATAGCCTCTTGGTTCGCATATAACAATTGTATGAATTGCTCCAGATATTCTGGGACTCCCTTTTGTCTTAGGCATGGCCACAGCTCGTCATGTTCAATGCAATTGAAGGCTTTACTGTAATCAAGAAAGAATATGTACACCTTCTTTTGGTATTCCTGGGCTTTTTCCATGATCCATCAAAGATTTGCAATTTGGTCTCTTGTTCCTTCTCCTCTGCTTGTGCATTAGGGAGTTCCCATTCCATTATCACGGTTATGCATTTTTGTATAGTCTTCAATAGGATTTTGCTTGCATGCGATATTAAGGCTGTCATACGGTACTCTGGGCATTCTCTTGGTTCACCATTTTTGGGAAGCAGCATGAAAACTGACCTTGCCCAATGTATTGGCCATGATTTGGTTTCCCAAATCTTGCAACCGAGTGCTGTTAGCATCTGGACTTGCAGGGGCTTGAGCAGCTCAGTAGGTATGCAATCGATTCCAAGGGCTTTCTGATATGGTAGTTGATTCAGTGCTCATTCAACTTCATCGTCCAGGATATCAGGTTCTAATTCTGATAGTTCTTTTGTTTGTGGTTGATCATTTGCATACAGTTCTTCTGTATATTTCTGCCATCTATGCTTGATGTGTTCAGGATTGTGTAACTGTTTTCCATTCTGATCAGAATTTGAAGTTGCATTGTGCGATGCACAACGAGCACAAGCATTTTTAACATGAGTGAAGAGCCCTCTGGTGTGTCCTTTTTTGTTTGCTTCTTTTAATTCCATACACCGTGCATTCTAAAACGATCTTTTGTGTTTCCTCGCTTTGTGCTGAAACTGAGCATTTAGCCACTGGAAATCGTCCCGGTTTCCAGTAGCTTTTGCCTCTCGCCGCATGTCGGATAGTGTCTGCTGATAGCCAGGTTGTTTTTCTTGTTGCTTTTTTGCATGGTATATTTTCTTTTGCTGTTTCGACTGTAATGTTTTACATTTCCTCCCATAGTTTGTCAGGCTATATCTGGCTAAAGTATTAAGCAATTCAAAATGGTTCTCTACTCCTACTACATAGTCAGTGTTGAATTCCAATGTTCCTGATGTTTTTCTGCAATTGCAGAAACATAGTTTGAGAGCTGGTGTTCAGAACCACAATCTGTGCCTTGGAACCTTTTTGCTGCTAGAACTGAATTTTTCCACATTTGGGGGTAAATGATGTAATTGATTGGATTGCGGTAAACTCTGTTAGCAGATTCCAGGCGTACAAGCGATGTTTTGGTTGTGCAAACAATGTGTTCAGAATCGTTAGTCGGTTTTCTTAGCAAAATTGTAAAAGTCAGTCACCAGCATCATTTTGTTCTCCTAAGCTGAATTTCCCTACTATTAGTGTTTCTGCGCCAATTTTTTTTATTTAAATTGCCAATGTTGTAAACAATGTCCTTTTTTGGGGATTTACCACAGGGTTTCTTTGACATCAGTATAAAATGTTTAGATTTGATTATCCATTGCATCAATACTAGGAACATAAATTTGTATTAGGGATATGGTGTGAAGTTTTCCTTTGATGTGGATGGTCATGATTCTATTGCTTATGGCACGGAAACCATGGACAGCTTTACTAATTTATCTGATGAAGGCAACACCATTTCGTTGGATGTTTTAACTTCCTGAGTAGTAAATTGTGAAATGAACGCTGGTAAAAAATCCGTTCCCTATCTAGTGATGTTCACTGATCCCCAGCAGATTGATGTTTAATCATTGAATTCCATTGTTTAGAATGTCTAATTTGCCAATGTTCATTCCACCTACATTCCATGTTCCAATTTCATGCATTTTAGTAAAGTGCAGGTGATTTCATTCGTCACAGGCATCAGCAGCAGCCCGGCACTCGTATGGGTTTTCCCTGTCTGTGTCACAAATTCCCCGGTTACTTGAAACATGCCATTGTTCTTCTTTGGTGACATTATAGATGCTTTCCAGCCCAGGGGGCCCACCTTCCAGCACCATATCTTCAAACATGTTTTTGAGTGAATCCATGAAGTATTTTGGTTGTATATAGTGGAGTAGGCCACCACGTCTTTCTCCAACCTTCCCCTTTTTTCCAGGCTTGGGACTGGCACATGGCTATGTTACAAATGCTGTGTTTAGTTCACAACACAACCATGTGGCTGATTCATGCAGTTTTAAAATAATAGTGGTGTGAACTACAGTACCTATAGGTCCCATGAAAATATGAGTTTTGTAGGAACTTCTTTAAGCTTCTTGTATTCTGCTCTTGAAGTGCACTTGCTGGGCTTAGACTGGGAAAGTTGGCAGTTGTTTGAAATCTTCTGCACTTATGAATGTTTTCCCCGAAAGTGGAATGATTTCTAAATTCCTTTTCAGACACATATGCATTTATGACTTTTTTCTGGAGGCCTCAGAAGACCTGATATGTTATACCATACATTCCAAAAAGAAGGAGCAAGCCAAACTAATTGGGGTTTAGGATGCAAGCACACATACCGTAGGAGTAGTATAGGTATCTGGGCCACTCAGATTGTACTAATGTAGCACTGCTAATGCATTTCGCATTTACACGCTATGGCGATCATGTGGTGCAGCTACACTATTTGCTTAACACAGCCGGCCATATGAACTGAATGGCCGTGCTATGGAAAATGCATTCAAGTATTTGCTGTGCCAAACAAATGTTTGCGATGCGACAAATATTTGTGTTAACAATGGTATATCTGTAAATATGAAAAACATTGATTCAATGTGATTTGCCTGTACAAATCATGGTGTGAAAACTCATATCACAAAACTGGTAAATCATGGTATAATGTTTGCATTTTTTTTCTATGGTGCACTACTTCTTTGTGTATGGGCACTTCCAAGATAATCTCTATTGATGTTCTGGTGATCTGATCCTAATTTAAAGGAGATGTCCCGAGGCAGCAAGTGGGTCTATACACTTCTGTATGGCCATAATAATGCACTTTGTAATGTACATTGTGCATTAATTATGAGCCATACAGAAGTTATAAAAAGTTTTATACTTACCTGCTCCGTTGCTAGCGTCCTCGTCTCCATGGAGCCGACTAATTTTTGGCCTCCGATGGCCAAATTAGCCGCGCTTGCGCAGTCCGGGTCTTCTGCAGTCTTCTATGGGGCTCCGTGTAGCTCCGTGTAGCTCCGCCCCGTCACGTGCCGATTCCAGCCAATCAGGAGGCTGGAATCGGCAGTGGACCGCACAGAAGAGCTGCGGTCCACGGAGGAAGAGGCCATCTTCAGCGGTGAGTAGAGAAGTCACCGGAGCGCGGGGATTAAGGTAAGCGCTCCGGTGAGCTTTCTTTACCTCCCTGCATCGGGGTTGTCTCGCGCCGAACGGGGGGGGGGTTGAAAAAAAAAAAAACCCGTTTCGGCGCGGGACAACCCCTTTAAGGTCCTAGGGGGAGGAAAATTAAGCTGTAGACTAATTTAGGCAAACTGCATGGTCATTAACAATAAACAGCTGGTGAACACTTTTTTCATTAGCAAGCCTCATGGACCTGCATCACCAGCAGGGTTCTCAGCCGCATTTCTGCCGCAACACAGCTGTGGGGCAGCCGTATTGTACCAAAATCAGGTGTGAATCATAAAAAGAGAGAAAATATAAAAGACAGAACAGATACTATTCCAGATATTTTTTATCCACTACTGGTTTGGCTTTAAAACTACTGTACATCAAGGAACCTAAATCTAAACAAAACCTGCATATGCACACTAAGGCTTCTTTCAAACAAGCGACTTCTCGCAGCCATTAGCCAGGAAATCAAAATCATGTCGCCGGAAAATCGCGACCATTTAAATCATTGGACTCCAGTGCATTCTTCTATATGGGCAATTTTTAGCCGTGCGAAAAAATTGCGACTAAAAATGGCCAAATCAGGATGTGGGGGCGTGGCTTGCAGCCAAGATGGCCGGATGTGAATGAGAAGAGCTCCCTTGGGGAAATCTAAAATCCTGTGCTTATCCTGTGCATCCTTTGGTTGACAGGGCTGACACCTTCAGAGAAGCTTTGCTTTGGTAATCATCTGAGGGTGAGAGGTGAGCTAAGATTCTTCTATACTTGCCGAACGGTGGTCCATGAAAAGAAAGGAGAGAGCTGCTGGAGGACACCATCAGGGAATGCCACATGTTGTTCATGGCAGGGAGTCCAGGAACAGAAGGCAGTGCTAAACAGTGCCCAGCAGGATCTGAAGGTACTGAATACCAAAATATTGGAACTTTTTATGCTATGCTCAACTCTCTCTATATATAACATCTATCAACTGGGGCATTTTGATTCTGGGAGCATTGACACAGCACTTGAGTTGCTTGTGATATATTTAAACAGTAGTAGGTTATATAAGGTAACAATCTGTGGAGTGCTCTACACTAGTCTATATTCTTGGGACTTGTAGTGCCACTTAGCTTGGATTACATTTCATTTCCACACCAGCATAGCACTGCATCAAATTACTTAACGGTATTTCAGCAACACACGCTGAAGTCTGCTGCATCTGTCAATATGAGCATGAGAAATAAAAGCACTCCTGGCTCGGAAAAACTCAAAGAATTTATCCGAATGCACGCATACGATCATACACCACGCCCGGCACGGGCAACCCATTTTAAAAGCAAAGCTGAAGACACAGATGTGGACACTGAACAAGATACAGAGCCCACACTCTGCCATGTTTCATCAGAACTATTAGAGGCTATTAACGGTTATAAAACCACCTTGACAGGGCAGATGGCTGAAATTCAGATAGATATAAACCTGCTTCGGCAAGATTTACAGGTGATGCAAGGCCGGATGACTGAAATGGAGATCCACATATCCAACATAGAGGATGAAATACGACCTCTCTCTGGAGCAGTTCAAATACCTACTAAGAAAGCTGGGTTCTGCCAATCTAATATTGATGATTTGGAAAATCATCTCTGTTGCAATAACCTGTGCATCATAGGTTTACCGGAGAAAGTGGAGGGGTCACAGACGAAAGTCTTTATGGAACAGTGGCTGAAATCCACTTTAGAAGATGTCTTTTCTCCCTCTTTCACAGTTGAAAGGGCACATCGTGTACCATTGAAACCACCCATACCGTTCTTGGCTAAGCTTCTGAATTGCAGAGATCGTGATACAGCATTACATCTAGCCAGACAGAAAGGTCCCATCAAGCTGAACAATTCTACAATCTCCATCTTCCTAGATTTTTGGGGAAACCTTCAGAAACAGAGGGCACTGTGTTGCAGTGGTCCTGGGATCGCTTTCCTGCTAGACAGACTGGTACAGGTTTTGTGTGTGTTTCTGTCTTCTGGCTCTGGTGGGAGTGGTATTAGATGAGACATTCTTGATCTCACCTCTGGGTATTTTGTCAGGGCTATTTAGCCTGACCTGGGGCTTGGCTTGGGTGTGGTATATTTTCAGACATTCACTGGCTGTGGAGGAAGCTAGAAGCTTGGAGCTGGTTCCTCTATTTCATCTTGTTTTCCATGCTATTCCCCTATCCCTCATAGGATTATCTGCCAATAGGCAGGTCCCTTACCCGGTTTAGTTTACTAGGGAGTGTTTGTTTCCTTTATGCAGTTGTCATTATTTTGTACTGTTTGGTGTGCAGTAGCACAGTGTCTTCAAGTTACGTATCCAGCATGTCCCATGCAGATGTGACACACTGTAGAGGTGAAAAAAGAAATTTAAAGATAGAGGTATTATCTACTCAATGGCCAGCCCAGTGCGCCTCTGCATTGTGGCAGAGGGCAAAGCTATCTTTTTACAATCCCATTCAGAGGAACAGGAATAGCTTCACTCCCATTCCGCTCAGCCCTCAGACAGTAACTAACATTCTTATCTACCACTTCTTCTCTTACGGAACTGAATAAATTGTTCTGTTCTCTTCCCATGTGTCAATACATGGACATTGGTTGTCCAAATGTCGTGTGACTTGGGAGAAGTGGCATCAATGCACACCACCATTCTAATACTCTTATAGAAATGGGTGGCTAAACTGCGCACAATAACTTTAACCCCTTAATGACGTGCCGCGATCTCTCTTCATACATACCCTGCACCTGCATGACATAAATGTACATCATATAGCGGGAAGGGGTTAATGTTCTTATTATTATAGGTGATGACCTGCTTCCACTCCACAGCATTATCCCCTGCATTATGTAAACTATACCACAACTGTTTATTTGAATGACGGAAGGGTTGCTACAGGATGCTACATTGTGTTTCACTTCAATGTAGCATCCTGAGCATGCTATATGCTTTGGATGCTACAATTTAGCTATATAAGCTGTTTAATTCAAGTTTATTCTTATCGGTTTCTATTATCTTGTCTGCACTAGTATATACACCCCAAGCGTAATGCCAGCTTAATTGGCATCCAACATATATGACTCTTACAGGCCAACCAATATGGGTTCCCCTTTAAAATTACCATCATATAGCAACACGTCGTTAAAGTGTATTACCTGGAATGTATGAGGCCTCTGCACGGCAGCAAAGAGGTCTGCGTTTTTTCGTCTATCAGGAGAAGTGACCCACATATCATGGGATTTCAGGAGATGCATCTCATGGCGATTAGGGTGGACCTTATCAAAAAACCTTGGGTTCAATGGTCTTGCCATTCGTTCCATACCTCGTTTTCCAGAGGGGTCTCTATCCTGATCCATAGATCGGTGAGGTGGAATTCCATCATCACCCACAGAGACCAAAAAGGTAGATTTATATTCATATGCAGAGATGAACACTAGACCATATGTTATTGTGTGCATATATAACCCACCACATCATGGCAGGTATGCTATGCAAGCAGCCATAGCATTTGCACATCAATTTTCCCTAGTGGATGTACTCTGCATGGGAGATTTTAATAGTGTGATGGATCCGCTGGTAGATAGATTCCAATTCAGCCCACGGTCTGCCGGGAGGTGCGTCAGCTTATGGAAGGGGTGGGATAGATTGATCTATGGCGATTAAAACAGCCAGTGGCCAGAGAATATATCTGCCCCAACATTGGAAAGAGCTCTTTGTCGCGGATAGATTATATATTCAGCACATCAACTCTGGCTGTACATGTTATATTCATCGCTCATGGACTACGGGGTGTATCAGTTCATACTCCTGTTGAGCTATCTATACAATTCTCTATACAGACTATAATACCTAGATGGAAAGTACGCCCCTGTTGTTGTTTGCGGGATGAACTCTAGTCTTCATTTATCTAATTTTTTGGAACATGTAAAATTTTGATCGCTTTTTATTCAATTTTTTCTAGTGGCAAGATTAACAAAATCTGTAATTCTGGCATGTTTTTTATTTTTATTTTTCACTGCATTCTCTGACCAGTATAAATAATATATTACAGTAATTCTACAGGCCAGTGCGATTATGCCAATACAAAATTGAAATAGTTTTTTTTTTGCAACTTTTTCAAGTACATCGATGGAAAAATAAAAAAGTTATTGCGCGCAGAAGATGCAGCAGAAAATAATTTAAAAAAATTAAAAGTCTTTGAAAAAAATACAAGTACTACAGCAAAGAAAAATATACAAGTTTGGTATCGTAGTAATCGTACTGACCCCTAAAATAAAGTTATCACGTCATTTTTGTTGCAGTTTGGGTGCCGTAGAAACAAAACGCACTGAAAGATGGCGGAACGTCATTTTTTTTTCATTTTACTCCACTTGGAATTTTGTAAAAGTTTTTCAATACATTATATGGTACTTCAAATAGCACCATTGAAAAATACAACTCATCACGCAAAAAACAAGCCCTCATACAGTGACGTCAATGAATAAGTAAAGGAGTTATGATTTTTTAAACGGGGGGAGGCAAAAAAGGGGGAAAAAAAAAAAAGGGCCCGTGTCATTAAGGGGTTAAATAATGTACTAACTTTCTTCTCTGGGTAATTACGATGCAGGGATACCACACATGTAATATTGTTTTTAATTTTTTACAAACCTTACATTTCTAATGCTCACAACAGACCAAATAAACTTCCTAGACGCCCCATTTATATTAGAAGAAGTGCGACAAGCAATTCTTGATTTGGCCATAAACAAAGGGATTGTTACCCTGTAGAGATTTATCAAAAATACATGGAGCAACTCTCTCCCCTATTATGTGATACCCTACGACAGGCTTTGGAAACAGTCTCCCTACCCTCCTCATTTTACAACGCTACTATTATAGTATTACTAAAACAAGACCAGGACCCCTTAGATTGTAGCTCATACCACAATATCTTTAGAAAACTAGACTACCAAATACTAACTAAAATTCTAACTACCAGGCTTAATCAGGTCATCCTTACATTCATCCACCCTGATCAAATAGGCTTTATGCCTGGCAAATCCACGACTATTAATATTCGCAGAGTACAAAAAATGATCCAGATTGGTAGGAAATATGATATGCCACGGGCCCTAGCTTCATTAGACACTAAGGCCTCGGTCGCACGGGCGTTTTTTGCCGCGATTTGCGGATCGCATGACGGATGCGCATCCGCAAATCACGTGACCGGAGCCGAAAAATCTGCTCCTAGCCGCGTTTCATTAGAAACGGGCCGGAGCAGTGCAGCGCTGTCCAGCGCATTGAATTCAATCGGCTGTGGGCGATCTCAGGATGAATTTTCGGGAAGGGCTTAAAAATATAAGCCCTTCCCTGAAAATCATCCAAAACTGTGTAAAAAGTAAAAAAAAATATATACTCACCTTGTCCCGGCAGAGTATGACAGCTGAGAGCTGCCCCTGATTGGTCCCTGCGCTGAGCCAATCAGAGGCAGCACTCACTTACCCATTCATGAATTCATGAATGGGTGAGTGAGAGCTGCCTCTGATTGGTGAGGGCTGTGACCAATCAGAGGCAGCTCATTGAGCAGGCGGGGATTTTAAATCCCCGGCTGCTGAATACTACTCACAGCAGTTCAGAAGAACTGCCGGCTGGCCACGGCTGAACTTCGTCTGCCGGGACAAGGTGAGTATATATTTTTTTTTTACTTTTTACACAGTTTTGGATGATTTTCAGGGAAGGGCTTATATTTTTAAGCCCTTCCCGAAAATTCATCCCGCGCTCGCCGGCAGCCCATTGCTTTCAATGGAGCCGGCTGTATTGCCGGCTCCATTGAATTCAATGGGCAAACATCATTCTTCTCTGCCACAGCTGTTACAGCTGTGGCAGAGGAGAATGATTTGTCTAGTATATGTTCTCAATGGGGTCAGCACTGCTGCCGCCGGCCCCATTGAGCGCATATAGAGAAGAACAGGAATCGCAGATAGGTGCGATCTGCGATTTCTGTTCTATAATTAATCGGATGAGCGCATAAAAAGCGCTCATGTGTCCGATACCATTGCAAAGCAATGGTTTTATAAAATCGCCGGACGTATGCGCATGCGCAAATCGCGCGAAAAAACGCCCGTCTGACTGAGGCCTAAGAAGGCATTTGACTTCCTGGAATGAAGCTTCCTAGAAGCCTGCCTTTATCAATTCGGATTTGGCCCACAATTCCAAAAGGTCCGTGCTACGTGAAAAAGATAGGTCCTAACCTAGCCGCGCATAATTCCCTCATGCGATTCCACTAATTATGTGTGAATGAAGATTGCGCACTTAGCTAAGTTCACGCGATTTTTATACACGTGAGAAGCATTCTTTATGCACGGCTATTTGTGCGCAAAAACAACACTCGTCTGAACGAGGCCTCAGCAGCAGGAAATCTGCACATAAAAACATAAGTACATATACAAAATCCACAACAAAAAACGCAACAAATTCTGCGCAGCTTGTTAATTCTGCCCACCTGCGGAAAAGTAACAGAAATTCTGCATCAGAAGTGTGAAGGTAGCCTAACAGGCGGACAGTACATACCTATGAATTATTGTAGATGTGGTTTGTTAGTGGTGGTGGTTTTCTCGGTCACATTACCTTTTGCCTCCCACTTAAATGAAGAGCAAATATTGTTGCTCATATGCTAAAGAATTTTTTAAAATCCTTGCATGCGGTGTCCGTATTTTTCACATGACCATATACCGTAATACTTTGATTGCTTTGAATAATTATAGTAGCGTAGTAAAATCTATTGTGCAGCATCAACTTTGTGGAAAATTCTCCTGCAATCCATGCGTTTTATAGGTTGAAATGTTCAGCCAAATAAAACTCAATGAAATGAGTATGGAATGATGTACTCTTCCTGTAAATCTTAATATTAGAATTGGGCGAGGAGTTGTATAACCATATAAAGGCACAAGACCAGAGGTCAAATTCCATCATATATATCGCAAGTTTGAAGACAGTTTGATTTTTCCATTGTCGGGTGATCACTTCTATAGATCTTACATAGCAGAATGCCTTGATTTATAGAGCCTACAATTAAATACATTGAGGCCAAATGCCCACAGCCGGGTCATATTCAGACTGTGAAATCTCGTAGCGGAATCAGACCCTGTGCCCTCGCATTGACCCATGCGTACCTGTCAGTTCTTTTCCTCTCTGCTCTAAGGATGTGCCGGCTACCGTGTTTCCCCGAAAATAAGACAGTGTCTTATATTAATTTTTGTTCATGTAAAGCTCCCTGGACACTATTTAAATTGACTTTTTTAAATTAACTGTTAGCAGGGCTTAATTTTGGAGTAGGGCTTATATTTCAAGCATCCTCAAATAGCCTAAAAAATCCTCTTGCATCCTCAAAAATTCTGGAAAATCATGCTATGTCTTATTTTCAGGGTATGTCTTATTTTCAGGGAAACAGGGTAACCCAGATCAGCCGCAACTCGCAGCGGGATGGACGGCTTTCATTGACATCAATGGAAGCCGTCCGTGCAAGGCCCGCACCGGAATAGGACATGCTGCGAATTTCCTCCATAAGCGGAAAATTGCAGTCGATTTCCACTCATGGGCAGGGAAAATCGTTTTCCTTGCATGTCCTATGGGCAGTATTTGCTGCAGGATCCAGAGGCGAACGCTCGCTCTGGATCCCGCAGTGCAAATACGGCCATGGACATTGAGCCTTAAATTGCTTTGATATATATAGTACTTTAAAGTGTGTGTGTATATATATATATATATATATATATATATATATATATATATATGTGTGTGTGTGTGTGTGTGTGTGTGTGTGTGCGTGTAAACAACCATGTTTAAGGAAAAACATTGACAGCTGAAGGACCAGGAAAGAAATATACTGGTATATCTGCAAGTGATACAATCTATAACAACATGTTCTGTTCTCAAAGACATCTTGTCTTTATGTGATTCCAGCAATTCATTAATTTCTTTACAAAACACCCTTAGATTGAATATCAAATTACTGAATAAGCACAGTTTTTTATAAGAACTAATTATTTTAATAGAGTCATATCTAGGTCAGGGCTAACTGACAACTTTGGCAATGCAATCCTAAACAAAGGCTGGTTGCATGACCTGAATTGCATAATATGACCCAATTCAGGCCAACTCTTTCCATCTTATGTTGGACTCTATTGATAGTAAATGAGAGTTTGCACACTGATATCCAGTCAATTCTGTTCTAGTTTGTCTATTTCATCTGCAGTTTCATTTAGTTGCACAAACTGCGCAGTTTAGTGCATATTTATAAGAATAGTTACTGCTTTCCTCTGAATTAATCATTTTTCCAATACCTAAGTGTTTTTAAAGATCAGTGGTTCACAAACAGAGACAGTCAGGGGCTCCAACCAAGGGTCTCCATGGTGGCGAACCTATGGTACGTGTGCTGACGGCTGCCCATCACTGTAGTGATTACCGGCTGGGGTGCCGCAGCTTCCCACCAGTAATCATGCAGCGACGCTGACACCAGTGTACACTCTGACGTCAGTGTGCACCCGGGATCCTCCTCCCCTGAGTCCTCTCCTCCTTAGTTCCGCAGGAGAGGACAAGCGGGGGAAATGTTCTGGGCTCATACACTGACGTCAATGTGCACCCGGGATCAGTACTGAGCAGAGGAAGAATGGCGCTAACTACAAGGAGAAGGCAAGTATACAGGTTGGGGGGCTATTATTGCTGTGGCTATTGTGGGGTTAATGTTAATGAGGAGGTTAATATTATTACTGTGGCTACTGTGGGGTTAATATTATTAATGTGGCTACTGTGGGGTTAATAATACTGAGGGTTATAATATTATTACTGTGGCTACTGCAGGGTTAATTTTTTTTACTGTGGGGTTAATTTCACTGAGGGGGTTAATATAATTACTGTGGGGTTAATATTACTGAGGCGGTTAATATTTTTACTGTAACTACTATGGGGTTAAAATTACTGAGGGATTTGATAGTACTGAGGTTACTGAGGAGTTAATATTATTACTGGGGCTACTGTGGGGGTTAATACTTCTGGGGCTGCTTTGGGGTCACCTTTTGCTACTGGAGCCGCAATAGGGGTCACTATTACTAGCGGGCTACAATAGGGGTCACCTATTACTACTAGGGCCGCAAAAGGGGTCACTATCACTACTGGGGCCACAATAGAGGTCGCTATTACTTCTGGGGCCGCAATAGTGGTTGCTATTACTACTGGGGCCAAAAATCATGATGTGCTAAGCCATACCCCTAACTCCTCCCCTGACCACACCTTGGAGCTCCACAAAAAGCTTGTGCTTCCAAAAGGGCTCCATGGCTGAAAAAGTTTTGGAACCACTGTTATAGAGTCATATCCAACAGCAAGCTCCAAGCTGCTTAGGGGCTCCATCATAATATACACCCACTGCATCATAGCTAACTTTGCTATTTGTTGATACAATGTGGTTGTTGATTTGCATTCCACCTACTGTTGCGGTGGGCGCATAGCAATCAGGAAGTGGAACAGTGCTAACATCACAAAATCAGCCCTGATCAATATGATTGCCTCTTTGGTTGCAGAAGGACCCTGAAGTGTCTGTGATTGGCGCATCGAGTGCTGGCTCTGATTGCCTGAGCATGGCGCTCGAGAGCCAATCAGAGCAATTTCTCTGATGACATGGTTTTTAACCCTGTTACCAGCAAGAGATGTTGTGTGAGTGGCTGCCAAGTGCATGTAAGCCAGCAGGAACACCAGAGAGCAGCAGAATGGGCCCAAGCGGCGCCTGATAAGTGCGTATTGCTTTTTTTCACGTAGTGTAGCTAGGACTTATTTTTGGGGTAGGGCTTATATTTCAAACCCTCTCCCCCCTTTCGAAACTCAGGGTAGGCTTATTATTGGGGAATGTCTTACTTTTGGGGAAAAATAGTAGCTAAATATTTGTGGCTATTTGTTCTGTGTGGGACTTATTCACTTCTACGAAATACTATGTTGTGTACATTGCTTTTTCCATCTGCATTACAAATCTTTCCTATCTTCCATCTAGGGACAGACTTGGCTCCCTAGGTTCCTAATGTGGAGCTGTCCCTATCAGGGTGATCACCCTGCTTCTAAGTAGGATCTGCCTCATGTGGCACAAAGTGCTAAGGCAGCAGAAATGCAGTCCTAAGCTCTAGCTCACGACATGAAGGTTGCGAGTTCAATCCCTACATGGTTCAGGTAGCCGGCTCAAGGTCGGCCTTCCATTCTTCTGAGGTCATAAAATGAGTACCTAGCTTTGGGAGGGCTGGGTAATAAATAAATTACCTGCACTGTGGAATAAGTTGGCGCTATACAAATAGCAAGATTTATTATTATTTTATTTTTTTAAGTTAGTTAAGGTTGCATTATATTTTCTGTATTTCTGTTGAAGTTATTTGCCCTATTTTGGGTTAATGTGTTTTGGTGATATTATATATGCCTATATTGATTTTTTGAGTACATTAATTATGTCTTAGTGTGAGATGTTCATGTCGTCTGTGAGAGGCATCATACTTGCGCCCTACATGAATGTAACTCCTACCAGATTACAGTCAAGTGCAACTTCATGCAGGCAGGATATGGCAGCCACACCGAGGTGCAGAAAAGCCATCCTATGAATGTGACTATTGTGTAACACAGAGACTTAAATTCTGTACAATGCAGCAGAATGTTCAAAAAATACCCTATTAACAGTCATCATAAAAAATACTGTACTGTGATGCTACATGAGTAATGAACACAGCACACAATAACTTATAACAGACATGGTACATAGCATGACCACATAATATATAGCACATGTTTCTCTAGATTATGCAGCACACATTCTTGCCTACTTAAAAAAACCAACAGAACAATAAAGTACTACAGTCAGTGATAAGGATTGGAGAGGAAGGAGGAAATCACCGGTCCAAAGCCATTTTGATAGACAAACTCCTAAAGGGAAGTGGGGTGTTAATCCCCTTTATCCACAGTCTCTAAAGAGCCTTTTATGTGCAATGACTAGTTGTTCAAAATTCGTTCAAAGAGCAAAAATGAAAGATAATTGTTACATGTAAATGCGGGCAGTCGTGCACTATTCATGCAATTGTCGTTCTGCGCTGGTCTTTAGCCGGCATAAAAAGCATTGTGAAGTGGCTCAGAATTCCTTCAGCATTCAGGGACCTAATGATGGATTTGTTTGCTTTGCATACACAATGATTGCAGTGTTTACTCATGCCCTGAGAACAATGTACTCATTGTGTATGCAAGGGAGAAGACAATGGACTCTCCTGGTGAGATAATCTCAATCCCAAACACGTGCCCAGCTGCTACTGAGTTTACATAAACTAATGGGGGAAAATACAGACTATTCACAATTTGTTCAGTTGTGTGGTTGTTTAAGCAATAATCGCTGTGCGAAAAAGGGCCTTAAGATATGACCTTTACAGCCTACTGATCAACCTGCAGCATACCAGGACGGGCATGCTCTTACTTTTCAAGATCAAGCAATTCCTTGCTAATCAGAGAGCCTTTTTAATCCCTTAGGGTTTAGTTACACGGGCGCATCGGCATCCGTACACCAGCGCCGATGCCCCCGTGTGACTGACAGTTAGAAGACGGCTGTACCTGAAGATGGCCGTCTCTCTGCAGCGCTGCTGAAAGAACACATGACCGGCAATGAAGCCGGTCACATGTTCTTCCTCCCGGCGCTGCAGAGAGACGTCCGTCTTCAGGCACGGCCGTCTGCTGGCTGCAGTAACACAGGCGCCGATGCTAAAATAAAGTAGAGAAATGGGTTCCCCATTTTGTTTCGGACTTTTTAATATATAATATGCATAGTTTTGGATTACAGGGCGCATGTAGCAACAGTTTTGATTGGCATCGACTTTGTGTCATTTTCTTTTTTATGTATATATTTTTATTTTATTCTGTAATTTTTTAAACTTATTCTTGTAACTATTTTAACATCTATTACCCCCATGACGTCATATAAGACCTCTGGGGGTCATTCACATGGTCTTTTTTTTTTTTCTTTTCACACTTTTACTCTGTATCTGGGGCATCCATAGGAGCCCCAGTTACAGGGAAAAACATCCCCTTGTAGTGACAATAGTCACTAACAGAGCTAATCAGAGGCTGCTAGGACCCTGCAGCTCTGCTGTGCCAGGAAAGCATGGTGGAAAGAAACATTTCCACTTTCACTTCTTAGTACCTAGTGCTCATTGAGGACTATGTAGCCGGAAAAGGAGAAGGTAGAAGCAGTTAAACACCACTTCTCCTGTCTCCTTGGGTTCTCAACTGTGACTAACAGCTGAGAACCTGACCTGCTCCTACTTGATTGCAGGATCAGAGGCTTTAATATTGCACCGTATTTTTGCTGTAGGCGGGTATTAAAGTCCAGGACCAAGTGCTATATACAGTAGTTACCATTCTTAATCCTTAACCCTTTCCAATCCACTGTCTGATGTCTTCAGACATTCTGATTAAAGGCTGCACAGCTCCGATGTCGGAAGACGTCAGGCAGGGTATTCTTACTATATATTACTGTCTGCTCTGTTGTTGGGGGCTTCTCCAGCATGTCCCATACTGCAGTACTGGCTCTAGCCAGCAGATGGCGCCATTGTATAATGGCAGAAAGAGAAAACCCTCTAGGAAACCCTGAATCCAAAATTGGATTGCAAAGGGTTGAAGGGGCTCTATCATTAGAAAAAAAAATCTATACTTACCTATTCTTTCCCCATCAGTCTTCTTATGAAATCTTCACCTCCCCAATCTTCTCTTGGCTCTTGTAGTCCCCTCGGGTCACCTCACTTCCAGCTGGCTGATCCCTGAGGTTACGTACATTCACAGGCAGTCTCCCTCCTGTGGGGCAATGTACGTTACGTCACTGTTTACAGCCCAGCGTGGGGAGTGCTGAGCTATTGCAGAGACTGCGCATGCCCGCTGTCTCTGCACTACATCAGCATACCTTCTTAGCCAGTGAACGCTACATCACAGGGACGCGACCTTTACTGACCCACAGAAAGGGGAATGTGAGGAATGCTAGCTTCATAACAAGCTGGCTGGCTTGCAGTGAGGTAACCTGGTGGGACTGGAGAAGCTCAGTGATGAGAAGATGCTGTAAGGAGATTGACGGAGGAGGAATAGGTGAGTATAGAATTTTTATTTTATTTTATGACAAAAGCCCTTTAAGAGGTTAAAACATGGCAGAACATTACTTTTCCTATAGCAATATCTGGGTACTAATGATACCTCTGATATCCCCAGGATTTACAGAACAGTTAAATAGTGTTACAACCGAGCAATTGCATGAGCAAATATATAAAGCACATATAAACACAAATAGAAAACACATACAGTATATGAGGCTACGGACTAGCGAATAGATGACAGAAACAAAATGGTGATGGTAATCAGATGATGCCGATGCAATGATATTAGCAGTCATACAAAGGAGCAGATGTTTGATGGAAAAAGAAGTTACAACGTGACAATACCTAATCCTAGTTCTAGCTCACCTTAAGTTTCTCCCTAATCTATCCCTGGCAGTGACTCTAACAGTAGACACCACTGTCCCTGAGTATTCCATAGTTATCCTTAATGGCAAACCCTATCTCAAACATATTCCCTAAGAAACAATGAAAGGTTAGTAAAGCCCAGAGAAAAGAAAGTCCAACAAATGTATAATTTTTTATACTTTTTGCACTACCAAGTTTTACACAGGGTATGGACATGCATGAGTGACTTCAGTGGGAGACCCCCTCAATTGCCATCCAAGATAAGTTCTCCTGTCTGTTGCTTAACCTGCCAGATGACACATGAGTATACACAGTCTCTACAGTGGCAGCAAGAGGGCATGGAATAGATTACTTTAAAGGGAACCTGTCACCTGTCTAAAGGACCATAAATTAAGGTGCTGTTAAGGAAGGTGACAAGGAGACAGGTGCTGTATTTTTTCATACTTACCCACTTTCTGATTCCTGTGGTGCCCATCATCTACAAGTCTATGAGAGAGCATGCACATGGGACTCTAAAAAAACAGATTTTCATCTGGCGCACAGACTTCAGCGTCGAGAACCACGAATTGAAAACGTAAAGTTAGAAAAAAATCTGCGCTCAAAGATGGAGTGAACTGAGGACGAATTTCACATAACAATAATAGTGAGGTGTGACACTTACTTGAAAGGAGGGGGGTATGATTCACAGATGCCCCCTCCTCAGAGTGTCCTCAACACAGTGCAGAGCTATGCTCCAAGATGCATAGTAGTAGTCCAGGAGTTTAAAGTCAGACGAAACTTTTAATAAGGCGACGCGTTTCAGTGCAGCAAAGCACCTTTCTCAAGCCATACAGATAAAACAAAGGCACAGTGTATACAAGTATTTATAAATATTTAAAAAGACTTACCCTTCCCATGCTTGCTAGTGCCGTGGGTTCAGCGTCCCTGGGAATGGGCGTGTGTTCGTGACGTCAGCAGCATCATGTGATATGCTAACGGTGCTATCCAACGTTTATATTGTTATAATCCCTGAAGCTGGGAATTGGGTAGTATAGAAAATACAGCATCGGCTCCCTGTCACCTGCCCTAACAGCAACATAAATTACTTTATAGTGCTTCATGCAGGTGAAAGGTTCAATATATGTCCTTACCTCTGATGAGACTTTGTGAATTGCATTGGGTCTCCACAAAGTGAGCTTGAGCCCCTCCATTAGGTACTCTCTCAGAAACTGGACAATGTTCCCAGTGAGGGATGATGACAACTATAGGGTAATGGGCTTTACCTCCACTATAAGAATAGAAGTGAGAAGTGAGACATGTACCTGCCTATCGATCCACTCTTCTTTTTCTAGAACACAGAAACCAAAAAGAGTCACACCCAAAGCTCACAGCAAGATGGAGATATTAAGATTTATATTTCCATCTTGTTGAGCTCTTTCACCAGCATAGTTATTAGTGCTAATAAATGACAGTGATATAAGTGACAACGTTGTTCTGTAAAGTGTATGGAATAGTATCCAGCGACTCTTGCCTTAAAAAGATCTCAAATACCCCACTTATTGAAGCTAATTTTCTTCACTGTATAGTTAACTGAAAGTCTTTTTGATGCTAGTGGCTAAGTTTCTTGAAGACTATAATCATGCTGATCTTGCATTGTAAACTATTTTTCCATGTACTGACTATGAATGGTTTGTAAATCACTCCACTTTAACACCCATCTGCTTCATGGGTTTAAGAGTGTAATAAGTGCAGCAAGGAAAGTAATCCAGATGTTTTCAGTTCACAAAAACACTTGGCATTACTGTACAACATTAAAACTAGAAGTACACTGAGCGCTGATGGAGAGAGAAACCTTCCTAAGCCATCTTATACAATAACTCATCTATCTCTCTATCTATCTAATATCTATCTTCTATCTATCTATAATCTATCTTCTATCTATCTATCTAATATCTATCTTCTATCTATGTATTATCTATCTTCTATCTATCTAATATCTATCTTCTATCAATCTATCTATCTATCTACCTCATATCTATCTTCTATCTATCTAATATCTATCTATCTATCTATCTCATATCTATCTATTTATCTATCTAATATCTATCTATTATCTATATTCTATCTATCTATCTATGTAGTATAATTTTGTACACGTATTTGAATTTATTCACTGCATATTTGCTGACTCAAGTATTTAAACTGTGCAGCAGAGTGGGAAATGTTTACCAATTTTACAACTCTAATTCCAAAAAAGTTGAAACGCTGTGTAAAATGTAAATACATGTAAAGAAAAAAAGAATATAATGATTTGGAAGCCTCTTATAACCAGATTTAATTCACTATATAACAGAACACATATCATAAGTTGAAAATTAGTAATTTTTCCATTTCAATTAAAAAAACTTGCAGCAACACATCTCAAAAAAGTTGGGCCAGGGCCATGTCTACCATTGTGTAGCATCCCCTCTTCTTTTTACAACAGTCTGTAAATGTCTGGGAAGTGGAAGAGTAATTGCTGGAGTTTTGGGAGAGGAATCTTGTCCCATTCTGGTCTGATGTAGGATTCTAGCTGCTCAGCAGTCTTGGGTCGTCTTTGCTGGATTTTTCATTTCATAATGTGCCACATGTTCTCTGTTGGTGAAAGGTCTGGACTGCAGACATCCAGTTTAGCACCCAGATTCTTCTTCTGTGAACTATTTTCTAACTGAAATATGCAAGGTCTTCCCTGAAAGATACATTGTCTGGATGGGGGCATATGTAGTTTTAAAATCTCTATATGCCGCTCGGCACTGATAGTGCCTTTTAGGATGTGTAAGCTGCCCATGCCATAGGCACTAATACAACCCCATACCATCCAAGATGTGGGCTTCTTAACTGAACTGAGTCTTCTCTTGAGTCTGCAGAATTTCACATTTTGATTCCTCTGACCACAGAATAGTTTTTCATTTTGCTTCAGTCCATTTTACATGAGCTTTGGCCCAGAGAAGATGCCAGCGTTTCTGGATTCTGTTGATATATGGCTGTTTCTTTGCATGGTACTACTTCAAATTGCATTTGTAAATTGCATGTTGAAGTGTGTTCACAGACACTGATTTCTCAAAGTATTCCTGATCCCATGAAGTAATTTGCATTACAGAATCATTCCTTCTTTAATGCAGTGGTGCTTGAAAGCACATGGCTCTTGAGCATCCAATATTACCTGTTGGTCTTGTGCTCATTTCTACAGATTTTCTGAATCTTTTGATGATATAATGAATTGTATATGGTGGGATAGTCAAAATCTTCACAATTTTCAGTTGAGGAGCATTTTTTTAAAATTGTTCAACAATTTTTAGATGTAGTTTTTCACAGATTGGTGAACCTCTGACCATCTTTACATATGAGAGACTCTGCTTCTTTAATATGCTCCTTTTATACATAGTCATGTGACTTATTAGAAAGTTGACCCAACAGCTGTTTTTCAACCTTTTGTTAATGCTATCTGAACTTTTGAAATGTGTTGCTGCCATCAGTTTCCAAAGAAGTTAATTAAAAAAAAAATGAAATGGAAAAATATCTCACTTTCAACTTCGGATATGTATTCTATGTCCTGTTGTGAATAAAATATGGTTATATGAGATTTCTAAATAACTGCATTTTTCTTTTCTTAACATTTATTTACATTTTGCACAACATCCCAACAATTTTGGAATTGGGGTTGTGTTTTTGTCAATGCTCATCTAAGCAGAGCTTAGCCTTAAGATGGTTTGTAATGGAGACGATTAAATCAATATCATATTATGATTTTTGACAAATTCAAGGTAATGCATGCCTCAAGTACAATTGTGTTGGAAAGTCTTTATATGTAAGATATGTCTACATGGAAATAAAATTTACCAGGGAGCATTATGTAGACAGTAGTATGTTGCAAGGGATGAATTTGGCAGACTGTGATTGGCGGCATGAAGCCACTATTGTCAATTGCCATAAAAGAATGGGAAGTTAAAATAACACAATCTCTCCATATAATGATTTTTAATTTGCCACATGCTCCTGGGATTCCTATCATTGGTGCTGGTGGAAATACATACTTAAATTGATAAATAGTAACTGCTGTTTTGAAAATATGAATGCCAGTGCTTTTATTAATAATGACAAGTTTGAGAATGCCTGGTCACCCTGGCTCCAGAATACCTACTGCTACGTATGTGCCTGCTCTTCTACATCATTGAACTTTCTTAATTCCTCTTTTTCATTTTTAATATTGACAAGCCCTAATTGTAATTGTGATTATTTTTAAGTGTTTTTCTTCTTATTTTATAATTTGTTCTTACAAAAAAAAATCCTTTTGATTGTAATCTACATATTTATCAGTACTTACAATTTTCGTATCTTATGTTTATTTTCGCATTACTGTAAAATTAGTTATAAAACTCTTTAATAAAAATCCAATGTTTAAAAAAGAAATATGGCAGGTTGGGCAGTTACCCAGTTTGCGACCCACCCCCTAATACCAATCCATCTCAAAAGTGGAAAGTTAAGACTTCAAGTATTTCATGTTTCCATAGGAGTGTATATAGGAGTCTTAGGAGTATATGTCCTAAATTCAATTACATTGCACACTTTTTTTTACATTATGTATAATTTAAAGGGGTTTTCTAGGACAGCAACTCTTTTTTTGCAACATGTAAAATAATAAAAGCACTGCTTACGAAGGCCTGATCTTTCCAGTATTCAGATGCACTTTTATGCTGTTTCTCTCATGTTGAGTGACCAGAGTGCGCAGTCCACTTCACCAAGAAAGGAATTTTTCTGATTATTTCATCTAAATAACAGGGAGCATTTTTTTCCTGTACACCCATCCTCATGCTTAACACAACCCATATCCTTCCCTTTCCCCCGTTTCTCATCTTGCATCCATCCGTCTTCTCCATCGTCTCAGTACATCCCCTGTGAATCTGCTTTTTCTCGAACATAGCCAATATCTCTATCTGCTTTACTCTTCCCTCCCCTATTGAAAGAACCGAGTTGCAGCCTTATGCTGTCTTCATTTCTCCCATTGAAGTGAAGGAGAGTTACGGAAATCTTAGTACTGCGCACTCCACTTCAACTCCACTTAAAGTGAATGGGAGTTATGGAAACAGTGTAGCACAGTGCACTATGCTGCTTACGTTACTCCTGTGTTAGGAAAGAGCATAGCAACATATGTGGTCGGCCAGGAGAGAAACTATTACTTCGGTCACTTGTTGCTCACCGTGGTGTGTCCAGCACTGTGATGTGGGGGTACTAGTAGTTGTCGTCAATGACAACTACTAGTCTTGCAATTGCGCCATGGCGGAAGAAAAAGTTGAAGGGCGCATCTGAATTAACATGTTCGTGGTTGCCTTGATTGTATCTAGCCATCTTGTTTCTTGTCATCTTGATCTTCTCTTTCCACTGAATTTGTCAAACATCAATACTGTTTCCAGTGAGTTAGCGCATCACACGTCCAAAAAAAGCTGCTGGTTGATGATTTTGCCCTCTAGTGATATTTTTGGTTTGATGCAATCTAACACTACCTTGTTTGTTGTCATGGCAGTCCAAGGTAGCCGTAGCATTCTCCTCCAGCACCATAGTTCAAATTCATCACTTTTCCTTCTCTCTGTTTTTCTGAGCATCCAACCTTCGCAACCATATCGTTATGGGACAGACGATTGCATTGACTGGTCTGGTTTTTGTTGCAATCGTAATGTTCTTGCTGTTCCAGATCTTTTCTATTCCTTGCATTGCAATCCTACCAAGTGTAATCTGTTTCTTGATCTCAGGTCCAGATTGCCCATTGCAATTGATTTTGGATCCAAGGAAGATGAAATCTTGGCCCAACTCGACTTCTTCGTTATTAATGTTTATGTTCACAGTACCGTTACCTACCATGGTTAAGACTTTCATTTTCTTGCTGCTGAGGTACAGTCCTATGTGTTTGCTTTCTTTTTGCGCTCGTTGAATTAGTTATCCAAGGTCCCTTTCAGGGATGTGTCACCTGCATATCGGAGGTTGTTGACATTTCTGCCACTGATTTTGTCTCCGATTTCTAATTCATTCAAATTGCATCGCCTCGTGATTGTTTCTGTGTACAGATTGAAAAGGACTAGTGATAGAATGCAGCCTTGCCGTACGCCTTTCTCGATTTCGAACCAATCCGTGCTCCCATAAACTGTCCTGACTGTTGCTTCTTGGTTTTTGTAAAGAAAGCTTATAAGGTGTTCAATATGTTCTGGGACGCCCATTTGCTTCAGACACTTCCAAAGCTTGTGCAGTCAAATGCTTTGCTGTAGTCAATGAAACACATGTACATGTCCTTTTGATACTCCTGGGTCTTCTCCATGATCCAGCGCAGGTTCATGATTTGGTCTCTTGCGTCACATCCTTTGCAGAAGCCAGCTTGAACGTCCGGTAGTTCCCGTTCAACAATTGTTGCAATGCGTTGTTGTATGGTCTTTAGAAGAATTTTGCTCACATAAGGTATGAGGGCGATGGTGTAGTAATTGGAACATTCTTGAGCATCCCCTTATTTTGGAAGTATGATGAAGACAGATCTTGTCCAGTCTTTGGGCCATGATTTGGAGCTCCAGATTGTTTGACATAGGTCGGTTAGTATCTTGACTGACAATGGTTTCAGCAGTTCAGCTGCTATGTGATCAATGCTCGGAGCTTTCCTGTTTGGTAGTTTTTTCAGGGTCCATGTGACTTCTTCCTCCAGAATGCCCGGTTCTTGTTCTACTTGATGTACGTGATCCAGTGGGTTGTCTGATTGCCTGCATACAGCTCTGCTGTTTATTCTTACCACCGACGCTTAATTTGATCTTCTTCTAATAATTCACCATCATGTAAATAGTGCAGACAATGCATTGAATTAAACAGAAAAAAAGTTTTTACTTGGAAACCCCTTTAACTGCTAGTCATGGGTTAAACAGTATGCTAGTTTAGTTTTTTCTTTTATCAAACTTGCACTTTATGTGAATATTCTCCTTTACTGTAATTTCATATGAAATAAAAAGATATCTTAACCATTTATCATGGTAACTGCTCTTGTGAAATTTATTACAGCCCTTCCAACATCAGCAAAGGCTTAGGTAGATCAGTAATTCTTCCGAGCTACTGTAGACCAGTAAATCTTTATGATTAATAATGCTTTCTATACATTTATTATAGCTGTTAGCTTTATCCAGCATCTGTCATTGCACTTATTCCTAAAATTTTGCAAACATTTTACCTTTATGAAAACTACAGTGAAACATACTGAAGTGGAAAGTACATTTGCCTGGCATGTCTGTTTTATTAAAAAAAATGCATTTCCCATAAAATAGAAATTCTAAAGCATCTTTTATTCCAGCTATATATTTTTATTCCTCTTGTAAATGTATGAATACATTGACAACTGAGTGTTACTACTCTCATTGTCAGAGGGCTGGGTTCCACACTCTAATCATTGCTGACAGTGTCAAACTGTGGAAGGACAGAGGAATGCTAACAGGTTGTCAATTCATATATTTCCAGGAGGAATAAAGACGCATTTACACACACAGATATCTTTCAAAAGATTGAAAGATCAGCAATCGTTTTGCATATAAGTACTAATAGGCACTAATTGCTATTAGTACTTTATAAACTTCATTTGCATGCAAATGAGCTTCTGGGAGCTGTTACAGAACTTAGCAGGATGTCTGAGCTCTGTAATTAGCTGCATTGCTCAGCCACGGGCTCCCCGTGGAGAATTCAGCACCATGGACAGCAGACACAGCCTGTGGTCCTGCTTATCAACTGTTCTGCTGGCAGGACTGAGAACTGAGAACAGCTGTAAGAATGTTATGAGCGATAATCAGCTCTCCCCGGGCAGAACACAGCTTGCGGTCCTGTTTATCAGCTGTTCTGTTGAACGACGGTTTTCAAGCAGAACTGAAAACCGTAGTTCGGACGAACAGGAAAAGATGGGCACATTTAGACACAACGATTATCGCTCAAAAGACGACTTGTGAGCGATAATTGTTGTGTCTAAATGGGCCTTTACACAGGAATGGAACAGCACAAAGTTTTACGAAAACCAACTCTAGCATTGTTGTTTTATGGAAAATGTAACTATTTACTAGAATAGACATGTCAGGTGTTAATTGTGTCACTATGCAGCCCCTGAGCCACAGCTTTTCTGCATCTGCACACAGCCTACAACAAATAAATTAGATTGATAGATGGGATAGGGTATAAAGGAATACCTGCCTGTCTGCAGGCACCCATTGAATTAATGCAACCTCTCGACATTCCAGACATGGGCCTCTACCGTATCCTAGCGTTTCATGTGACAGTTTTTTTTAGAGTTTTTTTTTTTAAATCACTGAAGGGGGTATTAAAAAATAAATTTATAAAATGCATGTCACTTAATAAATTTAGTGCATTTTGAACAATATGAAAGTTCTAAAATTAAATCAAATGACTGCAATGAGCAGGCATGGATTTGCACCCAAAGTGTACTTTATTCTGCCTTTCAACTTAATATGCTGTCCAAACTGGTGGCAGCATGTTGTAGAGCAGGAGGAGCTGAGCAGATTGATGTATAGTTTATATATCAGTGTACCTTGTATTTTATTCATTCATATATCTGCCTATTCTGAGCTGAACAGTCCAGTGGGTGGTCCTATCAGTGACTGACAGCTATCTGTGTCTATAGAGAAGTAGCTGTCAATCATGGATAAAACCACCCACTGGAGCTCTCAGCCCAGAATGAGCAGCGAATTGAAAAATGATATTAAATCTTTTGCCACACAATTGTATATATATATGTATATGTATGTATGTATGTATCGTTCTGCTCAGCTCATCCTCTATTACATTTGTTAATGCAATTTTCAGCGCACCCCAAAAACTTAGACGCTATTCAATTGTCTATAGGTTCAGATCAGATTAACCGCTGACTAGGGTGAAATCATTGGCCTATGTGAAAGGAACAGAGACAAAAACTTCTTGTACGTGTCCGGGTAATTTTCCTAGGAGTTGCCCCAGGTGAGCATTTTTTTAATTAACATTGAACACTGGCGGCTGGCTTCATATATTGGTCAATTACACAGAGAATCAATCACAAGGCATATTTGAGCATATTGAGCTATTTGGTATACACAAACATTTACCATAATGTCATGTGATGTACAATATTAGCTGCTCTCCCCCTCCATAACTATATTCTGCACTTCTTATCTACTTATGCAACAAGCATCTTCTTTGGAATTCTTGCTACATGGATTCTGTATTTCTCTGTGTGTTCCCTGCAGTAAGCAGTTTTGTAAGTATGCGGTTTTATGAGGATAGTGAAGGCTACCATCTATATACTTCAATATGACAATATGGTAGTTATAGTTGTACATACATTTACTTAGATTTCCTCCAATGTTTTAGCTTAAATCTGAAATACTGACTAATTGTTTTCTGCTAAAGCCAAGCAGCTGACAGAAAGGAATTTCCCAACTACCTCTGTCAGATATGTTTGTCAATTGCCTTGCGGTTTAAGCTACAAGTACGTTGCAATGTACTGTAAGAGCAGTGAGACTGTGGAACTTTCTGCCTGAGGACGTGGTGATGGCAAAATCCAAAGAGGAGTTTAAGAGGGGACTAGATGTCTTTCTAGAGTGCTATAATATTCCAAGATATAGATATTAGGTGACCAGGTTGTTGATCTCAAATGTTGACCCAAGGATTACTTTGGCTGCCATTATGGAGTCAGAATTTTTTTTCCCTCCAGATGAGCTAAATAGCTACTTTTTTTTCCCCTTCCTCTGGGCCAAGAATGAGGGGGGGGAAGGTGTTGAAACAGGCTGAACTAGATTGACATTGTCTTCATTCAGCCTATTATACTATGTATAAAGGAATAGTATTGAGCAATTATTGAAATATTCAGGTTGGGAGTGCCCGACCGGATTTTAAAAAATTAGTTATCAATCAGGAAAACCTTATTCCAACCATTAAAGTCAATGGCAGTGAAAATCAGATGCACTAATTTGCCCTTTAAAATGTAGTGGTGTTTTTTTTTTTTTAATGAATATGGCTTAGTGGTTAGTACAGGTGCCTTTTGATGCTGAGATTCTAGGTTCAAATCCGGTCAAGGAGGACATCTGCATGAACGTTTTGCCCTTAGGTCAGATTCAAACCTAGAACTGTAGCAATGCCAGGCAGCAGTGCTAACAACTGAGTTACTATACTTGTTCGCTCACCTTCAAGAAAAACAGAAGAACAAGAAGAAAAAAACACAAAGAACATAAAAACACCATCCAGATGTTGCCCTTTGACACATTTGAACCTAGAATGCCAGAACTGCAAGACAGCAGTGCTAACAACTAAGTTACCACACCTGTTGTCTCATCATCAAGAAAAGCAGAAGTACGACAAGAAAAAACAAAGAACATAAAAATACCATCTATATGTTGCCCTTGGTCAGATTGGAACCTACAACTCCAGTACTGCAAAGGAGCACAACACAAGGGTATCTGCCTGTGCCATTGATTAGAATGGAGCCACTGCCACGCATGTGCAACCAGTGGCCTATTTACCACTACATTACAGAAATCGGAGAAGCGATCATGAACTGTGAAATAGAGTGAGCACGGGACTGCAATTCTTGAGGTTGGTAGGGTTCACACTGAAGAGACCCCCACTAATCTATCAGTTTTCACCCATCTAGTGCATGGGTAAAAACTTGTAATTTACCCAGTTACCAGAATACTCTTTATTTCATGTATGGCTTTCAACTGTTCATCAATTTGAACAAGATAAAGCAAAACATTGTGATTCCCTTGTCACATCTTCTAGCATCCTATGCAGCTGTCTCCTTGTGCCTCCTTGATTGTCTCCTCTTAATCCCTAGCACTATAAGTACCTAATCAATATATAAAAACTAGAGATAAGCGAGCATACTTGTTAAGGCAAACTACTCAAGCGAGTAGTGCCTTATTCGAGTACCTGCCCACTCGTCTCTAAAGATTCGGGTGCTGGCAGGGGGCGGGGAGCGGCGGGGGAGAGCAGGGAGGAACGGAGGGGAGATCTCTCTCTTCCTCTCCCCCCCCCCCACTCCCCTCTGCTCACCGCCGCAACTCACCTGTCACACGCTCCGGCAGCCGAATCTTTAGAGACGAGCGGGCAGGTACTCGAATAAGGCACTACTCGCTCGAGTAGTTTGCCTTATCGAGTATGCTCGCTCATCTCTAATAATAACCCATAATTACTAGAGCTAAATGTATTCATAAATACAATTTTACTTTAGCAGATACCCTTAGGCCCAATGTCCACGTCCAGATTTTATTTATAAAATTCACACATAGCCTCCACACGGGAGATCAGTGCCTCTTGTTGCCCATAGGGATGCATTAGCATCCGTAGGGGAACTAAAAGCATGCGGATGTGATTTCTTACTGGCGTGCGGGTCACATACCGGAAGAAATCGCAGCATGCTCCATTTTCCTGCGGATCTGCCACACGGACGGCTCCCGCAGCTTCCATTGAAGCCTATGGAAGCTGTCCGTATCCAAGGCAGCTCTTTTTGTGCTGTGCCGCGGATACACGGGAGAGCAGGAGATTTATTTTTAAATGGTGTGCACAGTGTATGCATGCACACCCTGCCGGCGTGCCGAGCACATCCGCTGGCTGGAAGAAAGAAGATCTGGCCAGAACAGAGGAGAGCCCTGCAGCATCTGGAGAGGTGAGTATAATGTATTTTCCCTCTCCTCAGCTGCGGGCACGCACTGATTTTACTGCGGGATTTAGCAGTGAAATCTGTGCGTGCAAGTAGACATGAGGCCTTAGGGCGCCCACCCACTGGCGTTTTTTTTTCCCTGCGAAATTCGCAGCTTTTTTTTTCTGCAGGGGTCTATGGGACTTGTAATGTTAAAATCGCGATCGCGCAAAATCGCAATTTACCGATCGCGATTTTAACATTACAAGTCCCATAGACCCCAGGAGAAAAAAAATGCTGCGAATTTCGCAGGGAAAAAAAAACGCCAGTGGGTGGGCGCCCTCAGGGTGCATTCACACGAGCGTATGCATACATAGGTGCGCACAAAAATATACCACTCAAGTACCACCACATCTAATATTTTTCACGGGCACTGGAAAGAAGTGTCCTATTTTCAGGAATTTCTGGACAGTTGGTGTCTGGAACCGTGCTGGTGCATTGTGCTAACTGGATTTATAGCATTGTAGTTTAGTTATAATTAGAGATGAGCGAGCACCAAAATGCTCGAGTGCTCGTTACTCGAGTTGAACTTTTCGCGATGCTCGAGGGTTCGTTTCGAGTAACGAACCCCATTGAAGTCAATGGGCAACTCGAGCATTTTTGTATATCGCCGATGCTCGCTAAGGTTTTCATTTGTGAAAATCTGGGAAATTCAAGAAACTGATGGGAACGACACAGAAACAGATAGGGCAGGCGAGGGGCTACATGTTGGGCTACATCTCAAGTTCACAGGTCCCACTATTAAGCCACAATAGCGGCAAGAGTGGGCCCCCCCCCCAACAATTTTCACTTCTGAAAAACCCTCATTAGCAAGGCATACCTTAGCTAAGCACCACACTACCTCCAACAAAGCACAATCACTGCCTGCATGACACTCCGCTGCCACTTCTCCTGGGTTACATGCTGCCCAACCCCCCCCCCCCCGCACGACCCAGTGTCCACAGCGCACACCAAAGTGTCCCTGCGCAGCCTTCAGCTGCCTTCATGCCACACGCTGGCCTCATAGCCACACCACCCTCATGTCTATTTATAAGTGCGTCTGCCATGAGGAGGACCCGCAGGCACACACTGCAGAGGGTTGGCAGGGCCAGGCAGCGCCCCTTTTTAAAAGGGGCGGGGCGATAGCCCACAATGCTGTACAGAAGCAATGAGAACTCCAATCCTGTGCCACCTCCAT
This sequence comes from Eleutherodactylus coqui, assembly GCF_035609145.1. Classification (NCBI taxonomy): domain Eukaryota; kingdom Metazoa; phylum Chordata; class Amphibia; order Anura; family Eleutherodactylidae; genus Eleutherodactylus; species Eleutherodactylus coqui. The sequence continues at coordinate 369,279,864 of NC_089837.1, read as the reverse complement.
CAGGAGATGCAAACGTGGGCATAGCCATTGGGAATCCATGTGCCACACAATATTCATTCTGTCAAGGTGTCTGCATGCCCCAGTCAGACCGGGGTTTTTTATAAATAGTCACAGGCAGGTACAACTCCGCAATGGGAATTCTGTGTGCACCCACAGCATGGGTGGCTCCCTGGAACCCACCGGCTGTACATAACTGTATCCCATTGCAGTGCCCTGGACAGCAAAGCTAATGTCAGATTACATGCAGGTGGGCTTTGGCCCACACTGCATGCCCCAACCTGACCGGGGTTTTTAATTCATAGACACAGGCAGGTACAAATCCCCAATGTGTAGTCCCTGTGGACCCACAGCATGGGCGGCTGCCTGGAACCCACCGGTGGTACATAAATAAATCCCATTGCAGTGGCCAGCACAGCTAAGGTAACAACAGGTTTAATGCAGGTGGGCTTCGGGCCCACACTGCATGCCCCAGTCAAACTGGGGTTCTTTATAAGTAGACACATGCAGTTACAACTCCGTGTGGACCGACAGCATAGGTGGGTCCCAGGAAGCCACTGGCTGTACATAAATGTATCCCATTGCAGTGCCCTGGACAGCAGAGCTAACGTCCGATTAAATGCAGGTGGGCTTCGGCCCACACAGCATGCCCCACTCAGACTGGGGTTTTTTATAAGTGGACACAGGCAGGTACAACTCCCTATTGTGAAGTCTGTGTGGACCGACAGCATGGGTGGCTCCCTGGAACCCACCGGCGGTACATAAATATATCCCATTGCAGTGCCCAGCACAGCTGAGGTAACGTCAGGTTTAATGCAGGTGGGCTTCGGCCCACACTGCATGCCCCAGTCAGACTGGGGTTCTTTATAAGTAGACACATGCAGTTACAACTCCATGTGGACTGACAGCATAGGTGGGTCCCAGGAAGCCACCGGCGGTACATAAATATATCCCATTGCATTGCCCAGCACAGCTGAGGTAACGTCCGATTAAATGCAGGTGGTCTTCGGCCCACACTGCATGACCCAGTCTGACCGGGGTTTTTAATACATAGACACTGGCAGTTACAAATCCCTAATGTGAAGTCCCTGTGGACCCACGGTATGGGTGGCTCCCTGGAACCCATTGGCGGTACATAAATGTATCCCATTGCAGTGCCCTGTTCAGCAGAGCTAACGTCACATACAATACAGGTGTGCTTCGGCCCACAGTGCATGCCCCATTCAGACTGGTAATATGTACCTTAACAGTAACCGCGTTGGTGGGAATGTGGTGGCGACTGCGGACCTAGTAGCGCGGTTTTATTTAGTTGGTTTTCGGAATGTGGCCAGGATTAAGTGGGCCGTGGCGGGGGGATGGTGGGGGGGCTCTCTTGTTGTGTCAGTAAAGGTGAAATTCTTGGACTGCCACCAGACGGACCAATGCAAAGGTATTTGCCAAGAATGTTTTCATTGTTGGAGGAGGAGGGGGATGTTTTTGAGGCACTACGTGTCCTCTCCACGTGTCCGTGGTTATATGCACCTTAACAGTAACCGCGTTGGTGGGAAATGGCCTCGCCACCATCATGTCTTTGGGAAGCCTCCGTTTCCACACCCCAGTGACATAGCATTAGCAGCGGTATAGGCAGAGCCCAGAATTAGTAACATTTCAGCGGTAGCATAAGGACAGGCCCCAGTAACATATCACTAGCAGCATTATAGGGGGAGTACAGTATTAGTTCCATTTCAGTAGTAGTAGCAGTCCATACAGGCCCCAGTAACAATTCCGAAGCAGCAGTACATGGGGAGCACAGTCTTAGTTCCATTTCAGTAATTGTAGCAGTCAAGACAGGCCCCAGTAACAATTCCGAAGCAGCAGTATAGGGGGAGCACAGTATTAGTTCCATTTCAGTAGTAGTAGCAGTCAAGACAGGCCACAGTAACAATTCCAAAGCAGTAGTATAGGGGGAGCACAGTATTAGTTCCATTTCAGTAGTAGTAGCAGTCAAGACAGGCCCCAGTAACAATTCCGAAGCAGCAGTATAGGGGGAGCACAGTATTAGTTCCATTTCAGTAGTAGTAGCAGTCAAGACAGGCCCCAGTAACAATTCCGAAGCAGCAGTATAGGGGGAGCACAGTATTAGTTCCATTTCAGTAGTAGTAGCAGTCAAGACAGGCCCCAGTAACAATTCCGAAGCAGCAGTATAGGGGGAGCACAGTATTAGTTCCATTTCAGTAGTAGTAGCAGTCAAGACAGGCCACAGTAACATTCCCGTTGCAGCAGTTTAGGGAGATAACAGTCTCTTTCAGATTTCAGTAGTTGCAGTATAGACAAGGCCCCAGTTACATTTATGTAGCAAAAGTGTAGGCCAACCCCACACACCTTGCTGTAGCATGAGTGCAGGCAAAGCCCATAAAAATTACTAGGATTACACTGTAGGCGAGGGCCCAAAAAAATTGGTGTACCAACAGTACTAATATACCTCAGAAAAATTGCCCATGCCCAACCAAGAGGGCAGGTGAAACTCATTAATCGCTTTGGTTAATGTGGCTTAATTTGTAACTAGGCCTGTAGGCAGCCCAGTTAAAATAAAAATTGGTTCAGGTGCAAGTTTCAACGCTTTAATGAGAATTGAAATGTATAAACATTGTTTACAAAAGTAATATGACTGAGCCTTGTGGGCCTAAGAAAAATTGCCCGTTCGGCGTGATTACGTGAGGTTTCAGGAGGAGGAGCAGGAGGAGGAGGATGAATATAATACACAGATTGATGAAGCTAAAAGGTCTCCTTTTTTTATGGTGATAGAGAACGATGCTTCCATCCGCTGGTGCAGCCTCCGTATTGTTTAGGTGCCGCTGCTGTCCGCTGGTGGAGAAGAGAAGTCTGGGGAAATCCAGGCTTTGATCATCTTTATGAGTGTAAGCCTGTCGGCACTGTCAGTTGACAGGCGTGTACGCTTATCCGTGATGATTCCCCCAGCCGCACTAAACACCCTCTCTGACAAGACGCTAGCCGCAGGACAAGAAAGCACCTCCAGGGCATACAGCGCGAGTTCAGGCCACGTGTCCAGCTTCGGCACCCAGTAGTTGTAGGGAGCAGAGGCGTCACGGAGGACGGTTGTGCAATCGGCTACGTACTCCCTCACCATCCTTTTACAGTGCTCCCGTCGACTCAGCCTTGACTGGGGAGCAGTGACACAGTCTTGCTGGGGAGCCATAAAGCTGGCAAAGGCCTTGGAGAGTGTTCCCCTGCCTGTGCTGTACATGCTGCCTGATCTCCGCACCTCCCCTGCTACCTGGCCCTCGGAACTGCGCCTTTTGCCACTAGCGCTGTCGGATGGGAATTTTACCATCAGTTTGTCCGCCAGGGTCCTGTGGTATAGCATCACTCTCGAACCCCTTTCCTCTTCGGGTATGAGAGTGGAAAGGTTCTCCTTATACCGTGGGTTGAGCAGTGTGTACACCCAGTAATCCGTAGTGGCCAGAATGCATGTAACGCGAGGGTCACGAGAAAGGCAGCCTAACATGAAGTCAGCCATGTGTGCCAGGGTACCTGTACGCAACACATGGCTGTCCTCACTAGGAAGATCACTTTCAGGATCCTCCTCCTCCTCCTCCTCCTCAGGCCATAAACGCTGAAAGAATGACAGGCAAGCAGCATGGGTACCCTCAGCAGTGGGCCAAACTGTCTCTTCCCCCTCCTCCTCGTGCTCCTCCCCCCTCCTCCTCCTCAACGCGCTGAGATATAGACATGAGGGTGCTCTGACTTTCCAGTGACACACTGTCTTCCCCCGCCTCCGTTTCCGAGCGCAAAGCATCTGCCTTTATGCTTTGCAGGGAACTTCTCAAGAGGCATAGCAGAGGAATGGTGACGCTAATCATTGCAGCATCGCCGCTCACCATCTGGGTAGACTCCTCAAAGTTTCCAAGGACCTGGCAGATGTCTGCCAACCAGGCCCAATCTTCTGTAAAGAATTGAGGAGGCTGACTCCCACTGCGCCGCCCATGTTGGAGTTGGTATTCCACTATAGCTTTACGCTGCTCATAGAGCCTGGCCAACATGTGGAGCGTAGAGTTCCACCATGTGGGCACGTCGCACAGCAGTCGGTGCACTGGCAGATTAAACCGATGTTGCAGGGTCCGCAGGGTGGCAGCGTCCGTGTTGGACTTGCGGAAATGTGTGCTGAGTCAGCGCACCTTTCCGAGCAGGTCTGACAAGCGTGAGTAGCTTTTCAGAAACCGCTGAACCACCAAATTAAAGACGTGGGCCAGGCATGGCACGTGCGTGAGGCTGCCGAGCTGCAGAGCCGCCACCAGGTTACGGCCGTTGTCACACACGACCATGCCCGGTTGGAGGCTCAGCAAGCCAGCGGTCGGTCTGCTCTGTCAGACCCTGCAGCAGTTCGTGGGCCGTGGGCCTCTTCTTTCCTAAGCTGAGTACTTTCAGCACGGCCTGCTGACGCTTGCCCACCGCTGTGCTGCCACGCCGCGCGCCACCGACTGCTGGCGACGGGCTGCTGCTGACACATCTTGATTGCGAGACAGAGGTTGCGTAGGAGGAGGAGGGTGCTTTAGTGGAGGAAGCATACACGGCCGCAGATACCATCACCGAGCTGGGGCCCGCAATTCTGGGGGTGGGTAGGACGTGAGCGGTCCCAGGCTCTGACTCGGTCCCAGCCTCCACTAAATTCACCCAATGTGCCGTCAGGGAGATATAGTGGCCCTGCCCGCCTGTGCTTGTCCACGTGTCCGTTGTTAAGTGGACCTTGCCAGTAACCGAGTTTCCACAAGCCTATACGGCAGCATCTCCAGGCTGATCAATTTGGCTATGTGCACGTTTAACGCTTGAGCGTGCGGGTGCGTGGCAGCGTACTTACGCTTGCGCTCAAACAGTTGCACTAGCGATGGCTGGACGCTGCGCTGAGAGACATTGCTGGTTGGGGCCGAGGACAGCGGAGGTGAGGGTGTGGGTGCAGGCCGGGAGACGGTCGTGCCTGTGTCGTGAGAGGGGGGTTGGATCTCAGTGGCAGGTTGGGGCACAGGGGTCAGGCAGTGGTGCAAACCGGAGGCGGTGAACGGCCTTCGTCCCACCTTGTGGGGTGCTTGGCCATCATATGTCTGCGCATGCTGGTGGTGGTGGCTCCCCGGCTGATCTTGGCGCGACAAACCTTGCACACCACAGTTCGTCGGTCGTCTGCACTCTCAGTGAAAAAGTGCCAGACCTTTGAGCACCTCGGCCTCTGCAGGGTGGCATGGCGTGAGAGGGCGCTTTGGGAAACAGTTGGTGGATTATTTGGTCTGGCCCTGCCTTTACCCCTGGCCACCGCTCTGCCTCTTCCAACCTGCCCTGCTGCTGCACTTGCCTCCCCCTCTGAAGACCTGTCCTCAGTAGGCTTAGCAAACCAGGTGGGGTCAGTCACCTCATCGTCCAGCTGCTCTTCCTCCGAATCCTCTGTGCGCTCCTCCCTCGGACTTACTGCCCTTACTACTACCTCACTGATAGACAACTGTGTCTCATCGTCATCGTCCTCCTCACCCACTGAAAGCTCTTGAGACAGTTGCCAGAAGTCCCCAGCCTCATCCCCCGGACCCCGGGAACTTTCCAATGGTTGGGCATCGGTCACGACAAACTCCTCTGGTGGGAGAGGAACCATTGCTGCCCATTCTGGGCAGGGGCCCGAGAACAGTTCCTGGGAGTCTGCCTGCTCCTCAAAATGTGTCATTTTAATGGAGTGAGGAGGCTGGGAGGAAGGAGGAGCAGCAGCCAGAGGATTCAGAGTTGCAGCAGTGGACGGCGTAGAACTCTGGGTGGTCGATAGATTGCTGGATGCACTTTCTGCCATCCACGACAGGACCTGCTCACACTGCTTAGTTTCTAATAAAGGTCTACCGCATGGATCCATTAATTGTGAGATGAATCTGGGGACACTAGAAACTTGCCTCTCTCCTAACCCCGCAGCAGTCGGCTGCGATACACCTGGATCAGGAGCTCGGCCTGTGCCCATACCCTGACTTGGTCCTCCGCGTCCTCGCCCCCGTCCACGTCCTCTAGGCCTACCCCTACCCCTCAGCATTGTGTATTACGAGATTAGCAGAAACAGAACGCTGTAATTAAATGTGCCGCTTATTGGCCTGTGGTTGGAGGCTGACTTCGCGTACGTAACACACAGCAGTGGCAGGAAACAATTATGCGCAAGGCTGGGTATTAATTCACCAACTACTACCCCCAGCAGAGACACAGTAAACTGAAAGCAGTGACAGGCAGGCCAAATATTGTAAATTTTTGAACTTTGTGGGAACAACCACACTGCCTGTGATATACACTGTATTTCGATTGCCCTGTTGGAGGCTGACTTCGCGTACGTAACGCACAGCAGAGGCAGGAAACAATTATGCGAAAGGCTGGGTATTAATTCACCAACTACTACCCCCAGCTGAGACGCAAATATTGTAAATTTTTGAACTTTGTGGGAACAACCACACTGCCTGTGATATACACTGTATTTCGATTGCCCTGTTGGAGGCTGACTTCGCGTACGTAACGCACAGCAGAGGCAGGAAACAATTATGTGCAAGGCTGGGTATTAACTCACCAACTACTACCCCCAGCTAAGACGCAGTAAACTGAAGGCAGTGACAGGCAGGCCAAATATTGTAAATTTTTGAACTTTGTGGGAGCAACCACACTGCCTGTGATAGCCTCCAACAGGGCAATCGAAATACAGTGTATATCACAGGCAGTGTGGTTGTTCCCACAAAGTTCAAAAATTTACAATATTTGGCCTGCCTGTCACTGCCTTCAGTTTACTGTGTCTTAGCTGGGGGTAGTAGTTGGTGAGTTAATACCCAGCCTTGCACATAATTGTTTCCTGCCTCTGCTGTGCGTTACGTACGCGAAGTCAGCCTCCAACAGGGCAATCGAAATACAGTGTATGACTTCGCGTACGTAACGCGCAGCAGAGGCAGGAAACAATTATGTGAAAGGCTGGGTATTAATTCACCAACTACTTCCCCCAGCTGAGATGCAGTAAACTGAAGGCAGTGACAGGCAGGCCAAATATTGTAAATTTTTAAACTTTGTGGGAACAACCACACTGCCTGTGATATACACTGTATTTCGATTGCCCTGTTGGAGGCTGACTTCGCGTACGTAATGCACAGCAGAGGCAGGAGACAATTATGCGCAAGGCTGGGTATTAATTCACCAACTACTACCCCCAGCAGAGACACAGTAAACTGAAGGCAGTGACAGGCAGGCCAAATATTGTATATTTTTGAACTTCTTGGGAACAACCACACTGCCTATATAGCCAGTATATCTCTTTCACCTTTCCCACTGTCCCTGCCTCACCAGTACTGCCCCTATACTCTGTAAAATGACTGCAGACTGAGGACGCTATGGTCTGCACGCCCGATATACAAAAAAAAAAAATGGTGCAACACTGCTCCCAGCAGCCTCAACAGTACTGCACACGGTCAGATGTGGCCCTAAGAAGGACCGTTGGGGTTCTTGAAGACGAATATAACACCTAACACTCTCCCTATAGCAGCAGCAGCAAGACAGCACTTTCCCTGATCTCTGTCAGCATGCATCTGTGGCAAGCCACAGGTGGGGCAGATTTTAATACTCGGGTGTCATCTGATCTCCCCAGCCACTCACTGCAGGGGGGTGGTATAGGGCTAGAACGTCACAGGAGGAAGTTGTAATGCCTTCCATGTCTTTCTATTGGCCAGAAAAGCGCGCTAATGTCTCAGAGATGAAAGTGAAAGTAACTCGAACATCGCGTGGTGCTCGTCTCGAGTAACGAGCATCTCGAACACCCAAATACTCGAACGAGTATCAAGCTCGGACGAGTATGCTCTCTCATCTCTAGTTATAATGTGTTTGTTATTGCTAGATTACAGCTCATTACTAGTATATAAGCAAGAGAAAAATTAATGTCTATCATTTTATGTACTGACCAGGGGACCCAAAGCTGTGAGCTGTTCGGAGGGTCCAAGGGTCAACATGCACTTACATAACATATCTAAAGGGCAGTTGTGCATTTATTTAATTGGTGGCGATGCAGCTAAATAAATACATTACGCTCAAAAATTACAGCCAAGCAAAGCACTGGACAGTTTACAGAAAATAAGTATGCCAATATGTTATACTAATTTGAATGGCACAACAGTTGGATATAGCGTAATTTATCAGATTGAACTACATCCATGACCTGGAATGATTTTTATCTGGCAAACTGGCTAATTTCACCACCTCTATTTTTTGTTGCATTCTGTTTTTATTTTATTTTTTGGAATGACTGCAACCAAAACAAGGTTGAAACATAAAGCAAAATGTATTTGAAAATTATGTGGAATATATTAATTTGATTTTCATAATTTAAGAGTTTCATAATTAACCCCTTAATGACCACGGTGTTTTGGCCCTAAAGGACCAGATACTTTTTAGGGATTTTACCGATGTGGTGGTTTTACTGCCATATTGTTTTTTCCTTTAATTACCAAAATTATTTTTGCTGTGTTTTTTTTTCTATGACATAAAAGGCTTTTTAAATATCTTTTATTTACTAACTTCATTTTCTATTTTGTAGCTTTATTATGGGTAAAAAGCTAAAAAAAGATTTTTTTTTAAACTATAGTTGTTTTTTTTTAAAATTAGTATATTTATGCTAAAAAAGTACAGGTTCCTTATCTTGTTTCAAATATTTTGATGTATAATTTGTATAGTTTTGGATTACAGGGCTCATATGGCGATGGTTTTGCTTAGTGTCAGTGGTGAGTCATTTTCTTTATGTATATATTTTTATTTTATTATGTAATTTTTTTAAACTTCGTTTTTTTAACATTTTTTTTTTACCATCTTTGTCCCCTATGATGTCATATAGACCTCTGGGGGTCATTCCCATTGTATCTTTCTTTTTAATATCATACTTTTACACTGTAGCTGGGGCATCCATGCGAGCACCAGTTACAGAGGAAAACATCCCCTTGTAGTGACAATAGTTACTGGCAGAGCTGATCAGGGTCTGCTAGGACCCTGCAGCTCTGCTCTAACAGGCGACTTCCGGCGGTCACGTGATCGCCAGGTCAAATAGTGGGTGTAATACTTCCTCTTTCACTCTTTAGTACATAGCACTCGTTGAGCACTATGTAGCTTGTAAAGGAGAATGTAGATTGCAGGAGCAAGAACTTTAGCTGTATTTCTGCTATTGGATGGGATTAAAGCCCAAAACCAAGCACCATATATTTACCGTGCATGATTTTTAAGGGATTAAACTATGATTTACATAGCAATACCATAGGTGCAATAAAAGCCCCAAACAACTTTAAGAATCAGACATTGGGGAACCTTTATTTTCAAATTTGAAATATTTCTCTTTTGAGCTCTAAGAAAAGACCCGATTTACTTGTAACCACAGTAGACGTGTGCCAGAAGGCAGTGTGAGGCCTTAGTCAGACGGGCGTTTTTTCGCGCGATTTGCGGATCGCATGACGGATGCGCATCCGCAAATCGCGTGACCGGTGCCCGAAAATCGCCCGAAAATCTGCTCCTAGCCGCGTTTCATTAGAAACGGGCCGGAGCTGTCCAGCGCATTGCATTCAATGGAGCCGGCAATACAGCCCGCTCCATTGAAAGCAATGCGCTGCGGGCGAGTGTGGGATGAATTGTCAGGAAGGGCTTAAATATATAAGCCCTTCCCTGCAATTCATCCTGAAATGTGTTAAAATAAAAAATATATATATACTCACCTGCTCCTGGCAGCCGGAGTTCCGTGCGGCCGGCCTGCAGTGGGTGTGAAGGGGGTGTGAGTCAGACCTGCCCCCTGATTGGCTCAGCGCTGAGCCAATCAGGGGACAGGTCTGACTCACACCCCCTTCACACCCACTGCAGGCCGGCCGCCCGGAACTCCGGCTGCCAGGAGCAGGTGAGTATATATATATTTTTTATTTTAACACATTTCAGGATGAATTGCAGGGAAGGGCTTATATATTTAAGCCCTTCCTGACAATTCATCCCGCGCACGCCGGCAGCCCATTGCTTTCAATGGAGTCGGCTGTATTGCCGGCTCCATTGAATTCAATGGGCAAACATCGTTCTTCTCTGCCACAGCTGTTACAGCTGTGGCAGAGAAGAAGGATTTGTCTTCTATATGTTCTCAATGGGGTCGGCGCTGCTGCCGCCGGCCCCATTGAGCGCATATAGAGAAGAGAACAGGAATCGCAGATTGCAGATAGGTGCGATCTTCGATTTTTGTTCTATAATTTATCGGACGAGCGCATAAAAAGCGCTCATGTGTCCGATACCATTGCAAAGCAATGGTTTTATAAAATCGCCGGACGCATGCGCATGCGCAAATCGCGGCAAAAAAAGCCCGTCTGACTAAGGCCTAAGGGTGCATTTAGACGAGTGTGTGCGTACATAGGTGTGCACAAAACCGTGTGTCCACATAAATGCAAAAATACGTGTGTATGCAGGTCCATGCCTATTGAAAGCATTGGGCTGCCGGCAACCCCTACAGTGATTTTTGGGGAGGGGCTGTAAATATAAGCTCTTCCCTGAAAATCATCCTTGGTTTGTGTAAAAAATAAAAAGATTAATGACAGGTACACTGGTTCGCTGGCCACGGTCAGGGCTGAATTCCTCTACGGGCTCCCACAGGCGGAATCTGACCTATTAGTTGGCAGGTGGCCTAACTTCAATAGGTCATTGTGAATATCTGATTTGTATAAACTATTTGTATTTTATTTAACTTAAAGCTGCCACAAATATTTTACATCATCCATATTTCTAGCTGAGCTAAATATGTAAAAAAAATCTTTTTTTATTCCACATTACATAGCTTAGTAACAATTTTTATCAAACTTGAGCTAACTCTAGCCTTACAAGTAATGGCAGGAAGTTGTTTATATTAAGAAAGAGAAGAAAAACTGATTTATGCAAGTAGCATAAAATGACTTCCTTCAGCACAAAATTAAATTACAGGGCATGCTTCCTGTTTGTGTAAGAATATTTGCTATTATGTTTTGGAAAATTGTTGAAGGCTTATGAGTGTCTTTTTTTAAGCTTTAATTAAATGTGAAAAATTGCTAAAGGAAAAGTGTAGTTCATCAAATAGTATTGATGGGTTGTAGAGAGAAAGAAATGTGATGCTATATAATTGTATCACTATTGTCATTGTAAACCGGTAACGTGAGGCTTCAGCCTGTTTAACACTGGTTAGCATGTCTGTAATGGCCCATTTACATGTAATGATATAGCTCAAAATTCGTTCAAATTTGTGCAACTAGAAGGTGGAGCAGTGAGCAAGAAGCCAGCAAGAAGCCCGCGATCCAGCGGCAAACTTTGCCTGTTCAAACACTCTGCACGAGCGTTAATGACCTAAGTGGTGACGTCAGCACTTGTGCAGTCATTTAACTGACTGTCCTCCCGTGAAAAAGTGGCATTATATACTGTATAATAATATGATTTCAGCTTATACAATAAGGTGAGTGGAGTAGAATATAAACTATGGAAACCCTCAACAAGCTTCTGCTTTTGGTTCTTTTATTAGGTGTTTTTTTAACCTGTCACTATCTTCATCCTACCTGAACAATGTTGAGCATGAACCCATGACAGGTATGTACACTGCATCTACATATGTGTTATTCTGAAAAGCTGTGGTGTTTTAGAATAAACATGCTTTTGAAGTTTTATTCCAAATGTCACTCCAACTCACGAGGGTGGCACTTGTGCGGCCACTCCCCACCAGGACTGTATAGGGGAAGAGCTGTTACTCTAGATTCCGGACTCCCTGCCCACAATATCTAGAGTCTAGATGATGTGGGCAGGAAGAGGCTGGCACAGTGCCACCCCAATGACTCAAAATTAAAGCATATTTATACTGAAATGCTGCAATATTTCATAATAAGGCCTATGTGGGTGCAGTATAGATACTTGTGCTGAGTTCATGCTACCAATGGTTCAGGCAACATGAACCTGGTTGCAGGTCCCTTTAATTACTACTTTGTGTGAATAATGGTATACTAATGGGAGGAGGCTACTATCACTAATAACACTCTCTACCAACTTTTCAATACCAATAATAAGTATCTATATGTTCACAGGAATATTTGGATATCCATGTTTCAATGAGTCATGCTGTATTAGGCACCCACACAAGAATTAAAATACAGGTAGAGCAATAATGGTATCCCCAAGCCAGCCTGCTAGCTTATATCTCTCACTGTAATATGAAAATACAAACTCTAGCATCTTCATAATATATCCCTTTACCTAGTTATCAAATGCACAGAAGACTGCACTACTGATGCCAATGAGGACAGGATGAAGTAGTGTGTACATAGCCTTAGATGGGAAATATCTCCTATATTTAAAGTATATTATCGCATTCTAATTCTGTTTATTCTCTCGTTACTATGGATACTATTTAGTCAACAGGATCATTTGCCCTGCTAGATAGAACTTGCTTACTTTATCACCTTGATATGGTTAACTTTATTTCCCCCAACAAATGTTTACAGAATATCTAAATAAATCAAGATCTAATTAAATCTGAGAACAGATGGAGATGATTTAAGGACTTAATTTGGTTGGATTTAAGAATTTAGAGGCATAATCTTAAAAAAATAAGCGAAAGTCATCCCTTTATCCCTTTTTTTTAACTTGAAGATTCCTGGCAAAGATGCTTTCAGGTGCAGAACTACATCCATGGGATTGTTTAAAACACTCTTAAAGGGAATCTGTTATCACAAAATGACATTATACAAATCTAATTTTTTAAAGAATTTTTGTTCTTTTTTTTTCGGACACAGTCTATATTTTTTAGCATTCCTAAAATCCTGCATTTGTAACACGGATCACAGAGCCTAATAGTCTGAAACTTCCTGATCTCTAGTGAAAACTTTACAGCAGTTATCTCACTGACATAGATAATACAGGATCCACTATTCACAAGTGGTGATAAGCTATGACTATCTACTCCCCCTCCCTGCGAAATTACTACCCATGTCTGCTGTCCTCATGCTGTTTCAGGCAGACTCGTGCATTGCTCTGCTCCTTTGGTATAAATGTACTTGTTTCTTCTACTTTCTATCAGCACTGCACTAGCTAACCATGCTCAGTGCTCACAGCACAGCTGCAGCTTAAATGTCAATCACTTTCCTATGTAAAAAAGCTGGGAATCCTTCCTTTGTTGCCTCAGTATTGATGCATGTTTGTTTCTGACACTCAGCATATCTAAGTCACCTGTCTCAGGACTGTTTGGTCTATTTGATCCTGTTCCTGTATCTGTTTATTCTGTATGTTCCCATCTCTGTGGTAAGTCAGTTCTGTTCTGTGTGCTCTGTGTTTAGTATATCATCTCTCTGTCCTGTCAGGGACAGTTAAGCCCCAAGGTTCCAGCACGGAGCTGTTCTTAACAGGATGCCTACCCTGTTTTTAGGCAGGGGTCTTCCCATCTACCTGATTTGCTAAAAGCAAGATTCCCCATCTGAGATTGTCTTGCAGCATCACCTGGTCTGGTCCAAAAGCCAGGCTCATTGGTTAGCACAGTGGGTCCACTTTTGCTATCCTTAACAAAAATGACCTCTGCACAGGTCACAGAGCATGCCTATACAACTCTCACCTACAAATCAATGGATTAGCTTCTGTCCATTGTGTGAATGGCGTATGAGACTGCTGTTAAGCATCTCTCTAATTGCTGTTAAATGTGGTTCAGGAAATGGCCATCGCCCCAAAATCATGTACAGACAACAGAATAAAAGTAATCTACAATCATAAATAATAGACTAGAAAAATGGAATATGTTTTAGAAATAAAAATTTGTGATACATTCCTTTTAATCATTCTGTAAAGTTGTGCCATAATGTTAGATTTAAAATAAGATTAAGACCCACCTTCATAATATCTATTAATTTTCATTGACAAATGTTTGTGATATCTCAGTTAGATATGCCATAAATGTCTCATCAGTAAGATTTACATGCTGGTTTCCCTACTAACCCTCAGAATTAGGCAGCCTGGACCTTTGTTCCTGGTGGAAAGGTGGCCATGAATGTGCATTCACTATCTATTAAAGTCTTCGTGGTATATGGAAACCTCAAAGCGTAAAGCAATTCTGTGGATGATGGCCTTGGGGTCCCAGCATTCAAACACGCACCAATGGGACATTATTTCAATGTGCAACATTCATGTATATAATGTTATAAATGTTAAACACCCTTATAGTAAGAGTTGGTCAATGTTTACCTAGTAATAATCTGGATTTTTCAGTGAATTTATGGGCAGGTCTAGAAGGTCACAGTAATAATGCTGACCCCGTACCAATGCAATCATTAGCAGAAATTACTGTGTACCTAAATGTGTTGCAGAGCAAATAGCTGTGATTCAGACCATGGTAACTGTAGTCATCGAGAGATATTGCCCCTAAAAGCTGTCTAAGCAAAGAAGACTCCTGTTACGTTCGTGTGGGCAAGTGAGCACTGGGCCACACGAACAATACCGGAGATAGGGACTGCCAACAGGAGCCAAACACTCACCATGCATACCAGCAGACATAACAGATGGAATTGCTATGAAAGTATGAGGTATTGGTTCGTGGATTGGCCAAGTCACTTAAGCCGTGAGCTCACTTCACGGGTCCTTGTTGTCTCGCAGTCCCTACACTAATGAGACAACTAACCCCTGACTGCACTGGGTATGACAGAACCTTACCTATAAGCAAGGCAATCGCCTTTATAAAGGCGGCCCCATGCTGGAACCTCGGACCCGACTATCTCTAAAGGGTTAATACACAGAACCAGACAGACGGGCACAACGGGCACAAATCATACATCAAGCTGCATGGACTAGGAAATCAGACACTAAACACAAAGCAAGCTGCACAGGCCACAGCAGGACAGAGCGAAAGAAAAACTGACCTGAAAATAAATGTAAGAGCAGATACAGATTTGCAGGCATCCTCAATACAAGACAGAAGACCAGGAGACAGACCCAGGACAAAGAGGCAGACAGGACACAGATCAGATAGCAAGCTGCAAAGGAACATGACTGCTCATCAGGGAAACCAAACCATAGAGTGAAGGGATACCAGCTACCCCAAATCCTGGGTTCTCACAAGATGGAAATTCCATGGAAATCTCGCGGCTTGGCTGCACTGAAAAAACGTGAGATTTACACGGGATAAGAGCATTTCCGCTATGACCATCTCTCCCCATAGATAGGAGAGAGGTCGCTGTGGAAATGAAAAAGAATTGACATGCCGTGTCTTTGTTTTCCGCACCGCATGTCAGTTTCAGTGCGAGATTTTTGCAATCCACTTTGCTGGCTAATCACGAAGTTCGGAGCCACGGGCGGCATTGCCGTGTGGACATTCCGCATGGAAATTCCGCGGCAATTCCATCCCATGTGAACCCAGCCTTACAGAGGTGGATATTTATCTGCAAACAGACTGGTGGTGATTGGCTAGCAAGAGAACACTACACCCAGCCAGCTCAATCATTCCAAACCTGTGGAAATGTGCTCCTAAAACCCATAGTACAGGTCCCAGCAGCACAACCTAACAACTCCATGTTTCATTTTTACAATGAGGATAAGAAAACAGAAGCTGAAGTCTGGTACTTGTGCAACAAAGTTTTCTGAAAAGATATGGGCAGGTGATTTCCCCAATAAGTGCTCTCTCTTCCATCTCATTGCTCTTCCCGGCAGTCAGTTGCAATGAAAGAAGTTTATGTAGCTGAAGGTTTTATGTACAATCCCTGGCAAAAATTAGGATATAGTAGAAAATACAGAATTCATATATATGACCCACAACAATGTTTGTTTAACCCTTTAATTGCCAAGCTTATTTTGCTATTAAGGCCCACAGGAATTTTTCACTTTTGCTTTAGCCCATTCGGAGAGCCATAACGTGTTTATTTTCCTGTAGCTTTAAGAGGAATTATTTTTTAAAAGATGAATTGTATTCTTCAATAGTATCATTGGGGTACATGAAACTTATTGACTAAATTTAAAAACTTTTTTCTGGGGGGAGATGTCAAGAAACTCAGAAATTCCAGCATTCATTTATCTTTTTAAATGTTGTGCATTTCAAGGTGCAGGATAATTAATATGTTACTTTTTTCAATGGGTTGGTACATTTATGGCTATACTAAATACTATATGTATAGTTTTTTAACATTTTCCTATTTTTGCACATTTAGGCCTTAGTCACACGGGCGTTTTTTGCCGTGATTTGCGCATGCGCATGCGTCGGCCGATTTTATAAAACCATTGCTTTGCAATGGTATCGGACACATGAGCGCTTTTTATGCGCTCGTCCGATAAATTATAGAACAGAAATCGCAGATCGCACCTATCTGCGATCTGCGATTCCTGTTCTCTTCTCTATATGCGCTCAATGGGGCCGGCGGCAGCAGCGCCGACCCCATTGAGAACATATAGTAGACAAATCATTCTTCTCTGCCACAGCTGTAACAGCTGTGGCAGAGAAGAACGATGTTTGCCCATTGAATTCAATGGAGCCGGCAATAGAGCCGGCTCCATTGAAAGCAATGGGCTGCTGGCAAGCGCGGGATGAATTGTCGGGAAGGGCTTAAATATATAAGCCCTTCCCTGCAATTCATCCAGAAATGTGTTAAAATAAAAAAAATATATATACTCACCTTGTCCCAGCAGACGGAGTTCAGCCGCGGCCGGCGGCAGTTCTCCTGAACTGCTCTCTCTAGTATTCAGCAGCCGGGGATTTAAAATCCCCGCCTGCTGAATGAGCTGCCTCTGATTGGTCACAGCCTGACCAATCAGAGGCAGCTCTCACTCACACCCACTCATGAAATCATGAATGGGTGAGTGAGTGCTGCCTCTGATTCTCTGATTTGTCGAGCTGTGACCAATCAGAGGCAGCTCATTCAGCAGGCGGGAATTTTAAATCCCCGGCTGCTGAATACTAGAAAGAGCAGTTCAGGAGAACTGCCGCCGGCCGCGGCTGAACTCCGTCTGCCGGGACAAGGTGCGTATATATTTTTTTTTAATTTTTGCACATTTCTGGATGAATTGCAGGGAAGGGCTTATATATTTAAGCCCTTCCCGACAATTCATCCCGCGATCGCCCGCAGCGCATTGCTTTCAATGGAGCCGGCTGTATTGCCGGCTCCATTGAATTCAATGCGCTGGACAGCTCCGGCCCGTTTCTATTGAAACGCGGCTAGGAGCAGTATTTTCGGGCGATTTTTCGGCCCCGGTCATCCGTCATGCGATCCGCAAATCGTGGGAAAAAACGCCCGTGTGACTAAGGCCTAAAAGGGCATCTAATTGAAAAGTTTTATGTTGCTGCATTCAGACATTAGGGGAGCCATAACTTTTTCATCTTTCCATAAATGTCCCAGTATGAGAGCATGTTTTTGTAGGATCTGTCATATGTTTTTATTAGCACTATTTCGGTTCATATTAAATAGATGGATCTTAATATTTTTTATTAACTTTTTTATGTTCTATTTATTTTGTACATTAATAAATCTTATGCAAACAAAATGTTATCGCTGAATTTATAGAGCAGTAATTTTTTTTATTTTTCTGTTGATATGGCTATATCAGGGCTTTTGTTTTAGGGAAATAAATGCAGTTTTCATTGGTATCACCTATAGGTGCATGCATGAGACTAACTACTGAATATTTATTGTTTGTTTTTTTTGCGTTTGGGAAGTAAGCTAAAAAAAGCAATTCTGCGGCTGTTTTTTAAATGTTCTTTGCACAGTTCATGTCGTGGTTACAGTCATATATTATTCATGTTTGACATACTGAGGGCATACGCACGCACAAAAACACGCTTGTCTTTACAACAATGCATTCCCTATGGTGTGTGCGCATGTTCGTACTTTGCAGGTGTGTGCCTGCAAAGATAGGACATGCGTGCACCACAGGGAATGCACGCATTGTTTTCAATGGCGCCGCGGCTGCTGCCGGCGGCTCCATTGAAAACAATGCTCTGCTGGCTCCCTGCATTCTTTTTTAGGGAAGGGCTTTACAAAGTAAATTAATATCCACTCCAATTTTAAATACTAAGAAAGACCCATGTATTTCCAAAAAGCAAATAAAACATTTTGGGTTAGACTGAAAAAACATAAAAACAACATTCCAAAAGGTGAAATTTTCCTCTGGGCTCGAAGACCCAAAACACCCCCGGTCAAAGGTTAATCTTCTATATATTTGTCAATCTCTTGTTTGTTTATTGGAGCATCATGCTCAAACTGTATGACCGATTGACATGACATTGCAACCCGGAGAAGATTATGGGCTAAAAAAAAAATCTGAATTTTTTTTGTCTTGGCAACCTTATTTGCATTTTTTGCCTTTGCTTGAATTTTAATGCAGCAGCCCCCAAATTTCTTTCACCCATGGATTCTACGTTCTCGATTTAGTATTCCTGGTTATTTCCAACAAGTAATTCCCACTAGAAGAGTCAGACTGAGCGCTGACAATTTGTGTTTCAGGAAATGAGGATTTGTATACAACATAAACAAACAGATTGTGTTTTTTATATATAAGATGCCAACCAAGCAAAGGACCTGTTTGGGCAGAAGGACAATGGCCACACTTAAAGTAGTTTGAGTAGCTGCAGCTCCGGAGCAAACTAATGGCCAACTCGAGAATCAACGCAAGCGACAAGCGGACGCTCAAATTCTAGAAACTGACAAAGCGAAGCATGCCTGACATTCTTCAGACCAAGAGAGACACTCAATTTTGAGAAGAACACCTTGGAAATTCTTCGGGGGGGGGGGGGGGAAGCTTTTAGATACAATACAAACAATAACTCCGAGTGACATCCCCAGCTTTCTATTGGCCAAATCAACAAACCATGTTCATATTGCAGTGCGCTAAAGTGGCCCCTGAGACCCCTGGACTATGTTACTGTGGCGGAAAGCTTTTACTATCAACGCTTAGAACTCCTCCTTAACCACTAGAGACTCTTATGTCAGAGTCCTCTTCTGGATCTAAGACAATACATTAACATTAGGTTAATACATTAACATAGCATTAATCAGCATAGGTATGCTTTGACATATTTATGTTCTGATATCATCTTTTTTTACTTAAAATGTCCCGTTTTGTATTGCCTGCGTTCTGTATCGGGTACCCGGGCTAGTGCCTATATATATAGTAGATAATACTTACTAATAAATAGTTATATTATATGTTAAGTGTTAATTGCATCCTCATCTATATCCCTAGCGCTTATTTTTGCAGAAGCTGTCAGTCTTTAGTAATAGCTGAGGATTAGAGATGAGCGAACGTACTCGTCCGAGCTTGATGCTCGGGCGAATATTAGGGTGTTCGGGATGCTCGTTACTCTTAACGAGCACCACGCGGTGTTCGGGTTACTTTCACTTTCATCTCTGAGACGTTAGCGCGCTTTTCTGGCCAATTGAAAGACAGGGAAGGCATTACAACTTCCCCCTGTGACGTTCAAGCCCTATACCACCCCCCTGCTGTGAGTGGCTGGCGAGATCAGATGTCACCCGAGTATAAAAATCGGCCCCTCCCGCGGCTCGCCTCAGATGCGTTGTGAGTTAGCTGAGGGAAAGTGCTGTTGTGTTGGAGCTGCTGTAGGGAGAGTGTTAGGAGTGAGTGTAGGCTTCAAGAACCCCAACGGTCCTTCTTAGGGCCACATCTATCCGTGTGCAGTACTGTGGAGGCTGCTGTTAGCAGTGTTGCACAATTTTTTTTTTTTCAAAATCGGCTGTGCAGAGCATTGCGCCCTGCAGTAATACTACAGGGACAGAAGTGGTGGTTAGGCAGGGAGAGTGTTAGGAGTGAGTGTAGGCTTCAAGAACCCCAGCGGTCCTTCTTAGGGCCACATTTAACCGTGTGCAGTACTGTGCAGGCTGCTGTTAGCAGTGTTGCATATTTTTTTTTTTCAAAATCGGCTGTGCAGAGCATTGCGCCCTGCAGTAATACTACAGGGACAGAATTGTGTAGGCAGGGCCAGAAGACATATATTATTGATTGAATATAGTCAGTGGGCCTTTCCTTTAAAAAAAAAAGGGAAACATTCTATTTGGCCTGCCTCTGACAGTCCTCAGCGTTCTGGGTACGTGTGTGGTGGGTGGAGAACGTAAAGAAATCATACACAGCCAGCTACGTTTAACAGCAGGCTTGCGCCAATTTATTTCCTGCCTGGGAAAAATCACCGCTCTGCTGCACTTCATATAACACTGTAGTTCTGTGGAACACATTTCTTATCTGATTGAATATAGTCAGTGGGCCTTCCCTTTAAAAAAAAAAGGGAAACATTCTATTTGGCCTGCCTCTGACAGTCCTCAGCGTTCTGGGTATTTGTGTGGTCGGTGGAGAACGTAAAGAAATCATACGCAGCCAGCTACGTTTAACAGCAGGCTTGCGCCAATTTATTCCTGCCTGGGAAAAATCACCGCTCTGCTGCACTTCATATAACACTGCACTTCTGTGGAACACATTTCTTATCTGATTGAATATAGTCAGTGGGCCTTCCCTTTAAAAAAAAAAAGGGAAACATTCTATTTGGCCTGCCTCTGACACTCCTCAGCGTTCTGGGTACGTGTGTGGTGGGTGGAGAACGTAAAGAAATCATACGCAGCCAGCTACGTTTAACAGCAGGCTTGCGCCAATTTATTTCCTTCCTGGGAAAAATCACCGCTCTGCTGCACTTCATATAACACTGCAGTTCTGTGGAACACATTTCTTGTCTGATTGAATATAGTCAGTGGGCCTTCCCTTTAAAAAAAAAAGGGAAACATTCTATTTGGCCTGCAGGCTTGCGCCAATTTATTTCCTGGCTGGGAAATCACTGGTAATACAGCATGCTGAGGGGTAGGGGTAGGCCTAGAGGACATGGACGTGGCCGAGGACGCGTAGGCCAAAGTGAGGGTGTGGGCACAGGCCGAGCTCCTGATCAAGGTGTATCGCAGCCGACTGCTGCGCGATTAGGAGAGAGGCACGTTTCTGGCGTCCCCACATTCATCGCCCAATTAATGGGTCCACGCGGGAGACCTTTATTAGAAAATGAGCAGTGTGAGCAGGTCCTGTCGTGGATGGCAGAAAGTGCTTCGAGCAAGCTATCATCCACCCACAGTTCTGCGCCGTCCAGTGCTGCAAATCCGAATCCTCTGGCTGCTGCTCCTCCTTCCTCCCAGCCTCCTCACTCCACTACAATGACACATCCTCAGGAGCGGGAAGACTCCCAGGAACTGTTCTCGGGCCCCTGCTCAGATTGGGCAGCAGTGGTTCCTCTCCCACCAGAGGAGTTTATCGTCACTGATGCCCAACCATTGGAAAGTTCCCGGGGTCCGGGGGATGAGGCTGGGGACTTCCGGCAACTGTCTCAAGACCTTTCAGTGGGTGAGGAGGACGATGACGATGAGACACAGTTGTCTTGCAGTGAGGTAGTAGTAAGGGCAGTAAGTGCGAGGGAGGAGCGCACAGAGGATTCGGAGGAAGAGCAGCAGGACGATGAGGTGACTGACCCCACCTGGTGTGCAACGCCTACTCAGGACAGGTCTTCAGAGGGGGAGGCAAGGGCAGCAGCAGGGCAGGTTGCAAGAGGCAGTGCGGTGTCCAGGGGTAGAGGCAGGGCCAGACCGAATAATCCACCAACTGTTTCCCAAAGCGCACCCTCGTGCCATGCCACCCTGCAGAGGCCGAGGTGCTCTAAGGTCTGGCAGTTTTTCACAGAGACGCCTGACGACCGACGAACAGTGGTGTGCAACCATTGTCGTGCCAAGATCAGCCGGGGAGCCACCACCAACAGCCTCACCACCACCAGCATGCGCAGACATATGATGGCCAAGCACCCCACAAGGTGGGACGAAGGCCGTTCACCGCCTCCGGTTTGCACCGCTGCCTCTCCCCCTGTGCCCCAACCTGCCACTGAGATCCAACCCCCCTCTCAGGACACAGGCACTACCGTCTCCTGGCCTGCACCCACACCCTCACCTCCGCTGCCTCGGCCCCATCCACCAATGTCTCGCACCGCACCGTCCAGCCGTCGCTAGTGCAACTGTTTGAGCACAAGCGCAAATACGCCGCCACGCACCCGCACGCTCAAGCGTTAACCGTCCACATAGCCAAATTTATCAGCCTGGAGATGCTGCCGTATAGGCTTGTGGAAACGGAGTCCTTCAAAAGTATGATGGCGGCGGCGGCCCCACGCTATTCAGTTCCCAGTCGCCACTACTTTTCCCGATGTGCCATCCCAGCCCTGCACGACCACGTCTCCCGCAACATTGTACGCGCCCTCACCAATGCGGTTAGTGCCAAGGTCCACATAATAACGGACACGTGGACAAGCACAGGCGGGCAGGGCCACTACATCTCCCTGACGGCACATTGGGTGAATTTAGTGGAGGCTGGGACAGAGTCTGAGCCTGGGACCGCTCACGTCCTACCCACCCCCAGAATTGCGGGCCCCAGCTCGGTGGTGGTATGTTCGGCGGTGTATGCTTCCTCCACTAAAGCACCCCCCTCCTCCTCCTCCTCCTCCTCCTCAACCTCTGCCTCGCAATCTAGATGTGTCAGCAGCAGCAGGACGTCGCCAGCAGTCGGTGTCGCGCGGCGTGGCAGCACAGCGGTGGGCAAGCGTCAGCAGGCCGTGCTGAAACTACTCAGCTTAGGAGATAAGAGGCACACGGCCCACGAACTGCTGCGGGGTCTAACAGAGCAGACCGACCGTTGGCTTGCGCCGCTGAGCCTCCAACCGGGCATGGTCGTGTGTGACAACGGTCGTAACCTGGTGGCGGCTCTGCAGCTCGGCAGCCTCACGCACGTGCCATGCCTGGCCCACATCTTTAATTTGGTGGTTCAGCGCTTTCTGAAAAGCTACACACGCTTGTCAGACCTGCTCGTAAAGGTGCGCCGGCTCTGCGCACATTTCCGCAAGTCCCACACGGACGCTGCCACCCTGCGCACCCTGCAACATCGGTTTAATCTGCCAGTGCACCGACTGCTGTGCGACGTGCCCACACGGTGGAACTCTATGCTCCACATGTTGGCCAGGCTCTATGAGCAGCGTAGAGCTATAGTGGAATACCAACTCCAACATGGGCGGCGCAGTGGGAGTCAGCCTCCTCAATTATTTTCAGAAGAGTGGGCCTGGTTGGCAGACATCTGCCAGGTCCTTGGAAAGTTTGAGGAGTCTACCCAGGTGGTGAGCGGCGATGCTGCAATCATTAGTGTCACCATTCCTCTGCTATGCCTCTTGAGAAGTTCCCTGCAAAGCATAAAGGCAAATGCTTTGCGCTTGGAAACGGAGGCGGGGGAAGACAGTATGTTGCTGGATAGTCAGAGCACCCTCCTGTCTATATCTCAGCGCGTTGAGGAGGAGGAGGAGGAGCATGAGGAGGATGAGGAGGAGGGGGAAGAGACAGCTTGGCCCACTGCTGACGGTACCCATGCTGCTTGCCTGTCATCCTTTCAGCGTGTATGGCCTGAGGAGGAGGAGGCGGAGGAGGAGGAGGAGGATCCTGAAAGTGATCTTCCTAGTGAAGACAGCCATGTGTTGCGTACAGGTACCCTGGCACACATGGCTGACTTCATGTTAGGATGCCTTTCTCGTGACCCTCGCGTTGCACGCATTCTGGCCACTACGGATTACTGGGTGTACACACTGCTCGACCCACGGTATAAGGAGAACCTTTCCACTCTCATTCCCGAAGAGGAAAGGGGTTTGAGAGTGTTGCTATACCACAGGACCCTGGCGGACAAGCTGATGGTCAAATTCCCATCCGACAGCGCTAGTGGCAGAAGGCGCAGTTCCGAGGGCCAGGTAGCAGGGGAGGTGCGGAGATCGAGCAGCATGTTCAGCACAGGCAGTGCAACACTCTTTAAGGCCCTGGACAGCTTTATGGTTCCCCACCAAGACTGTGTCACCGCTCCCCAGTCAAGGCTGAGTCGGCGGGAGCACTGTAAAAGGATGGTGAGGGAGTACGTAGCCGATCGCACGACCGTCCTCCGTGACGCCTCTGCCACCTACAACTACTGGGTGTCGAAGCTGGACACGTGGCCTGAACTCGCGCTGTATGCCCTGGAGGTGCTTGCTTGTCCTGCGGCTAGCGTCTTGTCAGAGAGGGTGTTTAGTGCGGCTGGGGGAATCATCACAGATAAGCGTACACGCCTGTCAACCGACAATGCCGACAGGCTTACACTCATCAAGATGAACAAAGCCTGGATTTCCCCAGACTTCTCTTCTCCACCAGCGGACAGCAGCGATACCTAAGCAATACGTAGGCTGCACCCGCGGATGGAAGCATCGTTCTGTCTCACCATCCAAAACGGTGACATTTCTGCTTCATCAATCTGTGTATAATATTCCTCCTCCTCCTCCTGAAACCTCACGTGATCACGCCAAACGGGCAATTTTTCTTTGGGCCACAAGGCTCACTCATGTAATTTTTCCAAACAATTTTTATACGTTTCAATGCTCTTACAAGCGATGAAACTTTAACTTGAACCAATTTTTCGTTAAACTGGGCTGCCTCCAGGCCTAGTTACCACTTAAGCCACATTAACCAAAGCGATTAATGGGTTTCACCTGCCATCTTGGTTGGGCATGGCCAATTTTTTCTGAGGTACATTAGTACTGTTGCTACACCAATTTTTTGGGGCCCTCACCTACAGTGTAATCATTGTCATTTCTATGTTCTTCGCCTGCACTCATGGTACAGAAAGGTGTGTGGGGTTGGCCTACACTTTTGCTACATAAATGTAACTGGGGCCTTGTCTATACTGCAGCTACTGAAATGTGAAAGAGACTGTTATCTCCCTAAACTGCTGCAATGGGAATTGTTACTGGGGCTTGTCTTGAGTGCTACTATTACTGAAATGGAACTAAGACTGCGCTCCTCCTATACTGCTGCTTCGGAATTGTTACTGGGGCCTGTCTTGAGTGCTACTATTACTGAAATGGAACTAAGACTGCGCTCCCCCTATACTGCTGCTAGTGATATGTTAGTGGGGCCTGTCCCTAATACTACCGCTGAAATGTTAATAATTCTGGGCTCTGCCTATACCGTAGCTAATGGTATGTCACTGGGGTGTGGAAACAGAGGCTTCACAAAGACATGATGGCGGCGAGGCCATTTCCCACCAACGCTGTTACTGTTAAGGTGCATATAACCACGGACACGTGGAGAGGACACATAGTGCCTCCAAAACATCCCCCTCCTCCTCCAACAATGAAAACATTCTTGGCAAATACCTTTGCATTGGTCCGTCTGGTGGCAGTCCAAGAATTTCACCTTTAACGACACAACAAGAGAGCACCACCACCATCCCCCCGCCACGGCCCACTTAATCATGGCCACATTCCGAAAACCAACTACATAAAACCGCGCTACTAGGTCCGCAGTCACCACCACATTACCACCAACGAGGTTACTGTTAAGGTACATATTACCAGTCTGACTGGGGCATGCAGTGTGGGCCAAAGCCCACCTGTATTGTATCTGACGTTAGCTCTGCTGAGTAGGGCACTGCAATGGGATATATTTATGTACCGCCGGTGGCTTCCTGGCACCCACCCATGCTGTAGGTGCACACGGAGTTTAACCTACATCTGTCCACTTCTAAAGAACCCCAGTCTGACTGGGGCATGCAGTGTGGGCCGAAGCCCACCTGCATTAAGCACGACATTACTACCTCAGCTGTGTTGGGCAATGCAATGGGATATATTTATGTACCGCCGGTGGGTTCCAGGGAGCCACCCATGCTGTAGGTGCACACGGAGTTTAACCTACATCTGTCCACTTGTAAAGAACCCCAGTCAGACTGGGGCATGCAGTGTGGGCCGAAGCCCACCTGCATTAAGCACGACATTACTACCTCAGCTGTGATGGGCAATGCAATGGGATACATTTATGTACAGCGGGTGGGTTCCAGGGAGCCACCCATGCTGTGGGTGCACACGGAATTCCCATTGCGGAGTTGTACCTGCCTGTGACTATTTATAAAAAAACGCGGTCTGACTGGGGCGTGCAGACACCTTGACAGAATGAATAGTGTGTGGCACATAGGTTCCCCATTGCTATGCCCACGTGTGCAGCTCCAGATGGAGGTGGCACAGGATTGGATTTCTCATTGCTTCTGTACAGCATTGTGGGCTATCGCCCCGCCCCTTTTAAAGCGGGTCGCTGTCTAGCCGTGCCAACCCTCTGCAGTGTGTGCCTGCTTTTCCTGTGGCAGACGCACTTATAAATAGACATGAGGGTGGCGTGGCATGAGGGCAGCTGAAGGCTGCGCAGGGACAGTTTGGTGTGCGCTGTGGACACTGGGTCTTGGGGGGGGGGGGGGGGGGGTTGGGCAGCATGTAACCCAGGAGAAGTGGCAGTGGAGTGTCATGCAGGCAGTGATTGTGCTTTGTTGGAGGTAGTGTGGTGCTTAGCTAAGGTATGCCATGCTAATGAGGGCTTTTCAGAAGTAAAAGTTGTTGGGAGGGGGGGGGCCCACTCTTGCCGGTATTGTGGCTTAATAGTGGGACCTGTGAACTTGAGATGCAGCCCAACATGTAGCCCCTCGCCTGCCCTATCCGTTGCTGTGTCGTTCCCATCACTTTCTTGAATTGCCCAGATTTTCACACATGAAAACCTTAGCGAGCATCGGCGAAATACAAAAATGCTCGGGTCGCCCATTGACTTCAATGGGGTTCGTTACTCGAAACGAACCCTCGAGCATCGCGATAAATTCGTCCCGAGTAACGAGCACATCTCTACTGAGGATACTTTCCACGGAATGATGGCAAAATAAGCCTGCCCATACAAGGTAAAATGCATGTTTTGTGTGTATGTGTCATACTATTTTGAAGGCTGCTGAGACACTCCATTAAAACCGTCCATTTCAGCTGTATCAAGGCTTTTAAAGTAGGCCTTAGATAGTTTTATGAATAGACTGAATAAGATCAAAGCGTACTGACCTCAGAGACTACTGATAATCTAAATATTTCACAAAT
This sequence comes from Eleutherodactylus coqui, assembly GCF_035609145.1. Lineage (NCBI taxonomy): Eukaryota > Metazoa > Chordata > Amphibia > Anura > Eleutherodactylidae > Eleutherodactylus > Eleutherodactylus coqui. The sequence goes on along the minus strand of NC_089837.1, from coordinate 369,252,917 downwards.
GACACAAACATGTGAGCCATATTATAAACAGATTTAATACCAGAAGTAGGGGCTCAAATAAATTGCTTGTTATTTGAACTTAATAAACAGGCTTTATAACGCTGCTATGATTTCAACAAGGAATGTCACATCACATTTATATTTTAATCATTAGAGAAATAAATGTAAAAGGAAAGGAAATGCTATGACCATCTCTTTATCTGAAAGTTAGCCAATTTCAGCAAAATATTTAGTAGTATCTTAAAGGGGTTATGCCCAGTGCCATCTTAACACATTGGCCCGATGAGCACTTGCCAGGTGGCCCCATACTAATCTATGTATGTTAACATTTCAATGCACCTTGTATCATATATGATAATGTTGTGTGGTGGGATATGAACTTGGCTATGGCCATGTATGAAGACTTTATTTTTGTCCCTTTTTGTTTCACTTTCAAATTAGCCAAAATTCCTTTACTAAGTTACCCATAATTCCTATTGTAAATGATCTATAATTTCTATAATAACTAGAGATTTCCCGCTGAACAGATCATCTTGTGAAGCGTACTACATCGTCTAGTGTAAAGTAGCATGGCACTATCAACAAAGAAGTCTACAGTGCTAGCGGAAGATGGACTCTAGAGACTTAGACTTCCGGTTCTCCGGTCTAGGTTTACCGGTTACTAACTCGCTCATCCTCTTTATTCCTGTGAGTAGTAGTCATAGGGCCCCAATACACTGCTTTGCTCGGGGGCCCATAATGCTGTTTAGATGGCAGTGGTTATGCCATGAATCATTGTTATACCAAAAGTCCAGAAAGGCTGTTAATAGCAGTTTTAAAGTAAATCTCAGTGTTTTTAGTATAAATACTCTTCTCATAATTTTTTTTGCTTACCTGCTTTGCTGCTAATCTGTGCTGCTGGGGGTGCGCTCTGGATAGAGTCAGTCTCCTTTCCCCTCTGGCAACTGATAACATAATTCCTTTTTAGTCTCTGCAGGAGAAGTCTTATGCGGCTGTATTCAGACTGCTGTATGTGAGTTGCGCTCAGGTGTAAGTTGTATGGGATAGCACACGGACACTCATTCATGTGCTGGACAGAAAGCCATTTCTGTAGACCGCTCTTCAGTAAACAGAGGATCTCTCCACAGAGACCTGGTTGTGGGGAGAATGACTAAGCATGTGAGCCAAGCACTACATTGACAGAAAATATTTAGGCTCCTGAAAAGATGAAAATACGGAAATCTGAAGAATGGCAGGTAGTTACCGGTATATGTTAAAAAATTTATCAGCACATATCTACAATAAAAGAACAATGAACATTCACATAAGTCTATGGCTGCACAGCATCATGGTGTCACCCTTGAGTAGAGGAACTTTTTGAAACTTATCAGGAAAACATCATAGTCTACATTTTTCCATGTTATGACTTAAAACTTACCTATTAGATTTTGTATTAATCTTAGAAAACACCAATGTATGCCTATGTACAGTATGGACCCATAGACTTTTTTTAAGTGACATATTGTTTCTCTATATAGCTCGGAATGTAATATGGCCAAATTAGCCATGTATATTAGCTTTTATGGTGACAGTGACAAAACCTGGAATAGATTTGTGTCCCCCCTAAAATATACTAACTGGATGCATATAAGCTTAATACTATACTTCTGTTAGGCTAGTCCCACACGACCAGATTTGAATTGTGGATTCCGCGATTGTTTGATCCGCAGTAAAGCAGTTCATCCAAATGCATTGGATTACACAATAACGCTCACAGTAGCAGATCGGAATTGCGTAATCCACTCACAGAAAATAAAATGCAGCATATTCTATTTTACTTCAGAATCTGCGACCTTAGACCATGGACTCTATGGTTGCAGATAGAGATGAGCGAGTATACTCGCTAAGGCACATTACTCGAGCGAGTAGTGCCTTAGCCGAGTATCTCCCCGCTCGTCTGTAAAGATTCAGGGGCCGGCGCAGGTGACAGGTGAGTTGCGGCGGGGAGCGGGTGGGAGAGAGGGAGATCTCCCCTCCGTTCCTCCCCGCTCTCCCCGCCCCCGCCAGCCCCCGAAACTTTGGAGACGAGCGGGGAGATACTCGGCTAAGGCACTACTCGCTCGAGTAATGTGCCTTAGCGAGTATACTCGCTCATCTCTAGTCGCAGATATGCCAGCAGCCTATACACATTTACATTGCATATGGGCTACGGGTATCCCCGTCAATGCTAAGCGACAGCGTGGGAAATGTAAAAAAAAACTGTACTGAGCATGTCTGCCTGTGTGAGTACGCGGTCACACGCAATACAATTACTGGTCTTTTTTAGGTGGCGAAGTACAGTAATTGCTGGAAAATGTCCAGAAATAAAAGCAGTTTTACTTGACTAGTAATGTTTTAGTGACATTTAAAAATAAGTCCTTTGTACCAGTTTCAGTTATTTAATAAATTACTAAAGGTTATCATCCCCCTAAATTATTTTTCTTTTCCCATAATAATGAAATATTAATGTTTGAGAACTGGATTAAAATAGGAACAAATGATAATCAGATGTTCAGCCAAACTCATTAGGGTGTAATAATCTGAGGATGGGTTTTCTCAGAGGGGATTCACTACATATGATCTTTCTAAATCTGGCATCCATCAAGTTATAACTTTGACCCTTAATTGAACCTGCACACTGTCAAATATGGGGGCTTATTTTTATAGATGGCAGTTTTTGAGTCAAGTACTTATTAAATAAGTTTGTCTTTTCATAATAAACTTGTCTTCTGATACTTCTTTTAATCATAACTTTTATATTTTTGTGGTGACATAGCTGTATGAGGGCTTGTTTTTTTGCAGGGTGATTTGTTGTTTTCAGTGGGACCATTTACTGTACCTTATAATGTATTGGAAAATCTTTAAAATGTCTAAGTGGCATGAAATGGAAAAAAAATAAAAAATCATCATTTTAGGGGCCCAGGGAGTAGTTTTTTAGGGTATTCATGGTGTGGTAAAAATGTTATTTTTTTCCCCCTCTGGATCAGTATGTTTTCAGCAATACCAAGTCTATAGAGTTTTTATGTTGTACTATTTAGAAAAAATAAATAACTTAAAAAAAAATTGATTTCCGTCACCATCTTCTAAACCCTATAGTTTTTATTTTTCCATTGATGGGCCAGTATGAGGGCTTGTTTTTTGTGGGGTAAGCTGTCGTTGCTACTGATGCCATTATGGTGATGCATATGACTTTTAATCGCTTTTTATTAAATTTTTTCTTGAAAGAGAGGTAACCAAAAAAAACACAATTTTGTCTTTTTTTTTTCTGACTGCATTTTCTGTGTGGGAGAAATAATGTAATATTTTGAACTTTTAGGGCTCATACTGACAGGGAATTTGCGCAGCTAGCTTGCAAAAAAAAGCATGACTATTAGAGCCAATGGTTTCTTATGCAAATGTTCAGATAAAGGAATTTTAGCCACGCAAAAAAAAAGTCGCACCCCAAAAGATAGGATATCAGCTACTGAAATTCACGCAACTCAAATTCCCTGTGTGAAAAGATAGATCTTGACCTATCTTTGGTGCGCAATGTGCAAGAATGTCCATAGACTCCTATGGGAGCTGGAAAAAAAGGAAGGGGGGTTAGTTTAGCTACAACCAAGGCTTAGAGAAGAGGACAGGTGCCTATATTTTAGACATTAGAAGTCATTAGGAGGATTTCTACTGACCGGGGAAATTACGAAGAGCAGCGCATTTTTTCTACAACATGCTGCTCCAGATTGTGTGAATTGGCGATTTTTACACGAATGAAGCTTAGGACTGACCAGTTTTTATTTATTTTTTATTTTTGATGCAATCATTACTTTTGCTAATAATTAAAAACTATTATTAAGAAAAGAAAGCAGCATCAATGCAGTCATACCATGGAAGAATAGGAATAAAAATGATTCTGTTTGGATAACCCTGGCTACATAGACTTCTTTTGCACCCTTGATGCTGCTTCCTTTTCTTGATACATTGCACTTTGCTGGAATTATGGCCTGATTCCTTGTCAGCGTGCATCATGTCCACTTCACCCACAACAGAGATACTGCTGAGTGCAGCTGACATTTTCTCTTTTCCTACTTGAAGTAAAAACCATTATTACTCATAAAGTATACCTATCTTATCAGACAACATAGGGCTCATGTTCACGACTGTGTTTTCACCGCATATTATGTGTGCCTTGCACGGCCGCATGATACTCGGTGAATGGAGTCGATGAAAGTGAATGGACCAATTTTTAGTAAATTATGAGTAGTGGTTTTAGCGAGAGGCCAATGACCCCCCCAGCAAGGTAGTATGTTTAACTGTATTATTAAGTATTTGAATATCTGGGACTGTTGAAGATTTCCAATTTCGGTCAGTTAAAATATTGACAATAACGAAGATATGGCAGGGTACTTTCTGATAATTGAGTGACTGTGAATCAATATTAGTTGAAAGTAAACAGAATTTGGGTGTCAGTTTGGGATCTATCTTTGTGATTTTGTTAATTAAGTTGGTGACAGGCAAGCGTATTTAAGCCACATTTATGCATCCGTAACACAAACTTGGGTCCTAGCCTGACCATGGGTCTCCTGAACCAAACTCTGAGCATTATAGGAATCTATGATGCTCATATTTCGGGTCAGGACACCTGAGATCAGACAAGGACATTCATTTGTATTACAGACACGAAATATGCTGCCAAAATATGCTTGTCTATCCTCAGCCTTAGTATTGAAACCTATCCCTGATATATAGAGAAAAGTGGCCAATCCTCTCCAGCATGTAGGGGCATGGTACATAAAGTGTAACTTAGACTGAGTGTTATACCAGTGGAGCAACATTCTACGATAAGATTCCCAATGATTTATTCCCTGTAAAACCCCCTTTATTGCCAGTTGCTAATGTGATGAAGAGAATCTCTTGCCAAGTTCCAGTTCCTATTTTGGCATGTATATATGTTTAATGAACTTGAACTCGTTATTTAAGATGCTTTAAAATAGGCTGATTCTTTTCATAGATTTTTTTCTGGCTTAAATGAAATAGATCCGAAGAGGCATGTGTTAGGTTGTGCATCTAGGACCTGGTTCTACAGGCTTCCTGATGCACACCCTTACAGGTGGGGTTTAATGGAGCTGGGTGGGTGTGGTATTCTCTGCCAGCCAATCCCCTTGAGGCCTCAGTCACACGGGCGCATCGGCATCTGTACATCGGCGCCGATGCGCCCGTGTGACTGACAGTTAGAAGACGGCCGTACCTGAGGATGGCCGTCTCTCTCCAGCGCTGCTGAAAGAACACATGACCAGCAATGGAGTAGGTCACATGTTCTTTCCTCTGGTGCTGCAGAGAGACGGCCGTCTTCAGGTACGTCCGTCTCCTTCCTGCAGTAACAGGGGCGCCGATACGCCCGTGTGACTGAGGCCTTAGTCTGCAGCATATAAAAACCAGCATCTCTCAGTAGTTGATGCTGGTCATTTTACTGCTTGGATATCACTGTCTTGTGCCCACTCAGAGCTGGGTTTGTATATCTGTCTGTTTGTGTATCTCTGCTTCCCTAAAGATGGTTTGGACACCTGTAGTCCTTGTCTATATCATAAGCAAACACCCTCTTCCCTTGCCCTGGCAATGTGTGGCCTCCAGATGTCTTATGTTTCATTTGTGTGTCAGATTGGTGATGTCTGACTCAGTTCCCTATGTCAGCACAGTGGTTGACTGTCTATCCCCCTGGTGTGAGGACACTTAGACTGGCTGTGGTATTTCATCTTTATGCATGTGAGCTCTGGGTGGGGTTCTTGTTATATGCACTATCTGTTGTAGGTTTGGTGTGAATAGCGATGTGTTTGATATGTCTGTGCTGGTTGCCAGACATGTTCCGTATGTCCAGTCCTGTTCTGTATTTGGTGTGTCAGTACAGTGTTGTGTCCTGTGTGTCTGTTTAGTGTATCTCTCCAGCTCCCTGTTCAGGGATAGCCAGGTCACTAGAAGAAGACAATGGTTCCGCCTTTATCGAAGTAATGACTCCACTTTTAGGCAGGTGCACCCCTCTTTCCCTGATCAGTTAGGGACAGTTGTCCATTCAGTTTTCTGGAGAGGTGCAATTGGTCCGTGCAAGCACTATATGTGTGTGTGTGATTGCGGTTTTAAATGGACATTTTTGCATCCCACCTGTGGAGTGGCACTTTAGTGAGCCAGGTGGACATAATAGCATGCATATTTATACACACATACTTATGACAAGGCACAGACATGGATGTGATTAATTTGCACTTAAAAGAATACTACAACAGAAATACAAACATCTTTAAATAGTCACTTGTAAAGATGTGAATGTTTTATGGTCCCTGAATTAGTGTTGGGAGGTCATCAGGTCAGCAGTGTTATCTGTGCTATAGATGTCTCATTCTTCCCAGTCACACATGAACCCTCTTGAACAATTTAATCCTCTGTTGAAAGTGTCAAAAGTTGTTATACATTTATATTCCTAAATTCTTCTATGACTTTGTGACTTGAAATTGCCTTTCAGTATTATAACTTTCATATCTTCTATGTTGTGTCCAAGACTAGAAAAGTGCTCAGCCACAGGTAATTCTGTCTTTCTCTGTTTAATTATGTGTCGATGAAACCTTATCCTCGCTTTAAGTTTCTGTCCTGTTTCCCCAACATAAAGCCCCCTAACAGGACATTTAATGCACAAGCTCAGGTACACAACATTGGACATGGAACATGTGAATGTCCCTAGGATCTTATAGCCCTGTTGTGTGTTGGGGATTTGTAGCCTGTCCGTGGTCAGTACATGTGAGCAGGTCTTGTAGCTTCTACCATTACAGGAATAAGTTACCTTTTGTGTGTCAGAGGGCAATGTACTCCTGATTATAAAGTTCCTCAAATTTGGGGGTTGCGTGTAACACAAAAGTGGAGGGTCCGGGAATATGTTTTTTACACTGTAATCCTTGTCTAGGGTATGATGGAGTCTTCCTTAATACCTCTTGCTGTGAATTGTAGGTCACTACTAGAGGTACACTATCATTTACTTCCTTCTCTGTTTATTGGAGTAGTTCATTTCTGGGTATCCTGGTGACTCTGGAGATTTGGACATAAACTGAGGTGGGATGGTAGCCCTGATTTAAAAATGTCCTTTTAAAATGGTCTAGATGTTCCTCTCTGTCTGTTGGGTTGGAACAGATCCGATTGTATCTGATGGCCTGGCTGTAGACAATAGCCTTTTTGATTTGCTTAGGGTGGAAACTATACCATCTATGCCATCTGCCAATCAGTTTTGGGATGTCTGTATTGAGCTGTTTGAAATTTTTATGGTGGTGTTCAAAAAGTTGATTTCGGTATATGAGTAGCTTAATGTCAGGTTTATAGTGGGTGGAATGCATGGTATCTCTAATGAAATTTTATTAGCTCTTGTTCGGTGTTGGTCCAGATGATTATGACATCATCGATCTAGCAGAAGTAGGCCAATGGTTTGCTGGAGCAGGCAACCAGAAAGTCACTCTCGAGTTTTGCTGTGAAAAGGTTGGCATATTGTGGTGCCATTTTACTGCCCATGGCAGTTCCAGAGAGTTTCAGGAATATCTCTTTGCCAAAGGAGAAATTTTTGTGTGTGAGGATGACTCTCGTGAGCTAAAGCACGGATTTGGAGGCAAGCCCATTGGTCAACCCATCTTTGTGTGGGATATTGGAATGTAAGGATGTTCTAAGATGTAAAATGCTGTTTTAAAAACCTCAGTGTTGGGATCTGCATAGAAAGTGTTTATAAGTCTTTTCCAGCCTGATAAGGAGGAAACCTCACAACAGATTTGTGACATTTCTTTTTCAATACTTGCCCATTTCTTGACTGTACTCCGGAACACCGATCCTTAATTTGGTCCAACAAAGGTGCTTGTTGATAAATTACAAGATTTGGAAAACCCATACCACCAAAAGTTATTTTTCTATAAATTGTATGTCTATTCATCCTGAGCCTAGGGCCCTTCCAAATAAACTTGGACACTTGCTTAGAAAATTCTGACAAAATAATGTTAGGAATGGGTTTGGGAAGGGTACAGAAAAATATAATAATTTAGCAGATATTATCTTTTTGCATAACTCAATACAACACATCAAAGAAAATTCACATGCACTTAGGTAGAACATTTCTTTTACCAATCTGCTAGCTTAAAATAGCTTAAAACTGAAGTTGTCATATGGATCTAGAGTTTGTGAGAGACATGCTGAACTGGTCAAGTGACTTTTTCCTCTATTCAAAGGTGTAGTTTTTAATTATAGACTCTTTGATGGGTGGCACTACATTGATACCAAGCATTTGTATTTAGTATTTTAGTTTGTAGTAATAGTAGGATGAATTGCTAAATTCAATCAAGATTTTATATGCTGCTGAGAAGTATGTTAGGGGATCGAATAAGGTCAAAACAGTGTTATCGGTAAAAAGACTTATTTTGCAGGATTCTTTGTTCACAACTATAACCCTCACTTCCTTGGATTACCTGATGTTCTCAGCCCATGGTCCAAAAATGTGGGTGACAGTAGGCACTCCTACCTTGTGCGATTTGAAATGTTGAAGGTGAATGCTCTTGCAGAGTATGTGGAATAAAGAGCCTGAAAATTCTGAAGAAGGAATTTCTCAAATCCAAATCTCCACAATACTGTAAATGTGTAATCAAAGTGAACCCTATTAAATGTCCCATCTGTGTCGAAAACATGGAGTAGAGAAGGCATTCTTCTGGTCTCCCCCTATTTAATCAGATTGATCATCCTTCTTGTGACTTTAAAGGACTAGTGTTCCTTCACAAAAAACACTTTATCCCCATTTATTTAAAGTGGGTAAGATGTTAAGAAGTCTGGAAGCTATTATTTTTGTGTAATGTTTGTCCTCACCACTTAACAGTGATATTGGCCTGAAATTCTTTGGGAAGGTAGGGTTGGCAGGATAATGATTGTGGGTTTCTCTTGGGAAATTTCCCGTATTAGCTGCTAAGATTAATACAGACTTAAGATGTGGAGCGAAAAATCCAGAAAAATATTTAAAGTATTAATTTATGAGGTTGTCTGGGACAGGGGCCTTGTTAGCTTTTTAATGCCAAATAGCTGCCTGCATCTCCTTTTCAGAGATGGTGAATTTAATGATGGGGGCATTCACACACAACAATTATCGCTCATATGCCATCGTTTTAATGAATTTTGAGCAATAATCGTTGCATGTAAGTGGGCCTTTAGTCATAGATGGAGTTCTACTGAATATCTTGGATCCCGAATATGCAGGATGTGCTGAAAGAAAACTCAGAACAAAATAAAGGAAAAATAGAAAACCCTATAGGCAACTAGAGTTATCAGTCGTAGGAGGAAAATGTTTGGAACTGGAACAGTATAATGAGTTAATTCTATAGAAAAAATCTGCGTAAATTTATTGTTAAAAAGTAAAGACTCTTTTTCATGTTCAGGTCACAGCTTATGGATTTTTAGTTGACCTGCAACGATTAGTTGACCAATCCTGTTAGACCTGGGATGAACATCTTTTTGCTGGTAACAGTAGGTCTGTGGAGCTTGTAAGCCTAATTCTGTCCTCTTCTGTGTCATGCATGTTAAGATTTATCCCTTTGCTTTCTGTGTGTGCCTTGTCTGTATTTACACACTGTACATAAGATTGGAGCTTACTGGTTTTACAGCCTTTCTGAATTTGGTTGGGCTGAGTACAGGTCAGAGAATTTGAAGCTGGAGTCGTTTAGCTGTGAGTTTGCAGCTACTCTGCCATCTGCATTAGCTCATAAGAATCCAGTAGACATTGAGGGTTGAGGCAGAGGAGCAGTCACCATTTTTAGAGTCTTCCTGAATGGGGAAGAAGTGTGAGGCGCGTTTATTGTAGCTGAGAGGATTACCTTTTATTCACTTCCAGGTGTAAGTCCCCGGGGTCTGATGAGCTGGAGGAAGTTGTCTCAAAAAAACAAATTCACTCTGCTGTTACCCACTATGGAAGAGATCAAGTTTGATGAGCATTCTCAAACTACAGTTCTAGAGATGAGCGAGCACCAAAATTCTCGGGTGCTCAGTACTCAAGTCAAACTTGTCGTAATGCTTGAGAGCTCATTTAGAGTAACGAACCCCATTGAAGTCAATGGGGGACTCGAGCATTTTTGTATGGGACCGATGATCCACATAGGGGATGATTTGTGAAACAATGGAAAACCTCAGAAAGTCATGGAAACACCACAGAAACGGATAGGGAACGGCATGGTCAGCATGCAAGGCTGAGGCTCCCAGGTCCCACTATTAAGCCAAAATGGGGGCAAGAGCCTGGAGCTCACCCCCCCTAACAATTTACTTGGGACAGACCATAAGCAGCAAGGCACACACACTGGCACATCTTAGCTAAGCACCACACTAGCTGCAACCAAGGACAATCACTGCCTGCGGGTGACACCACTGCCTCTTCTCCTGGGTTACATGCTGGCATTGCTGTCCAACCCCCCAAATGAGCCTGCGTCCACTGTGCACACAACATTTTCCCTGCACAGCGTTCAGCTGCCCTCATGCCACACACTCGCTTCATAACCACACTACCCTCATGTCGATTTATAAGTGTGTCTGCTATGAGGAGGAAGCGGAGACGCACGCTGCAGAGGGTTGGCAAGGCCAGGCAGCGTCCCGCTTTAAAAGTGTGGGCAATAGCCCACAATGCTGATGAGAATTGATGATAAATTGACGTACGATCATCATTCCAATCCTGTGCCACCTCCGTTACAAAATTGTCAGGAGCCGCAAACGTGGGCATAAAGGGGACTCTGGTGCCAGCACTTCTACATATCTCCACAATGCAGCAGCGCATACTAACACCAAAGATTGGTTGGAAGCAGGAGGTGTCGCAAAAGTAGCCACCACAGGTATACAGTGACCCTGTGAAAGTTTCATGAAATCACTAATGCTTCCTGTGACTGCTCCAATCCAGTATCTCGGATAACTGTGGTAATTTGTACCACGAGAGATAATTCATGCCGACCAACGCAGATTCCAAGACCCCAAGCAGAAGGAGGAGGTGGCATAATAAGCCCGAGAAACCATGACCATGGTAAAACCCGCAATGCACTGTGTGGGAAGCACATCAGCGAGCCCAGAGTCAGGCTCGGTCCCAGCCTCCACCTTGTGTGACCCAAGGTGCCGCGAGTTACATAACAATGGGAAATCTATGTGTTCCCACACAATTCAGTCTGTGTAGGTGTCAGATAACTGAACAATGCAATGGAAAAGCATTCTGTGCCCTACCCAAGTCAGTCAGTGTATTTGTGAGAGATAGCTAAAACACTGCAGTGGGAAATCTTTGTGCACCCACAGCATAGGCGAGCCCCTGCAACCCAGAGATAGTATTAAATATGAAGAAATCAGAGTGCCCAAACATGGCAGAGTTTCACACCGCCCAGGACCTTGTCCTCTGCCCACACCCTCAGTAATCATGGGCATAAAGCAGACTCGGGTGCTAGTACAGCTGTGAACATCTCATTAAATCAGTTACGGTTGCTTTCATCGCTCCAAAGACTGGATGAACCTCCAATAAATTCCATAGGCCAAACCTGGCGCAGTAGCATCCCCCCCTTTGGACCTCAGCCTCTGCCCACACCCTCAGCAATCGTGGGCATAAAGCAGACTTGGATGCTAGTACAGCTGTGAACGTCTCCTTAATTCAGTTATGCTTCTTTTGATTGGTCCAAACCAGTGTCTCAGATAACTGTGATAACACGAAAGCAAATACATGTCGACCAGCGCTAATCCCCAGACTCCAAGCAGGAGGAGGAGGTGGCATAATAAGCCCGAGAAACTGTAACAGAGGTAGGACCCGCAATACTCTGTGTGGGAAGCATGTGAACGGGCCCAGGGTCAGACTCAGTCCCAGCCTCCATATTGTGTGACCCAAGGTGCCATGAGTTGCATAGCTATGGGAAATCCATGTGTCCCCACACACTTCATTCTGTGTAGTTGTCAGATAGCTGAACACTGTGCTAGAAAGGCCGTCTGCACTCTGCACCCTACCCAAGTCATTCAGTGCATTTGTGCCAGATAGGTAAAACACCGCAATGGGAAGTCTTTGTGCACCCACAGCATAGGCGAGCCCATGAAACTCAAAGACAGTATTACACATGAAGAAAAGAGAGTGCCCAAACATGACAGAGTTTCACCCCGCCCAGGACCTCGACCCTCACTTCTGCCATAGTCATTCAGTGTATTTGTGCCAGACAGGTAAAACAGCGCATTGGGAAATCTTTGTGCACCCACAGCATAGACGAGCCCATGAAACTCAAAGACAGTATTAAACAGGAAGAAAAGAGAGTGCCCAAACATAGCAGAGTTTCATCCTGCCCAGGACCTTGACCTCGGCCCACATTTCTACCCAATTCGTTCTTTGTATGTGTCAGATAGCTGAACAACACAATGGGAAAGCCTTTGTGCACCCACAGTATAGGCAGGCCCCTGCAACCCAGGGACCGTATTAAACAGGAAGAAAAGAGTGCCCAAACATGGCAGAGTTTCACCCCACCCAGGACCTTGGCCTACACTTCTGCCCTAGACATTCAGTGTATTTGTGCCAGATAGGTAAAACATCGCAATGGGAAAGCCGTCTGCACCCTACCCAAGTCATTCAGTGTATTTGTGCCAGACAGGTAAAACACCGCAATGGGAAGTCTTTGTGCACCCACAGCCCATGAAACTCAAAGACAGTATTATACATGAAGAAATCAGAGTGCCCACACATGGCAGAATTTCACCTCGCCAAGGACCTCGACCCACACTTCTGCCCTAGTGTGTTCAGTGTGTTTGTGCCAGACAGCTGAACACCGCTATAGGAAACCTTTGTGCACCCACAGTATAGGCGGACCCCTGAAACTTTTCTGTTGCAAGAGTGTAAGCGAATCACTCAAACCTTTTAGCAGCAAGTGTATAGGTGAACCCCTCAAGCCTTTCAGTAGCAAGTGTATTGGCGGACCCCCCCAAACCTCTTAGTAGCAAGTGTATAGGCGAACCCTCAAAACATTTCTGTAGCAAGAGTATAGGCGGACCCCTGAAAATTTTCTGTTGGAAGAGTATAGGTGAACCCCTCCAACCTTTAAGTAGCAAGTGTATAGTCGGACCCCTCCAACCTTTAAGTAGCAAGTTTATAGGCGGACCCCCCCAAACCTTTTAGTAGCAAGTTGTATAGGCGCACCCCTGAAACTTTTCTGTTGCAAGAGTATAGGCGAACCCCTCAAACCTTTCAGTAGCTAGTGTATACGCGTACCCATGAAACATTTCTGTTGCAAGAGTATAGGCAAACCCCTCAAACATTGGTGTACCAAGAGTATAGGCGAACACCTGAAAAATTTGTTTGCCAAGAGTATAGGTGAAGGCCTGAAAAATTGGTTAACCCCGAGGGCAGGTGAAAGCCATAAACATTTTTTAAAGATAGAGCTCGTTGTTGCTTTATTTGTAACAGAGCCTGGAGGCAGCCCTCTGAAAACATTGGTTTTAACAGAGCCTTTTGGCCCGCAGAAAAATTGGCAGTTCAGCGTGATGCCATGCTGTTTTGGGAGGAGGAGGAGTAAGTTCTGAAAGGGATAGACTAAGCTACTTCTCCCCTTTTTTGGGGTTAGAGAGAGGATGCATTTTTCTCCTGTTGCAGCTAAAAGAATCATCAGGATCCACTGCTTTCCACCAGTGGAGAAGAGAAGTCTGGGGAAATCTGTTCATCTTTATGAGTGTAAGCATGTCGGCGCTGGCAGTTGACAGGCGGGTACGCTTATCAGTTATGATCCCCCCAGCTCCACTAAACACCCTCTCTGACAAGACGCTAGCGGCAAGGCAGGCCAGCACCTCCAGGGCATACAACGCAAGTTCGTGTCACATGTTCAGCTTTGACACCCAATAGTTGTATGGAGCAGAGGCATCTCAGAGGACGGTGGTACGATCGGCTATATACTCCCTCACCATCTTTTTACAGTGCTCCCTCCAACTCAGCCTTGACTGGGGAGTGGTGACACAGTCTTGCTGGGGAGCCATAAAACTAGCAAAGGCCTTGGAGAGTGTTCCCCTGCTTGTGCTGAACATGCTGCCTGATCTTCACACCTCCCATGCTAGTTGGCCCTCTGAACTGCGTCTTCTGCCGCTAGCGCTGTCAGATGGGAACTTTAGCATCATTTTTTCAACCAGGGACCTGTGGTATAGCATCACTCTCGACCCCTTTCCTCTTCGGGAACGAGAGTGGAAAGGTTCTCCTTATACCATGGGTCGAGAAAGGTGTACACCCACTAATCCGTGTTGGCAAGAATGCATTTAACGCGAGGGTCACGTGAAAGGCAGCCTAACATGAAGTCAGGCATGTGTGCCAGGGTCCCAGTACGCAACACATCTCTGTCCTCACTAGGAGGATGAGTTACAGGATCCTCCTCTTCAGCCCATACACGCTGCCCATTCCTTTGTAAAGAATTGCGGAGGCTTACTACCACTCCGCGCCTATGTTGCAGCTGGTATTCCACTATTGCTCTATGCTGCTCGTACAGCCTGGCCAACATGTGCAGCGTAGAATTCCAGCATGTGGGCACGTTGCCCAGCAGTCGGTGCTCTGGCAGCTGAAACCGACGTTGCAGGGTCCTCAGGGTGGCAGCGTTCGTGGTGGACTAGTGGAAATGTGCGCAGATGCGGTGCACCTTGCCGAGCAGGTCAGACAAGTGGGGGTAGTTTTTCAGAAACCACTGAACCACCAGATTGAAGACGTGGGCCAGGCATGGCACGTGTGTGAGGCTGCCGAGCTGCAGAGCCACCACCAGGTTACGGCCATTTTCACACATGACCATGCCTGGTTGGAGGCTCAGTGGCGAAAGCTAGAGGTCGGTCTACTCTGTCAGACCCTGCAACAGCTTGGGGTCCATGTGCCTCTCATCACTGAAGCTGATTAGTTTCAGCTGACGCTTGCCCACCACTGTGCTGCCGCGCCACCCGCTACCGACTGCTGGCGACGTGCTTACACTTCTTAATTGAAAGGTGGAGGTGGCGGAGAAGGAGGAGGCAGGGGCTTTGGAGAAGGTGGCATAAAATGCCGCAGATACTAGCACCGAGGTAGGACCCGCTATTCTGGGTGTGGGTAGGATGTGAGCGGTCCCAGGCTCTGACTCGGTCCCAGCCTCCACCAAGTTCACCAAATGTGCCATCAGGGAGATATAGTGGCCCTGCCCACCAGTACTTGTCCACGTGTCCGTCGTTAAGTGGACCTTCCCAGTAACTTCGTTGGTGAGGGCGGGGACGGCACACCGGGAAAAATAGTGGCGACTGGGGACCGAGTAGCGTGGGACCGCTACCACCATCATGTTTTTGAAAGCCTCCGTTTCCACAAGCCTGTACGGCAGCATCTCCAGGCTGATTAATTTGGCAATGTGCACGTTTAAAGCTTGTGCATGCGGGTGGGTGGCGGGGAATTTCCGCTTTTGCCCCAACGCTTGTGTGAGCGACAGCTGAACGCTGCACTGAAAGACATTGCTGGATGGAGTGGAGAACTGTGGAGGTAAGGGTGCGGGTGCAGGCCGGGAGGTGCTCGTGCCTGCATCCTGGGAGAGGGATTGGAAATGTGTGGCAGGTTGTGGCACATGGGAAGAGGTAGTGGTGTGACCTGGGGGCGGTGAATGTCCTTAGTCCCACCTTGTGGGGTGCTTGGCCATCATATGCCTGCGTTTGCTGGTGGTGGTGAGGCTGATCTTAGTGTGAGACAGGTTGCACACCACAGTTCGTCGGTCGTCCGCGCTCTCACTAAAAAACATTCACAGCTTTGAACACCTACCCCTCTGCACGGAGGCTTGCCACAAGGGGGTGCTTTGGAAAACAGTTGGGGGATTCTTCGCTCTGGCCCTGCCTCTACCCCTGGCCACTCCACTGCCTCTTCCAACCTGTCCTGCTGCTGCACTTGCCCCCCCTCTGAATCCCTGTCCTCAGTAGGGTTAGCAAGCCAGGTGGGATCAGTCACCTCATCATCCAGCAGCTCTTCCTCTGAATCCTCTGTGCGCTCCTCCCTTGAACTTACTGCCCTTACTACTACCTCACTGACAGACAACTGTGTCTCATGATCCTCATCCACAAAAAGCTCTTGAGACAGTTGCTGGAAGTCCCCAGCCTCATCACCCGGACTCCGGGAACTTTCCAAAGGTTGGTCATCGGTCATGACAAACTCCTCAGGTGAGAGAGGAACCGTTTTTTCCCACTCAGGGCAGGGACTCAAGAACAGTTCCTGGGAGTCTGCCTGCTCAGAATATGTCATTTTCATGGAGTGAGAAGGCTGGGAGGAAGGAGGAGCAGCCAGAGGATTCAGAGTTGCAGTCCCTAGGCCGGGAGTAGTGGACTGCGTAGAAGACTGGGTGGTCAATACATTGCTGGACGCGTTTTCTGCCATCCACGACAGGACCTGCTCGCACTGCTCTGTTTGTAATAAAGGTCTACCACGCGGACCCACAAATTGTGATGTGAATCTGGGGAGCCCAGAAATGTGTCTCTCCTAATCCCGCAGCAGCTGGCTGTGATTCACCCCGCCCAGGAACTCGGGCCTGTGCCCACACTCTCACTTGGACACCCGCGTCTGCATCCACGTCCTCGACCCCCACCCCTACTCCTCATCATGGCAGATTAAGTATAGAACAGGGCCCAAATAAATTACCCCACTGTACAGTGCTGACAACTGTGGCTAATTCACTGCACACAGAGACTTGTAGAAAGCGGAGGCTCTATGCTGTGACTTGAAAAATTAAACCGCTGTCTTGCGCTTATACCTAGGGGTAATTTACCGCTCACAGAGACTTGTAGATAAGAGAGGCTGTATGGAGTGGGAGAAGACTCTAAAGCCAGTGGATAGTGCTGGTAACTGTGGCTATCTCAACTCCCCCCAAGGGAGTTGGTAGAGCTGAAATACTTTGCAGTGGCCTAGGAAATATTAGAGTACTGTTTCGCGGTGAGACCTCTGTCTAATGCACTGCAGACTGAGAATGGTATAATTGAAAGGCTTTCCAGTGGCCTAGGAAATATTAAAGTACTGTTTTGCGGTGAGACCTCTGTCTAATGCACTGCAGACTGAGAATGGTATAATTGAAAGGCTTTCCAGTGGCCTAGGAAATATTAAAGTACTGTTTTGCGGTGAGACCTCTGTCTAATGCACTGCAGACTGAGAACAGTATAACTGAAAGGCTTTGCAGTGGCCTAGTAAATATAAGAGTACTGTTTCTCGGTGAGACCTCTGTCTAATGCACTGCAGACTGAGAATAGTATAGCTGTAATAATCTGCACATGGCTAGATGCTTTAGAAAAAAAAATGGGTGCACTACTGCTCCCAGCCAGCCACAACTGTAATGCATACAATGAGGAGCAGCCCTAAGACGGACCATTGGGGTTCTTGTAGAGAGGATCCTGACTGTAAAACTTTCCCTATCTTGCAGCTTTTTCCCTAAACTCTGCATAATGCACTGCAGACTGAGAATGGTATAGCTGTAATGCTCTGTACAGGCCTCGATGCTTTAAAAAAAAGGGTGCACTACTGCTCCCAGCCAGCCACAACTGTAATGCACACGATGAGGAGTAGCCCTAAGAAGGACCATTGGGGTTCTTGTAGAGAGGATCCCGACTAACATTTTCCCTGTATAAGCAGCAGCACTATCCCTAACCTCTGCCAGAATGCGTCTGAGGCAAGCCACAGGCGGGACCAGTTTAAGTACTCGGCGGTCACCTGATTGGCCCAGCCACTCACTTCTGTGGGGGGGAGAGGGCTGGCACGTCACAGCAGGAAGTGGTAATGCCTTCCCCGCATGTTTATTGGCTAGAAAATAGCGGTAAACATGCGGCAAAGGGAAATGCAATTGACTCAAGTATCGCGTGGTGTTCGTCTCGAGTAACGAGCATCTCGAGTACCCTAATACTCGAACGAGTAGCAAGCTCGGAAGAGCATGCTCGCTCATCTCTATAGAGTTCTCTTAGGCACCATCCAGGCAAACCACCCAGATTAATTTTTTTAGCATCATAGCCTTTCTATTCATCTTGAAGTCACTTTATCATTTCTCGTTATGTACGTATATAATCTTTTCCAGTCTATTTGCTTTTACTTTGTTAACTTCAGACTTTTCAGATATATTTTAACTTTTCATCTCTTTAATTATTTCCAGCTTTATTACACTTTAATCTCATTTTATTTATTTCTCATAAAATATCATTACTTGTTCATTCTAATTTAATATTATAGACTTGAATTTGTCCAGAGCTACCAACTTCATTATTGGTCCTACTCCTTAATTTCATCGTTCTCCCTCATTGTATTTCATTCTTCTCTAAACATATTATTGCTTTTCCAGATGTACAGTATATATTCAGCATATGTGGCTGTTTTCTATGTTGCCATTAGACACCATGGCATTCAAAGCTGTCCACTTATTGAAAATCTGATCAATGGGGATCATTTGCCAATTTTGACATAGGATTACTGTTCAACAATAGACATGAGCGATTATACTCGCTAAGGCACATTACTCGAGCTAATAGTGCCTTAGCCGAGTATCTCCCCGCTCGTCTCTAAAGATTCGGGGGCCGGGGAGCAGCGGGGGAGAGCGGGGAGGAACGGAAGGGAGATCTCCCTCTCCCTCTCTTCCCCCCGCTTCCCGCTGCAACTCACCTGTCACCGGCGCCGGCCCCCGAATCTTTAGAGACGAGCGGGGAGATACTCTGCTAAGGCACTACTCGCTCGAGTAATGTGCCTTAGCGAGTATACTCGCTCATCTCTATTCAGCAATAATTAAAAAAAGAATATTTTTTAGATGGAAGACTGTCAAAAGAATTGCATCATCATAAAACTTGCTTGGTTGATTTGAGTTTTGGGTCAGTTGCCTGATATTGAGAAATGTATTGCAATATTAGTTGCTTTGTTTATTTTCATTCCAATTTTTAGGCATCACTATTTCTGACATATTATAAACATGAAGGAGAAAACATTTACACAGTGGGGCAGTTTTCAAGAGGGTGTCTAAGGCCTCATGTCCACGGGGAAAATCAGATCCGCTGCAGATTCTACATGGAGAATCTGCAGCGGGTCCCTCCTGCCCCGCGGACATGAGCGCTGAAAATAGCAATTTAAAAGCATTTACCTATCCGTAGCGGGCGGGGACGCTCTGCTCTTCCTCACGGCCGGATCTTCATTTTCGGCCGGCGGATGAATTCCTCACGCCGGCGGCACGTCGCCGGCACGTCGTCGACGTGCCGCGCGCATGCGCCGGGCACATCCGCCGAGCCGAAGCAAGGGAGATGCGGCCGTGAGGAAGAGAAGACCTTCCCGGTCCGCTCCGGATGGGTAAATACTTTTAAATTCCTATTTTAGGTCTCCCGCGGATCCGGACGGCTTCCATAGGCTTCAATAGAAGCCCGCGGGAGCCGTCCCCGCGGGAGACCCGCATGAAAATGGAGCATGGTCCAGATTTTTTCATGCTCCATTTTTTTAAAAATCTCTTTTATTGACCATCCGCGGGTATTTATCTACCCGCGGGTGGTCAATGCATCCCTATGGGGTGCGGATCCGCGTGCAGGTAATCCGCTGCGGATCCTAAATCATATTTTCCCCGTGGACATGAGCCCTAAGGGTACATAAAGGCAGTTAATGAGGCAATAGTGGGTAAGAGATTGTTTGAGTAATTTCTGGCACTTTATTGGAAATCAGAAACGCACTTATGTGTGGTAGTAGGGGCGTAGCTAAAGGCTCATGGGCCCGGGTGCAAATGTTTATCTTGGGGCCCCCCAACTTCTCTTACCACTTGTATGCATCTCTATGTTATAATTGTGTGCCATCCAAACTAGTTTAATTCAATAGCCTGACGAAGGGGGCGAGATATCCCCGAAAGCTTGCTTGCTATAACCTCATGCATCTTTGTTAGCCATTAAAAGGTATCATATCTACAAGATTACTTGGTTTCTCGCTCTGAAAATAATCACACATTGCTCCACTGGCTAACATGGTACCAAACCTTTTTGTTTCCTTTTAGAAATGAAAAAAGTACTGCACTATAAATGGTTAGCACTAGAGATTAGCGAGCACGCTCGGATAAAGCAGTTACTCGAGCGAGCATCGCTCTTCTCGAGTAACTGCTTACTGGTCCAAGCAGGCTCGGGAAGACGGGGGGGGGGGGGGGGGGCGGGAGTGAGCAGGAGACGGCGGTGGTAGCAAGAGAGAGATCTCTCTCTCTACCCCCCGCTAACATCTGCCGCACCCCCGAGCCTCGGATCAGTAAGCAGTTACTCGAGAAGAGCGATACTCACTTGAGTAACTGCTTTATCCAAGCGTGCTCGCTCATCTCTAGTTAGCACTGCGTGTTCATTCTCTATACTACTACAGATCAATGTGCAAATAATTCATTGTGAGGAATGGACTCTGTGATCATTGCTTTAATACAAGGTACGAAGGGTTGTCTAAGATAATATTAACAGTGCAAAACTTTTTCCACATCGACATCCAGTGAGTGTTCACAGGAATTAACAGTGTCAGCCCTGTTTTCTCATAGTATACAGCACAATGTCATTTGTTAGTGAGATTGGATTAGTTACATTACTGCACAACTATTCATCACTGGCTTAGAAGCACCAGCAATTTTCAATGTATTCCACTGACAAGTTTTATCAATATTTCACTAATTCATCTGACATTGCTTGTTGCATTGTTTATCAGTGGGGATCAAAGTGGAATTCGGAGTATCCAGGACCATACTATGGTAACCATAGCATAACAAATGCTCCTGCTAAATGTAATGAAACCAGACTCCAAGTCCTTGGTGAACTTGAGCAGTATGTCCTTAAGCGTTATGTTATCATTTAAATGCTATCTAATTAATTAATCATAAATTATTCTCTCTAACCAAGCAAAGGTTTCTACGGATGTATACTAGGTATGAGCACCTCAATGTAATAGGCACTTCTGTACTGCCATAAGGCTCTGTCAGCAGCTGTACATATACAGATATTTTCTAGAAGCAATGTGTCTACAGGAAAAACTGACCTGCATACAGGCTGTAATGACATATGCCACATGTTTATGTTTTGTCAGATTTTTATCGAATTCAATAGAAAGAAACCCCTGTGTGAAATGGGAGGAATAAGGAGGTTAAGTGAAGAGTGTATGTACCTCTATGGCAGCCCTACTTTTGCTCTATACAAATGGGAACTGTAGTACAGTCATGTGCATGACCCAAAAATTCAGTAATTGCGAGAAGTAGAGATGAGCGAGCATACTCGCTAAGGACAATTACACGATCGAGCATTGTCCTTAGCGAGTATCTCCCCGCTCGGCAGAGAAGGTTCGGGTGCCTGCGCGGGTGACAGATGAGTTGCGGCAGTAAGCAGGAGGGAGTGGAGGGGGGGGGAGAGGGAGATAGAGATCTCCCCTCCGTTCCTCCCCGCTCTCCCCCGCCGCTCCCTGCCCGCCGCCAGCAGCCAAACCTTTTCTCTCGAGCGGGCAAGTACTCGCTAAGGGCAATGCTCGGTCGAGCAATTGCCCTTAGCGAGTATGCTCGCTCATCTCTAGTGAGAAGTATTGCAGATAAGTGGTGCAATTTACATACGAAATCTACATAAAAATTAGGCACTGGTTAATGCTAAACGTTTAGCAAAATTTAGGGGAATATTTTTAATATTTTCTAATTTGGAAAAAGTCTATTGGAAAGTATAATTATGAGTTATGGGCCATTACGGTCATCAAATCTTTTTTAGAGGCAATGAAGAGCTTTGGACCTGTCAAAGTTGTTTTGTTGTATGTTTGCGTTCCCGAGCATGGTTACATATTTCTTAAAATAAGACAACAAATCTTTAATATATAATTTTTTACTATTATCAAATTTAAAAAAAAATAGAAATTACTACATGATTTAAAAATTGGTTTATAATGTAGTCTTCTCACAGTTTATCTTGAAGGAGTCAGATAAAACAATAACCATGGACTGTATCTGTCATTCAGTTTAAGCCTATGCTTTTCTACATATTATAGCTGAATATTGCTTGGATATTTTTGCTAATCTTTAACTGTAAATACAGTATACCAAATAAAGTTCTGTAGATTGTACAACAACGCTTGGGACACTTGGGGTGACGTAACTATTAATTTTAGTGACGCGAGTAACCAGGAATGACTTCATTATTACCTATAGACACACCAGTCAATGACTGGCTGCAGAGGTCTCTTGCCAATACGGCATGTTGAATGCTGACAGCGTGTAAACGAAAACAGTCAAGGACCACAAGGGCTTCTCTGCTAAATTGGCAGGAGAGTAAAAATGCAAGAACTGATTTTTTCAAATTTGTTGCCCACCGAATAGGAGTTGGGCCGATTGAGAATGACGATACCGAGTGTCCCTAAACGAATAGAGTATTTGTCATGTGTGCACTACTGCTCCATTTATTTCAATGGGACTGGTGGAGATAGCCAAGTAGCTCTGGCAGCTCCAGTTAAGGCCGGCAGCACATGAACGGGTCGGATTCCAAATACGGGATCCCGCACTGGAATCCGGCCCTGTGCCCAGCCGGTGACCCTGCATATTTGGCATTTCTTTACTTTTTCTGTGCTGGGTATGGTCTGGACGGCTCGCCGTCAGACATGCACAGTACAAATTTTTGTTTTTAAACACCTGCTTTCCCCAAGTCATCGCTAGGAATCTGCAACCTTTTCCGCAGATTTTTCAGGCATGCATAGAACTGATCTAAAAGTGAGAGATTTCATGCTCAGAATGATGTAAGTGCAGTCATGGAGGGTGCCTCTACTCTAACAGTGTCTATACAGTCTGACCACTGAAACCCCTACTGATCATGAGTGTAACAGAGGCGGAGATAACTGAGTACAACTGGTAATGGGTATGCATGACCCCTACCCAATCCATTGGAGAACACTTGGGCCCCTATTCTCATGATTAATATGATGAGACACAGGTAGTCTCAAAAAGCTTACAATTTGTCATCTTTTAGTTAACCAAGCTTTTTTCTGTTTTTCCATTTTCGTTTTTCTCTCTTTTAAAAAAATCGTAACTCCTTTATCCATCGGCATAGCTGTATGAGGGCTTGTTTTTTACAGGACATGTTTTTTTTGCATTTTTAAATGGTACTATTTAATGTACCTTATAATGTACTAAAAACTTTTTAAAAATTCTAAGTGGAGAGAAATGGAAAAAAAATGTAATTCCACCATCTTTCAATGCATCTTGTTTTTACAGCGCGCAAGCTGCAACAATAATGACATGATAACGTTATTACATGGGTCAGTACAATTACTGATGGTAACAAGAGGGCATCCGCTATGTCTAGAAGAAAGCAGGTTTCATCACCAACACAGAAGGGGGTTTTTCACTGTAAGAGCAGTGAGACTGTGGAACTCACTGCCTGAGGACGTGGTGATGGCAAAGTCCATAGAGGAGTTTAGGAGGGGACTAGATGTCTTTCTAGAGCGCTATGATATTACAGGATATAGACATTAGGTGACCAGTGGGTTATTGATCCGGATTTTACAGTCAGGTAGGAAATATTAAGCGTTGATCCAGGGATTATTCTGACTGCCATTATGGAGTCTGGACTGAATTTTTCCCCCGAATGGGCTAATTGGCTTCTGCTTCATTGTTTTTTTTTTGTCTTCCTCTGGAGCAACAAGGGAGGGGGTGGGGGGGGGGGGGGGGTGAAACAGGCTGAATTAGATAGACATTGTCTTCATTCAGCCTTACATGCTATCTTACTTTGTTACTACGATGCAAATCTTATATAGTTTTTTTTTGCTGCACTACTTGTATTTTTTTCAAAGATATTTACATTTTTAAAATTTATTTTCTGCCCCATCTTCTTTACACAATAACTTTTTTACTTTTCCGTTAACACAGTTGTGAGAGGGCTCATTTTTTGTGGGACGTCCTGTAGTTTGTATCTTAGAATACATAAGACTTTTTGATTGCTTTTTATTGCATTTTTATTTGGAGACAGGATGACCAAAAAAAGCGTATTTCTGGCGCTCTTTTTTTTTTGATGATGTTCATCATGTGGGGTTAATAATGCATTACTTTGATAGATCAGACTTTTATGGCCGCAGCAATAACAAATATGTATTTTTGTTTTATGATTTAGATTCTTTTATTACAAATAGCAAAAAGGTTTTATTACTTTTTTAAAAAAATATTTAGTAAAACTTTATTGTTCTTATTTTTCCAGTTTTTTTTTTGTACCCCAGAAGACAATACTTTGATTGCTCCTGCAGTATGATGTAATGCCATAGCATTACAGCATACTGCGTTCGGGCAGGCAGTCTATCAGGCCACCCCACAATCATGGCTTGATAGGCATTCTGACATGACACTCACACGTCTCTCTATGATCCCATCACGGTGGGCTTTACAAGACCCCCGAACATTGTTCGGGGGATTTAAAAGGCTAACAGCTCCGATGAGCTGTGCAGCTCATCGGTGCTGTTACCACCGGGTGTCGGCTGTAAGAAACAGCCAGCACCCAGGATGTATGAAGAGAGATTGCCGTGTGATCTCTCTTTATACATAGACCACCGATACAGGCCATCAAAAGGCAAATTGTCGGTCACTTAGGGGTTAAGGTACTTTTACATTGGGTGATTATTGCCCAAATAATCCCCGGAAACAGTGAAATCAGGTAATAATCATCCCATGAACATGTGGCCACCGACAGGGCACTGAGCGAGGAATCGCTTACATGTTGGAGTCGCTTGGTTTTTAACTCATCAAGAACTTTTGACCCATGTAAACAGGCAGTCTTTCATCTATCAACAACTGCCTGTATGCACAGGTCAAAGGTGAATGGGCTGGAAGAGCTATCCAGCTGCTTCACCTCCATGCTCTGAATGACTATCGCTCTTCTGTCAAAGTGCCTTAAGCCATTAAATGTATCAACAACCAAGGAATCTCAGTTCAATATTACATTTTGTTTAAAGATCATAAAAACGTTAATGCTACAATTATGCAATCCATAAATGAATTTATTTGGTAATCTTATGTATAAACCCAGTAAACGTAGAAAGTATATTAGCGAAGACATGATGTTGACATAAGCTATTTGACAGTACTCATGACAATTACATGGTTTGCCAATCCTTTATTAGATTACACAATCTTGGATCTAGTTGCATGTTCTGCCACAATAGTGCAATAACATCTGGCCCCACAATGCCTTAGAACTATCAGGTTGGCAAGCTTAACATTCCTTGGTCCAAAACTGCACATGGAAACCCTCCGCTGTCATGGTGTGCATTTCTTTGGCTTATTTTTGGCTCTGCTGCATCTCCACACTTTATGCCTTCTTAAGAAACTCTTATTCGTCCTACTGCGTTTCATATAATTCATGTAATTTCCACCGACTGGTTAAAATGTGAGTGTTCATTGAAATCCTTCTACTTATGTTGATGAATATGATAAATGGCCTGCAGAGTTTTTGATTTTAGTGAAACTTTTTGACTTTGCAGAGGAAGCCACAGGAGAACAACCCACATTTATCTCACTGGACTCCTGTCAGTATGAGAAAGGGACATAGGAGGGGTGCTAGATGCTGTACTGTGAAACATTTTCAGGGTTTCCAAGTTTAGTAGCCTTTGGTAACTATTTATTTTTATCGAGTTAGTGTACATTATGTTATTGAATATCATGCTGAGCTTTACAAATGCTGTAAATTCCATATTTGGTTCCAGCAGGACAACATTACGGTATAGATGTGAAAAATAGTGAAGCTGCTCCAAATATTTCTATAGAAACCAAAACAAAGCAACCTTGTATAATCATCTAATATACTGCAGGGTCCCAGTGTTTCCACAACAGGGCGGTTGAGTTGTAGAAATGTGCCAAAATGACTTCATTTGGATGAATGAATCTGATTTCCAATTGCACAGATTTCAGTAGCAAATCTGCTCAATGGGAATATACCCTTAGGCCGGACTCGAACGTTTACGCGTACTTCCATGCGCATTTGCGCCGCATTTATTGCGCATTGGGCCTTGCCTATTTGAGTGTGCAGCAGCATTTTTTACTGTACTTTTTTGCACACAAGTCATGCGCAATTGTGCCGCATAAAATCACGCACCCATGCTCTCAACCAATGAATTGGTTAACTAGTTTAATAAATACAATGAATAGGGCATGCTGTGTATTATTTGCACGACTGACAGAATTCTGTGAGGTTTTTTTTTTGCTTGACGAGCTGCAGTTTTTCTTGGTACCATTGCAGTTTTTATCAGTTTTATTGCACTTATGCTGGATTCACACGAACGTATATCGGCTTGGTTTTTACGCCGGGCCGATATATGTCGTCTCTCTCTGCAGGGGGGAGGCTGGAAGAGTCGGGAGCAGTGCTCTGAGCTCCTGCCCCCTCTCCGCCCCTCTGCACTATTTGCTATGGGGAGAGGCAGGACAGGGGTGGGGCTAATTCTTGTAACTTAGCCCCACCTCCGTCCCGCCTCCTTTCATTGCAAATAGTGCAGAGGGGTGGAGAGGGGGGGGGGAGAGGAGGCAGAGAGGGGGCGGGAGCTCAGTTCCTGCTCCTGGCTCTTTCATCCTCCCCCCCCCCCTGCAGATGAGGACGACGTATATCGGCTCGGCGTGAAAACCGAGCCGATATACATTCGTGTGAATGCAGCCTTAATAAAATAGAAATTTTGCCTCCGTTTTTTTTTTTACACTTTTTAACATGAAAGGAAAAAGGATGTGTTCGATTTATTACAGGTGATTACTAGATAAGATGATACCAAAAATGTTTTATTTATTTTTTTCAAAGAGAGGAAAGTGCATAAAAATGTGTTTTTTATTTTATTTTTTGACGCGTTCTATGTTATTTTTTCTTAGGTTTCTGTAGAGAACGTGAACCAGAAAAACTCTGATTGCTATGATAATGCAGTGCTGTACTTCTGTACTGCAGTACATTATTACTCAAAATAGTGGTCACAGACCATGGCAGGCCTGGATCTCATTGTCTGGTGTTTTGGTTGCCATGACAACCTATATGCCCTGTGCGATTACATTTCAGAGGGAACATGCTTGCTCTGTGAACCCTTTACATGCCGTGATCTACATTGATTGCAGCATGTAAGGAGTTAACAGTGGGGTTCAGTATTCTCGCTGTTGCAGTGGGAGGCATACTGTCAGCCAGCTCCCACTGCGGGATGGCGTTGGTTTCACTTCTGAGCCCGTGCCATCTATAGGCCATAACTTTACGTCTTGTTGCATCAATGACCACCCTGCCAGGACTTAAACGGGCATCCTGTGGCATTAAGAGGTTAATCTCTTATCCTTAAACTGCAACATTTGTAGTTGCCATCCAGTGCTTTATTGGATTGTTGCTGTGCAATGGCCCAGGAACATTATGTAAAATGTGAACGGCAGTTATGATATGTGATGTAAGATATCAAAGTGCACCAAGTATGAATACTGTTAAAATAGAATAGTAGGATACCTCTAATGGTACATTTACTTGATGTGGTCAAATCACTGTTTTTTTTCTTGTGATTATCACAAAATTGTGTCACAATTCAGGGGTTTTTGCAAATTGAGACAGTTGTGTCACTGTGCCATAGTTTTGTGGTAAGCGGCAAAACATGCAATTTAACCACACTATGTGAACATATCAGTAGTAGTCAAATGAGTCTTGTGATTGCCTTGACAGTAGAAGCAGAAGGGGTGTTATATGTGGTGTGTGAACCTTTGACACCTTTCTGCGCCATCTATCCTTTTAAAGCATGTCTTTGTAATGGAGCAATAGTGTATGCATGGTAGTCTTGTGTTTGTTATTTCACCTTCTGGTGGGTGTCTATGAGAAATTTGTGGAACAGACAGGATTATGTTCTTAAAGAGACTCTGTCACCATCTTTTTGCATACCTCACTGAGAGCTCCATACGGTAGTGCCTGTCACACTGATTACTGTGATATGTGTGCTGTGTGGATCTGTGCAGTAATTTTGGAGAAACTTGCATTTTATTAGTAGTAGCCAAACAGACAACTAATCCTGCATATTCATGAGCTGCGTATTGATTTTTTTTAAATGCAGGTTAGCCAGGCCTTATTTTGGGGGGAGGCCTTATTTTCCAAGCCTCCCCCGAAAACCAGGGTAAGTCTTATTATCGGGGTAGGTCCTATTTTCGGAGAAATACGATAGCAGTTCCAATATTCAGTCTGTTTTCATGTATCGTTTTAATCATGTCTGCAGTACACCACCTATATATTCTATACCCAGTTTGTCCCATGAAAAGATGATCAATAGATAAACAATATTTTGTCGCGTGAACAGATTTAACAGATCTCAAGTTTTGGCAGTACAAAATATTACTTAGGAAACCGTAGAAACTGTTTGGTTGATTTGATTATTGTGTAATGCATATAGACACTGACTCATCCTCCCATGTGCACTGCTGAATTGGCCTTGGCAGATGGTCAAATCTAGCAAAAGATATCTGATTATCCACTGGCATGGTTAATACTGCACATTAAGGTGGGAAACAGATTACAAAACCTTTAGTAAAATGAACATGAGTTCCAAAACTTGGATAAGACAGAACTGCTCTGTCTTTAGAATACTGTAGCTGGACCTACCTAATCAGGGAGAAAGTGCCTAGGCCGTTGCATAGCAGCAATGCAAACATTTACTGGGGGACACCTGCAAATATACATAACCTTTGTTAATGAATGACCCCCGAACCACCTCCTGTTTCCTGTAGAAGATGTCAGTCAATCATCGCTGCCCCTCCTTGCAGAGGGCTGGAGTTTGTACACTGCCTGTGACATGAATGCTGCTGTATAGCCCCAGTGTACAGCCTCTCGTGTGCTTTTGTCTGTGCTCTTCAGCATACCACATATTGGAATAATCTATTGTATATAACTATAGCTTCTGCCAGACCTTACAACGGGAAAGATAGTAAAAATCCCCGCGCTCTTGGTGATTGGATAGTGAAAATGTAAATGATAGTAAAACTAACTTCGTAGAGGAGTCCAGTTCCAGATAGGACTCCTCTGGGTCCAGGTTGGTCCTCAATGAGCCAGGAGATTTCTTGGGAAATTTCAATCACCGCTTTTATTAATGAACAACAAGATATTCATAAAGACCTAATGTAGGCCAGTAACATGCAACGCGTTTCAAAGGTATTATGTGATGGAACCTTTTTTATCAAGCAGCAGGTGCTTGATAAAGAAGGTTCCATTACACAATATCTCTACGAAGTAAGTGTTACCATCATTTACATTTGGTACTGTTGTATCTTGTCTTCACCAGCAGCTAGGGGCTGACCGGCCTTAGCTGGAGGTAATGCCCCTGTCATGCACCTAGCTGCCGATTGGCTCCTGGGCTCTGCTTTCCCCCGTCCCCACTGTTAATTGCCGGCCATCCATCTATCCAGTGGAGGCCAGCAGAGAGGAGATTGACAGCAGAGTTGGTAGCACAGAGCGGTGGCCGGTGCGGACACATGCCAGGGGAGATGGGATCTGCTGCTGTGATGAGGACTGGAGTGTAAGCCACTGTAAGCCGGACTCTAACAGCTGTAAGCCGCTTGGGCGCTGTGGTCCACCGCTTTGCTGAGCACCTGAGACCAGGAGCGCAGTGAACCCTAACCCACAGTGCTCCTGCGCTCCCATGTCAGCTGAAATAAATTTTCACTATCCAATCACCAGGAGCGTGGGGATTTTTACTATACCTCCTATTGTGTTTTCCGACCGAGGTATTCTCTTCCTGTGGGTTCTTCCTCCAGACGCTCTCCCTATGCATTAGGGATCTGTGTATTGGATATAACTTAAGGCCAACCTGGATTGGCGGTGTGGACATCTGTCATCCGGCAGGTGTTCCACACCAGGTGAGTCCCATCTTTTTTCAAACTACTTATTGATCTATTGTCTATTGATTGGAGCACGTATCTGTATATTTATTTATTGTTGTTTAGACATTACTATGTGATACGAGCATCATGAAACTTGTACCTGCTAATGCCTTCAAGCAGTGATTTCTGTAGAAGCTGGATTAGTCTTTTCTAAAAAGTTGGAGGTGGAATTAGACATTCGTGTAATTTGAAGCTTCCACGTCCTGTAGAGCCACTAGGGGCCATTTATAATCAGCCGAGGGTGACAGGGGGTCCTTTGGGTTCCATTAAGCACCTGGGCCTGGGTGCAATTGCTTCTCTGTATCCACTTATATATATGACTAAACATGGGATAAATAGTAAAAAACAATGTTTTGTGGGTTACTTTAGGTGACGGTAGGAGGGATTTCATGTATCTGCTGGAGTTTGCCTTTAAAGCAAGTCACTATGTTTCATCTTATGCTATTATTATTGACTAACTATTTTCATTAATGGGTTGCTTTAAAGAACAATAGCCCCTCAAATGAATCCTTTGGTCAATGGCATTTTAAGAAAAGGTGCTTTACTTGTAGAAAACAAATTAATATTTGACTGTTGGAATAACTTGCCAATTCAACCATCTTTTCCATTATCTCATTGCAATACAATCAAGAGAAAGGTGCTTAGCTCATCAGCTCATGAATCTACATGGCTCTTCTTGGCCAAATGACTCTTTTCTGCTAATTTGCATATGGAACAGAATCATTTTGAAGCCTAATTGCAGATGTACTTGATTGGTTGATTGGTTTGGCCAAAATGAAGGGTTTCAAGTTCATATGGTCTTTAAATTATAACATAAGCAATCTGGTCATCTTTGCAATTATCAAGGTACACGATGAAAAAACGATTGCAGTGCCTCTACGTGTACCTGTACGGCCTCGTTCACATGGGCTACAAATCGCATGTATGTGAAGCTCATGCTTTCCTATAGGTTACTTCACACATGCGATGTTTTGTAGCATGCAACAAGCCGACACAAAAACCTTGCGGGTCTGGCGATATGCCCACGACTCATGAGGTTTTGTAGCCCATGTTTCCCTATGAAGCCTTCCTCTCTGTTGCATCGCATCTCACGAAAATCAAGATTTTCGTGCGGGGCGATGTAACTCTGACAGTAGGAAATCCTACTGTTAAAGCTAAAATCTAAGCTCTAGCTGCAGGAAAATATAAAAAAAAACAGTATAGATCACCTAGAAGCACTCTCTGACGCCGCAGCAGCTTCTCCCTGGGTCCTGGCACTGTTTCTCTTCATTATCTTCTGGCCAGGGATTGAAAAATCCCCGCCTCCTGGAAGCACTGGCTGTGATTGGCTGATGCTTAGCCAACCACAGCCAGCGCTTGTGAACCAATCAGAGCCATTCATCGAGTGCTGGCTGTGATTGGCCAGGTATCAGCCAATCACAGCCAGCGTTTGTAGGAGGAGAGGATTTTTCAGTCCTCAGCCAGAAGAGAAGACGACCAGTGCTGGGGACCCGGGGAGAAGCTGCAGTGGAGCCCCGGACAGCGCTTCTAGGTGATGTATATTTTTTTTAAAATCATATCTCTACAGTTGTCTCCCGGTGATGCCATGTTGCCCGTGTGAATGAGACCTAATGCTCAATTATTACATTTATTCATTATCCATTCTTTATAGCTGTAACATAGTCTTCAGGATATATTATACTTACTCTCTGACTATATAAGACCCCTGCACATGACCCGGTTTGAATTGCAGAATCCGCAACAGTCTCCAGCGTGAATGATCCGCGGGATTCCGCACCCATTCAAACCAATGGAGCATCCACATGTCTGCGACTGCGCTTTTCCGCTCATGGAGGAAAAATCACGGCATGCTCCATTTCATGTGGGCTGTGAAGTCAATGGAAGCTTTCCAATTCGGAATTGATATTGCGGAAAGGTTGTGGGACTAGCGTCATTGCCTAGCGACGGCACGGGAAAGATAAACATTTGAAAAAAAAAGCTGTACTGCGCATGTTGCCAGCTCGCCGGCCGACCCATCCGCAATACAAAAGACAAGAAATGCAAGGGACACGCAGACGCTGGCCGAACACAGGGTCAAATCCCGGTGCGGAATCCCGTATCTGGAATCCGACCTGTTTGTGTGCAGGTGGCCTGAGGCTAACAATGTTAGACCAACAGCATACATATTAGTGTCAGTCGAAGAATCTACTTGGTCCTTGTTCAGAAGCTTGATATTTGTTGCAGAAATTTTTTGGACATCCACAACAAAGTGCAGTACAATTAGCCATTTGTTTTATCAGCTAATACAGTTCTGTTACATTCCTTTTTTCTATAAAGATTAGATGACCTGGTTATTAACATTTCAATATGGATGTAGGCCATACAAGCTGCTTACTTCAGTAGGATTCCTTATTCCAATACTTTAATGCAGCCCTCAATAAAACACTAATCACACCTTTGTGTAATTAATACCTATTAACTTGTGACAAACAGTGCTGATAGAGGTTAACCAGTTTGTACAACATGTTTATGTATGAGGACAGGCATCAATGGTGTGACTAGAGATGTTAATGTGCTTCACTGCACCCACATTAGAATGGCAAACATGACTCGAGGCGTATCTCCTACTGCGAGCCAAATGAAGACCTTCTGAAAGGTCACTTCTGGTGCTCAACAGGTTAGTTGTTTTAGTGTTCTTATTTTGAATTTCACATAGTTGATATTCAGCTATTTTACCATGTGATACTGTAGCTTCCACCTAGCCGTATTAGATCAAGTTATAACCTAAATATATGTAGTACATATTACATGCAGTTACAGCATGCAGCATTGTGACAGGTGAGCCATAATTGCTATATATAAGAAAGCTCATTAAAGTGTATAGCAGTAAAGGGGTTGTCCCACAGATAGCTCACTTTTTACTTTTATGACCCAACCCTCAAACAGGTCATAAATGTAAATTAGTTGGGGTCCGACCTCTCTAATTCCATCTGTTTAATTACTTGTGTTTCATTTGGCTGTTTCCAGTGGACACATTCAAAGTGAATGTGAATATTAGAAACAGCCAAATGAACACACTTATCCAACTGCTGCTCGGTTTATAATGTCTATGCAATAATTATCTCTTAGAGAAGAGGACCAGAGTCTGGCAGTGATATTCACTGTCATTATTATACTTTGAGTGGCTAAATTCATAACATGTACGACCTGCAAATACATAGCCACATGTCTAATACTACTACCCTGCTAAAGAACCAGGTTTCCCCGAAAATAAGACACTGTCTTATATTGTTTGCCCCCAAAAAGGCACAGTGTCTTATTTTTTTTTTGGGGGGGGGAGTTATACTCACCTGGTTCGCATCATCCCGGTGCCTTGCGCTGCTGGTCTCCGGCAGCGATGCGGCATTCTGCAGTGTCCTCCGCGCTGAGATATCCTCTTCTTTCTGATGACGGGGCTCTGAATACCCCACCTCCAGCAAAGCGAGCGCTGTGATTGGGTCGAGTGCCAGCCAATCAGTGCCAGTCATATTCACAGAACAATAATTGTAGGGAAGGCTCATTGTTGTTTAAAGGGGTTTTCAGATAGATCATCAATA
Organism: Eleutherodactylus coqui; assembly: GCF_035609145.1. NCBI lineage: Eukaryota > Metazoa > Chordata > Amphibia > Anura > Eleutherodactylidae > Eleutherodactylus > Eleutherodactylus coqui. The sequence goes on along the minus strand of NC_089837.1, from coordinate 369,219,496 downwards.
GTTGACCGACAATCGTCCACCACTGAGGAACTCCATGTTACGATTGTGTAGGCAAACTAAGAAGCGGGGCCCACACGATCGTGACCAAAGGGTAATACGCACTAGTTTAAGACAACTGGCCCTGAACTACAGGGAGGATGGCATGGCCCTACCTAAGCGGGAACATTGCCCCAATAAAGGGTGGCCCAGCGGTCTTTGGAACTGGGCACTAGCTGCTCCTAGGAACCACGCCACCAGAACAGGACACATACATATGCCACATGACAGGGACAGAACAATAGGACACACAGAGCCAGAAAACACAGCATACAGCAGCCAAAATGCAAACACTAAGAGCAGGTGGTAAAGCTGAATATAAATACCAGGTATTAGTTGACATTTTGATCAAAGTGTGGAAGTTAGCGGGCCACTTCACGGCTCCTGGCAATACCGCTGGCTATACCAGGAGTCCAGTGGCACCACAGTTCACACCACAAGCTGCAGCAGCAAAGACAAGAACACAGATCACACAGCAAGCTGCAACAGCACAGACAACAGGACACAGATCACACAGCAAGCTGCAACAAGACAGACAACCTGGCACAGACTCTACCGGCACAGACTCTAACATATAGTGCAAACCCCACAGACTCCACCCAGAGCTCACATGCACACAAATGAAACTCCACAGCAAGTCCAAGTGTCCTCATATAGGGGGATAGGGAACTGTGTCAGGGATCCACCAACTGACACACAGAGCGAGACATAAGAAGTTTGGAGGCCACACCTGTCAGGGGAAAAGAAAAGGGGTGCTGCATGTGCTGCAGACAAGGACTACAGGTGTCCAAACTGTCTTTAGGGAAGCAGAGAGACACAACAGACCTACATGCAAACACAGATCAGAGTGGGAGCGAAACAGATACATTCAAACAGTACAAGACCAGCATCAACTACTGACAGGAGCTGGGTTTATATGTGCTGCAGACTAAAGGGGATTGGCTGCTGGAGAATACCACACCCAGCCAGCTCAATTAACCCTCACCTGTGGAGCTGTGCTGCTAGGAACCTTAGTACTACAGAACCCAGCAGCACACCCTGACACTCCACTAATCACCTGATTAAAGAGGCCTTTGCACTCCGGCCTCTTCTCATGCATGTGACGGCATGTCCATTGGTCACATGGCCTGAGAACTGCTCAGTGCCATTCAAATGAATGGGATTGAGATGAATTATCAGACACATCTGGTATACAGTGTACGGCCCAGTGCCTGTTATTGACTGAATTGACAGCAGGCTCGGGTGAGCACTATTGTAACTTGACTCAGTTGATCGATGGGAATCCCAAGAGGCAGACAACTACCGTTCAGCTATTGATAACCTATTTTGAGGCTAGCTTGTCAATAGTTTACTCTTGGAAAACCCCTTTAAATCTGAACAATAATCACTATGTGTGGCCAGAAGTTAACAATGCATTGGTAACCACCATTCTGAAAAGCTTTGTAAAGTATGTAAACTAGAATGTAGACAATCTCATGCTGGCAATCCTAATCAAATGTCAGTTCACTACAGAGAGCCATCATATGTGGAGGTATTATGAGCACAGTATAAATGCTCTATAGGGATCCACTCCAATCAGAATATTAGTGGCACATTTTCCACCTATGGTTGCTTTTAGGCTGGCTTTTAATTTATTTTTTGTCTTTCTCAGTAAAGTACAAGTACATTGAAAAAATGAAAAACAGGGAATTGGTACCGTGTTAGCCAGTATGGTCATCCTTCCCTGCTATTTATCTAAATGCTATTGATCCCAACATGTCTATGCCCTCACACCCTCTGTTTCTGCTATTTATCCAGTATAAATTAAGTTCACCATGTTCCTGCCCTCCCATGCGATCATGTATATTTATTAATTATGTTGTTAGATTTGTTCCATTATAAGCCTAATGAAGGACCATGTGAAGTCCGAAAGCTTGCTACAACATCATATATTTTTGTTAGCCATTAAAAGGTATCATATCTACATGATTACTTGATTTCTCTTACTGAGAACAATCACATAGGACATGGAAGGCAACGCAAAAACTCAGCTTCCCTGCAGCAATTCAGAAATACATGTACCTTTTCAGGGAAACAGGGTATCAACATGAGTTGGAGTGGCCAGCTAAAAGGCATCAGTGGAATTGCTGATTATCGGCACCATGTGGATAAGACATTGGGGCTAGGATGGCTGCCTGCTTTCTGGACAAATGCTACATTTTTTCATCTTTTACACATACAGTAGTGTCACTTGAAAATGTGCAACTGACTTATTTAAAATGCCACTTCATTCAGTTGTCCATTTATTGAAAATTCTTTGTCTCTCAGGTCAAGCCCAATCCAGTTCCATTTCAAAAAAAATCGTTTTCCTAGTTCAGCGCTATTATTAGATGTCAACTACTCTATGTGCCAATATCAAAATGATGCCAAGGGCATTGGCAAATATTTGGGGATTTTTTTTAGCATGCAAAATAATTTTAATATCTATTTACTCAACTGTAATATGTTTTTAGTCTTGAAAGTCATGATAATCTACTTAACTATTGAAAAAGATAACATGGATACTATTTTCCAGGAAACAATTTTTAGCTCCTAAGTCTGTATCTTATGGTTCGTCAGAAAATGATTTAACTATGCCAGACCTCAAAGTCTTCCCAGATCTACAATCTTATTAGAGTCATTTCCGTTCAGGCTAAACTCTGTACTTCAAAACCAGCTGAACTGCGCTGATTTTATATATATATATATATATATATATATATATATATATATATATATGTATGTATATATATATATATGTATATATATATATATATATATTTATAATGGAATGCAGCCTAGCTTATTTATTAAGTGTTAACTAATGAACATATCTCTCATAATCTTATACAATTCTACAGATTGTGTGGTACTTCTATACATTTTACCCAGTATCCATACTTTCCTCATTATTTTTGTTGACTTCTATATCTCTGCTAACCCAGTGGTTGTTGTGTTGTGCCCTGTGTTTGTCCAAACAGGTTTTAAATATAATTAATAAAAGTTATTATTTTTAAATTTGTCTATACTGTGAAAGGGCCTCATTATTTTGTTAGCTCATTTACCTGTTCTCCATTCAATTTTACTTATAGAACTATCTACATTTCTTATACTATTACAGATCCATCTATATCTGCATTAGAGACTCAGTTAAAAGATAAAATGATGGAGAGCATGAGGGAAACCCACTATCCCAATAAAGTTAATGGGGTCTGTCAGACACCATTTGTGCCTATCCCATACCTAATCCAGCATTTAAGGTATTTTCTATATTCGGCTCTGGAGCCAAACAACACCAAAAACAAAAAGCGTAAGTGTACACATGTCAAACCACAAGGCCCGCCACCTCATTTTATGTGGCCTGCTGACTGTGCATTAAACCTTAAAGGGGTTATCCACACAGTGCTCACCAGGATACATTGGTGTACGGAAAGGAAGCTCTGCTCCGACCCCTGTGTAGTGTCCAGCACTCGTAATTGCAGATGCAGCTCTCATTAAAATCAATGGGATACCAGCTAGCAATTACAGTCGCAACTCCCATTGGTTTCAATGAGTGCTGCATCGGCCACTACACAGGGCATCGAGCAACAGCTTCCACTCCAACCCCGGTGCATCCTAGTGGGTGCTGCTTGGATAACCCCTTTAAAGGAATTCTTCTCACCCCACCTGCAGCTCTGGTCCAGCAGTACAGTGCAGAGTCTGTGACCGGTAATGCCTGCGCCGAGCTAAGAGATCAGTGGTCACAGACTCAGTAGCTGCTACCATCACAGGACCAAAGCTGGGTGAGTGTAAAGCCTGTAGGGATGCTGTCTAAGCAGATGCCAGTAGGGGAGTTGCCATTGGCCTCTGGCCTGGCAGCATCCCTGGGACTACTATGGGGGGGCACTATTACTACTGGAGCCACTATAGGAGTCACTACTGCTTGGGATTCTATGGGTGTCAATATTACTTCTGGGACCATTATGGGGGTACTTTTAATATTAGGACAACTATGTGGGTCACTATCACTACTGCAGCCACTATGGGGGCACTTTTGCTACTGTGGCGACTATGGGGGTCATTATTTCTACTGTGGCCACTATGGAATCTCTATTAGGACTCATTTACACTGGTGTAAGCACATTTCAGTCATAAACATACGCTGCATATCTGTGCAAGCAAAAAAGAATGCAGACAGGCATTGTAATGTCTTACCGCTGCTGGATTGGCGGTGTAGTAGCCATGCTGGTCACTAGAGAGTAGTCAAGATAGCCAGGAGTCGTTATCAGGAAGTCACAGTATGCAGTACAATGAGATGAAATGGAAGCATAGTCAAATGGAAGCCAGAGGTCAGCAGCAGGAGGTATTCTTATCCAGATGAACAGGAGGAAAAAGAGTTTGATCAAGGTGGTGGAGCACAATAATCACGCACTGAAGGAGTGGCAGGGCTAGGCTTATATAGGAAGTGCAATCAGGACCAGGAGGCAGAAACTAGGTAACTGGGGAATACAGAAGAAGGCGAGGTTTAGCAAGGGAATTGTCAAAGTCCTGGATAGCCTAGCGGAGAGAGCTACCGACTGGAATGCAAGAGGTCATGGGTTTAAGCCCTGACAGGCATATTGAAATGGTGCACAAATAAGCAGTGAGTATGCAGGTTTTCTACACCAAAATAGGTCATGTCGCATATTTGTTGATATGATTGCACATCCTGTGAAAAAATATACGCTCATGTGAATGACTTCACTGCATATTACACCCGGAACAATTGCATACTTAATAAATACACCCATGTGAACGAACCCTTACTATATGATTACAATTGGCCTTTTGAAGGCAACCAAAAGGCTGATCTGGCCATTGTTGAAAATGTATTTGATACCCCTGCTCTAGTGGATGCTGAGAAGACTTTTTTTTAGCACTTATTGGGTATATAGTAGTCTATGGAAATGTTTCTTTAACAGTTTCAATTGCAAAATAAACAGAATTGTACAGATATCTATCCTATCTGCCACCACTATCGACGTACCTCAATTCGAATTGTTGGACTCCTTTTTAATGCTTTTACACTAACCCTCCCAATAATGTTTCCAATTGTTCTTCCCAGTAGTTCATACTTGTATGTGATCTAACCTCAGCATGACTGCCAGCAGGTGTCTGGCAAGAGGCAATGTTATTGTGGGAAGGTATGAATAGCCAGTAGACATAATGATGATTACTGTAATAAAAGCACCTGAGAACTTTTCTAAAAGAACTTTATTTAATACTTTATCCAATAAACATTATCAGTCTTAGTAGGTAGTATTATCTGAATGGCTGCAATAGAACACAACAAAACTTCAAAATGGCTTCTTTTTCTTCTGTAACTACTAAAATCGGCACTGATCTTCAATTTGTGCAAAATCAATGTCTTTTATGATCTTTCCTGAGACAAGTTTACTCCTTTTAGAGCTGACTTCTTGGTTTGAGGAGGACTGCCCTTTTGTCAGATGGAAGCAAAATTGTTTATTTCAGTTTTTTAAGTCTCTCTGTCCACACCTTGTCACTTTTCCAAGTGTATTTTTGGACATATTTAAAATAAAGAAATAAAAAAAAGACAGGAAATGAAAGAATGCTAAGGGTATTTAGTGAATTGGCCAATGAACAGGATAACTAATCTCTAATAACAACTTTTGAATACACAAACCTCTTGTTTCTATTAGTGTGTTCCAGTTGTTAAATATCCAAGATCTGGCTTTCTCTCAGGCACTTTCTTGTTAGACTATTTTTGTCCATGAAAAAGTGTTCAGTCCATATGTTTCTTTTTATTATCACATTCATCTTTCACTTCTGTAACATTCATAATGTATTTTTATATTAGTTTTTTTTAGCTAGCATTTCATGATTTCTATAATCTTCTGTTTGTACAGTTCACATGAACCCAATAGGTAATGGTCACAGCACCTCTCCTGTTACTGCCTGCACAAGGTTGTCTGCACATACATCCGAGCATGCCCCTCCAGCCTATTGTTTCTATTGTTCATTAGGAAGTGTCAGACATATATGAGGCTTTATATTCCAGGGTTTCACCCGTCTATATATATACATAAAGGTGAAAGCCCTGACTGACTGACTCACTCACTCACTCACTCACTCACTGACTTGCCACTAATTCTCTAACTTCCCAGTGTTGTACAAGCCTAAAATTGGTCACAACCACCTTTTAGGTCCTAAATATAAAAGGCAAAGGGGTCGCAACTTGATTATTCAATTCTAAGCTCCAAAGTAAGTGACCCCCTATGTAATGTAACTAATAACACACATCTGTACCGCACAAACGTGAAATTTTCCACAACCATTATTTACGTCCTAAATAGGAAAAGTAAAGGTGTCACAACATCAATATTCAATTCTAAGTGGGAAAATAAGCAATACATGAGATTGTCCTTTTTCATAAACCGTGAAGCCTAGGGAAATTATTTGTATACTTAGGAGCATCTACCTCCCCTCTTTGTGTATTTACGGAGTAGAATCTACCTCACCTCTATGTGTATATAATGAGGAGAATATAACTGACCTCTGTATATATATACTGAGGAGAATATACCTCCCCTCTACGTTTACATACTGAAGAGAATATAACTGACCTCTGTGTGTATATACTGAGGAGAATCTACCTAACCTCTATGTGTGCATATACTGAGAAGAATTTAACTGACCTTTGTGTGCATATACTGAGAAGGATCTACCTCACCTCTATGTGTATATACTAAGGAGAATCTACCTCACCTCTGTGTATATATACTGAGGAGAATCTAACTGACCACTGTGTGTATAAAAATCTTCACATTAACAATGCAAAAGGTCTCACCTCACTTCATCTGTGCCAGTCCATTAATTTCACATTGCAGGGAGAATATACTCATGTCCAGAATCACTCAGATGGTTTGCATTTTATGATGAATATATGATCACGGGAATGTGGACACATATAGAGTGTATTCTTTGCTTTATTCAAAATAGTGCTTCAAGCACTATTTTGAATAAAGCAAAGAATACACTCTATATGTGTCCACATTCCCGTGATCATATATTCACTGTGTGTATACACTGAGGAGAATCTACCTCACCTTTATATGTGTATATACTGAGGAGAATCTACCTCACCTCTATGTGTATATACTGAAAAGAATCTACATCACCTCTATGTGTACATACTGAGGAGAATCTAACTGACCACTGTGTGTATATACTGAAGAGAACCTACCTCACCTCTGTGTATATATACTGAGGAGAATATAACTGACCACTGTGTGTATATACTGAAGAGAACCTACCTCATCTCTGTGTATATAAACTGAGGAGAATATAACTGACCTTTATGTGCTATATACTGAAGGTATAAGGAACCAGCCATGGACTGCAGGGATGGAGCATGCCTTTTAGGCTAAGAAGGGGCTGCAACCTCCAGTCTGGGGTTAAATTTGTATAAAAATGGCATTACCTTTTAGGTTAAAAATTGAGGAGAGTGGGAGGGGTGGCACATTCTGCAGAGGGACATCGGTACATGCAGTCTGAGGAGAATCTAACACTCCTCTATGTGTATATTTTATTCCTTGGTTCCTCTGAAGTAACTATGACTTCATAAACTTTTCAGTGCGAACAACAGGTAAATACCTGTACCAAATTAACTCAGCTGAACCCTGGTATAGCAGCTAGTTCACTATATGGGTGAAAACTGATAAATAAGTGGGGGTCTAACCCCTGGGACCTGCGTCGATCCTGAAAACAGGGGCCCTGTATCACCCGTATTTTACAATGTAGGATCCATTTTCCCTTTTTCCTTCTGCAATGTAGCAGTGACAGCAAATGGGCTGCCAGTCACTCATGTGTGGCCACAGCTTCATTCATTTCAATGGGGCAGACAGATAGCTGAATGCTAATCTCAGCTGTTATTGTCAGCCCCATTGAAATGAATGGTATCGCAGCAGCACATTTTTCCTGATTATAATGTTTTCACATTAATCACATAGAAAAGTTATCCAGGTAAAATACAAATAATTACAATAATGTATAAATGAAACAATGATACAAATGTGCTCCATTCAGTCAAATGTGCTATAAAATGCTTAACAGTCATTGTGATTTATTGCCAGAGCTCACATTAATATTTTAAACATTTAATAGGGTGACATTTCAGAAAAGTATGTTGAAAGAGACCAGAGATCCCAGCTATATATAGTATTCACAATCTGTAACATTAACTACTGCAGTACAGTGTACATCAAGATATAGACATTACTATGTGAAGGTTTTAAAGGCCTTCAATTGTTTAGTGTATCTATATATATATATATATATATATATATATATATATATATATATATATATAGAATATGTATACTTTCACCAGGCAGTTGTGGTATTCTTCTTTTTTTTCTAATGGTCACAGAATAACATGCAGTAACTCATTTTAATTGAGTTTAAGTATTCATACATTGCCATTACTTCTGCCCTTACTTGCACTGCAAAGCAAATCTTTTTACAAATTGACTTCTGCTTTAATATAATTAACTCACCATACATACTTAGAATGGTTTTACATGTATTTTTATACAACCAAGCTCTTTTTTTGTTTTTTGAATGGTACTTAAAAAAATAATCACAGAAAATGGCCGTTACTTACTGGGTGAGGAGTGCATATAGAGGCATCCTCTCACCTCTGCGTAGGACGAAACGTCGCAAGCTCCTTTAAATGGATGGAGTCTTTTAATCAATAAAGATGTCATTTGGATTTTTTACCATATGAAGACTACTTGAAGATTCTTTGAAAAAAGTTCCACAGGGTGCTGCTTACATCTACACATCTTTCTGGCATTTAAAGGGACCCTGAAAGTCTGGTTCTAATGGTGAGCATGCACCTTTAAGCTTTAAGCTTTTGCCTACTATATATGTCTCCCCTACTATTGTAGAGACATGGTGTGTTGCTGAGACCTTATAATCATTTACACATACTTGTTTACCTGCTATTCCTTTGTAGAGCAAAAATAGTGTGGGTCCATTTTAGTCAGGGCAATCTATGTGATGTGGTGCTTGTGGCTCTGTGATTTCAAGAATTCCAAGGAATACCCTCTTGAAATACAAACAAAAGGAGAACAGTTGGGTGCCCCTAGTGGTCAAATACAACCTCCAAATAGACATATTGTGAAAAACACACTGCTGAACTCCAACCCATACTCCACAAAGACAATAGACTTAAGGAAATATTCCTAGATTTACCTCTCCTCTCTTACAAATGGCCACCATATCTAACGAATCTCCTTGTCAGAAGTGCCCTCTTATTATCATCAGAAGTCACAGTGGCGTATAAGTTCTTTGAATTTATTATTGAACCTTCACAGAAAAGAACTTCACTGATAGTTAAAATGTAACCTTTATTTATATAAATTTAAACGAGCCGTGTACGTACACACATGAAAAAGACTTCTCTTAAAACTTCTTGTCCTTAATTTACGATATATCTGGAAAGGCAGTGTTGGTTATTTCTCTTTATTCAAAACCAAACCACTGTATTCTTTCACCCAGCTCACACACGGTATCATTGATTAGAGAATTGACCCTTTCTTATGTGCTGATGATGATATAGAGTATGTTTGGACAAGCAAAAGTGATTAAAGGTCGTTGTTCAGCACGACCCAAAGCCACTTTATTTCAATACCCACATAACAGGTGTGTTGTATATATTTATATAGACACACACACTCTCATATATGCTGGTGATGTATCTCTGTCTTTTTCTTTCTTATATATCACAAACATAAAATAGAGCAGTTTTCATTCAATGGTGGCAGAAATGGAGCTTTAGATTATTTTATTCCATCTTTTTTCCATCAACGCGTTTCTATAACACTTATTTTCGTGTTATTTCATCAGGATGGAAATTTGATCGCTCACCTTGATGTCCTGGCTATAAAAACGGACTTCTAAGGCAATGATCTTTACTTTATTATAAAGGGTTAGGAGTACTTTAAAGTCTGCCTATATCAGTGCAAACTAATCAAACGTGACCGCTAACTTTGGTGTCCAGACTAAGAAACGGACTCCAAATGTAATGAGTCATATCCCATCGAACAGGAGTTTCTAATGTAGCACAGTCTGTCATCAACAGTACAAGACAATTCAAACTAACTTTATCACCTACTCTTTTTGTCTTGAGTATAAAACGGACTCAAAGAGGAGTGAGTCATATTCCCTTTAATAAGGGCGTGGAGTGTATAAAATTGAAGTACATTGCTAAAGGTATATGCAGTTTTTTACAATCATACCGATATAACAAAGTAGTTTCCATCCTGATGAAATAACACGAAAATAAGTGTTATCTATCTCTATAGAAGAGGATATGCCAGATTATTATTAAACTTAGTGGTCAGTGTGAAAACTGCATGATTTTAGGATTATTTGTATGTATCAAACATGAAGCAAAAGTCTGGACACACCTGTTTAACTTGTGTACTAATGACTGTGTCAAACTATTAATTGAGAGGGAGACTGCATTTTTTGGTAGATGTGCCATTTTTAGCAGCCATATTGAACTCCGCCATATTGAATTCAGCACAGGTTTTTCAAATGGTAAGGGGGTCATGGATATATCATTCTTGGTTAGAATTTACTCAGAAACACACTGGAGATTTGCCCCGTGTTTACTAGTTTAGGAGTTAAATGAGGGCAAAGTTGTGTTCAACATCCTGGGCTGTTTTTCATTGACGGATCACTTAACAATGAAAAATACCTCCAGATGTTATAGGATGCCATATTCCCATCTGTGCTCAATGAAAACAGTGAGTTCTCACATTACTTTCAACAGCATGGTGTACTTCCGCTCTGTGGCTGTACGCAGATGGCTGGATGTGCAATTCCCTGAACACTGGATTGGGTGTAGAGATCTGGTAGAATGGCTGCCAAGGCTGCCGATTTAACACCTTTGGACTTTTGTCCATAGGACTATTTAAAGTTTCCTGTGTATGCGAAAAAAATATGCAATATGCTTCACCTGAAACAGCGGACTCCTACAGTGCTGTGAAGAAATATCACCTGCAGTTTTTCAGCATGTTCAAAAAGACTTGATAAAATATTTACCATGTGCATCCATCAGAATTGGGGACACATTGAACACATTAGGTAAAGCACTTTGTGAAAAAATGGCCTGACTTTATTCCTAAACAAGTAAAAATAGGGACAAAACCAGGGTTCCCAGTGTATTGGGTTGTGCATGGTATACCATTAAGTGATTCATCAATGAAGAAAGGCTTTGGATGTCAGATACAATTTATCAAATTTGCTCTCACTTAACTCCTAAACAACTAAAAAGTGCAAAACTAACACTTCCAGTGTGCTTTCAGTAAATTCAAGCCAAGATAGATATATCACAGGACCCCCTTCCCATTTGAAAAACCTGAGCTGAATTGAATACGGCGAACTTCAAACTGGTTGCCAAAAATGTCTCCTCTACCAAAAAATGCAACCTCCCTGCCAATTAATATTTTCACACATTGGAAGTCAATTTTCTCATTATTACAACAGTTTAACAGGTGTGTCCAAACTTTTGCCTCACCCTGTATATAATTAAATTTAGCAACTTCATGTTGGGCACTGAATAGGATTAGATGAAACATGACGAGGTAATGGCATAGACCATATTTACTGCATGTAAACAACATAGAACGTATTTAGGATTTCTGTGAGATAACTGCTATCTGCAGGGTGGATTTGTGTCATTGTGTGTCTTGCTTGTCCCTTTAGCAAGCAAATGTCCACAATGTCTGCTCTCTTTTATCATATATTTATAAACAGAGCACTGTCTGATGTATGTTATTTATTTCTTACATCATAAAAACTATTCCTTAAAATCATAATGTAAGCCATTCATTACATGTTAAATAGAAACAAATTGTCACATGTTGTAAATTTTAATAGTAGTAAGTGACTTGGACAGGATATGCCCCCTTGTGCTTGTTCACAAAATTACAGCTCACAATGCATACCTTACAATATTAGTGAACAATAAATGTGTAACTTCAAACTTAACTCTAAAAATAAATCATCAGTCAACTGCAGCTATCCAGCCATTGCAAGCCAACACTCCTAACAGTTGCTGGGAGTTGTAGTTTCACAGAATGCAGAGCACTGCTATAAATACTCTAGCTAAATAATATCCAAATGTGTAGATAGAGGCTGTGTCCATTAGAAATTAAGTCAAATGTACATCTGCTACAAAGTTTACTTCTTTGCTTCTCCCAGCAGAACTGATCTCCATAATTGTGGATTGATGAAACCTTAAATCGAAAGGCCCTAAACAAATTTATCGTAAAGTAGACAAAAGAGCATGCACTATAATGCCGTACATATTAACGGTGCAGGATCCACCAAACTTGGCTGTGATTGGGTCGCAATTCACATGTTAAAATGAAAAACATGTATTTCCAAGGTAAATATCTAATAAGGAATTCTGGGCAGGGTTAGAAATTACAGTGCCCAAAAACAAGTAGAATGCTAAGGCCTCCCTCACACAGGGCGTTTGCAGAAACACAGCGTTTTTCAACGCTGTGTTACTGCAGATTCCGCCCCGTTTCAGCAGTGCTGGCAAACTTTATGCCAGCGTTTTGGCTGCGTTTTCAGCCCTGTGTGAGCAGCCCCATTGAAATAATTGGAATGTTGTACAGCATTTAGTGCTGGGCTGAAAAGGCAGCGCTAAACGCTGTATAAAGCGCCCTGTGTGAGGGAGGCCTAATGCTTGATACTTTTTCCTGTTTTTTTCTTTTTTTTGGTGGAGGGCAGGAAAATTTAAATGAATGAGATCATAGGAGAGAACTGGGGTTTGGCACCTCTTGCTTCTATCATTTGTGTGGCTTCATGTAGCTTCTTTATCTTTCAAATAACATTACCTGCTGAGGCTTCCACATTTTTTAAGCATTTCAACCACAAGTTCCTACTAATGTTCTATGTGGAGGGGTGTCTCGACCAGGGGCGTAACTATAGGGGATGCGGTTGCACCCGGGCCCAGGAGCCTTAGGGGGTCCATAAGGCCTCTCGTCTCCATATATGGAGCCCAGTACTATGAATAAAGTGTTATAGTTGGGGCCCATTACAGGTTTTGCATTGGGACCCAGGAGCTTCACGTTACGCCTCTGGTCTCGACCCCAACCTATGGCTCACAAGCTGTTGAACAACTACTGATGCAAGTATGCAACTGGCAGTCTGTAGTTGAGGGCATACAGGTTGTTATAGTTTTGGGATCAGCTGGAGAGCCAGAGATGGGAAGTACTTCTCTGTAGTATTCACTGCCTTTTCTACTCCTTAACTGCCCTATGTTTCTGGATTAAAATAAACAATAATACTTAATAGAGATGAGCGAGCACCAAAATGCTCGGGTGCTCGTTACTCGGAACGAACTTTTCGCGATGCTCGAGGGTTCGTTTCGAATAACGAACCCCATTGAAGTCAATGGGCGACCCGAGCATTTTTGTATTTCGCCGATGCTCGCTAAGGTTTTCATGTGTGAAAATCTGGGCAATTCAAGAAAGTGATGGGAACGACACAGCAACGGATAGGGCAGGCGAGGGGCTACATGTTGGGCTGCATCTCAAGTTCACAGGTCCCACTATTAAGCCACAATAGCGGCAAGAGTGGGGCCTCCCCCCTCCCAAAAACTTTTACTTCTGAAAAGCCCTCATTAGCATGGCATACCTTTGCTAAGCACCACACTAGCTACAACAAAGCACAATCACTGCCTGGATGACACTCCGCTGCCACTTCTCCTGGGTTACATGCTGACCAACCGCCCCCCCCCCCCCCCCACAGCGCACACCAAAGTGTCCCTGCGCAGCCTTCAGCTGCCCTAATGCCACACCACCCTCATGTCTATTTAGAAGTGCGTCTGCCATGAGGAGGAACCGCAGGCACACACTGCAGAGGGGTTGGCACGGCTAGGCAGCGACCCTCTTTAAAAGGGGCGGGGCGATAGCCCACAATGCTGTACAGAAGCAATGAGAAATAGAATCCTGTGCCACCGCCATCAGGAGCTGCACACGTGGCATAGCAATGGGGAACCTATGTGCCACACACTATTCATTCTGTCAAGGTGTCTGCATGCCCCAGTCAGACTGGTAATATGTACCTTAACAGTAACCACGTTGGTGGTAATGTGGTGGTGACTGCGGACCTAGTAGCGCGGTTTTATTTTGTTGGTTTTCGGAATGTGGCCAGGATTAAGTGGGCCGTGGCGGGGGGATGGTGGGGGGGCTCTCTTGTAGTGTCGGTAAAGGTGAAATTCTTGGACTGGCACCAGACGAACCAATGCAAAGGCATTTGCCAAGAATGTTTTCCCTGTTGGAGGAGGAGGGGGATGTTTTTGAGGCACTACGTGTCCTCTCCACGTGTCTGTGGTTATATGCACCTTAACAGTAACCGCGTTGGTGGTAATGTGGTGGTGACTGCGGACCTAGTAGCGCGGTTTTATTTTGTTGGTTTTCGGAATGTGGCCAGGATTAAGTGGGCCGTGGCGGGGGGATGGTGGGGGGGCTCTCTTGTAGTGTCGGTAAAGGTGAAATTCTTGGACTGGCACCAGACGAACCAATGCAAAGGCATTTGCCAAGAATGTTTTCCCTGTTGGAGGAGGAGGGGGATGTTTTTGAGGCACTGCGTGTCCTCTCCACGTGTCTGTGGTTATATGCACCTCAACAGTAACCGCATTGGTGGTAATGTGGTGGTGACTGCGGACCTAGTAGCGCGGTTTTATTTTGTTGGTTTTCGGAATGTGGCCAGGATTAAGTGGGCCGTGGCGGGGGGATGGTGGGGGGGCTCTCTTCGTAACATTTCAGCCGTAGCATTAGGACAGGCCCCACTAACATATCACTAGCAGCATTTTAGCAGGAGCGCAGTCTTCGTTCCATGTCAGCAATAGTAGCACTCAAGACAGGCCCCAGTAACAATTCCGAAGCAGCAGTATAGCGGGAGCGCAGTCTTCGTTCCATGTCAGTAATAGTAGCACTCAAGACAGGCCCCAGTAACAATTCCGAAGCAGCAGTATAGCGGGAGCGCAGTCTTCGTTCCATGTCAGTAATAGTAGCACTCAAGACAGGCCCCAGTAACAATTCCGAAGCAGCAGTATAGCGGGAGCGCAGTCTTCGTTCCATGTCAGCAATAGTAGCACTCAAGACAGGCCCCAGTAACAATTCCGAAGCAGCAGTATAGTGGGAGCGCAGTCTTAGTTCCATTTCAGTAGCTGCAGTATAGCCAAGGCCCAAGTTACATTTATGTAGCTAAAGTGTAGGCCAACCCCACACACACTTCTGTACCATGAGTGCAGGCGAAGAACATACAAATTGCTATGATTACACTGTAGGTGAGGGCCCAAAAAAATTGGTGTACCAACAGTACTAATGTACCTCAGTAAAAATTGGCCATGCCCAACCAAGATGGCAGGTGAAACCCATTAATCGCTTTGGTTAATGTGGCTTAAGTGGTAACTAGGCCTGGAGGCAGCCCAGTTTAACGAAAAATTGGTTCAAGTTAAAGTTTCAATGCTTTTAAGAGCATTGAAACATATAAAAATTGTTTAGAAAAATTAGATGAGTGAGCCTTGTGGCCCTAAGAAAAATTGCCCGTTCAGCGTGATTACGTGAGGTTTCAGGAGGAGGAGCAGGAGGAGGAGGAGGAATATTAGACACAGATTGATGAAGCAGAAATGTCCCCGTTTTGGATGGTGAGAGAGAACGTAGCTTCCATCCGCGAGTGCAGCCTACGTATTGCTTACGTATCGCTGCTGTCCGCTGGTGGAGAAGAGAAGTCTGGGGAAATCCAGGCTTTGTTCATCTTGATGAGTGTTAGCCTGTCGGCACTGTCGGTTGACAGGCGGGTACGCTTATCTGTGATGATTCCCCCAGCCGCACTAAACACCCTCTCCGACAAGACGCTAGCCGCAGGACAAGCAAGCACCTCCAGGGCATACAGCGCGAGTTCAGGCCACGTGTCCAGCTTCGACACCCAGTAGTTGTAGGTGGCAGAGGCGTCACGGAGGACGGTCGTGCGATCCGCTACGTACTCCCTCACCATCCTTTTACAGTGCTCCCGCCGACTCAGCCTTGACTGGGGAGCGGTGACACAGTCTTGGTGGGGAGCCATAAAGCTGTCCAGGCCCTTAAAGACTGTTGCACTGCCTGGGCTGTACATGCTGCTCGATCTCTGCACCTCCCCTGCTACCTGGCCCTCGGTACTGCGCCTTCTGCCACTAGCGCTGTCGGATGGGAATTTTACCATCAGCTTGTCCGCCAGGGTCCTGTGGTATAGCAACATTCTCGAACCCCTTTCCTCTTCGGGAATGAGACTGGGAAGGTTCTCCTTATAGCATGGGTCGAGCAGTGTGTACACCCAGTAATCCGTAGTGGCCAGAATGCGTGCAACGTGAGGGTCACGAGAAAGGCATCCTAACATGAAGTCAGCCATGTGTGCCAGGGTACCCGTACGCAACACATGGCTGTCCTCACTAGGAAGATCACTTTTAGGATCCTCCTCCTCCTCCTCATCCTCCTCAGGCCATACACGCTGAAAGGATGACAGGCAAGCAGCAGGGGCACCGTCAGCAGTGGGCCAAGCTGTCTCTTCCCCCTCCTCCTCATCCTCCTCATGCTCCTCCTCCTCCTCCTCCTGAATGCGCTGAGATATAGACAGGAGGGTGCTCTGACTATCCAGCGACATACTGTCTTCCCCCGCCTCCGTTTCCGAGCGCAAAGCGGCTGCCTTTATGGTTTGCAGGGAACTTCTCAAGATGCATAGCAGAGGAATGGTGATGCTAATGATTGCAGCATCGCCGCTCACCACCTGGGTAGACTGCTCAAAGTTTCCAAGGACCTGGCAGATGTCTGCCAACCAGGCCCACTCTTCTGAAAAGAATTGAGGAGGCTGACTCCCACTGCGCCGCCCATGTTGGAGTTGGTATTCCACGATAGCTCTACGCTGCTCATAGAGCCTGGCCAACATGTGGAGCGTAGAGTTCCACCGTGTGGGCACGTCGCACAGCAGTCGGTGCACTGGCAGATTAAAGCGATGTTGCAGGGTGCGCAGGGTGGCAGCGTCCGTGTGGGACTTGCGGAAATGTGCGCAGAGCCGGCGCACCTTTCCGAGCAGGTCTGACAAGCGTGGGTAGCTTTTCAGAAAGCGCTGAACCACCAAATTAAAGACATGGGCCAGGCATGGCACGTGCGTGAGGCTGCCGAGCTGCAGAGCCGCCACCAGGTTACGGCCGTTGTCACACACGACGATGCCGGGTTGGAGGCTCAGCGGCGCAAGCCAACGGTCGGTCTGCTCTGTCAGACCCTGCAGCAGTTCGTGGGCCGTGTGCCTCCTATCTCCTAAGCTGAGTAGTTTCAGCACGGCCTGCTGACGCTTGCCCACCGCTGTGCTGCCACGCCGCGTGACACCGACTGCTGGCGACGTCCTGCTGCTGCTGACACATCTAGATTGCGAGACGGAGGAGGAGGAGGAGGAGGGTGCTTTAGTGGACGAAGCATACACCTCCGCAGATACCAGCACCGAGCTGGGGCCCGCAATTCTGGGGGTGGGTAGGACGTGAGCGGTCCCAGGCTCTGACTCTGTCCCAGCCTCCACTAAATTCACCCAATGCGCCGTCAGGGAGATGTAGTGGCCCTGCCCGCCTGTGCTTGTCCACGTGTCCGTAGTTAAGTGGACCTTGCCACTAACCGCATTGGTGAGGGCGCGTACAATGTTGCGGGAGACGTGGTCGTGCAGGGCTGGGACGGCACATCGGGAAAAGTAGTGGCGACTGGGAACTGAGTAGCGCGGGGCCGCCGCCGCCATCATAGCTTTGAAAGCCTCCGTTTCCACAACCCTATACGGCAGCATCTCAAGGCTGATAAATTTGGCTATGTGGACGGTTAACGATTGAGCGTGCGGGTGCGTGGCGGCGTACTTGCGCTTGCGCTCCAACACTTGCGCTAGCGACGGCTGGACTGTGCGGTGCGAGACATTGGTGGATGGGGCCGAGGACAGCGGAGGTGAGGGTGTGGGTGCAGGCCATGAGACGGTTGTGCCTGTGTCCTGAGAGGGGGGTTGTATCTCAGTGGCAGGTTGGGGCACAGGGGGAGAGGCAGCGGTGCAAACCGGAGGCGGTGAACGGCCTTCGTCCCACCATGTGGGGTGCTTGGCCATCATATGTCTGCGCATGCTGGTGGTGGTGAGGCTGTTGGTGGTGGCTCCCCGGCTGATCTTGGCGCGACAAAGGTTGCACACCACTGTTCGTCGGTCCTCAGGCGTCTCAGTGAAAAACTGCCAGACCTTTGAGCACCTCGGCCTCTGCAGGGTGGCATGGCGCGAGGGGGCGCTTTGGGAAACAGTTGGTGGATTATTCAGTCTGGCCCTGCCTCTACCCCTGGACACCGCACTGCCTCTTGCAACCTGCCCTGCTGCTGCCTCCCCCTCTGAAGACCTGTCCTGAGTAGGCGTTGCACACCAGGTGGGGTCAGTCACCTCATCGTCCAGCTGCTCTTCCTCCGAATCCTCTGTGCGCTCCTCCCTCGCACTTACTGCCCTTACTACTACCTCACTGCAAGACAACTGTGTCTCATCGTCATCGTCCTCCTCACCCACTGAAAGGTCTTGAGACAGTTGGCAGAAGTCCCCAGCCTCATCCCCCGGACCCCGGGAACTTTCCAATGGTTGGGCATCAGTGACGATAAACTCCTCTGGTGGGAGAGGAACCACTGCTGCCCAATCTGAGCAGGGGCCCGAGAACAGTTCCTGAGAGTCTTCCCGCTCCTGAGCATGTGTCATTGTAGTGGAGTGAGGAGGCTGGGAGGAAGGAGGAGCAGCAGACAGAGGATTCGGATTTGCAGCACTGGACGGCGCAGAACTCTGGGTGGATGATAGCTTGCTGGAAGCACTTTCTGCCATCCAGGACAGGACCTGCTCACACTGCTCATTTTCTAATAAAGGTCTCCCGCGTGGACCCATTAATTGGGCGATGAATGTGGGGACGCCAGAAACGTGCCTCTCTCCTAATCGCGCAGCAGTCGGCTGCGACACACCTGGATCAGGAGCTCGACCTGTGCCCACACCCTCACTTGGGCCTACGCGTCCTCGGCCGCGTCCACGTCCTCTAGCCCTACCCCTACCCCTCAGCATGCTGTATTACCAGTGATTTCACAGCCAGGAAATAAATTGGCGCAAGCCTGCAGGCCAAATAGAATTTTTCCCCTGCTTTTTACAAGGAACACCCACACTGCGTGTATTCAATGAATACTAAGTTTAATAACTGTGTTGTGGCCCTGCCAATTTGTCCCAGAACTGCAGTGATGCAAAGTAATTCGCTACCTACAGCAGATCAGGGATTTCCCATGCGGGAAAAAAATTGCCGCACGCCTGCGGTAAAACGTAGCTGACTGCGTCTGATTTTTTCTGAACGTTCAGCGCACAGCACACACGTACACAGAGCCCTGAGTACTGTAAGAGGCAGGCCAAATAGAATTTTTTCCCTGCTTTTTACAAGGAACACCCACACTGCGTGTATTCAATGAATAATGTATGTCTTCTGGCCCTGCCTACACAATTCTATCCCTGTAGTATTAATGCCGGGTGCAATGCTCTGCACAGCCGGTTTTGAGAAAAAAAAAAAATGCAACACTGCTAACAGCAGCCTGGACAATACTGCACACGGATAGATGTGGCCCTAGAAAGGACCGTTGGGGTTCTTGAAGCCTACACTAACTCCTAACACTCTCCCTGCCTAACCCCCACTTCTGTCCCTATTGCAGGGCGCAATGCTCTGCAGATCCAATTTTGGAAAAAAAAAAATAAATACTGTGCTAACACAGTACTGCACACTAGTAGATGTGGCCCTAAGAAGGGCCGTTGGGGTTCTTGAAGCCTACACTAACTCCTAACGCTCTCCCTACAGCAGCTCCAGCACGATAGTACTTTCCCTCAGCTAAGTCACAAGGCATGTGTGGCGAGCCGTGGGAGGGGCCGATTTTTATACTCGGGTGACATCAGATCTCCCCAGCCACTCACAGCAGGGGGGTGGTATAGGGCTTGAACGTCACAGGGGGAAGTTGTAATGCCTTCCCTGTCTTTCAATTGGCCAGAAAAGCGCGCTAACGTCTCAGAGAGGAAACTGAAAGTAACCGGAACACCGCGTGGTACTCGTTACGAGTAACGAGCATCCCGAACACCCTAATATTCGCACGAATATCAAGCTCGGACGAGTACGTTCGCTCATCTCTAATACTTAAGTATTTTCAATTATTTACCGTTGAAGCCTAGTTGTAGGAGAATTGTTATCAAACTGTTCAAACAATTTTTTTTGCTAGAGATAAGTACTGGCAAACTAAGGATGCCAATATACATAAGATTTAAGTAATCCAAAGCTGCCGGCTTTTTTTGTATAATCTTTATTTACAAGTTTTCTTATAAGCAGAGGTTATGTACAGAAAATAAAAACAGAGATAGGGGAAAGTATAGAGATACAATGAAAACACTGTTTTAATGGAACAGACTGACTGTGTAATGTAATATATGAGGGCTTTATTGCTTTACCAATGACACTTGTCAGGAAAAGGGAAGATCAGGCATGTTTGATTTTAACAGGAATCTTTCAGTGGCTAATTCTCCTTTTCCCATTGGAAAGCAAACCAATTTTGCATATGCATGGGGGAATATGGAAGAATAGCATATGACTGACAGCTACGGTGTACATCAGACCATATTTGCCACTAGACACTAGAGGGCCAGTGGCTAGGGTGTCTAACTGCAAGGGAGTGGACCTAGGAGCAGCAGGATTTTTAAAATTTATTTCCCTCTTTAACATCCCCCAAACTCCTGCCTTTCACAGTATTGATATGGTGGTGTTACGTCCGCTGGGTGCACTTTGACGTAGCATGGAAGCAGGAATGGTATCAAATTCCCACAGGACGTGCTGGCTGGAACACAAAAAGTACAGTGAACTGCATACTGGGAACTGGACTCATGGACAGACATAGCATAGAACTGAAAAAACAACCAACACACTCACCAAGCATCCCCGCACGCATAAGCAGATGGTATTGCTATAAAACTACAAGATATTGGTTCATGAATTGGACAAGTAAGTTAAGCCTGCAAGCTACTTCAAGGCTCCTCATTCTCTCATGGGTCCCTACTTTAACGAGACAACATCCACCAGAACCTTGCCTGCAAGCAGGGCGATCGCCCCGATAAGGGCGACCCCGCACTGGAACCTAAGGGCCACACTATCCCAGAGATGACAAACGATCCAGCAGGACAGAACACAATTCACACTAACTCTATGGCTAGCATGCAAGACAGAACACACACATAACAGGACTGTCCACACTTAATGTCTGTCCACCTGCGCAAACACTGGATAAAACACTGTTCACACACATAACACATATAACAAGCTTGCAGAAAACGAAACCAAACAATGCAGCTTCTTCTTGCACAGGGACTGGTGTATATATATGCAACAGACCAGTGTGGATTGGCTGGCAGGAGGAACTCCACACCCAGGCAGCTTAATTATCCCACACCTGCGAAGGTGTTCTCCTGAAACCCTGTAGAACAACAGATCCCAGCAGCACAAACTAACAGGTGGGTGGTGCAGAGCATGGCTCGTAAGACTAGAATTGCCTGATGGTGGTAAAGAAGTCCGCTATCCAGGGCCAGAAGAATGTTGGCTAATGACTAGCAAAGAATTTGATTAGCGTGGGAATTAGGGGAGGGATGCCAGGGACTGAATGGCCGCCCAAACTATTGCACTAGTTTCAGTCCACTTGGTAGTGTATTGCAGAAGCCACAACTCCTCTGCACTAAACTGACCTGAAAAATTTTTCACTGGCAGCAGCGCGGCGGCTCCTCTAGCACAAACTGCCCTCCTTTCCACCAAAAGCACAGCTGCAGCTGGTTGGCCCTCTCTTATCCACTATAGCTGAACCACTCCATCGGTGAAGTCGATATGTATATGTGTATAAGAGTGTGTTAAAAATAGTATGCATGTATTTGCCTGGTGTATGTAATTATGTATGTATGTATGTATACTACCAGTCAAAAGTTTAGAACGCCTACATTTTTCCAGTTTTTATTGATATTTACACAGTTCAATGTCTCAAATGTACTTTGAAATATAAGCATAAAACAAATAAATGAAGGTGAATAAAAATAATGGATTAACTTTGTTTCACCAAAATAAATCTAGATTTTTGACTCTTCAAATTAGCCGCTTCTAGCTTATATAACAGCTTTACACAATCGACATATTATTTCCACAATTCCATTCAGATATTATTCAGATATTTCTTCCCAACATTGTTGCTGAAGTTCTCAAACAAGTTCAGTGGGGTTTAAGTCTGGAGACTTTGCAGGCTATTCCATTCTTTGAAGCCCACTGGCTTCTTATTGTCTTCTCACGTAGTTATGACATAACCTAGAAGTATGTTTTGGATCATGTCTTGCTTTAATATGAACCCCTGACCAACTAGGTGTACACCAAAGGGTACTGCATGGCATATCAAAATACTACCGTAGCCCTTTTTCTCCAGTGTGCCAGTTACCCTGTGCAAGTTGTCACCTTTAGATCCAGCAACGGAGTACCAGACCATCACTTTTCCTCCTCCATGTTTGAGAGTTGATGACACACATTCAATAACAATTCTTTCAACTACTAAATGGCATACAAAAACCCTGTGTGAACTACCAAAGACGTCAAATTTTGATTCATCAGTCCATAAGACTTTCTTCCGCTCTTCAGTAGTCCACTGGAGATGCCGCTTGGCCCTGGCAAGTGTTTTTTTTATTTTGCAAACTTAGCAGTGATTTTCTTACTGATACTCCTGTGAAACCTGCAGATAGAAGTTTTCTCTCCAATTCATATGCTCACTTCCCAAGCTCAGCTCAATTTACTTGACACTCCCAGTGACAAAGTTTTAGCAGAATTGGAGAGATTAACTATTCTTTTTTTCTACTGACTTTAGAAGTCATGAAAAATTATTGCAATTGCTCCAGATTTATCAATATGCAGTATTACATCTGATATAATTATACTAGAAATGTTACCTCATTTTCACCAAGGCTGTATTACATTTGGATCATTTTATGAGTCCTATTAGCCATGCCCGTTCCTTTCCAGTTTTTTCAAAGCTTCTGAGGTAGCAGGGCTACCAAATGTTTATTTTTTTCTAGTCTATGCTTCTAAAAACTAAAGAGACAACATTTTTATGGAAAAACAGGAATACAAATTGAGTATATTACAGTATAAGGGCTCAGTCACACGGGGGCATCGGCGCCCGTGTTACTGCAGGTAGCAGACGGCCGTACCTGAAGACGGACGTCTCTCTGCAGCGCCGGAGGAAAGAACATGTGACTGGCTTCATTGCTGGTCATCTGTTCTTTCATCAGCGCTGCAGAGAGACGTCTGTCTTCAGGTACGGCCGTCTTCTTTCTGCAGTTACGGCTTAGTCACACAGGCGCATCGGCACCGATGTATGGGTGCAGATGCGCCCGTGTGACTTAGCCCTAAGGGCTAATGCCCATGGCCGGATTTTTACATTGAAACGCGGCGGAAATTCACGGCGTAATGCTGCAGCTATTAGGCTGTATTGAAACTAATAGCTCAATGTTCACGCTGCGGAATTCTACCGCGGGCTTCCGCAGCATGAAAGAAACCGCGGCATGCTCTAATTGTTGCGCGAATACGCGCGGCTGGCTTTCATTGTAGTCAGTGGAAGCCGGTTCTCCCGCTGTACAGGAGAGCGGAGGTATCGTGTGATTACGGGTCCCTGCCCACCGCCGGCTGCATCATCCCGCACTGCCAGGGCGTGTCACACGCTACACTGCGCAGGCACACCAGCTCGTCAGGCGACACGTGCACAGCGTATCCGGAGAGGTGAGTATGAGGTCTTTGGGGGGCACCATGACGGACTCCACTACGATGAGGCCTAACACATGCCATGTAGTACATTCTTATTTACAAACAAATAGCACCTGTTTAATAAATAGTGAGAGTTTTGATTCATTCCCAATAAAGAAATTCCTTAATAATAAGCGACAATGTGGAGAAACAAACACAATGGCACATTGTTAGAAGATAAGATTTTAATATAATAAATAGGAATTCCTGTTGTCATAAAGAAAACTGAAACATTTTCCAGTTGCTTCAGAATTCCTTATAGCCAATTTGATCTGTAAAGAAGAGTTCCTGTATTGATCTTATATAAATGAGACAACATTATCAGCTTTGTAGATATGAAATACTAATATTCTAAAATTAGAAGCTACTTCCAGCCTCAACAATTAGCCATTTAAAGCAATATCATGGTTGATCTTCATTACACAGACAAACGTTATGTGGAATGAAATCGACACAGAGGCAGTGAAAGAACAAATCTGTTCAGTCACATAAACCGCGTTCTTCCCAAGTTCCTGTGCTTATCAATGTTTCTAATTTTAGAGAATTCAACAGCTATACTTGAATTTCAAGACAAGCAAGCAAATTGTTGTATTTTTCTGTAATCTCTTAATAAGTGCTTTTGTGTGAGGACAAGCTAATATACAAGGTCAGTGTGGATGTTGCTGCCATTCTGAGGTCCTTACATTTGTATAAACTTTTTAATACTTTTTAATTGTGTGGCTCTTATAGTAGTTGTATATTTATTATCTTAATATTATAGATAGGAAGAAGACAAAGCTTACTTGCAGGGTAAGTGCAGATATTACAGAATAAGCCCGGGCTCACACAGGCGTATGTTTACCGCATATTATGTGGGTTCTGTACACCAGTGTGATATGCGGTAACTCGCAGGCAATCAATTAAATTGCCTTATGCAGTACTGATCACATTAGCATGTTGGAATTGCGTAATGCGCGAGAGCAAAAAAAGAGTGCAGTATTTCTATTTTGCCACGTACATACGTGAGATAGAGCCCATTGTTCTCTATGGGCGTGTATATACACATGCTCATATGCAATTACATTGCGTATTGGTGGCGGGAAATATAAACAGGTGTACTGCGTATGACAGTGTGCGTGAGTACATGGTCATGTGCAGCACAATTTTAACCCCATAGGCTGCAGTACACAGAGTTACGACCAGCTCCACAGCTGCAAAAAACACTGTAAAATGCTGCAGGACCACAGCAGCATTTTACACTTACGGTCAAGTGAGCCTGGCCTAAGGCTACATTCACACGGGCCAACGCAGTATTGTAAGATATTCTTATTTGTCATTTTGTGTTATCCCGTTTGTACCAAATAAAGTGTATATGTTTTGTATATGTGTGTTTGTCATGTTTTGCATCACTTTGTATATATGTCGTTTAAGGACATTCATATTTACACCTAGGTAGGCCACATATGGATAAGTAAAAAAATAAATTGTGTTATTCCGCAGCACGTTCAAGTAATTTATTTATTACCCCCCACCAAGCTGGGTTCTCATTTTACCGACCTCAGAAGGATGGAAGGCTGAGTCAACTTTGAGCCGGCTACGTGAACCAAGCGGGGATTGAACTTGCAACCTTCAGGTTGTGAACGAGAGCTTAGGACTACATTTCTGCTGCCTTAGCAATAAGTGCTGCATAGACGAAACAACATTAAATGTAAGCCTGTGCTGCTGTAATGTTAACATGCATTGGCATTCAGGTCAATGGGCACTTGGGGAGAGGGGGTATATATTTTAAAACATGTCATGGGAGAGGCATCGGGAAGCATGATTAGGGAGGGGACATTTGGAACAGCAGTATATTTTATATATCACATTTTACCTAAAGAATGGAGAAATTAAAGGTATAAACATTACCTTAAATAAGTTTAAATGCTTGTTCTCCAAACTATTTCCACATGTGGCCATCCAGGGGATATTAAAACTATGTTTATACATTACATTCCTATTACAGATATTGCACAAGAGACCCCACCTTGCGCAGTCAGTACTGACTATGTAACATGACATTGCTTATGTGATGCCATGAATAAAGCCGTTGATCCATGAGCATGATGACTTGCATATCCCTCCATACCTTAGAACAGGATCTGGTTCATTGTCAGTAAACCATTTGTTTTGAATATATATTATACATTGAAGTCTATGTGGGGGCACGTAAGCGGTAAGCAACTCATTTTCATCTGCTTTGGATAGAAAAGTGGTAAAATGAACTTCCTTTCTGTAAAGCCCTGGAACATTATGTGTGTGCTCATGCGAAAACTATGCACACTGTAAACCAAAAACAGGCATGCAGGGGGGAATTTATTAAAAGCTTTATGCATTTTTTTTCTGGCATAAGAACGTTTGAGGTTATTGTGCACATTTGCATAGTAATTACAACTTTTTTTCCATTTTACACTTCCCTTTCAAAAAAAAAAAAAAAGTGAGAAAGGTGGGCGGAGTTTAACAGAAGGGAACAGGCTTCCAATGTACCAACAGATTTACTGTCATTTATGCCAGAAGGCGTAAATTGTAGCAAAAATGTACGCCTGCTTGTAGATTTTAATTCCTAGTGAACGGACAGCCAAGGATGTGGCAAATTTATTAAGAGGCACACCTCTTAATAAATTTGCCACATCTTAATTCAATGTACATGGTGAGGCAAAAGCCTGGACATACCAGTTTAAATGGTGTAATAAGGAGAAAAGTTACTTCCAATGTGTGAAAGTATTAATTGGGATGGAGGCTGTGTTTTTTGGTGGTGGAGACGTTTATGGCAGCCATTTTGAACCAATATTGAATTCTGCTCAGGTTTATCAAATGGGAAGGGAGTCATATGATATATCAATTTTGGCTTGAATTTACTCAAAAACAAACTGGGATTGTTAGTTGTGCCCTATTTTTACTTGTTTAGGAGTTACGTGAGGGCAAATTTGATTAATTGTATCTGACATGCGGGGCATTTTTTTATTGATGAATCACTTAATGGCATACTATGCACAACTTTATGTAGTTTTTGTACATTGGGTCAGCTGGTGAATGAGCACTTTAAGGGAAAAAGCCATCTGTAGAATAGAACAGCTTTCATTCACAGTGGCGACGGCTCAAAATGAACGGGAAGAGCAGTACAAAACATAGGGCATGATGGGACAGAGTGGGAGTAGAAAATTATTGAAAATAAAGTATATCTAATAGAGACCCATTATACACTGTTATACACAACAGTACAGTAGTGTCTGCATGTGTCCTCTAGAAAACAGGTGTAGACACCTCTGGATGCAGCACCCTCTACTGTGATACAGCTAGGCATAGACAGATTTCTCAGCCCCATCTTCACCAATGTACAGAACAGGCTGGTAAAACCTACTGCAAATATATGTAGAATCACCTATTCTGTATATTTAAAAAAGTGCAGGTACTGTTTAGATGTAACATTATGTTCTCCCTGTTGGATACATTGATCCAGAATTGACTGAAAAAAGTGATTTTCTGGGGTGAAAACTGAATGGAAACAGCATGTGGTGGTACTCTAACATTAGTCCTGGAATACCTTAGGATAGAAATATTTTTAATAACTTTACATACAAAAACCGTTTATATTTATGGGCTGGATTTAACTATAAGCAATATTCTTTTGAAGACAACCCCTTTAAAGTTTGTGTTTTTGCTGATTACACAAAGGTGTGTATTAGGAATCTACTTTTTTCATAGATCTGTGAAAGATTCCCAGGAAATTCACTAGAGCATCACCAGTAGGGAAATCTTGACTTGAGAAATTGCTGCAAGGTCTGGGTCACAAGAACCTAAAGGGAATCTGTGGGCTCCTAGGATGCTGTCAGATTCCCTTTAAAATGTTGTTGTTAGTCGTTTCGTCGTTTCGCAACCAGAAAAGCGAGCTCCCTCCATGTTTTTCGGTTTTGCACTGCTTCTTTCAGTTGTGATATCCTATGAAAGAGCTTTAAAATGTACCTCTAGTTATAAATTAAAATATATATGCTACAGCGCATTTCAAATTTTCTTTGTATTAAAAAAAGATAAAACAAGTTAGATTAAACTTGAATAACAGGTTGAGGAATATATGCCTAGTGTGTATATTTGCCGGTTCACACAAAACTTAAAAGACGTAAAGTGGTAAACGAAGTAGGAGATATACTGAAATTAAATATAAGAAGTCTCCAAGTTACTTATATGGTATAGTCAAGTGATGGTTTAAGTTAAGGGCAACACAGTTCAGGATTAGAGATGAGCGAACGTACTCGGATAAGCACTACTCGTCCGAGTAATGTGCTTTATCCGAGTATCTTTCCGCTCGTCCTGAAAGATTCGGGGCGCTCCGCTGCTGACAGATGAGTCGCAGCGGGGAGCGGGGCAGAGCGGGCGGGAGAGAAGGAGAGAAAGATCTCCCCTCCGTTCCTCCCCACTCTCCCCTGCAGCTCCCCGCTCCGCAGCGCGTCCCGAATCTTTCAGGACGAGCGGGGAGGTACTCGGATAAAGCACATTACTCAGACGAGTAGTGCTTATCCGAGTACGTTCGCTCATCTCTATTCAGGATCTTTTATTTGCAAAATCTATCATGACTGACAAATATTGAGGAATTTTGAGTGGGCCCTCAGCTCCCAATTGCAAGTTTTTCCATTCTGTAGACAGTCTATTTTGCACATCCAATCTTGTCCAGTTGTTGGATCTGAGGATCTTCACTTTATGGGTGAAAGTGATTTGGCAACCATAAGCTTTTGGGTGGCCAGGTTGACCCTAGAGGCCTGAAATGCGATGAAGGGGTCCAGAGCAAGGCCACGGTTAGAGTGCATTTGACTTCTAGTATGCAAATATTCTGAATCTTCGATAATATATCTCTCCAATAGGTTTGTACTGCTGACCAGTTCAATCAGATGTAGAGTAGGAAACCTCTGCGAGTGTTACTGCACCAGTAGCTGTTCTAATTAATGAGGTGGATTTTGCGTAGAAACTCCAATATTCTGTTACATCTAATAGATAGTTTGTAAGAGCTTTCTTGTACTCATTCTAATACACCTAGACAAATCATACATCAGATTTATGACTAGATGGACATGGTGGATGTTTTGAAATGTTTAATACTTAGGCCCAGGGCTGGATTGACCATGGTGCAAATGGAGCAACGGCTCCAGGCCCCGCATTCCCCTATGTTCAGGGTGGCCACAGGCTTGCTCAAGGGCCCAAAGCACTGATTTTCACTGGTTCAAAAGCACTTGGGTAGAATGGTGGTTTAAAAACAGTATATTTACTTATATAGTAACATAGGCTGGAAAAAGACATATGTCCATCCAGATTAGCCCATTACATCCCAATGTTGATCCAGAGAAAGGAAAAAAAACAAAAACATGCCACTCCGGACTGCTCTTCTGGGTGTAGCATAGTCTCCTATGATCAGGACTGCTACCACGTGAAAAATTGATTAATTCTGATACTTGATATATATTATGGAATCTCTAATGATGCAACTTTATCCAGTATGTAAATGAAGGCTTAACTACTATCACATTTTGATGCATTGTATTCCACAGCTGGACAGAAATAGTATGCCACAGCTAAACTGAACTTTTTGTAATAAACTTGTTGTGTAATTAGCGTATGTTGCCTCTCTATTTATCATGTTAAAGTGTTTCTTGTAATGTTCTAGCCATGCATTACTTGCCTCTGCTGCAGTTTAGATAGCACAAGTCCTGAAAATGGCATGCAGTCAATGTGTGATCAAAGACCCATAGGCAGGTCTGTATTTACAGCTGAGGCTTCCCCTATGCACTAAGTCTGAATATGCCCCAATTAAAGGTCCATTTATACTCGCCAATTATCATCATGATTCATTTATGTATGAGCAACCATAATGATAATTGATCAGTGTTAACAAAAAAAAGATCAGTAATAAAACTATTGTTTATTATCGATCATCAATTATGGCACTGTAAAATTAAGCGGTATACAGTATGGTATGCTTTGTATTTCTCAACAGAGCACATGGTTCTTGGAGCATACTATACTGCTCCGGAATCTGGAATTTATACATGTAGAGTAGTCCTAGCTCCAAATACAAAGTACACAAAATAGCACCACCATGCCATGACTGAAAACCACTATACTGTAATTTGATAACTCCACCATACTACTACAGGATAACTCCAGCATGCTGTAAGTGAATATTGCTACCACTGGTGTAAATATAGAGGATGCAGTTGCACCCAGGCCCAGGAGCTTTATAGGCCCCATAAGGACTCTCTTCTCCATATATGGAGCCCAGTACTACGAATAAAGCATTATAGATGGGGCCCTATTATAGGTTTTGCATTGGGGCCCAGGAACTTAAAGTTATGCCTCTGCGTTAAGGGTTAAGAGAAGTTGGGAGGGGCCTCAAGATAAACTTTTGCACTCAGGCCCATGAGCCTTTAGATACGCCCCTGATTGCTACTATACATAAACTAAACCCTGATAACATAGTGGTCAGGTACCTGGGCAGATTAATAATATACCGATCATATGTAGGCAGATGCAGAATAAACAATTACCTCTAGTGATCACAGGTGACATCTTCTGATTGGAAACATTTTCTCTTCTCGTCACCTCTGTTTAGCCCAGACTTCTATAATGACTTCTACCAGCTATGTCTCATCTCTGCAGAATTTGAAACATGGACAGCTTTGGCTTCAAGTCACCCCTAGCACATTTCCATCCTATTCATACCCTCTCCCATCCATTCCCCTATTTAATAATGTCAACCTAGTGTTACCACAAATAAGTTATCTCACATAGACTGCTCCCTATGCCTCCCCTCTCTCACAGAAGTTGCTCCTCATGGCCCTTCTCACACATATACGCACAAAGTACACAGGTTCCCCTATCCCCACTCACACGGTATTCTCTCATGTTCCCTCCTCCACCGCCCATGAGTGTCTTCTCATGTCATGGTTCGCTGTCCCCTGATCATTACACAATGTCCTCTTTTGCCCTCTTCCTCCCCCACCATCTCATCAAACAGTGAATAAAAGTTATGGCTTAACAGAAATTATAGTTTTTTTCCAAATTATATAGTGTATTTATGCAGCAAAAGGCCTATAGAACAAACATTAGACAAATATTAGCCACTATAGTTGGTCTCCACATTTCAACACAGTGTAACTATAACATTGCTACATTTCTCTGGAAGCTTTATCAATTATCATATTATGGGGATAGAGTCAAAGTAATAGTAACTGAGTGACATAATGAAACAATGAAGGAAAAAGGAAGAGGTTTAGGAGCTCGGCCCTGATTTTATTACATTACATACATATAATGCATGAGACTGTTAGAAAATTGGCAAGATTCTCTTTATTTAGTGTCTGATATCCTTTCTTACCTTAATAACAATAATTCAATTTGTCATTTAATTTTTATCAGCACATATCAATTTCTTTTATGGATATTTCTCTCGTGTGTGATTTAATGCATAAAAAGATTATTACCCTTTATACAGAAAAGCTACTTCTGGAAATTTTCTGTTTTATGCGCAAAGCTGCCATCCTGTGTACCTGACGAGGAATCGAATAATCAGGAATGTTGCAATATTTCCAACAGATTGCATTATCATGACTATACTTAAGGTGCCATTTAGATACAATGATTATCGCTCAAAAGATGTCGCTCAAGCGACCTTTGAGCGATAATCGGTGTGTCATCTACAGTGCAAGGTGATCGCTCCAGAGGAGCGATCACCTTGCACTGCCAGCGGAGGATGCAGAAGACAAGCGGGGTGTCCCCTCTTGCCATCTGCATCCAGCTGTTCTCCGCTCCGAGCGCCCAGCTGTTATACAGCCGAGCGCTCGGAGTGGAGGATGCAGAAGTCCCCGCTTGCCTTCTGCATCCAGCTGTTTTCTGCATGGAGCACCCAGCTGTTATACAGCTGAGCGCTGGGAGTGGAGGATGCAGAAGACAAGCGGGTGTCCCTCATATCCCTCATATGTCGCTCATATCGTATCTTTCAAGACTCCCATTTCAGACAGAAGTCTATAGAGCTTGAAGTCCTAAAAACGTGTCATGCTTGATTGAATGCAATATTAAGGAGAGAATATTGCTTTTATGGGAGAATATCTCTGTAATATGACAACGCAAGGAGGCATGATCCCTCTGACTATGTACAGTACTGCCATATGAAGCTGTAGGTACTCTGTGTGCCTTGGTACAGGTTTCTGTGCACCATGGTTTGCTGTGTGCATGAGACCTAAATGCAATCTAAACAGTCATGTCTTCTCTATTCATTTCTGCTAAGGGGCACAATTGCCGTTGGAGACAGCTTGGCTCCAATTTCAGTAGTTTAACACCTTACATATCACAGTGAATGCAAACTGTAGCATTAGAGGTAGGAGGCTCCTTTCATCAGCTCACCAGCCCTCTCTAACCAAGTTTGGGATGCTGAATGGTTCTTTAGCGGTGAGGATCTCACGAAGGCCTACAGTTTTGTCATCTTAGGACATTTATTAGGCCATGCCCAAGACAAAACCTCACAGGATGCCTATCATCATTAGGCTGCCTGTCCACGGGCGTTGCAGTACCCCGCGACGGATCTCCACAGCGGGAGCCGCCGCCTGGGAGCAGGTGCTGGCAGAAGGATCTCTGCTGTCAGCCTATCTGACAGATAGGCTGACCTCGGAGGACCGCGGAGAATCGCGGCAAATTGCATCATGCTGCGATTTGCCAGCCGCGAGCGGAGAATCGCAATGATTCTCTGCTCATGGTCAGGGGGGAAGCGTTCTCTATTGCAACGGTAGGGAGAGCTTCCACTGCATTCCCCACGGCCAGATTATCGCCGTGGTGAACAATGAAAACCCGCCTGTGGACAGGCAGCCTTATGCTGAGAGTCAGAATACATTGTAACACAGAAGTATTGATAAGTATTAAGCAAGTAATCAAGTGATCACTTGTTAGTCCCGTAGGAAGACTTTGAAAATAGTATCCATCAATTTAATAAAATACTAAAACATATTAAAGAAAAAAGAATTTAAGCAACTGAATCATTACGTAAAAAATAAAAACAAAAACCCACATACTTGATATGGTCACATCTGTAAGGACCTGGACCATAAAGTGATCATGCTATTTAACTCGCATGGTCAATGCTGTGAAAAATAAGAAACTACTCAAGGATTGCTGTTTTTGTTTGTGCTGTTTCTAAAAAGTGGATTAAAAAAATATAAAAATGTCAAAGGTACCTCAAAATGGCACCTATAAAATCTACAGTTTGTCCTATGAAAAACTCTTCCTCACACAGCTTCATCAGTGGAAAAATGAAAAAGTGATGGCTTTCAAAATATGATGATACAAAAACAATTTAAAGAGGGGAAAAAAATATTTTTTTCTTCTTTCAAAAATTGGTTACTACTAGAGATGAGCGAACACCAAAATGTTCGGGTGTTCGTTATTCGTAACGAACTTCCCGTGATGCTCGAGGGTTCGTTTCGAACAACGAACCCCATTGAAGTCAATGGGCGACCAGAACATTTTTGTATTTCGCCGATGCTCGCTAAGGTTTTCATGTGTGAAAATCTGGGCAATTCAGGAAAGTGATGGGAATGACACAGTGACGGATAGGGCAGGCGAGGGGCTACATGTTGGGCTGCATCCTAAGTTCACAGGTCCCACTATTAAGCCACAATAGCGGCAAGAGTGGGCCCCCCCCCCCTCCCAACAACTTTTACTTCTGAAAAGCGCTCATTAGCATGGCATACCTTTGCTAAGCACCACACTACCTCCAACAAAGCACAATCACTGCCTGCATGACACTCCACTGCCACTTCTCCTGAGTTACATGCTGCCCAACCGCACCCCCTCCCCCCCACAGCGCACACCAAACTGTCCCTGCGCAGCCTTCAGCTGCCCTCATGCCACACCACCCTCATGTCTATTTAGAAGTGCGTCTGCCACGACGAGGGACCGCAGGCACACACTGCACAGGGTTGGCACGGCTAGGTAGCGACCCTCTTTAATAGGGGCGGGGCGATAGCCCACAATGCTGTACAGAAGCAATGAGAAATACAATCCTGTGCCACCGCCATCAGGAGCTGCACACGTGGGCATAGCAATGGGGAACCTATGTGCCACACACTATTCATTCTGTCAAGGTGTCTGCATGCCCCAGTCAGACTGGTTATATGCACCTTAACAGTAACCGCGTTGGTGGTAATGTGGTGGTGACTGCGGACCTAGTACCACGGTTGTATTTTGTTGGTTTTCGGAATGTGGCCAGGATTAAGTGGGCCGTGGCGGGGGGATGGTGGGGGGGCTCTCTTGTAGTGTCGGTAAAGGTGAAATTCTTGGACTGCCACCAGACGAACCAATGCAAAGGCATTTGCCAACAATGTTTTCCCTGTTGGAGGAGGAGGGGGATGTTTTTGAGGCACTACGTGTCCTCTCCACGTGTCCGTGGTTATATGCACCTTAACAGTAACCGCGTTGGTGGTGACTGCGGACCTAGTACCACGGTTGTATTTTGTTGGTTTTCGGAATGTGGCCAGGATTAAGTGGGCCGTGGCGGGGGGATGGTGGGGGGGCTCTCTTGTAGTGTCGGTAAAGGTGAAATTCTTGGACTGCCACCAGACGAACCAATGCAAAGGCATTTGCCAACAATGTTTTCCCTGTTGGAGGAGGAGGGGGATGTTTTTGAGGCACTACGTGTCCTCTCCACGTGTCCGTGGTTATATGCACCTTAACAGTAACCGCGTTGGTGGTAATGTGGTGGTGACTGCGGACCTAGTACCACGGTTGTATTTTGTTGGTTTTCGGAATGTGGCCAGGATTAAGTGGGCCGTGGCGGGGGGATGGTGGGGGGGCTCTCTTGTAGTGTCGGTAAAGGTGAAATTCTTGGACTGCCACCAGACGAACCAATGCAAAGGCATTTGCCAACAATGTTTTCCCTGTTGGAGGAGGAGGGGGATGTTTTTGAGGCACTACGTGTCCTCTCCACGTGTCCGTGGTTATATGCACCTTAACAGTAACCGCGTTGGTGGTAATGTGGTGGTGACTGCGGACCTAGTACCACGGCCAGGATTAAGTGGGCCGTGGCGGGGGGATGGTGGGGGGGCTCTCTTGTAGTGTCGGTAAAGGTGAAATTCTTGGACTGCCACCAGACGAACCAATGCAAAGGCATTTGCCAACAATGTTTTCCCTGTTGGAGGAGGAGGGGGATGTTTTTGAGGCACTACGTGTCCTCTCCACGTGTCCGTTCCATGTAAGCAATAGTAGCACTCAAGACAGGCCCCAGTAACAATTCTGAAGCAGCAGTATAGCGGGAGCGCAGTCTTCGTTCCATGTAAGCAATAGTAGCACTCAAGACAGGCCCCAGTAACAATTCTGAAGCAGCAGTATAGCGGGAGCGCAGTCTTCGTTCCATGTAAGCAATAGTAGCACTCAAGACAGGCCCCAGTAACAATTCTGAAGCAGCAGTATAGCGGGAGCGCAGTCTTCGTTCCATGTAAGCAATAGTAGCACTCAAGACAGGCCCCAGTAACAATTCTGAAGCAGCAGTATAGCGGGAGCGCAGTCTTCGTTCCATGTAAGCAATAGTAGCACTCAAGACAGGCCCCAGTAACAATTCTGAAGCAGCAGTATAGCGGGAGCGCAGTCTTCGTTCCATGTAAGCAATAGTAGCACTCAAGACAGGCCCCAGTAACAATTCTGAAGCAGCAGTATAGCGGGAGCGCAGTCTTAGTTCCATTTCAGTAGCCTTAGTATAGCCAAGGCACAAGTGACATTTATGTAGCTAAAGTGTAGGCCAACCCCACACACCTTTCTGTACCATGAGTGCAGGCGAAGAACATAGAAATTACTATGATTACACTGTAGGTGAGGGCCCCAAAAAATTGGTGTACCAACAGTACTAATGTACCTCAGTAAAAATTGGCCATGCCCAACCAAGATGGCAGGTGAATCGCTTTGGTTAATGTGGCTTAAGTGGTAACTAGGCCTGGAGGCAGCCCAGTGTAACGAAAAATTGGTTCAAGTTAAAGTTCCAACGCTTTTAAGCTAATTGAAACTTATAAAAATTGTTCTGAAAAATTATTTGAGTGAGCCTTGTGGCCCTAAGAAAAATTGCCCGTTCAGCGTGATTACGTGAGGTTTCAGGAGGAGGAGCAGGAGGAGGAGGAGGAGGAGGAATATTAGACACAGATTGATGAAGCAGAAATGTCCCCGTTTTGGATGGTGAGAGAGAACGTAGCTTCCATCCGCGGGTGCAGCCTACGTATTGCTTAGGTATCGCTGCTGTCCGCTGGTGGAGAACAGAAGTCTGGGGAAATCCAGCCTTTGTTCATCTTGATGAGTGTTAGCCTGTCGGCACTGTCGGTTGACAAGCGGCTACGCTTATCTGTGATGATTCCCCCAGCCGCACTAAACACCCTTTCCGACAAGACGCTAGCCGCAGGACAAGCAAGCACCTCAAGGGCATACAGGGCTAGTTCAGGCCACGTGTCCAGCTTCGACACCCAGTAGTTGTAGGGGGCAGAGGCGTCACCAAGGATGGTCGTGCGATCTGCTACGTACTCCCTCACCATCCTTTTGCAGTGCTCCCGCCGACTCAGCCGTGACTGGGGAGCGGTGACACAGTCTTGGTGGGGAGCCATAAAGCTGGCCAGGCCCTTAAAGACTGTTGCACTGCCTGGGATGTACATGCTGCTCGATCTACGCACATCCCCTGCAACATGGCCCTCGGAACTGCGCCTTCTGCCACTAGCGCTGTCGGCTGGGAATTTTACCATCAGCTTGTCCGCAAGGGTCCTGTGGTATAGCAACACTCTCGAACCCCTTTCCTCTTCGGGAATCAGAGTGGGCAGGTTCTCCTTATACCGTGGATCGAGCAGTGTGTACACCCAGTAATCCGTCGTGGCCAGAATGCGTGCAACGCGAGGGTCACGAGAAAGGCATCCTAACATGAAGTCAGCCATGTGTGCCAGGGTACCTGTACGCAACACATGGCTGTCTTCACTAGGAAGATCACTATCAGGATCCTCCTCCTCCTCCTCCTCCTCCTCCTCCTCAGGCCATACACGCTGAAAGGATGACAGGCAATCAGCCGGTGTACCGTCAGCAGCGGCCCAAGCTGTCTCTTCCCCCTCCTCCTCATCCTCCTCATGCTCCTCCTCCTCCTCCTGTACGCGCTGAGAAATAGACAGGAGGGTGCCCTGACTATCCAGCGGCATACTGTCTTCCCCCGCCCCCGTTTCCGAGCGCAAAGCAGCTGCCTTTATGGTTTGCAGGGAATTTCTCAAGATGCATAGCAGAGGAATGGTGACGCTAATGATTGTAGCATCGCCGCTCACCACCTGGGTAGACTCCTCAAAATTACCAAGGACATGGCAGATGTCTGCCAACCAGGCCCACTCTTCTGAAAGGAATTGAGGAGGCTGACTCCCACTGCGCCGCCCATGTTGGAGTTGGTATTCGACTATAGCTCTACGCTGTTCATAGAGCCTGGAGCGTAGAGTTCCACCGTGTGGGCACGTCGCACAGCAGTCGGTGCACTGGCAGCTTAAAGTGATGTTGCAGGGTGCGCAGGGTGGCAGCGTCCGTGTGGGACTTGCGGAAATGTGCGCAGAGCCGGCGCGCCTTTACGAGCAGGTCTGACAAGCGTGGGTAGCTTTTCAGAAAGCGCTGAACCACCAAATTAAAGACGTGGGCCAGGCATGGCACGTGCGTGAGGCTGCCGAGCTGCAGAGCCGCCACCAGGTTACGGCCGTTGTCACACACGACCATGCCCGGTTGGAGGCTCAGCGGCGCAAGCCAGCGGTCGGTCTGCTGTGTCAGACCCTGCAGCAGTTCGTGGGCCGTGTGCCTCTTATCGCCTAAGCTGAGTAGTTTCAGCACGGCCTGCTGACGCTTGCCCACCGCTGTGCTGCCACACCGCGCGACACCGACTGCTGGCGACATGCTGCTGCTAACACATCTTGATTGTGAGACAGAGGAGGAGGAGGAGGAGGAGGGTGCTTTAGTGGAGGAAGCATACACCTCCGCAGATACCAGCACCGAGCTGGGGCCCGCAATTCTGGGGGTGGGTAGGACGTGAGCGGTCCCAGGCTCTGACTCTGTCCCAGCCTCCACTAAATTCACCCAATGTGCCGTCAGGGAGATGTAGTGGCCCTGCCCGCCTGTGCTTGTCCACGTGTCTGTTGTTAAGTGGACCGTGGCAGTAACCGCGTTGGTGAGGGCGCGCACAATGTTGCGGGAGACGTGGTCGTGCAGGGCTGGGACGGCACATCGGGAAAAGTAGTGGCGACTGGGAACTGAGTAGCGCGGGGCCGCCGCCTCCATGATACTTTTGAAGGACTCCGTTTCCACAACCCTATACGGCAGCATCTCAAGGCTGATGAATTTTGCGATGCGGACGGTTAACGTTTGAGCGTGCGGGTGCGTGGCGGCGTACTTGCGCTTGCGCTCGAACACTTGCGCAAGCGACGGCTGAACGGTGCGCTGAACTACACTGCTGGATGGGGCCGAGGACAGCGGAGATGAGGGTGTGGGTGCAGGCCATGAGGCGGTAGTGCCTGTGTCCTGAGAGGGGGGTTGCATCTCAGTGGCAGGTTGGGGCACAGGGGGAGAGGCAGGGGTGCAAACCGGAGGCGGTGAACGGCCTTTGTCCCACCTTGCGGGGTGCTTGGCCATCATATGTCTGCGCATGGTGGTGGTGGTGAGGCTGTTGGTGTTGGCTCCCCGGCTGAGCTTTGCGCGACAAAGGTTGCACACCACTGTTCGTCGGTCGTCAGGCGTCTCTGTGAAAAACTGCCAGACCTTAGAGCACCTCGGCCTCCGCAGGGTGGCATGGCGCGAGGGGGCGCTTTGGGAAACACTTGGTGGATTATTCGGTCTGGCCCTGCCTCTACCCCTGGCCCTGGACACCGCACTGCCTCTTGCAACCTGCCCTGCTGATGCCCTTGACTCCCCCTCTGAAGACCTGTCCTCCTGAGTAAGCGTTGCACACCAGGTGGGGTCAGTCACCTCATCGTCCTGCTGCTCTTCCTCCGAATCCTCTGTGCGCTGCTCCCTGGGACTTACTGCCCTTACTACTACCTCACTGCAAGACAACTGTGTCTGATCGTCATCGTCCTCCTGACCCACAGAAAGTTGTTGAGACAGTTGGCGGAAGTCCCCAGCCTCTTCCCCCGGACCCCGGGAACTTTCGAATGGTTGGGCATCAGTGACGATAAACTCCTCTGGTGGGAGAGGAACCGCTGCTGCCCAATCTAAGCAGGGGCCCGAGAACAGTTCCTGGGAGTGCTCCCGCTCCTGAGCAGGTGTTATTGTAGTGGAGTGAGGAGGCTGGGAGGAAGGAGGAGCAGCAGACAGAGGATTCGGATTGGCAGCAGTGGACGGCGCAGAACTGCGGGTAGACGATAGGTTGCTCGAAGCACTTTCTGCCATCCAGGACAGGACCTGCTCACACTGCTCATTTTCTAATAACCGTCTCCCGCGTGGACCCATTAATTGGGCGATGAATGTGGGGACGCCAGAAACGTGCCTCTCTCCTAATCGCGCAGCAGTCGGCTGCGACACACCTGGATCAGGAGCTTGGCCTGTGCCCACACCCTGACTTGGCCCTCCGCGTCCTCGGCCGCGTCCACGTCCTCTAGGCCTACCCCTACCCCTCAGCATGCTGTATTACCAGTGATTTGATTTCACAGGCAGGAAATAAATTGGCGCAAGACTGCAGGCCAAATATAATTTTTGCCCTTTTTGGAAAACGAAAGGCCCCACTGCCTCTAGTGAATGAATTATCTAAGTTTAATAACTGTGCTGTGTCCCTGCTTATGTGTCACAGAACGTGAGGGTAGCAGAGTTATTATAACTCTTGGAGAGCAGGTATTTTTTTCCCAATTAAGGAAAGCAAATGGCGAAGCCAGCAGTAAAGCGTAGCTGGGTGCGTATGATTTAGCACTGTTCTTCACGCAGCTCACACGTCTCCACCGCCCGTAAGGACGGACAGAGGCTGGACAAATAGATTTGTTTTCAGTTTTTTCCCACCAACAGGCAGCACTGCGTATATTCAATGAACATGAGAAGTTTAATAACTGTGCTGTGTCCCTGCTTATGTGTCACAGAACGTGAGGGTAGCAGAGTTATTATAACTCTGGCAGAGCAGGTATTTTTTTCCCAATTAAGGAAAGCAAATGGCGAAGCCAGCAGTAAAGCGTAGCTGGGTGCGTATGATTTAGCACTGTTCTTCACGCAGCTCACACGTCTCCACCGCCCGTAAGGACGGACAGAGGCTGGACAAATAGATTTGTTTTCAGTTTTTTCCCACCAACAGGCAGCACTGCGTATATTCAATGAACATGAGAAGTTTAATAACTGTGCTGTGTCCCTGCTTATGTGTCACAGAACGTGAGGGTAGCAGAGTTATTATAACTCTTGGAGAGCAGGTATTTTTTTCCCAATTAAGGAAAGCAAATGGCGAAGCCAGCAGTAAAGCGTAGCTGGGTGCGTATGATTTAGCACTGTTCTTCACGCAGCTCACACGTCTCCACCGCCCGTAAGGACGGACAGAGGCTGGACAAATAGATTTGTTTTCAGTTTTTTCCCACCAACAGGCAGCACTGCGTATATTCAATGAACATGAGAAGTTTAATAACTGTGCTGTGTCCCTGCTTATGTGTCACAGAACGTGAGGGTAGCAGAGTTATTATAACTCTGGCAGAGCAGGTATTTTTTTCCCAATTAAGGAAAGCAAATGGCGAAGCCAGCAGTAAAGCGTAGCTGGGTGCGTATGATTTAGCACTGTTCTTCACGCAGCTCACACGTCTCCACCGCCCGTAAGGACGGACAGAGGCTGGACAAATAGATTTGTTTTCAGTTTTTTCCCACCAACAGGCAGCACTGCGTATATTCAATGAACATGAGAAGTTTAATAACTGTGCTGTGTCCCTGCTTATGTGTCACAGAACGTGAGGGTAGCAGAGTTATTATAACTCTGGCAGAGCAGGTATTTTTTTTCCCAATTAAGGAAAGCAAATGGCGAAGCCAGCAGTAAAGCGTAGCTGGGTGCGTATGATTTAGCAATGTTTTTCACGCAGCTCACACGTCTCCACAGGCGTAAGGACGGACAGAGGCTGGACAAATAGATTTGTTTTCAGTTTTTTCCCACCAACAGGCAGCACTGCGTATATTCAATGAACATGAGAAGTTTAATAACTGTGCTGTGTCCCTGCTTATGTGTCACAGAACGTGAGGGTAGCAGAGTTATTATAACTCTGGCAGAGCAGGTATTTTTTTTCCCAATTAAGGAAAGCAAATGGCGAAGCCAGCAGTAAAGCGTAGCTGGGTGCGTATGATTTAGCAATGTTTTTCAAGCAGCTCACACGTGTCCACAGGCGTAAGGACGGACAGAGGCTGGACAAATAGATTTGTTTTCAGTTTTTTCCCACCAACAGGCAGCACTGCGTATATTCAATGAACATGAGAAGTTTAATAACTGTGCTGTGTCCCTGCTTATGTGTCACAGAACGTGAGGGTAGCAGAGTTATTATAACTCTGGCAGAGCAGGTATTTTTTTCCCAATTAAGGAAAGCAAATGGCGAAGCCAGCAGTAAAGCGTAGCTGGGTGCGTATGATTTAGCAATGTTTTTCACGCAGCTCACACGTGTCCACAGGCGTTAGGACGGACAGAGGCTGGACAAATAGATTTGTTTTCAGTTTTTTCCCACCAACAGGCAGCACTGCGTATATTCTATGAATAATAACTGTGTTGTGGCCCTGCCTATACAATTCTTTCCCTGCAGTATCAATGGAGGGTGGAATGCTCTGCAGAGGCGATTTTGAGAAGCCCAAAAAAAATGCAGCACAGCTAACAGCAGCCTGGACAGTACTGCACACGGATAAATATGGCCCTAGAAAGGACCGTTGAGGTTCTTGAAGGCTACACTCACTCCTAACACTCTCCCTGCCTATGCAGCACTTCTGTCCCTAATGCCAGGTGCAACGGTCTGCAGAGGCGATTTTGAGAAAAAAAAAAATCCCACTGCTAACAGCAGCCAACACACAGCTATCAGTGGCCCTAATAAGGACCTTTGGGGGGTCTTGAAGCCTACACTAACTACCAATTCTTTCCCTACAGCAGCTCCGGTATAAACAGCACTGTCCCTCATCTAACTCACACCGCATCTGAGGCGAGCCGCGGGAGGGGCCGACTTTTATATTAGGCGAACACCTGATCTCGCCAGCCACTCACAGCAGGGGGGTGGTATAGGGCTTAAACGTTGCAGGGGGAAGTTGTAATGCCTTCCCTGTCTTTCAATTGGCCAGAAAAGCGCGCTAACGTCTCAGGGAAGGAAGTGAAAGTAACCAGAACACCGCATGGTGTTCGTTACAAATAACGAACATCCCGAACACCCTAATATTCGCACAAATATCAAGCTCGGACGAACGCGTTCGCTCATCTCTAGTTACTACATAATCGTATCAACCCAAAGAATGAAGTTAACATATCATCCATACCGCAAGGTGTAAGCTGTAAAAAAGGAAAAAACAGTAATTACAGAATATCAATTTTTTATTCATTTCTTCCAAGAAAGAGCTAATTAAACGTTTTCAATAAATGACATGTACTCCAAAAGAATGCCATTAAAATATTCAACTCATCCAACATAAAATAGCCTTTCTAATGCTGCGTCAATGGAAAAATAAGACTTCTGACTCTTGGAAGGCAGAGATGAAAAAAAAATGAAAAAAAAAACTGCCGTGGCACAAAGTCCAAAACTTGCTGGGGCAGTAAGGGGTTACTTAGTAATGCTTTTCATTTTCTTTCAAACAATATAAATAAAGATATCTGATACATGAGCTGTTTTTGCCAACAATCATTCCAAGTATTGTTTTCGCATGTGGGGTTGATACTTTCTTTCTAAAACTGGAAAGTGGTTGTTTAACTTTGATATGAGAAAATTCACTGTTAGGGCTCAGTCACACGGGCGCATCCGGGTGCCGATATGCCCATGTTCCTGCAGGATAAGACGGCCGCAATGCAGGTGCGGACGACTCTCCGCACCGCCGGAAGAAAGAACACATGACCGGCTCCAATTCACAGGTTGTAGGGTTACTGGTTTGGCTGCACCCAACACTCTACGCATTTACGTCTCTGGCTACCTCACCATCAGGATGCCAAAATTAGGACAAGGACGTTTCTATCACAACTGCACTTGACCTTCACTGGAATAGCTTCTCTCTTTTTTTTACACTATATCTTCAAAAAGCAGAGTAGGTCACTGATAAACTTACTGTCCATGCAATGCCCATTCATTTCTATGGGAGTTATGCAAACAGCACAGAATGACCAGTTCAGTTCCTCACGTAATCCCAGCCACCTGAAATGCTTGGGAATATGCCATAAATGGGTAATATAGGAATATCCCTTTAACTCTCAGACAACACCTTTATTGCTGGACCTCTGCAATTACAATCAGAGAAACTGATGGCACCAAATTGAAAAATATTGGAAAGAGAATTTATAAATTTACTCCTTTAAGGATGAGGCCACAGGTAGCAGCCTTGGTGCAGCAGATAAATGCATAAATCAGCGTGGTTTTGCAATGCTTGCAGCTTTAAAGGACGTCTGTCACCTCATTTTAGCATTTTCAACTAATGCTATCATAAGATGAATGATTCACAGCTTAAACTGCACCTTTTTTGTTCCATACAGCTTGCATTCACAAAATATCTTATTTTCCATGCCACCCATGCAGTATTCTGGTTTATGTTAAACCA
Organism: Eleutherodactylus coqui; assembly: GCF_035609145.1. Taxonomy (NCBI): domain Eukaryota; kingdom Metazoa; phylum Chordata; class Amphibia; order Anura; family Eleutherodactylidae; genus Eleutherodactylus; species Eleutherodactylus coqui. The sequence goes on along the minus strand of NC_089837.1, from coordinate 369,175,758 downwards.
TTCATTTTGTAAATTAGTCTGGACTCCACCCCCCTTCTCTTTTTTGCAAAAAGCACACCCTTCCTGCTGTTTGATGTCTCCAGTTCAGGCAGCTGCATAGATTGTGTGATCCAGATACACTCTCGCTGATTATTGATGCTGGATTGGAGCTGCAGGTGTAGTAGCCAAGCCGGTCACTAGAGAGTAGTCAGAATAGCTGGGAGTCATTACCAGGAAGCAGCGGTATCCAGTACAAATGGAAGAGATGGAAACGTAGTCAATGGAAGTCAAAAGTCAGCAGCAGTAGGTATCTGTATGCAGTACAAATGGATAAGCCGGAAACGTAGTCAATGGAAGCCAAAGTTCAGCACTAGTAGGTATCGGTATGCAGTACAAATGGAGGAGATGGAAGTATAGTCAATGGAAGTCAAAGGTTAGCAGTAGTAGATATCGGTATGCTTGTAGAGGAGCTGGAGGAAGAGGAGCTTGATCAAGGTGGGGGAACACAATAATCATGCACTTAAGGATTGGCAGGGCTAGTCTTTTATAGGAAGTGGAATCAGGAACAGGGGTGATGTCAGAACCAGGAGGCAGGAACTAGGTAACTGCGAAATACAGTACAAAGCTAGGTTTCAGCAAAGGAACTGTCCAAGCCCTGGATTAACCTAACAGAGAGAGCTGCTGACTGGAGCACAAGAGGTTGTGTGTTTGAGCCCCGACAAACACACGTGCTGAATTAGAAAGAAGTTAGAACTCCATACAAGAAGTGCGGAAAAGTTTATATTTTCTGAATGGAAGCCAAAGTACAATTATTTTAAGCTGTGAATCACTTATCCTATGATAGCATTACCTGGTAGTTTACAGGGCTGTTTGACAGCAGGTTTAACCAGTCTTGTACCAAAGTGTATAGGTGAGGTGGCCACGCTCCATACACTTCAATGGAACCTGCGGAGATAGTTGAGTTTGCTAACCACAGTGCCACCCTAATATTAATACAAGTGACACCCCAAATATTGGTGACTTGTTTAGGCAATTAGACAGATGTATAAATAATATTACTTATTGTATGTAGTCAACACGTAGTTTTCTAGGTTTTTTGTCTGAATATTCCTGTCTCAGAGTTGAAGATATTCTCTTCAGAAAAGAACTGCAGACATTGTGGGATACATGTGAATAGTTTGGGATGTTATTTTGTAATGACATTCAAAGTAAAGTGATGCAAGAACGAGTGCCGCAAATTGTTTACTAATTGAAATGATTCCACTGGGAAACTTCCAGGGATAGAATTACTGAAATCTTTAAAGAAAGCCTTAGAAGGAAATAGTGAACTTCCACATAACATTACACTGGGATTTCTTATTTTCATTTGAAAATAACATAAAATGACATAATATTGTAAATTACATTATAATACATTAATTTACTTTTAAATATTCTGGCCATGCAGAAAAACAGTAAACCAACTGATACTCGCTTGTCCCGGCTTCCTGCTGCTCCAGCACTACCTCTCTCTTCGTCAGCACTGTGTTTACAAGCTGCAGTCAGCCAATTGATGGGACATCACAGGCTTCTACAGCCAATCACAGAACTCATCGGTTGACTGCTGTGGACTCTGATTGGCTGTAGCAGCCTGTGAAGTCCCATTTAAATACTGATTCCACAGCTTGTAAATAGCCCCATAGAGTAAACAGAGAAGCAGCGCCGTAGCACTGCAGAGCTGGGATGAGTGAGCATGGTATAGGGCAGGGGTGGGCAATTAATTTTCCCATGGGGCCACATGAGAAATTGGAATGGTTTTAGAGGGCCAGACCAACATACGAAGGCTCCATGCACATTGCCTTAATGGGGCCGTATTCCAGCCGCCCGATTTGCGGCCAGAATACGGCCGCCATTGAAAATGAATGGCGCTGTAATACGGCGCGGTGAACACCCGGTGTTTCACCCCGTTTTACGGCGCGACCCCCGTGTCTGCCAATGGAGAGGGGAGCGGTAAGGAGCACTCCCATCTCCTCTCCGCAGCAGCACGCCGTAGTTTCGCCTGGGTTACGGGCCGGGCGAAACTACAGCAGTGTGCATGAGCCCTTAACTTCATTCTACTAATACCTGTATACTGCATACATATACTATCCCTTCTTAAAAAAAATGGTAAATGAAACTTTACAATGAGTCAGTGAAAAGATAATAAACTTTAATGAACCTGCATTACAGTATATGCATCCTTACCATTTTTTTAAATCAGATATTTCTTTAATACATTTTTCAACATACAAAACAGAGAAAAAAATCACAACAGTGTCAAACACCGTAACATTACCATTTTTAATGTATACAAAAACGTTCAATGAGAGAAATCTAGCCTGTTTTGGGCTTGAACAAGTGCATTAAAATCAGGTTGAATATCCGAGGTGGCTATGCGAAGGACTGCACACAGGTGATCATCACTGAGAGAGGATCTGTATCTGGATTTGTTGAACTGCATCATTGAGAATGTTTTTTCACATACGCAGGTAGATCCAAAGAGAACTAACATCCTCTGAGCATGCGTCCTTATGTGTGGAAAGTTTTCCACCTTGAGAGAAGAATAAAACTCCAGCAGTGATACTGACTTAAAATGCTCTGCCAGTAGATTGTCAGACTGCAGATCAATGAGTTCAAGCTGGGCATCACTGGGTGCATTATCCACACTGCATGTAAAGGGAGAAGAAATCATGTGCATTTCACTCTCAATTGCTTTGAAGTCTTGAAATCTTCTGGAAAACTCATCATGTAGTGCCCCTAACATGGATGAATACCTTTGGAGGTGATCAGCTGATGGTGTGACTTCTTTCAGTGTTGGCATGTGAGTGAGAATTTTGTCCTTCAGTTGGCTTGAAAGAAGCGTCAACTTTCTCATGAAAGCTGTCACAAAGTTGAACATTTCATGTACAAAGAGGCCTTTGCCTTGCAGCTTGACATTTAGTTCATTCATGAGTGCAGTCACATCAACAGAAAAGGCCAGATCTGCCATCCAGCGTGTATCTGAGAACTCTGGGATGTCTTTGCCTTTCTGCTCACAAAACTCCTGAATCTGGGCTCTCAGGTCCCATACTCTTTTAAGCACCTTGCCAACACTGAGCCATCTCACAGCCATCTGGTAGCCTATGTCACTATGTTCACTGTCATGCTCCTCCAACAGTGCAACAAATTGTCTGTGATTTAGTGCTCTTGCCCTGATGAAATTAACTATCTTAGTTACAATATCAACAACATGGCTGATTTTTAGCACCGACTTGCACAGCACCTCCTGATGAATAATGCAATGCAGAAATATACATTTCTGTTCTGGATTCATTTCAGTCACTTTTTCTTGCATCCGCTTCAAAAGTCCGACATTTTTCCCTGTCAGATTTGGACAGCCATCAGTTGTAACACCTACCAATTTGTTCCATTTTAGTCCTAGCTTGTCCATGGATGCATTTACCTCTGTAAACAAATCACTCCCCGTTGTAGTATCTTTCATTGATCGCATAGCTGCCAGCTCTTCCATCATCTCAAAGTTTTTTGTTATCCCACGTACAAAAATAAGTAACTGGGCTGTATCTCGGATATCACAGCTCTCGTCCAGAGCCAAGGAAAAAAAGGTAAAATCATCCGCTTTCTTTTGCAGCTGAAGCTCCAAATTCCCCGCTATGTCTTCGACCCGTCTCGTTATAGTTCGCCTGGAGAGGGGCACATTTGCGAATGCTTCTTTTTTCTCAGGACAAATTAGCGCTGCAGAGTCCACCAAACATTCTTTGACAAACTCCCCATCAGAGAATGGCTTACTGTTTCTTGCAATTTTGTAGGATACTACAAAGCAGGTCTTTACGGCTGCATCCCTGGATGAGTGAAGCTTTTTAAAAAATCCTTGCTGACTTTGCAGTTTTGCTAGCAAATCTTCAGATACCCGTGCCCGCTCTGCCTCCGTCAAGTTCTTGTATTTCTCTCCGTGTTTAGTCTCATAATGGCGATGCAAATTGTAATCTTTAAATACAGCTATCTGCTCTCCACAAACTAAACACACAGCTTTACCTTTGGTTTCAGTAAATAGATATTTAGAAGTCCATTCTTTGTTAAAAACTCGGCATTCTGCATCAATTTTTCTTTTTTTAATGTTAGCCGCCATATTTAAGGGTTAACAGCTAACCTCGGAAAATAGATTTTTTTAATACACAGTAGTATGCTCCTAGGAGAGGGCACAGAGAGCTGCCCCAAGAAGAGAGATTAAAAAGTGAATATTATTAGTATTATTATTCTAATTACAATGCAAAGGGAAAAGTCCTGACACTTACCAATGACGAGCGTGGAACGATTGTCCTGGCACTCCCCAAGGTCCGCAACGAGCATCCTGGCACTCAGAAGTTACAGTGGCATCACTTACTCAGCATCGGGAAGCAGTGAAACTACAAACTCCGAAGCCTTGTCCATTTTGTTAACTTATGTGCTGTTTAATAAAGTTATTCAAGCCTACGTCATTGGTAGAGGTGCTTGAATAAGTAAGGCCTGAATAACTATTAGCACAGCACAGAAGTGAACAAAATGGACAAGGCTTCGGAGTGCATAGTTTCGCTGCTTCCAGTTGCTGACACCGGACTCATTGGTTAGTCACCAGGACACTCTTTGCGGGCCGGTCCGAGCTATTCAGCGGGCCGGATGTGGCCCGCGGGCCGTGCTTTGCCCAGGTCTGGTATAGGGTATGCTTTTTGCAGCAGATCTGCAGTGGAAAATTTGGTGCAGATTTTGGTATGGATTCAACAAGAACTTCACATCCTTATTTAAAGGAGTAAAGTCTGCGGTGCAAATCGTTAACGCAGATCAATTTATGCTGCAGAGTTTTTTTATAGCATGAAAATTGCATTTCTTAAAATGCTATTCTGAAAGACTGTACTGACCAAGCTGCAGATTTTCTTCAACTAATTCCTCTGTGCGAAAGTCGCAGCATATCTGCCTCATGTAAATATACCCTTATTTTTCAGCATGGCCCGCATACCCTGTTTCCCCGAAAGTAAGACAGTGTCTTATACTAATTTTTGCTCCAAAAGATTTTACTTTTTTACATGTAAAGCTGCCTAGACACTATTTAACTTTACCTTTTTATCAACTGTAACTAGGGCTTAATTTTGGAGTAAGGCTAATAGTTTAAAAATCCCCCAAAATCCTGAAAAAGCATTCAGCATCCTCAAAAATTCTGAAAAATCACGCTAGGGCTTTTTTTGGAGTAGGTCTTGTTTTAAGGGAAACATGGTATTTTAAAAAAATCTATAACTCGGAAAACCCCTTTAAGACATGTATCCAGTTGTGGGCTTATTACATATGAAATATACATTATAAGTGGCTATGTACTAATCTGCTTGGTTTTCTTTTAGTTCTGCTCCATTAGGGCACAGTTATGGTCAACTGACTAATGCACGTCTGAGGAAATCTGAAATCCTTTGGCTTTCTCCTCACAGGTTTAGATAATTACCCTGCCCATACTTTACACTGCAACTTTACCTGTTAGAATCCACAAATCAAAAACTAACATTAGCCATAAACTGCCAGACATATGCTAATGAACCACAGCACGGCTAGCACATGATCACTTCTGAACTACCCATAAAACTGGCATTTGATGTGTTTGAGTGTAGATATTTATTTTAATGGCAGATTAGAATAAGTATCTGTCAGACACCTCTTTATGGAATCGAAGAATCAGGAATGTTTAACCCCTTAGTGACGAAGCCTGTTTGCGCCTTAGTGACGGAGCCAAATTTTGGAAATCTGACATGCGTCGTTCAACGTAGCATAACTCCGTAAAGGCTTTACATATCCCAGTGATTCTGACATTGTTTTTTCGCCACATGTTGTACTTCATTTAGATTGTAAAAAGAGACCGATATAATTTGTGTATATTTATTAAAAGTACCAATATTGGAAAAATTTTGAAAAAATTGTCATTTTTTCACATTTTCAACCGTAATATCTCAAATATGTCCAAACATACTGTACAAATTTTTGATAGGATATGTATTTCCATCTGTTTACTTTATTCTGAATGCACACTTGAAAAACTTTTGTGTTTTTTTTAACCATTTAGAGGACGTACAAATTTAACATTACTTTTCAGCATTTTGAGGAGCACTTTGTTTTCCTGCACTAAGCCAAGTTTGCAGAGGCTCATAAGTGTCAGAATAATAGATACACCTACAAATGACCCCATTTTAAAAACTACACCCCTTAGTGTATTCACTGAGGGGTGTCATGAGTATTTTGACCCCACCAGTTCTTTTCAGGAATTAGTCCAATTTAGGGGACAAAAAATAAAATTTCATATTTTTGCAAATATGTCATTTTAAAGACATATTTTTTTCCTATAGAGCCCATGAAAATGAGGATTTACACACCAAAATGGATACCCCCGTTTCTCCCGTGTTCAGAAACATACCCATTGTGGCCCTAATCTTATGTCTGGATGCATAACGGGAGCCAAAATGAAAGGAGTAGTCGGTGTCTTTCAGAACATAAATTTTGCTTGAAGGCGCTTTAGGCCCCATAGCACTTTTGTAGAGCTCTTGAGTGGCCAAAACCAAAGAGAACCCCCACAAGTGACCCCATTTTGAAAACTAGACCCCTTAACGAATTTATCTAGGGGTGTACTGACAATTTTGACCCCACAGTTTTTGAATGAATTCAAGCCAAGCAAAAGGAAAAAATTGTGATTTTCATTTTTTTGTCAATTCTGTCATTTTAAAAACAGCTTTTTTTGTACAGCACACGCATGAATGAAGCCTTTCATCCCAAAGTGGATACCCCTGTTTCTCCCGTGTTCAGAGACATACCCATTGTGGCCCTAATCTTATGTCTGGATGCACAATGGGGCCCAAAACAAAAGGAGTAGTCGGTGGCTTTAAGAACATAGATTTTCCTTGAAGGAGTTTTAGGCCCCATAGCACATTTGTAGAGCTCTTGAGCGGCCAAAATCAAAGAGAACCCCCACAAGTGACCCCATTTTGAAAACTAGACCCCTTAATGAATTTATCTAGGGGTGTACTGCCCATTTTGAGCCCACAGTTTTTGAATGAATTGAAGCAAAGCAAAAGGAAAAAATTGTGATTTTCGTTTTTTTGGCAATTCTGTCGTTTTAAAAACTGCTTTTTTGGTACAGCACACACATGAATGAAGACTTGCACCCCAAAGTGGATACCCCTGTTTTTCCCGTGTTCAGAGACATACCCATTGTGGCCCTAATCTTTTGTCTGGATGCACAACGGGGCCCAAAATGAAAGGAGTAGTCGGTGGCTTTCAGAACAGAAATTTAGCATGAAGGTGATTTAGACCCCATTGCACACTTGTAGAGCCCTTGAGCGGCCAAAACGACAGAGAACCCCCACAAATGATCCCATTTTGAAAACTAGACCCCCTAACGAATTTATCTGTACTGTGTATTTTTACCCTACAATTTTTGAATAAATTTAAGCAAAGCAGTAGGAAAAAAATTACAATTTTCATTTTTTTGGCAGTTGTATCAATTTAAAAACTGTTTTTTTTTGTACAGCACACATAGGGATGAAGACTTTCACCCCAAAATGGATACCCCTGTTTGTCCCGTGTTCAGAACCATACCCCTTGTGGCCCTAATCTACTTAAAGGACGCATGGCTAGGCCTATAATGGAAGGAGCACCCGTTGGATTTTAGGGTACAACGGAATAAATTCCAGGCCCCATTGCCCACTTATAGAGTCATTGAGCGTCCAAAACTATAAAGACCCCCACAAATGACCCCATTTTAAAAACTAGACCCCTTAACGAATTCATCTAGGGGTGTACTGCGTATTTTGACCACACAGTATTTGAATAAATTTCAGCAAAGCAGAAGAAAAAAATTACAATTTTCATTTTTTTGTCAATTTTGTCAATTTAAAAACTTTTTTTTTGTACAGTTTACATAGGAATGAAGACGTTCACCCCAAACTGGATCCCCCCCGTTTGTCCCGTGTTCAAAAACATACCCATTGTGGCCCTAATCTACTTACAGGAAACATGGCAAGGCCTATAATGGAGGGAACACCAGTTGGATTGCAGGGCATAACTGAATAAATTCCAGGCCCCATTGCTCATTTGTACGGAATAAAAATTGACTCCCTAAAATCCCCCCCCCCTCCTCCACGCCCTTTTCGGCGTTCCCCAAATCTTAGATAAAAGTAATAATGTGAACTGTGTAGTATTTCCAAAGACGGGTAATTATGGAGGCTGGTTGGGATGGGCACATGGGGCAATAAAACCGGGTATCCCCCCTCCTCTCATGCTTTTTGGGAGTCATTTTTTGACCTCAGTGGCAGGGATGGGGTGTAAAAAGTGGCGCTCTGTGAGTCTCCGTAAGCTTGATGAGGTGCGGCGGTCTCACACAGAAGGCGCTCAACAAGCTGCTCCTGGAACTGCAGGAAGGCGAGCGTTCCAGGGGCTTCTTGTAAATTGCGTATTACAGGTAGCTGTCTGAATAACGCCGGGCTCAGGCAGCCGTAGGTGGAATCCGCTTGCGGAGGCCCGCAGCGGATCCCATCTGTGAGCTCGGCCGTGACCCTGCGTACGGCCGCGTAATGTACTGCGCATAACTGCCTACTCACACAGGCGGTCATGCGCAGTACACTTTTTTTGTTGTTGTTTGTATTTCCCGCACCGTCGCTTAGCGATGACACGGGTACCCACAGCCTGTATACAAGGTATACGGGCGTATGGGCTGCGGGTATATCCACGACCATGGAGCACAATGGGCTCTATGTTGCGGATATCCGCGGTAAAATAGAACCTACTGCGTTCTCTTTTCTGTGAGTGGATTACGCAATTCCAACCCGCTAATGTGAGCGGAATTGTGTAATCCAATGCGATTGATCTGCGTATTACCGCGGATCAGACGCATGCGGAATCTGTAATTCCTATCCGGTCATGTGAGACCGGCCAAAGGTAGATCGCTACCATTTTTTCACGTGACCGGGGACCGCTCAACGAGGCCACCCGTCACTGCTCCAGGCTCTCGGGGACCGTTGGTCGCTGGGAGCAAGGAGATATTACGTTTCCTGTGCTCCCCGACTCCTGCGCATGTGTCCGGTGTTTTGCCAGCGGTCGCATGCGCAGAATACGGGAAAGTTCACGGAAGAAGATTGCGTCGGGGTGCAAATATGGAGGCCTCCGGTAAAAAATTTTATCTCCTCTCACCGATCGCATCAGTGAGGGGAGATGAAGCTTCACCTTTTTTTAACTTTTACGTGATCGCCATTATTCTTTGGATAACGGCGAACACGTGATCAGGAACCGCTCACCGCGGCCCTCCGTGAAATCTCCAGGCTCTCGGCTAAGTTTTGTAGCCAGGAGCAGGGAGATTTTAAAAAACCACAGCTTTTGCGCATGCGCCTGCCACATTGGTGACGGGCGCGTGCGCAGAAGCTGGGTTGAGGTCCGCGGATAAATCCGCAGGCCTTAGGTACGTCATTTCATCCTCCCTCACGGATATGATCTGTGGGGGGAGATGAAACGCAGGCTTTTTTTTACTTTTTAAAACTTTTTTTTTTACTTTTTGCACTTTTTTTTACCTTTTACCCCTTTTTTTATTATTTTTTTTTTACTTTTTTTACTTTTTTTTTTACTTTACATGATCACTGTCTTCCATTGGATGACAGTGATCATGTCCCTGGTGACATCCCTCTGCTCTTGGCTACACATGGCAGCCAGGAGCAGAGCAATTTTGAATTTCCCGGGGCTCGAGCCCCTCTGTGCACGCGCCCGATGTCAATCATCGGGCGCGCATGCGCAGACGGGGATTTCGGGTCCCGGGACATCGGGACATCGCAGAGGACCGGGGGTGAGTATCTTCACCTCCCCTCATGGATCGGATCCATGAGGGGAGGTGAAACTTTACTTTTGTTTTACTTTTTAAACTTTTTCGCGATCACCGCTATCGCAATGGATAGCGGTGATCGCGGGCCCGGGGACCGCTCACAGTGGTCCCCGGTAACACCTCCTGGTTCCCGGCTACCTTCAGGAGCCGGGAGCCAGGAGATTTTAAATTTGCCGGGGACACCCGGGCTTCTGCGCGTGCGCGTGACGTCATCGTCAGGCGCGCATGCGCAGAAGGCCGCCGGCGGGTCCGGGAGGACCAGATCTCCGGGGGACACCGCCGACAAGCCGTGTGAGTATTTTCAGCTGCCGTGATGGATCCGATCCATCATAGCAGCTGAATTACTACTTTTTTTCACTGTTTTATTTACTTTTTTGTGATCGGCGCTATTCATTTTATAGCGCCGATCGCAATGCCGGGGGGGACTGCCGGCATCCTGGGATGACAGCTCCATGCTGTCGGCTACCTGCGGGCACCGACAGCATGGAGCTGTCACGTCCTCAGGCCAGTGGGCATCAATCCAAAGAGGATGCATAAAACTACGTCCTCTAGGATTAAGGCCCACTTTCTGAGGACGTAGTTTCCCGATGGGGCCGTCGTTAAGGGGTTAAATCCTGTGATCCTTCTTTTCCATAATAACTTCCATTAACGTACTACCTGCGGCACCGATTAGATCATCAACAATCATGCTGAAATTGACTTTTAAAGATATTGGGGCACACAAATCCTTTAACCCTCTTCAGTTGCACGGCCGGAAATTTTCTGGGACGAGCTCCACTGCCAGTAGTGATAAAGCCGGGAAGATTTCCGGGCTATTTTTCACTATTAGACCTGCAGAGCACAATGCCATTAGCTGTAGCAGTGTGCTCTGCCTGCACAGTCCCACACAGAACAGTGCAGGACTTTAAAAAAAGAAGCAGGAAGATATTACAGATCTGCCGGCAACTTCGTGCTTCTTTTTTTAAACTCCTGCACTGTTTTGTTTACAGGTTGCCACAGAGACCATCGGCTTGTCAGAAGCCAGTCGATGGGCTCTGTGGTAGCGAGAGCTGGTGTTTGGCTGTCAGAGGATGGCCATGCACCAGCTCTTACAGCAGAGAAAGGAGAAAACTTCTGATCTCTGTTGTTTAACCTTTTACATGCCACTGTCTGTGCAACCGCAGCATGTAAAGGGCTGACTGAGGCAGGGGGCTCCCTCTGTCAGATGAGAGCTGGGCACCAGCTCTTACAGCAAATAATGGAGAAAACCTCCGCTCTCTGCTGTTTAACCCTTTACATGCCGCAGTCTATGAGACCGCAGCATGCAAAGGGCTGTCACCATCAGACCCCCACAATGTGATCAGGGGGTCCTGATTGGTCTCTTGGAAAGTCCCCTAAAGGGACAAAAATTTTAAAAAAGTTTAAAAAAAAAGTAAAAAAATAAAAATGCCAAAACACCACCTTTCTCCCTTTACTTTGTAAAAAATTAAAAACAAAATTACACATGTGGTATCCCTGCATTCATAATGACCCAGAGAAGGAAGTTAGTACCCCTTAATGACGAGAGACCCTTTTTTTCCCTTTTCATTTTTCCCTCCCCCCTTTTAAAAAATCATTACTCCTTTATTTATTCATCGACGTCGCTGTATGAGGGCTTGTTTTTTGCAGAACAGGTTGTAATTTTCAATTGTGCTATTTAATGTACCATATAATTTACTGAAAAACTTCTACAAAATTCTAAGTGTAGTAAAATGAAAAAAAAAAGAAATTCCACCATTTTCAGTGCGTTTGTTTTGCGGCACAAAAACTGCTACAAAAATCACATCACAACTTTATTCTATGGGTCAGTATGATTACTACGATACCAAACTTGTATTTTTTTATTTTGCTTTTTTTTGCTGTACTACTTTTTTTTTTTGACATTTAATTTTTTATAATTATTTTCTGCTGCTATCTTCTGTGCGCAATAACATTTTTATTTTTCCATTGACGTAGTTGTGTGAGGACTCATTTTTTGCACGATGTCCTGTAGTTTACGTTAGTACCAATTTGGAATACATATGACTTTTTGATCGCTTTTTATTGCGTTTTTTCTCGGAGACAGGGTGACTGAAAAAGTACATTTCTGGCGTTCTTTATTTTTTTTTCGGACTACGTTCACTGCGCGGGGTAAATAATGTGCTACATTGATCATACCTTTACGGATGTGGCTATACCAAATATGTTTTTCTTTTATGATTTAGATTTTTTTTATTATAGATATGGCAAAAGGAGGGTGATTTAAACTTTTATGTTATTTTTTTTTACAATTAATTAAATTTTATTGATCTTATTTTTACTCTTTTATTTAAGCCCCCCCTGGGGGACCACAACTAGCGATGCTTTGATCGCTCCTGCAGTATCATGTAATGCTGTACGATTGCAGTTATTGCCCGCGAGTGTCAACTGTAATAAACATCTGACACTAGCACTGTATGAAGAGAGTTTGCGCTGCAGTAAATATACGTTCTGGAGCGGGAAGAGGTTTATCTGCAGGGTGCACAGCGTCAGAAAATTTTTTTTTAAACGTGGCAAAAATAGCTAATTAAGCCTATCTCACCATACAAAAACGGAATAGAAAGTGATCAAAATTCTGCACAGATCAATAAATGGTATTTATAAAAAGTACAACTCATCCCGCAAAATGAAAACTCTTACACAGCTCTGTTGATAAAAAAAGTTAAAATGCTAGGGGTCTTTGAATGTAGCGATAAAAAAAAATTATCACTTCTTTTTTTTTAGGGTGGCTTCACACAAGCGTGTGCGTATGCGTACATTGGTGCGCACCCATGTATGGGCAAAAACACACATGTATGAAGGTCTGTGCATTGCCTTTAATGGAGCCTCCTTGCTGCCAGCGGTTCCATTTGAAGGCAATGGTCTACCGGCACCCCTGAAGTGATTTTCAGGGAAGAGCTTTAAAGGGGTTGTCCCGCGCCGAAACGGTTTTTTTTTTTTTTCAACAGCCCCCCCGTTCGGCGCGAGACAAACCCGATGCACTGGTTAAAAAAGAAAACCGGACAGTGCTTACCTGAATCCCCGCGCTCCGGTGACTTCTTACTTACCTGGTGAAGATGGCCGCCGGGATCTTCTCCCTCGGTGGACCGCAGGGCTTCTGTGCGGTCCATTGCCGATTCCAGCCTCCTGATTGGCTGGAATCGGCACGTGATGGGGCGGAGCTACACGGAGCCGCTCTCCGGCACGAGCGGCCCCATTCAGAAAAGAAGAAGACCGGACTGCGCAAGCGCGTCTAATCCGGCGATTAGACGCTGAAAATTAGACGGCACCATGGAGACGAGGACGCTAGCAACGGAACAGGTAAGTGAATAATTTCTGATAACTTCTGTATGGCTCATAATTAATGCACAATGTACATTACAAAGTGCATTAATTTGGCCATACAGAAGTGTATAACCCCACTTGCTTTCGCGGGACAACCCCTTTAAGTATAAAAAACATATTATTTAAAATCCCGGCCTGCTGAAAGAGCTGTATCTGATTGGCGGAGCGCTCAGCCAATCACAGGCAGCTCTCAGCCATTCATATAATGACAGCTGAGTGCTGCCTGTGATTGGTCACAGCACTCAGCCAATCACAGGCAGTGCTTGGCCATTCATTTCACGTGTCAGAAATCCGGTCGTGGCCATTAGCCCTAAATTCTGCACGAATGAGAAATTAATTGACTGTTGTTCTAGAAATGTTGTTGTTACTATTGAATAACGTGTTTTGTACTTTTTGGAATATAAAAATGTTTTATTTATTTCCAGGTTTACCATTTATGTATTTTCCAGAGTTACTATTGGGGCAGATTTAGGCCTAATTCACATGTGCGGATTTGGTTTGCGCAACCCGCGTGGGAGATCCGCAGCTCTTGCCGCCCATACGGATGCATTAGCATCTGCAAGGCAATTTAAAGCATGCGGATGTGATTTTATTTCCCCAGCGTGTGGATGGCACGAGTGGGAAGAAATTGCAGCATGCTTTATTTTCCTGTGGATCCTGCAGGGACGGCTTCCATTGAAGTCAATGAAAGCTGTCTGGTCCACGGGAAAGCAAGAGATTTAAAAAAAGAAAAAAGGCAGTGCGCATGCGCCGGGCATGTCGGCCAGCGTGCCTGGACGCATCCGCCGTGCTGAAGAAAGAAGATCCAGTCACAACAGAGGAGACCCGCGCTGGATCTGGAGAGGTAAGAAGCTGTCTTTTAATGCCCATGTCTGCGGGCACGGGCGGATTCCGCTGCGGGATTCAGCAGTGGAATCCCAACTCTCCCTTATAGTTTGTAATATGTTATTTTTAAAAAATCCCTCTTTTCACTTATAGCATGCCTATTTCCACCTATACCTGGCTATTGCATTGTTTAAAAACTCTGCACTTACTGTAAAACAATACCAGATATTAGGCATGAAAATCCTAGGAGCTTTCAGTAATACGGGGATCAGATTATACAGAGCAGAGTTTTTATAACAATGTAGAAAAGACAAAATAGTATAGTAACATGAAATGTGAATGTTTACCATCCAAGGAGGTCTTTGCCAACAAAAGTTTTTGATTCTAAAAATGGAAAAGCAATCATAACATAATCATTTTAGTCGTTGACAACTTTGTGGTTATTGCCAACAATACATCTTTTCGCCCTTATTGCTGCAGTGACAATGCCAGCACATCTCAAACTTATTAAAGTGATGCATCATTGTTCCAAAGTACACAAATTAATTATGGTAATTTATATAGTAAACATTTTATTCAAGTTCGTGATTTAATTCTTCATTTATGAATATTATATATAGTGCATCTCATGCAAAATATTATTATTAATAACATCCAAAGGTTTATCTAAATAGTTTGTTTGGAACAAGTGTATAAAAAAAGAGTAAAACTGATGACAGACATGCTGCTTAATATTCACAATCCTGCTCTATTCCTTAGGATATTGCTCCAAAACAAAAAATATAATGCCAGACAGATCTCTTTGATGCTTATTCTTCACCTTTCAGCCTCAATTTAAGAGTTGGGGTCTATGCTGGGTTTGTACAAGAGTAGAAAAAATGTGTGTTTTCATATAAAGACGGTGTCACTCTTGACAATTGGCTGTTTGACATTGCAACTGAACCCACTTCACTTATGCCGAATGCACACGGCCAGATCGTATTCCGACTGTGAAACCTTGCAGCGGAACGAGACCCTGTGCCCCGGCATCGACCCCCTTGTACCTGTCTTGAAGTCTTCTTTCTGCTCTGCGGATATGCTGGTTGGTATGCCAGCACACACGCGCAATGCAGAGAGTCATGCCGGCATTGATTCGGATCCGCTGCGACTCGCTGTGGGATGGGCGGCTTCCATTGACTGCAATGGAAGCCGTCTGTGCAAGGCTCGCACTAGAATAGGACATGCTGTGATTTTTCCCCACGAGTGGAAAATCACAATTGATTTGCGCTCGTGGACAGGGGAAAGCATTTTTCATAGCATGTCCAATGGGGAGTATTTGCTGTGGGATCCGGAGGTGAACGCTCGCTCCGGATCCCGCAGTGCAAATACGGCCGTGGGTATTGGGCCTTAAATGGAGTTGTACTGCGAATCCATGCACATTGGCTCAAGAAGACAAGTTCTTTTGCAAATGAAGCGGATGCAGGGATAGTATGGCATTGCTCATTTCTGAACCTTTGATGTAGAGATATCTACTTTTCTCTTTGCATGGTTTGGGAGCTGATGACCCCATTAGAATCTACAATGAATGCTGTCAGTCCCAACAAAACCTGCGTCATATGTGGAACGGCGATACAGGATTCAGGATTTGATGCAGCAGGTGAGCCAATCAGCAGTGCTTAGCCAATCAGAGACAGCACTCAGCTGTCATTCAATGATGGCTGGGCACTGCCTCTGATTGGCCACAGCGCTCAGCCAATCAGAGGCAGCTCTTTTTGGAGGCAGGGATTTTTCAATCCCCGGCCTCCAGAACACAGAAGATGACTGCCGGGGGCTGGAGAGAAGAGCACACAGTGGATCTTGAATTATCATTGATTTCCAGAAAGAAAGAGAACACAAACTAATTTCACATTCCTCAGAGACTTCTCTTCTGGAAATTAGTGGTGGTCTGAAAACACAGAAATCACCAAAGAGATCTTCTAACCTGTGTCATTGATAAATCACATCACACCATGGTGTATTTTGGGGCTTAGGGACTGAGCTATTTTTATCTACATATGTAAAGCCATAAAATTTTTATTTTGTCATCACCATAGCAGAGTTAGAGCTTGACTTTATGCAGAGACAAGTTGTGTTTTTCAATGACACTACTTCAGGGTATATATAACTTAGTAATTAACTGTTAGTAATTTTTCTTGAGTGGGGAGGGGGACAACAGCATACCATCCATTACTGTTTTAGGCCTCAGTCAGACGGGCGTTTTTTCACGCGATTTGCGCATTCGCATGCGTCTGGCGATTTTATAAAACCATTGCTTTGCAATGGTATTGGACACATGAGCGCTTTTTATGCGCTTGTCCGATAAATTATAGAACAGAAATCGCAGATCGCACCTATCTGCAATCTGAGATTCCTGTTCTCTTCTCTATATGTGCTCAATGGGGCCGGCGGCATCAGCGCCGACCCCATTGAGAACATATAGTAGACAAATCATTCTCCTCTGCCACAGCTGTAACAGCTGTGGCAGAGAAGAATGATGTTTGCCCATTGACAGCTGAGAGCTGCCCCTGATTGGTCCCTGCGCTGAGCCAATCAGAGGCAGCACTCACTCACCCATTCATGAATTCATGAATGGGTGTGAGTGAGAGCTGCCTCTGATTGGTGTGGCTGTGACCAATCAGAGGCAGCTCATTCAGCAGGCGGGGATTTTAAATCCCCGGCTGCTGAATACTACTCAGAGCAGTTCAGGAGAACTGCTGGCCGGCCGCGGCTGAACTCCGTCTGCCGGGACCAGGTGAGTATATATATATTTTTTGTTTTTACACATTTCTGGATGAATTTCCGGGAAGGGCTTATATTTTTAAGCCCTTCCCGAAAATTCATCGTGAGATCGCCCGCAGCCCATTGCTTTCAATGGAGCCGGCTGTATTTCCGGCTCCATTGAATTCAATGCGCTGGACAGCTCCGGCCCGTTTCTAATGAAACGCGGCTAGGAGCAGTTTTTTCGGGCGGTTTTTCGGCCCCGGTCACGCGATTTGCAGATGCGCATCCGTCATGCGATCCGCAAATCGCGTGAAAAAACGCCTGTGTGACTAAGGCCTAAAGGGGATTTTTATGCTGTCCACTATTCTGTATGAATTACGTGTTAAAGGGGTTGGACTGCTGTAGCAATTTATCACCTGTCCACAGGGTAGGTGATAAGTGTCTGATTGATGGAGCTCTGACTGCTTAAACTCCCACCAATCATGAGAATGGGGGTACTTAATTCTCCTAGTATGAATGGAGAAGTAGTCACATATGATCACTACCACTGCATTCAGCTCCAGTGGACTGCTGGAGATAGCTGAGGCTCTGTGTTCTGTACAATGTGCTATTAGGATTACAATGATGCCAAATATGTATAATGTTTTAGTACTTTTTGACAATAAAAGCATGCTTTATGAGAATAACAGTCTTAGGGATAGGCTGAGCACTCCAATAAATATTAGCTTTCTGACAAGATCTATCTGAGCCTGGAATCCCAGAAATACTCAATCACAAATAAAAGTATAAGATTTCAACACTAGCAAGTGATTAAAATCTGAAAATAAGCATTTAAGAGTCATATATTACAAGCGATTGTGTAACGCATGGAGCTTCTCCAATAAAGCATTTTCATACTTCAGCAGTTTTACTCCTGTGTCAGCACATCTCAACTACAGTCACTACGAATCCACCGCTAAGACCAAAACATAACAGTGTTCTTAACCGCTATTTCCTCCAGAGCTAGATTTTTCTAATGCATAGCCATACTGTTGCCTTCAGAGAAACTTCTGGACACTGGCGTAACTATAGGGGATGCAGAGGATACAGTTGCACCCGGGCCCAGGAGTCTTAGGGGGCCCATAAGGCCTCTCCTCTCCATATTGGGAGCCCAGTACTATGAATAAACCATTATAGTCAGGGTCCTGTTACAAGTTTTGCATTGGGGCCCAGGAACCTCAAGTTACGCCTCTGCTTCTGGAGAAAAGAAAAACACCACAAGATTTTCAAGGCACAGCACGACCTTGCCATTCATTTCCAAACCTACAAAATAATGATAATAATAATCTTTATGTATATAGTGTCAACATATTCCGCAGCGCTTACAATACAGGGGAAACAGAAACAAAACCACTGTTACATGTAGTAATCAATTGATGGAAACAGTAGGGGTGAGGGTCCTGTTCCAACAAGCTTACATGCTACAGATAATTGGGTGATACAAAAGGTAAATGGGCTGGAGATGTGCGCGGTATGGTGAGGTGTAGAGTGTGGGATGCTATACATATAGACAATGGTCAAATGGAGCCATATAGTGGCTGAATCAGTATGACTGCAGGGGTGGTTGATTGCAGCTAGTAGGGATTGCAATCAGTAGGTCAGGGAGCATGTTATCAGGCAGAGTAAAGAAGGGTTTGGTTTAGGAGATATGGTATGCCTTCCTGAAGAAATGCATTTTTAGAGCAACGCCTGAAGTAGTGTGAGTCAGGAATTGCCCAGATAGTTTTGGGTAGTGCGTTCCAGAGGACTGGTGCTGCTCTGGAGAAGTCTTAGAAGCAGGAAAGAGAGGTTCGAGTTAAAGGGGCACTTAATCTAATTTTGTTAGCAGAGTGGAGGGCGCTTTGCTAAATCTTGAGTCTCTGCAGTGGTTGGATCATGCCTGACTAGTTTCAACTTCCATCCTATCCTAACAGTGCCAACAGATTAAAGATTAAAGTTATCCACAAAGACATCTGAAAGATTAATTGCAGAAACTGTAGGGCAAATGTTAAAAAAGCTAATAATGAATTGAGGCTTGCAACAGAGGCCAAAAGCAATAAAAAAAAGGATTTGGGGGGTAAGTCAAAAGCAAAAGAAAAGTCAAAGATGCTATTGGATGCTTACAAGATGAAAATGGTGAATTGGTTAAGAATAGAGATGAGCGAGCATACTCGTCCGAGCTTGATACTCGTTCGAGTATTAGGGTGTTCGAGATGCTCGTTACTCGTAACGAGTACCACGCGGTGTTCGGGTTACTTTCATTTTCTTCCCTGAGAAATTTGCGCGCTTTTCTGGCCAATAGAAAGACAGGGAAGGCATTACAACTTCCCCCTGCAACGTTCAAGCCCTATACCACCCCCCTGCAGTGAGTGGCTGGCGAGATTAGGTGTCACCCGAGTATTAAAATCTGCCCCTCCCGCGGCTCGCCACAGATGCATTCTGACATAGTTCAGGGAAAGTGCTGTTGATGCCGGAGCTGCTATAGGGAGAGTGTTAGGAGTATTTTAGGTTTCAAGAACCCCAACGGTCCTTCTTAAGGCCATAGAAATCGCAGATCGCACCTATGTGCGATCTGCGATTTCTGTTCTCTTCTCTATATGCGCTCAATGGGGCCAGCGGCAGCAGCACCGACCCCATTGAGAACATATAGAAGACAAATCATCCTTCTCTGCCACAGCTGTAACAGCTATGGCAGAGAAGAACGATGTTTGCCCATTGAATTCAATGGAGCCAGCAATACAGCAAGTTTCACTGAAAGCAATGGGCTGCCGGCAATCGCGGGATGAATTGTCGGGAAGGGCTTAAATATATAAGCCCTTCCCTGCAATTCATCCAGAAATGTGTTACAATAAAAATATATACCGGCGTATAAGGCGACCGGGCGTATAAGACGACCCCCCAACTGTCACCTTATATGCCGGCAATACAGTGGAGCAAAGAATAAAAATCATTACTCACTTCTTCTGACGTTCTGCGGTGCTGCTGCAGGCTGTCGCTCCCTCCTGGTTCCCGGCCTCCAGAAAGACACGTGCCTTCAGCCAATCACAGCCAATGACAATGATGTCATTGAATGGCTGTGATTGGCTGTGTTTCTGGAGGCGGGGATTTCAAGCCCTGCATCCAGAAAGCAATGCTCTGCCGGGGACCAGAAGGGAGCGACAGCCTGCAGGAGCACCGCAGAACGTCAGAAGTGAGTAATGATTTTTATTCTTTGCTCCACTGTATTGCCGGCGTATAAGGTGACAGTTGGGGGGTCGTCTTATACGCCCCGTCGCCTTATACGCCGGTATATATTTTTATTGTAACACATTTCTGGATGAATTGCAGGGAAGGGCTTATATATTTAGGCCCTTCCCGACAATTCATCCTGCGATCGCCGGCAGCCCATTGCTTTCAGTGGAACCTGCAGTATTGCTGGCTCCATTGAATTCAATGGGCAAACATCGTTCTTCTCTGCCACAGCTGTTACAGCTATGGCAGAGGAGAACGATCTTTACGCTGACAGTGCGGGGGGGGGGGGCACTCTTGCCGCTATTGTGGCTTAATAGTGGGACCTGTGAACTTGAGATGCAGCCCAACATGTAGCCCCTCGCCTGCCCTATCCGTTGCTGTGTCGTTCCCATCACTTTGTTGAATTGCCCAGATTTTCACAAACGAAAACCTTAGCGAGCATCGGCGATATACAAAAATGCTCGGGTCGCCTATTGACTTCAATGGGGTTCGTTACTCGAAACGAACCCTCGAGCATTGCGAAAATTTCGTCCCGAGTAACGAGCACCCGAGCATTTTGGTGCTCGCTCATCTCTAGTTAAGAATGATGTTGGGAAGGCTGAACTTTTAAATTCCTATTTTGGATCTGTTTTCTCTCAGAAAGTAGATGTAACATCAACTGATCTTCACTGTGCTATTGGGGGACTAAAGGAATGCAGGCTATCTATAAGCAGAGAGATGGTGAGGAAACACTAAGCTAACTTAAATGAATTAAAGTCTCAAGGTCCAGATGAATTACATCCTAGGATACTAAGGGAAGCAGCAGAGGTAATTGCTGAACCACTCGCCATAATCTTTGAAAATTCCTGGAGAACAGGGGAAATCCTGGAAGATTGGAAAAGGGCAAATTTTGTCCCTATTTTCAAAAAAGGGAAGAAGGTGGATCCTGGAAACTACAGGCTTGTGAGCCTGACTTCTATACCAGGAAAAATCTTTGAACAAATTATTAAACAGCATGTATGCAAGTACTTGGATAAAAATGGAGTGATTAACCAGAGCCAACATGGGTTTCTAAACAAGTCATGCCAGACGAATCTAATATCCTTCTATGACAGAATTACCAACTGGGTTGATCAGGGAAATGTGGTGGATATAGTATATCTTGACTTTAGTAAAAACAATGCACAATTAGAAATGTAATTTACATTTTTTCCCTAGACTTACTCTTTAAATAGTGTAAATACTGCAGGGAAAGGATAACTTGTAGAGATGAGCGAGCGTACTCTCTAAGGCAAACTACTCGAGCGAGTAGTGCCTTATGCGAGTACCTGCCCGCTCGTCTCTAAAGATTCGGGTGCCAGCGGGGAGCAGCGGGGGAGAGCTTGGAGGAATGGGGGGGGGGGAGATCTCTCTCTCACTCTCTCCCCCTGCTCCTCCCTGCTCACTCCCGCAACTCACCACTCTCCCCCGCCGGCACTGGAATCTTTTGAGACGAGCGGGCAGGTACTCGCATAAGGCACTGCTCGCTTGAGTAGTTTGCCTTAGCGGGTACGCTCGCTCATCTCTAATAACTTGTATCAACACGTAAGTCAATAATTGTGCAAGATCTAGATTCTATATATGTTTTTTTTTTATCCTTCTTAGGCCAGTTTCACATCTGCAGGGCTTTTTCTTCCATTGAAAAGACGTGCAGCTGGACGGAAACTAAACGGACCCCATTATAGCTAATGTGGTCCGCTCGATGCTGTTTGTTTCCGTCCAGAGACGGAGCCGTTCGGCCGCAGGGAGTCCCCTTTCCTGCCCCCCAAATGAAGCAGAAAAGCGGAACCCTGAGTGCAGATGTAAAACTACCCTAAGCTACATGTCCATGTTTATGTTCAACATCTTTTGCATCAATTAATTAGCACAATTTAGGCTGCATTACATATGGATCATTTTTAACATAGGTTTATATTTTCATGGATTTGCTTCCAACTTAGAAAAATACACATTTGCATTACTCCTAATTATGTGATTTATTCTATTTCACGTGATGCAGAGTAAATGAAAACCATTCTTGTTCCTACACATCTTATTGCTATGGACCATAGATATATTACACAATCATTTTATTCTTTGTATTCTTAGTACATTTCCTGCACCTCTTTCCATCCAGAGACGTCTTCACAGAAGTCTATCGAGAGATGCCTCATTAGGAATCCAGTAGCGTGAATACACTGACACTGTGTGATTATGTAAAGCAATCATCTGTTGTTGTTAGTAATAATATTACAACACATATCAACTAGCAACCACATGCAGATTTATGAAGCTTTTTGAACATTTGAGTAAAGGATCACATGGTGGAACGCTGTGTAGGATTGTTGTATCTCACTGCTGTCTTTGATGTCAGTTCTCTCACCATCTGCATAGAGATTGTATATTCTCTCCACACTCCATGTTCACACCCCTGATTCAGAATAATGCTCTATGAGGCTAGCCAAATCTAATGTTTTATCTCAGGTCTGTCCTCATATTTAAAGGGAACCTTTCCTGAAAACATGTGTCCTCATCGGCAGGCAGCATGTTATAAGAGGAGGAGCTGAATAGAATTCTATTTCGCTTTCTTGTACACATTTCTGTATAATGTGTAATTTATTAATTTAGATTTCTGTTCATTCTGGGCTTAAGAGTCTATTTAGTGATGGTCAGCTCTCTTTGTATACATCTACCTACCAATATAGCTGTCAATTACTGAAAAGGACTCTTAAAGGGGTTGTGTCAAGATATAAGACTATCCCCCATCCACAGGATAGAGTATACCTTTATAATTACTGGGACACCCACCTATTGCGAGAACAGGTCCCCACATGAATGGAGCAGAGGTCATGCATGCACTCTGCTGCTCTATTCATTTGAAGGGAAGTGCCGGAAATTGTGAAGTACAAGCACTCAGCGATCAATGGCAGTCCTGTAGAAATTAAATGGAGTAGAGGCACTTTCTAAGGATCATTGAGCGTCTCAATGGTTGAACCCCCACCGTTTGAAACGCGGCGTTTTACCGACACTATATGTGAGAGTAGCCTTAGGGCACTTTCCCATTTTTCTGCAGTAGAAAATCCACGCCAAAATCTGTGTCATTTTCACATCAAAAGCCATAGCATTGATATGGAATTTGACACGGATTTCGGTGCAGATCCACAGCTGATTTCACCCTTTCAATAGAAGAGGTGAAGTCTGCTGCGGATCTGCATAAAAATGCTTATTAATTTCATGCAGAAATAACACAGATTTTCCACTACAGAAAATATACACCATATCTGCTACTTGTAATTGTACCCTTACACCATTTTCTCACAGGCAATAAAATCACGCAAGATTTGAAGCCGAGTCTTTTGAATGGGGTCATACACATACACATTGCATCAGGAAAAAAATCGTGGCACATCCTATCTTTGGACATGAACTCGCATCGCATGTCCTATTTTTTTCAATGGGGTCGGCGGCAGCATCCTGTGATATTGACGCCAGTGTGAAGACAACCTAAGGCCTCATGTCCACTGGCTAATTATATTTACCAAATCCGCGCGGGTGTCTCCCGCCCGCATGATCCACGCCCATAGGGATGCATTGGACACCCGCAGGTAAGTAAATACCTGCGGATGTCATTTTTCCCTGCCACGCAGATTGCGCGTGTGGGAAATCACCAGCAGCATGCTCCATTTTCTATGGGTTTCCCGCACAGACAGCTCCTGCAGGCTTCCATTGCAGCCTATGGAAGTCGTCCATATCCGCGGCACACCCGCAGCTTAATTTTTGCTCTGCTGCGAGGCCGTGAGAAAGCAGGGATTAAAAAAAACTAACGCGTGCGGCACGCTGCCGGCGTGCTGAGCACATCCGCCGGGCAGAAGGAAAGAAGACCTGGCCGCATTGGACGGGAACCCGCAGTGTCCAGACAGGTGAGTATTATCAATTTATAGGCCTCATGTCGGCAGAAAAGGAGGGACCTGCTGCGGGATTCTGCATGGAGAATCTGTGAGGGCCCGAATTTCCTAGTGGACATGAGGCCTAAGGGGCTACAAACAGATTTTCATGTAGTCCAGGAAATTAAACATGTTTGGAAAGCTTATGCCAAGGAGCTAGATGATGTATGTAAATCCATTTTGCAGCTGTATGCAGCGCAATTTAGTAATGGGTACAGGTGGTGGTGGTGGTGGGGGGGGGGGAAGCTGAACTTTTGCACTTGGGCCCCTGAGCCTTTAGTCACGGTCCTGCCTTTATTTTTGTTTAACCAGAAGGGGCTAACTTCACATGCTCTTCCCTGCACTTACACAACTTTGAAGCCTGGTTTTCATTAGCTGGATAAATATTCTAGTAGACAGGCAACTAAGAAAAGCATGCCCACTCAACGGGAGGATGGGGAGGTGAAGTCAACAGTTGAGCACTGGGGTTAGTCAAGTGGTAGAACAGACAGCATAGTTGCTCTTATCACTCGCTCTCTTCTCCTCTATTCTATTGTTAACTCATCTTGTACTATCCCTGTGTATACAGACAGGACAGTGCACAGTACGTAGGCAAGTGGAATAGCGATAGTAAATTCTGACAGCGGCATTTAAATCCCCCAACCGATGTTCAGGGGTCCCGTATAGGCCCCCCGCGATGGAATTGGGGAAGCCGTGCAGGTATCATGGCAGCCGGGGGCCTTCTGAAAGGCCTCATGGCTGTCTTGGCAGACTGCCCATCAAGCTGTCCCTGTGGGGTGGCTTGATAGACTGCCTGCCAGAATGCAGTATGATATAATGCTTTGGCATTACATCATACTGCAGGAGCTATCAAAGCATCGCTGGTTGTGGTCCTTTATGGGGACTAAAAGAAAGTGTAAAAATAAGAACAATAAAGTTTTACTGCGTTATTGTTAGAGTTATTGTGCGCAGAAAATGGAGATAGAAAATAATTTTAAAAAATTAAATATCTTAAAAAAAAAATACAGTAGTACAGCAAAAAGAAACTATACAAGTTTGGTATTGTGGTAATCGTACTGACCCATAGAATAAAGTTATCATGTCGTCTTTGTTGCAGTTTTTGCACCGTAGAAACAAGTCGCACTGAAAGATGGCGGAATGTTGTTTTTTTTCCCCTTTTTTCTCCACTTCGAATTTTGTCAAATTTTTATCAGTACATTATATGGTACAATAATTAGCACCATTGAAAACTACAACTTGTCCCATAAAAAACAAGCCCTCATACAGCGACGTTGATGGATAAATAAAGGAGTTACGATTTTTTAAACGGGGGGAGGAAAAAACGAAAATGGAAAAAAAAAAAGGGGTTAAACTAGGCATCAACTAGGCATCAGACCTGCAGTCAGTGTGTGCACAATATCTGCCTCTTCTGATCTTACATTTACCTAACCTGCCATCTGCACTTTTCTGTATTATATGTTTTTGCAGTTTGCTGTTTGCAAAACAGCATAATTATTATTAGCTGCTTTACTAGTTTTTTGTGTTTGTATGATCATTTCTACAGATCTCTATATATGCTCTATATGTGCTGTGACCATACAAACACACAGGAGCTAGTAAAGGATCATCTTTTCTTACTGTGAATTGGGATGTTCTTCTGCTATTCCTCCTAAAATATATGAATCAATTGACGACTGTATGTTAGCATCCCTCCTGTCAACAAGTTGTGCCCCTATATACTCTGACACTGTTCAATCATTGAGAACAGATCAGACATTTACAATTCTGCGCCTTAAATATCCAGTGATGGAAATCTCTGGGCAGAACCAAAGAACTTTGAGTGTTCCAAAGACAAACCCAAACTCAACTAACCACAGAAGGTGGTGTGTTCCCTTTTAATTTATTTATTAAAGGGATTGTCTCAGTTAATTTTTTAAATTAGTGTTCCCCATGCAGAAACATAATAAAATAGCCTGTAATCACGTCTCCCAGCTACCTGCATGTTCTGAGCTGGCAGCTCCGTGTTTCCCCTGTGATCCTGTTTACAGGCTGCAGCAACCTGTTTAAGGGACATCACAGGTTGCTGCAGCCAATCACAGACAGTGCTTGAAAGCTGAGGACTGTGATTGGCTGTAACAGCCTGTGGCACCCCATATGCAGGCTTAACTACAGCTAGTTAAAACAAACCAAACACAGAGGATGGAAAGGCAGTATGGGACATCCGGGGAGCCAGGGAAGGTGAATATAGGCTACATTATTATGCTTTGGCACAGGGAATACTAATTAAAAAAATCAGGTAACTACTTTAAATTAGCATTGTAGAAAAGTTGTTGAACTTTGTAAATGAACATCTGAAATGCTTTTCCTGTAAGGACTATTTTTCCCTTTCTTGACATTCTCAAAATCTGTCCTAATTGTAAGTGTAAGTGTATGGAAACACTCTTGTTTATTTTCAGAGGCTCAAACCAACCTGATACTGGGATATGAACAGCATTGATAGGATATGTGCACTGTAATAGTAAATGAACAGATATGAAGGATAATGCTTTGAGGAGGGGGCTGAGAACCCCCTCTGGTATCCCAGTTATTCTTCATCAGGGCGTGTAACAGGTGCTCAGCATAAAGAAACAATTCATGGCATTACAACATTGGTGTCTCCTTGGCTGTATATTTATGTGAATTGCCTACAGGCTTAGGAGCTCAGGTTTCAACAGTCAAACTATAGGAAACACTGTCAAAATAAGGAAGATCGACACAGCAAATGTTTCCTTACCTTGAGGTTATGATGCACTGGAACACGACCAAGAAAGTTTTCAACTGTTCAGTTTCCTTTAGGCCATAAAGCAGACTTTTCTTAAAGGGGAACTCTGGGCACAGACTAACATTTTAAAATCTAATGTACATCAACACTATAGGACATTTTGTAATAGGGTCACCGTACCTGGTCTAGATACTCTCTACATTTTCTATCTATGTCATGTGACCCTCCGCCTCAAAGATATTTCCACTTCCTCTGACATCTTGTCCACATTTGCTACTCCCTTCCCTGTTCATAGCCTCCAACTTCCTGTGAGCAATGCATGCTGTAGTGCTCATGTGCAATCAAGGTGTCGGATGGTTCTGTCTGTCTGCTTCAGCAGCTTCCTCTGGCTCTCAGTGAGAGGGAGGTTGGAGCTGGTAAGTTGTAGGACCTGTGAGCTGTGGGCGGAGCTACAGTGCTGGAGGGAGATAAGCTCCATACACGCTGGAAGTTGTTGATAACAGTCTGTAAATACAGTAGCAGATCAGCGATTGCACCGGATTAAGAGAGTCAAGAGCGGCAGATGAAAGGTACAGATTGTCACTACTTAGCTGCACCTACTAGATGTCTGCATTTTCAGAATTTCCATTTTAAGTAATATGTCACAGGGAGATCTTCAGTTTATGGCCCAAAGTATATAACAAATATAGAGACAGTATGTCATGCACTATGCAATGAAGTTAGGTATTACCCATCGAAAGATACAGTACATTGTAGAAAATAAAGCCGGAGGAGGGAATAAATTAAGCAGCAACAACAGGAAGTTCAGCAAAAGGGAACCATATACATTCGGTAGTTGGGTATGCAAGCCAATAAAAAAATTCATATTCACAAGGAAGCCAACCAAACCTATCACTAGATGTACAATACATACATTGTGTGACACCTGGGTGCCCTGTAGACAGTATGTGCTGATGCTGTGTGTGATTTTATTGTGCCAAACTGATTTTAATTGTTTAATTTCATTATATAAGCAATGTCTGTAAGTAAACATATATCATGTTGTGCCAGACTTCAGATTTAGTTTCAATCAGTTTTTATTAAACATTTTCGATTAATACAAAGTAACACTTTACAACATTGATCTGCTCGCATTTTCAGTCAACTCGTGACAACTTCCCGTCTCAGTAAATGCTATTATGGCTGTAGCAGAATATGTTAAATTTCCATTAAAGGGAAATAAAAATAATCAAACCTAACTGAGGGGGAGGAAAAAATGTGGGGAGAGTGGGGGAGGGGGAGACCTTGCTCTCTCGAATCCACGGACCCCTAGGGGTCCAGGCGACCTCTGTTCAACCAGTTCTCGAAGGCGACCGAAGTTCTCATGGCTATCCATGGTCTCCAAAGCAGACTTCAGATTTAAAGGGGATGTTCCCTCAGGACAACCCATGGCCTATTTGGAAATGTGGGTGTTAGGCCTAATACCATCCATAGCATGCTATGGAAAAGCGGGTTTTCATGCCCACGAGTGGAAATCAATTGCGATTTTCTGTTTGTGGGGGAAAAAATTGCAGTTTGCTCTATTTTGAGACGGATTCCATGCAGACGGCTTCCATTAAAGTCAATGGAAGCTGTCCGTCCCGCAGCCCTTCTGCAATCATTGTGGAAAGGCCACGGAATCCACATCATTGTCTAGCAACGGCACAATCAAATTTGTACCGCGTATGTGCGTCGGCATGCCGGCCAGAACATCTGCAGTACAGACAAAAACCATCCAGACAGGTACGTGGGAGGTCACTGGCCGAGCACCAAGTTGGATTGCGCTACGGGATCCTGCATGCGGAATCCAACCTGATCGTGTGCATTTGGCCTTAAAGAGCTATTGCATAGACTAGTTCTCTCTCTGGAGGGCTTGGCATGACTCTGGTTGCTGATGGTCTTCAATGGGCGCTCTATAAGGGCGAGCACCCACTGGCGTTTTTTTACCTGCGTTTTGCGTTTTGCGTTTTTCCTGCACAGGCATAGAGATAACATGTGTTCCTGTCCACTGGCGTTTTTTTTGCATTGCGTTTGCGTTTTTAACATAGGGACTGTCAGTTGCATATGTGTCCTTATTTTTCTCCATGGAAATTAATGGTAAAGCCGCGAAAACGCCGCGAAAACGCTGCGTTTTTTTCCCGCGGGAAACGCAAACGCCAGTGGGTGCTCGCCCTAATACCGTATTACATTGTGTAACTACTTTCCTCAGTGATAACAGGAGATCTCTGAGGTTACCAGCAGCTGGCACTGCCCCTTTTAGCAGCAGTAACCACCCCTTCAATATTAACTATGTACAGTAATGTGTTAGGCTGGCCGCACACGGGCATATTTGTATTTCAGAATCCAGTGTCTGCCTCCGGATTCCGCAGCAAATACCATCCATAGCATGCTATGGAAAAGTGCTGTTTCCTGCACACAGACTGGATGATGTTGAGATCAGAGCTTTGTGGGGGCCATATTATCACTTCTTGTTCTTCTTTACCCTGAAGATAGTTGTTAATGACATTGGCTGTATGTTTGGGATCGTTGTCCGGATCAAGCACTCAGTATATCATAATACTGGGCTATAGCTCACAGTGGTAACACAGAATGGGAATATTGTGCACAATCATGTCCCAGCACAGGGGTAATCTATTCCATAAAGCCATAGCAGAGAAGTTTGATGTAACAGAACAGAGTGAAGCACAAAGTGATGTCACGGTGAAAGAAAAACACACATAGTGATGTCACAGCACAGCTTAATGCCATCCTTGAAATCATAACAAGGGAATAACACTATAGTACACTATGACATCATAGCACAGGGTACAACATGTATGCTATATAATATAACACAGGCGGCCAGGTATATCGTACACAGCAGAGTAATCATGGGGCTCCATAGTAAAACCTTTTTGTCTATACTCATCACTAACTGCACTCTATCCTTGCGTGGCCCCCCTTAGTTAGACCCCATAGTAACTCCTATGCCTGCTACCCTGGTAGGTAAGCCGATTGTCTTGAGCATATGGTTCTCTCAATAATGTACTTTACCTTCAGAAGCACATAGTCATGCACTGTATAACGATTAGGCTCCAGGCCACAAGTTTCTCTAGTCGTGCACCTTCCAGTTGTGCTTAGACTTGTGACCCATCTCCATGTTTATTGAAGTGCTTACCTTTCCAATATATAGCACTATCCCCTTGTCCTAGGAGAATGAGGAGCTGTAACTTACTCTTTTTATACTTTCAGGCGGCCTGTCATTTGATCAAAAAGTCACTAGAGGGAGGTATTGTTTCTCTTATGGAATTCATAATCGAGGATCTATATACATGATTATCAACACCTTCGAAAGATATCCAACTGTATTGCTAAGTGTGCATCAGTATGATAGAGCAGCAATATAGTTAGCTTTTTAAAGATTTTTTTGTGCATTTATTCTCCAACTCAGTGATTAAATTAGATGAATGAAAACATACAATGCATTTGAAAAGTCTTCAGACCCTTTCACTTTTTTACACTTTCTTATGTTGTTGTCTTGTGCAAATTAATTTAAAAAAAAAGTTCCCCCATCATTCTGCACTCAACACCCCATAATGACAAAGTGAAAACAGAATGTTAAAAATCTTTGTAAATTTAAAAAAAATAAAAATTACATTTTGCATTGACATAAATATTCAGACCCTTTGGTATGCCACTTAAAAATTTAGCTGACAGTGCTTCACATTTCTCTTCATCATCTTTGAGATGTTTCTACACCTTGATTGGAGTCATCTGTGGTAAATTTGGTCGATTGGACATAATTTTAAAAGATACACCCCAGTCTATATAAGATATCACAGCTCACAATGCATATCAGAGCCAAAAGCAAGCCATGTGGAGGAATCGGACAGCTCAAAGACAGGATTGTTTGCAGGCACAGATCTGGAAAAAAGTACAAAAAGATTTCTGCTGCCCTGAAAGTTCCCAAGAGCACAGTGGGCTCCATAATCCTTAAATGAGAAATGTTTGGAACAACCAGGACTCTTCCTAGAGCTGCCGACCCACCAAACTAAGTAATCGGGGTAGGAGGGCCTTGGTAAGGACCAATGGTCACTCTGGCTAATCTCCAAAGATCTTGTGTGTAAATGGGATAAACTGACACTTTTCATATTGAGGCAATAGAGGGGACAAGATATGTCCCCTCCAAAACACATACTGGCCTCCCGCTGCGCGCTGCTCCCGCACCGCTGATAGCCACCGTTCCAGTCCTCTGTTTACATCGGTGATAAAGTGATTACGTAGGTTGTTTACCCATGTGACCACTGCAGCCAATGGAAGTCCGGCAGTAACATCACCGGTGACATTCCATAAACCTGCTTTGGGGTTTCTACATTAGACTGGGTGACGTCAGGCACTGCAGCGCTGGACTACTGAAACGGCGGTTCGTTGCTGCGGTGAGTAAGCTTCTTTTATATAGTTTTGGGCACAGGAAGCTAAAACTATATAAAAGAAATAACTCAGAAAACCCTTTTAATCACATCATATAGTAATAGTAAACAAAACAGTGGAATATAAGAGTCAGTTCCAGGCTATGATATTACATTGGCATATAGTTTATTGCCTATGTAGAACATTGGTAGTATATAACGTGTGCATATAATGTCCTTTTTATTTACTAAATTTGACCGCTATTACAAGTTTACGCATTTAATTTTGATGAACATGGATAGTGAAATGCTACTTTTGAGCAAAGTGTATGCTCTTTACCCAGTTTTTATATGGCAATGGTATTATTCTGTTTCCATGTGTCCTTGCTGTATGTTTCAGTCTTCCCTTTTAATACAGTACCTCTATGAGTACGATCTGATTGATTCACCTTTTGGTGTACTTATTATGTAATAACATTTGATTTGGTGAAGATAGTATATGATTTTGTTGTTTCTTATGTAGTTCCTTGGGTTATTGGGAGTTGCTGCCAATTGATGAGTATTCATGACATGGGAGTATAATTTATCTTCATCATTATGTACCCAGCCTTAAAATACGTGTTTATGCTCGTAAACGTTGTTGGACTAAACATGATATCATAGCACAGGAATAACACACACATCAACTCCCATCTACCCCTATCAGATGAGCTTAAAGAGACTCGAATAAGCTACTTTTACCCTATTAACTAGGTGACCTTCTGAGTTCAGGGATGTAAGTTTTAGGCCTCTTTCACACAAGCGTTGCGATTTTCAGCCGCAAGAATGGGAGAAACCGGCGACCAAGTCACAGCTAAATCTCACATTTTCTCACTCGTTCACATGGAATTCTGTGGGCCGGGAGAAGAGACCTTAATGAAAAGCTTACAGGTGTTTCTGTATAGGCACTGGAAGTCATTCCGAGGATTTTTGCAGAGCGAGGGTTTTCCGGGGTGCAATGTATTTTTTCTCTAAAAATGATGCTTATGGTCGTGTGAATGGGCGAAAAAACGCTTGCCGCGATCACGGAAAAATATCCATTCATGCCAATAAATGACGTGAAGAGAAAACATAAAAAACGCATATGCTTGTGTGAAAGTGCCCTGATGGTGTAGATAATCACTGCATGTCCTATTCTTGCATGTGCACAGTCCAATGTGAATTGCGCCCAAGATTCTCTGCACAACTCTTACTAAGCCAAGTGAATAAAGCCTTAGGGCTTATTCAGACGACCGTATATCAGCCGGGTATTCACGCCGGCCGATATACGTCGTCCCTCTCTGCAGGGGGAGGAGGCTGGAAGAGTTGGGAGCAGGGCTCTGAGCTCCTGCCCTCTCTCCGCCTCCTCTCTTGCGCATAGGCACTATTTACAATAAGAGGAGGCGGAGCAGGGGTGGAGCTAAGTTCTGAGACTTAGCTCCGCCCCAGCTCAACCCCTCCCTTTGCAAATAGTGCAGAGGGGCGGAGAGAGGGCGGGAGCTCAGTGCACTGCTCTCGGCTCTTCCAGCCTCCTCCCCCTGCAGAAAGGGACGTCGTATATCGGCTGGCGTGAATACCCGGCCGATATACGGTCGTCTGAATAAGCCCTAAGGCTTATCCCTGCTACCTCTATACAAGGCTGCCTTCACACGAGCGTATATACGCAGCTATTTACCCCTATAAATACGCTGGGCCAGCTTAATGAATGCATTGAATCCAATGTATTCCTTCTGATGGCCGGCGTATTTACGCAGGTGAATAGCTCTGCATATACGCTCATGTGAATGAAGCCTTAGGCTGCATATATGGCACATTTTTACGGCCGACTGATATACACAAACATCTGAGGCATTGGTTTCCAATGCATTCATTCACATGGGTAAATATATGGTGCGCAAAAACATTGCGCAGTAAAAAATGGAACATATGCGACCAAAATACGGGCCAGGCGATTATACGGTGGGTGAAAAAAACTATCTTTTGACCGATATGTATCGGTGGCTCCCATAAACTCCTATGGGAGCTGGACAAAGAAAGGGAGGGAAAGGCATTTTAGCAGCGTCGAACGTTGTGAAAACCTTACAGGTGCCTCTATATAGACAGTGGGGTCTCTCTCTGCAGGGGGGGAAGGATGGAAGAGCCAGAAGCAGGAACTGAGCTCTCGCCCCCTCTCTGCCTCCTCTCCGCCCCTCTGCACTATTTGCAATGGGGAGAGGCGGGACGGGTGCGGGGCTAATTCACGGCCCTTAGCACCGCCCCCGCACCGCCTCCTCTCATTGCAAATAGTGCAGAGGGGCGGAGAGGAGACAGAGAGGGGGCGGGAGCTCAGTTCCTGCTCCTGGCTCTTTCATCCTCCCCCCTTCCTGCAGAGAGAGACAACGTATATCGGCTCGGCGTGAAAACCGAGCCGATATACGTTCGTGTGAATGCACCTTAAGGCTGGTATAAGAACTAATAAGGTCACTGCCGGAGTCTGTGCGGAACCTCCTCATTATGTGTTGTGACAGTGTGGAGTGAAATCCTTTAGTTTCAATACGATGCTTATCTATTGGCTATTATAATAGTTTGATGAATAACCCCCAATGTGTCCTGCTGAAGACAAACCAGCCAAAATATTTGCTTTTGTTGTTTTTAATATATCCTACAGAAGTGCCTTTTAGTGGATACAAGAGAGCCATTCACTGCTCTATTTATATTAATAATACCACTGCACGCATAATTAAGAGAACAGGTGTCTTATTCTCCCAGCTAGTAAACACATAACTTTTTCCTCTTCCTCCTACTACTTAAGTATTCTTTTCATTTTGAGGAATGTCATTTTTTTAGTTTAATCTGCATTTAGAAAACGACATAACATTTAAAACCCACAGAAAAGGTGTCATGCGTGGCGGGTGACTGTAGTTCCTCTTTGACTACTATTTCCCAATGCAAACATTAACTTTCAAATAGAAATTCTGAGGACAAGGTTGTTACCAGAAACCTCTGAGCCTCTTACAGAACCGTGCAAAGGTTTTAGACAGGTGTGGAAAAGTGCTGCAAAGTAAGGAAACTTTCAAAAACAGAAGTGTCAATAGTTTCTTTTTGCCTATGAACAAAATGCAAAGTGAATGATCAAAAGACAAATCTGAATTAATTTGGTGTGACTTTTCTTTGCCTTTACAACAATTTGCTGTGTACAATTGCACACAGTTTTTGAAGGAACTCTGCGGGAAAGTTGTTCCAAACATCTTGGAGAACTAAGCACAGATCCTTTGTGGATGTAGGTTTGCTCAAATCCTTCCATCTCTTAATGTAATCCCATCTATAAGGATGAGATCAGGGCTCTGTGGGGGCCATATCATCACTTCCAAGACTACTTGTTCTTCTTTATGCTGAAGATAGTTCTTAATGACATTGGCTGTATGTTTAGGGTCGTTGTCTTGGTGCAGAATAGATTTGGAGCCAGTCAGACGCCTTCCGGATGGTATTACACAATAGATAATTTCTGCCTATATTTCTCAGTATTGAGGATATCATTAACCCTGATCAAATTTACAACTCCGTTTGCTGAAATGCAGCCGCAAACTTGCAAAAAACCTCTATCATGCTTCACAGTTGCCTGCAGATACTCAAGTTCTAGTCAATCAGGGGTTTTACTTCTAACTTGCTGTCCACTGTGTTCACTGCTTGTTGTCATGTGAAGTCTGTCTCTACCGTGTTTTCCTGAAAATAAGACACTGTATTATACAATTTTTTACCCCAAAAGAGGCACAGTGTCTTATTTTCAGGGGATGGGGGCTTATACTCACCTGGTCCACGGCATCCCAATGGTCTCCGGCAGTGCTGTGGCAAACTGCAGAGTCCTCCCCGTCTGCCATTTCAGCTTCTTTTGGTGACAGGGCTTTGGATACCCCGCCTCTAGCAAAGTGAGCACTGTGATTGGCTAATCGAGCGCCAGCAGCCAATTACAGCTGGCGCTCAATGAGCCAATCACAGCCACTCAGTGAATGACATCACGTAATCACAGCGCTGGCTGTGATTGCTGCTGGCGCTCAATTAGCCAATCACACTGCTCGCTTTGCTGGAGGCAGGGTATTCAAAGCCCCTTCACCAGAAGAAGCTGAGATGGCAGACTGAGTGGACTCTGCAGTTTGCCGCAGCACAGACCATCAGGATGCTGCAGACCAGGTGATTATTGATTTTTTTTTTTGGGGGGGGGGGCAGGTTAGCTGGGTCTTATTTTCGAAGGAGGCCTTATATTTCAAGCCTCTCCGGAAAACCGGGGCAGGTCTTACTATCGGGGTAGGACCTACTTTCAGGGAAACACAGTAGTAACAGGAAAAAGGTTTGGTACCGTATGAGCTAGTAGAACAAAATATAATTGCTCTCAGTAAGAAAAATGAAATAATCTTGTACATATGATATCTTTATTATCAAAAGGTATCATATCTACCAAATGGTTTTGTTTCACTCCAGTAATCTCAGTAGATTTATATTCACACTGTTCGGTACTGCTGTATAACTTCCTCCATACTTGTGAGGGTGTGCTACATAGAAATAGAGAAGATATCCTTCTTCCCTCTCTGTGCAGTGTATGAGAACCATCATAGCAGCCAGTGTTCACTCACTAGCTCAGGCAGACTGAGAATTAGAGATGTAGCCTAGAGAGGGGAAAGCTAGTGTGAAATGCTATATACAAGTCCCCTGAAAGTGTGGATATACATTAAATTTGAAAGCAAGATAAGCGTGTAAATAAGAAAACAGTTTTTATTAGTGTGATCATTACCAGTTCCTGTTTACTAATGAATCGTGAAATCCTTTTGTTATTTTGGAGTTCTTCATGAACAACCATATTCAAAGTTGTTGTATTATTAAGAATAATCGATGCATGCATTAAACAACTGGCTATTGTTAACAGTTTTCAAATTATTAGTCCTATGACCAACTTTACTTTTACCACAGGTAATCACAGTCAGAGTTCATTTGTAGCTCCCAGATCCCAATGCAGAATTTGTAACAGACACCATACCCACCATGTGCCATTTATAGTACTGGTATCTACTTATATAGTACAGGTTCTCTGTGCACCATGTGGCACCATGCTACTCCCTTGTAGTTATCATCATCAGTGACTGAATCCATAGCTGTTAAAATACACATCACTCTCTTAAAATGTCACTCAATTATAGTGAAGGTAGTAAATTGCAATATACATACCGTATATACTCGAGTATTAGCCGACCCGAGTATTAGCCGAGTCAATAAGTTTTACCACAAAAAAATGGTAAAACTTATTGACTCGAGTATAAGCCGAGCTATACTCAAGTATATACTAGGTAAAAAAAAAAAGCAATACTCACCTATCAGCCAGCTTCTGTGTCCCTGGCGCGATGCTCTCCCCGATGGTGCAGCCAGCTGCTGCAGTCTTCTCCCCGCTGTCGTCTCCCTGTCTTGCTTTTGAAATCCCCGCCGTCAGCGCTGTGATTGGATCGAGCGCCGGCCAATCACAGCCGGCGCTCAATAAACCAATCGCAGCCATTCAGAATGACATCACTGTATGGCTGTGATTGGTTTATCGAGCGCCAGCTGTGATTGGCTGGCGCTCGATCCAATCACAGCACTGATGGCAAGGTTTTCAAAAGCAAGCCAGGGAGCAGACAGCGGGGAGAAGACTGCAGCAGCTGGCCGCACTGCTGGAGACAGCATCACACCGTGGACACAGATGCCGGCTGATAGGTGGGTATTGAGTTTTTTGGTTTTTTTTAATCTCACCCGAGTATAAGCCGAGGGGGCCTTTTTTTAGCACATTTTTTGTGCTGAAAAACTTGCCTTATACTCGAGTATATACAGTAGTTTTTATTTTACTTGTAAATCTAAAACACGGTTCACCAGGACAGTCTTGCTATTAAATTGTTGCGGCACTGCACCTAGACATCTACATTTTGCTGGCCCATTTACTAAAGTGATGAGTTTTCTACAGTGACTAAAAATGTCTCTAAAATCAACTGAAAAAAACTGAGAGTAATTATATGCATTCATGAAAGGTTATGGTTATGATCTGAACTTTTTACTGGCACAATACAGTATTTTAGGGCAATATTTAGATTAGGCTATCTGGTTGCCATTCATCCATGCACGCTCAACCCTTTCCTTGCAAGGTGATATCTTGGTTTTAACAATACCTTAGGCTTCTACTTAGCTTAAAGTCTTTGAGGGATTTAAGTGCATTGGCTACACTATACCTGGCAAAGCATCAAGCTTTACCTCTGATGAACGGGATCTAATTTTTACTTTCATAGTAAAATATTAGCTTAGATTGTGTGGGACAATGTAGGCCAGTGTATCAGGGAAAGCCTCCATGTGTTATTAAGTGAGCATAAGCTTGCAGTTTGACATTCCTCTCTTTATTTATGGCTGGTGATTATATACTCTGAGCCACTAGTTGAATATTACAGAGAGAGCATGTCTCTATAGACATTGAAGCTCATTCACAATATGTACATTGTCCATATTACAAGCCCTTTTGGTGTCACTGTGCATAGATCTACAATAAGCTATAAGGTTTTTGCATGACATTCTCCCAGTTGGACAAATGTTTCAGTACTTCTGTATCAGGACACTTGTCTAGTCTCTACTTACACTTGTCTAGTCTCTACTTACACTTGTCTAGTCTCTACTTACACTTGCTTAGTCTCAGCTTACACTTGTCTAGTCTCTACTTACACTTGTCTAGTCTCTACTTACACTTGCTTAGTCTCTGCTTACACTTGCCTAGTCTCTACTTACACTTGCTTAGTCTCTGCTTACACTTGCTTGGTCTCTACTTACACTTGCTTAGTCTCTGCTTACACTTGATTAGTCTCTGCTTACACTTGATTAGTCTCTGCTTACACTTGCCTAGTCTCTGCTTACACTTGCTTAGTCTCTACTTACACTTGCTTAGTCTCTGCTTACACTTGCATAGTCTCTACTTACACTTGCTTAGTCTCTGCTTACACTTGATTAGTCTCTACTTACACTTGCTTAGTCTCTGCTTACACTTGCATAGTCTCTACTTACACTTGCTTAGTCTCTGCTTACACTTGATTAGTCTCTACTTACACTTGCTTAGTCTCTGCTTACACTTGCCTAGTCTCTACTTACACTTGCTTAGTCTCTGCTTACACTTGATTAGTCTCTGCTTACACTTTTCTAGTCTCTACTTATGCTTGCCTAGTCTCTACGTACACTTGCCTAGTCTCTACGTACACTTGCCCAGTCTCTGCTTACACTTGCCTAGTCTCTGCTTACACTTGCCTAGTCTCTACGTACACTTGCCTAGTCTCTACGTACACTTGCCTAGTCTCAAATGTTCCATGCAGAGATACCTTTCTATGTGAAAAATCTTTCCCATTGTGGCAACCTTTTCCTTATATTAGCATTGCCCATGTAGGAAGTCTACTATAATTGAAGTAATGATAATCAGAGGAGATAATAAAAGGAAAGGAATTTTCAGATCAAAAAACAGATTTCTCTCAGTTAAAAACAAATGCTTTTAGGTCGGTCTTATACCAGACGGACCGGATTCTGCAAGTGGGAGGCCTGCAGTGCATTCTGGCTGTAAGCTTGGCCAGCGACCCTGCATACTTGCTATTTCTGTAATGCGGATGACTGCGGCAGCTCGCCGTCAGTCACGTACAGTGCAGTTTTTTTTAATGTTTGTATTTCCCGTGTCATCGCTAAGCGATGACATGGGTACCCGCAGCCCATACGCAATGTTAATTGCGTATGGGCTGCGGGTCAGATGGACACCATAGACTTCAATGGAGGCTGTCTGCGTGGAGTCTATGGCAAAATAGAGCATACTGCGATTTTTCCTCCACTCACTCGTATCCACGAGTCTGAATGAAAAAGCAAAAGTTCATGCCTTTCAATGCCTACATTTTGTTGCAGACACCGATCGCGTGTGAGCCCGGCCTTACATTTACACATATAAAAACTAAGTCAGAACTTTTCCCAAAAAGTTTATGTACTGTACT
The DNA here is from genome assembly GCF_035609145.1 of Eleutherodactylus coqui. Classification (NCBI taxonomy): domain Eukaryota; kingdom Metazoa; phylum Chordata; class Amphibia; order Anura; family Eleutherodactylidae; genus Eleutherodactylus; species Eleutherodactylus coqui. The sequence goes on along the minus strand of NC_089837.1, from coordinate 369,136,615 downwards.
CAAACTGTCCTAAAACAATTGTTCATGTTCAGTTTATTCTGGTGTTCACTACAGAAACGGTTGACTTTTATAGCCATGCAGGAAATCGAAAACTGTCCACTAATGTTAGTGAGAACTCAGCTGGGAAGGTTTTTAATGGGGTCTAGAAAGTGGATTCTACACCACAAATCTACAGTAATTTATAGTACAATACCAAACCCTATCCACATGCATCAGGATATTCCCTCATAGAAGTGACAGCCTGCTGCGGATTTTCAATTCAAAAACATACTTATTCAGTTTTGTAAATTCTCTCGATTTCTGCCATGGATTTTACCTTTAAAATAGTGTGAAATCTCCTTCTGAGGGACCTTTCACATGGGACGGAATAAGCCGCACAATGCACCACAAGCCGCAGTAATTTCTGTTGCAAAATCCACAGACTACCTGTGGATTTTGATGCAAATTAAAAATGGCTTAAAGCCTGCCTGCAATTTCGCTGCGGATCTGACTGCGTTTTGCATCATAATTCCGTTCCGTGTGAAAGGTCCATAAAGCCGCTTGTAACACACTGGAAGCTTTGGGAAACCCTGAAGATCTTCCAAACTTGATCATCTATTAAGCCTGAGTGACAATTTTCATTCGTTGCCTCATGTCTAAAACTCTCCCAGATATTTATAAAGTTGAGAAATTCTAGAAGGTAAAAATAATGCAGAAAAAGTTATACTTCCATGTTGATTTGAACATTAGAACATAACTGATCCTGGTCTATCACTTAGTAGTGAAAGAACTGAGTGCTGGCAAAATCTCATTTGGCATAATGCATCATTGTTTTTGTCCAAAAATATCAAGCAGAATAAACCAGCACTAACTCAACTCCAGCAAGAATTACTGCTCCTCCAGGTTGTTTCTTCAGAAAATATTTAACCCTTGTCAAATATAAATACAGGATTATCTACAGTGAACAGCGCTGATCACACCCATGTACCTGCTAATGTTAGAAGGAAACACTTAAGTAACTAAGAGTTCACTGTGTATCTGCCAGGTTTCGTGTCATTTCAATATTTTTTACAAAGTTCTTGAGAAGATTAAAAAGGGGTTTACCACTAAATGCTTTATTAAACCATTGCTTACTCCACCCAGCCCATTTTTGGCTGTTCAATGGATCTGCAACACTAGACTATTTAAGAAGCTTTCCAAAAACAATTACAAAACAGCTTGCCCCCATTGTGACCTAACATTTTGTTCACTCTACATGATGAGCTCAATGGTTTCAAAGCTTATAACAAACATATTTACTCTAGTTGCTGCAAAAAGTGTTTTTTTTGTCGCTTTTTGGCAGACATTGCCGTTTTGAAACAATGGCAACTGCACTAGGATTATGATTCCATAGCGTACAAATGTTCTTTTCAGCAATTTATACATGTGGTGACTTGTAATGATAGTCTAATGAAAGGAGCTGCACTTAATTTAGCCACAACAACAATCTGCACAAATTAAGCAATTTTGTGTTCAGGCGAAACAAACCAGTACTTTTAAAACCCAAGTTACTAGTCAGATGAAGCATGAAGAGACAACCTGATGCTTCAGAGGCTAAATAGGTTTAGGGTACATTTCTGTAGGACAGAAACGCTGCCAAATTTCTGCAATGGGAAATTTGCTAATTCTGTATCCAAAGCAGAGTCAATATCTGCACCAGGTGATGCCAAATCTGCCTCCAAAACAAAGTCAATATCCGCACCAGGTGATGCCACTTCCACATCACCTGACCAGTGGTGCTACATTCACTAGAGGCCACTGGGTACCGGGTAAAAGTCTGTGCTGATAGCATGAAGAATTGAGAGGTGAGGGGAGGGCTGCATCTGTCGTAATCAGCTGCAGATGAGCAGCTAATTTTGAGTCAAAATCCGGACCAATAGTGTGGATTTTGAGTCTGTTTTGGATGTGAAAATGTTGTAGAATTTGCTGTGGAAATTCCACAGCATTTCCACCCCATGAAAGTGCATTGGTGCCCATGAAAGAGATAGCAAGAATTTTTTACATCCCTCTTCACTTTGCCAAGTTTGTACATGTACTGTATCACATTCAACATTTTTACTTAGGGTAGGTTGCCGTATTCCTCCAATATCCTTGATGGTCTAGTGTGGCTAAGTAGTTAATTCCTAGCATCTCTGATGATGTAGGCTGATTAAAGGGTTAAAATTGATGCCTATTACCCATGGTGGTGTAGGGGATGGTTATGGGTTAAATTATAATATAGAAGTTACCGCACATTTTATAATATAATGCAGTCTGACAACAAATAATTTATATGCCCATCTATCAGGGTGCTGATAGGACCGTGACATCCGGGTTTTAGGTTCTGGTCTGGAGTGACATCACAATATCATTCCTGGACCACATGATCTGCTGGGCGGCGCATGCCCAGAGTCATTTTGTGCTGGACACCAAGAGAGTAACATCTCCCTTTGGTTCCAGTGCTGATAGGCTGGCTGAGCTGTCTTTCAGTCCAAGCAGCTTATTAGTTTCTCTGTAAAGACATGTAAACTGTCTACTTTGCGTAAAGAATGCCGATATACTTCCTATGTTTGAATGCCGATATACTTCCTATGTTTTGGCCAGTAAGCTGTGGTTCTGTGTACTGTGAACCTGTGTCTAGAGCAGTGTTTCTCAACTCCAGTCCTCAGGGACCCCAACAGGTCATGTTTTCAGGATCTCCTATAGTAAGAACACCTGAGGCGCCGACAAGAATTACATCAACTGTGCAATACTGAGAAAATCCTGAAAACATGACCTGTTGGGGGGTCCTGAGGACTGGAGTTGAGAAACACTGGTCTAGAGGTTTTGTTCTCAGTAGCTGATTTCTTGAAGTTTTGCTTCCATTACTCTGTGGTTTGGCGTTCCATAACTGTGTCGCTTGTTCATCTCTCACCAGTTCCTGGGTTCTTCCCTGCAGTAGAACCATCCTTATCGGGGCAAGTGCTCTGCTTGAATGAGCAGTCCGGTTTGGGCAGTTCAGACAATAACTTTGTCACCATAATCACATTTTCAAGCATTCATCTATTCCAAACCATAGATATCCCGGTTACCCAACTGCCAATTTGAACCTGTGCTAGGTTCTGGAATAAATTGTTTACCATTATACTGACTAGTCAAAATATATGTGACATTATAACCACTCGTTTTAAACTAAAAGAATGTAAAAAGTCAATCATGGTTCATATCCATGCCCTAGTGGAGCATTTACAGGCCTTAACTCTTGAGGTGGTGGATACAAAACAACAAGCACAGATACAAATGGTTGTTCCATCCTTTTCATCTGGATTAGCAAGTGCTTCCTTTATGGCACCTAAAATCAATCTTCTGGATTGGTTCTGTGGTAAATTGCAAGATTGTGTAACCTTCCAGGAGTCCTGCAAAATGTTTTTTGTTTTTTTTTTAATTGAGACTAATATCCTCAGGAGATGAGGTTCAAAGAGTGGGGATTATAATTTCCTAAATTACAATGGGTCCCTCAGACGTGGGTATTCTTCCTTCCACCCACTTCAGCAGCACTAACTTCTGTTTTATTTTTATTTTTTTCTGGGGGGGGGGGGGGTTGCTGCTCTTAGCCTCCTTTACGATGATCCAGGCCATTTGGCTTTAGCTAAGAGTAAGAGTTACACTCTTATACAGACAAAATGTTCCGTCAAGGATTATTCTGCCAAGTTTAGACATTGAACTCATGATACCCAATGGAGTGATCAGAGTCAATTTTGTCACAGATTATTATCAGATCAGGTTAAAGATATGATGATCTATTTTGCATCACCCTGTACTCTAGAAGAGGCTAGGGCACTTGATCAATGCATCTGTAAGAGAGCATGCAAACCTATATTGTATGAATCTCCATGACTAATGGAGGGATTGTATTTGTATTATGCTCAATCTAGTCATTTTTTTTCACAAATATCTTGTATTAAGAAGCCTAGTGCATGTTGAGGATGGTGTCAGGGATCTGGGGTCTGGGTACGGGAGTCCCTGAAAACAACCCACTACCCCTGTCCCTACCTACTTGCACCCCTGGGCTAAGCCCCAGGGCGACAACTGGGCGATGGTCCCTACACTTACTAGGGAAGCAGGACACAGGGACCAATACAGACAAACACTGGAAACAAACGAACACAGAGGAGAGTCAGACAGTCCGAGTCGGCAACAGGAGGGTACGCGGTACAAAGGGGTCAGGCAAAGCAAGGTCAGGTCCGAAGTCCGAGGGTCAAGAGCTGGGAGCGCAATCCAAATATGCGGGCGTAGCCTGGAGACAAACATACACTGGCAATGTAGGAAGGAAACAGGTAAATTTAAATGCTGTCAGAACTCCCGCCCCAGCAGCTGATTGGGACGGGAGTCTGGCAGCAGCAGAAGATAGTCCAGAGTACAAGCAAGCCCGCCCCCAGCACTAGCTGGCCAGGTGGAGATAAAGGACGCGTGCCCGGCTGCCATGGCAACAGGGACGCGACGCGGAATGGGGCCCGCCGCATCCCTTGCAACCCAGCGGGGGCCAGGGGTGGTCACCAGCATCGGGGTTTCCCTGCACCGCACCTTAGCCGCCCGAGTGATAGGACCAGCGGTGTGGGCACGGAGGCCCCGGGAGCCACTGGTCCTGACAGATGGTCCTCTAGATCTATGGGTTGCTTGGTTGGCAGCTTCCAAGCTCATCCTCCTGGTTCAATTGATCATGGAAAATTGCAATGTTCCAGTTACAATATTTCTAGATTGTAGGTCAAGTGTTAATCTCATCAACTATCACTAGTTTAGGTTTCACTTTCAAACCATATCCCTGTGAAAGCTATCGATTTGCCCCCTTTTTCCAAAGACATAGTACGTTTTATGTTCTTGAAATCTATGACACCCTACTCCCTGTCTTAGCATGATGCTGCCCCACAATGTCCACTTCTTCCTCCTCCTTCTGTGAGCTGCTATTATGACTCTATCTCTCCATGATTGTTCAAACACCTCATCATCTTTCATCTCTTCTTTGTTGTCCTTCTATTTCTAAATGGACTCTATGTCACAATGAGCACCAGGAGCTGGCACCTCCATTTCCACATCCCTTAAGGAGGGCTTTTTAGAGGAAAAAAAATATTGGACATCGGTACATTCAATGTCTTGGTCCTCTACTACTGGTTGTTTGGACTGCCAGGTTGGCATCCATGACACTGAATGATCAAATAGCTCCTCAGACTGATCCATGTGGAGTGCTTCGAAGGATGCAGGGGATTTGGAACAGGGTGAAGTAGAGGAGGGTTGCTCATGGCCAACTTGTGCAGAGTGACTACTCTATGCTTGCGACCAGGAGAAAGGAGGTGGTGGTAGTTGAGGCATACTGTGTCATCTACTCTACGACCTATTCTGTATGTTGCAAATGTAACGCAGAGGTAGAACCCCTTCTATTGAATAGTAGCAGGCTTGCCTCACCTACGGCAGAACGTGGAGCTGTTGCTTCAGTGGGAGGCACTCGAAAAGCAAACTGGGCTCGTCCGCTCTACCGTCTCCACCTTTTTGGGATGTTCAGGTGATACTTTTGTCACCATAATCACAATTCCAAATATTCCCAGTTATCCAACCTCTAGTTTGACCCTGTGCTTGGTTTGGGAATAAATAGTCTGCCATTACACTAAGTAGTCAAATCATACATGACACCATCTTACCGCAATCCAACAGTCCAGAAACACAAAGTGTAAAGGTCAGCTAAAGAACAAACTCCAGCCATGTATGTCATCATGGGATGAAAACTCCCAAACTTCAAACATTTGCAAAGAGGATCAAAGCATGACAGAAGATGTCCATAAAAATATTGCTGCTTTGGTCAACTCACCCCAGATACATAAAGTACAACATTTCTGTAAGATTGCCTTTCTCAAGCACCTAAATTTCTAAGCACCTCATTTGTTATGGTGTGATCCTCTTAGCACATATCTTACCACAATCATATAAGAAAGATAGCAATTACTGGAACCAACATTAGGGAGAGAGAACAAAGTGTACTGTAATAGTACAATTTTAATGAAAATGCTAATTTGAAATATCCTAGCCAAAGCAGCATGGCTTATTGGTGCCCTCCCTGATTCCCAGCAACTACTGCACATGCCCTGCTACGCCCAGCTGCATCGTTGTGGAATGAAATGTGTAATAGGAAAGTAACTCCAAGGACTATGTTAAACTAGAAATCTCTGTGTATGGTACAATCTTTAGCTTTGCCTTTAAGCTCATAAAAAACCTCTGAGTTGTAAGAGCGGTGCTGCGCCATAATAAACAGAGCAAAATAGAGCAGATCTATATGTAAACTCTCCTGGATGTTCTTTATTAGCGATAATATCTGAATATTTTTGTTCTTACTATCTTAAGAATGGAGTGCTTATTTACAGTTAAGTATGGTAATATTTGGTTGACCTCATAGGCCATTTGTGATATACTCTCAAAGCACAAGAATAGTCATGTTGTCCAAATTTGCTGACTCTGAGTGGAGGCTCCCATACAATAACACTGTAACAGCAGTCTGCGAGTATTTAGTCTATGCCAGAAATGCTGCTGAATGACTGAAAGTGTTTATAGGGTCATTCCACATCAATTGGACCAATTTTCAAAATCGTCCCCACTCGACCGTCTCCGATTTTGCTGAAAATTTACTCAGATATATGTATATGTTTGAAACGAGGTTCTGTGAAGTTTTAGCTCCAGATCTTAAATACCTGTGGCACTGTCGCCTTTACACTGGAGGTCCCACTGAGCTCGCGGCTTCAGCTACAAGGATTTTGCAAACTTTGGCACATAGGCATTATAGAAATATACTGGCTATGATGCTGAAATTGGACATACTAGCTCAACTTTTGCTGGTGAACACAAAAAAATTAGTACCGGCTATCACAAAAGAATATATCGGCCACAATTTTGTGTCAAAGTAGCTTGAAAATCACGCCGCATGACATTTACACCAAACTTTGGCCAAGTATAGCTCAAGACCAAAAACCACTTGTAACCGGTGCTTTGCTCTGTACACCAAACAGCTACATGACTTTGCACTGCTGCAATATCACGGTCAAAGCATATGTATTTGTGAAGATATTCACACCCACATATGATGAAAAATGTTAAATGATCAAATCTGACCTATTTTTAAGGTCAAATATCTAAAAAAGGGTACCCCTGAAATCTGTTTATTCTGATATCAGTGGAAAGAGCAAATTTTTCTCTACAAGGATCATCATTTTATTTTTTGGAGTCTTTCAGTTTAAGAAAAGAAAAATGCCACTGAACATGGCGTTTTTAAACATACGCAATGAATGATAAATGCACTATTCAAACCCTTGCGTTGGTCCATGGTGGTTATACCACTACCAATTCCCTAAGAATTGGTATTATAATCCTATTAAGAATTGTAATAATGCCAAATCTTTTGAGAATTGGCAGCCCCATCGCCTAGGGGCCACGGCCGATAGCCGTGCAAGGCCAGCCACGGGCGGTCTCTTTATCACAGGTTCCGAAGCCTGAGGGTGGGTGTCTTAGCCTAGGATCCCAAGCCTAATATTGGGTCTCTTTTGTTGGTTCCCAAGCCATAATGTTCAGTCTAAGTGGTCTGGAACTGTTGCTGAATTTGCAACATAATTGGCTCCAAGAAGCTGTATTGTCGTCCCATTGCTGTTGCAGCTGGTGCTGGCAGTATTGCAATGATTGACTGCTCAGGAATCCAGCAGGTATCATTTCTCACAGGCCAGTGAAAGAAGCTAGCTGGTCCATGAGGATGCATGAAATTTATTAATGCATCATGGTCGTCGACTGAAATTTCAGAAATATTTCCAATCCACCAGTTGTTATCGTAAATGCAGGCAATGTATTGCCCTGGCTGGAGGTTTGCAATTGGCACAAAAGGCATTTCTGATCTGACAGATCGATCTACATGGGCAATGAAAGATGATGTGTCATTTGACACCCTTGAAATGCGAATCTTTTTGTCATCAATTGGCACAAACTGGTGATTTTCTCGTGTTCCAGCAATTGTATGTCCATCTTTGAACCGTTCTTCTTGAACTACCCGTATTTCATCAATTTTTTGACCAGTACACCAAACACTGCATGCAACATTTTTTCTTCTGACCAAAAGCGGGGCAGCTGAGCAGAAACCAAACAGACCTCATAACAGTCTGGTCGGTGCTGTCCGAAGACTGAGCTATTCTGCCATAAGGATTCCCCTTTCCTGATCCTTTCCTGAGGGCAAATTCAGCAACAGTTCCAGACCACTTAGACTGAACATTATGGCTTGGGAACCAACAAAAGAGACCCAATATTAGGCTTGGGATCCTAGGCTAAGACACCCACCCTCAGGCTTCGGAACCTGTGATAAAGAGACCGCCCGTGGCTGGCCTTGCACGGCTATCGGGCGTGGCCCCTAGGCGATGGGGCTGCCAATTCTCAAAAGATTTGGCATTATTACAATTCTTAATAGGATTATAATACCAATTCTTAGGGAATTGGTAGTGGTATAACCACCATGGACCAACGCAAGGGTTTGAATAGTGCATTTATCATTCATTGCGTATGTTTAAAAACGCCATGTTCAGTGGCATTTTTCTTTTCTTAAACTGAAAGACTCCAAAAAATAAAATGATGATCCTTGTAGAGAAAAATTTGCTCTTTCCACTGATATCAAAATAAATAGATTTGAGGGGTACCCTTTTTTAGATATTTGACCTTAAAAATAGGTCAGATTTGATCATTTAACATTTTTCATCATATGTGGGTGTGAATATCTTCACAAATACATATGCTTTGACCGTGATATTGCAGCAGTGCAAAGCCATATAGCTGTTTGGTGTACTGGTCAAAGCACAAATTACCAATGGTTTTTGGTTTTGAGATATATTTAACCAAAGTATGGCTTAAGTTTGCAAAATCCTCGTAGCTGAAGCCGCGCGCTCATTGGGACCTCCAGTGAAAGGGCAACAGTGTCCCAGGTATTTGATATCTGGCCCTAGAACTTTACAGAACCTCGTTTCAAACATACATGTACATCCTTATAAATTTTCAGCAAAATCGGAGATGGCCGAGTGGGGACCACTGGTCCACTTGGCATGGAATGACCCTATAGTAGTTACAACTGTGGTATATTACCAAGGAAAAGAGATGGATCAAGTTATGGACTAGTATCTCCAGAAACTATTGTGATATGTTATCTATTTAAAGAGACACTATCCTGAATATAAATTCTATAGAATAATTTTAAAAACTGTGAAGATCTGTATAAGGGCTCCTTCCCACGGACGGATTTCCGCCGCGTGCCCGCAGCTATTAGGTTCCATTGAACCTAATAGCTCAATGCTCATGGTGCGGAATTCCATTGCGGAATTCCATCGCGGAATTCTGCACTGTGAAATCACCTGACCTCACCCGCTGCATGTGACGCTGTGGGCGTGTCATATGACGCTGCGGCGCATCACGAGCTCTATTGCACATGCGCGCCAAAGCGTCATGCGGGACGGAAGACGCCGGATCCGGAGGTAAGTATTGGGGTCTCTGGGGGGCACCGTGACGGGCTCCGCCACGGAATTCCGCCGCGGAGCCCGTCACGGCCGTGGAAGCTGGCCTAAGATGTTCCTCCTTTGTCTACAAGTCATCTGGTCACTGTATTGTTGTTGTTAGTCGTTTAGTCGTTCACAACCCTCGGCGACCCAAAAAGCTCCTTCCCTCCTTTTTTTTTTGGTTTTGCACTGCGTCTTTCAGTTGTGTGATATCCATGCTAGTATCAGCTTTAACTGTATCAGCCATCGTGTCCTTTGGCGGCCAGGGCTTCTGTCCAAGCATTATAGATTTTTCTAGCGACTCTGCTCACATTACATAAACAAAATATGTGAGTCTGACTATGGTCATCTTGTCCTCCAGTAATATATCAGGTCTTTTATGATTCAGGACTTCTCTGTTTGTTACTCTCGCTGTCCAAGGTTTATGTAGCAGCTTTCACCAGCACCACAGCTCAAACGCATCAATCCTTCTATCAGCTTTTTTCGCAGTCCAGCTTTCACATCCATACATGGCTATGGGGAAAATGGTGGTTTGCACTATCCTGCATTTAGTAGCTATAATGATATCCCTGCTTTTCTAGATTTTGTCCATGTGTAGCATTGCGCTTTGCCCCAATGCTATCCTACGTTTTATCTCTGGTATAGATTCTTCAGCCTGGTTAATTTTTGAACCAAGGAAGATTAAGTTTCATGCGTTTTCTATGGCCTGATTGTCAATTTTTATTTGAATTTAGCAATTTTTTGCAGTTGTCATAATTTTAGTCTTCTTTAGATTCAGGCAGAGGCCCATTTTTTCACTTTCAGTTTTAATCTTACATATCAGCTGCTTCAGACCTGCTTCTGTTTCTGCAAGCAGCGTTGTGTCATCCACATAATGAAGATTGTTGATGTTTCTTCCACCTATTTTCACCCTGATTTCTTATTCATCTAGGTCCATTTTCCACATAATCACTTACGCATGTAGGTTAAATAAGAAGGGTGAGAGGATGCAGCCCTGTTGGAAGCCTTTGCTGATCCCAAGCCAATCTGTGTCCACATACTGTGTTCTCCCAGTGGCTTCTTGATTGGTATAAAGTGATTTTATTAGCTTAGGTTAATTGGTCAACCAAAGAGTATGCAAAGTTTCCTGGTCTCTCTTGATTCCCCAACTCTATCCTTATTTTGTTAGTAGTATGTACTGTACACCCTTAGTTGCACACATGCTTTATGTGACTAGATTGGATTAGTATTCAAGAGGAAGGTAGTCTGGTGCTAGATATGAAAGCCTACATGTAGGGGCCTATATAGAAGAATGAGGATCCTAAAACTACGAATAAAGTGAGACTCCTATTTTGTATTGGTATATATATACCACATACCCGGAGAGGATAATTTACTGCTTGTTTGATCCCAGTATCCTTCTCCTGATACTTGAGTTATTTGCTCACCCTTGTTTTCTAAGGGTATGCTCACATAGCAGATTTTTGCAACAAAATTTGATACAGAATCCATGCTGATTCTGCTTAAAATTCTGTGAAAAATCCGCAACCCATTACTTTTAATGGAAATCCCTGCTGTAGTGTATACAGCACAGATTTTTTTCTGCACACAGATTTCAGATCCAAATATGAAAAAAGTGGCATATTACCTCTTAACACAGATTTTGTGTTGTTTTTCCGTCGGGAATTCCTGCCATGGATTTGCCCATTGAAAAGGCCTAAATTCGTGTACGGATCCATGGCCCTACTATATCTGCATAGCCGCTGCAGAAATCCACTGCTCAGCTGCGGATTTTTTGACATGGTGTTTAGAGTTGGAATCCATGCGGAAAAATCTGCATGAGAATCCACTGCCTACCCTTAGAATGTGCATTGTCAGTATACATTAAAATAAGTGACACAGATAAACAGCTCAGGGTCTCTACTGTCAAGGGGCCTCACAGCAGCTGCAGGGGCTTTCTCTATGGTAGGTATGTCCTTTCCCACATTCAACCTACATGTGTCTGGGAAGTTATTAATGCAACCCCTTCTCTTTGTGACTGCATCACTTTAACTGAGTTCACAGTCAGGGAGAAAACATTTTACAAACATAATTCACAAATTATAATCTTGTTACAACCTGAATCTGAGGCTGTGTATTTTCATATATAGGATGTAGTCCAAAACACTGATCCAGCGCTATATATCAATACTAGTGTCCTATTAAATAACAATAGCGTACTTAAATAGGATGGTATGGATGCGCTATACAGTGGTATGGCGCACAGGTCCTTGAGGGCCCCCGAAACATGGATTTAAATTTTTTGTTTTGTGGCCCCTGTACGAGAGAGAGTGTAAAATCGAATTGCAAAGTTGCATAGCATGTGAGAAACAGACATTCGCTTAACCCGTATCCCTTGGAACCGCTGCTATGACTAAAATAAGGAAACATAAATTGTGGTAGTATGATCTATAAGAAAGTGTACTTAAAGTCCCTGAACATAGAGGAACGCGGTGCCTGGAGCCCAATGACTAATTCAGCCCTGCACACTGCAATTGCTTTTCAAAGTTTCTTGGAGTATGATGTTGCCATATAAAGAACAGCTGTTATAATCCAAAAGGAAGAAAACTGTCCCTTAAAGTTATGGGAAAACCCTTCAAAGCTCTAAATTGCTGTAAGTGCTCAAATCGCCTTGATACATTACCCATGTAGCATCCTATTGGTAGACTGTACAGTTTTTCTGGATCTCTGCAAGGAAAATCAATAACCAGTGAGGCAGTTTCCACTGCCCACCAGAATGCCATCTTCCACTGCCCACCAGAACTCGCAACTGACCAGCAGTGATAAAGCGCAAACAGTTTGAATGGAGGAGGCTATATGATATGTAGGGACACATTCCTCTCCTTAGGCAGCCATCTAATGGACGTGAACCAGATGTAGACAAGACAGAACACTTGCCATACAAGAGTGCATAGATTTGAAAATTAAGAAAGTGACGCAGAACTTAGAGCAAGTATATATTAGTAAATAGGGGTTATTCATCTTAAACATACAGGTACATTGGTTACAATTGGCCAAAAGTTGGGCATCCTCATTAACTAACACTGGACGGATAATTTGAATAGTTTCACATTTGTTTGCCAGTGTGCAGTAGTATTAAGGCACCAATAGTAACAAGATGCGGGTTATTTAAGTGTAAAGTCTCAGCTGATGTAGTTTATTATATACAAAAGTCTCAGGTGCTTTTATTTTAATGAATATGTCTCTGCAATGATTCTTAGCCGCTTCAAAGCATATTTACGTATCGCAGCCAGTTGTTTTCCAGTAACAGTTGCCAGAAAAGTAGTGATCATTATCTCAATAAATCCTTCCGGCAATGTTTGGGACAACCTTGTTTATTTTAATTGTGCTATAAGCTTTGTAAAAACAATCTGGAGAGTGAAAAGGAGAACCGATATGGTATTTACTTTAATAATAAGTGGCTTCCATTTCAAAACCCAATTTTCCTATTAGCTTTATAAGCAGTTTGACTATAATATGGATGAGCCTAGGGACAACAAACTCATTTAAACTACTAATAAGGAGTAGTTTTTGAATTGTATATTCGACTCCAAAACAGAGCATTATCTATTACCGTGCCCTCAACACAGTATAAATTTCTAGATTACTGTGTCTTAAAGGGGTTGGAGTTAATAGCAGGGAGTCTTCTGTACAGGGGACTCATCTCATGGCCAAACAATACCCCTCGCTCTGGAGGACCTACCCTATCCTACATTTCACAGACACCCCATTAATTTCAATAAGAACTGTTAAGTGCTTAAAGAATAACTGCACTTAAAAAAAAACTTTTAACACATCGGCAGACATCAAAAGTTTTAATCAGTGGGGGTCCAAGTGCCAAGACCATCCATGATTGCTGAAATGAACGGGTTGCAGCGCTCACCCAAGTGCTGTGCCCCTTGACTGTCATTGTTGCTTTTTGGCCCCTCCTAGCAGCTGAGGACAGGTGCCTTGATGTCTGTAGAAGTCTGTGGATCCATCGTCAGCTGCTGTGAAGAGCACAGGGAATCATCACAGCCGAAAAGTTTTGTCAAAAGTTTTTTAAAGTTGCAGCTTGACTTTACGTTTGCATGTGGTGGTGCTGCAGAGAAAATGAATGAACAGCTACGGTCAGACATCGCCATAGTTTGTAGCTAGTTGCTTGGGGTCCCTGCAAACACTTATTGACCAGGAACCTATCAAACACGTAGGGATTGTCCAAAGCAGAGAACCCATTTAAGTGGCACTAAGAAGTTCCACCATTATAGAGAAGTTTATTTTTCTTCCCTTTTATACTTTAACTGACCAGAACATTTTCTCCATTCCATGTGCGCATATACCTTTTTCTGTACTTTTTTGAACTTTTCATATATTTTACATAAAGTATATCCCAAAGCACACATACAGTGTGAACATCAGCGGCAATATTGTTAACCGATAACACTGGATATTAGAACAGTCAATTTCTTCTCAATATAATTGACTAGATAAATCTGCACTATCCAGAATCTACTCATTTTTCTCATTCACTGCATCACTTTGTTTTTTCATATACAAGATTGATAATCGTAACATAAATTGCATTTGAAAAGAATTCCGCCAGAAAGCTGAACATTTTACTTGCTACAGTACATACTTTTTTGTCTTCACACTGACTGTTCTCTTAACCCCTTGAGTGGCGGGTTTCCTACCACCCTGTCGTGCCCACCAGGGCAGGTTTTTTAAAATGGTCTAATTATTGAATTTCAACTAATTTTGCAGTTGCGTCTCAAGAGCCATAACTTTTTCATTTTTCCATTGACATGGCCATATGAGGGCTTGTTTTTTACGGGACAAGTTGTGATTTTTTTAAACAGGGGGGAGGAAAAAAAGAAATGGGGAAAAAAGAAAAAAAGGGGCCATGTCATTAAGGGGTTAAATAATGTATTAACTTCCTTCTCTGGGTCATTATGACACAGGGATACCACATGTGGGATTGTATTTTTGATTTTTTAGAAAGTAAAGGGAGACAAGTGTTTTTATTATTTTTTTATAATTTTTTAACTTTTTTTTTTATTTATTTTTTTTGTCCCTTTAGGGGACTTCCACAGGGACCCATCAGGACCCCTGATCACATTCCGGGGGTCCAATGGTGACAGCCCTTTACATGCTGCAGTGACAGCCCTTTACATGCTGCAGTCACATAGACTGCAGCATGTAAAGGGTTAACACAGCAGAAATCGGAGGTTTTCTCTGATCTCTGCTGTAAGAGCAGGTACCTAGCTGTCTTCTGACAGCTAACAACCAGCTCTGACAAGCTTGCCGATGGTCTCTATGGCAACCTGTAAACAAAGCAGGAGATTGCCGGCATATCGGCAATATCTTCTGCTGGTTTTTCAAAGCCCTTGCTTTGTTCTCTGTGGGTCTGTGCAGGCAGAGCACAATGTCACAGCTTGTGGCATTGTGCTCTGCAGCTCCCATAGTGATACATAGCCCGGAAATCTTCCGGGCTATGTCGCTATGAGCAGTGGAGCTCGTCCCGGAAAATTTCCGGGCGTGCCACTCAAGGGGTTAAAGGGGTTATACCAAGATTGACTTTTATCAGCTATCCATCACCTTTGAGATCCCCGCAGATTCTAAGAACAGGGATCCCATGTCCCCCTCTTCTAATCACTGTGGGCTTGTTGCACTCACCTTCTGTGATGTGGATATTCATTTCAATGGGGCTGACAGAAATAACACTTGACTATCTCCGGCATTTCCATTGAAGATAAATTTAGTAATCTCCTCTTATACACTGTGAGACCTACACCAATCAGACTGGTGATAAAAAACCAATCTGGGTACAACCCCTTTAACAACAGAAATAATATTCTCATACCTAAACTCTGCTCTCTCTTAAGGGCTTGCTTACATCACCTTTGGAGGCTCCATTGCCAAATCCTGCTGAAATCCAGTATGAAATAGTGCAGCATGCTGATCTACAGTATTTTATCCAGGATTATGACGGACACCATAACAGAAATTGAATGGATCCCATTATAATCAGTTGGGTCCATTTGGTGCCCTTCTATTCTGTCACAAGATGGATCTGCATGTCCAGGGGATTTTATTTTCCTGCTGTCATAAAGATGTTGGAAAACAGAAACTCCAGCAGTGATGTAAATTAGCCGTAAGCTAGCCAAATATTAGTGACTTCAGGTAGTGGACATTTTCTGGATGACTTGTCATAGATAACACCAGTTAAAGTGATAAGTCACTGATTGCCATGTGTCCTGAGCTGGGACTTGAATTCCACTTCTAATAATCTTCAGTTGGTGTCTGTCACACTCATTCATGCCATGAAAGGCACTGATAGCCATCTCAAATAATAAATAGTTTTTTTAGCAGTCCAAAATCTCAAGTGTATGGACAGATTTGCTCTCTGACTAAAGCTGTCCATTCAAATACAAAAGAAGTTTACTAAAGGAGCCAGTTTTCCTAAAAGCCCGTGTACACGCAAAGACAATCTTTCGAACGATTGAAATATTGACAATTTTAGCGATCATTTTGCATAAAGTGTTAATGGTCACTAATGTCCATTAACACTTTATCACCTTCATTTGCATGTAAAAGGGCCTCCAGGAGCTGTTTGCAGAGCGCAGCATGTGTTCTCAGACGGGCTGTCGGTAGAATACAATGTAATCTCTGGCACTCACTGACAACACAGCGTGCGGTCTGTGTTATCTCTCTGAACAATGGATTTTAAGCTCACCTTAAAATAATTTTTCAGACGAAAAGTGAATGATGGCCGCGGTTACACACAACAATTATCACTAATATGCTATAGTTTGAACCAAGTTTTGAGCGATAATCGTTGCGTGTAAATGGGCCTTAACTCTCCCAGAAACATGTCTATTTCAGTAAAGCAAATTAAACAATGTATAGGAAATATTTGAAACCAATATACTTGACCCTTGTTACCTCCTACACAAGATATTGCAGGAAACCTGAGTCTTCTAAGGTCGAATTTGGGGAACTACTAAAAAATTTTCAATGAGGCATTAAAATTAGTTTTGTGGAATTTGCAGGCATGGGTAATTGAGGTTTTGTCTGAAGTCCCCAAAAAGTTAAAAACTGTTGTTGTTGTGTCTAGTCCATGGAAAGTAATACCAGTATTATAGTGGTCATGATGTTAAGGTTTTCATTTGCAATTTCCCATGAAACCTTATGACGTATTTTTTGCAAACATGCCAAAGTTGTGTTATTATGGTTTATTGAGCTGCCTCCACTATATGAATGATGAGATGAACTGCAAAAACATATCTGCAATAAATCTGACTTCTTTTTTTATGCCAGGGACTCTACAATGTTTGGCCCTTTTGTTTTCTTAATAAGTGCTTTTACTGTTTTATCTGTGACTCATCCAAAGAATCAATGGCTTTGAACCATGTCAGTTTGTCACTTAGTAATATACTATGCAGTAAAATGTGTTTTACTCAGAGCCTATGAGCTAACGTAAGGACACATAGGCCTAATGTACATCCTTCTCCCAAAAAACAAAGGTAGTTCGCGACTACCTGGGAAAACCTCAAAGGTCTGGGAAATGTTATAGCATGTGGAACCATATTTGAGGTTAGCTGGTAACTTAATCTTCTGAAAAATATGATTCCTGACTTTGGAGAAAACAAGCAAAAAAAATGGGCAGTGGATTCTTAACTGGGAACAGAATGGAAGGGTTAGACCTCGTTCATATCTGCGCTTGAGGCCTCTGCAGAAGAATCTGCTAAATTTTCTGGAAAAAATAGGGCAGAATGTAAAATGCCAGACACCAAGACAGAAACCCAGCAGACCCCATTATAGTCAGTGGGGTCCATCAGGCACTATTGGTCTCCAGCACATGATGCTGATCTGGATTTGCCATCACTATGTTTATTCTGGCCTTAACGAATAAATATATTGCTCGAAACTAATTATGAAGGGGAGTAGAAGATGGGGTCTGTGATAAAATCCTGAAACCTCGAAATAGATCCATGAAAGCCACGGGCGTAACTAAAGGCTTATGGGCCTGAGTGCAAATTTGTATCTTGGGGCCCCCCAACTTCTCATAACCCCTTGACGCAGAGTTGTAACTTGAAGCTCCTGGGCCCCAATGCAAAACCTGTAACAGGGCCCCAACTATAATGGTTTATTCATAGTACTGGGCTTACTATATGGAGAAGAGAGACCTTATGGGCCCCCTAAGGCTCCTGGTCCCGGGTGCAACAGCATCCCCTGCATCCTCTATAGTTACACCAGTGATGAAAGTGTCTTGCAATGTAGCAGTCTACAAACCCATTGGAAACCATGGGCTTCATATACATGCGATTTGTAGCAATGTTGCATCACTATAAAATGGTGTGTTTTTGTAACCCGTGTGAAATCAACCTCAAAGAGAAGCTATGACATTTTTTTCTCCCAGTGCTACTGACTTCTTGCACTTCACTGCAAAATGATAATTTTTAAACTCATAACCTAAGTTTTTTTCAATAGTCGCTACTTCCTGTTCCATCCAACACCTTGGACAGTTCTCTTGTATCAATGTAACAGCGGAAACAGTCTAGTTCCACAAATAAACACTATGAGACTACTACTACATGTCCCATGATGACTCTCTTCTTGGAAACCAGGGTCTAAAGTCTTCCAGTACTTCTATATGCTGCAAGGGATGAGGAGCGGAGTAGGAAGCAGGTTTTGTTACTGTAGTGACGTTAGATTGTATTTTGGCAGAAGTACTGCTCTTACTGTGAAATTAACCTCCAGTCTGATGATAAGCACAGGAAGGTAGCCAATGGGGAAATAATGGATGGCATCACTGCACACACATCTTAGTAAACATGGGTGAGTACCGTACATACACAAGAAATCGCTAGACTACGCCTTCATACAAGGGTGTACTTTCTTTTTCACATGACTGTGAACCACGTTGTTCTTGCCAATGAAACACTGACATCAACCTTTGGTTTTCTATGTACATCTAAGCACATTTACATATTATCACCTACTTATTGTATTATATAAAATTACTTGTACATCCACCTGCATATAATATGGGCTTATGATAAATGTGCTTGTCCTACTATATAATTACTGGATTTGCATCATATATTTTATTACGTGTAACTTGTTATCTACGGTATACAGTGCTATAATATGTATGCACTCGCACATTTATGTCCCCAGGGAAGGTTCTAATCTTCCTATTTCAAATATAGACACACTAGAATTAATTTTTTATACCTATCAATATATTTTTGGAGTATGAGAGGAAGTTGAGGATTAGCTGAATAAAACCCACAGAAAGGCACAAGTAGAACTTATTAATACCTTGTAGATGTTGCCCTCTTTGGATTTCAACTAAACCCTCCAGAGCTGCAAGCAACAATGGTCAATTTTGGAGCAGAGAATAAAACCTATTGACTTCAATGGGTTTGTTCACATGAGCGTATTTTTTAATGCGATATCTAGAGATGAGCGAGCATACTCGTCCGAGCTTGATACTCGTTTGAGTATTAGGGTGTTCGAGATGCTCGTTACTCGAGCATTCAAACTATATCATAGTTTTCATCAGTCATTCACGCTTCAAGCACACCCACTTTACCGATCAGACTTCTTGCATTCATGGTCATACAATTTATAGTTTGTTTTGTTATTTAAATTCGTTACTAATGGTAATATTGGCTGATCTGTCAGCTCTAACTGTACTAACCCCCTCCCCCCCCATCTCGACCCCCATTCCCATTGCTTAGACCCAGGTCGCTAGCTACACTGACGACCGCCTTATTTCTCTTTTTGCCCTCCCCCATCCCTAGTTTAAACACTCCTCCAGCCTTCTAGCCATCTTCTCACCCAGCACAGCTGCACCCACCTAGAGATGAGCGAACGTACTCGTCCGAGCTTGATACTCGTTCGAGTATTAGCGTGTTCGAGATGCTCGTTACTCGAGACGAGTACCACGCGATGTTCGAGTAACTTTCATTTTCTTCCCTGAGAAATTTGCGCGCTTTTCTGGCCAATAGAAAGACAGGGAAGGCATTACAACTTCCCCCTGCAACGTTCAAGCCCTATACCACCCCCCTGCAGTGAGTGGCTGGCGAGATTAGGTGTCACCCGAGTATTAAAATCTGCCCTCCCGCGGCTCGCCACAGATGCCTTCTGACATAAATCAGGGAAAATGCTGCAGCTATAGGGAGAGTGTTAGGAGTTATTTTAGGCTTCAAGAACCCCAACGGTCCTTCTTAGGCCATAGAAATCGCAGATCGCACCTATGTGCGATCTGCGATTCCTGTTCTCTTCTCTATATGCGCTCAATGGGGCCGGCGGCAGCAGCGCCGACCCCATTGAGAACATATAGAAGACAAATCATTCTTCTCTGCCACAGCTGTAACAGCTGTGGAAGAGAAGAACGATGTTTGCCCATTGAATTCAATGGAGCCGGCAATACAGCAGGTTCCACTGAAAGCAATGGGCTGCCGGCGATCGCGGGATGAATTGTCGGGAAGGGCTTAAATATATAAGCCCTTCCCTGCAATTCATCTAGAAATGTGTTGCAATAAAAATATATACCGTATATACCGGCGTATAAGGCGACGGGGCGTATAAGACGACCCCCCAACTGTCACCTTATACGCCGGGAATACAGCAGAGCAAAGAATAAAAATCATTACTCACTTCTCCTGGCGTTCTGCGGCGCTGCTGCAGGCTGTCGCTCCCTCCTGGTCCCCAGCAGAGCATTGCTTTCTGGACACAGGGCTTGAAATCCCCGCCTCCAGAAAACACACGTGCCTTCAGCCAATCACAGCCATTTAATGACATCATTGTCATTGGCTGTGTCGGCTGTGCGTTCCGTAAGCGAAGTCAGCCTCCAACCACAGGCCAAAAAGCGGCACATTTAATTACAGCGTTCTGTTTCTGCACTACTGATAATACACCATGCTGAGGGGTAGGAGTAGGCCTAGAGGATGTGGACGCGGCCGAGGACGCGGAGGCCCAAGTCAGGGTGTGGGCACAGGCCGAGCTCCTGATCCAGGTGTATCACAGCCGACTGCTGCGGGATTAGGAGAGAGACACGTTTCTGGCGTCCCCACATTCATCTCACAATTAATGGGTCCACGCGGTAGACCTTTATTAGAAAATGAGCAGTGTGAGCAGGTCCTGTCGTGGATGGCAGAAAGTGCATCCAGCAATCTATCGACCACCCAGAGTTCTGCGCCGTCCACTGCTGCAACTCTGAATCCTCTGGCTGCTGCTCCTCCTTCCTCCCAGCCTCCTCACTCCATTACAATGACACATTCTGAGGAGCAGGCAGACTCCCAGGAACTGTTCCCGGGCCCCTGCCCAGAATGGCCAGCAATGGTTCCTTTCCCACCGGAGGAGTTTGTCGTGACCGATGCCCAACCTTTGGAAAGTTCCCGGGGTCAGGGGGATGAGGCTGGGGACTTCCGGCAACTGTCTCAAGAGCTTTCAGTGGGGGAGGACGATGACGATGAGACACAGTTGTCTATCACTCAGGTAGTAGTAATTGGAGTAAGTCCGAGGGAGGAGCACACAGAGGATTCGGAGGAAGAGCAGCAGGACGATGAGGTGACTGACCCCACCTGGTTTGCTACGCCTACTGAGGACACGTCTTCAGAGGGGGAGGCAAGTGCAGCAGCAGGGCAGGTTGGAAGAGGCAGTGCGGTGGCCAGGGGTAGAGGCAGGGCCAGACCGAATAATCCACCAACTGTTTCCCAAAGCGCCCCCTCGCGCCATGCCACCCTGCAGAGACCGAGGTGCTCAAAGGTCTGGCAGTTTTTCACTGAGAGTGCAGACGATCGACGAACAGTGGTGTGCAACCTTTGTCGCGCCAAGATCAGCCGGGGAGCCACCACCACCAGCCTCACCACCACCAGCATGCGCAGACATATGATGGCCAAGCACCCCACAAGGTGGGACGAAGGCCGTTCACCGCCTCCGGTTTGCACCACTGCCTCTCCCCCTGTGCCCCAACCTGCCACTGAGATCCAACCCCCCTCTCAGGACACAGGCACTACCATCTCCTGGCCTGCACCCACACCCTCACCTCCGCTGTGCTCGGCCCCATCCACCAATGTCTCTCAGCGCACCGTCCAGCCGTCGCTAGCGCAAGTGTTGGAGCGCAAGCGCAAGTACGCTGCCACGCACCCGCACGCTCAAGCGTTAAACGTGCACATAGCCAAATTTATCAGCCTGGAGATGCTGCCGTATAGGGTTGTGGAAACGGAGGCTTTCAAAGGTATGATGGCGGTGGCCCCGCACTACTCAGTTCCCAGTCGCCACTACTTTTCTCGATGTGCCGTCCCAGCCCTGCACGACCACATCTCCCGCAACATTGTACGCGCCCTCACCAACGCGGTTACTGCCAAGGTCCACTTAACAACGGACACGTGGACAAGCACAGGCGGGCAGGGCCACTATATCTCCCTGACAGCACATTGGGTGAATTTAGTGGAGGCTGGGACCGAGTCAGAGCCTGGGAACGCTCACGTCCTACCCACCCCCAGAATTGCGGGCCCCAGCTCAGTGGTGGTATCTGCCGCAGTGTATGCTTCCTCCACTAAACCACCCTCCTCCTCCTCCTCCTACGCAACCTCTGTCTCGCAATCAAGATGTGTCAGCAGCAGCACGTCGCCAGCAGTCGGTGGCAGCACAGCGGTGGGCAAGCGTCAGCAGGCCGTGCTGAAACTACTCAGCTTAGGAGAGAAGAGGCACACGGCCCACGAACTGCTGCAGGGTCTGACAGAGCAGACCGACCGCTGGCTTGCGCCGCTGAGCCTCCAACCGGGCATGGTCGTGTGTGACAATGGCCGTAACCTGGTGGCGGCTCTGCAGCTCGGCAGCCTCACGCACGTGCCATGCCTAGCCCACGTCTTTAATTTGGTGGTTCAGCGCTTTCTGAAAAACTACCCACGCTTGTCAGACCTGCTCGGAAAGGTGCGCTCGGAAAGGTGCAACATCGGTTTAATCTGCCAGTACACCGACTGCTGTGCGACGTGCCCACATGGTGGAACTCTATGCTCCACATGTTGGCCAGGCTCTATGAGCAGCGTAGAGCTATAGTGGAATACCAACTCCAACATGGGCGGCGCAGTGGGAGTCAGCCTCCTCAATTCTTTACAGAAGAGTGGGCCTGGTTGGCAGACATCTGCCAGGTCCTTGGAAACTTTGAGGAGTCTACCCAGATGGTGAGCGGCGATGCTGCAATCATTAGCGTCACCATTCCTCTGCTATGCCTCTTGAGAAGTTCCCTGCAAAGCATAAAGGCAGACGCTTTGCGCTCGGAAACAGAGGCGGAGGAAGACAGTATGTCGCTGGATAGTCAGAGCACCCTCCTGTCTATATCTCAGCGCGTTGAGGAGGAGGAGGAGGAGCATGAGGAGGATGAGGAGGAGGGGGAAGAGACAGTTTGGCCCACTGCTGAGGGTACCCATGCTGCTTGCCTGTCATCCTTTCAGCGTGTATGGCCTGAGGAGGAGGATCCTGAAAGTGATCTTCCTAGTGAGGACAGCCATGTGTTGCGTACAGGTACCCTGGCACACATGGCTGACTTCATGTTAGGATGCCTTTCTCGTGACCCTCGCATTACACGCATTCTGGCCACTACGGATTACTGGGTGTACACACTGCTCGACCCACGGTATAAGGAGAACCTTTCCACTCTCATACCTGAAGAGGAAAGGGGTTCGAGAGTGATGCTATACCACAGGACCCTGGCGGACAAACTGATGGTAAAATTCCCATCCGACAGCGCTAGTGGCCGAAGGCGCAGTTCCGAGGGCCAGGTAGCAGGGGAGGCGCAGAGATCAGGCAGCATGTACAGCACAGGCAGGGGAACACTCTCCAAGGCCTTTAACAGCTTTCTGGCTCCCCAGCAAGACTGTGTCACCGCTCCCCAGTCAAGGCTAAGTCGGCGGGAGCACTGTAAAAGGATGGTGAGGGAGTACATAGCCGATCGCACGACCGTCCTCCGTGACGCCTCTGCCACCTACAACTACTGGGTGTCGAAGCTGGACACGTGGCCTGAACTCGTGCTGTATGCCCTGGAGGTGCTTGCTAGTCCTGCGGCTAGCGTCTTGTCAGAGAGGGTGTTTAGTGCGGCTGGGGGAATCATCACGGATAAGCGTACCCGCCTGTCAACCGACAGTGCCGACAGGCTTACACTAATCAAGATGAACAAAGCCTGGATTTCCCCAGATTTCTCTTCTCCACCAGCGGACAGCAGCGATACCTAAACAGTACGTAGGCTGCACCCGCGGATGGAAGCATTGTTCTCTATCACCATCAAAAACATGGACCTTTTAGCTTCATCAATCTGTGTATAATATTCATCCTCCTCCTCCTGCTCCTCCTCCTGAAACCTGACGTAATCACGCCGAACGGGCAATTTTTCTTAGGCCCACAAGGCTCAGTCATATAATTTTTGTAAACAATTTTTATACGTTTCAATGCTCATTAAAGCGTTGAAACTTTCACCTGAACCAATTTTTATTTTAACTGGGCTGCCTCCAGGCCTAGTTACGAATTAAGCCACATTAACCAAAGCGATTAATGGGTTTCACCTGCCCTCTTGGTTGGGCATGGGCAATTTTTCTGACGTACATTAGTACTGTTGGTACACCAATTTGTTGGGGCCCTCACCTACAGTGTAATCCAATTAATTTTTTGCCCACCTGCATTAAAGCTGACGTTACATCAGCTGTGTTGGGCACTGCAATGGGATATATTTATGTACCGCCGGTGGGTTCCAGGGAGCCACCCATGCTGTGGGTCCACAGGGAGTTGTAACTGCATGTGTCTACTTCTAAAGAACCCCAGTCTAACTGGGGCATGCAGTGTGGGCCGAAGCCCACCTGCATTAAACATGATATTACCTCAGCTGTGCTGGGCAATGCAATGGGATATATTTATGTACCGCCGGTGGCTTCCTGGCACCCACCCATGCTGTCGGTCCACACGGAGTTGTAACTGCATGTGTCTACTTCTAAAGAACCCCAGTCTGACTGGGGCATGCAGTGTGGGCCGAAGCCCACCTGCATTTAATCGGACGTTACCTCAGCTGTGATGGGCACTGCAATGGGATACATTTATGTACAGCCGGTGGGTTCCAGGGAGCCACCCATGCTGTGGGTGCAAACGGAATTCCCATTGCGGAGTTGTACCTGCCTGTGACTATTTATAAAAAACCGCGGTCTGACTGGGGTATGCAGACACCTTGACAGAATGAATAGTGTGTGGCACATAGGTTACCCATTGCTATGCCCACGTGTGCAGCTCCTGATGGAGGTGGCACAGGATTGGATTTCTCATTACTTCTGTACAGCATTGTGGGCTATCGCCCCGCCCCTTTTAAAGAGGGTCGCTGCCTAGCCGTGCCAACCCTCTGCAGTGTGTGCCTGCGGTTCCTCCTCATGGCAGACACACTTATAAATAGACATGAGGTTGCTGTGGCATGAGTGCAGCTGAAGGCTGCGCAGGGACACTTTGGTGTACGCTGTGGACACTGCGTCGTGCGGGGGGGGGGGGGGGTTGGGCAGCATGTAACCCAGGAGAAGTGGCAGCGGAGTGTCATGCAGGCAGTGATTGTGCTTTGTTGGAGGTAGTGTGTTGCTTAGCTACGGTATGCATTGCTAATGAGGGCTTTTCAGAAGTAAAAGTTGTTGGGAGGGGGGGGGGCCCACTCTTGCCGCTATTGTGGCTTAATAGTGGGACCTGGGAACTTGAGATGCAGCCCAACATGTAGCCCCTCGCCTGCCCTATCCTTTGCTGTGTCGTTCCCATCACTTTCTTGAATTGCCCAGATCTTCACAAATGAAAACCTTAGCGAGCATCGGCGATATACAAAAATGCTCAGGTCGCCTATTGACTTCAATGGGGTTTGTTACTCGAAACGAACCCTCGAGCATTGCGATAATTTCGTCCCGAGTAACGAGCACCTGAGCATTTTGGTGCTCGCTCATCTCTACATATTACATATCACAATAGGCCATTGAAGTGAATAGTTGGGTGCAAATATGCAGTGTATGTGCAGGAAACCTACATATTCACTGCATATTTGTGCACCATTTCAATAAGCCCATCTGCGTTCTTTTTTTGCGTACGCAAAAACGCAGTGTATTTGAGCACATGAAAAAAACATCCTAGAGCAGCCGAAAAACATGGGCGTAATTGTTCTTCGGTCAAGCAAAAACGCTGTTTATTTTAACAACTGAAACAAGCCCTAATTGTGACCCCCCCATAGTGGATGCAGTAGTAATAGTGACCCCCATAGTGGTCCTAGTAGTAATAGTGACCCCCCTAGTGGCTGTAGTATTAACAGTATTCCCCATAGTATTTTTCACTGTAGCAAGTATAGTCCAAATATATTAGAGGAACCTAGTCACTGTTTGGACCTTATTAAGGTCTAAACAGTGACAATATTCCCCATAGTAGCTCCAGTAGTAATAGTGATCCTCATAGTGGCCGCAGTAGCAATAGTCACCCCCATAGAGGCTGCAGTAGTAATAGTGACCTCCATAGCGGTCCCAGTAGTAATAGTGACCCCCCTAGTGGCTGTAGTATTAACAGTATTCCCCATAGTAGTCCGAGTATTAATAATGACCCCCATAGTGGCTGCAGTAGTAATAGTGTCCACCAAAGTGGCCGCAGTAGTAAAAGGGACTCCCATAGTGCTCCCAGTAGTAATACTTACCTCCATAGTGGCCGCAGTAGTAATAGTGACCCCACAGTGGCGCCAGTAGTAATAGTGACCCCCACAGTGGCCTCAGTAGTAATAGTGACCCACACAGTGACCTCAGTAGTAATAGTGACCTCCATAGTGACCGCAGTAGTAATAGTGACCCCCATAGTGGCCCCAGTAGTAATAGTGACCCCCACAGTGGCCTCAGTAGTAATAGTGACCCCCACAGTGACCTCAGTAGTATTAGTGATCTCCACAGTGGCCACAGTAGTAATAGTGACCCCCATAGTGGCCCCAGTAGTAATAGTGACCTCCATAGTGGCTGCAGTAGTAATAGTGATACCATAGTGGCCCCAGTAGTAATAGTGACCTCCGTAGTGGCTGCAGTAGTAACAGTGTCCACCATATTGGTCTCAGTTATATATACTTTTTCTTCATTCTCTTCAAAGTACTATGAAAATTAATAAAAAGTATTGCATTGAAGAATTTTAATAAGTACAGTTTATTATTATTATTATTAGTGAAGTAAACAGTAAGCAGTGTACATTGTTACAATTATATCAAGAAAAAATAACTTTGTGCACCTAAGACAAGTGAAGAATTATAAGGCAGGGTTCACACAGGGCGGATTCCCGTCAGAAATCTCGCGGTTTGGCAGCAGCAAAAACCGCGAGATTTCCGCCGGGAGAACCGCCGCGGTTTAAGCCGCGGCGGCTTTGAAGCGGCCCGGCCGCATGCTTTTCCGTTGTGGCCGGCTCTCCCATAGAGGAGAGCGCGGCCGTGGGATAAATAAACAAAAGAACGAAAGTAAACAGACATGCTCAATCTTTGGAAAGCCGGATTTACCGCTGCGGATTAGCCGTCCCGCGTGGACGAGGTTTCTGAGAAACCTCGTCCACATGGCTGGCTAATCCCGAGATTAGCGGCCGTGGGCGGTTTTGCCGCGGGCGGATCTGCTGCGGCAGAACCGCTGCAAATCCGCCCTGTGTGAATGCAGCCTTAGGGCGCCTACCCACTTGCGTTGCCGATTTTCGCGCGTGAAAAACGCTGCGTTTTCGTGCGTTTTTTGCGCGTTTTCCGCTGCGTTTTTTGTGCGTTTTTTGCAGCCCTCCATTGACAATCATGGGTGCATTAAGAGAAAAATAAGGAGACATATGCAACTGACAGTTCCTATGTGAAAAAAACCCACGAAACAGAAAAAAAAAACCCAGATGGACAAGAACACATTCTATACTAATTGCTCTTGAGAAAAAACGCAAAACATCACAGGAAAAAAAAATCGCAAGTGGGTAGGCGCCCTAATACTGAATTATTTGCGTGCATGCTTATAGGATACATAAATCTGGAAATATTTTGCTTTATGGTTAAAATCAAGAAAGGGGATCTAGTATTTAGAGGGTGATAGTTCTCTAATCTGGACAGTTAAATATGTGCTCCTCTTCGGCACTAAACTTAGCAGCGCCTCCTTCTGCAAATGTATGATACAAATCAGTGCACATTTGTAGCTGGAGATCTAAATCTGAGAATTGCTTCTTTAGCAGTAAATTCCTAACATACACTTTCCATTAAATGACCTCAGCCTGAAAGGAATGCTGAGAAGAATTAACTATTTCACTGATGTGTTGTGAAGTGATCCTGTGTATTATTAGAAACCGAAGACACCCTCAAGCAAAGAAAAACACAAGCTGGTTACACCAACGCTTCAGTGGCTACTGACACTGGAGTCACCATTTTAGTATTTGCTGTAAATGTGTAAAGAACTAATTTTGTGCATCAGTAGTAAAGAAATCTGGTACATTACATGTGGTTTAAAATATACAGTCTAAGTGGGTGATTTTTTAAAGTAAATAATCCTTATAAAGACCCAACATATTCCGCAGCACTTTATAATTGGGGAACCAACACGCAAGCAATGAAAACAAATGAACAAATAGTAAGACCAAAGGAGAGAGATCTCAGGAGTCTTACAAGGTTGTCTGGTTGTTGAAAAAAGAGCAGTCAATGTTATAAAGTAACAAACAAACACTATTTCACCTCTTCAAATATCCAGCCAATCCAATGATGATCCAATGATCTATGTAAGCAGAGTCACCTGCTAGCTTGTTTCTATTAGACATCTAGTAGATTCCTTAAAGGGGTTTTGTCATTTAAAAAAAAAAATCAATGCTTACTAGAGATGAGCGAACGTGTTCGTCCGAGCTTGATATTCGTGCGAATATTAGGGTGTTCGGTATGTTCATTATCCGTAACGAACACCATGCGGTGTCCGGGTTACTTTAACTTTCTTCCCTGAGACGTTAGCGCTTTTTTTTGGCCAATATAAAGACAGGGAAGGCATTACAACTTCCCCCTGCAACGTTTAAGCCCTATACCACCCCCCTGCTGTGAGTGACTGGGGAGATAAGGTGTCCGCCTGATTTAAAAGTCTGCCCCTCCCGCGGTTCGCTATGGATGCATTCTATATGCGCTCAATGGGGCCAGCGGCAGCAGCGCTGACCCCATTGAGAACATATAGAAGACAAATCCTTCTTCTCTGGCACAGCTGTAACAGCTGTAGCAGAGAAGAACGATGTTTGCCCATTGAATTCAATGGAGCGGCAATACAGCATGTTCCACTGAATGCAATGGGCTGCCGGCGATCGCAGGATGAATGGTCGGAAAGGGGTTAAATATATAACCCCTTTCCTGCAATTCATCCAGAAATGTGTTACACTAAAAATATATACCGGCGTATAAGGCGACCGGGCGTATAAGACGACCCCCCAACTGTCACCTTATACGCCGGTAATACAGTGGAGCAAAGAATAAAAATCATTACTTACGTTTTTAGATGATCTGCGGCGCTCCTGCAGGCTGTCACTCTCTCCTAATCCATGGCAAAGTATTCCTTTCTCCACGAAAGGCTTGAAATCCCCGCCTCCAGAAACACAGCCAATCACAGCCATTCAATGACATCATTGTCATTGGCTGTGATTGGCTGAAGGCACGTGTCTTTCTGGAGGCAGGGATTTAAAGCCTTACATAGAGAAAGCTTGTCTGCCGTGGATTAGGAGGGAGTGACAGCCTGCAGGAGCGCCGCAGATCATCTAAAAACGTAAGTAATGCTTTTTATTCTTTGCTCCACTGTATTACCGGCGTATAAGGTGACAGTTGGGGGGTCGTCTTATACGCCCGGTCGCCTTATACGCCGGTATATATCTTTAGTGTAACACATTTCTGGATGAATTGCAGGAAAGGGGTTATATATTTAACCCCTTTCCGACCATTCATCCTGCGATCGCGGGCAGCCCATTGCATTCAGTGGAACCTGCTGTATTGCCGCTCCATTGAATTCAATGGGCAAACATCGTTCTTCTCTGCTACAGCTGTTACAGCTGTGGCAGAGGAGAACGATCTTTATGCTGACAGTGGGGGGGGGGGGGCACTCTTGCCGCTATTGTGGCTTAATAGTGGGACCTGTGAACTTGAGATGCAGCCCACCATGTAGCCCCTCGCCTGCCCTATCCGTCACTGTGTCATTCCCATCACTTTCTTGAATTGCCCAGATTTTCACACATGAAAACCTTAGCGAGCATCGGCGAAATACAAAAATGTTCGGGTCGCCCATTGACTTCAATGGGGTTCGTTATTCGAAACGAACACCCGGACATCGCGGGAAGTTCGTTCCGGATAACGAACACCCGAACATTTTGGTGTTCGCTCATCTCTAATGCTTACCTATTCCTAACCAGGCCACCTTTTTTTGCATCTTCTCATAGCTAATCTTCTCTAGTCCCCCAAGTCAACTCACCTCCAGCTGGCCAGATCCTCCTCTTCTTGTTATAGAGAGTCCATTCTCGGCATTCTTTTTCCTGCAGGTCAGTGCAGGTTATGTCACTAGTGCCCTGTCTCGCCGCGAGAGTCCATATACTATTGCAGAGAGACCGTGCATGTGCAGTCTCAGTAATAGCTCGGCACTCTCTGCTAGGATGTGAATGCTATGTCACTAGTGACTGGGTACATTGCCCTGCAGGAAGGAGACTGCAGTGAATGGACACTTTGTCACAGAAGAAGAAGAAGAATCGGGCGACTGGAGGAAAGGTTAACCGGAGGACTGCAGGAGACAGGAAAAGATCAGCAGGGAGAAGATGTGCTAAGAAGACTGACGGGGGAGGAATAGGTAAGTATAGCATTTTTGTTTTCTCTTGACAGAACCCCTTTTATTTTTAAAAGATCCTTTAACATGACAGGCTTGCCTCTTTTTTTAAAATATCCTTCAGTACATCCCTTTATTTAACAACAGTTTTATTGTTTATTTAACAATTCCACGATTGCACTCAGTCTGATTATTTCGGTATATGTGATTCATTTCCTGCTGCTTGTCGAATGTCTTACATGATAACTTTGAATGCATTTTCAAACAAAAGAGTATTAAAGTTTGAATAATTGGAACTTAGTTTCTCATCAAACACATTTGTCACCTATCTGGAGGATAGCTGCTAATATGTCATCAGTGGCGCCCCCGCCAGGTGAGGAGGAGTCTGTACAGAGCAATGGTCAAGCATGTGCTCTACTGCTCCATTCAGTCTCAGTTATCACTCATATGTACCAAGTCATGTAACAGCCAGTCCCTTTTATGTATTTTGGAACCTGATCCAGTGACTGTGAATTGTCACCAAATCTGTGCAGTTCTTTTTAATGGACCAGCATGCACTTTATACAGAAGGAAAGTTTTGCTTAACTACTGCCACCCGCCTACAAAGCGTAAAGGACTGGCAGCAAGAGTTGATCACAATCTAAGCATACAGTAACACATAGATCTACTCTATCTGCTCCAGCAACTAGGGAATTAGGAATATGAAAAGGGTTTTATTTCAGCTCTACCTCCGTTCAATATAACAGTCTGGAGACACTGACATCTGGATGATTTACATAGCATTGAAGAAGTAGAATACTGCAGAGCACATTTCTACCCTCTAGGGTCATGTACGGTATCACAGAAAAGCTTTTTTCACAAAAAAACCATAAAGGGCTGTAAGTCTAACACATAACCAAGAATTTGTTATATATTTGTTGCAAATGTATTTTAAATGAAAGATATTTTGCATAAAGAGAAACATGTCCGTCCAGGGATGTGGCTACAAGTCCTGGGGCCATTGGTTTGGTGTGGTC
Source organism: Eleutherodactylus coqui (assembly GCF_035609145.1). NCBI lineage: Eukaryota > Metazoa > Chordata > Amphibia > Anura > Eleutherodactylidae > Eleutherodactylus > Eleutherodactylus coqui. Next base: position 369,105,244 of record NC_089837.1, on the reverse strand, counting down.
TTGGCTGAGGCTGGCTGAAAAAGACTCTCTGGACACATTTTTGGCCAGTTTACAAATATTACAGACAATTCTATGCAATGCTATTCAGTCAGTCAGCTACTTTATAAAGTAATTGACTGACTGAATAGAATTACATAGAATTGTCTGTAATATCTGTAAATTGGCCAAAAATGTGTCCGAGAGTCTTTTTGCTTTCTGTTTTCAAGAGCCTATTCTCATTTGATCTTTAACCCCTTAAGGACATGGCCTATTTTGGGCATAAGGACGCAACGATTTTTGGGGGATTTTCATCTACACTTTTGAAAAGTCATAATGTTTTTCATTTTCCGTTGACATGGCCGTGTGAGGGCATTTTTTGCTTGGCAAACTGTAGGTCTTATTGGTGCCATTTTTGGGTCAATATATTATATTGTAAAACTTTTATTATTTTTTTGATAGCAGGGAGAGAAAGCACAATAATTCCGCTATTGGGTTTTTGTGTGTGTTTTTTACAGCGTTAATCATGCTGTATAAATGACATGATACATTTTTTTGCTGTGAGTCGGTACAATTACAACGATACCAAAATTCTTATTATTTTAGTTTTTTTTCACAATAACAGCCCTTTTTTGCTTTTTTTTCTCTACATCGCTGCATTCAAAGTCCTATAACTTTTTTATTCTTCCATAAACAGCTCTGTGAGGGCTTGTGTTTTGCATAATGAGCTGTAGTGTTAATTGGTACCATTTTGAGGTGCATACAGCTTTTTTGATCACTTTTATTGCGTTTTTTTGGAAGGCAAAATTAAAAGATACGCATTTTGCCTCCGTTTTTTAGTTTTTTCTTTTACGTTTTTTGCCGTGCAGGATAAACCGTGTATTTACTTTATTGTATGAGTCATTGTGGATATAATGATACCAAATATATGGATTTTAATTTTTTAAACTGATAGGAAAAGAGCATAAAAAAGGTTTTTTCTAATAATCTTTTTTTACCTTTTTTAACACGATTTGTATCTTTTTTTTTGCACTTTTTATATCACTGTAGGGGACTTGTAGCTTAGCATCTATGATCGCTATGATAAAGCATTGCAGGTCTTCTGTCCTGCAATGCCTTACCGCTTGTAATAGCGATCATAGGCTGTAGCAGGTCTAGAAACCAGTATCTGGTATCCTGTTGCCATGGCAACCCATCGGCCCTCCGCAATTACAATGTGGGAACCGATGTCATCACGGACGAAGTGCTCCTCTGTAAACCCTTTACGTGCTGTGATCTAGCTAGATCGCAGCATGTAGAGGGTTAGAAGCAGAGATCAATGTTTCCATAGATCTCGGGTGTTGCAGCGGGAGTCCGGCTATCAGTAACAGCTCGACTCCCGCTGTGGGATGGTGGCGCCATCCACATGACATAAGGCTATGTCCTGTCACATTACATACCACGCTGCCATGACTTAACCTTACGTCCTCTTGTGTTAAGGGGTTAAATAAGACTGTTTATATGTATCGTCTTATCAGCGAGAATCTACTTAGGTTTGGCAAGTCTTAGGAGTCTTTCGCATGGAACGGAATATTCTGCAACAGCATTACAGAATACGCTGTCTTGGAATTCCACACCACAATTTACACTGCTAACTGTGGATTTTGATGCAGAATTGCCGGCAAAATTATTTTTCATTTTCAATTCTGCATCCAAATCTGCATGTTAGCAGTGTGGACTTGGCGCTGAATATTCCGCAGGAGGGCATATTTCTCAGTGCTGTTGCAGAATATTCTGTCCCATGTGCAAGGACCCTTACAAGTCCATATATGAGTTTGTCAGAGCTGTAATGACACTGGCTGGACACAAGACGGTAGACCTGAACTTTACCTGTATATACGGTAGTACTTGCCTTTCCCAGGTACTAAAAGCATCTCCCAGTACTGATTTACAACCCGGATTTACAATAGGGTTAAATTATGTGATAATATGAACTCCCTAATAGATGACAGAATGAGAATGGTGATGGTAATTGGATGATAGGCCTAAAATGGATGGGAAAAGCTAGAAAAATCTAGACTTTGGCACAATCAGTTGGTGGATTTCGAATATTGATAGAATGGAACTGATGGAATCAATAGATTAGAAATGCAATTTATTTGAAACCATTAGGTAAAGTGTTTTGAGGCTGTCAAATCCCTTCTTCAAACAACTGGGTTACTAATGACCGAAAATAGTATAAAAAGTACAAAAAGAAGAGGACAGAATAAATATAAATAAAAAGAATGGAAAAGGAATAAAAAACATCAGAGAATAAATATAATTTAAAAATATTCTGTTTTACAATGACAGGCAAAATATACTGCAATACAGAAGTGTCATGTGTGATTATTCTCAGAGCGAGAAACCAAGTAATCTTGTAGATATGATACCTTTCAATGACTAACAAAATGCATGATGTTACAGCAAGCAAGCTTTCGGGAATATCTCGCCCCCTTCGTCAGGCTCTTGAAGTGTCAGACATGTGGACGGGCATCCTTCTTGCTACACACCGATTTAAGGAGGCAACACTTGGGAAACCCCAGTTTTCACCTATAAACTCCCCAAGTGGGATTTGGTCTTCGCAAGCCATTACTCACAAAGATAACCTTGGTTGTTTGGCTTCTGAGGCTGCACATGGCTGAGGCATAGTACCTGATAGCACGAACAGAGTCCCATCCATAGAACTAGCAGTGCTCAAGGCTAACAGCACATCTTCAACAACAGTATCCTTGCAAAATGTAAGGGTAGGCAGCAAGCAAATAACAAAGTCCAGAAATGTGGGTCATGGATTATAGAAGTCAGGATGGTCAGGAAAACAGGCAGAGGTCAGAACTAAACAAACAGGGGCTCTGTCACAATGGATATAAACCAATTGCTTAGGCAAACTCCATGGGGGGAGGATTCCTAATGTAGCCTGAGATGTCTCATCATTGGTGGGTGGACATGTTTAGGAAGTACATGCTGGCCCTTTAGAAGAAGGGGCAGTAGTGTGCGTGAGCCCTATGGCCAGGTACAAGCAAGCAAGTACTGGGCAATAATATAGCTATGCTATTCAGTATGTGTGTAATTTCAAGACAGATTGATTACATAGATTGAAGAGCTTGTATTCATAAATAACATTTTAGGTTCATTTCTGCTATGTTTTTGAAGCATTTGTGAACCTTAGCAAAAAAAAGCACATGCAATTTTTAAAAAATGCGTGATTGCTTAGATTTTTTTGCTGCAGTTTATGAGCGCATGAAAAATTAATCCAAAACACCATGTGTGAACGCAGCCCTACATAGACTGATTATGTAGATTGGATACAATAAGCATGAACACACTGATACCAAGGGGAGGAAGACCCTGCCCCTGAGGGCTTACAATCAACAATAGAAGGGGGAAGAAGACAATATCTAAGGACTTACAAAGATGAGTCAAGGGTTTCTAAAGTCACCTAAATATATTTACTAGACTACAAAGCAAATAAGGTAAAACTTTTGGGTTTACTATGTCCAGAAATATGTTTTAACATTTTTCTGGGACAGTTTTGATTTTTACAAAAGTCATGCTATTAATATTGATTCCATCAATTCCATTTTCTGACCAGTACAGGTAAGTGAGCTCTATATTGGGTTTAAAATCTGAGGGGACCTTCACATGGGCCACAATTTGACTGAATCACACACTGCAACGCAACTTGGTCTGAAATCTGCATCATAATCAGCATGTCTAAATGTGTATTTTGATGCAGACTTGCCAGAAAATAAACCATTTTCAATTCCGCATCAAAATCTGCACAGCGGCATGTAGATTTTGGTGCAGAATTTTCCATGTGCTGTCAAAGTGTGAAATCAATGACCATTTTCTGTTGCCAATTTCTCACACTGCCTCAAAAGATTGGTCCTGACTAGAGATGAGCGAGTATACTCGCTAAGTCACATTACTCGAGCGAGTAGTGCCTTAGCCGAGTATCTCCCCGCTCGTCTCTAAAGATTCGGGGGCCGGCGGCGGGCGTGGAGGAACGGAGGGGAGATCTCTCTCTCCATCTCTCCCCCCCCCCCCCGCTCCCCCCTGCTCCCCACCGCAACTCACCTGTCACCGGCGCCCGCCCCCGAATCTTTAGAGACGAGCGGGGAGATACTCGGCTAAGGCACTACTCGCTCGAGTAATGTGCCTTAGCGAGTATACTCGCTCATCTCTAGTCCTGACCCATCTTTTGACGAAAAATGCTGGAAGCTTTCATACACTTCTATGCAAGCTAAAAAAAAAGGGAGGGGGAGAGAAAGCTGCCACTGTTTAGAAGTCATTCCGAGGATTTCTGCTGACCAACGGAATTCTGCACTGCAGCATATTTTTCACGCAATACGCCTTTGTGAATAGATGAGAAAACGACAAATAATCTCGGGAATTTGCGGCTATTCTTCATTCGGTATAAAAACGCATTGCCCATGTGAAAGAGGCCGTAGTTGAATTATACTGAAATTACGATTTAGACATTTATTTAAGACTATAACATACAACAGTATTATTTGGATACAATGCAAACAGATAATAATATTCGATTAAAGGGGTTGTCTCGCGGCAGCAAGTGGGGGTATACACTTCTGTATGGCCATATTAATGCACTTTGTAATGTACATCGTGCATTAAATATGAGCCATACAGAAGTTATTCACTTACCTGCTCCGTTGCTAGCGTCCCCATCGCCATGGATCCGTCTAATTCTGATGTCTTCTGGCGTTTTTAGACGCGCTTGCGCAGTCCGTGCTTCTGGCTGGTGAATGGGACTGCTCGTGCCGGAGAGCTGGTCACCGCGTCGTCATCGTAGCTCCGCCCCGTCACGTGTGCTGATTCCAGCCAATCAGGAGGCTGGAATCGGCAATGGAACGCACAGAGCCCATGGTGCACCATGGGAGAAGACCTGCGGTGCACCATGGGAGAAAACCGCAGTGCATCCCTGGGAAAGGACCGGCGGCCATCTTAGGGAGAAGATTTTTATAACTCCATATTTCGTTGGATCGGTGAGTAGCAAGCGGTTTAAAAACCGCTTTAAATTGCTATTTTATGCCAGGGGGGGGGTGATAGGGGGAATGGGGGAATGTAAAATTTTGATGTTTGCCGCGAGACAACCCCTTTAACATTATAACTCGGTCCACACCCTGTGAATAGGGTGTCCTCAATATTCTGTGTGCAATATACAATTATCATAGTCAGTAAATGGTTTACCCTGGCCAGGGATAAATAGCTCCAAATAGGTACTAATTGGTTAGTCAGCCCTTTAGTAGCTAACTAGCTTCATTTGCATGTATTAAGAGAACAGCGGGTGGTCTGTTCTCTAAATACATCACTTTTGTTCTCCAGTGGGACAGCAGCTGTTCAAGAATGTTATCAGCGCTGCCCATGGAGAACTCCGCATGCAGTTCCTCTTATCAGGTACAATGGATTCCATGCTGAACTGAGTCAGCGATAGACGAAAAAGTTTCATCACTGACTCAGTTTCTTTCTGATACAGGAAAATACAGATATCTAGTAGCTCTGGAGAAGCTCACTCCTCCCAAGGCTCTCTGCAAAAACTGCTGAGTCGCCACCCAGCCTGGGAACAGGAGCTGTCTTTTATTCCAACCACATCAACCAATCAACGGGCAATTCAGGTCCTGTTAATCCACAGCAGCAAAGTTAGAGTATAAAAACACAGTTATATGACCTCTCTGAAGGTTTTAGCAGGAACATATATAAACCCCAGAAATAATATACACAGATATATATACACAGGTATTTGACCCCTTACACATGTTGCGCCCAAATTCTGCCTATCTTAAAGGTCCATAGCAGCATTTTTTTTCTCATCTCACTTGTATTGCCCCACACAAAACCTCTCAGCATTCTAGATTGGGACTAATTGCACTTGAGTTTGTGTCAGAGGACAGCCCTCAGTTTATTAGCAACACAGAGAAGCAAATGCACCACCGTGCGGACATTTAATTGTCTAGAAGCTTACATCAGGGATTTAAAGGCCTGGCAATGACTTGAAAGCTAAGTAAGATTAAACCTTACAACATTCGACTAGATGAAGATAAATGCATTTATTGGAGAAGCTACTCAATGGATCATCTGCAGGTAGTTGAGAAAATGATCTTAACATATCTCTATTATGTGTTCCATCCATGTGTGTACATCCTGAACAGAGCTATAAAGATTTTGAAAAAAAAAATTTAAAAAAAATAAATAAATATATATATATATATATATATATATATATATATATATATATATATATATTGTAGGGGGCTTCAGTACAGACAAGAATTAAATGCTGTTATGTATCCTCTGTGTAGAAGTAAAATGTTTTTTTCTTCAGCATTGGTTTCATCTTTGTACTCTTGGTTATGATTCCCCCAGTCTAACAAAATGTCTATGTGAATGCTTCTTTTGCCTTGCTTTTTTGATTTGGCTGGCCACTTAATCCTCTATATATTCCTTTCTTTCCCTTTCTTTTCCGTTTTGTCACCTGGGAACTATGTACCATAACTGAGGAAACTGTTCAGATCAATATAAGTTAGGCCAGTGACAGACAAGCCTATTTCAGAACATCAAATAAGTAAGTGGCAGACTTACAAAGACCTTTGTGGTCGAAACATAGCGTCTGTTTTTTGGTAGGGTGGAATAAAGTCACTTCTCTACTTTTGCACCTCTGCATGCTGCCACTTACTTATTTGATGTTCTGGAGTGAATTGGGGATTGGCGGTTCATATTCCCTAGTGGCTGTCCTACCCAAGTTGGGAAGAAGTGTGTGCTGCTGGTGAGTCCACTCTTTTCAAAACAAGCGTATTTCATTTGCATTTATGCGTCCATTATACATATGAGTGTCCTGGCTTAACTATGGGTATTCTGACCCAAACTATGAGCATCATAGGAATTTATGATCCTAGTAGTTTTGTTCAGGACATCCAATGTCAGTCCATGGCTTTGGTCCATACTACGAACACATACCTGTGGCTGAAATATGCTCATCTTTCACTGGCCTTAGGTTGTATTTACATGATTTAGTATGATCTAGGCAGGGGTGGCCTTTATGCTGCCTGAGCAAACTGTGAAATTGCCCCACTCTACCCACAAAAATCACACTTATTTTACAGGCATTTAAAGTGCCAATACACAAGATACCCAAGACATATTTAAACCATTGAGACTTGTCTGAAGTGACAGAGTAAAAGTGTCTCCAGTAGTGTCCCCCTCAATGGCCAAAATAGTAGTAGTGACCCCATTAATGGCCCCAGTAGTAATAGTGACACCATTAATGGCCCCGGTAGTAATACTGAACCTGTTAGTGGCCCAAGTAATAATAGTGACTACGTTAGTGGCCTAAGTAGCAATAGTGACCCTCGTTATTGGCTCCAGTAGTAACAGTGACCCCTATTAGTAGCCCCAGTGGTAATAATGACCCCAGAAAGCATTTCACTCACTTGCTCTGTAGTTTCGGTTTGGCAGCAGTGAGGGCCGCCACTGCTATGGTCAGAGTGTGACCTTTGACGTGTTTATCTTTAGGGCCTCTAAAGTACCTTTCCTCGTGACAATTATTAGGACGTTGGTGGCATCAACTAGGTTTTATCCTACCCCATGTCAAGGGGCCTCATCCCTACACATGCTAACACTGTCTAATCAGCGCTGATAGCAAGCCATAATACAAGGGGTATAGAAAGAATTAGTCAGAAAAGATTTAGCTTTGTGCTTTTGCAGAGTCCCGTAGGATGACCCCAGACACATGGCATGCGCTGAGGAGCTGGGAGGGCAAAATGCTGGCTTATCACGGCAGCACTTACCACGCTCCCTCCCGGAGCGACACATGCAGCCAAGGCCAGGGCAGCGCTGGGCCTCTTCTGAACACCCCCGGTATGGGGATGCCCAATAAACATTAGGACAGGTGAAGGGGTTGTCACGGGTGACGCCACCATTCCGGCACCCACTGGTATAAAATTCGGCGGGGAAATAACTGAGCCACAGACAAGGTTATAGTACCTCAGGTCCCTGGGAATGGCAGAGCCTGGAATGACTTTACTGAAATATAACTTCAAATGGCACAAGACAGAAATCAGCAGTATTCTGAGTGCAGGCAAAAATGGTATATCTATTTATACAGACTTGATGAGGAGTACCTCAACACAGTGATCCAGACTTCAGGATGCCTGTTTGTGTGACAACTGAAGATGAATACCTCCACCACAGTGATGCCTGATTTCAGGATGCCTGGGTGTGAACAGTCGAAGAAGAAGAAAGAGTACCTCTGCACTAGGCCTTGAAAAACTCTTACTCATGGATTTGCTCTCTCTCTCTCAGATGGGCTCACTCACATTTTAGGCTGATCTTTACGCTCAGGAAACCTCTCCTCCTCTTCCAAGTTTTACTACATGAGGGCTGAAGGTGCCCCCACGTAGCTGGACCTTCTGACAACTCTCCTGAAGACATGGACCTTTTTGTCACTCTCAAACACTCACATTTATAGACTTACTCATGCCACGTGACAGGACAGAATTGTTACATTTTCAGACAGTCTCCACGCTTTGCAGACAATTAACCCATCACACGCTGCAACTGTGCATTACACATAGCAGAATGACAAGACAGTTTTGCACAGTGCATGAACACAAGACAGACATGTATGACATTTATGGAGGGGACCAGGAAAGCATGTACTGGGCCACTACAGTTCCCCTCTACTTAAGAATAAGCTGACCCTGGCGCCTCCAAAACAGAGTGTATGAATCTGGAGTCGGGTTATCTTCAGTGTATTACTTCCAATGCACCTGAGAGGCATCTGCACAGTCATGGAGTGTGCAAGGCAAAACCTATGAACACAGCTCCTACCCTTGGTTACCTATATACAGGTTTAATCCACTCTCAGTGTACTGTGACTAAAAGAAGTGTCATTTTTGAGTAAGGCTTTCTATTTTTGACAGCGTGTAAGGAACATGACTTGCAAGTATATTTAGAAATTACTACTAGACTGAACAGAATTCAGTAACACTAGTATTGCTATGGAGCTTTATGAGAACAGTGAAATGAACATCACTGTCTCCATTTAAAAAATGAAACACACCATTACCAAACTGCAAAAATTAGAAAGGGTGACTGGCAGAAAAAAGAACAAGAGACAAGTCTCCCTGAAAAAAGTAGACAAAATGAAAGGAAGGCCTTGCCCACTGGGGCAGACTTGACGGGCTGCAAACACTGAGATGCGACACGGGGAAAGCAAGAAACGTCCAGACATACACATAAATCATACATACCATACATGTGGCTTCATGCACATGATGGTGTATCTAGACTAGACATTTTCTACATTTTGCATATTATATTAAAATGAAAATATATTACTGTAAATTAAGCGTGAGCAAGTAAAGCAAACAAATCACTGTATTACACATCCTCCTGCACATTACTTGAACGTTGCAAACATAATAAAACTTTTCAATATGAAAAACAGGTGTTGTAAACTTATGCAAAAGGGAAACAGACTTTAAAGTCCTTTTTCTTTGTAAGGGCCCTAACTGAGAAAAAAAACATGATGTCTCTTATACAAAGAGTCTCTGACTTAAAGAGTCCATTTTAAAAGCTGAAATGACTCTTATGCCGATAAACCACTTGTGAGACGCACACCTCTTCCTCGAAATCTGTGGGAGTCATTGAGCTACCCCAAGAATGTATCCCTAGGGAGGCTACAGAAGAGGGGCTCTCCAGGTCCTTAGTACGCCAGGTTGCAGTCCTAGGCGGTGTAGTTGAGCAAGGTTCCTCTACGGTAGCTAGACCAATGAAGGGGGGGGGGCGTAGTTGCCTCCAAATGCGGAGGTGCTCCCTAAAATACACCTGTACCCTGGGATCCTCAAAATCCCTTATGAGCGGGGGTATCAAGGTGTGAACCACCCGGTTGGCCCGATGAATTATAATCCAGGGAAGAGGCGGCTCCTCTCCCCCATAAAGCAGCAACCGTGGTACTGGTCTCAGCATCAGGATGTCCACAGACGGGATTGCAGAGAGCAGTATGGACAATTCTATTCATGGAGCCGTTTTCCAGGGCCTAGCAGGCTGCAGGAAATCAGGCCGGATTCTCACCCGGGGAAATTCTGGTAAACTTCCAGGTAAAGGGATGGGGGCACACTGATCTGGGGCATTCTCCTCATCACCCCAAAGAACCGTGGCTGGAGTGGTGGATAGCCAGTGGCCACACCTGTAACGGATGGTCCGGTTGTAGTCACAGAAGGAAGCATCTTCTCCTGGCAAAACTTTGTGGAATTCTGCAGCCGCAGGTAACTCCTCCCCTTTTGAGTTGTTGCAAGTCACTTTAGGGGGGGGTGTCCTCCCCCTACTTTGCGCTTGGCCAAGGGCCGGTATTTTTTGCGCCAAATACTTGGTGGGAAGATTTTGGAGGGAGTGAGCTGGAGAGAGGAGAGCTTTTGGGTGCCATTTTGGGTTGTCCCAGGTTGAACATACAGTAAAAACACTTGTAAATTATTAACACATTTCTTTTTGGGTGGTATCTCTGCATCATTACAGGCATGGATAGCTGTGACACCTAGTGACGCCAAAAAGAAGTAAGGGTCCTGCAGCATCCCGTAGGGTGACCCCAGACACATGGCATGCGCTGAGGAGCTAGGAGGGCAAGATGCTGGCTTGTCACGGCGGCACTTACCATGCTCCCTCCTGGAGGGACGCACACAGCCAAGGCCAGGGCAGCGCTGGGCCTCTTCCGGACACCCCCGAATGACAAGACAGTTTTGCACAGTGCATGAACACAAGACAGACATGTATGACATTTATGGAGGGGGACAGGAAAGCATGTACTGGGCCATTACACTTCATACAGTCTACGGTTGCAGTCCTTGATAATACCAAGCACCTTCAAGATATGTAAAACTATAAAAGCCCACGTGCTTCCAAGCTACCATTTAAACTCTCATGTGAATTTTGCTAGTAGTGCACAGGTCTCCTTATGTACAAGTAACCTAACTTTTGAAGCAAAGCTTTTCAAACTTTTTTATACTGGGGCCTCACCAGCCAGAACACCGTGATGCTTACGTCATATCGTCCACAGTCAAAGATCATGCCAAAATTAAAAATATGCTCAATTCACCTTTCAGTTTTCTCCTGACCCAGCATAACATTAAAATAAGCATGAAAAAGTCTCAGTAATATGCTGCTAAACCAGAAATTGATGCAGCCAGAAAAAGTGCTGTGGGGATTCTGATCACTTTGTTAACTGCTTCCCTACTTGTGCCTCACCAACAACTAGGGGCAGCCTTACTGATGAGCCCTACCTCAGAATTTGAGGAACAGTATTCCTGAAGTTTTTGTGTGCTAGCACAGTATATTCACATATAGCCCCACATTCTTTGAGTTGCTTATTGTATTTTCCCTGACAGGCCATGTATTATCAGTCAGCCACAATTTTGAAAGTAGTGCATTAGTTTAAACCATTAGCGAAATGTAGTAATTAGAAGACACTTTGGATTTCTTTGCAAATACCTACTTACATTGGCACTTGGAAAGACATCCTGAAGAAAGGTGACGCATGAATTGTAAAGCACAACTAGATCTAGCCGAGACCTAATATTAGATCAATTCAGATCTTGACTATATCACTGTATGAAATCATCCACATGTGCATTTTAATTTCTACTTGGATTTAAAATCCTGCTGTGCTGACTTGAAGTAAAAGCCGAGAATGCATTTCATGCCTACATCATGTCTTTCTTTCCTTTCAGCTTGAAAAGAACATTTGAAAGAATAATATTAGATGCTATGGCAACTAAACTTGAAGTTGTCCGTGGCCAGTCATTAGCAAGCTTATTTCTATTATACAGTAATTTATTTTAATAACCATTTCTTTGCACAGGATTTCATGGTTGAAATAATACGAATGTTAGCTTTATTTTAGAATTAGCCACAGAAAAAAGGGAGATATTTATTGAAGCCATGTATTAAATTGTGATCAAGCTTATCTCAATAGACGCAACTGATGATATATTTCTGAGCTTAGGCTCATTGCAGAGCCAGGTGCCCAAAGCCTGTATGGCAGTGCAATGGGCTGTATGGCTCCATGTACTACCATACAATCTCTATGGAGGTATTCTCCCCTAGAAGCAGTGCTCCTGTGGGTGACTACCTCTGTACATACAGAGTCCAATGGAATATGGAGCAATCATTCTGTCAGATTCTTACATGATAAAAAGCCTTAACATGTCTTAATATGAAATCAGAAGCATACAAAAGAGCAATAGATGTGTATCCTGTACCTTGTGCACTTCCATAGAATCCCTGTGTCCATGAGCCCTAACAGGTTTTCTCTGATAGGTCTTGAGTATATCGGACTGCCGTCTCTACTAAAGTATAAAGCAGCTGAGATATCTTACAGTATATGCTAATGGAGGAATTTAATTAAGTTATGTATCTTGCTTATTTAGTGTCCCATTAAAGTTTTATTCCCACCTCGGACATTTATGGAATATCTACAGAATAAGGCATAAATGTCTCATAGATGCAGGTCCCACCTCTGGGTCCCACATCTATCTCCATAATAGGGTGCTTTGACCCCATTCCAGGTCATCAGTTATAGTCACTGGTGGTTGGGATTACGGAAAAAGCCAAACTGGCTGTTCTACACTGTTTCCATAATTCCCATAGAAGTTAATAGGAGTTATGAAAATAGTGTGAACAACTCAGGAGTTGTTACCCCGTGCTAGCCTGTTTCTGTAACTTCCAGTCACCTCTAATGGAATTATGAAAACATCATAATAACAGCCTGTTTAGCTGTTTCCATAATTCTGGCTACCAGTGGCCATGGCAAAGTGATAGATATTTTCATCTTACCTATTCTTGACTGAGTTGGAAATACCTCTTTAATCCATTTTCAAGAGGCTTTACTTAAGAATGAATGAGTCTAAGCAGTTTGCTTGTTTCTGAATGAGCTTATAGGCTTCTTACTTGAGACCTGTCTCATTTACTGTTGCTCAACAGTAAATGTAAGGTCACATGACATGGCAATCAGCTGTTAGAATGGAGTGGAAGCTGCAAAATGAAGAGTTGTACAGGATTAGAAAAGCATGGTTGCTTTATTATAGAAACATTGTCACATCTGTTTGTGGGTATTTTCTTATATTGCAACTTGTGGACAAGTGTGATACTGTTTTTACAAGCAAATAGTCAATTCTGTACAATCCCTTTAAGTATTCTAAGAGGGCTAGACAGGAGTGAGCACTGTCTACGTCATATGAAAAAACATAAGTGCACAAAAATGTATTCTATCATTTTAACATATGAGTACTTGGGTACTGTGAGACTACAGTAGATACCCCCTATCAATATCAAGATTTTTCTAGCAATTACTAAAGTTGATGTTGAGGTAAGCATTAGAATTGTCTTGCCTATGCATGAAATTTCCGTAACTTGTGTAGATGGTAAATACTGCACAATGTATGGAAAAATATCAGCAAAGACTTATAGCGACTCTTCAGTTTCAGGACAAGTTTCTGACCTGGCACTGGAGGAGGTGGGGGTATATTATCTGCAGCTGTTGATTTCTGCCATTCCTCTGAACCGCTGGTTCTCGGCCTGGTTTTCAGCCATCTGAGAAAACCAATGCACTTTCCTAACTACCTAATGCACACTGTGCACTGCTCTCTGATTGACCAGGGCTGATCAGATGAGCAGTGCTGGCCAATCGGAGAGCAGGTATTCTACTTTAGTAGTTAAGGACTATCAATGTACAGTGGGGATTAGGTAGACTGAAGATTGTGTTGGCCATCTAAGATTTCTGAAAACAGGACCTGGAACCAACAGATTTGAGGGACAGCAGAGAATCCCCTCCCCCTCCTTTATAAATTGATTGACAATGGATTAGTATGACATCTCATTTGGTCAATATGATCAAGATGTGGGATAGCATGATAGCTTAGTGCTTGTCCCTCTTGCCTAGGTTCGTATCCAACTAGGGCAACATCTGCCTCAAGTATTTATGTTTTACTTTTAATTTGTTCCCACAAGCAAAAAAGCATACTGGCAGATTAATTGACCCCGAATAAAATTCACCCTAGACTATACTTAGCTATGCACATTTGACAGAACTAGGTTGATGGTTGAACAACTGTTGAATGAACAATTGTCTGGTGCAGGGGCGTAGCTAGAGGCTCATGGGCCCGGGTGCAAAAGTTTAGTTTGGGGCCCCCTTCCAGACCCGTCCACCCACCACTCCTTTTCACAGCTACTCCTTGTATATCACTTTTAGCTACATTACTGTTTTTTTTAATGACCCATCAATGGATCATTAGTAATCAGGGGTTTTAGATTTTTAAAACATCCAGAACACAAGCCTCAAGGCATGCTTTGCTTCCCCAAGAAAGAAAAAAATAATGATATATACACATACATAATACAGGCACACATACATTGGAGACAGCATGAGCTAACTTTTATAACATGTTAGGGCTCATGTCCACGACCAGGTTTTCACCACGTATTATGCACACGTGGTAATCCCAGCATGCTCTCTTTCTCTGCGTACCACGTAACGTGAGCCCTGTACACTTGTATGATACACTGCCCATACACATTACATTGTTTCCATACGCATTGTCACTCTAAACAGAGTGGGGAATTAAAAAAAGAATCACCCTGTGCATGTGCAGTGCTACACAAAGCCATATGTGGTCCCTGCCGGCAGCATGCACGGCTGGAAATGTATGAGATGCTAGTGGTCTCCCACAGCGCTGTACGCTTACGGCTGTGGCATTGAGCCCTTAGTCACCAATACAGCGGCTCGGTTCTAGCATACCTCTAATAGTAAAGTCAGGTGCCGGCTCACAGAACCCCCCTCACTCCCCCCCACTCCCCATCACACAGAACCCCCCTCACTCACCCCCACTCCCCATCACACAGAACCCCCCTCACTCACCCCCACTCCCCATCACACAGAACACCCCTCGTCCCCCCCCCCACTCCCCATCACACAGAACACCCCTCACTCACCCCCACTCCCCATCACACACAGAACCCCCCTCACTCACCCCCACTCCCCATCACACAGAACACCCCTCACTCACCCCCACTCCCCATCACACACAGAACCCCCCCTCACTCACCCCCACTCCCCATCACACAGAACCCCCCTCACTCACCCCCACTCCCCATCACACAGAACACCCCTCGCCCCCCCCCCCCCACTCCCCATCACACAGAACACCCCTCACTCACCCCCACTCCCCATCACACAGAACACCCCTCGTCCCCCCCCCCACTCCCCATCACACAGAACACCCCTCGTTTCCCCCACTCACCATCACACACAGAACACCCCTCACTCACCCCCACTCCCCATCACACACAGAACACCCCTCCCCCCTCTTAATCATACCGAGGACGTTCCCTCTCATTGACTGCACTTACTTTCACTATGGTCTCTGCCCACAGTTATAGACTAAAATGTATATACTTTAATGGAAATTTAACTTAAAAACATGAATGGGCTCACACACATGCGTATCGCATGGACGAACAAAACAATCACACAAAAACACAAAGGTCGCCTCTTCCTTATCTCAGGAAACTTATGGAGGCTAGAAAAATCAATATTGATAAAGGACTACTAATGTTATGTCCTCTATTTTTTATTTGTATCACATAGGAGGTAGGAGGAAGGCTCTATCTGCTGTAGGGTGTCTGTAAGTATAATGCCCCCCGCAGAGTATTTTAGGTAGGGAACCTCTTCCTAACAAAAATTCGCCCCTCTGTGATTACAATATAGCGCTTAGCGCATGACGAGATGGTTCAAATAGGAGAAACTCCAAGAGAACTAGACCCTTATGCGCAAGAATTACGGCGCAGACCAGGGTTATTCAATTGCAGTATGCTCGGCTCAACGCGTTTCCCCACACGAATGTGGTTCATCAGGAGCACAAATATTTTGAAGAAAGAATGATAAATCAGGATGATAACTGATTCTGCTTTTTGTTGTTTTTTCGTGATAAATAGATATTTTAAAATATTAGAACAGGGTGGCTTGGGAAAGCGCAATTTATGTGCTCGATCATATATAGACTGGATCACAGCATCTGATTTATTCAGGACAATTTCGAGCACTAAATCGCCATGGCGTATCTCTATAGCCAAGTTCTTGGGAAATCCACACAATGGATAGCTATAGTGACAAATAACAGTACAGCTAGCTGACTCTTGAAATTGGCTGCACCATCTGCAGCTAATACACCAAATAAGGGTCAAAAAATCTCTAGGGCTTATTAGCCTTTTTGGGGCTGTTGCATTTATCTCTGCAACAACTATTTGCTGTTCATGAGCTGCTGACTCCTGAAATTGGCTGCACCATCTGCAGCTAATACACCAAATAAGGGTCAAAAAATCTCTAGGGCTTATTAGCCTTTTTGGGGCTGTTGCATTTATCTCTGCAACAACTTCTTTTGCCTGCGGCAATCAATACCTAGTTCTGGGCAAGATCTACTTGTGGGCTTTTTGTGGTGAATCGCATTCAGCCCTAGCTGTACTGTTATTTGTCACTATAGCTATCCATTGTGTGGATTTCCCAAGAACTTGGCTATAGAGATACGCCATGGCGATTTAGTGCTCGAAATTGTCCTGAATAAATCAGATGCTGTGATCCAGTCTATATATGATCGAGCACATAAATTGCGCTTTCCCAAGCCACCGTGTTCTAATATTTTAAAATATCTATTTATCACGAAAAAACAACAAAAAGCAGAATCAGTTATCATCCTGATTTATCATTCTTTCTTCAAAATATTTGTGCTCCTGATGAACCACATTCGTGTGGGGAAACGCGTTGAGCCGAGCATACTGCAATTGAATAACCCTGGTCTGCGCCGTAATTCTTGCGCATAAGGGTCTAGTTCTCTTGGAGTTTCTCCTATTTGAACCATCTCGTCATGCGCTAAGCGCTATATTGTAATCACAGAGGGGCGAATTTTTGTTAGGAAGAGGTTCCCTACCTAAAATACTCTGCGGGGGGCATTATACTTACAGGCACCCTACAGCAGATAGAGCCTTCCTCCTACCTCCTATGTGATACAAATAAAAAATAGAGGACATAACATTAGTAGTCCTTTATCAATATTGATTTTTCTAGCCTCCATAAGTTTCCTGAGATAAGGAAGAGGCGACCTTTGTGTTTTTGTGTGGTTGTTTTGTTCGTCCATGCGATACGCATGTGTGTGAGCCCATTCATGTTTTTAAGTTAAATTTCCATTAAAGTATATACATTTTAGTCTATAACTGTGATAAGGGCCAAATAATTTAGTCTATAGACTTTTTCCGTCTCTGTGACAACACTATGGTCTCTGCGCAGCAGGCAGCCTCTCCTGCTCATCGGCGCTTCCTCCCAGGACCTCCGCTCAGACTCCTCCCCTCTGATGATCTCAGTGCTGGAGAACCATATGGGGGAGGGGTCTGAGCGGAGGTCCTGGGAGGAAGCGCCGATGTGCAGGAGAGGCTGCCTGCCTGCGCAGAGACCATAGTGAAAGTAAGTGCAGTCAGTCAGTGTCGGAAAGTAAGCCCCGTGGGCCCCCAGGGGCTCAGGGGCCGGGTCGCAACCGCACCCCCTATATGTACGCCAGTGGTCTGGTGAATGATCATTTCACTGATGCAGTCATACACATTTTAGACCATATTGGCCAGATATTATACTATCTAATGAACATTTCAAACATGGATGACTTCTTTCCAAACAATGATAGTGTGTCATCAGTTGGCTAAGCGGTCATTGTTAAAGATCAACTTGGTTGACATTGTCCATTTTTTAATTAAGTATAGTCTAATGTGTATGCAGACCTTGTGTGTGTTTAGGATGGAGAGATTGAATTGGAAGTCCAAGTAGAGACAGAGGCACATGTAAATTCAGCCGTGTTGGAATGTCGAAAATGTACATATAATATGATTTATATAAATAATAAAGACATAGTGGTTTGCTGTTAGAACATAGAGGATTCTGGCCCAAATACTAATTTTATCATAAAATGCATTTCTCTCAATATAAACATAAAATTGAATAGTTTGACTGTTTACTGCAATTTGTTTAATATTACCAGAATGTCATTGTTAGTTGATCTCTTTCTAAGCCAAATCTGAAAGGTTAGTATAAATTGTCACTAAATAAAATCACAAAGCACTACAAGTAATGGCTGATATTAATTTTGAACTGTGTTAGCTCAATTTTGGACAAAGTACAATTGTATTCATTTGTCTAATTAAGAATTCCTTTGTTGTGCAGCCAATAACCTCTTAATACGATGCAACACATTCTTACATATTCAACTTCAATAAATGGCTCCAAAGCGATTCCAGTCTATCTGCTGTTTCAAGCTGTATTTAGAAGTAAAGAACTCGCTAAAACCATTGACTAAAACCAGGCTATATTCTTTAGGCATAAAACAAAAAATGTAGAATTCAGCGCGCCAAACGACTGCAGCACATTTGCAGTTGTCACAAAACTCAAAAAGTGGTAAACTTTCAAATGTTTTACATATATTTTACGTTTTGGTGGTCAAAATATAAGTATAGTGTGTAGCCATAAAACTACCACATTGTTCTTAGACTATGTAATCATTATTACATGTCTCTATGGGAAAATGAGGGATGAGAAGTGACAGCTGTTGTGACTTTTTCAACCCCCACTCTTCACCTTGGCCATTAGTCAATTGTGGGAGTTACAATATGCAAGATATGTACTGTATAATCCATGCCACCCATGTATAATTTCATACAAATAGGAGGAAATAAAAAGTGGCATATAGTTACTCATAACAACCAATCCAATTACAGCTCTTATTTATCAGATATCCTTTTGAAAACGAAAGAAACATTTTGATTGGTTGCTATGGGTAACTCCTCCACTTTTCATTTGCACCTGTTTTGATAAATCCTTGCGTAGTCTTTTGACATTTTTTTTCTCAAGGTAAAATGGGAAAAAAGTGACTAAGGATTGGTCTGGCCCTTTTCTAATCCTTAAAGAAGACCTATGACGTCCTCTGAGAAGTGAAACTGGTTGTATTCCTTTTCATCTGATTCCTGTACTGTTTATGATGTTCTTCTAGACCTCCACCTCTACCCCTGGTTAGCCCACAATTGTCTTCTTAGTTTTGGAGCCCCATATTAGCCAATTGTCATCTGGGTGGGCTCTGCTATCTAGCATCAAACATCACTTCAGTGACTGATATTGCCTAATGGAGACTCCCCACCTGATACTATAATTTGACTGGTATCAGGCTCCAAAACTAATTGAATGTAAGGAAAGGAAGAATCCCCAGGGTATACCTGGCTAAACAAACAATTACATGAAATTTGCTAGAGGTAAGAGAATAACCTAATTGTTATACCCTCCCAAACACAAAATAATACATTGTTTACTTTATTAACATACATGAGCTCAAAAAAGGACAAAGACACTTTAAAATAAAGGAGTAGGTGGTTAAACTAGATCTGAAGTATGTCCATAAAGGAACTAAGTTTGTGTTAGCTAGGCAAGCTGAAAGGGTATGATACAAAAGTGTGAGTTAATAGAGGTGCTATGCAAGCAGCCTGATTATAAGTTTCCTAGGTAAGCTGAAAGGGCAAAAACTAAGTGAACTGATTTACACACTAGTACATATCTATATATGCTATGTCACATTATAACTATCAAGCTGTTATAGAACTATAGCACAAGTGTAATTTATAATAAATTATCTAAACCACTTTACGGATGTTGACAATAGATGGAGATGGTCTTAACTCTGCTGTAGATTTAAATGTTGTCATTTCCTGGATGAACACAATAACAATTTAGTAATGAAGTAAAAAAGTTTCTTATACCTGGCAAACACCATAAATTTCCGCTTTGTAAAATTGTTTAATGCATAAACACTTTGGCATTTGATGTTGAACCAAAACCACTGCTTTCAGCTGTTCTTCCTCAGTCTGTTTACTAGACAGGAAAGTAACATTCTGTGACGACTACAGAGATTTAGAGACAGGGAACTGTTTAAAAAGAAAATGGTTCTCAATCTCATAAAAGCAAATTCACCAACGTCATGAAGGAATTAGCATTTTCAAAGGAATTTCAGTTCTAAACAGTTTACAGTGAGGCGATATTTTATAAGCTTTATACAGAAAGTGACTACGGGCTCCCCAGCTTTTATTTTAGCCTTTTTTGTTAACAAATAACATTTTCTTGTGAAAGAAAACAAAATGCATGAAGCAAATGCTTATCTATACATACGCACCATGCCATATCCCAGGATGTATAAAGCTTTCACACCATGGTTAGGATACAACAATAATAGTAATAATAATGGTTTAACCCCTTAAAGGGGTTCTGTCATTTCAAAAAAACAAATCAATACTTACCTTTTCCTCCGCTATCAGTCTTCTTACTGCATCTTCTCCTGATCTTCTCAAGTCCCCCGGGTCACCTCACCTCCAGCCAGCCAGATCCTCTTCTTCTTGTTATGATGTGTCCATTCTTCTTCTGGCAAGTCAGTGTAGGTTACGTCACTAGTGTCATAACGGTCACTGCCTAGGAAGGAGTGCCGATCTATTGCTGAGACAGGGCATGCACGCTATCTCACCACGAGAGTCCATAAACTTTCCTAAACTTTCTTATATACTATTACAGAGAGACAGTGCGCATGCGCAGTCTCAGCAATAGATCGGCATTCCCTGGTAGGCTGTGAATGCTTCACTGCCTAGGAAGATGTACGGCGCAAGATTAGAGCCTCTTCTACTGCAATAAAGCAGGAGCAGGTCAGGTTTTTGGCTGTCAGACACAGCCAAGTACTTGGAGAAGGTATAAATGTTATCTTTTTTGAACATTGATTTTTTATGGGCATTTTTTTGAGTATCCAATGCAATTTAACACATATTGATATACCTCAATTATATGCATTATATGCATATTACACCTTAGAAAAGTAGAGGTAGGGAGGGAGAGGGAAGGGATAAAAATGAAGCGTTGATAACCTTGGGAGGAGGGGGGGGGGGTGTACCTCACAAACACAGACGACTTCCCTTAGAAAGGGAACAAGTTAGTAGGTATGTAGTAATTGATTCTTTCTAGGTTAGGCATTTAAGGTGTTAAAGAGCAAGTCAAGTCCAGGTTTGGAGAAATAGATTTTAACCGCTTCAGCCTTCTTCTTTCCAGGCTACACAGCGCTTAATGAGTGCTCCATATGCACCCTGTAATCCAAAACTATACAAATTATATATCAAAATACCAGAAACAAAATGAGGAACCCATTCCTATACTTTATTTTAGCATAAATATACAAATTTTACAAAATAACTATAAATTTCAAAAAATCATTTATTTAGTTGTTTATTCCCAATAAAACTAAAAAAAATGAAAAAGCAAGAAAAAAAGATATAAAAATAGCTCTTTATGTCACTGGAAAAAAATGCAACAAAAAAAATTTTGGTAGCTGAAGAAAATAAAATAGGTAGTAAAACAAATAAATTGATAAAATCCCTAAAGGGATTCACATCTTAAACTTGAGTAAATTTGAAAGGCATTCATTTTCAATTGGTTACAGTTCCTAATTTGTAAAATAAAGGATACATATGTGTGAACTTCCCATTGGATGATTACAGGTCATTTTGAAAATTATAGTAGGAGGCCAGCCACAATGTGGTTTGGGAGCTGCTTGTGGGTTTCTTTTATGCATCTTCTGGCTACTCATCCCTATGTCAAAAAAGTATCTAGTGAGGCAGTACTGGACTCCTGGTATACACATCTGTGATCATTTTTCACCCAACTTGTAAAGAGGAACTAAGAAGAGATACTGTAGCTACATTTACCCCCAAGTGACTTGTGATTGGCTGCTTATATGTAAGTTCCTGCTAGAAGAATGCATTGCATTATAGGTTGTAACATGTTTCTATAGGCTCTGTTGTCACATTTACTACTCTGGATACTACATGATTGGAACTATTTAATGGACACTTATGTGGTTGATACAATATTAGGTCTCATTCTGTGTGGCAAGCAGGCTTATATGGGCAATTCTGTCTTGATCTTATTCTTGTTTTGGCATTGTTTTTTAGTCTATACTACCATTGTGATAACAATAGTAGTAAAAATCTAAAAAGCGGTAGCACTGTGTGGGTACTGTGTAACCTTAGGCCTCATTCAGATGAATGTTTTTTTTGCCCACAAATAGCTACGCAAACAAATCGCTGCTCGTGTGTGAAAAAATTGCGTGAACAAGGCTAAAGGCGCAATCTACATTCGCACATAATTTGTTCGTTCACAAGATCCGTGGTGCGTGCAAAACGCACCAAAGATAGGTCAGGTCCTATCTTTTCTCGCAGCACACACCTTAGACGCGTGCATTGTAGCCACACATATCCTACCTTTGCAGGTGTGAGTATTTAGCGCAACTAAAAATCATTCATGTGAATGCTTCAAAAGGAAACAATTGGTTCTAAATGCAGTTCGCTGCATTGCTCTGTGACAGTTTGTCAAAGATGACTTACAGTAGAGTTTTGAAGGGGGCTGTAATGATAAAATATAGTGCAATAAGCAACAACTGTGCCATCTAAAATCAAAAACACACTTTTTTAAACCAATATTGCCCGGATAATACTTGTTATTCTTGTTATACTATTTCTCTCTTGTTTCACCACTTAAAGGGGTTGTCCCGAGAAAGCAAGTGGGGGTATACACTTCTGTATGGCCATATTAATGCACTTTGTAATATACATCGTGCATTAATTATGAGCCATACAGAAGTTATTCACTTACCTGTTCCGTTGCTAGCGTCCTCGTCTCCATGGTGCCGTCTAATTTCAGCGTCTAATCGCCCGATTAGACGCGCTTGCGCAGTCCGGTCTTCTCCGTGTTGAATGGGGCCGCTCGTGCCGGAGAGCTGCTCCTCGTAGCTCCGCCCCGTCACGTGTGCCGATTCCAGCCAATCAGGAGGCTGGAATCGGCAATGGACCGCACAGAGCCCACGGTGCACCATGGGAGAAGACCCGCGGTGCATCGTGGGTGAAGATACCGGCGGCCATCTTACTAAGGTAAGTAAGAAGTCACCGGAGCGCGGGGATTTGGGTAAGAACTAAACGGGGTTTTTTTTTAACTGATGCATTGGGTTTGTCTTGCGCCGAACGGGGGGCCTATTGACAAAAAAAAAACCCATTTTGGCGCGGGACAACCCCTTTAAGTTGTATAGTGTAAAGGGGTTTTCTCTGCATTTACTCTTGATGACCTATCCTCAGGATAGGCCATCAATAGTTGATTGGCTTGGTCCGCCACTCGGCCCACTATCAGTGCAGCAGAGCCAGACTTCCACATCTGGGATCAGAGCAAGAAATGTAATAGAAAGTTTCACTCATATTGAAATTACCTCCCATTACAAATTCAGCTCCTTATTGTAGTGAGGGCTGAAAGTGTAATAGAAGGCATTGCTCCCATTACTTTCAGCGGGAGGGAAGCCTTTCTATTACACTTCCAGCTCTGAGCACTGAGCTGAGCCCTCTTCATACACGGCAAGTGTCAGGTGTTTTTGATAGCTGTTAATTCTGACAGCTGTATTTGAATGGGCCGACAGGGCTCTGACTGTCAGTCAAACAGCTTGCATTGGACAAGATCATGGTTGGCTGCTTGTGAAGGTCCCTAGTGTTGCCTTGGCTGTTTGCTTATTAAGCCCTACATGTGACAAGGCTTTATACAATCCTTTTCAAAATGCAATATGCTGCCATACTGAAGTATTGCAGGATAATATATAAAGTGCTAACAAGTTCAAGTCCCCTAGGTGGAGCAAACAAATTGTAAGTTAAAGTGTTTTTAATTATTACAAAAGCTAAAAAAAATATCAAAAGATAAAGCAAAACTTCCCATTTTGAACATAAAAATATCAAAACAACAGAAAAAAACCTATTTGGTATTGTTACATCCATAAAAGTCCTATTACAATAAAATATTCTTTATCACGCATGGTGAATGCCATAAGAAGAAATATATAGTGCCAGAATTGCGATGTTTTTTTCTTTTTGGTCACTCTAACTCCAAGAAAAAGTTTTATCAAAAAGTCATATTTACACTTAAAATGGTACCAATAGAAACAGACAGGCTTGTGTAAATGGTGTGCAAATGTGCAGTGAATACGTAATATGCACCAAAATAGGTCATGCCGTGTATTTCATCATGCGATTGCACCTGATGTAAAAAAATACGCTAATATGAACTAACCCATCAAAAAAAAGGGTTCCATGCACTGCATATTATGTGCCAAAAATGTCATGAATAATTTGCTGCACAAATTACAATTGGCCCTTTGAAGGCAGCCGTAAGGCCAGAGGCGTAACTTGAAGCTCCTGGCCCCAATGCAAAACCTGTAGCAGGGCCCCCAACTATAATGCTTTATTCATAGTACTAGGATTCCTATATGGAGAAGAGAGGCCTTATGGGCCCCCTAAGGGTCCTGGGCCCGGGTGCAACCGCATCCCCTGCATCCTCTATAGTTTTGCCAGTGCATAAGGCTGATGTGGCCCTCAGTGAAAATAAGTTTAACAGTCCTGTTTTAAGCTCTGAAAAAAACTGAATAAAAAGTGCTAATTCTATGAAGCCTGTAAATAGGTTCATCTATTGTTTTCTGGCTTGGTATTTAATTCCCAATCATTGTTTTTAAGACTTGTTTAAAGGGGCTGACATAGATTTGCAGGAATGCTGCATCCAATAGGCGACGCTGCAGAGGCATTGTTCCATCTTCTGTATTTGTATAGGTTCACCTAAATGACATCACTAGTATTTTCCTGCTCCCTCCTCTGATTCCTTGCACTGAGTGATCCCAGTATACTATTCGCTGCAGGTTTCAGACTAGAAAATTCCTTTGTTGTGGGGGTCTTGTTGTCTCAACATATGATTATAACAAATGTGATCATGCTAACAGTTATTACCAACTCATTTCTATATTAAGAAATCCCCTCTGTTGAAATATATAACTGTACAAGACCTCCATATTTACAGAGCTGACACGTTTCTACATTGTTAGGGGGCACATTGATTAGTTAACATCGTAATCAATATGCTGCAGCAAATACAGTGTGTTTTTATTGTATTTTGTATTTTCTCTATATCTGTACATACAGTGAAACGTCTTTGAAATGACAACCAAAAAATGAATGGTAAAAAAATGGTCTTCTGGAAGGGCTGTCTTCTTAAAGTCATCTTCTGGAGAAGGTCCATTATAGTTCAATAGTGTATAAAATAAATAAAGTAGTACCATATCTTAATAACTTGGTATTCTTAGAGGAAATCATGGCAATATTTGCATATATTGTTGGTATCAAACATTGTGTTCCAGGACAACAAAGAAATAATGAAATTCTGTCTCCCCAGCTATGTCAATTAAATTATAGCAGGAAAATAATTGAACGTCTTATCTCAAATTAAATGATCCTGTCTGAAGTGCAAAGCTCAGGTGGGATTACACCTTTATTTTGTGCAAGAAATGCCCCTTACCTTTATTTTATGACCTAATACATCTCAAAATCCACTGTTCACTGTTTAAGCTCTAGAATAAACACAAAAACAGTTCTAATTATCCAAGGATAAACAGACCAAACTGTATTATGAAAGATTAGAGAAGGTTCTAATGCAGCACAGTGCTTGCTATTGTGAACTGTTATCCGCAAAAAAAAAATCACCGTAAGCACTCCAATTAACCTGTAGCTTAAAAGCAGTGACCTTATGTTAATTGAATGGCCAAGCAGATTATACAAGCCTCATAGGTCAAAAAGTGTTTTTTCTAAGGAACACTGATGGTCTATGCTCAGTATAGGCCAGCAACACTTGGTCAATGGAGGTCCAACATTCACCACTCCCATGATCACTTGAATAAGGGGGCTACAGCTTTTCAGTAAACACCACATCTTCTTCATTGTTTACTCAGGAACAGTACCATGAAGTTGCTAAATGGAAGTATTGGGGGTGAAAGCACCACTGAGCAGATGTACTGTAGATGGTCTTGCATAAGGATTGTCCATCAATAATATAGTCCTGAAAAAACCTTTTAGTGGTTTAATGGTAATAAAGTTGTTATTGATAGTTATTATTGCTATTATTATTCCTCTTCTCCCAACTTTTAATTTATGTGGTTTCAATGTAGAGAATAGAGAAAGAAACTACCAGGCAGCTTATCTCCAAGGTGAAGAAAAAGATCAGGCATGAAAATTCAATATGCCTGATTCTTAGTTCTCCAAACATCATCTATCGGGTCAGAGTTTAGAAGGAAGGGCCATGATTTGTGGTGACGATTATAATAATAAAGCTTCAGTTCTCAACAAGAACAGAATCCATATATAGATTTTTAGGCACTTGTGGAAAAAGTGCTGCAAAATGAGATTAGAATAGAAGTCTAAAGACGGACTCGCGCAGGCAGATTTGTATTGCAGATTCTATGCTGGAGATCCGTGGTAAAGCACAGGCATTGAAAGGTATGCATTTTTGCTTTTCCGTTCACACTCGCGGATATGAATTGAATCTTTCACGAGCGGAAGGAAAATTGCAGCATGCTCTATTTTGCTGCGGAATCTGCGTGGATAGCCTCCATTGGTGTCAATGGAGGCCTTTTGAACCATAGCCTATACACAATTAACATTATGCGAGAGCGTGGTATATACAAATAACAAAGAAATAAAACCTTACTGCGCGTGACTGCCTGCGGTCCTCTGCGGTATAGTTATAGGGGGTATGCAGGGTGACTGGCGGGGTTCACATCCGGAATCTGCTGTGGGTCTCGCGAATGCAGAATCTGACCCACTTGTGTGAGCCTGGCCTAAGGGTACGTTCATACGGCAGAATTCACCACAGAACTTTTTGTATGACTCCTGCCTCTAAAGGCCGAGTCAAATTATGCTTCATACTGAAGTGTTTTTTGGCGCGGATCCATGTATGATTTAGCCCTGTCAATGGGCAAAATCCACGCCTAGAATTTTAATACGGAAATGACATATATAGAGATGAGCGAACGTACTCGTCCGAGCTTGATGCTCGGGCGAATATTAGCGTGTTCGGGATGCTAGTTACTCGTAACGAGTACCACGCGATGTTCGAGTTACTTTCACTTTCATCTCTGAGACGTTAGCGCGCTTTTCTGGCCAATTGAAAGACAGGGAAGGCATTACAACTTCCCCCTGCGTCGTTCAAGCCCTATACCACCCCCCTGCTGTGAGTGGCTGGGGAGATCAGGTGTCACCCGAGTATAAAAATCGGCCCCTCCCGCGGCTCGCCTCAGATGCGTTGTGAGATAGCTGAGGGACAGTGCTATAATGTTGGAGCTGCTGTAGGGAGAGCGTTAGGAGTTAGTGTAGGCTTCAAGAACCCCAACGGTCCTTCTTAGGGCCACATCTAACAGTGTGCAGTAGTGTGGAGGCTGCTTTTAGCAGTGTTGCACTTTTTTTTTTTTTTGCTATATCGGCCGTGCAGAGCATTGCGCCCTACAGTAATACTACAGGGATAGAATTGTGTAGGCAGGGCCAGAAGACATATATTATCGATTGAATATACGCAGTGGTCCTTTAGAAAAAAATATTTGAAAAAAAACTTTTTGGCCTGCCTGTCACTCTGCTCAGTGTTCTGGGTCTGTGTCTGCTGCGGGTTGTAGTTCTCAAAATAAATACGCAGCCAGCTAAGTGTTACAGCAGGCTTGCGCAAAATTCTTTCCTGCCTCTGAAATCACCGCTCTGTTGCACTTAATAACAGTGCAACACTGCAGTTCCGTGACACACACATCAGGGACAGAATTGTGTAGGCAGGGCCAGAAGACATATATAGATTGAATATACGCAGTGGTCCTTTAGAAAAAAATATTTGAAAAAAAACTTTTTGGCCTGCCTGTCACTCTGCTCAGTGTTCTGGGTCTGTGTCTGCTGCGGGTTGTAGTTCTCAAAATAAATACGCAGCCAGCTAAGTGTTACAGCAGGCTTGCGCAAAATTATTTCCTGCCTCTGAAATCACCGCTCTGTTGCACTTAATAACAGTGCAACACTGCAGTTCCGTGACACACATCAGGGACAGAATTGTGTAGGCAGGGCCAGAAGACATATTATAGATTGAATATACGCAGTGGTCCTTTAGAAAAAAATATTTGAAAAAAAACTATTTGGCCTGCCTGTCACTCTGCTCAGTGTTCTGGGTCTGTGTCTGCTGCGGGTTGTAGTTCTCAAAATAAATACGCAGCCAGCTAAGTGTTACAGCAGGCTTGCGCAAAATTATTTCCTGGCGTTCCGTAAGCGAACTCAGCCTACAACCACAGGGCAATAAGCGGCACATTAAATTACAGTGTTGTGTTTTTGCATTCCTGGTAATACAGCATGCTGAGGGGTAGGGGTAGGCCTAGAGGACGTGGGCGCGGCCGAGGACGCGGAGGCCCTAGTCCAGGTGTGGGCACAGGCCGAGCTCCTGATCCAGGTGTATCGCAGCCGACTGCTGCGGGATTAGGAGAGAGGCACGTTTCTGGCGTCCCCACATTCATAGCACATTTAATGGGTCCACGCTGTAGACCCTTATTAGAAAATGAGCAGTGTGAGCAGGTCCTGTCGTGGATGGCAGAAAGTGCTTCCAGCAACCTATCGTCCACCCAGAGTTCTGCGCCGTCCACTGCTGCAACTCAGAATCCTCTGGCTGCTGCTCCTCCTTCCTCCCAGCCTCCTCACTCCATGAAAATGAGACATTCTGAGGAGCGGGCAGACTCCAGGAACTGTTCTCGGGCCCCTGCTCAGATTGGGCAGCAATGGTTCCTCTCCCACCAGAGGAGTTTATCGTGACTGATGCCCAACCATTGCAAAGTTCCCGGGGTCCGGGGGATGAGGCTGGGGACTTTCGGCAACTGTCTCAAGACCTTTCAGTGGGTGAGGAGGCCGATGACGATGAGACACAGTTGTCTATCAGTGAGGTAGTAGTAAGGGCATTAAGTCCAAGGGAGGAGTGCACCGAGGATTCTGAGGAAGAGCAGCAGGACGATGAGGTGACTGACCCCACCTGGTTTGCTACGCCTACTGAGGACAGGTCTTCAGAGGGGGAGGCAAGGGCAGCAGCAGGGCAGGCTGCAAGAAGCAGTGCGGTGGCCAGGGTTAGAGGCAGGGCCAGACCGAATAATCCACCAACTGTTTCCCAAAGCGCACCCTCGCGCCATGCCACCCTGCAGAGGCCGAGGTTCTCAAAGGTCTGGCAGTTTTTCACTGAGAGTGCAGACGACCGACGAACAGTGGTGTGCAACCTTTGTCGCGCCAAGATCAGCCGGGGAGCCACCACCAGCAGCCTCACCACCACCAGCATGCGCAGACATATGATGGCCAAGCACCCCACAAGGTGGGACGGAGGCCGTTCACCGCGTCTGGTTTGCACCGCTGCCTCTCCCCCTATGCCCCAACCTGCCACTGAGATCCAACCCCGCTCTGAGGACACAGGCACTACCGTCTCCTGGCCTGCACCCACACCCTCACCTCCGCTGTCCTCGGCCCCATCCACCAATGTCTCTCAGCGCACCGTCCAGCCGTCGCTAGCGCAAGTGTTTGAGCGCAAGCGCAAGTACGCCGCCACGCACCCGCACGCTCAAGCGTTAAACGTGCACATGGCAAAATTTATCAGCCTGGAGATGCTGCCGTATAGGGTTGTGGAAACGGAGTCCTTCAAAAGTATGATGGCGGCGGCGGCCCCGCGCTACTCAGTTCCCAGTCGCCACTACTTTTCCCGATGTGCCGTCCCAGCCCTGCACGACCACGTCTCCCGCAACATTGTACGCGCCCTCACCAATGCGGTTACTGCCAAGGTCCACTTAACAACGGACACGTGGACAAGCACAGGCGGGCAGGGCCACTATATCTCCCTGACGGCACATTGGGTGAATTTAGTGGAGGCTGGGACAGAGTCAGAGCTTGGGACCGCTCACGTCCTACCCACCCCCAGAATTGCGGGCCACAGCTCGGTGGTGGTATCTGCGGCGGTGTATGCTTCCTCCACTAAACCACCCTCCTCCTCCTCTGCAACCTCTGTCTCGCAATCAAGATGTGTCAGCAGCAGCACGTCGCCAGCAGTCGGTGTCGCGCGGCGTGGCAGCACAGCGGTGGGCAAGCGTCAGCAGGCCGTGCTGAAACTACTCAGCTTAGGAGATAAGAGGCACACGGCCCACGAACTGCTGCAGGGTCTGACAGAGCAGACCGACCGCTGGCTTGCGCCGCTGAGCCTCCAACCGGGCATGGTCGTGTGTGACAACGGCCGTAACCTGGTGGCGGCTCTGCAGCTCGGCAGCCTCACGCACGTGCCATGCCTGGCCCACGTCTTTAATTTGGTGGTTCAGCGCTTTCTGAAAAGCTACCCTCGCTTGTCAGACCTGCTCGGAAAGGTGCGCCGGCTCTGCGCACATTTCCGCAAGTCCCACACGGACGCTGCCACCCTGCGCACCCTGCAACATCGGTTTAATCTGCCAGTGCACCGACTGCTGTGCGACGTGCCCACACGGTGGAACTCTACGCTCCACATGTTGGCCAGGCTCTATGAGCAGCGTAGAGCTATAGTGGAATACCAACTCCAACATGGGCGGCGCAGTGGGAGTCAGCCTCCTCAATTATTTTCAGAAGAGTGGGCCTGGTTGGCAGACATCTGCCAGGTCCTTGGAAACTTTGAGGAGTCTACCCAGGTGGTGAGTGGCGATGCTGCAATCATTAGCGTCACCTTTCCTCTGCTATGCCTCTTGAGAAGTTCCCTGCAAAGCATAAAGGCAGACGCTTTGCACTCGGAAACAGAGCCGGGGGAAGACAGTATGTCGCTGGATAGTCAGAGCACCCTCCTGTCTATATCTCAGCGCGGTGAGGAGGAGGAGGAGGAGGAGGAAGATGAGTAGGAGGGGGAAGACACAGCTTGGCCCACTGGTGAGGGTAGACATGCTGCTGGGCTGTCATCCTTTCAGCGTGTATGGCCTGAGGAGGAGGAGGATCCTGAAAGTGATCTTCCTAGTGAGGACAGCCATGTGTTGCGTACAGGTACCCTGGCACACATGGCTGACTTCATGTTAGGATGCCTTTCTCGTGACCCTCGCGTTACACGCATTCTGGCCACTACGGATTACTGGGTGTACACACTGCTCGACCCACGGTATAAGGAGAACCTTTCCACTCTCATACCCGAAGAGGAAAGGGGTTCGAGAGTGTTGCTATACCACAGGACCCTGGCGGACAAAGTGATGGTAAAATTCCCATACGACAGCGCTAGTGGCCGAAGGCGCAGTTCCGAGGGCCAGGTAGTAGGGGAGGCGCAGAGATCAGGCAGGATGTACAGCACAGGCAGGCCAACACTCTTTAAGGCCCTTGACAGCTTTATGGCTCCCGAGCAAGACTGTGTCACCGCTCCCCAGTCACGGCTGAGTCGGCGGGAGCACTGTAAAAGGATGGTGAGGGAGTACGTAGCCGATCGCACGACCGTCCTCCGTGACGCCTCTGCCCCCTACAACTACTGGGTGTCGAAGCTGGACACGTGGCCTGAACTCGCGCTGTATGCCCTGGAGGTGCTTGCTTGTTCTGCGGCTAGCGTCTTGTCAGAGAGGGTGTTTAGTGCGGCTGGGGGAATCATCACAGATAAGCGTACCCGCCTGTCAACCGACAGTGCCGACAGGCTTACACTCATCAAGATGAACAAAGCCTGGATTTCCCCAGACTTCTCTTCTCCACCAGCGGACAGCAGCGATACCTAAGCAATACGTAGGCTGCACCCGCGGATGGAAGCATCGTTCTGTATCCCCATCAAAAACGGGGACCTTTTCGCTTCATCAATCTGTGTATAATATTCCTCCTCCTCCTCCTGCTCCTCCTCCTGAAACCTCACATAATCACGCCGAACGGGCAATTTTTCTTAGGCCCACAAGGCTCAGTCATATAATTTTTCTAAACAATTTTTATACGTTTCAATGCTCATTAAAGCGTTGAAACTTGCACCTGAACCAATTTTTATTTTAACTGGGCTGCCTCCAGGCCTAGTTACCAATTAAGCCACATTAACCAAAGCGATTAATGGGTTTCACCTGCCCTCTTGGTTGGCCATGGCCAATTTTTCTGATGTACATTAGTACTGTTGATACAGCAATTTTTGTGGGCCCTCGCCTACAGTGTAATCAAATTAATTTTTAGCCCACCTGCATTACAGCTGACGTTACATCCGCTGTGTTGGGCAATGCAATGGGATATTTTTATGTACCGCCGGTGGCTTCCTGGCACCCACCCATGCTGTGGGTCCACAGGGAGTTGTAAATGCATCTGTTTCCACTTCTAAAGAACCCCAGTCTGACTGGGGCATGCAGTGTGGGCCGAAGCCCACCTGCATTAAACACGACATTACTACCTCAGCTGTGTTGGGCAATGCAATGGGATATTTTTATGTACCGCCGGTGGGTTCCAGGGAGCCACCCATGCTGTCAGTCCACAGGGAGTTGTAAATGTATCTGTTTCCACTTCTAAAGAACCCCAGTCTGACTGGGGCATGCAGTGTGGGCCGAAGCCCACCTGCATTAAACACGACATTACTACCTCAGCTGTGATGGGCACTGCAATGGGATATATTTATGTACCGCCGGTGGCTTCCTGGCACCCACCCATGCTGTCGGTCCACAGGGAGTTGTAAATGCATCTGTTTCCACTTCTAAAGAACCTCAGTCTGACTGGGGCATGCAGTGTGGGCCGAAGCCCACCTGCATTAAGCACGACATTACTACCTCAGCTGTGTTGGGCAATGCAATGGGATATTTTTATGTACCGCCGTTGGGTTCCAGGGAGCCACCCATGCTGTCGGTCCACAGGGAGTAGTAAATGCATCTGTTTCCACTTCTAAAGAACCCCAGTCTGACTGGGGCATGCAGTGTGGGCTGAAGCCCACCTGCATTAAGCACGACATTACTACCTCAGCTGTGTTGGGCAATGCAATGGGATATTTTTATGTACCGCCGGTGGGTTCCAGGGAGCCACCCATGCTGTCGGTCCACAGGGAGTTGTAAATGCATCTGTTTCCACTTCTAAAGAACCCCAGTCTGACTGGGGCATGCAGTGTGGGCCGAAGCCCACCTGCATTAAACACGACATTACTACCTCAGCTGTGATGGGCACTGCAATGGGATATATTTATGTACCGGCGGTGGCTTCCTGGCACCCACCCATGCTGTCGGTCCACAGGGAGTTGTAAATGCATCTGTTTCCACTTCTAAAGAACCCCAGTCTGACTGGGGCATGCAGTGTGGGCCGAAGCCCACCTGCATTAAGCACGACATTACTACCTCAGCTGTGTTGGGCAATGCAATGGGATATTTTTATGTACCGCCGGTGGCTTCCTGGCACCCACCCATGCTGTCGGTCCACAGGGAGTTGTAAATGCATCTGTTTCCACTTCTAAAGAACCCCAGTCTGACTGGGGCATGCAGTGTGGGCCGAAGCCCACCTGTATTAAACACGACATTACTTCCTCAGCTGTGATGGGCACTGCAATGGGATATATTTATGTACCGCCGGTGGCTTCCTGGCACCCACCCATGCTTTCGGTGCACAGGGAGTTGTAAATGCATCTGTTTCCACTTCTAAAGAACCCCAGTCTGACTGGGGCATGCAGTGTGGGCCGAAGCCCACCTGCATTAAGCACGACATTACTACCTCAGCTGTGTTGGGCAATGCAATGGGATATTTTTATGTACCGCCGGTGGGTTCCAGGGAGCTACCCATTCTGTCGGTCCACAGGGAGTTGTAAATGCATCTGTTTCCACTTCTAAAGAACCCCAGTCTGACTGGGGCATGCAGTGTGGGCCGAAGCCCACCTGCATTAAACACGACATTACTACCTCAGCTGTGATGGGCACTGCAATGGGATATATTTATGTACCGCCGGTGGCTTCCTGGCACCCACCCATGCTGTCGGTCCACAGGGAGTTGTAAATGCATCTGTTTCCACTTCTAAAGAACCTCAGTCTGACTGGGGCATGCAGTGTGGGCCGAAGCCCACCTGCATTAAGCACGACATTACTACCTCAGCTGTGTTGGGCAATGCAATGGGATATTTTTATGTACCGCTGTTGGGTTCCAGGGAGCCACCCATGCTGTCGGTCCACAGGGAGTAGTAAATGCATCTGTTTCCACTTCTAAAGAACCCCAGTCTGACTGGGGCATGCAGTGTGGGCTGAAGCCCACCTGCATTAAGCACGACATTACTACCTCAGCTGTGTTGGGCAATGCAATGGGATATTTTTATGTACCGCCGGTGGGTTCCAGGGAGCCACCCATGCTGTCGGTCCACAGGGAGTTGTAAATGCATCTGTTTCCACTTCTAAAGAACCCCAGTCTGACTGGGGCATGCAGTGTGGGCCGAAGCCCACCTGCATTAAACACGACATTACTACCTCAGCTGTGATGGGCACTGCAATGGGATATATTTATGTACCGGCGGTGGCTTCCTGGCACCCACCCATGCTGTCGGTCCACAGGGAGTTGTAAATGCATCTGTTTCCACTTCTAAAGAACCCCAGTCTGACTGGGGCATGCAGTGTGGGCCGAAGCCCACCTGCATTAAGCACGACATTACTACCTCAGCTGTGTTGGGCAATGCAATGGGATATTTTTATGTACCGCCGGTGGCTTCCTGGCACCCACCCATGCTGTCGGTCCACAGGGAGTTGTAAATGCATCTGTTTCCACTTCTAAAGAACCCCAGTCTGACTGGGGCATGCAGTGTGGGCCGAAGCCCACCTGTATTAAACACGACATTACTTCCTCAGCTGTGATGGGCACTGCAATGGGATATATTTATGTACCGCCGGTGGCTTCCTGGCACCCACCCATGCTGTCGGTGCACAGGGAGTTGTAAATGCATCTGTTTCCACTTCTAAAGAACCCCAGTCTGACTGGGGCATGCAGTGTGGGCCGAAGCCCACCTGCATTAAGCACGACATTACTACCTCAGCTGTGTTGGGCAATGCAATGGGATATTTTTATGTACCGCCGGTGGGTTCCAGGGAGCCACCCATGCTGTCGGTCCACAGGGAGTTGTAAATGCATCTGTTTCCACTTCTAAAGAACCCCAGTCTGACTGGGGCATGCAGTGTGGGCCGAAGCCCACCTGCATTAAACACGACATTACTACCTCAGCTGTGATGGGCACTGCAACGGGATACATTTATGTACAGCGGGTGGGTTCCAGGGAGCCACCCATGCTGTGGGTGCACACGGAATTCCCATTGCGGAGTTGTACCTGCCTGTGACTATTTATAAAAAACCACGGTCTGACTGGGGCGTGCAGACACCTTGACAGAATGAATAATGTGTGGCACATAGGTTCCCCATTGCTATGCCCACGTGTGCAGCTCCAGATGGAGGTGGCACAGGATTGGATTTCTCATTGCTTCTGTACAGCATTGTGGGCTATCGTCCCGACCCTTTTAAAGAGGGTCGCTGCCTAGCCGTGCCAACCCTCTGCAGTGTGTGCCTGCTTTTCCTGTGGCAGACGCCCTTATAAATGGACATGAGGGTGGCGTGGCATGAGGGCAGTGTCAGGACAGTGTCCGGGATATGGGGGTCCCTGAGATATCCCGCAACCCCTGTCCCTGCCTACTTGCCCCCCTGGGCTAACCCCCAGGGCGACAACTGGGCGGCGGTCCCTACCCTCACTAGGGAAGCGGGACACGGGAAGACAAACAGACACTGAAGACAAACAACGGTAGAATGGTCAGACAATCCGGGTCGGCAACAGGAGGGTACGCAGTACAGGGGGGTCAGGCAAAAACGTAGTCAAGGTCCAAAAGCAGAGGTCAGGAAAGCCGGGGTCACAAACAGGAGTCACAAGAATACGCGGGTGCAGCTGGAAGACCAAACTAACACTGGCAAGGCCTGAGAGGAAAACACACCTATTTAAATGCTGTCAGCGCTCCCGCCCCAGAAGCTGATTGGGGCGGGGAGCCTGACAGCAGCAGGGCTAATCAGGGCGGTGCTGGGGGCACGCCCCCAGTCTCACTGCACAGACAGTTACCAGGGAAGCCAGCCTGGTAGTCAAGCGACTAGAAGCACCAGCTGGCTCCCTGGCAACCCGGCGGCGACCAGTCTTACAGCGGCCCGGGGAGATCACAAGAACCGGGGTACCTCTGCGCCGTGCTCCTGTACCCCGGGTGGCCGGACCGGTGGTGCGGGCACGGCGGCCCCGAGAGTTGCCGGTTCTGACAGTACCCCCCCTTCTACGGGGGGACACCGGACCCCCATGGCCAGGTGCGGGCTTAAGCGGGAAAGCCCTGTGGAATGCCTGGACTAGGCGTGGCGCATGAACGTCCCTGGCAGGGACCCACGTCCTATCCTCAGGGCCAAATCCTCTCCAGTGGACCAGGTACTGCAGCACACCTCTAACCCGTCGGGCATCCACCAGCCTTTCTACTTCATACTCCAGTTCCCCCTGTACCAGAGAAGGAGGAGGCGGGTTCTGGGTGGGTAGAACTGGAGTCACATACTTCTTAAGTAAGCTTTTGTGAAACACCTTGTGGACCTTCCAGGGGTCAGGAAGTGCCAACTTATATGACACCGGGTTGATGACCTGAGAAACAGTAAATGGGCCAATGAACCGAGGAGCAAGTTTCAGGGAGGGAACCTTGAGTCTCAGATTCTTGGAGGACAACAAAACCTGCTCCCCGACTACAAAAGGTGCAGAGATGGTACATCTTTTATTTGCGTATTTACGCAGTTTCTCTTGGGAACCCTGAAGGTTCTTACGAACCTGGGCCCAAACTGTGCACAGTTCCTCAGAGGATATGTCGGCGGCCGGATTGTTCGAGACCACAGGAGTGGAAAGCGAGAACCGGGGATGAAACCCATAGTTACAAAAAAAAGGTGACAATTGGGTCGACGAGTTAACATGGTTGTTGATAGCAAATTCGGCGAGAGGTAAGTAGTTGGCCCACTGATACTGGTTATCAGAGACAAACAGTCGCAGATACTGGATAAGTTCTTGGTTCATTCGTTCCGTTTGTCCGTTACTCTCGGGATGGAAAGCGGAGGAGAAGGACAAATTTACGTTTAGATTTTTACAGAAGGCTCGCCAGAAGCGAGCGACGAACTGAACCCCTCTATCTGACACAATGTCCTCGGGGATCCCATGTAACCGAACAATCTCCTTGATGAACATTTCAGACAGAAGTTTGGCGTTAGGCAACTTGCAAAGCGGAACAAAATGTGACATTTTAGAGAAACGGTCTACTATTACCCAGATGACCGTATTCCCCAGCGAGGATGGCAGATCAGTAATAAAATCCATGGACAAATGGGACCATGGCCTGGACGGAATGGGCAAGGGAAGAAGAGGACCCTCAGGACGTCTCCTGAGATTCTTCCCCCTTGCGCAAACCGGGCACGCGGACACAAATACCCGTACCTCCTTGGCCATGTGCGGCCACCAATAGAGTCTGGATACTAACTCCAGCGTACCCCTGATGCCGGGGTGTCCAGCTAGGACAG
Organism: Eleutherodactylus coqui; assembly: GCF_035609145.1. Taxonomy (NCBI): domain Eukaryota; kingdom Metazoa; phylum Chordata; class Amphibia; order Anura; family Eleutherodactylidae; genus Eleutherodactylus; species Eleutherodactylus coqui. Next base: position 369,067,759 of record NC_089837.1, on the reverse strand, counting down.
AAGCGTGTGTCTCCTCTAACACTTTCAATCTCAGTGACGATGGGACAAATAATTTGCCTTCCGGAAGGGCTTCAGGAGCAGATTGTTGAGCGGCGTGAATGAGAGGTGAAAGGTCGGAGGAGACAGCAGCGAGGACCACCCCAGGGGAGAGAATGCTCTCAGGCTCCGGCCCGGCAGGTTCCGGAGAACCAAAGCTCCTAGACAGGGCATCAGCCTTGACATTCTTAGAACCGGGTCTATAGGTAACCACAAAATTGAACCGAGAGAAGAACAAGGCCCAGCGGGCTTGCCGAGCATTTAACCTCTTAGCGGAATCTAGATAGGTGAGGTTTTTATGGTCTGTGAGTACCGTGATCTGGTGATGGGCTCCTTCCAAAAAATGCCTCCACTCTTCGAAAGCCCACTTAATCGCCAGCAATTCCCGGTTGCCTATATCATAGTTCCGTTCGGTGGAAGAAAACTTCCTAGAAAAATAGGCACACGGTCTAAGGTTGGTGAGAGTGGAGGGACCTTGGGACAGTACTGCTCCCACACCAAACTCAGAGGCATCTACTTCCACCAAAAAAGGGCTGGACAGATCTGGTTGTACTAGGACAGGTGCAGAAGAGAACGCCGCCTTTAAGGTATCGAAGGCCCTCAGAGCCTCAGAAGACCAGGTCCTCACATCTGCCCCCTTTCTGGTGAGGTCCGTTAGAGGTTTAGCCACCACGGAGAAGTCTTTGATGAATTTGCGATAGTAGTTGGCGAAGCCGAGGAAGCGTTGAAGGGCTTTCAACGACCCTGGCTGGGCCCACTCCGTGATGGCTTTCACCTTTTCAGGATCCATCTGGAAGTCGCATGGCGTGATGATATACCCCAAAAATGATATCTTTTGTACCCCGAACACACATTTCTCGAGTTTAGCAAACAGCTTGTTATGTCTGAGTCGAGCTAGTACAGTCTGAACGTGAGTATGGTGACTTGGCAAGTCGGAGGAAAAAATCAAAATGTCGTCTAGATATACAACCACGAACACCCCCATGATATCCTGAAACACTGAGTTCATGTACCCCTGAAAAATGGCGGGGGCGTTACACAATCCAAAAGGCATAACTAGGTATTCAAAATGCCCGAGGGGCGTATTGAAGGCGGTTTTCCACTCATCCCCCTCCCGAATGCGGATGAGGTTGTATGCTCCCCTGAGATCAAGTTTAGAAAACCATCGGGCACCAGCGACCTGGTTGAGGAGGTCAGGAATGAGTGGAAGGGCATACTGGTTTCGTACTGTGATTTTGTTTAGCTCTCTATAGTCAATACAGGGCCGGAGGCCCCCATCCTTCTTCTCAACGAAGAAAAACCCGGCACCCACCGGGGATTCTGAGGGCCGGATGTGCCCCTTGGCCAGGCTGTCCTGGATATAGTCCCTCATGGATTCTCTCTCAGGAACCGTAACGTTATAAATGCGGCCCTTAGGAAGTTTGGCCCCAGGAATCAAGTCTATTTTACAGTCCCATTCCCTATGAGGGGGCAGAGCTTCAGATAATTGTTTGGAGAACACGTCAGAAAACTCGGAGAGGTAATCTGGTAGGGGGGTCCCCTCGCAGGTGGAGATTCCCACCTTCACCGCACAAAGGTGGTTGGCACAGCGGGGACCCCACTTTACCAGTTCCAACGTGTCCCAATTTACTACCGGGTTGTGCTCCCGGAGCCAGGGGAGGCCTAGGACGACGTCCACAGACAAATCTCTCATCACTAGAAAGGTGCAGGTTTCCACGTGTAAGGCTCCTATCGTAAACCTTACTTCAGGGGTAACCAGATTAACTACCCCTGCTTGCAGTGGAGTGGAGTCCACTCCTGAAACAAGAATCGGAGTCTCTAAACGTAACAGAACCCCGGACAGTTGAGCAACGAAATTAAAGTTAACGAAATTAGCAGCAGCCCCAGAATCAACGAAGGCTTGCCCAGTACGGTGGAAAGCATGGAATTCTAGGGTGCAAGGCAATAACATTTTGGACAACACAGGGAGTACCTTGGCTCCTAGACAGTCCTCCGGACAACTGCCTAGGAGCGGACGTTTTCCCTGCCATGGCTTCTTGGCGCAGGTTGCAATGCGGTGACCCGGCTCCCCACAGTAGAAGCAGAGGTTCTTCTTCAGGCGATTTTCCCGTCGCTGCTTGGGGTTCATGGCTCCCAGCTCCATGGCCTCGGTGGTGGGAGGTGGAAAAGTCGGGTCAGTAGAAGAAGTGGGCGTGGGGAGTGGAGTGGTCCGAGCGGCGTGTCGGCCCCTCAAACGTCGGTCGGCCCGAATAGCAAGCGTCATGGCTTGCTCCAGGGTTCTAGGCTCTGGGTGGGCCACAAGTAGGTCCTTGAGACCCTCAGACAGACCGGTCAAAAATAAGTCTTTTAGGGCGGCATCGTTCCACCCGGATTCCGTACAATGTTGACGGAATTGGGAACAGTAGTCCTCCGCCATTTTACAACCCTGGCGCAGGGCCAGAAGTTTGGAGACTGCGTAGCCCGCCCGGTCGGGTTCGTCATAAATTTGACCCAGGGCGGAAAAAAAAACGTCAAGGGATAGTCGGGCTGGAGAGCCTGCTGGTAGCGAGAAAGCCCAATTTTGGGGGTCCCCCCTCAGGCGGGTAATTACAATTCCCACTTTCTGGTATTCAGTACCAGAGGAGTGGGGTCGGAGATCAAAGTAGAGCTTGCAGCTCTCTCTAAATGCAAAGAACTGACCTCTCTCTCCAGAGAAGCAGTCCGGCAGCGTGGCTCGGGGTTCTGACATAGTCCCGGGAGCGGAAGGGGGCTGCATGGGACCTGCAGCCGCCACTTGTTCCTGTAGCTGCGTGCGGGCGGTTAGGTCCTGGACCAGGTTAGTAAGGACCTGGACCTGGTTCGCTAACGCAGCCACGGCCTCCATCGAGGGATTCAAAGTAGCCGGGCGGATGCACGAGTCTGACCTACCTTCGGCCAGTGTTACTGTCTGGACAGTGTCCGGGATATGGGGGTCCCTGAGATATCCCGCAACCCCTGTCCCTGCCTACTTGCCCCCCTGGGCTAACCCCCAGGGCGACAACTGGGCGGCGGTCCCTACCCTCACTAGGGAAGCGGGACACGGGAAGACAAACAGACACTGAAGACAAACAACGGTAGAATGGTCAGACAATCCGGGTCGGCAACAGGAGGGTACGCAGTACAGGGGGGTCAGGCAAAAACGTAGTCAAGGTCCAAAAGCAGAGGTCAGGAAAGCCGGGGTCACAAACAGGAGTCACAAGAATACGCGGGTGCAGCTGGAAGACCAAACTAACACTGGCAAGGCCTGAGAGGAAAACACACCTATTTAAATGCTGTCAGCGCTCCCGCCCCAGAAGCTGATTGGGGCGGGGAGCCTGACAGCAGCAGGGCTAATCAGGGCGGTGCTGGGGGCACGCCCCCAGTCTCACTGCACAGACAGTTACCAGGGAAGCCAGCCTGGTAGTCAAGCGACTAGAAGCACCAGCTGGCTCCCTGGCAACCCGGCGGCGACCAGTCTTACAGCGGCCCGGGGAGATCACAAGAACCGGGGTACCTCTGCGCCGTGCTCCTGTACCCCGGGTGGCCGGACCGGTGGTGCGGGCACGGCGGCCCCGAGAGTTGCCGGTTCTGACAGGCAGCTGAAGGCTGGGCAGGGACAGTTTGGTGTGCGCTGTGGACACTGGGTCGTGGGGGGGGGGGGGGGGAATTGGAAGCATGTTACCCAGGAGAAGTGGCAGCGGAGTGTCATGCAGGCAGTGATTGTGCTTTGTTGGAGGTAGTGTGGTGCTTAGCTAAGGTATGCATTGCTAATGAGGGCTTTTCAGAAGTAAAAATTGTTGGGAGGGGGGGGGCCCACTCTTGCCGCTATTGTGGCTTAATAGTGGGACCTGGGAACTTGAGATGCAGCCCAACATGTAGCCCCTCGCCTGCCCTATCCGTTTCTGTGTCGTTCCCATCACTTTCTTGAATTGCCCCGATTTTCACAAATGAAAACCTTAGCGAGCATCGGCGATATACAAAAATGCTCGAGTCGCCCATTGACTTCAATGGGGTTCGTTACTCGAAACGAACCCTCGAGCATCGCGAAAAATTCGTCTCGAGTAACGAGCACCCGAGCATTTTGGTGCTCGCTCATCTCTAGACGTATCCCTTCTTGATGCGGAAAATGGGAATTTCGCATGTGGATTTTGCCTCCTGCAGTTAATTCCGCCATATGAATATACCCTTAATAGTTTTTTTTGTCAACTAACCAAAACAGCATCAATTCGTCTAGGTACACTTACACAGTTTTTGAAGGAACCTGGCAGGGAAGTTGATCCAAACATCTTGAAGAACTAACCACAAATCTGTGGATTTATGCCTGCTCTATGTCTTCTGTCTCTTCATGTAATCCCAGACAGACTCGATGTTGAGATCAGGGCTCTCTGGGGCCAAATCATCATAGGGCTCACAGTTCTTCTTTAGGCCTCGTTCACACGAGCGTGGTTTAAGAGCATTAGAGGCGTGCAAAGAAAGCACTTCTATTAGAACCAATGGTTTCCCATAGAACCGTTCCCATGAAGGAATTTTAGACGCACAAAATACTCACACCTAACAAAGATAAAACATGCTACTGCAAGGTCACATCCAAGCTCTGTGGTGCGTGAAAGGATAGGACCCGACCTATGTGTGGAGCGTGCTTTCCATAGACTCCTATGGGAGCTGGATAACACGCACCACGCACCTCCGATCGTGGGAATGGGCAATTTCACCTTGGGACTTGAGAGCTGGAAATCACCCGTTTACGTGCTTTTTCAAGCAGATAGGAGTGAGTCTTTTGCGCACCGATATTGCGCTAAAACAACGCTCATGTGAACAAGGCCTTATGCTGAAGATAGTCTTTAATAGCATTGGTTTTATGTTTGGGACTGCTGTCCTACTGCAGAATAAAGTGGGAGTCAATCAGACACCTTCTATTCATGGAATAAATTTTCATTTTGAACGTGCTTAAAACTTTTACATAGCAATATATATATATATATATATATATATATATATATATATATATATATATATATATATATATATATATTTGTTTTCAGACACCACATCTTACACTAATCGCCTTCAAAATAGTCCCCTTGTGCAGCCACATACTTCTCCCAACATTTCTGCCACTGTCGGAATCAGTGCTGAAACGCCTCTTTTGTGATGGCTCGTAGCTGGTCCATCGCATTCTGCATGATGTCTTCTCTGAAATGAGACCTGTTTCCTTTCATGGGTATTTTCAACTTGGGGAAAAGCCAGAAGTCACATGGAGCCATTGGAAGAGAAGGGAGCCTGACTCTCCACTGATGTGCATCCATCTTTGAAGCAGTTGTACCACTCCTTTATCTGTGTGGTGCCCATTGCTTTGTCCCCAAAGGCCTTTTGAATCTTGCAGATCGTTTAAACTTGGGAATTGCCAAGCTTTACACAAAATGCAATGCAGGAACTTTCAAGCTTTTCTGTCATTTTGTAAAAAAAAAAGTCAGATGGTGCTCACTTACACTTCCTCACTCATCGGCTATATATGTGCACCAAATCACGCCTCCCTAGCTCAATTTGTTTATGGGTAGAAAATTAGAGTTGGATGCTTTTTGAACACACCTCATATATATGCCCGCTGGCCATTTTATTGCATTCTGGCCCCCTAGTTGCACTACACTACACACACACACACATATATATATATATATATATATATATATATATGTATATATATATATGAAACGTGTGGGCCAGAGTGCAAGAAAATTTCCAGCAAGCATGGTTTTCCCTTTATTTTGTGCTGTCTGATAAGTATATTAGCAGCCGGGTAAGAGCTCAATGGTTTTGGCTCTGATATGCATTGTGAGCTGTTATATAGAACTTATAGATTTTAGGGCTTATTCGCACAAGCGCATCTCGGCGGCCGTTTTTACAGCCGGACGATATACACTACCATCTGATGCATCGGATTACAATGCATCAGATCACATGGGCGTATTCCCGTGGCATAAAAGCGCCCGGCGCCCCTGCCCGCCGTTGTATCCAATCTTTCCCGGCCGGAATACAGCTGCTGCCATAGACTCCTATCGGAACAAATGACAGCTGCTAGGAAAGGAAGGTGGGAGGGAGTTTAGCAGCATGACTCTCCTCCTCTCCGCCCGTTGCTGGCTGTTTGCAATGGGAGGGGCGGGAGCGGAGTTAGTTCCTAACTCCGCTCCTGCCCCATCCCGCCTCCTCCCCTTGCCAAAAGCCAGCGAGGGGGAAGGAAGGGGGAGACAGCTTAGTAGAGCTAAACTGTCTCTCCCCACCCAACGGCATTGCGGGCTCGGTGTATATGCGCCAGGCCCGTGCCATCTGAATGGGCACACAAATGTTAGATTTGTGTGACCATTCATGTGTCTCTATATGCCACCGGCAGGTGAACGTAAAAACGCATAAGCCCATGTGAAGGAGCCCTTAAAGGGGTGGTCTCGCGAAACCAAGTGGGGTTATACACTTCCGTATGGCCATATTAATGCACTTTGTAATGTACATCGTGCATTAAATATGAGCCATACAGAAGTTATTCCACTTACCTGCTCCGTTGCTAGCGTCCTCGTCTCCATGGTTCCGTCTAAATTCGCTGGCAGCTTGCTTTTTTAGACGCGCTTGCGCAGTCCGGTCTTCTGCTCAGCGCGAGCCGCTTCAGTGTGTTAGACGCTACAGCTCTTCTGCGCATGCGCAGACGAGCTGTAACCTCTCGGGAGCGCGCTGGAGCAGAAAGGTGCAGAAAGTTCAGCAGCCCAGCCGAGCGGAGACGAGAAGCCCAGCCGAGAAGCCGCCCATGTAAGTCGCCTGTCCCCGGAGCCCACCGCCTGCCCCCGGAGCCCACCGCCTGCCCCCGGAGCCCACCGCCTGCCCCCGGACCCCACCGCCTGCCCCACCGCCTGCCCCCGGAGCCCACCGCCTGCCTGCCCCCGGAGCCCACCGCCTGCCTGCCCCCGGAGCTCACCGCCTGCCTGCCCCCGGAGCTCACCGCCTGCCCCCGGAGCTCACCGCCTGCCCCCGAAGGTCACCGCCTGCCCCCGAGCCCGCCGCCGTGCTGCCCGAGCCCGCCGCCGTGCTGCCCGAGCCTGCCGCCCCCGGAGCTCACCGCCTGCCCCCGGAGCTCACCGCCTGCCCCCGAAGGTCACCGCCTGCCCCCGAGCCCGCCGCCGTCGTGCTGCCCGAGCCCGCCGCCGTGCTGCCCGAGCCTGCCGCCCCCGGAGCTCACCGCCTGCCCCCGGAGCTCACCGCCTGCCCCCGAAGGTCACCGCCTGCCCCCGAGCCCGCCGCCGTCGTGCTGCCCGAGCCCGCCGCCGTCGTGCTGCCCGAGCCCGCCGCCGTCGTGCTGCCCGAGCCCGCCGCCGTCGTGCTGCCCGATGCTGCCCGAGCCTCCCGCCGCCGGGACACACACACAGACAGACACACACACACAGATATATATATATATATATATATATATACAGATATATATATATATATATATATATACAGATATATATATATATATATATATACAGATAGAGAGATATATATATACACAGACAGACACACACACATATATATATATACACAGACAGACACACACACATATATATATATACACAGACAGACAGACACACACACACATATATATATATATACACAGACAGACAGACACACACACACACATATATATATATATATATATATACACAGACAGACACACACACACACATATATATATATATATATACACAGACAGACACACACATATATATATATATATATATATATATATATATATACACACACAGACAGACACACACATATATATATATATATATATATGTGTGTATATATATATATATATATATATATATATAATGTGTGTGTGTATATATACACTCACGAATACGCGTATGCGTATACTCGTACACACGTATACTATATATATATCTCTCTATATATCTATATATAGATATATAGAGATATATATATAAAAGATGTGTACACGCATATATACACACACACATTATATATATATATATATATATACACATACACATATATACACACGCATATAAAAAAACACGTGTGGGTATGTGTGTGTATATATATATATATATATGTGTGTGTGTATATACACTCACGAATACGCGTATGCGTATACTCATACACATGTATACTATATATATCTATCTATATATATAGATATATATATATATATAAAATGTGTACACGCATATATACACACACATATATATTTAGGTGAAAAAACTATTTCATCTAAAACAGTGGAAAGTGAATTGCAGGGAGGCATTACAGTACCTTCTGCTGAGAATTCAGCACTGGACAGCTCCCTGCTATTACGAAGCCTGGGTTACTTGTGCAGGGGGAAAGGATCAGCACTGGACAGCTCCCTGCTAATACGAAGCGTGACCGGTGTCTCGGGAGCGAGCACGTCGGGCTGAAGCAAGCGCAGGGAGAAGAAGCGGCGGCCATCTTTGGGAAACTTTTTATAAGTTCATGAAACGCCAGAACTGTAAGTAGGAACCGGCTTTAAAAGCCATTTACATTGGTACTTAGTAATGTATGCTGAAGAAGGGGGACTGGGCAAAAAAAATATTTCACTGCTGCCTCGAGACATCTCCTTTAAATAGACAGAAGTTTAAAATTATATCCAATCAACTGAATTTACCACAGATGACTACAATCAAGGTATAGAAATATCTCAAAGATAATCAAGAGAAATGGGAGGCCCCCAAAACTAAATTTTAAGTGTGATACCAAGGGGTCTGAATACTCAAAATGTTAGTTTTTTATTTTTTTAAAATTTACAAAGATTTCAAATATTATAGGGTATGGAGTACAGAATGATGGGGGAAAACGTTTTATTTTGTTTTTGATTTACACAATGGAACAACATAACAAAATGTGAAAAAAAAATAAAAGGGTCGGAAGACTTTCCAAATGCATTGTAAGTGGTAGACCTAGTATACCTGGTGGCGAGTGATACTAAATGTGTGAGCTATTGGCTAAATGACTCGGATATTGCTGGTGTGCTGGAATTATTGATGCACTCTACTGCTGTAAAGTGCTTGGCTCCCACAAGTTAGCACTCGATAGATAGATAGATAGATAGATAGATAGATAGATAGATAGATAGATAGATAGATAGATAGATATGTCTGTCTTTAACTTTCTTCTTGGCTCTAGATATTCTGAGATGACATGTATTAGAAAGGTTTTTGCTCACCCACTGCCTCCTTTGGAAAGATTATACATCGGCTTGGGATCTCTTTCAGATTGCTTCAACTGCTCCGTCCAATTGCGGTACACAGGTAAGTAGATGCAGAAAAATGCTGTCTTCACAGAGATAGTGTCCACAAGTCTTTATCGAATGAAGTGCTACATAAAAACAGTCAGACGTCTACACAGGACGCGTTTCCACTCCGTGAGGAGTCTTGATCACCTGATTATGGGGGTTACATCACTCCCTTAAATATCTGAATAATTAAAACCAATTAAAAACAATACAGGACAGCTGACTTATTTCATTCCATGTGAACTTAAACCCAGATTTTAATACGGCATACGACATGTTCTAAACTAATTCTACATATAGTATAATATGATATAGTATGTTGTATTATAATCTGTGAAGACAGCATTTTTCTGCATCTACTATTCTGAGATGACATCTAAGGTCAATGTTTACTAGTGCATATGTATGAGCATGCAAACAGTTTTCTGGTTTAATTTCTTAAGTAAATATGAATCTATATTTTCTATTATATATATAGAGGAAGCTAGCCAATCTTGCTGCTTCTATTACATTTTTTGGCTCTACTAATTCTTTAATTATTGAATTTTTAGATTGTTCTAAACTAGAGATGAGCGAGCGTACTCGGATAAGCACTACTCGTCCGAGTAATGTGCCTTATCCGAGTACCGCTGTACTCGTCCTGAAAGATTCGGGACGCGCTGCGGAGCGGGGAGCTGCAGGGGAGAGCCGGGAGGAACGGAGGGGAGATCTTTCTCTCCTTCTCTCCCGCCCGCTCTGCCCCGCTCCCCGCTGCGACTCACCTGTCAGCAGCGGAGCGCCCAGAATCTTTCAGGACGAGCACAGCGGTACTCGGATAAAGCACATTACTCGGATGAGTAGTGCTTATCCGAGTACGTTCGCTCATCTCTATTCTAAACTCTCCTACGTAGACTTTATAGCCCCCAGGAATGAAAAAGTTGAAAATTCCCAGCTGGATGCTTTGTCTAAGAAAACAGAACTGTGGTCCTTTAAATAATTTCAATGATTCATCACACTTCCTTTTGGATGCCTCTTACTGAGGGCCCATGTGACACCAGAAACCTTTAGCAGTGTGAGCTTATCAAGTTTCTGTCAAGGTCTATCCATGTTTTTACTGCAGTTGAAGCCTTTTTAGAAGAAAGTATTAATAGTTCCCACTTTAATTGCCACACATTAGAAACATAAAATTACTTTGTCCTTGCATAACATTGCGTTACTTTGTCCTTCAAATATGAAATTGACACAGTTTTACTTTTTTTGTACTTTTTACTGGTAGAAATTCTGTCATAATACTCTTGGGGTGTATTCGGATGTTAAATGGGATGATGTTAGATTTCGTCATTGTTTGGCAAGTTAACAGCCTTGGGGAATGTGAAAATGATGTCATTTCACATAGATCCTCCTAGCTGAAGATCTAGGCCACTTTTCTGTTTTCTTTTCTAAAATCCAATACAGTACTAAGGTTTTATTATTTGAAGAAAAAAACTGGTAAAATGCACAGAATCTGGGAGGATTTTGGATAATCCCAATCACTGTGATTGATGTTAAAGCTATTAAAAGGTGTTATTTATTTTGCTCCTTTATATACCAGACAGATTCTGCAGTGCTGTACACAAATTGCTATCACTTACATTGGGCCTTTGCAATGTATATTCACATATTAGTATAATTGTGGAGTGCAGGATGAAACCCACACAAACACAGGGAGGACATACAAACTCCATGCAGATGTTAACCTTTGATTGGATTTGAACCTAGGATGCCAATGCTTCAAAACAACAGTACTAACAACTGTAACATAGCAACATAGTTGAGCACCATGTTGCCAAAAAAATGTAAAAAAAAATGTAATTATACTCACAGTACTGAAAAGCAGTCAAATCATATCCACTGAGATAAAAAGTAAACCTCTCCTTTTTGCAGTAAACTCTACCATGTGTAGGAGTGTACTCAGATGTACTCATATGCACAGCAAATATTTAGAAATAGATTTGCCTTCTTTAACTTGACTGGCGTGGCATGCTACGTTGCGATCATAGTGCACCTATGCTATTTCCATAGCCCAGCAGTCAAGACTACAATGGCTGGAGTAAAGTGCAAAAGACTGTATCAGTAAATAATGCATCTGGAAAAGAACAGAATTGTCTTCTCTTATATGCTGTTGGTTTACAGCTATAGCAATCCGCAGGAAGGCTTCATATCTCCCTTAAGTTTTACCTTTTTACTTTTACAATGGAAAATACAGTATATATAGATTAATGTACTGCAAATAGAGATGAGCGAACGTACTCGTTTAGGCAATTACTCGATCGAGCATCGCTTTTTTCGAGTAACTGCCTACTCGGGCGAAAAAATTCGGGGGGTGCCGGAGGGTGGGAGGCAGCGGGGTGAAGCGAAGGGGAGCAGGGCGGAACAAGGGGGAGCTCTCTCTCTCCCCCCCCCCCCCCCACTGCCCCCCGAAACCCCCTGCTCACCCCCGGCGTCCACCGAATCTTTTCGCCCGATTAGGCAGTTACTCGAAAAAAGTGATGCTCGATCGAGTAATTGTCCTAAACGAGCACGTTCGCTCATCTCTAACTGCAAAGCATTCATGCAATAAGCTAGAGGACTCATTTTGAATTCTTCTATTTTATCATACTGCATAGTACTGCATATTTCATTATGAGTGCTGCAATTTATATGCACTAAATCGACCTGATGTTCGCTACACAAACATAAAATGTAAAAAAAAAATGGTTGTTGTGAACTTCTAAATCTGCTTAGTTAAGTGGTTATTTAAAGTGTTAGTTTGTATTTGGAGCAGATATCTAATATGAAAAAGCCTAAAGGTCTCTGTCTGTCTGTCTCTCTTTCTGTCTGTCTGTCTCTCTCTGTATCTTTTGTTGTATGTCTGTCTTTCTGTCTTTCTTTCTCTGTCTGTCTCTCTGTCTCTCTTTGTCTCTGTCTGTCTCTGTTTCTCTCTTGCTTTCTCTCTGTTTCTCAATCACTCTCTTTCTGTCTGTCTCTATCGGTCTCTGTCTGTCTCTTTATCACTCTCTGTCTGTTGCGCTATTGCTTTCTCTCTATTGCTCTCTCCCATTGTCTATCGCTCCCTCTCTCTGTCTCTCTATCGCTCTCTATCGCTGTCTCTCTATTACTCTATTTTTCTATCTCTCTATCGCTCTCTCTGTCTCTCTCTCTAGAGAGAGCCGGAGAGAGAGAGAGACAAAGGAGCTCCCCTGCAGACAATAGAGGTCCCGGACTGTTAGCTGGGAAGTTTCCATGTGACGTGCATGGCCCTGGAGCAACCGTTCCCCCAGTGCTTTGCTTCCTGCTGTCTGTGAAGAGTCACAGCTGTGAGGTGACCGGCAGGGGAGAGACAGCCGCCGAGTGGGTGAGTGGCGGGGACATTACTTCAGGCATTATATGGGCACCCTGGTGTTTGGGCAGTGTATGGTGAGACTTAGCAGTGTATGCTGTGTTGCTTAGCAACGCTTCACTTTTACCAGTACATGCCTGAAGCAAAGCAGTGCCGGCCATAAACTAAACATTTTCTTAAACTTTTATTATCTTTTTATTTTTTCTAATAATTAGTAAAACTTCTTTTTGCTCATCTTTTTGTAGTCCCCATAGGGGACTTTAATTTGTGATTGTTTGATCGCTCATACAGTATAAGGCAATACCATGGTATTGCTTTATACAGCATTTTGACAGGCAGTTATGCATTATACGATGTTTTGACAGGCAGTCTTTCAAGATATGCCATGGCAACCAAAAGGCACCATTGGGGCATTTAAAGGGTTAACAGCGCATTCAGCTGATTGCAGCTGTTGCTGGCACATGTCTGCTGTCATAGACAGCCAGCACCTGCCTTGTATGAAGCAAAATTAGCTTCAGATCCTGTTCCACACAAGCCCTGGGCACCCTGGACATAATGCTACGCCCTGGGACATGAAGGTGTTGATGCCCAAAATCCTGAGATACCATCTGCATGTTCTAAAGCTTTGATAACAGTGGACACACATGCATGCCACTGCTCCATTCACTTGAATTAAACTGCCAGAGATAGCCGAGCACTTGAACTTGGTTATCTTCAGTGGTCCTATTTAAGTGAATGGAGCACTTATTGTGCATATGTGACCACCGCTGTCAAAACTTTAGGAGGCATGAGAAGTGATATATCAGTATCACCTGGCATCCTAGTGGTGTGTGGATAGGGCATGACTTGCTGATATGTTAATATCCATTTAGACGTGTGTACTTAGACGTTACAAATAGGGTCATTCACTTTATATAAGTATTCTACATATATCTTGAAAATAGATTAAATTACTTATTTTGGAGTTGTCCAGAGTTATAGCTTGTCCAGAAGTATTCTCAGCTTTGCTGGTTGTATATTGGAATCAATCAATGAGCTCCTATAATGCAGTGAAGCAGTTATTTTTTCCCTTTTTGGATTATTTTAATGTAGAAACTATATTTGGACTGACTCTGAGCCACAGTAAAGAATGTTGGAATATTTCAATTCTAAAATCAAGAAAGTAGATGTAAGAACGCAGACTGTAACTCTGAACAGGCGCAGGATAAGTAATCCAGCTTATTAATAATGTAACTCAATTTTTTGGGTAAATTATATAAATGTTAAAGGTATTTTCCAGGGAAACATTATTGATGACCTATTTCCAATGGTCTACTAAACCACTGGTCTACCGCTTGGGGTCGCAATTGCAATCCGACCCCTTAGTGAAGCGGGGCCCGTGGGCCCCCTGCGATATACAGTTTCACCACCATGGGTCGGTGGTGGATGGCACTCAGGAAACTGAGGACCATTACGCAGGGAGCCAGCAGCAAATTCCAGGCTGCAGACTTCCCGGGAGCGCGGTCCTCCCTACCACTGAGACTGCAGTTGTTATTAGTCACAACTGTAGTCTGTCAGTGCACTGCCAGCCGCGTGATTGGTTAGGCCGGCAGTGGCTGATAGTGAAGAGTAGAGTGGAGTCAGCAGACAATGCAGTACAAAGAAATATGTACCACATGTGATCTTGTATGTATAGCTAGTATAGCATATTCCAGCTGTACATACAAAATTATATACAGGAGATACTCAGATTATGCTGGACGGAGCCGAAAAGCATCGATGGACTCCATTGACTATAATGGGGTTCGTCTGCTTTCCGCCCAGCTGCCCGGCTTTTGAGCGGAAGAAAAAGCGTTGTATGCAGTTCTTTTTCTTCTAGTATTTTGAGCCGAGTCTGGAGGTTCTGACACAGATGTAAAACTAGGCTTACATCAGCATGGTCAATATCACTAAACATAGGAGTGGTATATATATCTCCCTATGTATAGTGATATGGAGCGTGCTGGTTTAACCTATCATGCACAGTCCACCTATTTTTTTTTTGTTTATATTTCCCGAGCGGCGCTTCTCAATGGCGTCTATACACGCCACCCATGCACAGTGTAATTGGGCATTTGCAGCTTTGATTACGCACCCATACAGTACAATGGTCTCTCGCATATAATATTCCTCAAAATAGAACATGCTGCGTTCTTTTTTGCGCTCATGTATTAGGAAATTTCTACTTGCAAATGTGAGCGGAACTGTGTATGGCAGTGTATTTGTTTGCCTGCGAATTACCATGTATCACACACGCGTAATACGCCGAAATCATACGCTAGTGTGAGCCCAGCCCATGAGGCTGCAAACAAATTTTTAGGTAGGACAGGAAATGAGCCATGTTTGGAAAGCTTATGCCAAGGGGCCGGATTATGTATGTAAATTTGTTTTTGCAGTTGTAGACAGCACAGTTTAGGCATGCACATATGTACCGGTTGAGTGGGGAGGCCCGACAGTGGGCGTCTGATTAACTGGGGACATAAGCAGCAGCGACCAGATGATCAGCTATTAATGACTTATCCTGAAAATAAGCCATCAATAGTATTTCCCTGGAAAATGTCTTTAATATTTATATTATAGACCCTGGGGACTCCCTATCTGCTGTAAATATAGTATAACAACATAAATTGGACTCCTAAAAGTCCTGTCAGCTTGTATAGAGATGGTAATGCTGCTTACATAGCAAAATCAATATAAAGATGGAGCTAGTGATAATATCAGAAATATCAAATAAAGGGCTGCCTATACAACAGGATACTGTGGATTTCTAAATAATATTAAATGGATTTTGTGGGAATTTACTATTGATGAGCTATCCTCAGGATAGGTCATCAATAGTTGATCAGCTGATCGTCCGGCCTGCTACCAGTGCATTCAAGTTAGATATCTGCATTTAGGTCAAATCAAGAGTGTGATAGAAGGCATCACTCACATCAATGGGAATGATGCCTTCTATTAGACTTCTGTATCTGACCCTAATGTGTACATCCGTCTCAGCTACACTGAAAGTGGGCCGGAAGAGCAGCTAAATGGCGGGAATCCACTGAGGATAGGTCATCAATAGTAAATTTCTGGAAAACCCCTATAAGGCTGCGGTCAGATGAGCGTGGTTTACACGCTACTAAGCAATGTGTAAACCCCACTGCTGACATGCAGGGAATTTTGCGCATGAACAGGCTGCCCTTAGCTTCACAGAGCAGCCCGGTCACATGTCTGTGGTGTGGGCAGCCTGTGGTGCCCGCCCCTGTCCCGCCTCCTCTCATTGCAAATAGTGTAGAGGGGTGGAGAAAGGGTGGAGAGGAGGCAGAGAGGGGGCGGGAGCTCAGAGCACTGTCCAGCCTCCTCCCCCTGCAGAGAGAGACACCATATATCGGCCGTCGTGAATACCCGGCCGATATACGGTCGTCTGAAATAGCCCTTACTTTGTATCTGATGTTGCTGCTGATATCCAATAAAGTGAATGCGCTGTTTTTGGAAGAAAGCAATCATATTTTACCATCCACATTTAACCCCTTAAGGACACAGCCATTTTTTTTAATTTTCGTTTTTCCTCCCCACTTTTAAATATCCATAACTCTTATTTTTCCATTGATTTAGCTGTATGAGGGCTTGTTTTTTGCGGGGCAAGTCATGTTTTTCAATGGTACTATTAAATGTACCATATAATGTACTGAAAAACTTTTAAAAAGTTCTAAGTGGTGTGAAATGGAAAAAAAGCTAAATTCCGCCATCCTTGGGTGTAGGGGTGGAGTGTTGTTCCTACAGTGTACACGCTGCAGCAACAATGACACGATAATTTTATTCTTTGGCTCAGTACAATTACTACGATATAAAATATATAAATTTTTTTTTTTTTTTCTGTCATCATCTTGTGACAGCTATAATTTTTTTATTTTTCCATCAACATAGTTTTGCGAGGGCTTGTTTTTTGCAGGACATCCTGTAGTTTCTATTGTTACCATTTTGGAGTACGTGTGACTTTTTGATCACTTTTTTTTACATTTTTCTCTAGGAGACGAGGTGACCAAAAAGCACAATAATGTATTTTTTTCCGGACAACGTAAGGGCTTACTCATGCATCCGTATATTGGCTGGGTTTTCACGCCCGGCCTATATACGGTGTCTCTTTCTGCAGGGGGAGGAGGCGGACCAGGAGTAGTGCACTGAGTTCCCGCCTCCTCTCTGCCCTCTCTCCGCCCCTGCCACTATTTGCAATAGGAAGGGGGCGAGACTTAGCTCCGCACCTGCCCCGCCCCTCCCGTTGCAAACAGTGGCGAGGGCCGGAGAGGGGGTGGGAGCTCAGTGCACTGCATTACTCGCAGACGAATTATCGCCGTGGATAATGCAATGCAAGAACGCCTGCGGACAGGCAGCCTTAGGGCTTATTTAGACGACCGTATATTAGCTCGGTTTTCACGCCGAGCCGATATACGGTGTCCTTGTCTGCAGGGGTGGGGATGGAAGAGCCAGGAGCAGGAACTGAGCTTCCGCCCCTTCCCCGCCCCTCACCACTATTTGCAATGGGAGGGGGTGGGACGGGGGCGAAGCTAAGTGGCAGGACTTAGCTCCGCCCCATCTCCCCCTCTCCTATTGCAAATAGTGGCTAGCGGCGGAGAGGGGGTGGGAGCTCAGTTCCTGCTCCTGACTTTTCCTTCTTCCCCCCGCCCCCCCCCCCCCCCCCCCCCGCAGACAAGGACACCGTATATTGGCCCGGCGTGAAAACCGAGCCGATACACGGTCGTCTAAATAAGCCCTTACTTTGATAGATCAGACTTTTTTGGATGCATCAATACCAAATATATATTTGTGGGCTATTTTTTTAGTCCTTTTAAAAAATAATCAGTAAAACTTTTTTAAACAGATTCTTACATTTACCTTTTTTTTATCCCCGAAGGGAACGAGAACTTGGATGGTTTGATCGCTCCAGCAATATGATGTAGTACCATAATATTACATTATACTACAATTTGACAGGCAATTTTTTAAGCCACACTAAAGCCAGTTCCAGAACTAGGGGCTTTCAGAAGGTCTCTGACTGCCATGGCACTCAGATGGCACCCTGTCCTTGTTTGGAACCCCTGAACTCCAATTGGAGCATTTAAATTCTGCTTTCAAAATTGACAGCTGTATTTAAAGCTGCGCTCAGTGGTAGTGCTGATTGGAGCTTTTGCGGGCAAGTGTTGTTTGTAAGAAGCAGCCGGTAAGTGCATTGTATGTAGCGGGCTTCCCCTCCATACAAACCCAAATCCCCCAGGATGAAAATGTACATCATGGCGTATTAAGAGGTTAAAGGGGATGTCCAGTGGTAAACATTTGTTAGGATAGGCCAACAACAGTACATCGGCAGAGGTCTGCTGTGTGGGACCCTGCAAATTATCTGTTTTGTGGGCTGGTGTGCTCATGCACTGAGCTGTTTTCTGCAGGAAGCAGACAGCTCCATCCCCACTGCATTGGCCAAGCTTGGCATTATAGGCAAAAATTTCCATTCACTTCAATGCCTGCAATACCAAGCCTGGCCACTACAGTGGGAACAATGCTCTCTGCTTCCTATGGAAAACAGCTCAGTGTTGGAGCACACAGACCTGGCAAACAGCTGACCGGCAAGGGTCCCAGGCAGTTGACCTCCACCAATACTGATAGCTTATCCTAATCCAATAGTTTATTACCAGACAACCCCTTTAATTTTCAACAATATGACGACACTCCCATACTTCATTTTGAGATGGTGTTTGCTGAGAAGTGAGCAGTATTAGGAAATCCATCACACACATTGCTAAGGGGATACAACATGGATGTTGTGATGTAAATAGTCCATT
Organism: Eleutherodactylus coqui; assembly: GCF_035609145.1. Lineage (NCBI taxonomy): Eukaryota > Metazoa > Chordata > Amphibia > Anura > Eleutherodactylidae > Eleutherodactylus > Eleutherodactylus coqui. The sequence goes on along the minus strand of NC_089837.1, from coordinate 369,049,257 downwards.
CCTGGGTTAAGGATAGGCCTTTTCAGAAACTGTGTTCTGTTTTGAGGGCAATCAGCCATTTTCTGATTAGCTCCGGCACTGTCAATGAGCTATTAAAGATAGTTGTTGAAGTATAGCACAATGGCCACTGGATTTCTAGTCTGTTTCGACTCCTAGACCAGTGCATTTTTCAGAAGGTGCCAGAACAGGCATCTTCAGTATGCCACAGCAATTTTTAAATGTTGAAACACCCAACTGGCATGATAGGTGACAACATGACATTGGTGCCAGTATATCAGTATGCAATGAGAGGAGGCTGGACGGGGCGGGGCTAAGTTCCAGGAATTAGCTCCGCCCCGCCTCTCCTCAGGGGGGTGGAGAGGAGGCAGAGAGGGGGCGGGAGCTCGGAGCACTGCTCCCGACTCTTCAAGCCTCCTCCCCCCTGCATAGAGAGACACCGTATATCGGCTGGGCATGAAAACCCAGCCGATATACGGTCGTCTGAATGCGCCCTTAAAGATAGTTTTATACACCAGTGTTCAGAATTAGTGTTGATGCAACCGAACCAGTAGGACCCTCTTTCAGGTCTCATTCACTCCAAAAGGAGTGTTTAGCAAACTTCTACCTGAGGCCTCATTCACATAGGTTTCTTTTTCACGCAGAATAGGCGCATGAAAAAAAATCACAGCTTACTGCACAAAAAATAGCATGAAGGGGCGATTTCCAGCTATCATGTCTAGAGCTTAATTAGCAGTGAAATTGCCCGTTAACACGATCCGAGCTTCATGTTGCTTGTTATCCAGCTCCCACCGGAGTCTATAGAAAGCACGCTCCACAGATAGGTCAGGTCCTATGTTTTTACGCAGCACGGACCTTAGATGCATGCATTGCAGTCACGCATGTCCTATCTTTATAAGGTGTGATTTTTTTGCCTTCATCTGAACGTTTCTAGAGCAAACCATTGGTTCTTTTAGATGCAATTTTTTACATACCTATTCTGCGTAAAAACCTCACCTGTGTGAATGAGGCCTCAGGTAGAACTTTGCTAAACACTTGTTTTGGGTTTGTACTGAACCAAACTTTTTGCCCTGAAATAGTGTTCTACTGGTTCGGTTCGTTCAACACTAATCCTGGTTGGCATAGACTGTATAACCCATTTCAGTACCAAGACAGGAATAAAAACTCCTTTTTGGGTTCGGTGGAAATACAGCAGAATTATCATTAAACTGTTATATCTTCTATCTGTTATTAGTTTTCTATCTGAATGTAAAAGCCTTTCTGTAATAATAAAAGTCCTTTAACACAAAGAGGTATATTGTATCTATTACATGTTTATAAATATGTATTGTTTAAGTCCTTTAACACAAAGGTATATTGCATCTATTACATGTTTATAAATATGTATTGCTGAAGTCCTTTAACACAAAGAGGTATATTGTATCTATTACATGTTTATAAATATGTATTGTTTAAGTCCTTTAACACAAAGAGGTATATTGAATCTATTACATGTCTAGAAATATGTATCGTTGAAGTCCTTTAACACAAAGAGGTATATTGTATCTATTACATGTTTATAAATATGTGTTGTTGAAGTCCTTTAACACAAAGAGGTATATGGCCACCTGCACACGAGCGGGTGGGATCCGGCAGCGAGAATTCTCGCCACGGGACCCGACCCAAGAGCCTGCAGGGACGAGCGCGTACTCTCCCGCGCCTGGCGGCCCCGGCTCATTCATGTGCCGGCGGCCGGGTGAGTGCGTGCCCCGCACAAAAATAGGACATGACGCGGTTTGTTTGCCGCGCGAGATTTCGCGCGGCCAAACCGCGGCCGTCTGCATAGGAGTGCATATTGTAATGCACTCCTATGCAAACTTTCAGTGACGGAAATCCCGCGGGAAATCTTGCGGCGGGATTTCCGCCCGTGTGCAGGCGGCCTATTGTACATATTACATGTTTATAAATATGTGTTGTTGAAGTCCTTTAACACAAAGAGGTATATTGTATCTATTACATGTTTATAAATATGTATTGTTGAAGTCCTTTAACAAAAGAGGTATATTGTATCTATTACATGTTTATAAATATGTGTTGCAGAAGTCTTTTAACACAAAGAGGTATATTGTATCTATTACATGTTTATAAATATGTGTTGCTGAAGTCCTTTAACACAAAGAGGTATATTGTATCTATTACATGTTTATAAATATGTGTTGCTGAAGTCCTTTAACACAAAGAGGTATATTGTATCTATTACATGTTTATAAATATGTATCGTTGAAGTCCTTTAACACAGAGGTATATTGTATCTATTGCATGTTTATAAATATGTGTTGTTGAAGTCCTTTAACACAGAGGTATATTGTATCTATTACATGTTTATAAATATGTATTGTTGAAGTCCTTTAACACAGAGGTATATTGTATCTATTGCATGTTTATAAATATGTGTTGTAAACATTCCAACTGACAGACAAGTGTCTCACGCACAGACTATAGAAGTGACTGTGACTACTGTACACTGTGTCTGTGCAGCTGAAGTGCAGTCCAGCTGAGTAGTGCTTGTTGCTATGCTTCTGCTGATGGACATTGGGGGGAGCTCTTCCATTCCGACTTCTAGATCCCTGCCTGTTCCTGATTTCACTCACTCCTCTTCATTCCGTCTATCTGGCTGTGGGATTACAACAATGTGGATGCAGAGTGAAGAGCAGCGGTACTTGTGTGACTTCTGAGGACTGGGACTCCTGGGCTGCAATGTTTGGGGAGTCGGTATTCTGTGACAGGAGGCTGTGCTATACTGTGAGTACTCTGCTTTCTCCTACCTTCTACTCTAGTCACTTGTATGAACTGCTCTCAGTGCCTATGGTGCAGGCTTACAGTACATGCAACAATGTATCCATCTGTGAGTATATAGCAATGTGCCCTATCTGTTGAATGAAGGGTACTTCATTTCATGTTTTCCTGACACTTTAGACTTTCTTCGACTTCTTGTAGGAAGTACACAAATTGTGTGACATTTTACTGAATGCATTGATAAACAGAAGCAGAACCCATTCCTGGTGTGCCACAGCTGTCCTATAGTCCTCACATGGAGAATAATGTGCAGAAGACATTCCCTTGTGTTGTGTACATTGCTTTATACAGTATGACAGCTAATGTTACATAGTAACACATATTACTCTGCATGATTGCTATGCATGACATTGACTGTTCACTCTTATGTGTTGGCCTTGTATTACTTTCCACATAAAATAGTCCATGGCCTTTTTTGGAAGCAGGAGGTGATGGAGCGTCAGTTGTAATGTACCCTCAGCAGGATGTGTGCATGGACTGATAGACAACATCTGCTCTGCCTACATGGCAGCTCAATCTGAAAAACTTCTAGGCAGGCTGGGTTGATTTATAGCATTCTCACTTGTGAAGGAAGCAGGGGTGCTTGGCTTATTTGTCCTGTGACTTAGGGCTCATTCACTGGGGTGTAAGCATATTTCGGGAACGTAAATATGCTGCAGATTTAGGGCTTAAACAGATGAGCATGTATCGCAATATGCTCCCTCCTGCGCAATTGTTTTTTTGCAGTGAACGAATGTGTTTTGCGCAAATGCTGAGCGTTTTTTGTGCAGGCACCGCTCATTAATACATGTGATTTAAATGGTTAAGTAGTCCAATGCAGTGCTAACGGTCGCAGGTATGCGCCGTGTTTAGTGCATACCCGCGCGTACAGATGTGTGTGTTTGCACACCTCCCATAGACCTCTATGGGGCTCCTTGGTGCACAAACACGCACAAGATAGAGCAGGTCCTATTTTTTTGTGTCCATGGATGCAAAAAAAAAGAGAATGAACACACTGAAATCAATGGGTTCTATTCTTCGTATTTGTGCAGGCATTACCACATGGTCAAAAGCCGCACGCATAATGCGACCAAGCGATGCATTTGATTTCAATTGCTTCATTCAGACAAACATGTCTTTTCCGCACAAATACTTGTGCGAGAAAAAATAGGCCCTGCTCTATTTCTTGGATGAATATTTTATATTGGGAGGGGGATATGTCTTGACCTCATCTCTCACTGCTTTATACAGAAAGCTGCCATAGACTTCTATGGCAACTGAAAAAGAGGGAGGGGATTACCCTGCATACAATGCTGGGAAAAGAAGACCGCTCTCCCTAATTAGGCATTTAAATGCCATTCCAAGCATTTCTTCTGATTGTTGCTTGCCTTCGCTTCAGCGTGTTTTTCTAAATGCGCGCTGCAGCGCCCGGTGTGAATGACTTTAGATATGACAATTACGATTGGGAGTCAAAAATTCATTCATATGAATATACATAGCGTACGGGTGAATGTATATACACATATGCTCATCTGAAGGAGGTCTAAAACAAGCAAAAACAAGCTTGTCCTGATCTCTACCGCACGTTGTATTTACTACATGGAGGAAAGATAGGACGGCTCCTATCTTTTTCTGGACGTACAAATCATGGCCGGGAAAAGAGGTGGGGAAAGCGAAACCACTGAAATCCCATAAAGATCGCTGGTTTCGTTTTGTCTCGTTATATGGCTGTGATTATAATGACCGTATAAGGGGAAAAGTACGCCCATCTGAACCCGCCATCATATGTGGTGCAAATATACTCATGGGAATGAGCCCTAACATTTGTCGTATCTTCCTCTGGTATTCGTAAATGCAGTACGACGTTCATCCATAGTGCTCCAACATAATATGCGGCCTCTGGACAGTGCGGTCACATGTTGTCTCATCTCTATGGACGCAACAAGTCAAGTAAACAAACTGGACTAATGTAGGTAGGGAGTAAAAGAAGAATTCAGGTCGTAAATATATTACAAAGCTTAAAATATTTCAGATTTTTGCATGTACAAGGAATTTTTGGAAAATATCTACTTACAGGTTAAGGCCTTTAGCGTGCGTTCACACGTCGCTGATTTGCTGCAGATTTTATTGTGGATTTTGGTGCAGATCTACAGCTGATTTAACCCCGTTAATTTATATTCACTTCAAAGGGTGAAGTCTGCTGCAGATCCGCACCAAAATCTGCGACATAAGGGCAAAAACACATGGGCGCATGCGCTAATAAGATCGCCGCTACGTAGCATACTAGCGCATAAACTGGAGGGGTTTTTTTTTTGAGTATTCAAAGTGAAGTTTGAAAAAAAAGCGGGAAGCTAGGTCCTGCGCTATATTTCTCACACGTAAAAAAACTATGTGCGAGAAAGATAGGGCAAGTCTTATCTCTCTTGCACATAGTATTAACGCAGAAGAATCCCGGTAGTGAAAACGAAATCATTGAAAGCAATAGTTTTGTTTCATCCCATTATGCAGCCGTGACTTTTACGGCCGCATAATAGGGCTATAACGCGCCCATGTGTTTTTTAGCCCTAATTCGCACCAAACTAGTAATTTGTGAATGCACTCAACCTGGTTACAGACTAGTAACAATTCATACAGCACTAGTAATGGTGAACCCAATAATCATAGTATTAAGGCCCCCTGCAATGCAAAGCCGGATTCCGCATGCCAGCAGCTGGGTTCGCGCTTACCTGGTTAGTTTCTTTTTCTTCTGTACTACAGATGGTCCGCATGGTGAGCCATCGGACACGAACAGTATAGATTTTTTTTTAATTACTGCTCTTCCCGCATCATTGACTAGCGATGATGCGAAATCCGCAACCTTTCCACAATGTGATTGCGGAAGGGCCGAGGATCGGATGCCTTCTATTGACTTCAATGCTAATCGTCCACGCAGAATCCGCGATTCGGCTGCAATTTTTCCTCCACTTGCGGATACCACAATTGGTTTCTGCAAGTGTGCAGGAAAAATCGATTTCCTATAGCATGCTAGTGGCAGCATTTACTGCAGATCCGTGGTACGGACGCTTGCCATGGATTCCTCAGCCAATATTTGTCCGTGGGCAGGAGGCCTTATGGTGCCAAAACACAGCATACAGTCCTTCAAAATTCTTTCAGTATTGAAAGTACTGCACATGATGTCACTCTTAGTTGGTCATTTCTGAGCAGTCGTTGATGTATTTGACAATCTGACATGTCAGAAATGATATTCACTGTGAGGCACATGGGATATGCCAGTAAGAGCTTCAACAGACTAATGTATGTACAAATATGCTAATCCAACTAAGCGTATTTGCGCATGAACAAGGGGTGTACCCCGGGTCATTATTCTTCACCTTGTTTTTTTTAGACTTCTATGGCAGTTTTCTGCATAACATGCAGAAAGATATGGCAAGTCCTATCCTTTCTCGCACGCAGCAAATGCACGTAAGAAACATGCTCATGAGAACGAACCCATTGAATTGAATTTGTTTGCTTTGTCACATTTTGCGGACGTGATTTTCACATGTACAAACACGTTAGTTTGCTTAAGACCTAATAGATCTACAAGTGCAGTTATGTACAATATATACTTCTGTATGGATATTTGTACAGATCTTGCCGCTGGGTTTGTACAGGGATCTTGACAGCTGTGACAGAAGGATGGTCACTTCATTTTTGCTTTCTGCTGCACTGAGCATTAGTGATATAACCTGGCTTCAAATTTAGTGAAGAATGTGCAGCCCATGACTATAGGTACTGCTAATAGCCCCTATTTTAAATAGCTTTACACCTTATTGTTTGTATGCAATTACTAGCTGGTATGCTTTCACTATTGAGCAGACAGGAATTAATTTCTCACAAGCGGCTTAGATGTTCCTCGTACATAGAGCACATCAGACTGGGTTGACTATTTAAACTCCTATCAAATGGTTATACACATAATTATGGGCACATCACTCTGTGCTCTGCGTTTACCTGCAGTCATGTTTGGCTCATATGTTGTTGGGGAAAATTCTTCGGACCCTAGCAACGCAGAATTCCTACAGTTCTTGTTATGGAGCTGCCTTGCCATTCACTGTCTGCAGAATAAAGATTTAGTGATTGCAGTGATTTAAATTAGGAGGAGTTTTACGGAGATTAGATCAGTGTCACTGATTGCATTCAATATCATCACTCTCCATTATTTTGGTTGGATTGTTTACATTGGTGTCCAAAAGCAAGTGAAAATTGTCCTAGCTCTATATGTACATGCCATATTCTGTACAGGTAATATATGTGTATTACAACTTGGATGTTGGATGTGTTGACAAAATACATTTGCTGAATTAGTAGAGTAGGTAGAATATTAAAGGGTTACTCCATATTTTTTATAAATAAAGTTAGATAAAACAAGCATACTACAATAGGTATTGTATGTCCATTAAAGGGGTTGTCTTAGTTATTTTGATGCAGGACGCAGACAGGGCCATCCATTGCGCAGTGGCCTGGGTTGGTAATACAGGCTGAGTTCCATTCACTTCAATAAGAGTTCGCCTGCAGTACCAAGCCAGGCCACAGCGCAATGTACAGAGCTGTGAGCTTTCTGCACAAAGCAGCTAGAAGTAGGAAACCCCTTTAAGGTTCTCAGCTACCAGAGCAGAACTGTTTGTTTTCAGCCAGCATGTCCATAGATGGAATTTGCATCTATAGTACTGGACAATGGTCTATAAAAGTTTTCTACTGTCCTGAAAGGTAACATGTTACAAAGTGTGAGTGTGCCACATGCCTGTCTCACTGATCTCTAGTTGTGAACCTCTAGAGAATTTTATATTACAGTAGATGCTTTTTTAGAACTTCCCGAGGATGGTTGCATGGTTGAATGTCTTAGATCACACAAGTCAAACACAAGGCCCGCGAGCTGAATCCGTCCCACCACCTTATTTTATGTGGCACGCCATGCAAAAAACATAACTGGAATTCTAATCACCCAGCCTGCACGTCAGGCCCGGTGGCGGCAGTGCAGAGTCGGTGACCACTAACCTCCTTCCCCCTGCGTTTGCGTGTGCCGTCTTGTGCGCAGAGCAGAAACCGAGGTGAGAGGTCAGTCGTCACAGACTCTGCACCGGCTGCTACGATCAGATTGGAGCTGCTGGCAGGGTGAGTAGAATGTCTGTAGTGATACTGCCCTGTAGAGGGGGTTGCTATTACTACTGGGACTATTATAGTGGTCACTATTACTACTTGGACTACTATTGGGGTCAATATTACTACTGAGGCCACTAGGGGGATCACTATTACTTCTGGCACCACTGTGGGGGTCACTGTTACTACTGGCGCCACTATAGGGGTTACTTTTATCACTATAGCACTATGCGAGTCACTGTTACTGCTGGGGCCAAAATAGGGGACACTTACTACTGGAGCCACTAAGGAGGTCACTATTTTTACTGCGGTCACAATGGGGGACACTAACTACTGGTCCCACTATGGGCATCACTGTTACTACTGCGGCCACTATGGGGTCACCATTAAGGCTCGTTCATATGGACGTAAGTGCATTTCAGTCGTGCAAATAGGCTGCATATTAGCACTACCAAAAATCACTTGCGTCCATTTTTTCAGCCACATATTTGCGCACGCAAAAAAGAACTATGAATACACAAGTCTCTTACGCATTTGAGGCAGCCCATTCACTTCAACGGTCTATTACGAAGCATACAAGGCACCAAAATAAGTCATTCTGTATATTTTTTCACAAGGCCATTGAAATCAATCGTTTCTATTCACTGCATGTTACGCGTCAAAAATTGTGTGAGTAATATGCTCTGCAAATATGCTCTTGTGAATGAACCTTTACTAGACAGCTTTACAATTACAAATGGCCCTTTGAAGGCAGATGTGGCCCTCAGTGAAAATGAGTTTAACCCCCGTGTCATAGACAGGGGGGCCTTAGATGACGGCCTGCACATTTTTATCCCATAGAATGCATATGCCTATCTGTGTGTCGTCAGAAAACATACAACACTTTTATCCTTCTATGTTTCGAATGCTTCATTTTGAAGTGACTGTCAGGCTCCAGTAAACCACTTCCTTCTTGTATAATGCATACGTCGAGCCACTTCCTTTTTTCTGATGTAAAGACATTTGTTGCTGGGTGCAAAATGCTGATGTTAATGATACTTTATAGTATTTCGAAGTGTCAAGCGTTTCTGTAAAAGGTGGATTGTTTTCTCTTTGGTGGTAGTTTGCACTATTTATCATGCTTACACCTTTTCCTGTGCGTTGCACTTTGTGTGGTTTTGCTCAGAATGCCGTGCATTCATTGTATATCAGTTGGTTAATAATCTCCGAGGACGTGTTTAGGTTAGCTACTGTTCCTACAATTGCCAAGTAGAGAATTACATGATAGTAATTGGTGTGTGCACTTCCACATACCTAGAAAGCAAATTCCTTCTACCCCCAAGAAGAATTTTGTCAACAATAGTACTGAAACTTACCCCCAAGGCACACTGTAGCTTCATTGCTTATGCACACCACGCCAATGGCTTCCAGGTGCTGCTATTCTCTCTTGTTTCACTGGACAGTTTCCATAAGGTGCTCGGCTTTATCTTATAATTAGACATGGAAAATGACAGACAAAAGTTGCTTTATAGCTACCATCAATATAGCAACAAGATGATTAATACACACACGCAAGAGGTATTATGAACTCATATACGTATATGCAAATCATATATGCTCTATACATATATTACACATATATATGGCAATTACTGTTGGAACTCTTTCTTGCTTCTTGGAAATTCAAAGATAATTAAGATACTGCATCAATGCAACAATAGTGGTGGAAAGAAATGAGACATCTGAATAGAGACTGTATTCTTGATTGAAAAACCTGATAATTCTTATATATTGCATAATTTAAAGTGACTCTGTCATTAGGCTCATGCTGCCTGAACCACGGACAGCATGAACCCAGGACAGGGACATGGGGGTTTTATTCTGAAATGCTGTGGCATTTTAGAAAAAATACACTTTGAATTTTGACATGTAGGGGGCCTCTTCTGGCCCCCTACATGAAGACTGACAGCTCTCTTACCTTGTGTATAGACAGAGCTGTTGGACCACCCCTGTGACTCAGTTGCAAGTCAAACTTCAAAGTGAATTTATTCTTATGTACAGTGTTTTATATTCTATATAAAACACTTGGGGGCAACAGGCATCCCTGACCAGGATGCATTCTACCCATTATTCGGGCAGCTTCAACTTGATATCAATATCCATTTAATACATTAAAGGGGTTGTGCAGCTCTGAAGATTGATGACCTATCCTCTAGAAAAATGCATCAATAGCTGATTGGCGTGGCGGGAAATCGGCCACATTTAGGACTCCCGCTGATCAACTGTTCGCCAGGCTGCTGTACACAAGCAGAAACACACAGCTCCATACACTTTGCAGTGGCCCAGCATGGTATTGCAGGCACCGTTGAAATTCACTATGACTCAGGCTGCACACTCATCGAGTATGCCTCCTGTGACTCATTAAATAACATTGAGGTGCATTATATAATGTCACCACAACACAGCCCAGGTTTATGAGCGTGTTAGGCTGGCTACAACTTAACTGTGATATTACGGCCCTTTGCAACAATAGTCTTGCCTCTTGTGTGATAGATCTGAAGTAAAGGCCAAAAGGTCCACATATTTTTCTGCCAATTAATTTGTTCTTTTTTTTTCAATGTTTAGTATTTTGTTGCCTTAAGGCCTCTTTCACACGGGCTACAAAATCGCAAGATGTATGTGAAGCCCATGCTTTCCAATGGGTTCTTTCACATGAGAGATGTTCTGTAGCCTGAAAGAACCCATTGGAAACCATGAGCTTCACATACATGCGTTTTGTAGCAACGTCACATCGCCACAAAATCTCGCAATTTTGTAGCCCGTGTGAAAGAGGTTTATGATATGTCTTTGTGATAAAAATTAAATAAAGCCAATCTGACACATTTGTAAAATATCAGGTTGGAATAATTACATGTTGTTTTTTTAGATTGAACTATAGATAATGATTTGTAGATGAGATGTAATAGAGATGAGCGAACGTACTCATTTAGGGCAATTTCGCAATCAAGCACCACCATTTTTTTCGAGTAACTGACTACTCGAGCGAAAAGATTCGGGGGGGCGCCGGGGGGGGGGGGGGGGCGGGGGCAGCGTGGTGGAGCGGGGGGTAGCAGTGGGGAACAGGGGGGAGCTCTCTTTCTCTCTCCCCCCCCCCCCCCCACTCCCCTGTGCAACCCCCCGCTCACCCCCAGCGCCCCCCGAATCTTTTTGCCCGAGTAGTCAGTTACTCAAAAAAAGCGCTGCTCAATTGCGAAATCGACCTAAACAAGTACGTTCGCTCATCTCTAGTAGATAACTTAAAAGACCTCTTGATTTGTTGCTGAGACGTTGTGTCAGATACCCACTTGTGTCCGTACAAAAACAGGCATGTTCATCCGCTCCACATGTAGATCAGCAGCAAAACAAAGTGGTGAACTTTTGTTACTGAATAAAAGGTCTCTGTACTCACTGGGGTTGATGTCATGTATTATCACAGGCAGCCATGTAATCCTTTGTAGTTTATCCATTCCACATAGGCGCAATCCGCTGTGCTGTGCACTATCAGCTCGGAGATATACCTACCTGTAAGGAAGCTAGCATGAGTGCAGAATTGTATGCCAGTGAAAATATTATTCTTACAAACAAGAAGTCCTGTAAATCATGAGAACTCAAATCACCTCATTCTGGACTCTGACTGCAGAGTTTTCTCAGTTTATTTTAGCTTTGTGGATACAGGCAGGAAAAGTCATCTGCACCATATTTAACAAGTGACTTCAGATAAAATATGAATAGCATGTTGCAGAGTGTTTGCATCTATCATAAAGCCCCATTTACATACAGAAGGATGTGTTCAATTCCCAAGCAATAATTACCTTGTGGAAATGCATAAAAGGGGCAAAACAAACGCCCAAAGTAGTCAGTGGCAGTTTTGGTAAATGTAATGTTGCTTGCAACAACATGGTCATACAAATTAGGTGCTGTTGGCAAACACTCTGTCTCACCTGGCTCCCTCATATACATGCTTGCTCGCCTGTGCTAAGCATGCTTGTGTTGTGATTGTAAGGGCTCAGTCACATGAGCGTTTTGTTTTTTTTGTGTTTGCGATTCTATTAGAACCAATGCTTTTCAATGGCAGTGGTCAAATGGCCAATTTTTACCTCCGCAAAAAGTTTGCACCGGTAAAAAATAGGACAGCGAATTGCAAAACACAACTAACTGAGGCACCAGGATTCTTTGGATGTGAAACCCCTAGATACTGTCACAACCAGGGGCTTCACCTTGTGGCCGATGGGGCCGGCGGCAGCCCCATTGACAACATACAGAGAAGATCGCAATCCCCTGCCACAGCTGTGACAGCTGTAGCCGAGGATTTCTTCATCTCCGTGGGAAGTCCCCTCATCACTGACAGCACTTTCAAAGTGTACAGTGATGAGGGGACTCCTCACGGGGATAAAGAATTCCCCAACCACAGCTGTCACAGCTGTGGCACAGGAGCGAGATGTTCTCCCATTGCTTTCTTTGGCCCGGCAATTCTGCAGCCCCATTGAAAACAATGGGCAGCCAGCAACCCCTGCAGTGATTTTCGCAGCAGGGCTTTAAATATAAGCCCCTCCCTGAAAATCATCACTACAATGTGTAAAAAAAAAAAAAAAAGAATATATATATATATATATACACTCACCTCTTCACCGCTGCATGTGATTGGTCCCTATGCTCAGCCAATCAGAGGCAGTGCTCAGACATACATTGAATTCAATGAATGGCTGAGAGCTGCCTGTGACTGGTTCTACTGCGCATGCGCGCCAACGCATCATGCGGAACTTCGTGCAGCGGATCTGGAGGTAAGTATTGGGTCTTTGAGAGGGCGCCGTGACGGACTCCGCTGTTGTATTCCCCTTGCGGAGCCCGTCACAGTTGTGTGCAAAAGGCCTTAGAACAGAAGGATCAGGAAGTTGATATCCAACCATGGTCTTCTTAATCCTGCCTGTCAGGATAATTAACTGACTGTTGCACAGAAAGTGTTGTGCCATTGGTCTTAGTAGCTAGAGTGAAAACTACAGGAGTTCAGGATTTTGTAATGACTTTTCAAAAGATGGCTATAAAATTAGATGTTTATCAGCTCAACCCACTTATATTGGCAAAACCAGACAATCATCCATAGAATCATAGAATCGTAGTGTTGGAAGGGACCTCAAGCGTCATCTGGTCCAACCCCCTGCTCAGTGCAGGATTCACTAAATCATCCCATGGTGCATGGTGACCTCCCAATTAGCAAATATCAGGGGAGATAAGGATTAGCCATATAAACACTTCCAGAACTCCTTGTTCTTCTTCACACTGAAGATAGTTCTGAATGACATTGGCTTTATGTTTGGGGTTGTTGTTCCACTGTAGAATAAATTTGGAGCCAGACTCATTCTGTTTTTGAAATAAAATTCTTACTTTGTTGCATTTTTTCCACACCTGCCTAAAACTTTTGCACAGTACTGTATATTTTTTAAAAAAGCCTGAAATTGTGTTGTTTAAGGCCGCCTGCAGACGGCTGCTTCGGATCCCGGGTCCGACCGCCTTAGGCTGACGGTTACAATAGTTATTTGCCTTACATGACATGAAAATGGTGGCAGGTTACAGCAGTAACCTCCAGGCATTTACAGGTAATATTGTAAGGCTGACAAGCATAGTAACCGTCAGCCTAAGGCAGCAGCACAGGGCCAAAATCAATGCACATTGTGCTGCTAGGACCTTGTAGCCCTGAGCCAATCGGGAGCTGGTGGTGTGACAGGGGTGTTCTCCCTGCCAAACCCCTAGCTTCCGGTGGCGTCAAGGTACACTAATACCAACACAGGATACACTATTCACAACAAATGATAATCACAGCTCACCTCCTCCTCCCTGCACAATGACCTTTGCACAGCTCACGGAGCATGCCGAGAAAACTCCTGTGTGTAGGAGTCAATGAACATCTGTACACTACAGGTCCATGTGTCTAAAGTTAAGCATATTTCAGCTCAGGAAATACGGCTGCCCCACATAATCATGTACAGAAAATACAAAATCTACTATCAGAAAATAAAATCAAATGTATCTGGCTTTAATTAGTTAACAAAATGTAGGCAATATATTCCCTTTAGTGTTGTTGGAATGTTAGAATTTCTTAAAAAGGGAAAATGTGAAAACGACCATTTAGTAAAGCAGATAGACATATCCTTGTGCTTTCCGCTGTCTCCCAGTTGATAAGAACAAGCTTTTCAACATCTAGATATTAGTGATAACAGAATGAGGAAGCAGCGGATTGTTCACATACCAATTTATTAGTCTGTTTAGGTGGAATGTATTTCTGAAATGAGAACAATGGCAGCTAAAAGTGTAGCTTTTCTGCCCAATGTGTTAGTAATGGTTCTACTGCAGTATGAAGGCCGTGAGCAAGTCAAGGATAGCGGCATATTCCGGAGAAACATTCACGCTGAGCTAGTATAATAAGAGAGAGGCAAGGTTACAGGAAATACTTGCGTCTGGTTCATGGGGATGACTGATGAAACTACAATGAGCACAAGAAACAAAGGAAATTCTGAAACCAATAGATTGTAGAATATAGAAAAAATAGCTGTCTCTGTAGCAACTAAACAGACGGGAATTTACATATTTTACTGGACCTTCCAAATATTCAGGTTGCATACATGAACAATAAAATCTATCATCGCCATATCCTCTCTGCTAGTCCCATCACAGGCCATCCATTACTCAGTGAATAGTAGTCCACAACCTCCCCCACTATTCATTTTTGCCCTAATCTCTGGATCCCTCTCCATGTGCAATCTCTGGTTCTCCTTCTTCTCCTCTCACATCATTGTCTCCAAGATTTCTCCCCAATTCTCTGGAACTCGCTACCCCAAAGCATCAAACTCTTTTTACCATTCAAACTTTCAAAAGCGAGTTGAACTCCTCCCTCATCCGAAACACTTAGGAGGCTGTCCAACCCGCAGCCCGTACGCAATTAGCGACAGCACCGGAAATACAAACATTGAAAAAATACCAAGTACTGTGCGTGACCGAAGGCGAGCAGCCGTGGTTATCCGCAATACAACTAAATCAGGTACACAGGGCCATCTCTGCTGAGGGCCTCCCACATGTGGGATCCGACCCGTTCGGGTGAGACCGGCGTTGTACCTGCAATAACCCTGTCTCCACTACGCGACTCAAAGCAGCTTTCACCCTCATCTATTGTCTCTGTCTACTTTCTCTTCTGATTAGGCTCCTTTCTCCATCAGTCTGTCACTTGGTAAGCTCTTGTTAATTGTATTTGCATGTTTATTATAGTTTATTGCTGTATTGTATGTAAGCCCCTCTGTAGTTCGTAGGTCATCCATAATGGATCGATGGTAGCCCGCCACTCAGCAACCTCGCCAATCAGCTGATCATTCGGCCCACTGTCAGTACAACAGGCCTGACATCAACAGTGCTGGTCAAAGCTAAAAGGGAAATAAATGGCACTGCTCTGACTGATTTTAATGGGAGTGAAACTGGCTATTACCCTTCCAGCAGTTACCAGCGATGGCAATGTCCAGCCTGCTGCACTGATAGCGGGCCGAGTGATCAGCTGATCGGCAGCCTTAGCGATCATCTATTGATGACCTATCCTGAAGATAGGTGAATATTTAAAGTCTTGGAATACCCTTTTAATTTCAGGTACCTAAAAAAACGCGTATTTTTATGGTTATCTGTAATTCATTATAGTTTCTGTTCTGCTTGCAACATTTCGGATCTATGAGCTAATACATAATTGCTCAATAGATCAAAAATAACACAGCTTCTGTAAACTGATAGCTAATATTTCCTTGATAACATTCTTTAGTGAGATAAATGTATTCACAGAACCGATGGCTTAGTTTGCAATGCAACTAATAAGCATGTATGCACCTGTTATCCCTATGGATCAGTGCTAATTCGTGAGCGGAATAACTAAATGCAGGCAAGCTTAGCTCTTTGTGAGTACAGTTGCTGAATTTTACAGTGCCTATCAGAGGCGTAGGTATAGGGAATACAGGGGCAGCATTGACTACCGGGCCCTGGATCCTTTGGGGGGTTCAAAGGCCTTTCTATCATATAAGAAATCACCAGTACTATAAATGGCACATGGATGGTTTGGGGGGCAATCTTATAGATTTTGCATTGGGGTCCCCCATATTTATCCTTTGCCTAATCTTTTAAGATTCTAACACTGTCCCCTGATGCTATTGTGGTATTGATGGGCTTCTTAAGAGAGACCCAACGATGCAGAGGAAAGTGGTGAGAGCCCCCCCATGCTGAACTTTTCCATCCGGGTCCCCAAGTCTTTAGCTACGCCTCCTACTTGTGATGTGTCCTAATCAGAAAAGTGATAGGAAATAAACCTCCAAACTGGTTCTTAGGTTATGTTTAGTTCTAGATGATATAGGCTGCCTGCAGAGAATTCTCACAGCGGGATGCGGACCCGTGCCCCTGCACAGCCCTGCAACTCACCCGCTCCCGACATCTTCTCTCTGCGCTATGTGCCAGCTGCCGCCCGGCCAGCGCATGCGCAGAGCGGAGCCGGCCCGTCACCTCTGCGAGACCCGCACAGAAATAGAACATGCTGTGACTTGTTTTCCGCGCGTGTTTTCAAATTGCGTCCGTCTGCATAGGATTACATTATCTAATGCAATCCAATGGCAGCTGGCACAGGTGGAAATTCTGTGTGAAATACCGCAGCAGAATTTCCGCCTGCGTGCAGGGGACCTAAGATTCATAGTTATTCATTGTGGCACAAGTGTTAGGCCGCCTGCACACGACAGGTTCCGCAGCAAATACCGCCCACTCCATACAATTGAAAATCACTTTTTCTTCTACATGAGCAGAAATCAATTACAATTTTCCGCTCGCAGAGGAAAAATCGCAGTATGTTATATTTTTGCACAGATTCTGGGCGGACGGCTTTCATTTAAGCCAGTGGAAGCCGCCCCATCCACGGCCCTTCCACAATGACATTTCCGCGTCATCAAAGCAGAGTTTTTAAAAAAAAAATCTTTAATGCGGATGTCCGACAGCTCACTGTGCGGACCATCCGTAGTACAAAGAAGATTTCAGAAAGGCAGGTACGTGCGGATGCCGGCTGAGCACAGGGTTGGATTCCGCTGCGGAATTCCACATGCGGAATCTGGCCCGCCTGTGTGCAGCCGGCCTTAGTTAGCTCACCCAGTATGCCAGTTACACTTGGGGTAGTAGTAATAATAGAAGTTAAAGATTTTAAAACTTGGCGAATAAAGAAATAACTGTTAGATGCTTACAGCAGTCTTTCTGAGTGGAGTTCTCAGTAGTTAAGGTTTTAGTTTTGTAATCTCCGGATTGTACAGCTTATGGGGATCAATGGTCACGGGTTAAATGTGAGACGGTGGATGTAGTCAGAGGATCTAGGACCTAGTTTGACATTACTAGTTGCATAGTCAAGCACAGGGAGGATTACAGGTGCCTGCGGGAATCATGTCCTTGTCTCTATGTCTGTATATGATTGTGTATATGATTCCCATGTGGATTCCGAACTGATATCCATGCCAAATCTGCCAATAATAATCGGCACTCCATGCACGTAAAAAAGGTTTCTGTAACGCCATTCCCAGGCAGCAATAACTCTTACAGCGGCTTTTTAGCTCCGCTGTAGAAAAATATCTGCAGCAAAAATAAGTATCCTGGTACCGATTTCACGTGGAAAAGCCGAGGATTTGTCCAATTAAAAAAATGAGAACAATTTGTTTGTGGATCTGCTGCGAACCCACAGCAAACCCACAGCACGCTTGTAATAGATAACTGAGATGGCTTCAGGGCACAGGTATTGGCACACACAGAATCTGCGCATGCTGAACACAGAGAATAGAAGCCATTGATTTTAAAGGGTTTGTTTTCATAAGCGCATTTTGTGTGCACGGAAACAAAGGAGGACTTGCTCTTCTTCCTTGTGTTTTACACCGCAAAAATCCCATAGAAGTCTATGGAAGGTGTTAAAATACCAAGGGTAAGGGTGTGACACCATGCAAAACTCAGGAAAAGAACATGTCAGAAGCTCATTAGGCTTAAATAGCCATTAAGAGCTTAAGCAGCGTGGCACATGCACTAATACGCTCACCGCTACGGAGCCTATTAGTGCATGAACCAGGTAACCGACGAAACTCCACGCCAAGTTTGGAAAAAAAAAAGCAGGAAGACAGGCCCTGATGATTTTTCTCGAAAGATAGGGCAAGTACTATTTTTTTCTCATGCGTAGTGTTAATGCACGAGAAACCCGATAGTGAAAATGAAACCATGAAATCAATGATTTAGTTTCGCCCCGTTTTGCGCCTGTGAAAATCACGGCCACAAAACTGGACAAAAACACGCTCATGTGTTTAAGCCCTAAAGGGTGCATCACGCTTGTGTGTGAACTGGCATTGCCTGGGCAAAAAGTACAGTACTATGCGTAGACACGCACACAAATGTACCTCTTCAAACCTCGTTCATGCACAAATACACTGTGGCGAGTGTTTTTGCGCATGATCTCATGTAAAGCCATCCTAAGCCTCAATTTTCGGCTATGGATGTTTAGTAAAATACAATATTCGTTGGATTTAAAATATGCACATCCAGCACAGGTGATCGCAGCCTTATCATTGTTGTGTCTGTGTGTCATATTGCGTGTTGCATTTTAATTACCTTTTTGTATGCACATTTTATTTTTGCTGGGTGCATTTGTTGTGTCTGACCTTGTTTTCAGTTTTGTACTTTGTCAGTTGATATATGTTCATTTGCAAAATAAAAAGTCTGCATATTATGTTTTAATGAGATGAAGAATAAGAGCTCCTTGTTCATCAATGACATATAGGCTGGAATACCACAGCAGAATTCAACCCTGTGTTTGGCCGGCATCTGCGCAGACGTCTGTTTGCTGTACTACGGATGGTCCGCACAGAGAGCTGTGGAACATGCGTGGTGCAGATTATTTTTTGTTAATTACTACTTTTCCTGCGTCATCACCTAGCGATGACACAGAATCCACGACCTTTCGGCAGTGTCATTGCGGAAGGGCCCCCAATCGGACGGCTTTCATTGTCTTCAATGGAAGCCATCAGTGCGGAGTCCACATAGAATCGCAGCATGCTACGAACAGAAAATCACAATCAATTTCCGCTCGTAGAGATGAAATCGCAAATTGCCATAGCATGCTGTGGGCTGTATTTGCTGCGGAATCCGGGGGCGGATGCCCGCTCTGGATTCTGCAATGTAAATCTGCCCGTGGGCAGGAGGCCTCACTGTGTACATATGATTAATAAAATGGTTTACTCTTAACATCACACAGTATATATACATCCCTACACCCACACAGCCGCAAAATATACAACAGTCTATCGAAATAAAACATGTTGCCAAGATAGCGGTTGTAAAGCCTAGAAATGCAGAATTGTTTCAACATACAGTCAGAAATACAGCTCATCCGGCTACATTCTTGAAAGGTTTATGGCACTATCACATTAGATTTCTGCTTATGATTGGTTGAGTATGTTCACTTACTACATGCTCTATAAAAGTAAAAGTATGCTGCTTTGTCTAAGATCTACATACAAACACATCAGGGAAGGATACAAGTAACAGCTGTCTATGTAAAACGTATATTAAAGGGTTTTCTGAGTACAGAAAATTGGTAGTGGTAGGGGGTCAAATAATATATTAGAAAACACATAATACTCCCCTCCTGCTGCGGCTCTTCTTCTCTGCTGCCACTCACATCCGCTCTGAGCGTCTATTTACTTTGGCTGCAGCAGTCACTTTTGTGTCAGATATTCAGTTTTGGAGTGAGTATATCGCTTTCTATTTCCTTTGGATATGGTATAGGTAACATATATAACTGTTATCTGAAATGTATTATTGAGTTTATTGCTATGACACATGGTTATTGAATTCCCTATTGAGCAATTGAAATTGAAATGCGTAGGAATTTTTAAATCAATTTGGATAACCTGTACATAGTAATGTCATTGGTATTATAGCCTTGATTGAAATATTAAAGGGGTTGTCCCGCGGCAGCAAGTGGGTCTATACACTTCTGTATGGCCATATTAATGCACTTTGTAATATACATTGTGCATTAATTATGAGCCATACAGAAGTTATAAAAAGTTTTATACTTACCTGCTCCGTTGCTGGCGTCCTCGTTCCCATGGTGCCGACTAATTTTCGGCCTCCGATGGCCAAATTAGCCGCGCTTGCGCTGTCCGGGTCTTCTGCTGTCTTCAATGGGGCCGCTCGTGCAGAATGCCGGCTCCGTGTAGCTCCGCCCCGTCACGTGCCGATTCCAGCCAATCAGGAGGCTGGAATCGGCAATGGACCGCACAGAAGAGCTGCGGTCCACGGAGGAAGAGGATCCCGGCGGCCATCTTCAGCCGGTAAGTATAGAAGTCACCGGAGCGCGGGGATTAAGGTAAGCGCTGAGCGGTTTTTTTTTTTGTCCCTGCATCGGGGTTGTCTCGCGCCGAACGGGGGGGGGAGTTGAAAAAAAAAAACCCCGTTTCGGCGCGGGACAACCCCTTTAAGTATCGCTCTTTATTGGGTACCATATTCAATTGTTGCTAACCAAATCCTTGTATTTAACCTTGCTCTCCCCTATATATGGTGCAATAGGGGAAGTGTAAGGTGAAGGTTAAGTTCTGGACAGAGTTGCCCTTTTCAGGGCAGGTGCTCAGTGAACTGTCTGAAGTTAACGCATAGAATCTATTAGGGTTTATTAGTTTTCCTGATTTAAATATATTAAATGAATGTTATGTTTTAATGGCCTAATAAATAGTCATTTGTCTGTGAGATTAGCATTCTTACTTTGTAGCAATTTTTCCAAACCTGCCTAAAACGTTTGCACAGTTCTGTACACCTTTTGGAGCCCATACAAATCCGGATGACCTCTGAACACTCAGTAAGGTGGATATAGTATATGGCGGGAATTTGTAATGTTAGGTGGTAGTTACAGATGAGTGAGAACGCTGGGATAAAGCAGTTACTTGAGCGAGCATCGCTCTTCTCAAGTAACTGCTTACTGGTCCGAGCAGGCTCGAGGGGGGGCGGCAGGGGTGAGCGAGGCATGGCGGGAGGTAGCGGGGGGGAGAGTGAGAGAGAGATCTCTCCCCCCCCCCCCCCCCCCCGCTACCGGCCGCTGCCCCCCCCCCCCCCCCGAGCCTGCACGGACCAGTAAGCAGTTACTCGAGAAGAGCGATGCTCGCTTGAGTAACTGCTTTATCCGAGCACGCTCGCTCATCCCTAGTTGTAGTATAATAAGTTTAGAACGTTAATATATTGACACAGAAAAAAGCGTTTTTTGATAAAGGTAATTACAACAAATATTTAAAATTAGGTGCTTTATTTGACTAAGCATAATATCATTTGGCAGTGATGTTTTTTTTTTTAAATTGTGCATCCGACAGCTGTCTTATGTTTATGGCTAGCTTTACACATAGCCCTGCTGGAGCAACTGTGTGCTAAAGGTTGACTGAGTTCTTTAAGATTCATTTTGCTCTTTCCTGAACTTGTTCTCCTGTGGAGTAGCATATATTTATCATAAATCACTACAACATCCCACAGCCTCATATGTCTTTAATCAAGGTCTTCTGACGCCATGATTCATGATGTCATTCATGTTTATCAGCTAAGGAAAACAAGTTATACATATCAGTACGCCTCCACTGTTTTACCATATCTTCAGCTAGATCCATATCTTTGATTTTTTTTCTTTTTATTCTGTATATCACTTGGGTCTATCTAATAGATTTGGTTGTTTATTTTCCTTAGGACACTTTCTTGTTTCCTTTAAAAGATGATGTATCATGAAACTGTTTGACTTTTTGTGTGCCAAACTCAACAAAAACAGTATAAAATGAAGATGAAAAGCTTGAGGAACCAAATCGACAGGCTAAAGATAAATAAATCATTGTTCCCCGCTCTCATAATTTAATCCTTTATCTGAAGCCTTCAGCTTGCCTCTGTGAGAAGGGCAGTGGAGTTTTCCATGACTTCCTTTGAAACACCAGAATATGTCACGTCTGGGCCATGTGTTTCCAGTTTGTTGTGTCTTCAGTTTTAAGTGTAAACTTTGAGTAAAGTTGTATGAGATTTTTTGGCAGTGGGGGCAATGTTGAGATAACTGAAAAGGCCCTTCTACATAGGCGACATTGTACTTCAACCGGAAACATTTTTCATGTCTGATATTTCTTTGTAAAAGATAACATTTTAATAATAGAGATTATGGATAACTGTCCAGAGGAAATGTCCGACTAGAAGATCAAGACTAGATAGATTTATATAAATATAGACTAGCAATGTTTAGGCTTTTCTGAGCTGATGCTCAAGGCTTCGGGAACTTTGAAAGACTAGTTCCAACACAGTCAAGTGAAACCCAAGAATCGTTCAAGCCAACGGAGTAGCTATTGGAAGTGCAGGAGTGACAACTGCAGCCTACTGGTGCTTGAGGGAGAGCAGAAGTCCCTCTGGTATTTAAGAAGATACTAATATTATAAATTTTAACAGCAGAATGTAAGGATAGTGATAGTGGCTTTCTGGGGCTACAAGACACACTCACAGCAAGACAGTAACTTTTGCCACTACATATTCCAAATCATAGTGAGTATTAAAATTCATCTTTAATGTGAACCTTCTGGGCAAACCTCCTCAACTTGCGTCTTTAACACTACTGCTATTATTACTAAGCAAAGCTGTTTGTACACATTTAGGCCCTATTCCCACGCCCATCGCAAATTCAGCACCAATGTCCGCCCTTAGCATGCTATGTAAAAAGATTCCTCCACACCTACGAGCGGAAATCAACTGCAATTTTCCGCTCATGGAAAAGAATCGCAGCACGCACTATTTTGTGCTGAAAATTGCACAAGGCAAGCGATCCGTCCTGCAGCGAGTCGCCGCGAATCTGCATCATTGCAGCATAATACCCTGCACTACGCATGTGCGTGCTCGCCGGCCGAGACACTCACGGCTGATCTGGTCAGCTGAGTATGAGTCTCTGTGCATCACTGCTGGGGCACCGGGTCTGTTTCTGTTGCAGTTGGAATCCGACCCAGCCGTGGGCATGAAGCCCAAGGTTTTAGCACCAAATTGTTTGCAGCGAGATAAAAGTGCAATAGGAAATGGCGCCAGCAAATCCACTGGTAATTTCTTCTGTTGGAGGTATAATCCATTTACAAACCAGAGTTCAAACGACCGAAAATGAGTGATAATCGTTACATGTAAACACGGCCATTGTGAACCTTTCATTTGAATGATGATTTTAAGGTTAACTTAAAATCCATCGTTTAGACACTTAGAGATGAAGTGTCTCTTAGTAGACCGCATACTGTTATCTCCACGGGAGTCGGCAGATAACATTGCAATTTGCCGACAACTGTGAGCAGAACAATACAGCTGTTTTCACAGCTGGGCATGTGATTAATCATATGCTGGGCTCTGCAAACAGCTCCTGGAGGCCCTTTTACGTGCAAATGAAGATGATAAAGTGTTAATGGCTATTAACACTTTATGAAAATAGATTGCAAAATCTTTCAATGTTTCAGTCGTGTGAAAGATTATCTGCGCATGTAAATGGAACTTTACAGGCTATAATCAATCTGTCTCTGGCTTTATGTGATACGCATAGTCCTGCCTCACTGCAGAATCTAATCCCGCATTGTAAAGATAAAAACCTGTATATACAATTGAGAGATACTAACTAGAGTTTTGATGCGGTAACATGGATAGAGGACATACGGAATAGTGATGGATTTGTGATTGTACAATTCAGAATAGGATCACTATTGGACTATGGGTCTCAGACATGTCTTATTACATAGAATGGCAAATGTGAAGCATTTTGCAGAGGCCTTCATGTGCTCTTTAAAGAACCACTCCGATGATTCTTTTTTAGGGTTACCTTGGTTAGTTATTCCTTTCTATCTGGAATTCCTGGCCTTTTTCTCCTTAGACGGTCATGTGATCTCAGTTCTGACCAGCTCAGGTTTACCTGAGGTTATGCTATCTGAAATCAGTTATAGGCCAGGCTCACACGAATGTCATTTCACCGCAGTGAATTTTGTTAATGAAAGTACATTGATTTTAATTTTACTAGTAAGGTGGTACTACACCCCGAATGGACTCACACATATCTTTACTGACACCTCACCTCTATGCTGGAGAGGCTGTGAGCGTAGGGGCACGCTTTTACATATCTTTTGGGGCTCCCCACTTATTTCTAGTCTGTGGGGTCCCGTGTTTCATCTCTTAAAATCACTCTCCCCTTCACCCCAAATAAAAAGTAGTTCGGGCATGTTTCTTTTGCTGCTTGGCATTGACATACTCCTACTAAATTTCTGAATTATCGCATGCCACATGCCAAAAAGGACCCTTGAGAAAGCAGGCGGTTAAACGCACGTCGGGGCTCAGGAACGCACTCTACTGGTATATTTGTAGTCCTCTCTGTTTTCTTTATGTATATTGTGATTGGGTCAATAGATATACAAGGACTGACTACTTCTATCATTTTTATGCTAATGCTTTGGTTTGTTTAAATGTAATATTACCAGATTGTGTGAACCTGTTTATCTGGACTCTGCACACTATATTTCTTAAAAGTTTTATTTTTAGTAATCTTGTGTACAAAAAAATTTCTCATTCCTATGCTCCTATATCTTGTGTGTTGGACTTAGTGATTTGAAGTAATATGTATATATATATATATATATATATATTTATATTTATATTTATATTTATATATATATATATATAATAAACACACGCACACAGGCGTCATTTGTGATTAGGGTTGTGGAGCATCGTGTGCTGCAGAGTGCTTAGGCAGCAGAAATGCAGTTCTAAGCTCTTGCTCATGACCTGAAGGTTGCTAGTTCAATCTCTGTGTGGTTCAGGTAGTTGGCTCAAGGTTGACTGAGCCTTCCATCCTTCTGAGGTTGGTAAAATGAGTACCCAGCTTGAAAGTGCTGCATAATAAGTTGGTGCTATACAAATAACAAGATTTATTTATTTTATTTTTACCCTTAGTGTGTATAACCTGATAGGGCTACAGGTACCGCTTCAAGTTACCAGTAGTTACAAGGACACTAGCACAATGCAAAACTAGAGATGAACCAGTCAGGAAGGATAAGCAGAGAGAAAGGGTGCTTTCACACTTGCGCTGGGGTTCCAATACGGTACTTTTTCTTCTGGTGTTTGCAGCCAGATCTCTGACAGGAGGTTCCATTTCAGATGTGAAACCACCCTAATTGTGGCCACCGCCTACAAAACCATTCTGTTTTCAGGGGTTGTCTTGCTGCTGCCCCTCCATGACCTGTTATCACTTTCATTTGCACCAAAAGAGATGAAAATAATTTACAAGCACTTCTGCTTCCTAATTAGACAGATTGATATCTCTGAAGTTTTAGTGACTTGAGGTTGTAATGTGATGCTTAAGTCTTCCCTTAATTTTTTTAGCAATGTTTTTGGTTTCCTAACGGAGTTAATACTATACAGAGCATTAACTGGTTCTCAGGGAGCCCCTATTGTGCTTTGGGCTATGCTGTTTAATTACCCTATTAAAGGACCTTAATTGATTGTGTACAGAGTGTCACTGACAACACATTCCAGATTTTCTACAATTACTGTTGTGTTCCCATAGGGCTGTAAAGTTGCACAGCCGCTCTCTCACCAAGACACCATCCTCTCCTACAGCTGGCCCTACAGTTCTAATTTTGTTCTTGCAAATGACTTACATAGACCCTCAATACAAGTCAATCATATGTAATGGGCATATTATGGATCGGAATGGATTTCCTGTACCATAAACGACAGCACTTAAAAATTTGATTTAAAAAGTACAATCTACAAATTACAAAATTAGACTACGTTCACATCTGCACTCGTATTTCCGTTTACTATTCAATCACTTGGACAGAATGAACAAAAATAACGGCACTGCGGGATCTGTTATCTGACGAACCCCATTTTTAACATGCTGTCCATCATTTTCCTGGAGCATGCCACACTATGTTTTCTGACTCCTTTTATCCCATCCATAATGGAGAAGCCTAACGGACACAGATGTGAAGCTAACCTTACTGAGAATAACTCATTCAGCTGGGGCAAAAGTAATCCACAACCATTTGATCCAGAAATCTTATTAGGGGGCTTTCACATAGGTAGAATTATTCTGCACATGACCACTCAGCGACTCACAGGCTTCAGCGGAGATTCTTCCATGGCTGCTGACATCTGTGAGCGGCTGAGCGGTCACTTGCACAATAAATGGAATGTGCTTCTTGCAGGTTTCATGCAGCCGACATTGGGCTGCAGTGCTGGACGGGGAGCCGTCGGGATAGGTGAGTATTCAGTTTCTCTTCATTTAAACCCTTCATCATTTTATGTCCCAGAAAACCCTTTAAGACTGGGTTCTCACGGGACCGAAATCCCGCGGAAATCTCGTGACTTGGCCGCACCAAAAGAACGCGAGATTACCATGGGAGAGCTGCAGCTTCAAAACCCGCTTCAATTCACTGTGGGTTTTGAAGCGGTTCGGCCGCCGGCATTCCGCTGTGGCTTTCTCTCGCCATAGAGAGGAGTGAGTCCACAGCGGAAAAAAAAATAATTGACATGCCGCAGAATTTAATTCCGCCCCAGATGTCCATGTCTGCCCGGCATTGCCGCAATGGATTGGCTGCCCCGCGGGGGCGAGATTTTAGAAAAATCTCGTCCACATGGCTGGCTAATCCTGGGATTAGAAGCCGCGGGTGGAAATGTCGCTCGGAAATTCCGCACGGAAATTCCACAGCAATTCCGTCCCGTGTGAACCCAGCTTAAATGTTTAGAAAGCATAGGTCTCAGTCCTCGTTTAGACAAATACTTTCCAAAACACTGACCAATTTACTGCTGTGTGAAAGTGACCTAAAGGCCCATTTAGACACAACGTTTATTGCTCAAAAGATGTTGACTTTTAAGCGATAATTGTTGTGTCATTTGCAGCCCAAGATGATCGCTCAAAATGAGCGACATCTTGCGCTGCCAGCGGAGGATGCAGAAGACAAGTGGGGTGTCCCCGCATGTCTTCTGCATCCAGCTGTTTCCACTCCGAGCGCTCGGAGCAGAAGTTGCAGAAGACAAGCGGGGTGTCACATATATTGTATTCAGCCATGACACATATTCTTTTCAGTAGTTTCTGAGTTTGGCTCTCTAGAAGACAGCCACTAATTGTAAATGTCACAGTGCTCATCTCATTTTGGTTGTCATCAATAGCTTTCTGCAGACTTTGGCACACACAGCAGAAAATTTCATCTGCCAATGGGCATAAAATCCTTAGCACAAACTGCTTGCCACATGGCCAACTGCAGAAACGTGCAATTTTTAACAATCAACATTCAATTAACACATACAGGCATTGTCTACCTCTACACCATTGCCGATCTATCCTCAATAGTTAATTGACAGGGGTCAACCACTTGGAATCCAATTCGATTTGCTATTCTACTGGCAGTTGTCCGTGTGTATGGAGCAAGAAGCAGATAGCTCTGTACACAATGCAGCGGCCAACGTTTTTAATGCAGAATGGGAACAGTGTCTGTACTACAAACCCAAGCTGCTGCAGAACAATTGATCAGTGGCAGTCTCCAGCAGTAGATCCCCGCTGATCAACTGTTGATGACTTATCCTGAAGTTAGATGAACAACCCCTTTAACTATTACTCTGTTTCCCCGAAAATACGACCTACCCTGATTTTTTTGGATTTTTGGGGAGGCTTGAAATATAAGCCATACCCTGAAAATAAGCCCTATCTGCATTCCAGTTTAAAAAAAAGAAATACATTAACCAGCAGGCTCGGTACAGGCCCTTCCCGCTGCTCTCCAGAGCTCCAACGTGCTTCTTGCAGTCCGTAATCGCCCACAGAAGATAACTTAAATCCCACTTCCAGGAAGCGATGGCTCTAGTTGGTTTATAAGCATTGCTCAGCCAATCAATGCAGCGCTGGATGAACCTTTGCGATGGCTGTGATTTGTTCATCGATTGGCTGAGCAGCGGTCGAAGAACCAATCATAGCCATCGCATTGCGGTGTTGGAATTTATGAATTGATGATGCTTGGCCGCACACACAAGGGTATCACAGGAATGTCTACACTACATTCTCACAAATCCGTGGCCTGCTCAGTTGCCAGATTTATCACCAATAGAACATGTATGGGACCGTCTGGGATAAATCAAAAAGCAAAATAAAGCAAAATCTAGAGGCTCAGTTACAGCAAATGTAGACCGATATGCCGCAGGTTACCATATGGAACCTGTATGCCTCCATGCCCGCCTGTATCACATCTTGCATCCAAGCTAGAGGCGGTACAACAGGGTACTAGAGCTTCAAGTGTTCTGTTTCTTGCAATGAATTATCCTTTTGCTCTGATATTGTAATCACTTATATCAACCTTACAATCACACATAAAATTTAATTTGATTTTGACAACTTCTTTCAGTGCAGAAATGTTTTTGAGAAAGAGTGTATTAGACATTTTACAAAATGATCTTATGGCTGAGTCTTGGATAGGGCATGCTAGTAGCTGTTCCTCCACAGAAGCAGGGATTTTTTTTCTTCGCATAGCATGTATATAACAATTAACATGATTGACTATAACTTTTGGTTTAGTTTCTAATTAGTAGATATTAAATTCAGTCTAGCCAATATAGAAACATAATTAGTGGCTTTTATTAGAAATACATTCATTTGGGTGGTGAGGGGGAAGTTTAGTCTTCTCTGCCTTTATTTTGAGGTTCTGAGTTCTCCACCACAGTCCTACTGTGTATTGTGAAGATTGTTCTCTGGCCCTATAGGAAGTGGAAATATTTCTCTTTAGGCTTCATTCGGAATACCATAATGCAGATGCATTTAACTTTTCATATTACAGCCACAAGACCATGATACCTATTGAAAAGGCCTACGGTGATCAAGCTTTACTTGAATCGCTTGGGGTCTGAATTAGGTTTAAAGATGCCCATATACCTTCAATAGCTGTTGGCCAAACGTTTGGTCAACAGTTATTTCTCCAAAGTCTCCCATATACATAAATGCTCAGTTTGGCCAAGCATTCATGTATTTTCCATGGGGAGATTAGAGAAAGCTTCTACC
This sequence comes from Eleutherodactylus coqui, assembly GCF_035609145.1. NCBI lineage: Eukaryota > Metazoa > Chordata > Amphibia > Anura > Eleutherodactylidae > Eleutherodactylus > Eleutherodactylus coqui. The sequence goes on along the minus strand of NC_089837.1, from coordinate 369,020,186 downwards.
TGACAGCTCTAGTGGCAGTTTATCTCCAGAGAGAATAAAATGTTTAAGATTGAAACTCCAATTTCTTTTTCCCCAGCATCATCTGCCAGAGGACAGTCAGAAGGTTTCCCTACACATGAGATAGTTGTCCAGTCCCTCTAGTGGGTTAAAACAACTTTTACTTAGTGTATGGGGCCCTTAACAGAAAGATGGAGCAGTCTTGGCACAAGCTGATAAAATGTAATACAATACTATGCAAAGATTTGAGACAGATGTGGACTAAAGTAAGAATATTTATAAAAATAGAAGATATATAATTGGCTCCAAAATATGCAGGAAAATGACCCCAAATGAATGGCCAATGTCATTAACAAGAATTTTCAGTGCAAAGAACAAGAAGGAGTCCTAGAAGTGATGATATGGCCCCCGCAGAACCCTGATCTCAACATCATCCAGTCTGCCTGGGATTACATGAAGAGACTGAAAGATTTGAGCAAGCTACATCCACAGCAGATCTGTGCTTAGTTCTCCAGGATGTTTGGAATAACTTTCATACTGATTCCTTCAAAAACTGTGTGCAAGTGTTCCTAAAAAAATGATGCAGTTTTGAAGGCAAATAAATATTGATTTGATTTACATTCCTCTTTTATTTATTCACTTAGATTTTTTTTTACTTGATCAAAAGAAGTATTAGCACTTCTAGTTTTGAAAGTATTCTTACTTTACAGCATTTTTTCACACCTGTCTAAAGCTTTTGCACAGTTCTGTAGGTTTCTGGTTTTGCTGCTCTACAATGCACATATATTGAATATTTCCAGATTTTCAACACTTCAGAGAAAACAATAACAAAATAATTCGAGTAGTACAATTAATAATTTTCATATTATTGATCTAAAGGGGCTGTCCGGTTTTCAGCTGATTTTTTAATTCTAGTTGCAAATGTGTTAAAATAACAAAAGCATTGGTACTTACCCGACCTATCCCCCATTAATCCAGTGCTTCAGCCCCATGGTCCTCTTGGTTGTTGCTTAGGAAAGGAAAGGCTACCATCTGACTGCTGCAGCCAATCAAAGGCCACAGTAGTCAGGCCTATGATTGGCTGCACTGGTCAGGTGGTAGTCATTCCTAAGCAAACACTAAGAGGACCGTGGGGCTGAAGCACTGGATTGCTGGGAGAGAGGATGTGTAAGTACCAATGCTTTTGTTATTTTAACACATTTGCAGTTATAGTTAAAAAACAATTGCTCAACAAACAGATAACCTCTTTAAGGGCAATGTATAATATGGAGGAGGTTTTAAAGGGGTTTTGTCATTACAACAAAACCTTGTCCACCTGCTCACACCGACCTAAAATAAAAGAGAGCATATGCGCCTGTCCTGGAGCACCTGGAAGCAGCTGAGAGCTGCCGCCGATATTGGTCTCTGATTGGCAGCAGACAACACTTGACTTCCGCCGGGATGTCAACCCAGAAGTTGCCGCCAATAACACTGGTAGCTCTCAGTTGCGTCACGGGGCTCCAGGACAGGCGGATATTCTCTCTTTTTTATTTTAGGCCACGCCGAGCAGGTGGACGAGGGTTTGTTGTAATGACAAAACCCCTTTAATAAAGCTATAAAATGTTTACAGCCATTCATTGCATTTTTTTCCACTTCTCTCTCGGAAATGTAACTCTCTGATCAGAAAAAACATACAACAGTAAGTCACTGGACAGGAATGCAGAGATAAACAGCGCTGATGAATTCTGTCACCTGATAATCCTGTTTTGCAGGAAACATGGAAGTAAATTAGGCTTATTATTGAGATCGTTGTAAATATATAAGTCACACATTTGTGACCATAGGGTGAAATTGAAGGGTTGACAATCCCTATTTGCTAGAAGGCTTCCTAGATGTTAAGATGATCCTAGGATGTCCCATAGCTGTAATCTGTAGGGGAATCCAGCAGGCAGTTTTCAATATTCCTACAGTGTAAGGGCTCTTTCACACCCAATTTTCGTAGCATTTTAAAAACACTTATTTGAACCACCATGCATTTCAAAAAAATTTTATGACTGTAAATCCCATGTCAGCCCACTCTAGTCAGATATGTCAAAACTAATCCTAGGGAAACGGGAGGGCGTTCCCTATAGCAACCAATGACATCGCAGCACACATTTCTCAAGGCTTTTTGGAAAATAAAAGGGGCATTATAATTAATTATTATAGGCGACGTCTCCACTTTTCCAGAATTATACTGGCTGTTAAAATTAAGTCTTATCAAGTTTACAAATCAATACAGGGGGTGGACGCCATATGAAGTGCTTCAAATTCCATGAGATTACGAATAATATTTCACAATACTACCAGTAAATTTTAACTTTATCAAAAGGGCAGCTCAGTGCTGATTAAAATCCCATACAGATTTCTTCTAATGGTTTGGGATCCATACAAGTGTACTACAGAGGAGTTAGTAGGCGGTGCGGTAGTTGTTGCATGATGCAATGATCTGTATAACAGCGCCAACATGTGATTAGCATCATTTGTCATCGAGACAGTGTTCTGTGCGATCAAATTGTTGGGGCCCGTATGGTGGGTGCCTCTGTAACATAGGTAGGGGAAGTTGTTGCTGTATCACGAGGCGCAGTATCTGATATTATGAACGCATACAGTAAGGCTAGAAAAGTCACATCCGACAAACACCAGCGTGGACAGAAATGTGTGTTGACTGACTGAGAGAGACGATCATTGCGTAGGGTTGTGATGAGAAAGAATCAGACTACAGCTTTGGTGTTTCGTGTTTCCATAGATGCCATTTCTTATGTAACTGCAGCTTCACATTTGAGATACATAGTGAACACAAGCCATGGGTTGACCATGTTTATTATTAAAATGCACATGGGAAGCTTTTATCAAAATGGAGAAAATGTATGAAATCTGACGTTTTTGTGCCACTACATAATTGATAGGAAATTCTGTGCCATATAAATATGGTGGCAAAGGCTTGCATTTGTATATGCACTGCTTAGCCATCAACCAGTCCCATCAACTACATAATTCTTACATCTATGGTACAGTTGCTTAAAACCAAGTTAGGGGCCCTTCAGATCACGCTTTGGCCTCTATCATGGGGTTTTGTCTGGCTAGCAGAGAATGGCAACCAGACAAAATCATAGGCTACCATTATTAAAATGGAGTAATACAAGCATTAGAATAGTTTAGTAGATAATTATTCTATTCTAATGCTTGCATTACAGCCTATTGGTTTGTTTAGGGTTTTGCCTGGCGATATGGATGGAACCTGGGAACAGAGGGCAATATATTATACAGATGGTCTCTTTATGAAACATTTTTACTCATGGTGTAAAAGTGACAATTATTTGGAGAGAAGTATTTATGCTGGGCAGCTTCATGAGTTGGAACTGAACTGTAGAGGCACATCAGAGCCTGTGTGACATTCCTGAACTCTGAGGTTTTGCTGCCTCTTATTAATGGAGCTCCAGAATTAGGGAGTAGCCTCGTGTGCCACAGAGCATTAAGGCAGCAGAAATGCCTCACTCACAACCTAAAGGTTGCAAGTTCAATCCCTGATTTGGTCACCTCAACCTTCCATCCTTCCCAGTTTGCTGGGGGGTAAAGATGACTGGTGAAGGCAATGGCAAACCACCCTGCTCAGTCTGTCGAGGAGTCAGTCATGACTCGGTGCTTGCACTAAAGATAGTACTGTCAACAGAGGAGATCTAGCTAAGAGAAGGAGAACAGAAGGTAAAGGATCATTGGCTTATATTGACAGGTCTCACATCATCACGCCAAATTCTGAGCTCCTACTGGTCATGCAATTGTAGCCTCAAACAATACTGGTACTCAAACATGGTAGTCCTCTTATGCTACACAGTACCTGCCACAAAACACAATGGTCCACATATATTTGCCACAAAACACAATAATCCACATATATTTGCCACAAAACACAATGATCCACATATATTTCCCACAAAACACAATGGTCCACATATATTTGCCACAAAACACAATGGTCCACATATATTTGCCACAAAACACAATGGTCCACATATATTTGCCACAAAACACAATGGTCCACATATATTTGCCACAAAACACAATGGTCCACGTATATTTGCCACAAAACACAATGGTTCACATATATTAAGACTGGCATTTCATATGCCAGTCTTTAAAAAAATCATTGGACTTGTTTGTGCCAAAATTATTAAAAGATGCACATTTTGAACTGCCTTAAAGTAAAAAAAAAATTAAACCTGTTCCTAAAACATTTCTTCCTTCTTCCAAACACAGCGCCACCCTTGTCTATAGGGTTGTGTGGAGTATTGCAGCTTGAGGCAAGCATTGAAGTAAATGGGAGCTGAGCTGCAATACAAGACAATGGATTGACAAGGGTGGCGTTGTGTTTGGAAGAAAGCAGCCAGGTTTGCCTAACCCTGGACAACTCCTTAAAATGCGGGTCAATGTTATCTTTAGTATTTACAGCCAGTTTACTCATTACTTGCAACATTTGCTTTGTTTCTCTACTGTCTTACATGTTTGAACATTTTCATCTTTAAGGAGAACCACGTTGGGGCTTGTTTTTGTTTTTCTCCATGTAGATTGTACTACTTTATTATATTCCATTTGTGCCTACATAATGTGCGTTCCTTTCTGAAGTAGGTTTTAGAGCTTCTTATGAATAGACACAATCCTGCAGGGGACTGGAGTGTCTACTTGTGGTCTATCCGTATATGCTATGCACATAGATAGGCTCAAATACATTTTATAGACATGAAGTCAAATTAACATCTTGTTCTCCAGTACATGTTAAGGTCCATTTGCAAATAACAATTATTGTTACAATTCATGCATTTCAGTGTGATTGTAAGAATAGTTGCACTGAGTAAATGCACCAAAAGATCAGCAATAAGTGCTAAAAGTATCAATGATGATAATTGGTAATATGGCTCATTGTCTGACTGTTCTCATAGAACTACATTACTACCGGTAGTATAATCAAATCTGTGTTACTAGAGTTTAAATTGGCCTTAACCCAGGTTGCTGTAGAAAGCAGATCCGGAAGAGGACTGGATGGACCTGTTAGAGATGTTGTTTTTCATTTTTTTAATAGAATCACAATTATAACAATTGATTATTAATACTGTGTATATATAATGAGAAATGGTATATTTTTAATTAAATTGGTTGTCAGGTCAATTAACTGCTCTGGTGCACAGCTTTTCACCATGAATCCAGCTTTTGAAACCTCCATTAATCACATAGCATTGCCTGGAGAAGTACTTGCAGTCTGCAGCATGTATCTCTCTCTCTAAAGACATCTCAAGGGGAAGTGTGGTATTTCTTGGTGCCCAACTGGCAACATGTTATGTAAGGCCCAGGGCAAGTTCACCTAGCTTAATGGTTCTACATTCTCGTTCATAGGTATGGCTTCTGAGAGGGGAACATATCTCTATCATAAACAATAGGTCTTATTAAGACAACACCTTTAAAGGGAACCAGTCTTCACCTTTAGCCCCATGAAGTATGTTATGGGGTTCCAAGGTGAGGGAACGATGAGTCAAGGGAGCTATGTTTCATACTTGATGGGTGCCCCTTTCCTGCACTGTGTCTCTGCGAAATTAGAGCACGCACACAGCATGACTTTTTTTAGACAGCTCTGTGCACACGGTCTCCTGTAGAGATAAATGGGGGTGCTCTGGCATACAGCCTTCTGAGAAGAGTAACATTGTGTGAACGCACTAACTTTGCGGGTAATAGGGCAAGAACGGGGTGCCCCATGAGTATGAGACACAGCTACTCAGAATCCTCGTTCCCTCACCTTTCAGCCCATCTACGTAGTTTACGGGTCTCAAAGATGAGGGCAGATTCCCTTTAAAGCTATGGGAAATAGTATTGAGAAAAATGTAGAAATACTGTTCAATCAGTAGTAGTCGATTACTGTATTGCATTACTTGCTTATCTAACTCACTCCTTCCACTGATGAATTACTTAGAATATCAGTTTTCAGTGTTGGTCTCAACATGTGGAACGGTTTATAAATGTCGTTGCTTAGCTTTTTAACACGGATTTCCAGAAGTCAAGAAATGGTGACCATGAATGCAATAAATAGATAACTAAGCTTTTATGGAGTATACACTATTGTTTTGTCCTCTAGTTTCCTGCCCTATGTTGACATAATGTTCTGGCATTGAGATCCAAAGGAAACATTATACATTATGTTATTGTGACTGATGATTATAATTTAAAGGGCTTGTCCCACCATTAAATACCATATTTATTAGATCATAAAAAATGAACAATGTTTGCCAATTTACATGCTGTTTAAAAAATGATCCATTGAAGAGTTATGACGTTTATTTGCATGTAATGGTGCTACATGGTGTTCATAGTGTATAGCAATATGCATGTCCACCTAATGATCAGAATACTTGTTAACATACATGCTCAGTCTCTCTCCTTGTAGCCAACAAAAGTAGCTTGCTTGTCTGCTTGGTTTTTAAGACAGTGTATACTGTTTATATAACACAGGATATACCTTCACTACTCTGAATCTCACAATATCTGTCTGCAGGGAAAATAAGAAAGTACTGTATTTTCAGCTGCCAGATGGGGAAGGAGACTGATTCTGTTCAAAATCTATGTCAACAGCACAAACAGAAAAAGAAAAAATGTAAAAAAAGTATTTTTATATGTTAAAAACACTACGAATTACTTTAAAACAGCTGTTTCTGGATTTTGAGTATAAAAATGATTTGTGGAATAACCCCTTTAAAAAGTTTTGCAACATATCAACATTTTACTATGGTAATGCTTATAGCAACACCATTTACTATAAATTACATCTACAAGGATGTAAATCCAAAGAATAAATTAAAGATGAATTTTTTACATACAAAAATCCTTAAAGTCCCCTTCCGGTGTTGGAACAAAGGAGAGGCAGGCGGTATATTACCTGCAATTATTCTTCTCTGCTACTCCTCCTTTCTGCCATTTTTAGCAAGTGTAGATTTCCACTTTAATGTATGCAACTTAATGGCATGAATTATAGCAAATCTCTCAGCCAGCAGTAGGCCCTTACTCTGCTAAAACTTTCCCACTTCTTTCACCACTTCTGAAAAATGACAGGAAAAAGGTAAAACAGCAAAAAGACGCAATTTATTGTTTCATAATGCGACTTTTCAACTCCTGAATTGTGGGGCAATAATAAATCACCCAATTGTGTTTTGGATAGGAACAGCAAAGGAAATATACTACTGGAAGCTTGTGTGAATACCTGTAGATGAATAAACACAATTTTAAGCTGGATGCACATGATCAGGTTCGAATTGCGGAATCCGCAATCGTCTCCCATGCGGATGATCTGCGGCATTCAGCACCAATTCAAACCCATGGAACATCCACATCTCTGCTCACATGAGCAGACAGTGGCTAAGATTTTCGGCTCGCGGAGGAAAGATGGCAGCATGCTCCATTTTTGTGCAGGCTCCACACGGACAGCTTTCGTTGAAGTCAATGGAAGCCATCGAACCCGTAGCCCTTCTGCAATTGACATTGTAGCGACGGTGCAGGAAAATCTGTACTGCGCATGTCCGACGGCTCAATGGCTAGACCATCAGCAGTACAGAAAGCTGCCTGCACATGGCAAGAAATGGCAGGTACACGGATCACCGGCCAGGCACAGAGTCGGATTCCGATGCAGGATCCCACATCTGACCTGGTCGTGTGCAGCCGGCTTCAGCTCCCTTGCATCTGGCAGAGTTGTGTGCACAAAGCCAGTTGTAGATACCTCCATACATGCTACATGTGATGAAGTATGTCACAATTTTTATCCAATAGAATCTGACATAAAAACCTCCATAGGTCTCCATATGAAATTGGAGGTATACAGATATATAGTAGAACCCATATGCACCTGAATCACAGCCCCATTATGTTTCTGTGCGAAACAAAGCTTTCAAACTACTGCATGAGCCCTAACCGCCCTTTGGTCTGCGTAGGTGTAAATAAAGCAATGCATGAAATGTCATCTTGTGATTTACTTTATATTGGCAAAAGAAAATTGAATTAAATTGGGTGTTTCAGCTTGTACAGAGAGTGAAAAACATGCAGTACAATTATTTCAAGGAAATGTTCGAATTCTGACACAAAAAAATAGGAGATCCATAGAGAACATTAGCAATCAAGCCATGTACCTACAAAGAGCTTTTTTGTATGTGGCAAGAATCATTAGAATACATTGTGTTACTAAACAGGTTAGATCTTTCGTAACTATTGTTTCTGCCAGACATTGATAAACCTGCCGAAAAGGCTTAAAACATCTAATGTGTTCCTTGGCTATTCACCAGGAACATCAGGAGCTACTATTCATTTATTTATTACAACAAGAACATTTTTACATCAGGATTCTTCATTGTCACTTGGTCTGTTGTGAAGTCAGCAACGTGTATTTTGAAGTACATTGATTGTACTATTGTTTGGTTCTCAGAAGATGTATTTGTATGTATAAAGGCTGTGTTTGGGCTTTTGCTTTCTTGGCAACTTGCAAACAATGTCTGACAGTGACTTAAGCCTCTTTTATACACAACGATTATCGCTTATAATTCATTCAAACAATGGCTTTTGAGCGATAATCATTGCGTGTAAACGCTATCATCTTTCACTCTTCGGCTGAACGATGATTTTTAGGTGAGCATAAAATCCATCATTCAGACAGAGATAGATAGCACGGATCACACACTCTTTTTTTCCATGGGAGCAGCTGATTACATTGTATTCAGTTGACAGCCCACCACAGCCTATGGGAAAAAATGTAGCTGAGTCCAAAGTCCACATGCTGGGATTTTCAAACAGCTGCTGGAGGCTCATTTACGTGCAAATGAAGCTGATAAAGGGTATTAGTGCCCATTAGTGCTTTATGCAAAATGATTGCTAGAACTGTCAATCTTTCAATCATTTGAAAGATTGTCTTTGCGTGTAAATGAATTTTTAAAGGAGTTGCCCAATTGTAAACTATTGATGGCCTATCTTTAGTTTAGTTCATCAATAATAGATTGGCAGGAGTCTGTGACTTGGGACCCTCACTGATCAGCTATACGTTGTATCGGTGCAAGTGTGCACTAAGTTGATTCCTGCAGGAAGCAGACAGTTTCATTCCCTATTCAGTGGGAAACGCTCACAATTTCAAAGGAAAAGCCGTAATGCCAGCTCAAGGGGAGAGAGAGACCATTCTTCCGCGCGGACGATACGCTGTGCATAGCCTACATCCACGTGAAAAAATGCTCGCATTCCGCGATCTTCTGCAATCATTCACAATTACTTTCCATGCGTTATAGCAGGTCTTCCACTGCGGAAATACGCATGTGGTATCCAACCTGTTCATGTGAGGCCGGCCTGTGTGAAGGTGCCTAATAATATTCTGCGGCTTCCTAGGTTATACTTTTATTTTGCTTATGCTTGACCTGACCTTTGTGATGTTTGTTATATGAGCAGCAGCTATTGTACCAAATAATATGTGAGATTTGTATGTTCTCTCAAATACATGATCGCGCTAATATAGCATGTAGTGTAGAGTTTATTTGTAATGCGGAAGTGAAAAAGAACTTTGCATTGTACAGATTGCCTTGTCACATTCTGGGAATGTTTGTTTCCAGATCTCATGCTTGATTCTGTAAATCAATAAATATTTTCTTCATTTATACTCCATTTCCGAGCCTCCCTTGTATATTATATATACGAGCATTCCTCTCGAAGACAGAGCTATCCACATTACAAATATTTTCAAACATTTCATTGCGAGAGACGTAATGATTTGTTTCATCTTGCAGCTTTGTCCTGGTAGAGGTAATGACTTTTCAGAATCAATCTTGCATTCCTTTACTCTATCCAGGGAGTGTAGGAGAAGAATTCATCATACATATTTCCTTCCTCTGGGTGCCTCAGCATTCTTGAAAATGGTGGGAGTCGTTTTAGAAAAACAGTGTATAGAATCAATGAATGTATGCTATGGCAATTGTTGTATTCCTAACTGAAAGCACTGTGGAGTATATTTACGAAAAGTTTTACACCAGTTAATGGTATGAAAAGTTGAATTTAAGGTATCTGGAAGTCCCCCTTCCAGATGAATGGATAGATCCATAGACGTCATGGTTGCACGCTTCTCCAGGTCCTTTTCTCCTTTTTGCGGCGGCCTGGCAAGTGTTTTTGGAAAGTGAGTAGGGTTTTTCAGAGGGGGCGTGAATGCCCAGACCAATAGATTTATATATAATTTACACCAGAAACTGGCATAAATATTACCAGAAATTACACCAGGTCCAACCTAGCATATCTTTTCTGTCTAGGCGCACAAAACTACTGGGGGTCCGCCTCTTCATGTATTCAGCGCACCATGCACCCAAGGAAATTGTACTAAGCCCAGCGCAAGAAAAACTGGGCTTAGTAAATTTTCCGGTGTCCTCACCCTTACTGCCGAGTCCGACAGGAGAGCAGAGGTAAATCATTATTATAATAATACCATAATGACTAAAAGCTTATTATATTCACAATGAGCTCATAAGTGTTCAATAGTTCACACTAGATATGGTAAGAAGTGTATGAAGATGCAGACATGCATTAAATGGTACCTATCAGGTGAATCACTATTATTACTTAGTTTCATACGAGAATGTTTTGTATAATACGTTTTTAAAAAGCCCATTTCCTAGGTAGAGAGTAAGACAAGAGCATTTTTCTCACTGAACATATAGATTGAGTGTAACTGTAATCTATGTTCCCATGCAGAAGATTTGCTGCACAAATTTGGTGAAAAGCACCTACAATCTATGAGGAAATAAGGGTGAGACAAGAGGTCAAAGTGCTTGTTCTGCATAATGGTCTTTTAAAAAAAAAAAAAAGGGTAATATACATGAAGCTGTAAGAGCCGACACCAGACAGCTATGAAGTGTCTTTGAGTGGAGATTGGTTTCTGAGGAAGAATGTAGAAGAACCGTTAGATTAGAGGATGTTTATGCCTTCCTGAAAAGATATGTCTTTAAGATACACTTAAAATAATGGATTTTGGTGATTAAAGGGGTTTTCCAAGTTATTTTATATAATTTTAGACCCTCCACACCCCTTCCCTGCCCAAAACTATATAAAATAAATACTCATTGGGGTGCCGCACCATCGATTTAGTGATCCGGCTCTACGGCATCAGACAGGTGATGTCATCCAACCAGAAGGTGTAGAAGCTCCAGGCAGGTTTACTGAATATATTGATTGTAACCCTGTATAGCCTTCTGTTGGCTGCAGTGGTCACGTAGGTAAACAACAGAAGACTGGAGGACCAGAGCTGGTGGTAGTGGGGAGGTAAGCATTAGGCCTCATGTCCACGGGCAAAATATAATTTAAAATCCGCAGCGGATCACCCGCATGCGGATCCGCACCCCATAGGGATGCATTGACCACCCATGGGTAGATAAATACCCGCAGATGGTCAATAAAAGTGATTTTTTTAAAAATGGAGCATGAAAAAATCCGGACCATGCTCCATTTTTGTGCGGGTCTCCCCGCACCAAAATCAGAATATACTCCCCTGCTCCGGATGTTCCCTTCTTCGCGGCTTCATCTTCTCTCCGTCGCGGCCAGATCTTTTTTCTTCGGGCCGGCGCATGCACGGCACGCAACCGATGTGCCGTGCACATCCGCCGGGCCGAAGAAAAAAAGATCCGGCCGCGACAGAGAGAAGATGAAGCCGCGAAGAAGGGAAGATCCGGAGCGTGCGAGAGGTGAGTTTATTCTTCTTTTCAGCGCTCATGTCCGTGGGGCAGGAGGGACCCGCTACGGATTCTCCATGGAGAATCCGTAGCGGGCCTGATTTTCCCCATGGACATGAGGCCTTAGTGTTGTTTTATGTGTGCTTCCCCCCCCCCCCCCCCCACACACACACATACACACACACTGTCACCAATGTAATAGTTTATCAAAAAACCTCTTTAACCATTCTGCAGAAACATCCCTATTCATATGTATGGAACTGATATTCGTTCACAGAAATATTTGCAAAACAAAATTTAAGTAAACTGTTCTTTGTTATTTCTAAAACTTTTATTTTTCCCAAGACTCATGTTGGTTCATTCGTGGATGAGAGAAATCAGAGTATGCCAGTTATTGGCGGCTTCCAATGAAGAGTGCATGCACAATGTAGAAGAGTTACAGGATGTTAGCAGACAGATCGTGAGAGTTGGTTTCGAATACCAGGCTAATGTGAAATGTAATTTTCTCAGCTGGTAAATAGCATGCTAGGAACATTGCTCCAAGCCACCAACAGTATAAGGTTTTAGCTGGACAAAAATCTTTTTCAAATGGTAATTTGTTTGCCTGAGGTTAGTTTCACTATCTGTTAATTAGAGAGAACAATGTGCTTTTCCTCTCCAGATGCTTCAAAGTGAGTTCTGCTCTCCATTAAGGTTTAGGTAAACAGTTAAACATATTGGTTGGTTGCCCTCCCTTTCCCGGCCGAGACTGTTTATACCCCAGTTAACAGCCACTATGAGCTGCTGTGGAATCCTGCCCTTCATTCACAAGCTCCCCTGGACATCAATAATAAATACTGACAGTGAAACACAAGAAAACAAATAAAACACAGTATGCAGCATTCTCAGGGCCAATTCCTTTTTGTGCTTTGTCTTGTAATTTTCACAATTCCCCTGAAATCAGGCATGTGTGTAAAGATGTCCAGTGTTCTGGCTGCAGGCATAAGACAATTGTTTGATGTCTAGGTTTAGCCTGAAATGTTGAACAAGTGGAATTTTTACCTGTCCAAATTTTTCCCTAAAAGGTACCCAACAATTAGAGATGAGCGAACGTACTCGTTTAGGGCTATTTCGCAATCGATCATCGCTTTTTTCGAGTAACTGCCTACTCGGGTGAAAACATTCGGGGGGCATCGGGGGTGAGCGGGGGGATGCAGAGGGGAGTGGGGGGGGGGGAGAGAGAGATAGAGCTCCCCCCTGTTCCCCACTGCTACTCCCCGCTCCACCATGCCACCCCCCCCGGCGCCCCCCGAATCTTTTGACCCGAGTAGGCAGTTACTCGAAAAAAGCGATGCTCGACTGGGAAATAGCCCTAAACGAGTACGTTCGCTCATCACTACCAACAATCTAATGTGTATTTTGGTCTCCCAACTCTCACTAATGGCGAATGTCAGTATAAAGAAGGATTGGGTATGCTGGATTTCAACATCCTTAATTAATGCAGGAGACACCTTTCTGCCAGTGGCTTATTAAAATTTATAGTGGAGTCAGGAGAAATCACTGTCGGCCAAATTAGCGTTCACCATACAGTTTTTTCAGGGCTATTCTACCTTAATAGGTATGTGATAACCATTTACCTTTTTTACTTACCATCTTTAGAATAACGTCCCTGTTTAGCCAAACTGAATGGGCAATTTGATGGGAAATTTAGGAATATATTTGTCTCACATGTCCATGACTAGCTTTACACATTTTTTACCAATTCTGTTTTACTAGAAAATAAGTTAAAAAAAAAATGCCCTATGAAATAGACATTCTGCAAAGCTAAACATGCATGTCAGTTACAGCCCTTTTAGACACAACGATTATCGCTCAAAAATCTTTTGAGAGATAATCGTTGTGTCTAACTGCACTGACATCATGCGTTTTTTGTTAAAGGGGTTGTCCCGCGGCAGCAAGTGGGTCTATACACTTCTGTATGGCCATATTAATGCACTTTGTAATGTACATCGTGCATTAATTATGAGCCATACAGAAGTTATAAGAAGTTTTTCACTTACCTGCTCCGTTGCTAGCGTCCTCGTTTCTATGGAGCCCACCTAATTTTCGGCGTCTAATGGCCAAATTAGACGCTCTTGCGCAGTCCGGGTCTTCTTCTTTTCTCAATGGGGCCGCTCGTGCAGGATGCCGGCTCCGTGTAGCTCCGCCCCGTCACGTGCCGATTCCAGCCAATCAGGAGGCTGGAATCGGCAATGGACCGCACAGAAGCCCTGCGGTCCACCGAGGGAGAAGATCCCGGCGGCCATCTTCAGCAGGTAAGTAAGAAGTCACCGGAGCGCGGAGATTCAGGTAAGCGCTGTCCGGTGTTCTTTTTTAACCCCTGCATCGGGGTTGTCTCGCGCCGAACGGGGGGGGGGGGGGTTGAAAAAAAAAAAACGTTTCGGCGCGGGACAACCCCTTTAAGCCATCGCTGATCGCTGATCTTTCAGCATGCTGAAAGATCAGCAATCAGTTATCAGGAACTCACAGTGGGATACAGCTGCATCCTCCACTGTATAACAGCCGGGCGCTCCGAGTTGGTAACAGCTGGATGCAGAAGTCAAGGGGGACACCCCACTTGTCTCCTGCATCCTTGGCTCAGAGCGCAAGGTGATCGCTCAATGTTTGAGCGATCACCTTGCGCTAAAGAACACAAGAGCGCAAGGTGATCGCTCAATGTTTGAGCGATCACCTTGCGCTAAAGAACACAACGATTATCGCTCAAAAATCGCTCAAAAGATTTTTTGAGCATTAAAGGGGTTGTCCCGCGAAACAAAGTTGGGGTATACACTTCTGTATGGCCATATTAATGCACTTTGTAATATACATCGTGCATTAAATATGAGCCATACAGAAGTTATTCACTTACCTGTTCCGTTGCTAGCGTCCCCGTCTCCATGGTGCCGTCTAATTTTCAGCGTCTAATCGCCCGATTAGACGCGCTTGCGCAGTCCGGTCTTCTCCGTGTTGAATGGGGCTGCTCGTGCTGGAGAGCGCTCCTCGTAGCTCCGCCCCGTCACGTGTGCCGATTCCAGCCAATCAGGAGGCTGGAATCGGCAATGGACCGCACAGAAGACCTGCGGTCCACCGAGGGTGAAGATCCCGGCGGCCATCTTCGCAAGGTAAGTAAGAAGTCACCGGAGCGCGGGGATTCGGGTAAGTACTATCCGGTTTTTTTTTTCAACACATGCATCGGGTTTGTCTCGCGCCGAACGGGGGGGCTATTGAAGAAAAAAAAAAAACATTTCGGCGCGGGACAACCCCTTTAATCGTTGTGTCTAAACCAGGCTTAAGTGACAAGTTATTACCAATCCCACCAAAGCCTTTACCCTAAACTGAAACCCACATTGGGTCCCCTTAAAAAGTAACTTTTATTGATATGTAATAAGTATATTAGAGTAGCAATGAATTAAAAAGATCAGAGTCTCAATGTAGTGCGAGTGAATGTAATAGAATAGACAAAACCGGCCTAAAAGAAACCATATCCTGCCTTGCTGATTATTCACAAATATCAGGGTCATGGCTGTAACACTTGGTGCAAATCCTGTGCTAAAAGAGTAGCTCCCCCAACATGTTTCAGCAGAACTCTGGCATCATCAGGGGTATAGGAGCTTATATTATACTCCTGATGATGCCAGAGTACTGGTGAAACATGTTCTTTTAGCACAGAGCCTGTAGTCTATCCTGCTATGCCTATGTCAGACTCAGTTTATCTGGCAGCATCTTATCATACATGCTGGCAGTTGATGCAGGGATCTAATCACTTGCTGAATCTTCAATATATAGCAGTGTACTGCTGCATGGTAGAGCACACCATTTGCACCAAGTGTTACAGTCGTAACTCTGATGTTTGTGCCTAATTAGTAAGGCAGGATATTGTTTGTCTTAGATTGTATTACACTCAATCACACTATATTGAGACTCTGATCTTTTTAATTCATTGCTACTCTAATATATTTTACTACATATCAATAAAGGTTACTTTTTAAGAGGACCCAACTGTGGGTTTCAGCTTATGGCAAAGGCTGTAGTGGGATTGATTTTTATCTAAGTCACAATTATAGACCAACACAATGTAACTAAACTAATGGCACACAAACAGTTATACAGTTCATGTATTTTATTGAACACGTAGAATAAACATCCACAATGCTGGTAGAAACAGTAAGCGGACCTTTGTTAATGATGTCACCAGTTGGCAACAGATGTTTCAATGAAAGACCTACGTCTTGATTTCACCTGTGCTTTGCCCATGAAATAAAGGCACATAAAGCCTGGTTACTGACAAATCTGTTCTTAAAAAATATTGATTAGTGTGAAATATTCCTCAATGCAATTTTCAGAAGACCTGAGAAAACATTTTATAGAGATGTGTGTAGCTGGAAAGGCCAGAAAGGCATTGCTAAAGACCTGGGTGTATATCAGTTCATGATTATGCAAATTATCTACAAATGGAGAAAATTCAGGACTGTTACTACTCTCTTTTATCAATGAGAATCCAGATAAGATCACTTCAGAAGCATAATGGGTAATCCTGAAAGAGTTGAGAAATAACCAGAGGGTAACAGCAAAAGACCTATGAAAGATTTCACAAAATCTTCTGTATGTGTCCACTATTAGAAAAACGCTGAACACAGACATTGGGCCTTACTTTTTCTCCCTGCACTGTGTATGTTTACTTAATGTGCTCAATAAGTGACATTAACCATGCAACTGTGTGCTATTGGTTTAGGTACTTTGTGTTTGTCTATAATTGTGACTTATTTTATCAGGCCACATTTTATTAGTCAATGCTGAAATCCTGGTAATTCCATAGGGTTTTCTTACTTTTTCTTGCAACTGTAATAACTTTCTTGTAAAAAAAACACCCAAGTTTTGCTTTTCACAAGGACATCCAATAATATGTAACTGCAATAAACTAGCCTTCGCGAGTCAAGTTCTCTGAAGGTTGTGATGGTGTGAACCAACAACATGAAGGCTACTACACTTTGTTTTCTTTGTTATGAGTTTCTTTTTAGTTTAATATACCTTTTTAGTGTAAAAAATGTGGGAAACTAATCGGCATATATTGATAACTATAATTGTAAAGTCTTTAATCAAGAATAAAAAAAACCCCCATAAAGACTGATCCGGAACTGGTGTATCTTGACGCCACCGGAAGCTAGGGGTGTGACAGCTGTTAGCAGGAGTGAATGCCCCTGTCACACCCCTAGCTCCGGATTCGGAGAAAAGATACAGCAGCAAGGTCATGGGGAACTTTAAGGGCATGCCCCTGTGGCATCCCACATCCTAGTGAAATGGGCCTGGCAGGTGAGATTATGTCCCCCGCTTGTGCCGCGCTCATACCTACATGGCCGTTGCAGGTCACACATTTCCCTGCGCTCACAGCTATCCTCCGCTGTGCTTCCCCCTGCGTCCGCTGTCACTGTGGTCCCCCCTGTGCATGTCCCCGAGTGATGGCAGCAGTTCTTAAGGGAATATCAGGAGGGCCAGGGCACGGAGACTGCCCACAGCCAATCACAAGTTGGGGGCGTCACGTACTGTTAAGACTGCTCTATTATGTCCCCACACCGAACTTCCGGTGGCGACATAATACACCAGTACCGAGTGATCCCTATATATGTATACAGATGTATATTATTATGGGGATGTTCCTTACAAATCTGATGCTCCAGCAGAGTACATATTGCCTGCAGAACGAAAAGTACGCTTCTATTTTCAGCCTGAAAATTATTTTTCCTTCTATACCCCAAAGTCACTCTCCATTATCTCTCTACAATTACTGTTTGATCTTTATATCTTTTCCCATGCTGTAGCCGCAGTAGTAACATCTTCACAGAGCTTAGCAACCACACAAAACAACATTGTATTTTGGATTTTACTGTACTTTTTCATGCTGCTTTCCTGTGACACTTTCTAACTGCTTCATGCTTCACTGAAGAACTGAAATCTATTTCAGCAGCATTAAAATTGCATAGTTTTCAGCATTTCGATGAAAATGTTATTTCCAGTGAGATCACAATAGTTGTGTCCACATGTTAACTCATTCCTGTTAGGAGCTGTTCTCATAACAATATTTATCCAGTGAAAAGGTGCAATATAATCATTAAAATATTGGAAATATTGACTGTTCATACATAAATATTATTGTCAGCAATATATTATGTAAATGGTCATCCTCATGACTTGTTAAAATAATCTGAAAAATGTACTATTACATGGCGGCTCTCCTCTCTGGCTTACAATGTGAGGTCCCAAATTGGGGATGTCCATATGCTGTAACACGGCACATGGACAGACATGTCTTCATGAGATGACCCCTTCAAGTAATTTTCACCCTTAGTAGGATTAAGTCAAATTTTAGAAGACATATATATGTCTATACCTGACTCCAATGTAATCAGAGAGATTGGTTGAAATCCGAGTGACAGACCCTGGCCGATCAAATATTGATGACCTGCCCTGATAATAGGTCATCAATAGTATTTCCATGGAAAACCCCTTTAACTATATCCATGTTTCCTACTCAGATCAGGGCAATATCATTATCCCTGTTTATCTGCATTTCTGCATTCTATGGAAAGAGATTCATGTTTTAGTCCCTTTTAATAAAAGTAGTATTGTTCCTACTAATAACTGATGTCATGCAAATGGCTAAAGAGAAACGCCTTTGTGTACTTTATTACATAACCGTCTTCACAACTAAAAAAAAGGTTTCTTTTTATCATAAGACATAAATATTTCCTGGGAGAATTTAGATTTACTTCTTAGACAAGTAAAAAGAGGAATATTGTCAATATGTTTATTATGCCAGCAGCTTTATAATATAAAGTAATGTGTTTTTAGTTTAGTTCCACTATTTTCAGGTTTTCTTTTATTCATAAGTCAAATGACGATGATCACACTTTACACAGCTGAGACGTTTACAAAGAATAAGTGCAAGTGGTTAAAAAAACTAGAAGTACTGGGATTTATATAGAAAATGGCCAGTGATGGAGTTTAATGTTAAACAGTGTACAATCTTTCTACCATCTCTAAAGCAGAAATATGAGCTTATCGTTTCCCTAAGGAAGTTGGACCAAGTTCCCTAGTACCCTGTTTCCCTGAAAATAAGACATACCCTGAAAATAAGACATAGCATGATTTTCCAGAATTTTTAAGAATGCAAAATGATTTTTCAGGCTTTTTGAGGATGATTGAAATATAAGCCTTACTCTAAAATTAAGCCCTGCTAACAGTTAATTTAAAAAGTCAATTTAAATAGCTTCCAGGCAGCTATACATGTAAAAAAGTTAAACCTTTTTGAACAAAAATTAATATAAGACACTGTCTTATTTTTGGGGAAAAATGTTTCAAGAAATCATTATTTATCACAATTGTTACCAAATCAAGTAATAAACATTTCAGTGATTTAAAAAAACAAACACATTTTTGATTTAGGGAAAAACATTTATATAATTGATGCTTTGTATTTTTAAGAATCATGATAGACATGGTAAAAAACAAAGTCAGAATTCTGTTCGGATTACGTACAAGCAATGATTAATTCATGTCAATGGAGTCCATCTGTTCATAGGAAGAAGTAGCATTCTTCTAGAAAGTGGCATTATAAAGTAACTGTTCACTTTGATTCGCTTTCCTGTATGTTTCTATTCCTGCTGTGTATTATCTTTGTAAGTGTGTGGGTATACAATATGAACGTAAATGATAAATGAAGGCCTTCCTTCCTTATCACACTTGACAATAGAAGGCAATTTGCTGCCTATGGTAGAGTTTATCGGAAAGGCATTTCCTTTTTCTAGTATGTCTATTCGATGGATTTATATCTTTGTATGAAGGAAAGGTTTACGTATATAACTTTAACCTGACTAATTTATATATATATATATATATATATATATATATATATATATATATATATATATATATATATATATATATATATATATATATATATTTATATATATATATATATATATTTATATATATATTTTTTATTATAGATTTTTTATATAAAATATATTTGTAGCAGTGACAGAAGTTTATAGTAAAGTTAAAGCTTGTTTACACTTAACTATAATCATTCCAATTTGTTAATATATCATCAATTTTAGCAATTATTGAATATTCAAAAGGCTCTTAAAGATCAAAATAGTTAAAACCAGATCTCTTATTTGACATTTACAATACACACTTGCATTTGACAATAAAAGTGTAAACGTATTGAGGGTTGTTGGAATTAACCCTTTCCAATCCAATTTGTATCCTGATTTTCCTAGGGGGCTTACTCTTTTTCTGCCGTTATACAACGGCGCTATATGCGGGCTAAAGCCAGTACTGCATGAGGGAATACGTTGGATAGGCTCCGACAGCAGAGAGGCTGGCAACATACAGTAAGAGAACCCCGACGGATGTCTTCCAACATCGGAGCTGTACAGCCTTAAACCATAATGTCTTCAGAGGTCAGACAGTGGATTGGAAAGGGTTAATATATGTTGTTATTGTTAGCCATTTAGTTGTTCACGACTCTAAAGGCGAGCTTCCTCCATTTTTTCGGTTTGCACTGCTTCTTTCAGTTGTGTGATATCTATGCCAGTATCAGCTCTGACAGTATCAGCCATTATGTTCTATTGCCACTGATCTGTCGAAGCATTATAGATTTTTCAAGCGACCAGTCTGAGTCTGGTCATCTATCCCTCCAGTGATATCGAGTCTTTTATGATTTTGGACTTCTCTGCTTGTTACTCTCGCTGTCCAGGGCATACGCTGTCCATTGTAGTTAATGGAAGCTGTCCGTCATGCTATACTTCCGCTGTAGAACAGCGAAAGTATCACGTAAATACGCACCCCACCCACCGCTACCTGCGTCACCTGACACTGCCAGCGAGTCATACACTGTACTGCGCATGCGCGCTGTCCCTCTATGCGGGACGCGTACGACGCATCCGGAGTGGTAATTATGGGGTTTTGGGGGGATCTTTGGCAAGTTTTTTTTATTTAAAAGGATGACAGGTTTTTAACTTCTAGGACTCTCCAGAAAAGCTGTATTTAATGGAGTTTATTTACTATTCAAAATACGACAGTTTTGTGGCACTAATTATGCTAGAAAAGTGTCTTACAGGCTTGTGCCACATTTATCATGTGATTTTAGACATTTACAGACAGTTTTTTCTAGGGCTTTTTTGCCTTGAAACGCTTTATTGAAATAAAAAAAATTCTCACTTAACTGTTATAAGAAGGTTTTTTGGAGGATTGCTGGATCGCAGGATTCTCCCTCAGTGTAGATTCTCCCCACTCAGGACTTCACGTAAAAGCACTGAGTGAGAATCCCACGTTCCTGCAGTGTTCTCTGCCTGTCTAAACACTCTGCACGAGCATTAATGGCCATAGCGATAATGTGAGCATTCATGCAGTTGTTTTGATGACTCTGGTTCAATGGGGCACAACTTTTAGGCAGTCATAGTAAATAACCCCCAATGAATTTCATATATGGTGCTAAAGACAACATTGTGTACATTGATAATGGTATTTATACATGCTGTACTCTAATCTGATTGTGTTAGATACATTGAATAAGATTAGCAATATAATGTGTTTGACTATACTGCAAAAAACATTGTTTTAAATCGAATAAGAGTTCTGCTTTGTAGATCATTTTTTTAGAGGTGGAAAGCGCTTCCAATGGGAATAGATTATGACTCAAAAATATGTGTCTCTTGAACTCTTTGATCTCTCCTAATAGTCAAATTGCACAATATTTTTAGTGTTGCTTTGCTAATAGGAGAGTACACCTGATGTTATACTATGATACCTTTACTTAGGACTGCATAGTCTGATAGACAGATCCACTTTAACAATCAGTAGCACTAAAAAAAGTGTCAGTGTAGCATTAGTCTAATGAGTATGGACTACAGAGACCTCCTTTGTCCATCAGTGGAAAGAAATAGGCTGCACTTTTATTCTTCTTTCAATGAAAGAGTGGCAACTTGCATTCACTCACCTCTCCTCCCTTCTTATAAATAACTTGGTGGCTGGCCAATCTGCTTTGGAATGGAGATTATTAAAAGCCAGATTAAAAGCAGTCATACACATTAGATAGCCTTGCTAAAAGCTGTCTTTTAGTTGTTGCTCAAATGAGTATTTTCTTCCCACATTTTTCCTGTATCCCCCATACACATATAAACTCAGGTTGTGCTGTCAACCTTCTCTCAACTCATCATCAACCAAGGGAGAGGTGCAATCTAAATATAATGGTGTACATCCTTGGTGTAGGCAGTGTGTTATGTCTTTCTTCCTCATGTGAGCCCTCGCAATGTCATACTTTCTATTCCAAGGAATTGTCCTATAGGATGGTCCTTCCTTAAGGTAGGCTATCAATGTGTGATCAGTGGGAATCCTGCCCTTAGGAGGCCCACAGATTAGAATAGTGCTGCACTGGTGTACCAGAAACATGAAAATGTATAGAAGAACTGATGTGCTTAGATAAACAGGGAAGAGGTCCCTTAGCTGATCATTGGAGGTCCCGGTAGTCAGGCAGTCAGAAATCACACATTGATGGCCTATTCCTAATAATATGACAGTGTATTGCAACTGGATATTTAGATAGGAGAACTATATCCTCCAACCTACCCATAAACATCAACTCTTGGCTAAGCCAAACATCCATATTTATTTCAGTGGGCAGAAGAAGACAACCCCAAATGCTTAATTCCTGACATCTGCCAGTTGAGCACCTCGATACCCATTAGATTCTTGAAGGATCCAATGGCATGATTCTAATATGTAATGCCAACGTTTGTTTTTTACAGCCATACAGTAGCTTAATCATATCTGTGTAATATCTAGGTCCAGTGCCATAGTTCCTTAATTGGGAGTATTTACACAGTGGGTTTCTTTCCAAGTTTTTCATTGACTTGTAAAAGAAACTCAGTAAATTTCATGCGTTGTGTTTTTTTAAAAGTGTTTTTGGGTGGTACTTTTTATTCATATATATTTTTTTACATGTGTTTTTCCAGTCCTATAGAAAAGCTTGATGCATGAAAAAAGCGTCACGCCTAAAGGAAAAAAGCCATTGACCCCAAAACTACATCAAAAATGAAGATAAACTCTACAACAAGAAAATTGCACCATTTGAATAGTACTTAATGTTTTAAGGATACATTTTTAGTTATTGAATTTCTCAGAAAAGCAAAGAAAATGGAACAACCTGCTGCTTACATCGCCTCGCAGATGAACTGCATTTTATGTTTCAACATTGGCTTACTGCTAACATCTGGTCCAGCATTTTTGGTGATAGAAATATTGGGAAAAAAGCCTGGAAAATGTTGTAAAAAAACTGTTTTTTTCCCAAAAACTTTATATTAGAAACTGCAAATTTTTTAAAACTATATCATTAGTCTACATCATTTCTTATTTCTTATTCTGCCACTGAGATGAAAGACATTCAAAGGTGTGAAGATTGTACAAGAATTAGAGCTACATGATTCAAGTTTGATAGAATGCACTGTAGAAGATGGACTTTGTTCAGTATGCGGTGCATTTTATAATGACTAGCAATTATTAAGAAATTATAGTACCAGTGTTTCTGGTGGCGCAATGTGCCACACAGCTGTGCTGCATGGTACATTCATTATGATACTGACACACAGCCCTACTACATCGATCCTGTGTGAACCCAGCCTAAATGAGCTGTCCAGAGGAAAGAAAAAATGAAAAAGTGCTCAGCTTGCTGCCCAAACTTGAGGAAGGCATATGCACCTCTAGTGATTCCCCAGTGCTCCATTTGCAATGGTGCCTGCTCCCCTGCCACACTCTCCATTTACTACTTACTGCAGCAGTGGCATCCTGGTGCAGGAACATATGACTGTTGCATTTAATTACAAACAGAGCAAGTTGCTGACTGGCTGCAGAGGTCCTATGTCCCTGTTGTCATCACATCATTTCTGCAGTAGGACACAGTGAGTGACAGTACCTGGCACCTTCACTATAGGAGCTGCAGTGGGTCGGGTGAAGTGAACATGCCTTCTATTATGTTTGTAGGGATAGTTCACATCAGTGCAGAGGTTCCATTCGGATTTCCGCTAAAAGACAGGACAAAGTAGCTCTGCATGCTGCACTATTTCATTCTCTCAAATCTGACAAAATGCTGGCCAACCAGTCAGAAACCAGACGGGCCCCGTCATATGACCCTACTGCATGGTATGATGTACCTAGGTGTGGTTAGTTTCTTTCGGGTACTTGAAATATTTTAAGCTAAAAAATGTTGTGGTCAAGAATGGTCAGGTTCAAAACATGTAAGCAATTGGTACTGTGCTTTTGGACTATGCTGTCAACATTTTAGCTTATTTTCCTTACCTATTTTCAACAAAATGAGATTCTTTTATCAGTTATGTCGGATCTCTCTGGACTTTTATTGTAACTGTTTAACTGCCTGACCAGCAGTCTTTCCATGAACCTGAATCTATTGACTGGACTGCTTCCTTATGGACACATATTATTGAACATTTTTGGATTTCGTATTTTTTTTTGTCCACACAACCCCAATAATATTATTGTTTTGCAGCAATGCTGATCTGTGGAAGTAATCTAACCAAGGGCCACATTTAGAAGGTGTTTGTATGTTGTGCCTAGGCTTGTTTAGTTTCTATTGGGTACTCTACTTTATTTTTACCCTCAAAAAAGTACACATTGGTCTCCTATCAAGTTTTACCTACATCTGAAATATGGAAATGCGATCCTCACCAAGTCCAACGACTGATGTAATTTCTTAGAAACTGTGTAGCAGTCAACAACATATACTGGAACTATAAAACAGACACAGTCTTTTGGTGGTCGAATTGTCACTTGCAATACATAAGAGTGTCTATGATGCTTCGATGATGACAGCAGCATACACTTTACTCAGTTTATACAGATTGTGTTTACATTACTGTGGTTAGAATGAGCGTCACTAGAGTATTATTACCATAAAATATGTTCTGCGTGAGCAATGTGACTTTTAAACTTGCATTATCTTGAAGTATTTACCGCGTTTGTACACGGTTAATGTGTTCGCATTGTTCAGTTATATAGGCTTCATTTAAACACATTTACTAATAATGGTTAAAAATTATAGCAGTAGTTGTAACATTTTTCTCTTCCAAGCATATCCCATAGGGAGTTTCAAATTTGCTATTGCAGCATATCTCCTGAAGTACAATTCCTACGCACCGAGTCCCGGAGCGAATGAGTCATTTAAAGTGGAATTAAACATAAAGGAATCAAACCCCATTTTTTTAGCTTACATGTAGGAGTCTTTTAATCATGCATGAGAAACTGATAAAGGGATGTTTTATAATATCTGACATCAGCGCTACCTTAGAGACCCGCCATTATGATTTGTATGTTGGTGAGCAAAACTTGCTTTGAAAACAAAGACTATTGGGATAATCAAAAATTTCAGTGTGAACATGTGGCCACCTTGCTACTGTAACATTTATTGCTTCACTTCCATATAGCCCGGGTGTACACAACCGGATGGCGGAATCTGAAACAGGCGTCTGCCTCCGGGTCCGTAGCAAATACCTTCCACAGCATTCTATGAAAAAGCGCTTTTTTTCTGCATACGTGCGGAAATCAATTGTTATTTTCCACCTGCAAAGGAAAAATCGCAGCATGCTGTATTTTCGAGCAGATTCCACACAGATGGCTTCCATTGAAGGCAATGGAAGCCACCCGACCCACGGCCCTTTCGCAGTTAATATTGCGGAAAGGTCGCGGATTCTAGTGATGATGGGAGAAAAGCAAAGGTTTTTTTAAAAAAAAGCTGTACTGTGCATGTCCGACCGCAAGCCGTGTGGACCATCCGCAGTACAGTAGAGACCTAATGACAGGTATGCGCGGACGCCTATTGAGCACAGGGTTGAATCTGACCCAATTGTGTTCAGCCGGCCTTAGCCATATGCAGAAATCAAGAGACATACTTGTTTGGCACTTTTTTTTAGCATTGTAAGCATATGCTTTCAAGTGTTGGATAACATATGTAATATACAGTAGTAAAGAATTTAATCACAATTCAAAATACATTTATCTAAATATGAGCTCGTTTCCTGAAGGTGAAATAAAGCAACTTATGTCCTGGGTGTTGACACAATGATAGGGAAAACAGCTGTGGAAAGACTCCACCCAATGAATATACTTAAATGGCAAGCACTTGCAGAATGAGCTCTCTTTTCTTCAAAGCAGTTCAACTGCCAGCATGCAGAAAACTAACTCTGATAACTAAGAAATATAGGTATGTGTTGGTAACTGGGGAGACGATATTGGAATTTGGACTAAAGTAGACTGATAACAGTAACAGAGTTACGTGCTGCCAATTCATAGTTATCCTACGCTGTCATCTGGTTATGTCATTAACATACCTTTCCTTCAAATGAGGATTTTATAAAGTATTGGATGACTAAACTGTGCTCAAGAAATTCAACATACCTTATAGTAAATAGTTAACATGTACGATATGTAAATGTCTCAAATAGGCCTCGAAACACACTTGTCAGTATTATGCTTTTACTAAGTAACATCACATCCTGGAATTATAACTTGTTTTCCTACTTTATGTAGGGTGACCAGACTTTCCTAAGGTCAAAGCAGGGCAGAGGGGTGTGGTCAGGGGCGGGGCTTATCACAACGTATGCTTTTTACCTCCGCCGTTATGAAATGTACAGGTCTGTTTCAAAAAAGACTGAGCAAATTCCGCAGCATTTCTTCATCAAAAAAATCAGCCGCATACCCACAGCTGATTTCATACTATTTGGCGCTTCCCCTCACCTCCTCCAAAGGCTTCCCACTGTCAGCGCTCCCCAGCTTCCCATTCCCAGCGACCTGTAGTGGCCTAACCTGATCACTGGAAATCAAAAGCCAGGGAGTGCTGACAGCGGGGGAAGGTGAGGGGAGCGCCACATAGTATGAAATCAGCAGCGGATACACGGCTGATTGCCAGTCAAAATACACACCAATGGTACAGATTTTGACTGTTTTTTATGCGAAAATGTTGTGTAATTTGCTGCGGAAATTTCTGTTGCGGACACTCTGTAGTATTTCCACCATGTGTAAACATACCCTAAGTCAGCTTGAGCTTCGCTGCCACGTGCAGAGCATCCCTAGTAGTAATAGTTTCCCCCACAGTGGCCCCAGTAGTAATAGTATCCCCTATATTAGCCCCAGTAGTAATAGTGTCCCCCACAGTGGGCTCAGTAGTAATAGTAACCCCCACAGTGGCCTCAGTAGTAATGGTGACCCCCATAGTGTCCCCAGTAGTAATAGTGACCCCCACAGTGGTCTCAGTAGTAATGGTGACCCCCACAGTGTCTCCAGTAGTAATAGTGACTGTCACAGTTGCCTCAGTAGTAATAGTGACCCCCACAGTGGCCTCACTGCTAATACTATTACTACTGGGGCTGATATAGGAGACTATTGATAATAGTGTCCCTTATATCGACCCCAGTAGTAACAGTGACCCCCACAGTAGTCCCAGTAGTAATTGAACTCCCCCTAAAACCCATATACTTACCTCCTCCTGGTCTTCAGAGCACCGCTGCTCCTCTTTGCAGCACTGCTGTGGCCAGAAGTGTTTGCGCCCACAGCAACGCCTCCACCCTTCTTATCTTCTTTTGCGAAACTAAGGAGAAGAGGTCAGGGGAGGAGGGGAGGAAGATCCTGGATGCACACAATGCAATAAAGTGATTGACAGTGGGAAGCTGTGGCACTCGGGCTGGTAATCACTTTAATGGTGACCAGACGTCCGAAAGCTAGACAAAAGCAAGACAAATCACCCGAAAGTGGGACAGAGGGTCCAAAAGCGGGACTGTCCTGCCTAAATCGGAACGTCTGGTCACCTTACTTTATGCAAACATTGAAATGCAGGTAAGCCAAGGCTGCCTTCTATATAGATTAGCTGTTGGCCACTCACTCAGTTGTGAGAAAGCTAGATATATTGACTCCTTCTCCATAAACAACCAATCCTTGTAAGGGGCCTTTCACATGTGTAGCAGATTAATCTGCTTCTGGTGCAACTTGCAGAAATATTCTGTGCATGTGAAAGGTCCCTAAAAGGATCTATATTGGGGCAGCATAGTGGGTCAGTGATTAGCAATGTTGCCTAGTAGTGCTGATGTACGTGGGCCCTAATACTGATGTTTTGTAGCACTGGTGAGCTAGGTTAGTAATCTAACCAATGGTTCAATGACCCATGGAACGTACCGTAGTGCAGGTGGCAGGAAGGCCTGTTTTGTCATGACGATGCCAGTACCCAAATGGACCCTCGGGGTGTAATGACAATGAAATAAATGAGTCGAGACCAGAAGTATGGTAGCAATCTGGGAGTACGCAAATTTACTGACTTTGATATTTTGCAATATGATTGAATATACAATTATCCACAAAGGTACTTTGAACAGGTACACGGAAATACAGTACTAGGCAGGCAATTGAACATGACCACAAATACAGTAACCTTTGACTTGATTAGGACTTGTCTTCAACGCTCTCTTCCTTTCCTTGAGAGACAATCTCCCCACTAGTTATTCTAGATGAAGTGTTGATTTAAGTTTCAGTAAAGTGTAGATGAAGCAGAGTACAGAGGGGCAGTAAGGCTAATCCTGGCTTTGAATTCACCGGGTAGCTATGACTCACTGTTAGTAGAAGGACGACCTCAGAAAGGCTCTCCTTCCCTCTGCTGTGGAATACCAAGGGAACGGGTTTACACCATGCTTAACCTCGGAAGGAATGTTCTGCACTGCTGACTTGCTTCTGTACACGTACCTCCTCCTCGCCGACCCGACTGACTGCAACCTCTCCTCTCTCACACCTGGCTGAGTCTGCCTAACTGCTCACTGACTCCTTCTTTTATCTCCTTTGTTTCTTTCCTGCACTTTCTGAACTCCTCCCACTCTTGCATAGGGATGTGTTGTGGCTTTCCCGCCCTTGGACTCTGCACCAGTAAGATTGAAGCTGACTATCAGCTAATAGGGCACCAGCTGACATCAGAGCTAAGTTCTAGGCTTAGTGGAGAGAAGGGGAAAGACAAATACAAATGGCACCTTCTATGTCCATGGACTGCACATAGACAGGTGAGATGGGACTACTGTTGGTGTGAGTGTTCTGTAGGACCCGCAGGGCCACTACCATTGCAACATCTGCATGGTGTTTGTATGCTTTACCTAGGCTTGTTTAGTTTCTTTCGGGCACTCCAAATATTTCATGCAAGCATTGAAACATAGGTAAACAAATCCTGCCTTCCATATAGATTAGCTGTTGACCAATCACTCAGTTGTGAGCAAGCTAGATCTGCCGGCTTCTCCATAAACACCAATCCTCGTAAGGGACTTTTTACATGTGCAGAAATCTACAGCAGCAGATTAAGCTGCGTGTTTAGGTGCGCCTTGCAGAAATATTCTGTGCTTGTGAAAGGTTCCTAAAGGGATCTATATTGGGGCAACATGGTGGGTCAGTGATTAGCATTGTTGCCTTGTAGAGCTGGGGTCCTGAGTTCAAATTTGACCAAGGACAATATCTACATTTATATGGTCACTGTGTGCTTGCGTAAGTTTACTCTCACACGCCAAATACATACTAATAGATGAATGCAGATTGGATGACACATGACTAACCACACGTTTCACTAGCAACTAAAGAAAAAAAACACTACACTTAAAGGTATCCCAGAAAATAAGTTAAAGGAGTTCTCTGCTATGACTATAACATTGAAGGTCTAGCCTTAGGATGAGCCATCAATGTTTGATCAGCGGGAATACAACATCTAGGACCCCCACCATTTAGCACAGTGAAGGCCACCTGAGTTGGATGAACTGCAGTACCAGATACACCAATCTGTATGGATTAGATACTCTGCCTATGTTAAAGGGGATTTCTGAGTTATGAAACATTGGTATTGGTGGGGGGATTAGTCATATGTTTTAAAAAAATAAACCACTAATACTGACCTCCCAGCTGCCATGCTGCTCTCCCACCACCACTCCCATGCTCTAGTGCTTTGCTTACTTGGTCTGCAGTGGTCATGTTGGTTTTTTACCCATGTGACTGCTGCAGCCAATAGGAGGCCCAACAGGGATGTCATCAGTGATGTTTTATAACCTGCCAGGGGCTTTTGCATTAGAAGGTTTATGGAACGTCATTAGACCAAAATACCTAGTGACATCACCTGTCAGTATATTGCTTTTTATAATTTTGGGCATAGGGGGTCAAAAACTATATGAAAAAGATTAATTTGAACAATGCCTTTAATCTCTTAATGCTGCAGGGTATACAGTTACTTCCTGCAGGTTCGGGGTGTGTATAAAAGTGGATCATGGGTCGATTCCGTTACATACAATGTGGGTGTTGGCTGTTTTTTTTAGAGCCGACAACTTCTTTCAACAGCTCTGATAAACCTTGCCACTGATCGGAGTTGTTAAAGGGGTTGTCCCACGAAAGCAAGTGGGGTTAAGCACTTATGTATGGCCATATTAATGCACTTTGTAATATACATCGTGCATTAAATATTGGCCATACAGAAGTTATACACTTACTCCCTCCGGTGTTGGCATCCCCGTCTCCATGGCGCCGACCGAAGCCTTCTTCTCCTTCCATTAGACGCGCTTGCGCAGTCTGCTCTTCTGTTCTGTTGAATGGGGCCGCTCCGGCGTGCTCGCGCCGCACAGGTCTTCTGCGCATGCGCAGAAGACCTGTGCGGCGCGAGCACGCCGGAGTGGCCCCATTCAACAGAACAGAAGAACAGAAGAGCAGACTGCGCAAGCGCGTCAAAGATGGCGGAATTTAGTTTTTTCCTCTATTCACTCCATTTAGAATTTGTTCCAGTAAATTATGTGATAATTATGTAGTACCAATGAAAAATACAACTTGTCCCAAAAAAACAAGCTCTCAGACACCTACGTCGATGATTAAATAACAAAGTTATGATTTTTTTTAAAGTGGGGAAGAAAAACCAAAAATGGAAAAAAAATAGGGACGTGTCCTTAAAGGGTTAAAAATGAATAGGAAACAGAGCACAGAGGAGCACTGCAACCTTTGATAATGAAACATAGGTTGTCTATACTTAAAGGGATTGTCCCGTGAGAGCAAGTAGTGTTAAGCATTCCGTATGGCCATATTAATGCGCTTTGTAATATAGATCGTGCATTAAATATTGGCCATACAGAAGTTATACACTTACCCCTCCGGTGCTGGCGTCCCCGATGCATGCGCAGAAGACCTCGACAGAAGAGGGCCGACAGCGCAAGCGCGTCTAATCCCGGCAGAAGGCAGCTTTAGTCGGCATTAATATGGCCATACAGAAGTGCTTAACACCACTTGCTCTCACGGGACAACCCCTTTAAGATTGACTGTCAATGTTTATAGTCCAGGAGAACCCCTTTAATTTGTTCCCAAGAATACATCACTCCACAATTTCCTTAGGCATTTACTTAGCAATTAAACTCACTGACATCATATCAACATTCAGAAGACAAATAACATGTAGCAGCAGCTGATGATAGTTTGTGTCACTGCTATAAAAGTTTAAATACAGTTATTTTCTACGCCTTTCTCTAATGTCTCCTGAAGCTCATAATGTAGTTATGTGGTTGCCACAGGCTTGACAAGCACTTTTGAATTATATGCCTTGAAAAGGAAGCAAAGTAAGATCTGTGTTGCTAATAAAGGCATTTGTTAATTCATTTTCCTGCCCTGCATTAGAAAGAATGGTCTATAGAAGAATCCTCAATAATCTCTTGTTAATTCGAATACAAACATTTCACTCTGTGTCCTTCCAAATGTTCTGAGGCGTGTTTAACAAGATGCTTGTATGTCAAAATTATTTAGAATTCTTTAGAATTGATTCTCTCTGTTCTTGTAGATATTGTGTTTCTGTATCCAAGTATACTAAAGAGCAAAGGAATGCATGCAGCAGTTCCTCTGAGAACACTTTCAGCCTTTTCAAAATTAGGAAAGTGTCAGAAAAAGTGATGTCAAGGAACATTTTTTAGAAGCAGCATTGTTACAAATGCATATAACAGCTGGTCCACATATAAGATTGGGAAAGAGGCTGTACTTATTGTACAAGATATAACCCTGGTGCATTGTCCTGACATTAGTTTGTTCTTACAAGGAGGCTTGTTTAAATCATAGAATCATGGAATGGTAGAGTTGGAGAGACCTCCAGGGTCATCGGGTCCAACCCCCTGCTCAGTGCAGGATTCACTAAATCATCCCAGACAGATGTTTGTCCAGCCTTTGTTTGAACACTTCAATTGAAGGAGAACTCACCACCTCCCGTGGTATCCTGTTCCACTCACTGATCACCCTCACTGTCAGAAAGTTTTTTCTAATGTCTAATTTGTTTCATCCCATTGCTTCTAGTCTTTCCTTGTGCAAATGAGAATAGGGCTGATCCCTCTGCACTGTGACAGCCCTTCTGATATTTGTAGACTGCTATTAAAGGGGTTGTCTCGCGAAATCAAGTGGGGTTATACACTTCTGTATGGCCATATTAATGCACTTTGTAATATACATCGTGCATTAAATATGAGCCATACAGAAGTTATTCACTTACCTGCTCCGTTGCTAGCGTCCCCGTCGCCATGGTTCCGTCTAATTTCGGTGTCTTCTTGCTTTTTTAGACGCGCTTGCGCAGATCCGTCTTCTCCCTTCGGCTCCGCTCGGCAGCATCTGCGTTTTGGCTCCGCCCCTTGTACGCGTCATCGCGTAGCTCCGCCCCCATCACGTGCCGATTCCAGCCAATCAGGAGGCTGGAACCGGCACACGTCATGGGGCGGAGCTACGCGATGTAATGTATTAAAGGGAACCTGTCATCACCTTTGAGCCCCATAAACAACATCATAGGGCTTAAATGTGAGAGAACAGGGAGTCCAGTGAGCTGTGTTTCATACTCACTGGGCACCACATCCCTGTGCTGTGCCCCTGATTAATTGGCATATGTACACAGCGTAACTCTTTTCAGACTGCTCTATGCACACACTCTCCCACTCCTCTCCATGCGAGAGTTCTTCTCACAGAGCTGTCTAAAAAGAGTCATGCTGTGTGCATGTGCCAACTTTACAAGGACACACTACAGGAACAGGGCATCTGTGAGTATGAAACACAGCTCCCCAGACTCTTCGTTTCCTCTCATTTGAGCCCCATAACATAGTTTATGGGGCTCAAAGATGATGACAAGTTCCCTTTAAGGTTGCATCTTGGCACAGCTATGATGGGTCCTCTAAAAAAAAGCTTCATGAAAGTCATGTTGCAGCTGAAGTTAAACTACATGGACCTTGTTATTCTGTTATCTCAAAAGGCTAGAAATGAACAAAACTATGTCGAAATAAAGGCCTATGGGACTCCATATAAGCAGTAGAAGTGAATGGTTCCATTCAGGAGTTATACCTAAATTCCTTTATCATGGATTCAGACGTAATCCCTATGCAAAGCCTGGATGTAAAGACAAATAAGGTGCGAATGCCCCTTATGAGAAACATTTACTTTTACTCTACTATTCAGACCACAAAGCTATAGACAACTATATGAATCCATTGAATAATCTACATCGTGTTAGTAATTAAGTCTAGAATTGGTGTATTGATGTAAAGAATGTTTTTTCTTGGCACATATTAACACCTTAAGCCTGAATGGAACATTGCCACATCCAACCTGAGTGCCATTGATAATAAAACACATCTCTTTATTGCCAGTCTAACCATTTGTAAAAGGCTTCTCCCAGCAGGAAAACACAGCATGTCAAAAAAACATACTTTCAAATGTGACTATCTATGTATGCAGTGTTCTCCTATGGGGGGTGGAGTGGGTTGTCAGATGTCATTCAAATAGAGCAGCTTTAAGATGGAGAGAATGGAAGATTCTTGACATAAAAGTGGACCAGTGAATCTGTAAAATCTGTGTAGTACAACCATGCCAACATGGACCGGAATGTCTTACGAAATATCTCTTGCTTAGTCCATTCCAAGGAACATTGTGTATGCTTTATAGGCAATAGGTGATCGAGCAAGTAAATTAAAGTGGTGGTACAAGATTAGAAATACATGGCTGGTTTCTTGCAAAAGAGTGCCACACATATCCACAGGTTACGAGTGGTATTGCCGCTCAGTTCTGTTTACTTCAGTTGAGCTGTGCTACAGTACTAAACACAATCCATGGACACACGTCACTGTTTTGTATGCTTTTCTAGTACTGTGCAACTACCTCATTGGGGTTTTCTGCCTTCCTCTGGATTAACATTGGGGGTAATAAGCTGAACTGGATAGACATATGTCTTTTTTTGGCCTTACATACTATGTTATATCAATTCTGCATGTTGCTAATATCTTGGTAACTTGCTTGGGTCCATCGGTTGAACTTATTATATCAAGATGCACTCTGCTAATAGATGAACTCTTGACAACTTGCTTGGGCCAGTTGAGCATCGGATAACTTTGTTGACCAGTAAGACAGCAAAATATTAACTGCTGTCGACATATACACTACTGCTTTTAATATGTCAAACCTTCTGTGGATATGTCTGATGACGTCAGACAAGTTTTGGGTAAAATTTCTATCATTAATTAATAGAATGCACACGAAAAAGGGATTTTACAACTACACGATTTCAGAATTACACTTTTCTTGACAAGTTTCTTCAAACAGAAGGAAGTCCATTTGATTCTGAAACAGGTAGAAGCTGATTTTCCTCCATGAACTCAATATAAACTATAGACAAATGTTTCCTTGATGCCAAATAAACTGCTTAGACTTATTAGTAATCAGAAGTATTTATTTGCTGTATTTCGTTAGGTTGTTAGAGCAGAATCACTATGTTCAGTGCTAACCTTGTACATGTTTGTATGTTGTATTTCCCATTACCAAAAATTTTAAAAAAAGTTTCAGAAAAATGAAATTCCAGCCATATTTTATTAAGATCAGTACAAACGCTGATCTCTGGGACTTTGGAGTGATAAGTTACATAATCTGATAATTAGGTTACATTGCACTCTTATATCCTTGGTATTCTGTCCTAAGAGTTTGTTGTCTTCTATTCTTTTATAAGGCATTGGATATACAATGTAGCATTCTTGAAAAGTGATTGCTCTTAATTGTTTTATTCTTCTAATATAAATGCAGGTCCATTAGCACATGTTTTTACATGTGCATTGTATGTCTCAATAACTCTTTGATATCTCATCACTAGCACAATGTTTTCAAACCAAACTAGATCCCGAAGCCACCAGCAACAATGACTCATCCTAATTTCCTATCTACAGTACAAAATGAAGAACTGAAAACAATTGCAGGTGTTTCATTAAAATATGATATTCATGAATCCTAAATCATAGCACAGGAATCAGTGTCGCATTGCGAAGGTCACTTACTAAGCATATAAGATATGTTCCATAAAAGGCTTAATGGAGCATGTCCACAATTCTGCCCTTGTTGGCGTATTTCTGAGCTTGAAGCGACTTGATTTAAAGAGAATGTTGTGAGACATTGTATAAAATAATTTCCTTTGTGAGGGGACAGCACGCATCAGCCACTAGCTTGATCTTCAAAAGCGATGTCCCTGCGGCTACACAGAACTCCTCTATCTTCACATGGGCCCCTCCAGATCAGTATATGAACATGCTATGTCTGCTTTCTTAAATGGCCCAGACATACCAATAATTTAATGCCCAGCAATGAACAGTAAGCCTCCTAGGTCCCTGTTTAGTGTAAAGTTGTGATTAGAGATGAGCGAACGTGCTCGTTTAGAGCAATTACTCGATCGAGCCTCATTTTTTTCGAGTAACTGCCTAATCGGGCGAAAAGATTCAGGGGGCGCCGGGGGTGAGCGGTGGGTTACGGTGGTGAGTGGGGGGGAGAAAGAGAGAGAAAGAGCTCCCCCCTGTTCCTGCTACCCCCCGCTCCACCCTGCGCCCCCCCCCCGGCACCCCCTGAATCTTTTCGCCCGATTAGGCA
Source organism: Eleutherodactylus coqui (assembly GCF_035609145.1). NCBI lineage: Eukaryota > Metazoa > Chordata > Amphibia > Anura > Eleutherodactylidae > Eleutherodactylus > Eleutherodactylus coqui. The sequence goes on along the minus strand of NC_089837.1, from coordinate 368,984,460 downwards.
GTTACTCGAAAAAAGCGATGCTCGATCGAGTAATTGTCCTTAACGAGCACGTTCGCTCATCTCTAGTTGTGATCATTAATTTACTATATTAATTTACTATATTTGGAATTAACCTGGACTATTCATTGACTTGTTTCTGATGACTGCCAGTCCTGCCATGCACTTGTGCATGTGTACTGAATTTACTTTACTGTAAACTTAGATTAAAGTGACCACTAATTCTGTACCTCGCATCTGTATACTATGTGCAAGTCACCAGCGGTTGCTCTCAGAGACTATCCTATGCCCAATGAATGGCTTCAGTCCTTGTCCTGAATTTAATTTGTGACATTAGCATTGTTTTAGAACTAACCTTCACATGGATGTAATATCTGTAAACTGGACAAAATTTGTAAATTAGGCGATAAACACTGAGATGAAGCAGGTAGAGCTATAGGTACTCATTTATCTTTCTACTATGGTTACATTAATTGTACTTATTTGATAAAATATAATATTGAATGGTCAGGAATTTTGCTTATACACAGTTTCAGCATCGTATAATCCTGTTTTTAATAGCTAACAGAACTTTGGCGGCTGTGCAATTTGTCCATGCTTACTCCCAACAGACATCAGCAGGAGCAGTGGTTCCAAAACTTTTTCAGCCCTTTTAGAAGCAATAGTTTCTCGTGGAGCCCCAAAGTTGGACAAAGGGTGTGGTAAAAGGAGGGGTTAGGGGCGTGGCTTATCACAACATATGCTTTTTACCTCCATCGTTATAAAAAGGACAAGGCCATTTAAAAAAAGGCAAAAAATACCAGGAAATAATTCTGGAGCACTGGATGGGCTATTGCTATACATTATATTTAAAATTAACATGCTGTGGAATTAAATCCCATATCACATGTCAATGTCCGCATGGGTTCTGTGCAGATTTTTTTACAGCGTGTGGATGAGATTTTCAGAATCTCATCCACTTTGCTGCTACTGTGAATTCTGCTGTAAATCCACCCCGTGTAGTAATAGTGACCCCTTGCATCACATCATGGAGCCGTGCAGGAAAACAACACTAATGTGAATGAACCCATTCAAATGAATGTGGTTCAGATTTGTGCATCTCGCAATGCACAAATTTTGTACAATTTTCTTGTCCCTGAGAATGCGGCCTAAGGAGGCATTTACGCTGGCAAGAAATCGTGTGATTTTCTTGCGATGCGAGAGTGAGTGAAAATGCTTGATTATGAAACCATTGATTTTCAATGATTTCATTCTCATTTGCGATGTTTTCACTTCTGCAATGCTGCGTGAAAAAAAATCGCAGCATGTCCTATCTTTCTGTGATATCGCTTATTGTTTTGAATGGGACCGACGGTAGCAGAGCTGGCCCAATTGAAAACAATAGGAAAACATTGCGATCCCCTTCTGAGGCTGTGACAGCCATTCCAGCAGGACTGAAGGAATCCCCTTGGCCCAGCGGGAAATCCCTTCAGAAGTGGAAGGGAAATCCCTTCAGAAGTGGCAGGGAAATCCCTTTAGCCATGGTGCGGGTGATTCCCTGCAGTGATGCGAGGCAGTTTTCACATGAAAACGCCTCCCATCTAGGGGTTTCACATGGATTGCGAGGGCAATATCACCCTCTCCAGTGTGAAGTCGGCCCTGCTCTACTCACCGCTGTAGCGGTGTCCGGACAGGTTGTTCTGAGCGAATGAATGTCCAGGACCTGTGGTAAAAGGGAACGGCCAGCAGAACTCTGTATAAGCATAATAGAGCTCTGAGTGCTAATAAAAATAGTGATAAATCCAGTGTAATTAAAGGACCAACAGCATGTGATTCATGGGTGGTGAAACTTCACTCCACTTAAAATGTGAATTGGCTTCTGGCATGGTCTAAGGCTGCCCATACACGTGTTCATTCGTCTGACAGCTATTGTACCCTACTCCCCTTAAACACATGCAGGCACAGCTTGGCTGAGCATGCCTGTGTAGTCAGGGAAGAAAACTCTTCGGCTTACCTCCAGAGAACAGAAGGATCCCCCAGTTGAATTCCAACTGACCGATATTTATCTCCCCCAACATCTGTGATTGGATGAAAGCTGGGAGGCCACCAGATGATCAGCTGGTCCCTCCAAAATCAGAAGGTTCTGATGGTCTATAGCTAATGTATATTGTTGCCCAAATTTCTAATTTCTACAGCGGCTTCTACATCCCTGCACATATTCTTGATATCATTTTGCAAAATAAAAAAAAAGCTTGTGGCAGGAAGATTGTTTTTGCTTGGTGGAAACAGAGGTAACATTTTAAATCGACCCCATTAACATCAACTACAGACTTACCATCAGATAGTCTATACTAACAATATAAACTAACACAATCCTAGAATAAAGCCAAAATCACAGTTGAAACCTTAAAATATTTCATTTTTCCATATATGGGTTTTGAATTGTGCAATGAGTACAGTCCGTTCAGGCACTTGTACAGACACAGAATGAGAAGTTCTCCAGTGAAGATAAATATATCTGGGTAATACAAATGATTTGCATGCTTGAGAATTGTGGAATATGTTAATCATTTATACAGTATTCTTATCACGACTGTGAATGCATTAGGAAGAATTAAGATTGTGGAATGTAGAGCTTGACTGTTTACTTAAAGGCACCATGAAAATGTACTCCAACAGAACACAAGCTATTCCCAGTACAAATATAGAAGAGAAGGCAGTAAAGTGCCTCTATCTGCAGATCCACTTCACAGGGAATTCCTTAACTCATGGTTATGCAAGCTGTACAAACTATTTTCACAGTCAGACTGTGAAGACAAAAGTGATTCATCTCCACTACAGTTTTAAATAAAGGGAAACACGCGTTCAGTTGTCACCTGTTGGGTCTGAAAAGTCCAGAATGAACAAAGCAACGGAGTATAAATCGGATGCTTGGTGGAGTCACACCCAAATAATTTATAGGTTTGGCTAAAATACATTCAATCAGGGCCATGTATCTAAGGGACTCCATAACAAAACTCAAAGGTTGATTTCACCTTAACACACATCCTAGGACAGAGAGTCACTCACCATTCTTTCCTATTTATTGTAGGATACACGTTCTGATGATTATTAGTGTTACTCATCATGATCAGCCAGGTGATAAAATCGGGACGGTTTTTCATAAATTAAATTGTATCCTCCTAATCCAATTTTTAGCAAAAATCACCAAAATTTTGGGTCTCTGCTTTGAGCAGAGGGGTATGGTGTGTTGACTTGGCAATACTGCCTAGCAGTGTTGGAGTTCTAGGTTTAAATTTGGCCTTGATGGGGATTTGAGCCTGGGACACCACTGATACAAGGCCGCAGTGCTAACCAGTGGGCTGCTGCCACCACCACCTCCACTGTTGTTCGAGGAGGCCAAATTAGGGAACTTGATTTTTACTCTTATTGATCTTAATGGAAGTCGGAATCAGGAGTCCTAAATCGCAGTTATTTTTTAAAATCGGATTGGTCACTCCGGACCTGATTATTTCAATAATTGCTCAACACTAATTATTATTGGAATAGTTCCCATTCACTTTCTTTGCTATAGGTGCAACATTATTCCCAGATGGTAACAAAATATAAATATATTTAGGTTTTTGTTTACTGTTTTAATGCAATTGTCGTAATGGTATTAGAAAATGGTATAGCACACGTGTGTAGCTCTTTCAGATACTATTCAGATACTCCTTCAGGTACTATTTTCAAATCACAAACATCTAATTTCACTTTAAAATGTAACTGTATCAGGACATTACTAAAACATTTTACTAGCTATCGCCCATTCCTCCATATTGTCAATGGAATTAAAACAATGAATGTTGCCAGAGACACATCAGTGCTTGTGTTACAGCATGCCATGTTCTGTCATTGAGAAAAACATTCAAAGTACAGGATGTCCCACTTGCATGCTTTAACTAATGTTCTATTTCATATTAGCTGATGGATTTATTCATCCCCCATGACCTAGGCAGGATCAATCTGGCTTTTCATATCTTATTCAGTTATGTAACTAGTTTTCTTTAAGTGATGAACATTAAAGGGGTTTTCCAGGACTAAATTATTGATAACCTATCCTTAGCATAGGTCATCCACAGGATATATTAGGATATGTCATCAGTAGTTGATTGGCGGGAGTCCACTGCTTGGGATCCCTAGCAATCAGCTGATTTAAAGAGTCCACGGTGCTCAGTTGAGCACTGCAGACTCTTCTCTGGCATGTAATGCTACGTTCACATAGCCTGAAAACAGCTCAGCCATATTTCATACATACTTTGCTGCTAAGTTGATATACCAGGTACAGCCACCAAACAATGTACAATGCTGTGGCTAGTATCAACTGAAGCAGACATGTTGATCACTGAAGTGAAACCGTCACTCCAATCAGCTGATCGGCGGGGATCCGGAGAGGTGGAATCTGACAATCAACTAGTAATGAGCTGCCATCAATAGTTTAGTCCCAGAAAACCCCTTTAAGATGTTAAAATGAGACATTTGTTTGTGGCAATTCAGATGTATAAGAATGTGAACCCCCAATCTCTGACTGTGTATTTCTCAAAATATTCTCTCTCTCTGTATTAAGCTTCTGCCCATATCTGCTACCTTAGAAAATGAGTCAAGTTGTTTTGTTTTATACGTGGAATATATTTAAATGAATGTTTTTAATGGGGCATAGCGCAAACTCTAAGGCCTGACCCAGAACTTCATGTCCCTGATAACCTTTTACTCTACTTGAGGATTTGTTCACATCTGTGTCACAGATTCCATAATATTGGATGGGAACAGCATGCAACTATAGTCCTTCCAACAAAATGCTGCACACCACAGCCAAGGTGGAGCCTCGTGGACCTTATTATACATCACAGGGACCCATTGGTCACGGTCGATGTCATTTGAATAGTGAATCCGGCACTGTAATGTGGTTTCTGTTCCTGATGGAAATTATGATCCATATGTAAACAGGGCCTTGCAGACAACACAGAGTGGGGTGAGAGAGGAGAATGCAGTTATCGATTGTCTGAAAAAGTGAGCCCTCTTTTATAGCTGTAACATCCAAAGCCTCTTGACATGTTTTTGGAAGAATCCTTTTTTTAAAAAAATGTCACACAACTAGGTGATTATTTGAGTGTGTAGCAAGATTTATCTACTCAACAGATCTTGGGCAAAGTATTGAGAGTTCGTAGATACTGTAAAGCACAACATATAGAGCTACTGGTAGTAATGTAGAGTAATGATCCAAGGATATGTTAGATTGCCAGCAAGGGCCAGGAATTAATTTCTCGACTTGATATCAGATTGGCAGTATGCCATTTACCTTCCTCTGGATCAACCTGGGTTTGGAATTATTAAAAGGATGAATTGGTGAATTTCATGTATTTATCAAATATCTGTGTTTAGTATTGAAGTTGTCCATCAGGACATTTTTTAGCAATGCAAAATGTTAAAATTTACAATGTCATTGCAATATTTATACCCAGTATTAAATGGAAGTAGGGTAAGGGTTCTTGAATGATCAGAACTGTGATATATAGTATTGCAAGTATATCAACAATATTTTTATGTCAGTGCAGGCTATGGGAACAAGGACCCACACGGACGCAACCCAAATATTGGGCTGAGAGAAGAAAGGGAAGTAGGGACATCCATGGACATCGAACCATACACAAACCGAACATACATATCAGCAACCACACAGACAAACCCAACATCAACACCAGGTGGCAAAAGACTAACCAATATACAAATACACATAGGCATATGGAATTGCTAATAAGTACATGCAAGGTATTGGTTTGTATTTTGGCCAGAATACATAAGCTCACAAGCCCACTTCAAGGGTCCTCGTTGTCTTGAGAGTCTCTACACTAACAAGACAACTAAAACCACAAAAAGAGAACCATGCCTACAAGTGGAGTGATTGCTCCAATTGGGATGTCCCCATGCTGTAACCTAGGGGCCAGACTCGCCTTGATGGTAATAGGCAGTCCGCACCTACAAACATACATCAAAACAAGACCTTATTCAGACCAAGTGTAGTCCACACCTACAGACATACAACCGAGAGAGGACCTTATTCAGACCAAGTGTAGTCCACACCTTCAGACATACACTAAATACGTTGTTATTAACACCAAAAGTATGTACCTAACAGACAGAAGGAAACCCCACTCAGAACTTCATGCATTCATCGACCAATAGGAGCTAGTTCAATGTCCTCACACCAAGGATAAAGAGTGTCAGACACCAAACTGACATAAACGGAACAGTATCAGATATCACACACCTGACAACACTATGACATCAAATGTCTGGAGGCTACACCTCATAAAGGGAAGGGAGAAAGGGCCCATAGAAAATGCAGACAGAGAGATCAGGTGTCCTGTCCCTCTTCGGGGAAGGTGGGGGAAACATCTGAAGCTTGCAGCATTATAACACCAAACACCAAGGTTCAGAGCGGGAAAGGGATAATGGATAAATGACCAGCGTCCTCTAATAAGAGGGGCTGGCATTTATATGCAGCAAACCAGTGTTGATTGGCTGGCTGGAGAACTCTACACCATCTAGCTAAATCAACCACACCTGCAGCAGTGTGCTCCCGGAAACCCACAGAACCACAGGTCCCAGGACCACAAAGTAACACAAATGTTTTTCCTCCATTTATATTGCAAAGAACACACTAGAAATCCAAGATGCTTTGGGTACATCAGTTGCACCACATTAAGGTAGATTTCATTGTATTTTCAGCCACAGCAGTAGCAAAACTGACAACTAGCATCAGAGGCGTAACTTGAAGCTCCTGGACCCCAATGCAAAACCTGTAACAGCGCCCCCAACTATAATGCTTTATTCATAGTACTGGGCTTCCTATATGGAGAAGAGAGGCCTTATGGGCCCCCTAAGGCTCCTGGGCCCGGGTGCAACAGCATCCCCTACATCCTCTATAGTTACGCCAGTGACTATTGTGTATTGTTTATATCAGTGGTTTCAAATGTTCACCATTCAGTTTCAGCAATATGATTGTAAGTCCTATGATGATTTGTATTGCAACTAATTGTCAGTAATTCCCATGCCCCGGGCTGACTTATTTTCTCTGACCTTTGCTGTACTTGCAGTAGAGGTTTATACAGTTGAAATAAGAAGATAATTTTTTATTACCTATAATTACTATTCTGATGCTACTGCCCATTTTTATATCATGATGCAACATGTCTGTGAATTGCACAATTCAGAGCTCTCAGATATATTCTCCTCCTAGTTGAGCACGCTTTGTCATTGTATAGCACTTCATAAGATAGATATATAGATATGAGATAGAGATATTGATAATAGTTTAACCTCTTTAAGGATGTTATCATAGTTGCTGTGGGGCCCAGGGAGGCCTATCCCGATTCCTTAAAAGGTTGTCCAGAATTAGAAAAACATGTCTTTTTGCCAGACACTGTACCACACCTGCTATGGGAGCAATTGTGGCACACTTTTTTGGTAGAAGCCAGCCATGTTTTTAGTATATGCCACACTTTCAGCATCTGATGGAGAAAAACCTGCATCTGGGCTACTTCAAACAGGTGATTTTGCGCGTTCTCGCTTGTGCAAACCACTGACAATAGATCCCATTGATTTCAATCGGTTCCCTCACAATCCTGTAAGGTATGAACTTCTCACCGAAAGCAATTAGGATGTTTTTAAATGTTTTCTATTTATTGTTTGTACTTTTATTGAGGACATTATCCCAGTCAATAAGGTTAAGAGCATCAATAAGCTGTTTGAACTCGGCCTTTCTAAAGTTTAGCATTTTCGTAGCTCCCCTATAAAACTCTCTCTTCAAGACAAGATGAACTGTATTATATTATGGTCACTATTTCGTAGGTGCCCCCCACCTGTTATTCTGTGAGGTCTATTGGTTAATATTACGGTGGTACCTCTGGATGCGAGTGCCTTAGCTTGCAAGTTTTTTGACTTCCGAGCAGGCTCTCTCCCAAATTTTTGCTCTGCTTTACGACCAAAAACTCGGGGTATAAGCCTGCTTGCAAGTCAAAAACCTCACAAGCTGAGGCTCAGGGAGAGATCTATACTCACCTGTCACCGGCGTTTTGTCCTCGCTTAAATGCCCCGCCTCCAGCAAGCTAAGCTCTGATTGGTTAATTTAGCGCTGCATCAGCCAATGAAAGCCGACGCTGGGTTAACCAATCACAGTCGTTCAATGACATCATTGAATGGCTGTGATTGGTTAACCTAGCACCGTCTTTCATTGGTTAACTCAGCGCCACATCAGCCAATCAGAGGAGCATTAGCTTGCTGGAGGCTGGGCATTCAAGCTGCACATCCAGAAAGCAATGCTTTGTCGGCGTGGAGGAGGGAGCAACAGCCTGCAACAGCGCCGCAGATCATCGGGGAATGCCAGCAGTAGGTAAGTATTGATTTTTTTTTATTTGCAGTTAGTTTCCCCATTGAAATGCGCTTCAATGCATTTCAATGGGGAAAAGTGCTTTGACGTACAAGTTTTTTGGCTTACGAGCTCCGTCTTGGAACAGATTAAACTTGTATGTCTAGGCACCACTGTAAGTCCAAAATGGCCATCTCTCTTGTTTTCTCTTCTACAAGTTCGGTATGTTAATTATCTTCAACAGAAAGTTGTTACCTTTATGAGATCTGCGGGTTTCGGCTTCCCAGTTTATGTGTAATATATGTTTTATGTAATTTGTCAACGTGGACTCTGCATATGGATTTGCCCATTGATAAGAGCTAATTTAAGTGCAGTTCCGTGGCCATACAGTTGAATAGCCGCTTTAGAAATCTGCAGTTCAGCATGTGGCGATTTTTCCAGATGAAGAGCGACAATCACTAAAATCGACTCTTATTTACCTTGCAGTTACACGGTTTGATTCAGAAAGTATGGGGCACAAACAATCATACGTACAGTCATTCATCCCCCATACCATTTTATTTATCCTTGTCGTTAGAACATCTACCACTTACCCAGGGAGGGGGGGCAGCAATGGTTTATGGTGCCATATTAAAGATGCAATCACTCAAGAATTGACATGGCAGTTCTTGTTTTCTGCATATGGAAAAAATCTACAGCGTTCAGACTACAGCGCGGATTCCCAAAGACAATTATGGCATGTGTCTTGGCAATGGAATTAGTCGGGATTCCTTGTCAAATCTGCAGCAAAATTCTGCTGTGTGAACATATCCTAGAAGAGCCTTAAGTTTACGCTGTTAATGGCATTTCATATGGGAAGTCTGTAAAAGTAGTTGAGATTGACATGGTTCCGAGCAGTAGTCAGCCAGTGACCAGATCGTTCCATGTCAGTAAACAAGCAGCACTTTACGGTGGTTACATTCCACAGCCAGATGTGAAGCATTGAATAATCCCCTTCCAGCAACATGGAATCCATGCACAGCTGTTCCCAATATACCTCTGAAAAAAGACTTTATATCTCGCCATTCTGAGTATCAACAGCCGTATAGTGTCACTACTTTATCAGAACTTTATGACATGTGCAGGGAATTTACTTTAACCCCTTCTAGCTGTATTCCTTTTTTCATTTCCATTTTTTCCATCACCACTTTACAATGATCATAACTTTTTTTTTCTGGAAACAGCTGTTTGAGAGCTTGGTTTTTTTTTTCGGAATGAGTAGTATTTTTCAATGGTACCATTTAAGGCCTCACTTACACGGGTAAATTGTTAGTGCATATATTAGGCAGTGCTAAAAGCCCATTGATTTCTATTGGGCCATCACACCTACCTGCGTATTATGCGGCATCCAAATATTTAAGTGGCTGGGATCAGAGAAATCTCTGATCCTGGCAGCAACAAAGACAAGTGACAACCGTTGTGAATTGAATGGATTCCTGTCCCGAGCTCTGATACCTGGCATCTGCTGTACGTAAATGGCAGATGTTGAAAAGGAGTTAATATGGTTTCAGATGGTCTAGAAAGTCTAATATCTTACAAGATGCAGAGGTCTGACCAGGGAGACTGAATTCTTCTGATAGAAAATAAAATAAAGTGACAATAAATTTAATGTTAATATTTTGTTTCGGGTGTTCTTTCTGAGGGTGTATTGAGGTGGGCGATTTTCCCGTGAGAGTTTTATCCAATTTTGAGATAGACAGGACTCACACTGTAAGAGAACCTGTTCATTTCAAAGGGCCAATTCACACAAGCAATTTTCTCTCGGATCGATAGTCAGAGTTAAAAAAAACAAATCACTTTTTGTGCTATTTTTGTGCAATTCTTCAAAAATTGTCCATTATATTTTTGTAAAAATGTATCACAATCACATGCCATGTGATTTGCATGTGATGTTTGTGCAAGTGTGATGCCTTTTTAAGACAGGTTACTATGGGGACAACATGAAAAAAAGAACCAGGAAGTACAAAGCACTGAACAATGTGTGATCTAAAAAAGCACACTAAAAATGCACATTTTTCATACTCCTGAAAAAAGTATCTGAAAATTGCATGAAAATAGCATGAAATTTGCATGTAATATGTATTTTCACTTACTTAAATCACACTCCCCCATGTGAATGCAGTCTGGATGTTCTTGACCCTTACAAGTGAGTTTTATATACTTTTCTGTGACTAATCATAGTTAATATTCATCTACCATTCCAGCAAATGTGATAATCTAATACAAGGATTAATATAAGAAACAAAATTGTATTTGCAATTCTCCAGCTTCAAGATTTTTTCATTAAAAATATGTAATCTAATTTGTTTTCATTACACAAAATTAAGGATTACCGTTTGGCTCTGTCTGCATGTGCATTCATAATGGAAGCCACGACACAGTGCCAGATCCATAATATGACGATCCAAACAACACCCCATAGACCCCATTGACTTGTAGTATAGTAATCCCATTGGTTTCCATTGTTTTGTTTGTAGGAATAGAGCTGCTCAAGCACAGCCTTATTTTAGGATGTCAAGCCCACTGGAATTAGGCATCTGATGCCAACATAAAGAATGGCTAAATCTAGCTGTAGAAATAAAATCTATACAGAATTCCGATACCCATGAGAATTATTTCCCATGAGGGATTAAATAGATCAGCCAACTTTTATTCCTTTTTTTATACCTATACTGAGTCCATGGACATTAATATGCAAAATGTGCACCCTTAGCCAATTATAGTGAACAAGCATGTAAAATAATGAGCATTGACTTGTTTCTGCTATTTACCTAGTGAGACTGGTATGATTTTTGCTGTTTTTGTGAATCACTGCTGATCACATGATCCTTGAAACACATATATTGTGCATGAGGATTAGGGTATGATCACATGTACAGGCAGCGGTGTGACAAGAAGCATATTCATTACAACATTTGAAAATATGTGTTGAAAAATGTTGCAAGATCCAATGTCAAATATACTTGGTTTACCATATTTTTCTCTTTAAATCCTGATGAAGAATGAGTTACACACATGGTACTAGTTTACATACTTGTACATTTGTTTTATTTTTACTTTTTTCATATTTCATTGCAGTTACATTAACAATCTAAAAGGGAATTTCTGTTGACAAAGATGTCATACAAAGGGCTTTCTTGCAGATTTTTTCCCCTTAAATTCCAATGAAAGTTAATCCTAAAAATAAATGAGAAAAGAATTAGTTACACATTCATACAGCTGTAGACCTTTAGAAATAGACTGTCTTGTGAAAAATAAATAGGGATCTGGTTTACCTATTAAAAATCGAAAAACAACCTTCTAATAGTAAATCAAATCTATACATCCTCAGGCCTTCATGAAATGGGATGTTATATTCCCTTCTGAATGAGGCTTATATTCTTGTGAACGCGTATATTCGGGTGTAGCTATAGAGGGTGCAGAAGTAGCAGTCGCACCAGGTAGGGTCAGTGGGCCTTCTGTCATGTGTGAAGATATCAGTATTATTAATGGCATATAGTAATTAAGGAGCTCTGTTACAAATTTTGGTTTGGGGGTCAGGAACATCAAGTATACCTATAACTCTGAGTATACTCCATATTTCTCCATTATTTTTCAAGTCTGGGCTACATAAAGTTGCCACCCACACAGTGGGCTTCATGTATTAAACTATTGCAAAAAATTTACATTCCCTTGTTGCCCACAGCAGCCTATCAAAGTCCAGCTTTTGAAGCTCTAGAGAAATAAATGTATTTATATGTATAATGTAGTTTTGCTACATTAGCCTAGAAGCGTGATGTCATTCTTGATAAAAAAAAAAAGGTCTACTGGCACCATGTTAGTCAGTCGAATAAAATGTTATTGCTCTCGGTAACAGAAACAAAATAATCTTGTGGATTTAATACCTTGTAATGGCTAACAAAAAGAAATTATGTTAACAGCGCAAGCTTTCAAGACTACTTAGAATTGTTCATCAGTAGAGATGAGCGAGTATACTCGCTAAAGGCAATTGCTCGAGCGAGCATTGCCTTTAGCGAGTATCTCCCCCGCTCTAGACAGAATGTTCGGGTGACGGTGCGAGGGAGCGGTGAGTAGTGGCAGTCAGCAGGAGGGAGCGGGGGGAGAGAGGGAGAGAGAGATCTCCCCTCCGTTCCGCCCCGCTCTCCCCCGCAGCTCCCTGCCCGCTGCCGACACCCGAACCTTCCGTCTCGATCGGGGGAAATACTCGCTAAAGGCAATGCTCGCTCGAGCAATTGCCTTTAGCGAGTATACTCGCTCATCTATATTCATCAGCCATAGTATATCAAAATATCAGAAGAAACATACACTAGCAGAATTACCGCGCTTTGCACAAATCTATTTCATGTAAATGTTTGTTGTTCGTGTATGCGGTTAATTATTTTTTTTTGCTACAGATATGAAGCCAAACTTTTTATAGCACTAAATTAGCCATATAGGTGAATCAGGTGGTGGAAGATTGTAGGCCCTAGACAGCTGAAGTCTGCAGAATGCTCCAGTTGTTTGGCCATGCATAAAGAACAGAAATTCATTTTTATGTATATGAAGATATATATGCAAAGGAACAGAAATAACAGAAGAGAATGAGCTTGGAGAGTAAAGGCCCATTTTCATGGAATACGTATGGTTCAGAAAGATAGTATAAACACTGGCAGCAACTGAACGCCCAACGATAATTAGTTCACTTATCTTTCATTGTTCAATTTACGCAGTCATAAAAGTCAAACGACAATCAGCTCATGTAAATAGGCAGTCCATCTTCTATGAACGACTGCCTGATACTTTGAATGGAGGCTGGTGGTTGGAAGCAATTTTCGACATGCGGCACCTGCATTTTTTGAGTGATTACCGCTCCCATGTGAAGGTACAGGAGCCTTAATCATTTGGATGACAAGTCATCTGGTGTTAAAGGACTCTAAATAGTCTCTAAATTGATTTAAGTTCATAGATTGGTTGACCTCGCTTTATCCCTGGGCCAGATTTCTCAGATGTTGTAACCTGCCATAAATAGAGATGAGCGGGCGTACTCGCTAACGGCAAATACTCAAGCGAGTATTGCCTTTTGCGAGTACCTGCTCGCTCATCTCAAAAGATTCGGGTGCCGGCGGGGGTGAGCGGTGAGTTGTGGGAGTGAGCAGGGAGGAGCAGGGGGGGGGGGAGAGAGATCTCCCACCCTTTCTTCCCCGCTCTCCCCCGCCGCTCCCTAACCCCCACTGGCACCCGAATCTTTTGGGACGAGCGGGCAGGTACTCGCAAAAGGCAATACTCGCTCGAGTATTTGCCCTTAGCGAGTACGCTCGCTCATCTCTAGCCATAAATCCTTCAGAGAGATTCAGTCCTGAGTTCAAAGTATCAAACATTTTTGGGATTTGAAGTTACTTTTAATAAAACAACCTAAATATCCTAATTTTTTTTAGTTTCATCTGTGTGCGTTACATTCTGCTCCATGTGTTTGAGAAATCTGGTTCAGGGATAATAGGGGCAAACAGGTCTGTGAACCTACATTTATTTAGAGCTTATCTGTGAACTAATTAAAGGCCCATTGAGACACAACCATTATCGCTCAAAATGTGCTCAAAAGCCGTCTTTTGAGTGATAATCGTTGTGTCTAAATGTGCCCATCTTTCAGTTTTCTGCCGAACGACGGTTTTCAGTTCTGCTTGAAAAACATCATTCCGCAGAACAGCTATGTTCATGTCTCAGCTCACGTGTGTATATATACTTGTTTTATCGGATATTTTGTTATACCATGCCCGATGAATAAACCTAAGTAGTTTCAAAAGCTTGCTTTGTTAACACAATTTCTGTTTGTTAGCCATTAAAAGGTATTATAATTAAAAGATTTGTTTTTCTCTTAGGGTGACTACCCACTAGCGTTTTTTTTACTGCGAAATTCGCAGCGGTTTTTTTTTCTGCAGGGGTCTTTGGGCTATGGGACATGTAAAGCTTTTGCACGATCGCGATTTTAACATTACAAGTCCCATAGACCTCTGCAGAAAAAAAAACGCTGCGAATTTCGCAGTGAAAAAAAACACTAGTGGGTAGTCACCCTAAATTAGAGAAATATCATTTTGTCATTCTTCAATGGCGTGCTTCAGGTTGCATAATAATACCAAGCAGATGCACTCCAGAAGAGGTCATGCCAGTTATATGACATTTACTTTGACTTGTACTAGAGTGTGTTTGAAGACAAACTGAGGATTGACTGTTGGAGATTGTAAAATTTAAGATCTAGTAGGGGCTTAACTTTATGGTATCTATTTTTTCTGTCTCTAATATGAGTTTTAGGTATATTTTTATGTGCATGCTATACTTACATCACTATATTCTATTTAAGCATTAATAGTAATACCAAACATTACTACTAACCTGTTTCTCTGAAAATAAGACATGCCCTGAAAATAAGGCATAGCATGATTTCCCAGAATTTTTGAGGATGCAAAATGATTTTTCAGGCTTTTTGAGGATGCTTGAAATATAAGCCCCACTCCAAAATTAAGCCCTGCTAACAGTTAACTAAAAAAGTCAATTTAAATAGTGTCCAGGCAGCTATACATGTAAAAAAGTTAAACCTTTTTGAACAAAAATTAATATAAGACACTGTCTTATTTTCGGGGAAACACGGTAGATATAATCTACTACAATTCAAATCTTTACCATAAATTCAGGCCAAAAATGGTAAACAAAACCCCACAATTTATGTTCTTAATCTACAAGTTAAATTGTTTAGTGTGACCTTGCTAATGTGCTTAACCTCTAGTGTGTTACAAATGTGGTTTTAACATGGAGGCACATTCTTTACATTTACAAAAACAATTTTCCGGACTTGTTTAATTACTATACTATCTTAGGATGTAAAATATTAACATATGCTGCTGAAATCTGTACTTCTCAATTACTTTATACTCATCTGCTCTTGGGAAAATGAATTTATTAGATCTGTAGTTCTAATTTCTTCCATATTGCCTACGATGCTTTTTTATGATAGTGTAAATGTTCTGTTTTCCTTATAAGACAGATTGATGTCACAATACCTAGTAATTATTACCGGTGGCTTCATGTGACATTTCTCATATCTAGTTTGTTAGGTTGTTTGAAAATGGAATGGTTCAAAGGCTTACACAGTTCAATTTCTTCCTTTAATAAGCTTGAAGAACTCCACAACCATATTAGCCCGGTCACATTATGTGACTTTCACTTCCAAGATTAATGTATCAAACAAATAATCTATTTTAAAAGCCCTGAATATTTACACAGTGATCCTTACAATATGGTTGCACTGTTTGGTAATCTAAACCTATCTTTAAACAATGGATGCTGCTTCCTGCTAACTAGTTCTTACCAGCTCCTCTAACTTGGTTTTGCTTGCTGGTAGCCATGGATCTTGTGGTCTTTCTTCAACTAGAGGAGGCTGTGGTGGGTTTGGGAAAATCGGCTGACCAGGTTGGAGTGAAAGGTCAGGCTTTGGTGGTTCCATAGCTTGTGTATGTATTGGCTGTTGAATTTCAGTATTTGTTAAATAAGTTGGATTTAATGGATGGGTCTGTGAGGGTAGAAGTGGAAACAGTGAATGATGGCCAGGAACAGGTACCATTGGTTGTTGAGGTATTAGCATAGGGTGGTGTGATGGTAATTTCGGAATTGCATGTGGATGCGGTAGCTGTTGTGGCATCAGTGGAGACATGGGAGCCATTGGATTCTTCAGCCATCCAGACATCGGTTCATAGCCATAAGAAGGATACTACAAAACAGATTTTCTTTTCTTTATACAATTTATTATATACTTCACAAATAGAAAATCCTGCTTGGCTTATCAACAATACATATGGTATGTCTACGATGTTTACCAAAATGGCATCTTATTTTCACATTTGTAGAGAAGTAACATACCTCCTTATGTGTAATATGTAGATTTTCACATTCTGCTCAAAGACTTGCAGTTTATAAGCTGCCACTTTAACATATTTCTATCCATTTAGAACTAAGTGCACATTCATACCGATAACGAAACACGTCTTACCTTCATCATGGATTGGTACCATTTTAAAGGTGTCAGTATCTGCAAGGAAATATTCAGATGTTGGTATTTATGCTTTAGAAAAGTGTATCTCCCACCTTACATTGCAAGTGTACTATACTTGTATCCAAGTTTGTAAAGCACCTGCCATGTAAATGAGTGAATACAGGTCAGCATAGTATTTTCTGTTGACAAGTATTGGATTATATGAGGCATATCCAATTACCTTTCATATGTTGTACCATGGTTAAAGTATAAAGGTTCAGGGCATAAATAGTGATTCCAGGCAAAACATACCTCTAATTGGATGTACTCACAAATACTGTAAATCGTGAGACACATTTTTTGCACTCGAAAAGGATGTTAAGAGAACACCAACTATACAAAAATGCAAAAAAACATTAAAAATTCCATCACTTCCTCCCATCATTACTTCCTTTCTTTTGATTCTATTTTGTTTTATATTTCAATTAAAACTGAGAAATATGGAAAGGAATCTTCATGTTTTCCAGATCAGTCATGCAATTCCTCCTAAAAATCCTGTGTCTGGCTGTAAGAACAACAGCCTCCCTCTTCTGCCATGTCTGGAGTAGGACAAAAAATGCTATGGAGTAACTGCACTTTTAAAACTCTTTTTACATCTCGGAGCAGCTTGTCAAAAGTTGATAGTGGGAGTTTAAGTCTTCAGACCCCACACTGATCCCTGAAATGAAGGGGCAGAAGTACTTACCCGAGCCCTGTGCCACTTTAGCTGTCATCGTTTCTATTGACATCTATGTGTCCATCTTCAGCTGCCAAGAAGAATCAACGAGAAACGATGGCAGACGAAGGGGACAGCACCCGGGTGAGCGTTTTTGCCCCTTTTGTCAGCAAACAGCATGGGACATAGCACCCAGACCTCCACTAAGCAAACCATGTCACTCTGACATGTAATTTTTTTTTAAAGCACAGTTACTCTTTAAGCCCTGCCCCCAGTCCAAGCCCCACCCCCGAGTCAGTCTCCATCCAAAAACAGATCAGGATATTTCTACAAGATTGTTTCAGGAACATGCAGAAAATGCTACATACTGACAAATAGTGAAGGTAAGAGTATACCTTGTTTAGATGTACTATGGATTTCTATGCCCACTGTTCCTTTAAGAAGGGAGAAAGGTAATTGCTGCAGTGTTGTTCTAAAAGTGAATAGTTTGGGGGCATTGTGTGAGAGGTCTAATTTCTCTTGATTTTCCAACTGAGAGTTTTGATTGATATCATTTAGACTGATGGCATCTCCCAAGTGGCTGCTGTTGATTTTCATAATGATATGCCCAAAGGGGTACAACATTTTCTATGATTAGATTAATTGAGGAGTTCTATCAAATCTGCTTTTAATCTGTTAAGGTATGCATTTTAAAAGGAAAATTCCAAATTCTCATTAATCAAAATCAATAAAAGCTAATTTAAGCATTATTATGGATGTATCATGCTCAGGTCATTGTGTTTATAAAGGAGCACAGCTAAAGCTGACCCTACACAGCAAATAAATGCCTGAAAAAATGGATAATTTCTACTGATATGTACAAACTCTCATCCATGTTCTTGTACCTGCTTGTTTGGCCGACATCTCTTTTTCCATTATAAATATGCATATTTGGGTCAGCCAAATGTGCATATTTATTTTAATTAGGAGAGGAGCGTAAGTCGATGCCAGACCCATCTCCTGTGGGAACAAATATATAAAAAGATACAGAAAAACACTTATTTCCCTACCTCATAACTTAAATTAACATATCCCGGATGCTGGGGATGAGGCGGAAGCTGCAATTAAACATGTGTCACGTTAGTAATATGAAGAGTATGGAACACATAAACATGTAGTACTTTACTTGGAAATCTTTTCAAACTGTAGCTCAAATACTTAGGTTGGGGCCTGTCAACATCACATTTGGAGCCTACCATCAGATATATGTTCCTGACAAAATGACTGTAACCTATCGTACCACATAGGCATTCAGTGGGATATGTTGCCTATACAGCACCCTACACCTCCACTTTACCCCAAACTGGAGAAGTAGTTTACTGTTCCTCAGGGTTGTGGAGCATGGCCAGGAAGAGACTATCTGAGGGATGAGCACCGAGGAGCAACTTCTGCTATCTTCTTCCACTTCCATGGGGAACCTGCAGTGACATAACTGTCTGTATATGAACATTTACTATATATGGCCAGTTAGATCAGCCAGCAAACTCCAGCAGTAGCTTGTCGTCATCAGGAGCTCACTTGGTTACTGCCCCTGCCATCAGTAAAGAGCCTGCCGGAGAATAAATGACAGGCGACCCTCCGCTTCTCCCATATCCCATATTTATACAGTATATATGTTTTTTTGCAGAACTCTAATAGACAGACTAGCATAGTCTACTATGCTATTTCATACCTTTTTACATTATACTGATCTACAGCATCCAGACAAAGGCAAAAAGGACACTCTTTTGGCCACTGTCTGACTGGAGGAGGCCTATGGACACTTCTAGCATCAGGAATTTTCTTGACCTAAACGCCTATTCAGATGAACGTGAATTTCTCCTCTTGTTCGGCCGTGATAATCAGGAAAAAACCAAACCACTGATTTCAATAGGATTTCGGTGGTTTCGTTTTTTCCTATTGGGATTCTCGCCCGTTAATTCTACTGCAAAGAAAAGATAGAACCTGCCCTATCCTTCTCGCACTACGTGTAGGAAGGATCGGGCGGCACCTGTCTTTCTGCGGTTATTTTCAAGCTCCTGCGCTCTGGCGCATAGTTTGAAAAACCGGTGAAGGGATTCCCCTCATCAGCACGGAGCATAGTTGCGCCTACACTCATCTGAATCCGCCCCTAGGGCTTCGACAGGCGAAAGTATGCACGGAAATGCAGCGTATTTGCTCTTGAACAAGTTTTTTGAGAGGGCAATAATAAGGCTTTTGCATGCATCTGCACATAGTACTGTGATTTTTGCACTTGCAGGGCCAGTTAACACCCACATATGACACCCCCTTTCCGTGGACTTGAGTGGCTATAAAAGCCTAATAAGAGCCAGCCGTCTTCTTTTGCCTGTGTTTTCCGTAGTGTCACACCCTTCCCTTTGATTTTTTTGAACCTGCCATAGACTTCTAAAGCACTTTAGCTGCATTAAGTGCAGAAAGATAGGGCAGGTCCTATCTTTTCACACATGTAGGAAATACAAACATGAAATATGCTCATGAGAACAAACCCATTGAAATCAATGGCTTCTATTTGCTGTGTTTTTCAGGCGTGATTTTCACATGCGCAAAAACGTGCACAAACACATTTGTCTGTTTAACCCTTAAACTCTAATTGATAGTAACATAGTATGTACAAGTAGCATTACTAAGGCAAAATGTAAGGATATTGTGAAGAACAGATTTTCATAATTTTTTATTTTTTTCTGGATTTCATTTTCATTATGCTTCAGGATGAATAAACAGATTTCAAATCCATTTAGCCCATGGATGGGTGGCTGCTGCTCTCATCATCTCTGAGTCTGTGTGCCGAGTCAGGACTATGTACTACATATAGTTCATCCAGATGTCCTAACTCTGCAGAGATCTGGCACTCACAGACTAGGAATACCTGGACATTGAGCACATTAAGCCCACTGGCTGTCTGAAAAAAGGATCTGAATTCTGTTCTCTACCTCATTATTCATCATCTACTGCACACTATACGCAGGGATGCAGAACTTCTGGAATTTGGATGACTGTATTAATATTTTTTTGACTTTATAAATACCTAAGCAAGTAACTTGCAAATACAGAAGACTTGTGAGATCAAATATCTCAGTTTTCTTCCTTAGGTCCACGAGGAAAAGAGTGCTTTGCTCTTGAAACATGTAGTATTCCTCAATAACCATGATATCTAGCAACTTTGTGCATCCTCAATGGGCCGGAGAGCATCTTGATTTCACTTCTTACTAACAGCCTTTTTAAACTCTAACTTGGACTGCTATCTAATTGGTCCTGGAAGAGGTATAGTCCTGGACAGACTTTACAAGCATTTAATAGTGTTGTGCCTTTTCTAATACAACATAGCAAAATGAGTGTTGTAGTGTGCTATCCACAACAGGTATGCCTTTAGCCTATCATTTCAAAAGTGCTCTTAGGAGCCATCTGTTGGGATTCCCTTACGGATTCCTGTGATTGGAATAGGTCCCTCAGGATATGCCCATGATGAATACTTCAGGCTTCCTCTCTCTCTGCCTCTGTTCTCCATATAGGAAGCCCAGTACTATGAATACAGAATTATAGTTGGGGGCCCTGTTACAGATTTTGCCTTGAGGCCCAGAAGCTTCAAGTTACGCCTCTGTGTCCTGAAGTGCATGGACTGATTGGTGGACAGGAAGTCATTTGCCCTAGTCTACCAATTAGTGATAATGGAATCGTATAAAACCTGGCTGCGCCCTGTGACGGGTGCCAGTTATTTTGCGGATGTCTTCTGCCTGTGTGAAAGCTGTCTTGAGCTCTATCTGTCTGTCCCAGAGCCCTGCTGTTAGGATCCTGTTGCATCCGCCTGGTTCTTGGTGTGTGTGCATGCAATTTGTAACTCAGTCTGTTGTTTGAGTCATGTGTTGTGTCTTCCCACGTTCCGTCACATGAGTGATGTCTGATGCTTGTTTCCCTACAATGTCAAATGGGTAATTGTCTGAAGCCTTAATATAGTCTGAATTATGCCTTAATCCCCTCTGTTCTTAGGTGCGCGGAAGCCTGAAAGAATCTTTTCCGTTTGTTCGTGTGCAAATGCCTCACTCATGTTTCGTTTTGTGTGGCAGTGGTCTCCTGTCTGTCCTGCTTTGTTTCTATGGTTATTTTTATTTGTCACCTAGAGATAGACGAGGCTCTGTAGGTACAAGACATGAGGGCGTCCTTTTCAGGACGATCAACCTTATTGCAAGCAGGAAACGCCAAGCCCAATATGTTAGTGAGGGTAAGCACTCCCATACCTGTGTATGTCTCATTATGTGTTTTTCACGTGTTGGTGATAAAGACATATTTATGTTATGTTCATGTGGGTCAATAAAGAATATGTCATATTGCGATGGTAACATTTGTGCAGACCAGGTGAATAGGCTCTGCACAAACGTAACAATTAGTCTCTCTCAAATGAGAAAGACAGTGGACCAAAAATGTTGCAGACCTACTACCTTAGCAGAGCAATGCTTTTTTCCCAGACTGACTGCCTATTTACAACAGCCTTTGTTTGCTATGTCATATGCAGAATACAAACTACTGTAAATAGAAATCTGTATTCAGTTAAAAGGGGTTGTCTGTGTTGTAACATCTTAGGACAAACTCTTTGCCATGCACTAACATAACAAATAGTGATGTATTCAACTCTCACTGCTCCTGCTGTGTCCCACTGCTGGTTCTCGGTCCCCTGCTCTGGTCTTTTTAGAGCTGCAGTCCTGCCCGCTTTACAGGACCCCGCAGGGGCTGCAACCCATAACAGAGCTCAGCAAAAAAGCATTGCTCTGCTGAGGTAGTAGGTCTGCAACATCTCATGGTCATGTTTGTGCAGGGCTTATTCACCTGGCCTGCACAAATGTTACCAACACGTCACAACATGGCATGTCCTTTATGGACCAACATAAACATAAAATAAACATGTATTTATCACCAACACATGAGAAACACATAATGAGACATACACAGGAATGGGAGTGCTTTCCCTCATCAACACATTGGTCTCGGCGTTCCCTACCTTAAATCAGCTTGATCGTCCTGACAAGGACAGCCCCATGTCTTATACCTACGATTGATCGCTGAGATCTTCTATTGGCTGCAGCCCCTGTGATATCCTGTAAACCAGGCAGAACTGCAGCTGTAAACACAGACCCCGGCAGGACACTGAGGGGCAGTAAGAGGTGACTATATCACTATCTGTTATGTTAGTGCAAGGGAAAGGAGTTGTCCCGAGATGTTACGACTTGGTCAACCCCTTTAATGTTGTCATAGGAGTGCACTAATATTTTATCTAATCATTGATGCCCCAATGTTGTGGGATACTTGCATATTATATTATCTGATACAAAGGTATTGAATCCTCTGGCGTGATTCTGCCCTGCAAGTACATAATATACATTACTAGGAATATATGCACAAAGCCTATTGTAGTAATATCTTTTATGAGTCTTGATTTTGATTTTACTTCTTTGGAAGAAGTTATGGATCTATAGAAATGCAAAAAGCTGGCATTAGGTTAAGGAATCAAAATGTAATTACTAAGAAAAACAGATAACTGTATTTGTACAAGAATTGGTTTTCCAATTGACTGACTAATTTCCCTATAGACAAGGAGGAGTAAGTGGTTACTCCAAACTGTGAATAACAACTCAGGGAAAATGTTTGTTATAATCAGAATTTATGGTCATCTTCTGTTTGTTACTTATTCTTTTAACCCTTTCCAATCCACTGTCTGACATCTTCCTACATTCTGATTGAAGCCTGTGCAGCTCCGATGTCGGAAGATGTCCAGTATTCTTACTATATATTGCCGGCTGCTTTGTTGTCTGGGCCTCTCCGGCATGTCACATACTGCAGTACTGGCTCTAGCCAGCAGATGGCTCCATTGTATAATGGCAGAAAGAGAAAGCCCCCTAGGAAACCCTGCATCCAAAATTTGATTGCAAAGGGTTAATCATGAGTGGTAGACCTTGAAATAATATTACTACTCTTGCAACTAAACATATTATGAAATACAAAATACTACTACTAATAATAATAATAATATGTTTAGGTCAAACATTGGAAATGCATTTCATAGTATAATTTAAACTTACTGGAATGGAGAAAGCAGCTCCAAGGAGTGATGTGAACATAATCCAAAACTTCATAATGTCACAAGACTATTGTAGACCTGCAAGTGTGATTCAGGTAGAGTTAAATACATGTTCTAAATTACTACTGCACAATCTTATTAGCAAGCTCAACATCCAGTTTCCACATTGCGTTTATCTAATTATTTTCCTTACCTACTAATTAGTAGGTTATGACATACTATGGAAATGAAAATATAGTCCAGCTCACCAATAACTGCCTCTGGCCACAAATGAAATGGAGCATTACACCAAATTTCTTGCGGAGTGTATAGAAAAGTTCAGCATCCAGGCTTTAGATCAAATCCAAGATTTTGTTGAATTACTACATACAACACAACATATACAGGACAACTTCTGAGGCGTTTGATCCTTAGTAGAGATGAGCAAGCATACTCGATAAGGCAAACTACTCGAGCGAGTAGTGCCTTATTCGAGTACCTGCCCGCTTGTCTCTAAAGATTCGGGTGCCGGCAGGGGGCCGGGACAGCGGGGAGGAACGGAGGGGTAATCTTGCTCTCCCTCTCCCCCCTGCTCACCGCCACAACTTACCTGTCACCCACACCGGCACCCGAATTTTTAGAGACGAGCGGGCAGGTACTCGAATAAGGCAATACTAGCTTGAGTAGTTTGCCTTATCGAGTATGCTCGCTCATCTCTAATCCTTAGTTATAACTATTCCAAGCGGTGTTTGTCATATGTGTGTTGGAGCGTATGCAGTAAAGCCTTAGATTTTATCTTAAACTTGGGCACTGAACTTCTCTATGTACTTGTTATCATGTACAGTATGCCACTGTTTCTTCAACTTCACATAACGTCATCAAAGAAATATTAAATATTAATCCATAACAAAAATACAGAATTATATTTACTTAGATAAAGCAAATTCAATTAAAGTGCCATTTTATTTTAGCAAAGATCTAGTGATTTCCCATCAACATCCCTCCAAAAATAAGTTCTATTTATTCTGAAGGTCTCAATTCTCTATCTAGATGATCTTTTTATAGTGGTGATTTTAACAGGAAAGGGAAGAGTGTTGTCACATCTTTAACTGCACCCTGTTATTTTCATCCTAAAAATAACCATCCTAGAAGTTTCACAAAAATTGTCAGATTTGGGGTAAGTTTTTATCTTTTCTACTTGTTTAGCAAGTGCAAAACCTTATATTCACATGCTATTTTTATGACCTCAAAGGTTAACTAACATAGTAAGTGGTGATTATGAAGTTCCTGCGTCCCAATGCAAAGTCAGCAACAGAGTCACTGCCCTGCCCACCATGTGCCATTTATTATACTAGTGTCTTCTAATTTGGCAGAGTGGTCTTTGGACTCCTTTAGTCAGAAACTAAAGCCCAGATGTGATTGCTGCCTCTGCACCCTCTAGAACCACTAAACTGATTTATGTTTCCACTATGTGTAAGACCGGTCTCACACGAACGGGTCGAATCCAGCCCTGTCCGTGGCGTCAGTGCATACCTTTCAACTCCTGTATTGCGGATGGTCGCGGAAAGCCTCTGTCAGGCATGCGCAATACAGAATTTTAGTTTAAAACTTTACTTTTCCCGCGCCGTCGCTAGGCGATGACGTGGATACCTGCGACTTGTCCGCAATGTCAATTGCGGATGGGCCATGGGTCGGACGGCTTCCATTGACTTCAATGGAAGCTGTCCGTGTTGAGTCCGCACTAAAATAAAATATGCTGCAATTTCATTTGCTTGAGCGGAAAGCTCAATGTTTTATTGTAAGCGTGTGGAATGTCGCGAATCGTCTGTGCGGGTGCAAATCGTGGATTCCGCAATTTCAACCCGGGTGTGTGAGACCAGCCTGACTGTTCTGATCTGTTTTCAATATAAACATCCTGTGTTTAGTGTATATTGTGTGAAAAGCACTGTATATCATGACCGTACATGAAAGACAGGCAGCACTAACCCAAAACCAACATGGGGTGGAGTGGAACGTTGCACGCCTTCAGGAATCAGACCCACAATCCACTCAAACGTCCAAATAATGCAAGGAAGGCAGGATCCATGGTGCAGCAAAATATCCAGATGGACCTCCTTTATTCCTCAAAATCTCATGACAGCGACGTTTCAACTGCACTCTTTATCAAGCTTGATAAAGACTCCTGAGTGTAGTCGAAAGGTCGCTATGATGAGATTTTGAGGAATAAAGGAGGTCCAGCTAGATATTTTGTTGCACCACAGATGCTGCCTTTTTGTACTATTTGGATGTATAGCATGACCGTGTCAGTGTGCTTCTGGACGATAAATCATCATGTAGAGTAAAAAGCTTGTGGGTCTTCCAAAAGTTGGGGCCCTGATGTGATTTATAGTTTTGTACCTTCTATAGTTACTAAGAATCATAGCAATGTTCACAATGGCTGGATAGTTATTAACATTGTACAAGGTGGATAATTGTGATGAAGAGATTTACACTAATTATGGAGTAGAGATATGAAAATTGGTGCAAAGGAAAAGTGAAGTAGTTCTACAATACAACCAATCACGTTCCCCCTCTACCAGAGGCGTAACTTGAAGCTCCCGGGCCCCGATGCAAAACTTGTAACAGGGCCCCCAACTATAATGCTTTACTTATAGTACTGGGTTCCCTATATGGAGAAGAGAGGCCTTATGGGCCCCCTAAGGCTCCTGGGCCCGGGTGCAACCACATCCCCTGCATCCTCTATAGTTACGTCCATGCCCTCTACTCTTCCTTAGTCAGAACTCATCGGAAATACTGTGTCCAGTTCTGGTCACCCCACTTTAAAACAGACAAACTGGAGCAAGTTCAGAGAAGAGTTACCAAGATGGTAAGCAGTCTGCAAATCATGTCCTATAAAGAACAGTTAAAGGATCTGGGAATGTTTAGCTTGCAAAAAGGAAGGCTGAGAGGAGACTCAATAACTGTCCACAAATATTTGAAGGGCTGTCACACTGCAGAGGGATCAGCCCTATTCTCATTTGCACAAGGAAAGTCTAGAAGCAATGGGATGAAACTGAAAGGGAGGAGACACAAATTAGGTATTAGAAAAACCTTTCTGACAGTGAGGGTGATCAATGAGTGGAACAGGTTACCACGGGAGGTAGTGAGTTCTCCTTTAATGGAAGTGTTCAAACAAAGTCTGGACAAATATCTGTCTGGGATGATTTAGTGAATCCTGCACTGAGCAGGGGGTTGGACCTGATGACCCTGGAGGTCCCTGACAACTCTACCATTCTATGATTCCAACTCTACTTTTCTTTAAGCCTTTTTTAAATGAAAGCTGCAACTTCAGAGTGCGTATATTGGATTTAGGATGAAGATTTGCATATTTAGGCCATATACTGTACTTGTATTCTTGGTACCACACATTACACGGGCTTCTAAGAAAGTAATGGTCAACTTGCCACATTACAAGGGATCTCCGTTGTAGTCCTTAAAGAAAGCATGTCCTCTGACAAGTTGAACGAGCTGCATACCTTTACCGCTAGGTCTTCGCTAATTCCGCTAGCGTTTTTTATGTTTTCTTCTAGCCCCCACTTGCCCACAGCAGCTCCCAGCTGTAAAGGTATGCAGCCCATTTCACATATCCAATGATGTGTTGGGTTCTCTTTAACTCCATTGAAGTTCACATTGTACACAACCAAGGCGGGCGCAAGGGGCAGTCATAGACAAATCAATTGCTCACTTGCACATCTCTGACACATGTTTATCCATATTTTTGATTAAAAATGAGCGGATCCTGGCTCATTTGTTCTGTGGGCAGAGAGCTCAGTGTACAGAAGTTATCGTTGTTGTTCATTAACTTGGAGAAGGCATCTGAAGCCGCATATTTGCTGGAAAGGCATCCTGCACACAAACTCACAGCTGTAAATTCATCTTCAGCTTTCTTAAGTGATTCAGAAGAAACTGGCACTCACAGGGTATATATGATGGTATAAAAGAATCCTTTGCTTATTGTTTCAAAATGCAACTTTCATGAAGCACCTGTATAATTATACACGTGTCACGATGTTAACAGTGTAGCTTGTGCGGCTGCTCTTGAAGCAGGCATGTGGAAAAGAGTGGGCGGTGAAGTATGCTGGAGAAAGCAATGCGATGAGGCGAAATATAAACACAGTTATCGCTCATAGGCACGTGCAACATTATTTTCTGCTCTGTTTTTCAATGCTATGATACCAAACTGTATAATTTCTGTTATTAGCCAGTGTACAGGTGGATAATGCATTTCTTGTACAGCAAAGGCAGCATGTATATTGCAAGAGGCATGCTGGGTAACACGTTCTATACAGAAGTATTGTTGAAATACCCCAAATATATTTTTATAAATACAATTGATATGTGCATGTATTGTACTTGAGTTTTTCACAACTGTTTAGTAATTGAGTGCATCCAGAGAAACCATTCTAGGCACAGAAAGCCCCGCTAAGGCCCTGTTGTCTATAACTTTATTTAGGGGGTGTGGTCACTGAGTCATATATTAGTTCTGGGGTCTGGTCTGTATTCATTTTGGGGCGTGCTGAAAGAGTCATATGTATGATTTGTGATTGAAATGCTGTAACTTGGGGGTGTGCCATTGATAAGTAGAGGGCATTACAAAAATTCTGTGCTGTATTCTAAGTGCAGCACTTTTGTTCTCCTATATGGAATATCGCTGATGTCCCTTCTGAAAAGTTGACAGGTGTGCTCATAATGTAGTGTTATTGGTCCATAAAATCTACAGTAATTTGTCCATTTATATCCTAATCTAGGTAAATAAAGCATAACAATGTGAAAGTAGGGGCCGCAGCGGGAACTGCAGGTTTCATTAGTGTAGGCCACTCATGACTGGGGTGGTGAGGGAATGAGGGAGAGGAAAGAGTTAATGGGGGTGGGGTAATGGCAGCTGGAGCAGGAGTTTTAATAGGTTGAGTTTGAATGGGATGCTGGTGGGGGGGGGAGAGTTAGGTTTAGGGGGTGGAGTCAGAAGGTATAAGAGGGATAGGGAGTAGTGAGCGCCATTTTAGGTGAAAAACAACTTGGTAGTCCCACCTACCCTCCCTTATGTTGGTGGTTGGTGAGTATGGAGGGCTAGTGGATGTTTTGGCGGATAGATACAAAAGATTGTCATGGCAGCTTGGCGGGTGGGGGGTCCTTGGAGTCAGTTTTATAGTGGTTGGGAGGGGGGAGTCTGGTGGGTACGGCCTCACCTTTAGTATTCCCTCCTTCATGTTAATTTTGGTTGTCTGGTGCTGGAGACACGACCTATCGGGGGAGTCCCTCCAGGCCGATTTATTCTATGCAATATTGGCCAATTAAGGTGGCTAGTGGTGCCCCTGAGCCAGATGTTACGGTTGGGGACAAGGTACGGTTAACGAGTTATGCACCAGATTGTGGGGCTCCAAGGACCTCCCTCTCGTTGTTCGGATTAAAAATAAACTGGAATTGTTATTTGTTCGTGTGTATAATAAATGGCTGCTGTGGCCAATTAATCCAAAATGCGGTGTCTTGTTTTATTCCTGGGAAGGGATGTGTTGGCTGCAGCGGGAGTGACTCTGACCTACCCTGGTCATGATACAATACAAGCCAATGCAGCCAACTATATTACTAAAACCTCTAGGATGCATGTGTTGTCTACCTGGGGGCTTGCATACCTGGGTATGTTAGCACTGCATTAAAGTGACATTCTAGTATTGGGACAAAAATCTGTCCCAGAACAGGAAAGCGTGGGGCGTAGATTACATGCAGTTGTTCTCTGCTGTTCCTACATCCCACTTGTTCTGGGTCCTGTTTTTAACCATCCGAGATGGCCAATACAATCTTTATGCTATGTAATTCCCACAGTGCATTGGTAGTGTTAGACTACTGTAGTATCCCAGAGTTGGGTATTCCATTACTTCTGCAGTGATGACAGTGTTAAATATGTGTATTAAATGTAAAGTGTTTTGTGGTTATGATGTTCACCATTATGCACTGTGTAAGGTTTACTGACAAGGTTTTCCAGCCTCTAAGTGAGTACTAGTCACCTAGTAAACGTCAGAGGAGTGTTTAGCCAGGTTCAGAGGGCATGTGGTTGGTAGATACCCTTTATAGGCTGGGTTAGTGTGACAGTATAAAAGGAAGGAGTGGGCGGAGTTACCTTAGTCTAGTCCAGGAGTCTATTTCAGAGAGGCATGTGACAGAGACCAGGAAGAAGGAGAAAGCCTCTGCAAGTCATTGCAGAGCTCTCCAGTGCAGTGGGAAGGAAACAACATCACAAGTGTGAGTACTCTGGAGCCCAGAACTGTCAGCTGAGAGAACCAGAGTGAAAAAAAGGGTGAAGAGGAGAAACTGAGTACTTTCATCTGCTCTATAGGAATAAAGCTGTGTTGTTTTATTTTGACTCCTTAAGTCCCTTTCCACCAATCTAACACCTGCACTGAGATATCACACTACGTTCTCCAGGGTCATAGAGTTTCTACCCCCTTTTATTTATTTCTCCACTTTTTGTATTTTATTATTTTGTTTGTAACGGGTCCCTACCTGTACATGAACCGGCGTCACGACAAAACTACATCTTCCCCTGCCCGACTAAGCAGTTAGCACCCCATTGGGTTATTACCATGTTACCACGCCCGACCCTGCGGGCAGCAGGCCATAAAAACTGCCAAAGTTACCACTGTATGTGGCATACCACTCCAGATTGCAATTGTCCCCGTTTTAGGGGAGCAGTAGAGCCGCCGTGACTACGATCTTAATTCCTCGCTGCTTTCCTCCCCTCATAGGTCTGCGCTCAGTCATGCCTCATTACACAATCAATGCATTGAACATGCTCTGATTGGCAAGAGATGCTCATGTGATCAGCCTTAGCCAATTAGACAACAGTGCACAGTGTACATTAGCTAGTAAGAAAATTGCTGTGGCCATCTTGGACAACTAAAAAAGAGGCCCTGAACCAGCGGATCAGAAGGGTGACAGAAGAATAAGTGCAGGTAATATACTCACTTCCCCCTCCTGTCACAGAACAGAATTTTGTCCTGAAACTGGAGGATTGCTTTAACCCTCATGTGGTACCATGAGGTCTATTTGACCCCAGCCTTGTTCATTGCAGGTCTGCTTTTTAAAACTGGTACGACAGAAGGGCTAAATCAACTAAGAACATAATCAGATGGCTGCTTTTATTTACAATTGCACCACTAAAAGATGAGAGCTGGAATCTGATTGGTCATAATGGGCAACTTCTTCACTTTTCCTTGGATAAATCTCCCTGTTCTTGTTTATAGTGTGTTATCACTTGGGATATGTTCATGCATAAAGATTTACGTGGGCTGATGTAAAAAGTAAAAAAAAATATATATGAAAAGGAAATCTTAAAAATGTAATTAATACACTATGGTAGAGAACAGTACAGGTTATTGGTGCATGATATAGCTACTTCAACTCCCAGTATGTTGTGTCCATTGAAGACAAACTTCGGTGTAGTTTTCCATAGAAAAAGACTTACACCCCATTTAGATGGGACGAGCTGTGGGGTAAATGATCCTTGAATCTTGTCCCATTGATACTCGTTCCTGTGCTGTTACACAGGAGCGAGTATCACCTACATCACTAAAAACGCTGCTGGCATGGAAGAGGAGTAGGCCGGTGGGAGGGATCTCTTCTTTTCACTTTAAACAGACAGTCATTCAGAAGTGAATGACTGCTGTTTACACTGAATGGCACGTCATTCAGTTTTCTGAATTCTAATTCGGTTGTTACATGCCTTTAAACGGGACGACTACCTTCAAATTTCCGTGGGGGTGCAGGACTTTGAACAATTCTGAATAATAAACATCCTGTGTAAATAGGCCTTTTTAAAGATTTTCTTGAAACGCTCCCCTGATATCATCAAAACCAAAAACCCCTGCTTGCACATATGAACTCAGCCTTAAATAACTTAACCATTCTATACTATTTCTTGGTAGTGTGTGCTGTCAGCCATGTATGGTATGAAATCTGATAGAAAAGATCCAAGTGTCACAGCACAGAGCTCTGTAGGAATCAAGTCTTTTCCAAGTTTCCTGATGGCCTGATCTACTTTGTGACGTGTAGTGTAGAAAATACATTGGCAGTGTCTTGAGTTCCTTTTGGTTGCTTTCCAGACCTCCCCATTGTTATTGGGCACAGTGAATAAAAAGTCTGCTGTTGTCTCAAGCTATATATATTCTTTAGAGATTGAATATGTCATGTATTTCTGGGAAGGAGTCATTTTTATTAGTATGTAAGCTCAAAGATTTGCAGTGTCAGAAAACTATTTCTCAATACTAGCATTCATCTAAACACCTTGTATGACTGATTTTCCTATTTAGATTCTTATAATAATAAAAAATGCCTCCATACAAAAAGCACAAAATATTGTTCTACAGGGAAATGTAGTGGCTCAGACTTAGTAGGGCCCCTCCATAATGTTATATGTCTGTCTCAAGCCATTGTCTTGTCAGTGTCTTGTTTGTGGAATACATCAGATTTATGTGGATTAAATGGTTGCAGGACTGAGAGGGTTAATGTCTGGTATGTCTAGTCCTGTCTGGAAAATGTATCGTATTTTGTGTATCATTTTATAGTCACGTGAGGATGTGAGATGTATAAGTTTGCAGAATGCAAGGAGAGGAGAAGGGAGAAAGTCAGTGAGTGAGTGAGGCACACAGACACTGGACAGATCAGTCTGCATGTGGAGAGGATGGAGGAAGCTGAGCGACTTCTTCATGCTCGGCCTGGGCCCTCGGTGCTGCTACTAAGCGTGAGGAGTAGGACAAGCCGCTTCGTAGTGAGAGGAGGACAACGAGAGTGAGTGTTGACTGGTAGAGAGAGAGTTGCTGGGAGCGGGATCACACAGATAACCTGGACTGTGGATCACCTGAATACCCTGAGAATCCTCCCTGTTGCATCACTCTAGCTTGTTGTATGTGTACCAAGACTGTTTGTTTGGATTGGAGTTTAAAGAGTTACAGTAAACGGACAGAACCGACCATTCCCAGTTCTTGTTCAGAAAGTTGCCCTGTGTGTGGACTACTTTATTTCATCTGGAAGATCTGAGGATCTGTGATCTCCCCCAGCAGTAACATGGTTGGGTCCCAAGCCACCCCCAGGGGAGGAGATGGTAGAGCCACATGACAAGAAGTTTCTCTACCCCGCTATCTCCTCGGCTGTAGATTGCATTATCAACATATTACATATAGACATTAAAGGGGACTTGCAACCTCAAAAAGCGATTCATAGTCCAGTCACTAGGACCCTTGCAATCACAAGAAGAGCAAGGCTCCTT
Organism: Eleutherodactylus coqui; assembly: GCF_035609145.1. Classification (NCBI taxonomy): domain Eukaryota; kingdom Metazoa; phylum Chordata; class Amphibia; order Anura; family Eleutherodactylidae; genus Eleutherodactylus; species Eleutherodactylus coqui. The sequence goes on along the minus strand of NC_089837.1, from coordinate 368,951,941 downwards.
CAGCAATTTTTCTGCGCAATTCTGCTCTTGATCAGCCACTGTACAGAGAAATAGAGCATATACCCATTGAACAGGGCTCTGCTGCAATACCAGACACAACTCAAGGGCAGAACTACAGGTCATTCTGAAGTAGCTTTGGCCTGTAGAGATCCCATCGTTCTCACTTTAACCAGTCAGAAAGTAATGGCATATCTTAGAAACAAAGCTGCTTTTATGGGTATGTTGACATGGAGTGAATATGCTGCCTAATTTCTACTGTTGATTTGCTTGCGAAAATGATGCAGCATATTATAGTAGTAGGAAACTGGATGAGATTTAAAGAAATTTTGTAGCAAACCTGAAGTATAAACTAACTTGTGTGGATTTTAAATCCGCAGCTTGTCAACTTAGGTCGACTGCACATGGCCAGGTCAGATTCCGCATGTGGGATCCCACAGCGAAATCCGACCATGTGCCCAGCTGGTGACCCCAGCGTACCTGTCCGCCGTCTTCTAATCTGTGCTGTGCATGTGCCAGCCGGTGCAGCGGTGCACATGCGCAGTGCAAATTATGCGGCGCCATCGCTAGGCAATGATGCTGATCCTGCGACCTTTCTGCAATGATGATTGCAGAAGGGTCGCTAGGTGGACTGCTTCCATTGACTTCAACAGAAGCTGTCCGCATGGAAGCGGCACACAATCACAGCATGCTGCAATTTCTCCTCTATGAGCAGAAAATCGCAATTGATTTCTGCTTGTGCAGAGGAAATCGCGTTTTGCCATAGCATGCTGTGGGCAGCATTTGCTGCGGAATCCGCCCGTGTGCGTGCAGCCTTAGGCTACATTTACATGGGCAAGTATGTTATCATTCCAAGAAGCTGTGACTACTATCGCACTCTAAAACGTGTGATTTTCATTGTGAGTGTGATCTGTTTTGCAACAGAATCGCACTGCAGCACGGTAGATGCGATTGTTACATGGGTTTTTTACACGTGTGAAAGTTGCATGTTGTTTCAATTTTTAAAAAAAATTAAAATCGCATTGCACTCGCATGAAACTGGCATGTGCATGCGAGTGTGATTTTTTAAAATTCTCCCATAGGAAATAAAACATGCTGCAATTTTTGTGCAGCATGAAAATATACCGATTACAAATAAGGGTTTCTATATCTGTGCGAGTTTTGTGCATCTTGCAACGCACAAAACTCACGCGAGAATATCAGCCATGTAATACTGCAGATTGGAAATGGATTTGTAGCCGATTTTTTCTGCTGAGTTAAATAGGGAATTGAAAATCTGCAACAAACACAAATTGATTCCTCTGCAGATTACACTCAGCAAAATCTGCAGGTAAAGACATTTTTTAAAATAAAAAGAGCCTCACCTTTTGCATCCTTTCTCTGCCCCCATGAAGAATCTTACGTGCTTGCTTGCTGGTCCCTACTTGATATTCGTGCGAATATTAGGGTGTTCGGGATGTTCGTTATTCGTAACGAACACCATGCGGTGTTCTGGTTAATTTAACTTTCTTCCCTGAGACGTTAGTGCTTTTTTTTGGCCAATATAAAGACAGGGAAGGCATTACAACTTCCCCCTGCAACGTTTAAGCCCTATACCACCCCCCTGCTGTGAGTGGCTGGGGAGATAAGGTGTCACCCGAGTATTGAAATCTGCCCCTCCCGCGGCTCGCTATGGATGCATTCTGACATGAGTTTAGGGAAAGCGCTATCGTGTTGGAGCTGCTATAGGGAGAGTGTTAGGAGTATTTTAGGTGTCAAGAACCCCAACGGTCCTTCTTAGGGCCATAAATCTTCTCTATATGCGCTCAATGGGGCCGGCGGCAGCAGCGCTGACCCCATTGAGAACATATAGAAGAGAAATCCTTCTTCTCTGGCACAGCTGTAACAGCTGTAGCAGAGAAGAACGATGTTTGCCCATTGAATTCAATGGAGCCAGCAATACAGCATGTTCCACTGAATGCAAAAAGTGAGTAATGCTTTTTATTCTTTGCTCCACTGTATTACCGGCGTATAAGGTGACAGTTGGGGGGTCGTCTTATACGCCCCGTCGCCTTATACGCCGGTATATATTTTTAGTGTAACACATTTCTGGATGAATTGCAGGAAAGGGGTTATATATTTAACCCCTTTCCGACCATTCATCCTGCGATCGCGGGCAGCCCATTGCATTCAGTGGAACCTGTTGTTTTTCTGGCTCCATTGAATTCAATGGGCAAACATCGTTCTTCTCTGCTACAGCTGTTACAGCTGTGGCAGAGGAGAACGATCTTTATGCTGACAGTGGGGGGGGGCACTCTTGCCGCTATTGTGGCTTAATAGTGGGACCTGTGAACTTGAGATGCAGCCCACCATGTAGCCCCTCGCCTGCCCTATCCGTCACTGTGTCGTTCCCATCACTTTCCTGAATTGCCCAGATTTTCACACATGAAAACCTTAGCGAGCATCGGCGAAATACAAAAATGTTCTGGTCGCCCATTGACTTCAATGGGGTTCGTTGTTCGAAACGAACCCTCGAGCATCACGGGAAGTTCGTTCCGAATAACGAACACCCGAACATTTTGGTGTTCGCTCATCTCTAGTAGGAACCGTTTGGCCGCAGGGATTCCCCTTTCCTGCTCCCCAAATAGAACAGGAAAGCAGAATCTCAGCTTAAGTGGGAAACCACTCTTAGACTCTGAAGGGGAAAAGATGTAAAATGGTCTGGATTTACCACTGCAGATTTGCTGCAGTAAAGTCTCTGTAAAGACTGCATGAAACAGCTGCAAGCTGTATCCTATAATATACTACTGACATATCTGCTGTGCAAGAGTAGGAATATGACTTTCCTTGCAGTGTATTATTGGAATACTCCTGTTGCCAATCATATTATATCAGGTTGCCATTTCAGCTGTTTCTCAGTGTGTTCTTTATAAAGACTGCGCAGGTACGACTTCACTTCTGAACAATCAGAATGGTTTTATGTATATGATTAATGAAGATAGTGAATAGATTAGTTGCTTCTTTGAATGATACAAATTGAAATGTGTCAGCAGCGTCTTACCTGGTAAAGTTGCCTGTAGTTCATGGGTTGTGCATGAGATATGTGCAGACTAGTAGAAGTGACGCTATTTAAATCAAGCTGTGTTTTACCAGCAACCAATCACCTTTTACCAGTGTAAGGTGTCAGCAAATGTATTTTCAGTCTTAATTAAGAAGATTAAACCTGTTAATTTTAGCCTAAATACACATTTCTTCCATTGCTGAGATATATTATTATAAGCTGCAGGCAGCAGAGTCAGGCTTCTGGTTCTTGTACCTAGTTATTTTCTTGTTTTTTTGGTGCAGAAGAAGCTGATGAGAGATTTTTTTCATGCTGTATTAACTGAAAGGTCAGTTATTGCTGCACATTAACTTTAAGCCTTCCATTATGGGTATATATGGCAAGGATTTCCTGATAGATACGTGTGATAGACGGCTGTGATGTATACCAATGTGGCATACATTAGGCTGTCATGTTAAAAAATGATAGTTTTTAGGGTATACCTCTGTATAAAAGAGCATAGTTGACAGTTAAAAAAGGTAACCCAACGTATACCGACCTGATGACTGTCAAAACAGCTTTTTGGCATCTGTGAAGTGAATTGAATCATATAGACCTGCTTGGCTTATATGCTAATAGCTTTTCCTGCACATACGACAAATGTAGTACTCAAGGATTATGTGGAATAGAGTTTAAGTATATGTATTGACTGACATCTGTCTCTGTAATATAAATGGCCTATCTCAGGTACATGTATGTGCTAGAGATAGCTCTTCTGGTAGTTTATAATGTATACATGCTTGGGGATTATGGGAAGAAATCTGGGTACAACATCAAAGTATACAAACTGCCTGATTGAAAGTGTAAGGCTCTGTAAATGTTATGGTCATGGCTTTCGTGCTTTAGAGCCATGATAGATATGATGGATTGATCTAATATATCTTGAGAGATCCTATTGACTTATAATACAGTACGTCAGGATACTGTTGAGTCCTCTAGACTACAGTTGCAATTCAAAAAGCTTGAAAGCTAACAGAGCTAAACTCAGTAGCAGGTCCTTAAAGGGGTCGTCCCACTTTTTACTATTGATGACCTATCTTCAGGATAGGTCATCAGCAGCAGATTGATGAGATCCACCAATGGGTTCAATGACAATCAGCTGATTTCCAGGGCCAGGCGCTATCAGTACGGATCGGTCTTTTGTGCCGGAAACAGAGTCCAATTAAAGTGAATAGACAACCCGTTTTAATATTGCCAAACTTCCCCATAAACATGCATGTTTATTTAATTAGGTATTGGGAGACAGCCAGACACATTTAGCAGCAATTCCTCTCTTACAAAAAAGGATTGGGTTAAGTTGAATCCAACTTAACTGCACACTGGAAGTTAGTTGCTTGCCTGCATACAGCCTATTCAAACCTCCCAGCAGAGATAAAGAAATCCCAGCTACTAAGAGACACCATAATCACTTGGAGGGAACTGAGAAAGGGCTACAGCCTCCCCTTCCTCATATCTAAGAATTTGCCCCTGATAGATCACCCCAACTGAAGAGGAAAAGACGACAAGGTATACAAGACATGGCACCTAAATGGCCCAAATCTAGCCGCCCACTTCATGCATGACACAGAGCGAAGATGGCTCACCCAACTAGAACACCCGATTCTTGCAAATTAAACAGGCCCTCTCTGTCTATAAAAGCAGGTTGACAAAAATCTAGCAAGAGAAACCGATATCACAGATTAACACTTTCATTGAGCAGTCGCATACGACACCATCGCTATCAAGAATACAGAGAACCATTAGAGCCAAATTCAATGAGCCAGGTACACATAAACTCTTTACTCAATGGAAAAAATCATACGTAATGATGACTTAGAGACCAAGCTTCTTCAAAGCTGGAACATGATATGCAAATCAATGCGTGATCAATATGTAAAATTATGCAATTTGTTATTACTATGCAAATATTCTTGTATTTCATTGATTTGTCGAAAAACAAATAAAAACTATAAAAAACAGAAATGCATTGGGTTTACTGAATCTGCATCTACATTGGTGGACATTCTGGGGGTTTCCATACACATCAGATATTCGGTGAAAATCGACAACATAAATCTAATTTGTATTGACAATGGAGAAAAGCAATATAGCTGACCAGTAATTTACTGTGGATTTCCAATAAATTGTGTTGAGCAATTTGAGATGACTATTTGCTATAATTCAGATACAAAATATGTGTATATCACACTTCCAGAATTGTGCTTTGCTCACTACCACTGTTTGAGATCCGCACCACAGTTTAGTATAGGCTGGGCTCACACAAGTGTATCTCGCAACATGCTGGCTATGAGATATACATCTGCGACACGTAACCAGTACGCAATGACATTGCGTACTGGCTGCATGCTGCCCATGGCCATGTACTATCTTGGCGAGTATGTATGTGTCCATGTGCCATAATAGAACATGCCGCATGTTTTCTTGTACTCCCGTGTGGGTGCCAATGCGCCCGTGTGACTGAGCCCTCACTGCAGGAAGAAGACAGCCGTACTTCAAGACGGACGTGTTACGTGTGCTGCTGGTATCTGTAGTTCTAAGCTTCCTAGCAGCACAGACCTCACAGGGTTAATTGATTGAGCTGGCTGGGTGTGGTACTTCCTGCTAGCCAATCTCCTGGGTCTGTGCTCACATTTAAACCCAGCTCCTGGTCAGTCTCTGTATGACCTCGAGGGTGAGCAGTCATGAATCCTTGTCTGTTTGCTGTGTGACCTGCTATCTGTGTTTTGTTGCAGCTTGCTGTGTGATCTGTGCCTTGCGGTTCATGTCCGTTTGTACATTTATGTTGTGCAAAATGTGAAAGCTAGCAGGCCACTTGATGGCTCCTGGTTATACTGCTAGCCCCTACACTAACCAGTAGTCCAGCAGAGCCGGACAGTCCTGAAGTGCGGCCGTCTTCTACCTGCAGTAACATGGGCGCCGATGCGCCCGTGTGACTAAGCCCTTATACTGTAGATATTTTTTGCAGCACATGAAAGAGAATTAGTAAAATCTCAATCTCTATGTTGCTGCTGTACACACTGTGGATTTTCCACATACACTTCTGCTGCGTGAAATCTGCATTTATACCCCATGTCGATCAACCTAAAGTATTCATCGTAGAGTTTCCACGCTTATAAAGTTTACAAGTTGCCCATTCAGCTTACAATAACATAAGTAGAAATTTGGAAATGGTATCTATCCCCAGATCACCATACTAGGTGCGTAGAGCTACAGTCCAATTTAGCAATCATTGTCTAAAAAGCTAATTACTGTATTTACAATGAAGTGACTAAATTGTCGCATTGCTTGCTATTTGCTGCCATTGAAAAACAGACAAGTAGCAGAGATTCTGTCCATACATTCCAAGTAAATCTCTTTATTGTCCTTAGAAGACATCATAGAGCATTCTACAAGTTATTAACATTTCCCTTCCTTCTTGCTTAAGGTGAGAATATGCTTTGACAGGTTTGTGGTCACTAACTTGTTCATTGGCCTGGAATATCTAACAGCTTTGAGTGCTACTTTTCACACATCAGCTGTGTTACAGGCAGTTGTATTCTGCCATGGCTTTTGTGCGCAGTGTTGGCTTCATCAGAGATCTGGCTTTTATCAAGATTGCTAGAACTAAATATTTTTTTGCCAAAGAATTAGGTCAAAGAACAAGTGTAATATCACTTGAGGCTATGTGCTCACTGTAAATATGGCACTAAAAATACAACTTACAGTGAATATGACCCTTCCTATTAACCATCTGCTGTTTACACTGTAATTAAATTAGCATTTAGTCCTGCCTTATAAGTAGGTGCAAGATAGTGCTAGGATTCGGGCTGGGCGATTTGGCCTAAAAGTAAAATATCAATATTTTTCAATTTATAGACAATTCTCTGTTTAAAACTCAATGTTTTAATCCTTTTGCTAAGTAAAAAAAAAAGAGTATGGAAACAGTTGTTACAAAAGTGAGTTGCACGCATGGCTGTTCCATACATTATCTATCAGAATTGTGCCTTGGGTTCCATTTGTGAGCAGCCTCAGTTTAAAAGGGACAGTTCTGAAAATCACTGAAATCTATATAAAACAGAGCGAGAGGTATAATGCTTAAATTCTATAATAGCGAGGAGGAGGGCTCGGATAATGATTATATGTTTTTCACTATGTTGTGTGATTATGTCTGGGGGCTCTGTCTAAGCTGCCGGACACAGCATTGGGATGGATCCCCTGAATGGAAATAAATTTTGAAACTATTCGCTGTCATTAGTGAAATGGACAGCACTTTGGTATCGGTTTGACAAGGGTTGTGTCCGTAACCCTTATATTTGTAGTATGCAATGCTGTAGTCAACTACATAATTATTCTGTACTCCAATGTGCAGAGTGGAGCATTTACCTGCAGTGCTCACTACTTCTATAGAACAAATACATCTGGGAGGGCAGATAGGAGAGGAGAAGAGAGTCGGGACCTCCGACAGTTGGGGGAGTAAACAGAAGAGTGGCGGGAGGGTGGAAGCTGGAGAGGGAGTGGCTTGGAATCAGTCATATGATTGGGCAGGAAGGTAGGAAAAAGTGCAAGTCTGTTGCAAATCGGCTGCTGAGTATCTTAGGCTGTCACATACAGTTAGGGCCAGAAATATTTGGACAGTGACACAAGTTTTGTTATTTTAGCTGTTTACAAAAACATGTTCAGAAATACAATTATATATATAATATGGGCTGAAAGTGCACACTCCCAGCTGCAATATGAGAGTTTCCACATCCAAATCGGAGAAAGGGTTTAGGAATCATAGCTCTGTAATGCATAGCCTCCTCTTTTTCAAGGGACCAAAAGTAATTGGACAATGGACTCTAAGGGCTGCAATTAACTCAGAAGGCGTCTCCCTCGTTAACCTGTAATCAATTAAGTAGTTAAAAGGTCTGGGGTTGATTCCAGGTGTGTGGTTTTGGATTTGGAAGCTGTTGCTGTGACCAGACAACATGCAGTCAAAGGAACTCTCAATTGAGGTGAAGCAGAACATCCTGAGGCTGAAAAAAAAGAAAAAATCCATCAGAGAGATAGCAGACATGCTTGGAGTAGCAAAATCTACAGTCGGGTACATTCTGAGAAAAAAGGAATTCACTGGTAAGCTTGGGAACTCAAAAAGGCCTGGGCATCCACGGAAGACAACGGTGGTGGATGATCGCCGCATACTTTCTTTGGTGAAGAAGAACCCGTTCACAACATCAACTGAAGTCCAGAACACTCTCAGGGAAGTAGATGTATCTGTCTCTAAGTCAACAGTAAAGAGAAGACTCCATGAAAGTAAATACAAAGGGTTCACATCTAGATTGAAACCATTCATCAATTCCAAAAATAGACAGGCCAGAGTTAAATTTGCCGAAAAACACCTCAAGAAGCCAGCCCAGTTCTGGAAAAGTATTCTATGGACAGATGAGACAAAGATCAACCTGTACCAGAATGATGGGAAGAAAAAAGTTAGGAGAAGAAAGGGAACGGCACATGATCCAAGGCACACCACATCCTCTGTAAAACATGGTGGAGACAACGTGATGGCATGGGCATGCATGGCTTTCAATGGCACTGGGTCACTTGTGTTTATTGATGACATAACAGCAGACAAGAGTAGCCGGATGAATTCTGAAGTGTACCGGGATATACTTTCAGCCCAGATTCAGCCAAATGCTGCAAAGTTGATTGGACGGCGCTTCACAGTACAGATGGACAATGACCCCAAGCATACAGCCAAAGCTACCCAGGAGTTCATGAGTGCAAAAAAGTGGAACATTCTGCAATGGCCAAGTCAATCACCAGATCTTAACCCAATTGAGCATGCATTTCACTTGCTCAAATCCAGACTTCAGACGGAAAGACCCACAAACAAGCAAGACCTGAAGGCTGTGGCTGTAAAGGCCTGGCAAAGCATTAAGAAGGAGGAAACCCAGCGTTTGGTGATGTCCATGGGTTCCAGACTTAAGGCAGTGATTGCCTCCAAAGGATTCGCAACAAAATACTGAAAAAAAAATATTTTGTTTGGGTTATGTTTATTTGTCCAATTACTTTTGAGCTCCTAAAATGTGGAGTGTTTGTAAAGAAATGTGTACAATTCCTACATTTTCTATCAGATATTTTTGTTCAACCCTTTAAATTAAACGTTACAATCTGCACTTGAATTCTGTTGTAGAGGCTTCATTTCAAATCCAATGCGGTGGCATGCAGAGCCCAACTCGCGAAAATTGTGTTACTGTCCAAATATTTCTGGCCCTAACTGTAGTACTTTGACGCTCCTGAGAACCCTTGCAGAGGTGGGGCTAAAATCGGTATCGCTATTCTTGTTAAAACCTGAATCACTGGACATTGGAATGACGAATTAATCAAATTAATTGGATGAATTGTCTGGCCCTAACGGTGGTATAGTACAGTTTTGTGAGTTTGCATACTTAATAATTCTGAGATATATTTATTATAAGAAGGAAATAACTTCTTATAAGAACCAATTTCTTTACTACTCATAATTTGGGGCATTATAAACGTTAGTTGCACGTGACTTAACTTGCGAAATACACATATCCATCAACTTCTTCTTTTTCTCACATCAATTATACATCAATGCAAGTGTTGTTCTCTGGTTCTGACCTCTACCTGTCTTCCTCACTATCCTGACTTGTCTACTCTTGACCTTGGCTACCTTATAGGACTTTGTTATTTGCCTTTTGCTTGCCCTGACCTTCCCCCTGATATCACTACTGAAGTTGTGCTGCCAACCCTGACCACTGCTAGTTATACCATCTCTGTTCAGTTAACACCATCAGGTACTGCACCTCGGCCCAGTGTAGCATCAGCAGACACACAACTGAGACTGTCTGTACGAGTAATGGCTTGGGGATCGTAGAAAAGACCATATCCCACTGGGAAGGGTTAAAACTAGGGTATCTCAGGTTCTGTCTCCAATGAAAGCCCAAAGCGAAATTGGTGTGTGGCAAGGCGGATGCACATCTATCTGCCTGACAATGGATTGCTGCAAACAATATTAACATGCTCTCCAGCAAATGTAAGGGGTATGAAGGACCTCATTTAGATCATTGAAAGTATCACATATTTAAGAATTGGATATAAAAATGTATATTTCGGAAGAAGGAGCATATTTAGAAATTCCTATTTTATTGTCAAGTATACAAGTCTTGGGAAACACAACAGTTCTATTTAAGCATCACATAGCAGTAACAATTCTTCTGCTGTCTGCGGTTCAATTTATATTTGGAGATAATTATGCTGTGTGAACTAAATTCCCCAGATATTCTTGTGGTCTCTGCAGCAATAATGTGATTGGAAACTATGTCCCAAGTGTTTGTAAATAGATTTTAAATATTTTCCGTAGTTTAGCAGTCATTAAATATCACTAAATAACCCCGATCAGACACATAATAAAGCATAAATGACATAATAAAGTAGATGACAAGAGCCAACAAGAGTTCCGGTAAGGCCGAGTGTCTCTAGCGTAAAAAAGTCGCAAACTTTTGCACAAACATGCATTTGTTCAAAAATTTGCAACTTTTCTTCCTTCTGTGCAGGCCCTTCCACTATTTAAAAAAGGTGGGTGGGGCTTGCCAGGAGGAGGCGCAGTTGTATCACAGCAACAGATTTATGTATAATTTACACCAGAAACTGGCATATATTATACCAGAAATGTACAAGAGGTTGGACCTGACATACATTTCTGTCTAGGTGCACAATGCTGCTGGGGATGAGCTGAATACATGAAGAGGTGTGTGCCTCTTCATGCATTCAGCATGCCAATGCGCCCAGGGAAACTGTCCTGGGCCCCATCCAGGAAATGCCAGGCTTAGTAAATTTCCTCCAATGTGTCCACAGTTAAGACAATATCTTATTCAACAATAGCCATACCGCTCGAATACAGAACTTGTGATATACTGCAGCACAGAGCAATACAACATTTAGGCCTCATGTCCACTGGATAAATCTATTCAGGAAATCCGTGCGGGTGTCCCGCACCCGTGATCCGTGCCCGTAGGGATGCATTGGACACCCGCAGGTAAGTAAATACCTGCGAATGTTAATTTTCCCTGCCGCGCGGATCGCGTGTGCGGGAAAACACCCGCAGCATGCTCCATTTTAGTGCGGGTCTCCCGTGCGGATGGCTCCCACAGGCTTCTATTGAAGCCTATGGAAGCCGTCCGGATCCGTGGTACACCCGCAGCTGAATTTCTGCTCTACGGCGCAGAACAGCAGGAGTTAAAAAAAAAAAGGAGTGCACGGCGCATGCGCGTGGCACGCTGCCGGCGTGCCGAGCACATCCGCCGGGCAGAAGCAAAGAATATCTGGCCGTGACGGACAGGAACCTGCAGTGTCCAGGCAGGTGAGTTAATTCAATTTTCAGGCCTCATGTCCGCGGGAAAGGAGGGACCCGCTGCGAGATTCTGCATGGAGAATCCGCTCGGGCCCGAATTTCCTAGTGGACATGAAGCTTTAATGTGTGTATTGTATTGGCATTTCCTTATATATGAATGTGATGAAGTAATTGGATGCCTTCTTAATATAGACATATAGAGCAAAAATATTGTGGTTTCCTGTTAGCCAGAAAAATATCAATGATGTTAAATACTCTTGTAATAGGAAAGACAGAAGTATCATAGAGGTGATGCCTTTATTGGCCAACCAGATAAATTATATATGCAACCTTTCAAGGCTTTTTAATGCCCTTCATCAGGTTGAAATCAGATTATAACCGAGGAAACATTTATGCACAACAGAACAGAGACAATGTGACTAATTTACATTCACAACAGGCAGGATGACAAATGGGAGGAAGGCACAGCATTTACATGATGATAAACTAGGGGTATAAGGCTAGGGATTGGGCATAAGATGAAAGGTGAGAGGTGATGATTAGGAAATCACAGAAAAGGTTGCTGGGTGTGAAGTGTCCAGGTAGCATGACATATAGCTCAGGAAGGGGGGGGCAAATTAAGCCCAGGTGTTAAAGGGGTTGTCCCGCGCCAAAACGTTTTTTTTTTGCATAGGCCCCCCGTTCAGCGCAGGACAAACCCAAGGGATGTGTTGAAATAAAAAAAAAAAATTTTACTTACCCGAATCCCCTCTCTGCAACTTCTTCCTTCTTTTCCTCCAAGATGGTCGCCGGGATCTTCACCCACGATGCACCGCGGGTCTTCTCCCATGGTGCACCGTGGGCTCTGTGCGGTCCATTGCTGATTCCAGCCTCCTGATTGGCTGGAATCGGCACACGTGATGGGGCGGAGCTACGACATGACACGTAGAAGGGGGCGGAGCCAGAACACCGCTCGTGCCCGGACCGACCAGAAGGGAGAAGACCCTTCTGCACAAGCGTGTCTAATCAGGCGATTGGACGCTGAAATTAGACGGCCCCATGGAGACGGGGACGCCAGCGCAGGGAAGGTGAGTATATAACTTCTGTATGGCACATATTTCATGCACGATGTATATTACAAAGTGCATGTATATGGCCATACAGAAGTGTTTAACTTAACTTGTCATCGCGGGACAACCCCTTTAATGTTTGGAAAGGCCTCATCAGTTTAATGGCATTCCCATATTTTTAGGTCTATGTCATTTTTAAAAATCCCTTACTTATTATACACATGACACACGTTCACTAGCTGACTTGTTCCTTTATTGGTTTAGGTTGTGGTTTTCCACCTCAAGTTATGTTTTCACTTACACTGATCCCCAAAATGATCATACTACCCCACTATGAAAATTGTAGAAAAAAAAGTTGTGACCACTGAAGGAACTGCTGATGTCTCCTTATTTTCTCTTCACTTCTCTACAACCAGCCTCATGTGCTCTGCGTCATGCACTAAGTTGGTGGCACTGTGCCCTCTATAGACCGGGGAGTAAGGCCGACTGCATACGCAGGCATATTTGCATTACGGAATCCGGAGGGGGCATCCACCCCTGGGTTCTGCAGCAAATACCGTCCATAGCATGCAATGGAAAATCACTTTTTCCTGCACACGAACATAAATCAATATATATAGCTATATACAATGTATACAGGTGAGAACTGGTCTGGGCTCTGTATAAAGGGTTTACACTGGTTCTGTATTGTTGGCTGTGCTATGTATACTTGGAGGGGACCACAAATGACATGAGCTAGTGCAGTATGTGTTCATAGAAATGCTTCTTACTGAAAACCCAGGTTGATCACTCCACATAATTTTTTTTATACTTTTAGTAAACTGTTAAGTAGTAAGTACACATTGAACTCAATAATAATAGTCAGTACAGAATTTTGAACCTAAAACCAACATTTTTTAAATCCAAGGCTTAAGAATAAAACTGTAAAGGTGTATAATCACATACCGTACATATACACAAAGACTCGAATATATTAATAAATCTCTAATTCAATGCTTCTCTTTAGGTTTGACAGTTATAGCTTCCCCAGTAAGACTGCAATCAGATAGCTGTTTGTGAGTTGCACTTTAGAAACTTTTGGGGGATACCCGTTTGTGTGCTGTTAGTTAAGGATGGACCCTGCACTTACCACAAATGACACCATTCATCAGCACATATATCTTAAAACAAAACATGATTCATATGATGAAGCTTGGTCGAAGGAATAGAATCATAGAATGGTAGAGTTGGAAGGGACCTCCAGGGTTATCAGGTCCAACCCCCTGCTCAGTGCAGGATTTACTAAATCATCCCAGACAGATGTCAAAGAACAGCACAGAGGACAGTCAGATGAGCACTGGTCTTCTAGTGGCACTCCGAGCGCATCCTCAGACTATGACCAATCCCAGTAAAAACATCCCAGTTGCTAGTGAACATTAGTCAACTGACTGCTACCCAGCAACTAAGGACGCTCACCCCAGCAGAGTGAGGAGACGCCGCTGTCACTACATATTACTGCGGGGCATAATAATACAGAGAAAAGTGACAGCAGGTAAACATTGTCGGTCACTGCATTTAACTGCATGTTACTTTACAAAGATACCTTACAGGATAGCAATTGTGGTAGAAGCCTTTCATGTCATTCTAGATTATGTGATTAAATTCAACTAGAATAGGACCTTAGGGAGGACTTTCCAGTTATTACACTGGGCAACACAATTTTTGGTGACTGAGGTGTTAATACTTTTTGGGGGTATTTTGGGGTCATAGATTCTGAAAATAACATTAGTGTTACTCCATCAGATCTGTTTATCAAGACATGACATATGTTCATATAAATATATACATGTACACATATTGTATTATACATGTAATGACAGCCAATCAAAAGCTGAAGGTACAAAGATAAACCCCAAGAAGCCTAGAACACAAATAAAACAAAACTTTCTTCATTGAGACGTGTCGATGAAACTACATTTTCATGACTTCCTGCGATGAGAGGTTCCTGGACATTCACGCTGGATGTTTCACCAGTAGTCCGCCATCATATCCCATCACCCACAGTTCTGTTTTTCCATGGTCTTTATTTCCTGGTAAAATTGTTACCCCTGTTCATCACCTCCATCACTTAGACAATCTGGAATTCGATCCAAAATGACTGCAGGTCCTACAATTTGATGGTCATGTTACAACTAAGTGTTCACAAACAGAAGTGCACATATTCTCCACAGGTTCACTATAGTTTGCGGCCTTATAGTTCCCAAGGAAATGCTTTACAACCATACAAACCATAGACCACGCACGTGCATCAAAGTTATCCACTGAATCCTAGAAACGCTGGTCTTTAATGAGTTCCTGGATTTGTGGTCAGGCGAATTTACCTGCTTTTAGCTTTTCCATGCTCATCGCAGGAAATGTTCTACATTTGTAGCCGAAACATATTCCATGTCGCTTCAATGTCTTTACACATTATTTCATTAACCCAAGTTTGATGTGCAGTGGTGACAATATATATCATATGTATTAATAGTGAGCAAATGCTGGCGGGAAAATAAATATAACAAAAATAGATAATGACATCAGGAATATCTCAAAAACTAGAGCTCCTAGAACGAAATTGGTAGTATTTTCGGATTCAGCAGCTCAAAAGTACCCAGAATAAGGTCTAATATTCCAGGCACCATGAAAAATTATTTTTTTGTTCCCCAGTGTTAGCAATGCAGAAAAAGGTAATAAATATAAGGCTGGCTGAACACAAATGGATTTTTGCTCTGGAATCCATGGCGGCCGTCCACATGGAGGATCCACAGCAAATACCATTCAAAACACTTTATGTAAACTCGCTTTTTCCTTTACACTCACGTAAACAAATTGCGATTTCCAAGAGCGGAGGAATTATCGCAGTATGCCCTACTTTTGTGTGGAATCCGCATGGACGGCTTCCATTAAGATCAATGGAAGCCATCCGACCCTCAGCCTATCTTCAATTGACATTGTGGATAGGCTGCGGGTACCCACGTCATCACCTAGTGACGGCGTGGGAAAAACAAACTTATTAAAAAAAATCAGTACTGCGCATGACCACAGTCAGCATCGGTGGTCATCCACAATACAGAAGAAGAAGGTATGTTGGGTCACCGATTGTGCTTAGAGACAGATCCCACTGCGGGCTCCCGCATACGCAATCCAACCCCTTTGTTTGCAGGCGGTTTTAGGCTGACATATATGCTGGGGTAGGAAAAATGTGTAGTGGAGCTATCAACTATTACGTGCACAATGTGCACAAATTTCCAAGTCTGTGAACTGCACAAAAAACTGTTAAATTGAGGTGTGCATTGGTAGGGAAAAGGAGACACAATGGTCTTTGTGTCTCTGGAGGCGCAACATTATGTAGCACCAAGAGGAATGCTACATACAATACCTGACTTTGCCAGGTAAATGTACAAGAAATCCCAAATTATCTGTATTGGTTTCTCACAAATGCCGGTCAGTAGTCTGCTTCTGTGTGACCACATTATGCTTTTACTATGTGCAGTTAGAGAACACATAGAAATACACAATGAATTCTTTCATTTTTGATTTTGTAACAAAATAAGAAACAAACACAACCAGATTCCTTCAGTGACAGAAATGACAGGCATGTCTGAAGACTATGCTGGAAGGTAAAATTGTACTTGTGTACTGTGACATCCCCAGACAACAAGTTGAGGCATTGTAATGGTTATCTGATGAAGAACATGAAAGCTATCATTTATATTTTATTATAAAGTAAACTGTCTAAAGGCCCTTTTACACACAATGGTTATCACTCAAAATTCGCTCAAAAGCCATGTTTTGAACCATAATCATTGCTTGTAAATGTGCCCATCTTTCACTTTTCTGACGAACGATGATTTTATGTTTGGCATAAAATCCATAGTTCGGCAGAAGAGTTGATAGCAGGGACTTTATGCTGTGTTCTCCGCTGGGAGCACTGATAACATTGTCTCAGCTGTCAGCCCTGCAGCAGAACAAAAGGAATGTATTTAGAGAACAGACCACCAGCTGTTCTCTGAAAAAAGTTCCCGGCGGCTGACACGCATTAGTACCAATTAGTATTTTATGCAAAATGATCGCTTAAAAGGCATCTTTGGAGTGATCATCTTTGTGTGTAACAGGGGCCTTTAGCCAGGCAAATATCATTTAGACCAAGATATGTGATTTATCCAATGTGTTCAATGTACTTGTAAAAAATAGAAAAGACTAAAATTGACTGTGCAGTAGGCATGTAGGTCAGTGTATTCCCTTTTATTAGGGTATCTACATCAGAACTTGTATATACCACATTATTCATAATGTACAACTCTAGACAACCATATTATCCTCTGAATTTCCCTTGTACTCAGATACTGAGTTCAGAACGAGTCGTGATGAAAAACTTTTGAGATAGGAATAAAATCGACATCTTAAAACATCTTTTACAATCATATAAATACAACCATGTCGTCTAATTTGCAATTCAGATGAAACATTCAAGGTAGAACAAGCAAAAGTGTTCGTCTTTTTTTAATATGCAAAGAAATTTGTCTCTCATGATATTTGCTATCTATGCTGCATTTAATGGCAGAATAGATTCTCGTGTTCTGCAAGCATAAAAAAGCTCCTTCACGTTGCGTTGATTACCTGACTCTGTCATTATACTATTCATTATAGTGAGGGGCCTGAGGTAGACACATGCTGCAGTCATTTATATTTAATAGGTGGCGCTGCAGAGGTATTGATCCATCTTCCTTATTTGCATATATTTCTCAGAGGAGCTTGCATGGCCTTATTAGTCTCCTCACTCACCTTCTAGGTGCTCTCCTTATGGAGAGATGATACCCCTCCCAACTTAATAACAAATAAGATATTATGGGGATTACAACATCGGCCCGAGAGACTTGACATTTATGTGATGCACTTTTAATTCAAACCTCACAATACACTCCCATGCACATCACACAGAATGCAAGTGCTGTGTGATGTCTTTAAAGTTCCCATTGAAAACACTAAGCAAGGACTTCCGGGGTGAACGCCAAAATATAGCGAATGCAGTGATTTTTAACCTCGTGGCATTGCTGCAATTGAAAAAAAAATCGCTCAAAAGAATAGAGTTCATATCTGCATGAGTTTTTTGCGTCTCGCAATGTACAAAATTTGTATGAGATTCTCGCTTGTCCGCATGTAGCCTAAAACTGATGTCATGACTACATGGAGCACAAGCCGGCAGCATGAGTTGGACTTTTCATTGCTGGCTGTCACTCCACACAACATGTAAGGATGGATATAATTTACCTAGTTTATAAAAATGTTTGTGATGAAACACTAAAAATCTGCACCTTTTTCCTGTAGATTGTTATTTGCTAAGTGATTCCCATCTGATTCATAGTCATGGAGTAACCCAAGGAGACTATAGGAGTCATTATAAGGAACTCAAAAGGTGGGCTGAGTTGGATTTCGCTGCGGCATGGACAGCTTCTTATGTCAAGTTCGCTTAGCTCTATAATTATAAACCTTCTTGACATTACTGAAATGTGCTCCTGTTTTAATCTTGAAAAGTGCTAATCCGGCAGCAGAATTAATGACTTAAAATCCCTGAAGAATGAGACTTCCAAACGAAAACAGCCATTGCCTTTATTCCCTCTCTATTTATTTGAAACCGCTTTTAGAGGAAGTTGACGGAAAGCTCCACAGGAACAGATATGAGTACTATATTATTATTTGGCAGCTGACTTGTACCCTTGTCATTAAGAAAGAAATATTACAGACCTTTCCTTGTGCTGGAAATGTTCACGTGCAGTATTCCTTATCCTCGTGGGTTACGTCTTACTACTGGACTTCTTGGGATTTATTTTTTTCACAATTTATAATAATGGTCCGCAGATAAGGTATGCATTTTAGATAATTTGCTGTGCATTTTGTCGCAAATTTTAATGCAGATTTGCAGCAAATTTCACCCCTTTAATTTGAATCCTGTAGAAAGGGTGAAATCTGCTGCAGATTCGCCCCAAATTTTGCACCAAATCAGCTTTGTGTGAACACACCCTTAGGGCTCAGTCACACGGGCGCATCAGCAGATGGCCGTACCTGAAGACGGACGTCTCTCTGCAGCGCCGGAGGAAAGAACATGTGACCGGCTTCATTGCCGGTCATGTGTTCTTTCATCAGCGCTGCAGAGAGACGGCCGTCTTCTTTCTGCAGTAACGGCTCAGGCCTTAGTCAGACGGGCGTTTTTAGCCGCGATTTGCGCATGCGTCCGGCGATTTTATAAAACCATTGCTTTGCAATGGTATCGGACACATGAGCGCTTTTTATGCACTCGTCCGATAAATTATAGAACAGAAATCGCAGATCGCACCTATCTGCGATCTGCGATTCCTGTTCTCTTCTCTATATGCGCTCAATGGGGCCGGCGGCAGCAGCGCCGACCCCATTGAGAACATATAGTAGACAAATCATTCTTCTCTGCCACAGCTGCAACAGCTGTGGCAGAGAAGAACGATGTTTGCCCATTGAATTCAATGGAGCCGGCAATACAGCCGCTCCATTGAAAGCAATGGGCTGTCGGCGTGCGCGGGGTGAATTGTCGGGAAGGGGTTAAATATATAAGGCCTTCCCTGCAATTCATCCTAAAATGTGTTAAAATAAAAAAAAATTGTATACTCACCTTTCCGCTGCAGCCGGAGTCCAGCCGCGGCCGCTGTCAGTTCTCCTGAACTGCTTCTCGGCACTATTCAGCCGGCGGGGCTTTAAAATCCCCGCCTGCTGAATGATCTGCCTCTGATTGGTCACAGCCCTGACCAATCAGAGGCTGGTTTCACTCACACACCCATTCATGAATTCATGAATGGGTGAGTGACTGCTGCCTCTCAGCGCTGAGCCAATCAGGGGCAGGTCAGACTCACATTCATTCATGAATTCATGAATGGGTGTGAGTGAGGCATGCCTCTGATTGGCTCAGCGCTGAGCCAATCAGGGGGCAGGTCTGACTCACACCCCCTTGACACCCACTGCAGGACGGCCGCACGGAGCTCCGGCTGCCGGGAGAAGGTGAGTATACAATTTTTTTTATTTTAACACATTTTAGGATGAATTGCAGGGAAGGGCTTATATATTTAAGCCCTTACCGACAATTCATCCCGGGCTCGCCCGCAGCGCATTGCTTTAAATGGAGGCGGCTCTATTGCCGTCTCCATTGAATGCAATGCACTGGACAGCTCCGGCCCGTTTCTAATGAAACGCGGCTAGGAGCAGATTTTCGGGCGATTTGCGGGCAACTTGCGCGCACCGGTCACGCGATTTGCGGATGCGCATCCGTCATGCGATCCGCAAATCGCGCGAAAAAACGCCCGTCTGACTAAGGCCTCAGTCACACGGGCGCATCGGCGCCGGTGTACAGGTGCCGATGCGCCCGTGTGACTGAGCCCTTACTTGCCAACGTAGAAAGTTATTCCCCATTCATAGGATAAGGGATAATTCTTTGATCAGTGGGTTTGCAACCACTGGGACTCTCACCGATCCCAAGAAGGGGATCCCAGCATGAAGATGGTCAAGCACTTGAACTCAGCCATCTCTTGTAATCACATTGAAATGAATGGAAATGTAGCGCGCATGGTCACCGGCCACTCCATTCATGCAGGAACGTTTGGGACACCTGTTCTCAGGACGGGTGAGGGTCTCGATGGGACTTGTATGGGAGAGCGCATGCATGGCAAACTGAAAAGAGTCATATTTCTGTGCACCACACAATCTTCAGAGGAGGACACCGCGGGAACCAGAGAGAGTATAAAAAAATACAGCACCCCTAACAGCACCATAACTGAGTTTATGGTGCTGTAGGGCGGTGACGGGTTCCTTTCAAGGATTACATACTAGATAAGTGCATAATATACACTTTTCATTTGCTTTCTTTAACCTCAAAAGAATAGTAAAACCAACCTGCAAGGGTGTATGAATTTTTTTTATTAACCCTACAGACCTATGAGAAGAAAATGGCTGTTTTACAAAAGCCATAGTAGCTCCTTAGCAGCAGAGCACAGGCTGCTATAAACAGTAATTTATGTGATTCCTTAAAGGGCCACTCTGGTGATTTTTTTTTATTTCTTCAAAAGAGTGGCCCTTTAAATATAATATTTAAAATTTTAGCTTATTTTTTATCATATTCTTTTTTTAATATATTTTTCAGAGAAAGTAAATACAAAAGGTAAAAAGAGAAGGTGAAGGGTTATAAGGAAGAAACAAATAAAACCATTTTCAAAACTGGAGTGATCCATAACAACAGTTCTGCTGCACCACCAATTTAATAGAATGCATCAATAAACATATCTAGTTAGAGTCTCCCTTGTAAAATAACGCAGTTGCATATCAAGTTTCAGGAATTAGACAAATTAACCCTTTCCAATCTACTGTCTGATGTCTAAAGACATTCTGATTAAAAAGCTGTACAGCTCCGATGTCGGAAGACGTCCGGCAGGGTATTCTTACTGTACATTACTGGCCGCTCTGTTGTCGGGGGGCCTCTTCAGCATGTCCCATACCGCAGTACTGGCTCTAGCCAGCAGATGGGGCCGTTGTATAATGGCAGAATGAGAGAACCCCCTAGGAAACCCTGAATCCAAAATTGGATTGCAAAGGGTTAAGTTATATTCGATTTTTCTTGTAAGTTTAGCTAACGTAGCAAAGTATTTGAATATTTCAATCTTACCAAATGTGTGGATATTGCCTGTACTCCTTAAGCATATAGTTAATGGTTCTCTCCAATGCAGACAATTCCGAGGCCATTCAAAGTGTCTTAGATTTAGGATGGATCAATGGTTAATATGTATGCCATTTTTATAGGTATCACAATCTGGCAAACTAGGGTAAGAGACACAGAATCAAACACGTTAATTAGGACAAAAATGATTATTTGTAAGCCATGACCAGTGCTCAAACTGTGCAATATATATTAATATGTGATATGTACTACACATTTGTCCTGCAGAGAAGCATGGTAAGTAAAAAGTTCGATCATGTCCTAACCATTGATAAACTATATGAACTTACTTCTGGAGATAAACCTCGTTTTAGTGTACCTCTTAAAGTTACTCCAAATGCTGCATTATGGGGTTTTCCTGATTTTAAGCATTTAGTGGACTATAAATAACTTTTCTATGTCATGTTTAGATTTTTGAAATGTTGACTATATAAACAAGAAGCACTCATTCTTATAATTAACAAACTGTACTTTGCTAGGCTAACTGCGTAGAACACATATCGATTGCACTGTTCTCAACCAGTTGCTATGCTAGATCTAGTTAATCATAAAATGCAATAAAACTGGTTAGCTATGCTCTGTGTTTGGAATCAATGGTCAGCAGCCAGGAAAATAGGATTATTTTTTAGATATTTCATGTTAAAGGGAACCTATTACTTTGAAAATGCAGTCCAATCTGCAGCTGCTAACTCGACTTTACAACTTTACCCTTTCCTGATCTTAGTTCTGGTGCTGTATATATGTATGCAGCTTACTTCTGGTGCTGTATTTATGTACTAGGCTCGGTTTGGTGTTGTACTATGTACTGAACTTGGTTCTAGTACTGTACTTATGTACTCAGATTTGTTCTGATGCAGAATTTATGTATGTGCTTGCATCTAGTGCTGTATTTATTGTATGAGCCTGGTTCTGATGCTTTCTTTATGAATGAGCTTGGTTCTGATGCTGTATTTATGTATGAGCTTGGATTTGATGCTGTATTTATGTAATAAGTTTAGTTCTGGTGTTGTGTTTATCTTATGTGTTTGGTTTAGGTGCAGCATTTATGCTATGAGCTTGATTCGAATGCCTATTTATGTACCAAGCTTGGTCATGGTTCTTTGTTTCTGTACTGAGCTTGGTTTTGGTGCTGTAATTCTGCCATGAGTTTGGTCTGGTGCCGTATTTAGACTATGATGTTGGTTCTGGTGCTGTGTTTATGTAATTAACTGTGTTCTCGTATTAATAATTACATTAAAGGGGTTGTCCCGCGAAAGCAAGTGGGTCTATACACTTCTGTATGGCCATATTAATGCACTTTGTAATGTACATTGTGCATTAATTATGAGCCATACAGAAGTTATTCACTTACCTGTTCCGTTGCTAGCGTCCTCGTCTCCATGGTGCCGTCTAATTTCAGCGTCTAATCGCCCGATTAGACGCGCTTGCGCAGTCCGGTCTTCTCCCTGGTGAATGGGGCCGCTCGTGCCGGAGAGCTGGTCCTCATAGCTCCGCCCCGTCACGTGTGCCGATTCCAGCCAATCAGGAGTCTGGAATCGGCAATGGAACGCACAGAGCCCACGGTGCACCATGGGAGAAGACCTGCGGTCCACCGTGGGTGAAGATCCCGGCGGCCATCTTCGCAAGGTAAGGAAGAAGTCGCCGCAGCGCGGGGATTCGGGTAAGTACTATCCGGGTTTTTTTTTAAACCCCTGCATCGGGTTTGTCTCGTGCCGAACGGGGGGGGCTATTGAAAAAAAAAAAAAAACGTTTCGGCGCGGGACAACCACTTTAATATTAATTTGGAGTATTGTAGTTGTTTTATGTGACTGGTAGTTTAGGGATAATTTTCTGCAGTGCACTACATCTCAGGCACCTTTCACGCATATTTTAATCAGTCAAGTATAGACCTAGTTACTATTTGAATCTCACCTCTGCCAGTACCTCCCAACAGCCCTTACACTGGCCAGATTCAGGACGCTTTACACAGGCTGTAAGTCCTGAGTAGAAAAAGTTTGAGAAGTCCTGATCTATTGATTTTACCCAAAAGATAACACTCAATGATACTTTTAGCTCAGAATAAAGTAAAATTTGTCACAGCATGCATTGTGTGCCACTGTTTTACATAATATGGGAAGGGGAATTATATAGTATGTTGGCTGGTGACATTTGTGCACCAGAGCTGTTTTTAATCCCAGTCCACCTCCGGTAGTGATATTCCATGATTGACAGCCTTTCCTGCATGAGTGTATACATAGACATAGCTGAGGTACTGATCATAATAATAATTGATCAGTGTGAATACAGGAAAAGACGCAAATAAGGGAGATGGCATATTACCCAGAGGAGCGTGCATGGCCATGTGAGTCTCCTTACTTAGTTTATAGTATTATAGTTGTTTTCCCTAAGGAGAAAAGATAGTGTTTCTGACCTACAGGAAAATATCAACAGTAAATTATAAAACTAGTGATTATCATTTATCTTGATTGATAAAAATCATCATTTTCAGTGGCACAATCCACCACAATGAAATATGAAAGCCAGCTCTTGTAATAACCACTGCTAGGCAATAATGACAATCCACCAGCTGTGAGGACTCTAATACTGGAAATATACATTAGATGATTGGCAGCAATTTCCAAACCAGCAATCATACTTAACTTTTACTATAAATTGAGTAAAAAAAAATAGGAATACAACACTAATTAAGATACAACATTTCATAATTAGAGATGAGCGAACATGCTTTTTTCGAGTAACTGCCTAATCGGGCGAAAAGATTCGGGGGGCACCGGGGGTGAGCGGGGGTGGGGGGGGAAGAGAGAGAGAGCTCCCCCTTGTTCCCCCCTGCTACCCCCTGCCGCCCCCCGGAGCCCGAGCAGGCAGTTATTCGAAAAAAAGCGATGCTCGATCGAGTAATTGTCCTAAACGAGCACGTTCGCTCATCTCTATTCATAATCCTTTTAACACCAAATTAAAAATAGACCGTATGTCTAATTTTTTAGTTCTCTTTGAGCTGGTGGGAAAAGCCTGCCGTTAGGCTGTGTCCTCTACACTGTGCACAGAGAAGGCTACAGATTCTGCTGCCCAACTGTCTGTAACACATAGAAAGACATACACTCATCATGTAGGACACTCTAGAAAAGTACTGAACAGTGCAGATATGATTCCAGTAGCTATAGCAAACAATCACTTTTTTATTAACAACAGGCGCATTTGTCTAAGTCTCTGCTTTGGGTTTCCCCCTACGTCATCCCCTATCCTTTCATTTAATGGCCAGCACTTCAGATGGATTTTTCAGCACAAACATTTTAGGTAAATATAGTGATTTACACTTTTGCTAGTTATCACACTGGCTATCATATAAGCATCAGTTGTTTGTTACCTTAGTGACTTAGCTCTCACATCCATCCAAGCTGATTGTTCAAGTTAATTGGTGGATCAAGATGGAAATTACCAACTGAATCATCTACATCTGACAATTAGCTTACTGACTGGTCATCTTAAGGGGATCGTCCAAGATTAGCAAAGAAGGTCTTTTTTTCTAGAAACAGTGCCACTTCTATCTGTGGGCTGTTTTTGGATAGATATAGACCATCCCTATTCAAGTGAACAGGGATGAAGTACAACTTCAGACAGCTCATGGACAGATCTTGCACTGTTTTTTGGGAAAAAAGTATCTTCTTATCCTGAACAGCCTCTTTAACAATGTATACAAACTAAACTCTACAGTTACAAACTATATCACTTGTTCCAGTATATGACTGAGGTACATGGTGACTTTGACTGCAGTATAGATCATGCAGCTAAAGATTGCAGTGTAGCCCTAAAACTTTGCAATCCAATAGAAGTTTTGCATGTTGCCACAATACACAGATCTAAAGAAATTCATCGTTTTTGGAGTTCTTGCAATTTGTGGATCGCAATATCTTGAGAGCTACAATGTAACTGCATTGACTTCTGTTAGATTGCAAGGTTTCAGGGCTGCACTGCGATCTTTGGCAGCATGGCTTGTGTTGCAAAGTTACCATGTAGCCCTTGTCTAAACCCGCTAGGCTACTAGTAAACAGAAGAGGACAGGTATAAACCTAATGGATAAGTAGAAAAAGATCCTTATTATTTGAGTACAATGAACATATTTCCCTTGGCTTACATAGTGGCAAAAAATTCTGCAGCACTATACAGAGATTGCAATTCCAGATGCCAGCTCACCACATGGGTATAGGCCTTACGGGGTGCATGGCCAGTTGTAGGGACACTTTATTAATAGCAGTAAAAGCAAAACTCCGTGGATACCTGCGTTTTATTTAAATATCATGAGGTAGTAATCCTCTTCCAAATTCATGCTTACATGTTTCGAACAAAGTTCTTATTCATAGCATTATATGAATAGCTATACATTATGAATAAGCTTTGCTCGAAACATGTAAGCATAAATTTGGAAGATGTTTTTAATTAATCTTAATTAATATTCAAATAAAACGCTGTTTTTATGCTGGAATCCACGGAAGCGCCGAAGTTTTGTTTTGACTACTATACAAAGATTGTCACTGTTCACACTTGTGCCTGTCCCCAAGTGTTTCCTCACAATCTTATTTCCTTACGCAATAGGGCCCATTTCACAGGA
Organism: Eleutherodactylus coqui; assembly: GCF_035609145.1. NCBI lineage: Eukaryota > Metazoa > Chordata > Amphibia > Anura > Eleutherodactylidae > Eleutherodactylus > Eleutherodactylus coqui. The sequence continues at coordinate 368,926,123 of NC_089837.1, read as the reverse complement.
AGCCCATTAACCTGTGAGTATGTTTTTGGATTGTAGAATATATGACAATCTCTGTAAAAAAAAAATTCCCTTAAAGAATTCTATTTTACAATGTCCAATCCAGTGTATTTTTAACCACACATGCACCAGGATACCGTTGGTTCTGAAATGTCAGGCCACCTTGCTGTGTTCTTTTACCCAACGCAATTGTGTTTTTGATAATCTGGGGACCCCAGATGGAGATTCTAAGACTTTACTGACAACTTTACCCTTCTGACTCCCCTCTGTTCTGCACTATGGTTGTCTCACATTGTTTATATGGGAATAGTTTGCACAGAATATAATTTATGAAGCTGCTTTTCTGGATGTAACTAGTTAAAGGTAAAAGAAACGTTAAATGTTCTTTACCAAAATAAAAGGGATGATCCCTGAGCCTTCCAACATTCTTTAGTCCATTCCTAATAAGGAAAGTTTGTACAGTTCCAGTCCAGCTAAGAAGCACAGAGTCCCATGTACGGGTGTCTCTCCAATTTCTGCAGTTTTTCCTTAAAATCCGCATATTAGTGTTTTAGAGATCGGTGTTTATTTTTATAGAAGAGAGGAAGAATCCTTTAAAAGAAGTAAAGTTTCGATCTTCTGGTTCCAATAAGGATATCTGAACAGACGAAGATAAAGTGAACAGTAAATCTGCAACTTTTCTAATAGTGACTATTGCTTCACGGAAAGAAAACAAGACAGTATCCTGGGATTTGTAACTCCAGATGGGCATTTTTTACTCCTCAAATGTGGCATAATGGGAATGAAGACTTTAGATATGTATATTTTTTTGATATTTAAGTTGAACCCCCTTTCAATTTTGACAGCATTTCAAAGGAAAGAAGCAAACATGTTTAGTTGATTGGTAAGGAAGAATCATTTCTCTATCTTATTCTTGCCTAATATGATGACTGCACTGCATGAACATGTCGGTGGGATACATTTATCAAACTTAGCACTCCTTTAATGAGCATTTTGATAGCTGGGGTTTATTGCAATTGTGAAAGGGTGTGTTGGCATCTATACATTAGATAGATGGATGCAAAATGAGATTCTGGGTAACAAGTAGCCCCCCATTCCTGCTCTCCATTTTAGATAGTTTTTCATATAATTTCAGTGTCTCTGTTGCTCTAGGGTAGTGAAAGCAAATTTGCTGTTCGAAGTACATTCCCTGGTAGTTTAAGGCAATGAAAGGGCCAGTAAATTAAAGTTGCTTCTAGGTTCACTGGTGAATTTATTAGCCTTTGATCAAGGTTCTCCACTGCTTCTCAGTAAATTAAGGTTGCTTCCAGGGGTTTATTCCTCAAGGGCCCCCTAGGTTTCAAGCAGGGAACGGGTTGATTTTACATTACTTGATGATGTAGGACAGTTAAGAGGTCAGTTGTGAAATCAAGTGGTCTAGTCCTCAGGGGGCCACTTACTAGATGGAGACCATAGGCAATAGCACAGTTTGTTACCCCATACAACTGGCCCTAGCCATGTAGGGTAGATATGCTGATTCAGCAAAGCATCTGCCCTTTTTAGTGACTTCTTAGTAAACGTAACTTAAACACTTTTGCTTAAAGAGAAGTTAGTGAAAGCATAATACAGTAAGAGGCAGCTGATTTTTAAGCAGAGCCTTTTCAGTGCTTGCTATAATGTCCCATATTCTCCATGAGATTGCATAAAACATTAATTAAAAACTCTGGCACAATGTATACTAGTGCATCCTGAGAGCATTGATGGGATAAAACTGTAACATTCAAGAAGACAGTGTAATTAAACTGCATGCCGTAATTTAACTTGCTTTCAAACTATTATAATTAAATGCACTGGAGACTAGTGGTCTGGTAAACAGTTTACTGAGCTCATTGGTACAGACTGCATTAAACGTCTGTCAGCTCACTCCACTTACAGCAATGGGAAGTGACTTGCTCCTCGGAATCCAGTATAAGGCTAAAGCTGAGAAAACAACCGAGTTCATTATTGCCCAATGTTTGTGCTTTTATATTTAATTTTTTTGCATATGATATGACCCTTTTATATTGTACTGCGTACTATTCAAGGGAATCGTGCAGGGCTGAATCATTGGCAGCTGTATCTGCAGATCTGCCTAACACATGCAGCTGAAGTGAAATGCTCTGCAGCAAGATCTTTTGTATGTCTTGGGCCTCTTCCATGCAATTTTTTCAAAATTGTTAAATGCTGTAAAGCATACCATGTGTTACAGCCCTTTTTCACAGTGTTTTTCTTTTTATTTGTGGCATTTTTTATTTTGTAACATTTAAAACATGCATTTTTTAATGTTTTTGTAAAAATGCAATAGAGAAACCAATGGGAAAAATGTCAGAAAAAAAGCAACACCCAGAATTTGCATCAATTTGGGGGAAAACAATACCAAAAACTAAACTGCTGCGTGTGTAGACTGTTCAATAATCTCCAAGAATTTGTTATAGGTTATAGCAACTTTTGGCCTCAGTGTTTTTGACATAAAAATGCTGTTAAAAATACCAACAAAAAACTTGTGAAAAATATTAATGAACACTGTGAATCCACCCTTAAGAATAAATAATCTCACCCTATTCCAAAATCTCCTTTGCAGTGTGCTGTGGTCTTTTGGAATGTAGCATGGACGCCACGGTTCCCAGAGGGGTTTCTATATCTGATCCGCAAGATAGACAAGTTGTTTATTGTGGGAAATTCTCACTGGAAGTTCCAGTGACAGTCACACCCATTGAGAATCTGTGACACAGAGAAAACATTCATACGGTATATATTAGGTTACTGTGTATTGTTGCATCCAGTATATTCCACAAGTCCTGTATATACCCTGCACTACATACCCTGCATTTTTACTTTATTAACTTGTAGACGCTCTTAGACCAAGGTCACATTGGGCTGTTTGATGCTGTTTTTGATGTTTTTCGCCACACTTAACTTTGAAAAAAAGCAAACAAAAGAACATCAAAACTACCCGGGTAAACCTGGTCTTAAAGTGATCTATCCTCCACAATTATCACTTTTGCGCATTTTTTCCTTTTAATGAAGGTGTTCTAGAAAAAGTTTCTAGAAATACTTCTGTAGAAAGCCAACACATGGAAAAACTGTGATTGTAGTTTCACCAAGTAAGTAAGGGAATAAATATCACATAACCAGCAGTTATAGAGCATATATCAGCTAGAAAAAAAATATAGCATGCCCTAAAAACTAAGCTGCTCTATTCCCCTTAGTTTAAATGGAGTCTAAAAGGGAAGAAAAAACTAGCACCTGCTTGTGCTGGTGTCTCATGCTAAATATATGATCTGGAGGGCCCACTGGTGTTAGACTCACCTTGTACTTACACAGGCACAGCCCTGGTAATCGGGTGTTTTTTCTTTTAGATTTCATGCAATATAAGAAGAACAGCGCAGCTTGGTTTCTACAGCATTGTGGCAGGATTAGCTTAGGATGGCCTTTGCTGAGGTCAAAGGACACGTATGTTTTCTAAAATATGCATTAAGCAGCCAGGAATATATTTCAACTAATACTTGGTCAGACTTTTATTTAGCACGGCTGTATTTTAAAATAAAACATGGATGTAGAGGAACAAAACAAAACCTTGCCTGTCCGGCACTCACTACACGGAATTGTCCCTCTCTGACAACTGGTGGGATTCTCCCTACCGGCTAAGAAGAATAGATTTCAACAACTTAAGCTACCAACACATGGGTGAGTGTGATATTGGGCCGAGTTTTTCGGCCCGATGTTCCAGTCGCCAACATGCATTTTCACGGTGATGCAAGGCGTTTTTCAGGGAAAAATCCCTCCCGTCACTTCTCTGTGGTTGTATTTCCTATTGCTTTTTATGGGAAACCTTGCATCGCACTCATGTGCGATGTGTTGTACAATGGGTGATTCCGAGGAACATGCAAAGATAGGACATGCAGCAATTTTATAGCTGATGACTCATGCATATGACTCCGTTCAAAATAATGGGGTTCATAGTCATGTGAGATTTGTGCATCCCGCAACACACAAATATCTCATGTGAGTTTCTTGGTTGTGTGAAATTGGCCTTACAAGGTAATTTTGTGGGACACCCACAGAGCAACCTTCTGTGACCTCAGGTAGAGCAGCTGGTCTGTTAGCTGCACCTTTCGTATCCACTTACTTACCCAATTAATTAGCCAGCAGCTGGTACTCTTCCTGTTGCTCTTTATAGCTACTCCCATAGTTTTAGCAGTGGCATGCCGCCTCTTTTCTAACTGCAGTATGTGCTAATGATGCTGTTTATGTGATGTTATTCCTCCACTTGTTAAACAATCAAGGTGCCGAGGGTCTGCCATGCACAGCCGGGTTCAAAGTCGTTGTGTTCTCATTACTCCATCCTTTCCCCATGTACCATTATTTTCAAATGTCAGTCTCTTTCCTTTATCGACCTCTCATTGCCATTCTTCATTCCTTTTCATAATATATCCTTTCACTTACACTAAACTTCCCCACTGCCCCAACACTATATGTAATCCTTTTTCTTTACTGTGCCTACAATTAAGTCTTTCCATTTTCAAGAATATAAGGCTCGGGACTTAGTTTCTTCAAAGTTTATATTGTGTGAAAATTGTATATGGGCTCCTGCACACTTGTGTTTTTCTTGCTCGTTTTTTTTCACGCGATAGCTGCGTTTTTTTCCCCGCGATTGTCAATGGGACTTTCTAATGTTAAAAACCCATCGCACAAAAATTGCAAAGCACAAACTTGTGATGCATTTGTAACATTAGAAAGTCCCATTGACAATCGCGTGAAAAAAATGCAGCGATAGCGCGTGAAAAGAATGTGCAAGAAAAACACAAGTGTGCAGGAGCCCTATGCCTCCATTTTTTGCCTCTACTCTTTAAACGCAAGGTTTACTGGAGGTCTTAATTTTACTGTTCAAACAGTTAGGAAATAGAACTGTCGTGAAAAGCCAAAAATGTAGGAACCTTAACAGTGCCCCTTCATTTTACTGATCATCTGCAGATTCTTACTTTACAAACTAAATGTTACAAGGAAGCTGGACAGTTATAACTTTCTGTAAAGCTGTCCGCACACAATAGATTTTGTGCAAATTTTAATGAGGAAGTAGACCAAAAGGGAGAAATTATTTGGAAAGGTCACATTTTTGCCTGAAACTTTTGTTTCCCCAAAAATAAGTTACTCCTGAAGATGAAGGGAGCTCCTTAAAGTAATTTATGATGTACAGTGCCTATGAAGAGTATACACTCCACTGGAATTTTTTCATAATTTATTGTGTAACAGCATTGAGTCAGAGTGCACTAAAATTTTCTTTTTTGACACTGATGAACTAGAAAAAGACTTCCGTATTTCATGTCAAACTGAAGCAAAAATTCCCAACAACATGATCTATAGACAATACAATTTTTAAACATACAATAAATAAATTCAAAACTATGGTTTTTTTATGACTATTACAAAAATATTCCAGTTTTGATACTAGTCACGTGAGCGCACACAGTACATTGATATTTTGTGATTTCTGTAATGTACTTTGCAGTCAATGACAAGGTGAAAAAAGTAATCTCATTATCATTAGTCGAAGGGAAGCTAATGACAGATGACGACTGTATTGAATATCTGAAGGCCTAGGTAAGGCAGGATAGCAATGCTTTCCACACAAAAGTAAAGTCCCATTTACACACTCAAAATTTGTTTAAAAGATAGGATGACTGACAGTTTGAGTGATCATTTTGCATAAGCTGCTAATGGGTACTAATGCCCATTAGGAGCTTATTAGCTTTATTTGCACGTAAATGAGCCTCCCTTTGCTGTATGCAGAGAACAGCAGGTGGTCTGTTATCTGCATACAGCCCATTTGTTCTGCCACGGGACTGCAGCTGAATACAATGTTATCAACACTCCCGTGGAGAAACACATCGTGTGGTCCCTGCTATCAGCTCTCCAGGCCGAAAAATGGATTTTAAACTCAACTAAAAATCATTATTCAGACGAAAGCAAACAATGGTAGCATTTACACGCAACATTTTTTGCTCAAAAGACATAGTTTGACAGAATTTTGAGCGATAATTGTTGCGTGTAAATGGGGCTAAAGGTTCTGTTTGAAAAAAAAGTGTACTTCATCTCTTCCTGGAGGCTTTTACAGACTCTTTTCTGACAATTTAATTGAAACTACCATAAAGCATACACATGGGGTAACTATTAATGAGCAATCTTCGGGCTATGTGATGAATAGCTTATCAGCAGGGATCCGCCATTCGGGTTCCCCCACCAATTAGCTGTACGCCAATCCTGCTGTCAGTGTGGACAGAGTCACAAGCAGATAGCAATGGCCCTATTGCAATAGCCCAGGTTAGTAATGCAGGCAGAGCTCTTATTGTATTCAGTGAGAACTGTGCCTGCATTACCAATCTGGCCCACTGCAATCTGGACAAAAGTGTTTGCTTCCAGCTCTGTCCGCACTGACAGTGGGTCTGGTGAACAGCTGATCGGCAGGGATACCTGATGATCAACTATTGAGGACCTATCCTTAATGGAGTTGTCCAAGTTTTACCATCTTGGTACAACTCCTTCCCCATTGAGTTGCATACCAAATTGTCATATACTCATCTCTTCCCACTGTCGCTGTCTCCTGCTCTTAGTCCCCTGCTCTGGTCCCTGTTTACAGCTGCAGTCCTACCTGTGCTCAGTGATTGATCGCGGGACACAGCGGGTGCGGGGAGAGGTTATGTTCAATTTGTTATGTTACTCAGTGTGGAAGAGATTGTATTGGGGTGTCACAAATTGGCCAATCCCTTTAGGTGCTGAAAACCCCTTTAATGATACTCAAATTAATGCATGGTATATTCTCTTTAATATAAATACACATTGCTAAAAGTAATCCTTGAAGAAATTTTCTAAAGAAAGTAATGACCTGTCATTTGTGTATAAACATATTATATTTTATCATGTTACAATTACAAAGGAAAGGAATGGAAAGAAGTCTGGCTGGAAAGTTTAGGTAAGGAGTAAGTATAGGATTGATTGATCTTGGCTCTCGTAAAAGGGAGTGTTTCTTTTCAAAAAGTGTTCCTAATGTTTAGAAGTAACTTTACTGCATGGTGTACTTTTCACTTATGTTGAACTCATGGGTTTACAATACCAATTATATAATCATCACATCTCTTTGACTATTGATATTAAAGCTATGGAAAGCTATGGCCATCCAGCGCTTGGTTTTATAAGTATGGTACTGCGATCTCATAGTTCTAGGAGTGTTAGGACCACACACACATACATATCATAGCCACAAAACTAATAGCACCTATCACAGGTATAGCAATACTAATAAATTTCATGCCATTTGGAGTATATTATTTTTCCTATTAATATACACATAAGAGCGTTTGAAAAACATTATGTGAAAAAAAATTAATGATAGCGCTTCTAGCTAATAAACAAAAGAGGAATGTGCTCACATTTACAAAACAAAGGAAGGGTGGTATGATTAAGTGGTATGATCAGCAAGTATGTGAATATATATAGTATACAGTAGAGGTACTGTTATAGGCACGGCCAGATTAAGGCTGCCCATGGTACAGAGCAGTAAATTATTGTGTTACCCCTTCACTATGTTAACCCTAGAAAGTGGAGTAAAGCTATGTCGTGTCAAATTTTTAAGCCACACCCCTTGTAGACTAAGACATGCCCTTAATATACCCTTACAGTGATGATAGTGCTTGCTAGTGACTCCTTCATAGTAACAGTATATCTCTAAATAATAGTTACAAGCTCTACATAGTGACATTGATTACAGTTCAGTTACCTCCAGTTGTCACAGGTGGCATCATCTCTAAAAAGTGTTCTCTCTCCCTTTTCTTCTCTATCTGTGCCCAGATCATCGCAATGACTCCTTCCAGCCTCAACTTGTCTCAACAGAATTTGACACACAGAAATCTTTGGTTCCTAGCTTTTCCATCACCCTCACTATGTTTTTTACACCTCTACACAATCCATAATGCCCCAGAAAGTAATTAGGCCCTAGTAGTAAGTGCTGCTTTTTTTAGTGACCTCCACACAGCATACTTGCCTCTTTTTCTTCCTCAATAATTTAAAATGCCCCTTTTCTGCCCTTATAATAATGCCCACTTTGTGGCCTCATAATTAATAATGCCACTTTTTCTACCCCCGTAGGCAATAATGCCACATTTTATACCCTCGTAATAAATAATGCTGCTTTTTCTGCCCCCATAGGTCATAATGCCACCTTTTCTACCTTTGTTATTACTAATGCTCCTTTTTCTACCCCGTGATTTATGATCCCGCTATTTCTTCCCCAATAATTCATAATGTCACCTTTTCTGCCTCTATTAATTATAGTGCTGCCTTTTCTGCCCCCCAAATTTATTAATGTGGCTTTTTCTGCCGCCGTTATTTACAATGCTGCCTTTTGTGCTTCGGTAGCTAATAAAGCCGCAATAATAAATAATTGCGCCTCTGTTTCTACTAGTTAAAAAAAAAAAAAAAAACAGCAAAAAACAGCCATACACTCACCTATCTCACATTGTCCCCAAGCCGCTCCGGTTCTGTCTTCTCCACTTCTTTCCTGTCTTTTTGGGTCACAGCGGTCATGTGATTACTGCTGTGACACGTGACTGGTGCTGGGAAAAGCTTAAAAGTTTTAAAGAATATTAAAGGTCAAATTCATTGAATGCCAGTTGAGTGCTGCCTGTGATTGGTCACAGCACTCAGCCAATCACCGGCAGCACTCAGCCATTCATTGAATTAAATGAATGGCCAAGCGCTGCCTGTGATTGGCTGAGTGCTGTGACCAATCACAGGTAGCACTCAGCTGTCATTTAATGAATGGCTGAGCGCTGCCTGTGATTGGCTGAGTGCTCAGCAAATCAAATACAGCCCTTTCAGTAGCCGGTGATTTTAAATCCCTGCCTGTTGAAACAGATTCAGAGCAGTGCAGGGAGAAGACAGGCTGGACGTGCCTAAACCCCGGCAGCTGAGGAGAGGTGAGTATATATTTTTTTTATTTTTAACACGTTCTAGCGATGATTTTCAGGGAAGTGGTTAATTCTTAAAGCCCTACAGGGCTTGTCGGCAGTCCATTGCTTTCAATGGGACTGCAGAAGCGCCGGTCCCATTGAAAGCAATGTGAGAACATCGCGATCCTCTGCCGCAGCTGTGACAGCTGTAGCAGGGAATCCTTTACTTCCCACGGGGAGTCCCCTTGTCACTGAATACTGTACCAGTGCTGTCACAGTGTTCAGTGACAAGGGGACTCCCTGCTGGAGAATATTGACACGCACCACGGACTTATAGTGCACGCATGTCCTATGTTTTGCAGGTATGTGCGTTTGCACACCTGTAAAACACGGACATGTGAACACACCATAAGGAACCAATGGTTCTAGTAGGCGAGCCTTTTTGTGTGAACAATTGTACGCACATAAGCATGCTCGTCTGAATCCACCTTGAGTGATTTCACACTCGCACACTAAAGGTGGCCATGTACCAACAATCTCTCCTGTACACATGCACTCTTGATTAAATACTACAGGCCCTTTAAAGCTGAATTATTGGTTGCTTAATTCCACCTTTAGGTTGTATGTTAGGATGGTATTTCCTAAAACCATAAAAACATGTCTCTGAGCTTCTCCCTTCCTTTTGACATCCTGTGTATATGACATGGCCCTCCTGATCAAAAAGTAGTCCTTTGTCTAGCAAACGTCATAAAGCAAATATTTCTTAAGTATTTACATAACATTCTTTGGGCAGATATCCAGAAAGTAAAGCAAGCAGCTAATGATGAATAAATATACCTAGGTGGGAGTTAGTCTCCACATACTAGGAACAGGTCATAGCCTTGTCACTTTAGATTTAGCACTAGCACTGGCTTATGAACATAAGAACAGTACCTGACTGCTGGACAACCGGATGACTTCTGCAAGTACATCTGAGTGCACTATATGCAAAGTATTGGAACAGGTCACCCACTGTCGTTATCTTAAGGGTCAGAATATGCAAGCTATGATGCTGGGTGCCCAGGTCATTTGTAGAACAGCAAGTTCCAGCAAAACAGCACTGGTAAATGTAGACTTGCATATAAGATCTTGATGTTTTATTTCATATTGTTAAAAGAAAAAAGTAGACATCATACAGCTAACGTGTTTCGAGCCTATCACTGCCTATCACTGCAAAAAAAAAATTAAAACCAAAGTCGAACAATCATTGTAGTGATTAAAATCACATGAAATTTAATGGCCAATGAAAATGTGAAATGTCACACAATGTTAGTTTGGCTAGTTAACCATCTAATGGCCACTCAAAAAACACACATAAGCACAAAATAGAGCCATTGGGCATTTAAGCATTGTTCACACTGAGCTTTATTTTGCAAGGGGAATACTTAAAGGGGTTATCCAACCCTTAAAAATTGATGCGATCCATATCTAATCAGTGGGAGTATGCTGCTCAGGATTCCTGCTGATCAGCTGTTTGTCCGGTGCAGGTCAATGGGACAAGCCGGTGGTAGTAGAACAGGTGCAATAAAAACAGGTTCTTGCTCAGATGGTAACATTGTAAAGGCTACAGTGCTCGGACCTCCACCTATCAGATATTGATGACCTATCCTGAAAAATATTTAACCCCTTCCCTCCACATGACCTAAGGGTACGTCCTGGAGGCGGGGTACTTCCTGCAACTGGACTTACCCTTACGTCATGTGGATAGCGCAAGATCATAAGAGATCTCGTGCTATCTGGTAGCGGGAGCCGACTGTCAGTGATAGCCGGCCTCCGGCTGCAAGAGCGGGGGTACATCAGAGATGCGCCCCCTGCCGTTAACCTCTTCCCTGCAGCGATCTATGTAGATTGCAGCATGGGATGGGTTCACAGAGGGAGCGCTGTGATGTTATCGGGCTCTCGCGATATAATCGCAGAGAGCTTGGCAGGTTGCCATAGTAACAGGACTCCACCTACAGGCGTCCTGTATTACCATTGCCTATGATTGCTGTAATAAGCGATAAGGTATTGCAGGATGTCCTGCCATGCTTTATCATAGTGATCATTGGTGCTTTGCTGTAAGTCCCCCACAGGGACACAAATGGTGTAAAAAAAGATAGTAATAATGTACAAAAAATTAAAATGTAAAAAAAATAAACTTTTTGGGGGCTTTTTCTCATATTAGCATAAAAAAATCACGCACATTTGGTATCGTTTTGTCCGTAATGACACGTACAATAAGTTGAACATGCTTTTTATCCTGCACAGCAAAAAGCGTAAAAAAATGCTAAAAAACTGAGGCAAAATGCTAATTTTTAGCATAAAAACACAATAATCGTAAAAAGTGTCAAAAAAGCCATATGTACCTTAAAATGGTACCAATCAAAACTACAGCTTGTCCTTCAAAAAATGAGCCCTCACAGAGCACTGCCCATGGATAAATGAAAAAGTTATAGGACTTTGAATGCAGCGATTTAGAAAATTTTTTTCCAAAAAAAGGGGTTTTATTGCAGAAAAGTGGGAAAACCTAAAAAAAATAATAATTTGGTATCGTTGTAATCGTACCAGCCCGCAGAAAAAATTTTATTGTTTCATTTATGCTGAATAATTAACACTTTAAAAGAAAAAAAAAATCTATGGCAGAATTGATGCGTTTTCTCTTCCCTAATAAAAAATATAATAAAAGTTTTAAAATATAGTCTATTTACTAGAGATGAGCGAACGTACTCGTTTCGAGTAATTACTCGATCGGGCACCGCGATTTTCGAGTACTTCCGTACTCGGGTGAAAAGATTCGGGGGACGACGGGGGAGGCGTGGCGGAGCGGGGGGTAGCAGCGGGGAACAGGGGGGAGCCCTCTCTCTCTCCCTCTCCCCCCCACTTCCCGCTGCAACCCCCCACTCACCCACGGCGCCCCCCGAATCTTTTCGCCCGAGTACGGAAGTACTCGAAAATCGCGGCGCTCGGGCGGAAAAGGGGCATGGCCGAGTAGGTTCGCTCATTTCTACTATGTACCCAAAAATGTCCCTAATAAAAACTCAGTTCGACATGCAAAAAACAAGCCCTTATACGGCCGCATCGACGGAAAAATAAAAAGTTATGGTTTTTGAAAAATAGAGATGAAAATCTGCAAAAAATCGTTTTGTCCTCAACGCCAAAATAGGCCATGTCATTAAGGGGTTAAACTGGTACCAATAAAAACTACAAGTCACCCTGCAAAATGCGGCAATGCAGTTTCAATTGTTTTTCTTGAAAAGCATGTTTTTATTGTGCAAAAATAGTTAAAAAAAAAAATCTAAATAAGCTTGGTATCACAGTAAGGCCCTAGTCAGACGGGTGTTTTCTTGCGCGATTTGCGCATGCGCATGCGTCCGGCGATTTTTTAAAACCATTGCTTTGCAATGGTATCGGACACATGAGCGCTTTTTATGCGCTCGTCCGATAAATTATAGAACAGAAATCGCAGATCACACCTATCTGCGATCTGCGATTCCTGTTCTCTTCTCTATATGCACTCAATGGGGCCGGCGGCAGCAGCGCCGACCCCATTGAGAACATATAGGAGACAAATCATTCTTTTCTGCCACAGCTGTAACAGCTGTGGCAGAGAAGAATGATGTTTGCCCATTGAATTCAATGGAGCCGGCAATACAGCCGGCTCCATTGAAAGCAATGGGCTGCTGGCGATCGCGGGATGAATTGTCGGGAAGGGCTTAAATATATAAGCCCTTCCCTGCAATTCATCCAGAAATGTGTAAAAATAAAAAAATATATATATACTCACCTGGTCCCGGCAGACGGAGTTCAGCGCGGCCGGCCTGCAGTGGGTTTGAAGGGGGTGTGAGTCAGACCTGCCCCTGATTGGCTCAGCGCTGAGCCAATCAGAGGCAGGTCTCACTCACACCCGTCCGTGTGACTAAGGCCTAATTGTGCTGATCCATGTAAGAAAATTAATGTTATTTTTATTGAATGGTTAACACTGTAAAAACAAAACCCCAAAATTATGATGGAATTTATGCACATTTTTTAAATCTTCCCCCCAGAAAATGTTATAAAAATTATAGAGCACATTATATGTATGCTAGAGTGGTGCCATTAAAAAATGCAACCCGTCCCACTAAAAACAAGCCCTCATACGGCAAGGAGTTATGTCTCTTGCAATCTGATGAAGAAAATTATTTAGTCCTTAAGGCATAAAATAGGCTCCTTACTAAGAGGTTAAAATAATTTTTAGTAATAAATACACTTTCTGATGAAAACATCCAAGCTTCCTCATCTTTACATTTTGACCACCCACATGTGTACTGTGTGGGGTATGTTTAAGGTCTGCTTAAAAAAGCTCCAAAGATAACATCTGCAGCTCAAATAATAAAGCTATATAAATTAAAGGTTTGTGCAAAATACAGTTCATACACGCCAGATAAGTGTTCTCCGCAAGTCTATTTGTAAAGTTACTATAAACCATGTTCTGTTGTAACCGTCCCAAGTAAATGTGCATTTCACTGTGAAATGGTATGCATTTAAAGAGGGGGATTAATACTTTTTTAAATGTTAAAGGACCCCCAAAGAAAAGATAGTATAGTAGCTATATTGCAAATACACCATTATAGACAACTTTCTTATTTCAATGCTTTAAAGGGGTTGTCCAGCTCTATACTATTGATGAGCTACCACAAAATAGGTAAGCTATAGTAGATCAACGAGGGATTGTCACCAAAGATCCCTTCCAATAAGCAGTTCTCTGGGCCGGTGCACTCATGCATTTAGCTGATTCCTGTGAGGAAGCAAACAGCTCTATCCACACCGCTGTGGCCTGGCTTTGTATTGCAGGTTGTTTCCATTGAAATGATTGGTAACTTGGCCAGCAATACCAGCCTGAGCCAGTGAAGTGGAAAGAGTGGTTTGCGCCCTACAGAAATCAGCTCAATGCATGAGCGCAACAGCCCGGTGAAGAGCTGATCAGCAGGGGTCCCAGTCCCCTGTTGATGACCTATATTTTAGGATAGACCATCAATAGCTTACAACTAGACACCCCTTAAATACAAAAGCACACACACATACTGTATTTGCTCATTGTCTCATTTATGGCGTACCAAAATATTATTGTTTTTGGCAGCGCATCTTCCTGTATAAAAGATAATACTGTGTTGGATCATACTAATGATCATTTGTCACCAATACAGCTGGCATCACCTCATTGATCATCGCTTGTTTAAACACACATGCAAAAGGACCCTTCGTTAGAATGGATTGCTTTAATATATGTAGCCTGTATATGTTTTTCAATAAATCTTGCTTATTCCAAAATTCAAACTAGTTCCAAAATAATGCAGGTTTCATATGAAATCCATAATAAATGATAATGAACATAGAACTCGGGGCCTGCTTTCAATCTTTTCTGCATGTGATGTCAGTGTCATGGTATTTTATACACATGGCATTGTTAGAACAGATTCTGTAACGTGGATCCGGTTTTTATCTGTTTTCAACTGCCAGATGAGAATATTAGAATTACAAAGGAGAAGGAAAATATTGTTTGTCTTTTCACAGCAAGGTTGGGCTACACAAAGGGGTTACACTGCAATCCAAAGATAATATATAAAATAGGCTTATTAGGCAAAGCTAATAAACTGAGATGGAAGACTGGATTCATTGGATAACAGTAAATTAGGCAGATTTATAGAGAAAAATATTATTGACTGTTTCTATTAATTGGTTTCTGTTCAGTGTCTAAAAAAACTAAACTTAAATTGGTTGCATAGAATTGATAGGAACACCTAAGGTCCATAAAGGGGCTTCAGGGGTTCCCCACGATGGATGTGAGTAAAAGTGGATGAAGATTTATATAGCATTCGTGTCATTTTAAGGCACAGTTGGATCCATTGTAAGGGCTCAGTCACACGGGCGCATCGGCACCCGTACACAGGCGCCGATGCGCCCGTGTGACTGAGCCCTTCCTGCAGGAAGAAGACGGCCGTACCTCAAGATGGACGTCTCTCTGCAGCGCTGAAGAAAGAACACATGACCAAAATGAAGCCGGTCACATGTTCTTTCTCCCGGAGCTGCAGAGAGAGGTCCGTCTTGAGGTATGGCCATCTTCCTCCTGCAGAAACAAGGGCGCCTATGCGCCCGTGTGACTGAGCCCTAACAGCCAACTGATTGCTAACACTAGTTAGACTGTAGACCGTATTCCTCCAAACGCAGCTCTTGGGCTATAAGATCATTGGGGACTCTGCACTAGCATACATCAGGGTACGTCTTTGATATGCTAGACATTATTTCACAAAATGCTTTTCAGGTGCGATGTTGTTACTAGTTAATACTTAGGCCTCAGTCAGACGGGCGTGTTATTTTGTGTGCCTATGTGCGCGTAAAAACGCGTTGCACGCATGTGCAAAATGTGCACGACCGAAGCTTCGTGTTTTTTTTGCATGTGCATAAAACAGTGTGTTCACACAATGTAATTATGCGCAGCTCGCACCTATACAGGGTTTGGTTCTATCTTTAATGTGCAGCACGGACCTTACAGGCGCGCATTCTAGGCACGCATGTCCTATCTTTTGCAGGTGCAAGTATTTTGCGTTTAAAAAAAAATGGACATCTGAACACTTCATAGGAAACCAATGGTTCTAATAGACGCGATTTTTTGCATGCACATAGGCATGCAAAATAACACACTCGTCTGACCGAGGCCTTAAACATTATTTATTTATAGATAATTTATATATTGGCCTGTGTGTAGGATTAGAATAGAGATGAGCGAGCACACTCGCTAAGGGCAATTGCTCGATCGAGCATTGCCCTTAGCGAGTACCTGCCAGCTTGGAAGAAAAGGTTCGGCTGCTGGCGGTGGGTGGGGGGGAGCGGGGAGGAACGGAGGGGAGATCTCTCTCTCTCCCTCTCTCCCACCGCCCCCCTCTACTCACTGCCACAACTCACCTCTCACCCGCGCCAGCACCTGAACCTTTTCTTCCGAGCGGGCAGGTACTCGCTAAGGACAATGCTCGCTCGAGTAATTGTCCTTAGCGAGTATGCTCGCTCATCTCTACATTAGAAGTATTGGTGCACTGCTTCACAAATGAAGACCTAATTATATAAATCATGCGCTAGAACACAAGTATTATCTCACATTAATTGAACAAAATGTTTCTAATCAGAAGTTATATACGAAGAGAAATTTGCAGTTTTTATTTAACTTTAATCATCTGCTCTCCTTTTAACTGTAGGCTCTCACCATTAATATTGTTTTAATTATTGATGTTTCATCAGCTTCACATATTACCTAAATTTCAAGTTGTCATGGAGACGTTAACAAAACTCTTTCCCTTCAAATTTTTTGTAATAGAAAAAAAAATCTTTCTCAATTTGCTTAGAGTTTCACTAATCACTTTCATCATACCTCCTAATCAAAATGAGTATGAAAACCAGTGAGGAATATAAAAAGCATATTCCCTTCTTGAGACTGTTTTATAGTTTGCTTTTAGATATATTTCTCATAAATACATTGGTGAAAATTGGTGGAATTTCATGAAGCACGGTAGACAGAGAATGGACAAAAATATGGAAACACTGTACAAAATGCATGGGATTTTAATCATTAGCACTGAGCTGCCCCTTTGACCCGTGTTTGGCTGAGAGCTTTTCTGCCAAAGTTGTGTTTACTTCACCTCTTGCCCTGCTCTGGGTGATTTTGGGAGCGCAGCTGGTAACGCAGTTGAGTGGCTCAAACCCCTGACCAATGGAACCTTTTTGCTCGGGAAGATGTTCACTTCTGCTCGGCAGCATCTCTGTCATATTACTTCCACTTAAAATAGGTCTCTACATGTCTTATTGAAATATGAGTTATAATGCCATGTAACTTAAGGCATGCATTTCGTACGATGTTTCCATATTTTTGTCCACCCTCTGTATGTACAGTGTCACATCCAAAATAAATAATAGCAAATTCAAATAATTCAGACAAACTTTTTACTGTTCAGTACAGGTTTCAGTAGGGAGTGTGCCCACCATGAGCACCTATGCAAACCTGGATCCTTGCAAACATTAAGTCAGTAAATGTTTGGATATCTTGTTGGGGATATGTCTCTCCATGCCTGTATGACCTGTGCAGTCAGTTGTTGTTCAGTTTGTGTTGGGTGGCCATGTGACGTAATTAATTAGAACCCCAGACATGCTCTATTCGGGATAAACTTGGGGACCTCGCGGACCAATTCATGGTCGTGACACCTTGCAAGGCATGTGTTGTGATGACTGCAGTATGTGGAGGAGCATTATCCTGTTGGAAGATACTATTTTGTTGGTGAACATGAAGAGTATGACAACAGGCTGTACCACTCACCGGGCAGTCATTTTGCCTTCAATGACCATGCCCCCCAAACCATGACTCCAAGGTTTGTACCTGTGTGGTGCTCTGAAATCACAGCAGGGTGAGCCCTTTCTCCAAAATGCCAATGAATACACTGACAATTGTCACTTTACCCCAGACAGAATCGGGACTCGTCACAAAACACAATTGTACTCCATTCATGTGTCCGTTTAGATCTAGCAGTACACCATATTAGTCGTTACTGGCAGTGAAATCAAACTGCATGGGGGTCCAAGAATGCAATCCAGCTTCAAGCAATCAGTTCAGAATTGTTCGTGGTATGACTCTGATTTCAACTACTGCTTGGATCTGTGCTACAGTTGCCTATCTATCAGCAGCTACCTCTCTACACAATTTGGTGGTCTTCACAGGACGTTGTCCTTCTGCAAACTTTATTGAACATGTTACTATTAGAGATGAGCAAACCTACCTGGCCAAGCCCCTTTTTCGCCCGGGGGCCCGATTTTCGAGAGTACTTCCGTACTCGGGCGAAAAGATTCGGGGGACGCCATGGGTGAGTGGGGGGTTGCAGCGGGGAGTGGGGGGGAGAGGGAGAGAGAGAGGGCTCCCCCCTGTTCCCCGCTGCTACCACCCGCTCCGCCACACCTCCCCCCGCCCCCCGGCGCCCCCCGAATCTTTTCACCCGAGTACGGAAGTACTCGAAAATCGCGGTGCTCGATCGAGTAATTACTCGAAACGAGAAGGTTCGCTCATCTCTAGTTACTATCATTTGAGCTGGACTAACCTACAAACTACCAAATATTATTCCTTTAGGTCAATAATTCTATATAATTAATAATCACATTGCTTCTCATACAGTAGCCAACAAGGGTAGGCACAATGAGGTAGCATATCTAATCTCTAATCCACTTCTAAAGACCCTGGGCAGACAAGTAGCACTCACAGAATGGATCCATCGGAATTACATCTTGCAAATGGAAATACTGCAGATCACATTCAGTATAATGGAAACCTAACTGCTATTGATCTGCGTGGCTTACTCATCTATTGCAGAGCTTCTGCATGATCAATCCTCTTTGCAAACCCACAGAAGTGGCCTTACAACAGCACCATGTCAGGATGCTTCTGTTTCTTAACCCACAAAGAAAAGTCTGGCTTCTTTGGTTTTGTTTGGCTCCCTTGTTGGCCTCCGTCTTTGAGATATTCTTCAAGTATGGACCATCACTCATTTTTCTCAGTTCTTTGATTCTTATGAACCCAACACCTTATACGCAACAATATTTATTTCTGTTTCTGCAGTTTGCATGGGAACACCATTCACAAATGTAAGTTTTATCTCCCTGTATTTACCTTGAGGCTCAGGGAATGTTTGCTTCCATGAACACTTCTAATAGGTGTGAATCTTATAGGCAACGGTAGATGTTGAAGAACCATCTTACTTCTTACAATGCAGAATATGCTTCTCACCATAATGTCTAATAATATGAAAACATGGGCACAGTTCAAGAATGTTATTCTTCCATTAACCACAGGAAATATATTTCTTGCTGTAGACGTATTATATATGTGCATTGGTGCCTCTGTTTTCTAACATCTCTTGTGCTGGGCTATATTAATTTTTTATGTATTGTGGGTCTCATCTTAATCCAAATTCTGGCAAGCCATCATACTTTATGTAAACACTTAAACAAATGGCCCGTTTCACTGCTTACGTTAAAGTTTTGAGTATATTTTGAGAGAAAATTTTGCCCATGTGTGTGATGTTAGGAAAAATAAATGCATTTTAGCTTAGATTACACAGAGTATTCAAGTAATATATGTTACATTCCTACATGGCAGCCAAGAATTACTGTCCGCGAAAGTGATACAAGAACAAAAGTGCACTGAAGCCTTTTAAACATCTAATAAAATATTCTAGACAAATGTACTAGGTGTAGTTGTATATAAATCGAGTGGATGTGTGATATCTACAGACACAGCGTAATCTAGAATTTTACATAGCTGTCACTTGTCTGGTTCCGAGGATACTAAGAAGTCTTACAGTATTGAATCTTATGGATATTCTTTGGGATTCAGAAATGTCTGGAAACCAGGAATTATTTACTTGAAAACTTTTGAAAAACATTGGGGCAGATTCATGAAAGTGCCAAAAAGAAGATCTACTAAGTCATTTAAACCATAGTTTGCGGTCTATCAGAACAATAATGGCTACACTCAGCGAATCAGGCGAATGGAGGAACTATACAATATGACCCAATATACACTAGACTCTGGCTCCATGATTGTTTGTCTGAGGCTTGTGTGGTTAAGTTTAACTTCTCCATTGAACCCTTTGTGTCCGCATCACGTAAATATATGGCAGCTAGCATTGTGTCAGTCTGCCAAAATGCTGAATATTTATCTTTTCCCTTGCACCGTCCAATGCGGGCTTCCTGTTTAACTATGGGTTCAGGTAGGGCTGTAACTTACAACCTTTGGTCCAGGTGAAGACACTAGGACCTGATTGGTTGGAGTACCAATAACAGTACTTGGATTGGAAGTACTGCCCCTCTGAGCTGTGTGCTCTGGAAAAGAAAGTGATAACACTACATATTAATGAGAATTAACAAGACCAACAACAGCTGTACCTGTCTGTAGAGTTTGGAGCTTTAAACTATCAGTTCCAAATGGCTTAGCTTAGAGGGAACAGTGATCAGAAGTCGGTTCTTTATTGTCAGATGTGAGACACAGCTATTGTGCAGGAACATCATGATGAGTCGGTTCTTGCAGCACAAGAGTGTTCAACTGGGACTGTAATTAACATCAGGAACTGAAGCAATCAGGTCCCAATAATAACACACAACACAAGGGTTTTTAGTGTCTATAGTATGCACCCCCCAATCCCCAAAGCAGGAGTGCAGTGATCATTGGGTTCCTGCAGCATAGAAGTGCTCACATGTGACTGAAATTCACACTGGGAACTAACATGATCAATTAACACCCGCAGAAGAATTTAGGTTTTAATACAATAATACTCCCCATTTGTGATTACCTTGGCTGTTTTCTTCCTAAACCAGTCAGGACTATTATTGATACCAATGCTTAATGTAGTACATAACTCATATGTTAACCAATTTTAGGCAATTATTTCATATGCCTTGAATTATGCAGCTGGGTAATACTTGTGCAACATGAGAAATAAAACAATGTTTTTCTTTATTTGCCATTAGGGTGATTTTACATGGAACAGTATGTCTGGGCGAACTGTCCGTCTGAAATCGGTTCCCATACAAAGTCTATCTGAACTGGAGCGTGCTCGCCTGCAAGAAGTTGCGTTTTATCGACTGCAGCAAGATTTTGACTTAAGTTGTCAAATCACTATCCCCAAAGGTAAACTATTGCATTGCTGCTGCTTTTCTGATTGCTCAACGATCCTTTTTTCTTACAATGCACTAATAATTATTGAAGGGGTATTCTACCAAGCATGACTGTGATGGGAGTTCTTGTCTGTATGGGGTGGCCAGGATGGTGAGGAGTGTAGAAACAACCGAAGAACCTGTCTTAAGCTGTTTCTTTAATGAAGTGAGTGTAAAAATCTATAATGGAAATACCCTTTTGGGTTGCAGTACATTAGTACGGGCTCTTTTACCTGGGGCAGAAAATTCCAGGATGGCAAAATTCACATTGAAATCTTCATGTCTTGTCGCAAAATTGTTGTGGATTTCAGCGGTAGTAAATCTGCAGAAATTTAATGTCAAGTCCGCAATAACATCCATGTGTAAGACTGCCACGTGTAAATTCTGCTGTATGGAATTTGCCATGTCTCAAAGCACCCTACCAGTTGGAACATTTAAAGCTTTTTAGAAAACCATGCCCTAATTAAATTTCTGTAGACATGAGAATGTTTTTGATATTGAGTAGCAAACCATTTCTGTGGCTCTGAAACTCCATCAAATGACAGTAAAAAACAATATTTTCAACTACAGAGAACTATAATAATGGCACACAGCAGTCAGGAAGATGCAAAACATCACTGAAGAAAATTTTAATAACTGTAGGCATCTTTAGCATCAGAAAATCCAGGTTTCATTATAGGGAGACTGGATAAAAATGTAATTTAGTATTGCTGTATCATAGAATCATAGAATGATTGAGTTGGAAGGGACCTCCAGGATCATCTTGTCCAACCCCCTGCTCAATGCAGGATTCACTAAATCATCCCAGACAGATGTCTGTGCAGCCTTTGTTTGAAGACTTCCATTGAAGGAGAACTCACCACCTCCCGTGGTAATCTGTTCCACTCATTGATCACCCCTCACTGTCAGAAAGTTTTTTTCTAATATCTAATTTGTGTATCCTCCCTTTCAGTTTCATCCCATTGCTTCTAGTCTTTCCTTGTGCAAATGAGAATAGGGCTGATCCCTCTGCACTGTGACAGCCCTTCAGATATTTGTAGACAGCTATTAAGTCTCCTCTGAGCCTTCTTTTTGCAAACTAAACATTCCCAGATCCTTGGATCTGTGAATGACTGGATACAAGATAAACATCAATAGAAATAAAAAGTAATAAAAAAAATCACCCTGATGATTCCCAAGTTGTGCAAAGTGCTAAATGTATACAATATACCAAAATAACAGCACAATACCAACTATTGAACATAGATGCATTTGGGGAATGTTTTATTGCATGGTCGTTTCTGCTCCATACAAATTAATCTCTTACTGTACTTATGTTTAAAAAATGATAATATGCAAGTAGTCATAATTATTATGAGTTGAATAGTTATTACGAGTTAATATTACTACCAAAGCAAACCAGCTTCCTGCAGAGCTGCTGTAGCTGTCATCGCTTACTCTGATGCTATTACTGCCATTACATGACATTACTAGGAAGATAAGAAGAGTAGATCTAGTGCTCCATGGATGACACTTGGCTATGCATTCGACAACAGCTACCTAAAGCTTGTGGCCGATTTAAAGTGGTTGTCCGAGAAAAGGGTCAAAAAATGAACAGCGTAAAAATTAATTAGTTCCTTATATGCAGAGTACATGCATAGGACGGGTTGCATGGTCATGATAGCAGCTATATATGCAGAAAGTTTGACTTCCTGTTCTGGTTGACTAACCGATTCCTGAGCATATGTGCTGTGAATAGGGAGGCTTTCCTGCAAGGCAGTGTGTCATCTGCTGAGCAGTGTCTGCCACCTGGAAGGTCCAGGAATAGAGAAAGATTAGTTTATTGAGGCAATAGGGCAATGTGTTTCAACATCAGAGCGATTGCCCCAGTAAGACATTGACATTGCTCCGATGTTGAAATGCGTTGCCTGATTGCCTCAGTAAACTGCTATTTGCGCTACACATGGACCTTCCCATCTCGTTCAGCAGCACTGTGTCCTCCCCTTCTCCTCTTATCTGGTACTTTGACATCCTGCCCCAGTGTTTGCTACAACTTAAGGCTGCATTCACACGAACGTATATCGGCTCAGTTTTCACGCCGAGCCGATATACGTTGTCTCTCTAGGCAGGGGGGGGGGAGGATGGAAGAGCCAGGAGCAGGAACTGAGCTCCCGCCCCCTCTCTGCCTCCTCTCCGCCCCTCTGCACTATTTGCAATGAAAGGAGGCGGGACGGGGGTGGGGCTACGTTCCGAGAATTACCCCCGCCCCCGTTCCACCTCTCCCCATTGCAAATAGTGCAGAGGGGCAGAGAGGAGGCAGAGAGGGAGCGGGAGCCTAGTTCCTGCTCCTGGCTTTTCCATCCTCCCCCCTTGCATATGAGGACGACTTATATCGGCTCGGCGTGAAAACCGAGCCGATATACGTTTGTGGGAATGCAGCCTAACTCTCTGTTAGATGGGATGTGTTGGTAGTATGCATTCATTTCAAACCCTTCTGCAAAACAGTGAGACACACAGTAATTACGGTCTCTATAAATTGCATTGCCTGAGGGACAGCATGATGAATATTTACTATGCAGTACCATCAATGATAGTTTATTAATATACTTTTATACTATTGTTTTATATTAAAAAAATTGTCAAAAATAAAGGAAGCCATTTTATTTATTTTTATAGCACAGATAACACGCTGGCCTGGTAACCCCCTAACACCAATTCAGAGACCATAACATTTTCACATCCCCTAGCAGTGGACTAATTAAGTATTTAATTCTCTACTTATCCTGTTCTGGTATTTTAAGTGCAAATTAATCACACCATGTCTGTGCCTTTTCATATGTATGAATATAAATTTATGTGTCTTCAGATCTATTCTATAAGCTTGAGGAAGGACTCTGGGTAGGTTCTAAAGCTCGCTACACCATCATGATTTTTTGCGAGCCATTAAAAGGTATCATATCTACAAGATTACTTGGTTTCTCTTGCTGAGAACAATCACATTTATTTTTAAACATGATAATTGTGGATTTGTTTATTGTACTTATTAAGCAGTTTATTTCAGTTTTATTACTTTAAAAATATTTCTTTAGAAGCTAATATGTCTTCAGAAAGATGTAATTAAACATGAAATGTGGCCTATTTATAGGTTTTGAAATAAATGTAAAGTTCTAGAATAGCAGACGCAGAGGTCAGATGAAATGTTCCTTAGCTTCCCAAAATATGCTGTGGTCCCTGGGGCTGTGTAGAGCAACAACAGGCACTTTAAATAAAACTAAAATGCTGTGATGATTATACAATAATTGGGGTTATTGCATTTTATACATGTTAATCTCAATGAATCTTATCTTTCTGCCTATTCCTACCTCACACGCTTTATTTCTGATAACTCTCTCCTCGGCCCCCACCAGTCCGGCTTCTGCCCCGTACATTCGACCGAAACCGCCCTCACAAAACTATCAAACGACCTGATGACGGCCAAATCGAGGGGCGACTACTCCCGACTAATCCTCCTTGACCTCTCCGCTGTGTTTGACACTGTCGACCATGACCTCCTACCTACTATGCTTCACTTCATCAGCCTAAAGGACACTGTTCTCAACTGGTACTTCTCCTACCTCTCTGACCGCTCGTTCAGTGTCTTCTTCACTGGCTCTATCTCCTCTCCCCCTTACTGTTGGGGTCCCCCAGGGATCTGTCCTTTGGCCCCCTTCTCTTCTCTATCTGCACAATCAGACAAACCATCCACAAATTTGGCCTCCAATATTACCTCTTCGCTGACGACACCCAGTTATACACCTCTTCTCAAGATATCTCAGCACCCTACCTCCAAAACATCACCGACTGTCTGTTTGCTGTTTCTAACACCATGTCCTCTCTTTTTCTCAAACTTAACCTTTCAAAAACTAACCTCCTTGTCTTTTCACCCTCAACCAGCCGACTTCCCCCCAACATCTCCATATCAGTATCTCGTACCATCATAACCCCCAGACAGTACAACCACTGCCTTGGGCTCACACTGGATTCTGACCTCTCCTTTAACCCCCCATATCCAATCTCTGGCCCGAAAATGCCACCTGCACCTCCGGAATATTGCTAAAATCCGAGCATTCCACTCCATGGACACGCGAAAGACACTCATTGTCACGCTCATCAATTCCAGACTCGACTACTGCATTTCGCTGCTCATTGGCCTTCCCAGCACCAGACTCTCCCCTAACCAATCTCTACTAAATGCAGCAGCAAGAGTCATCTTCCTATCCAGCCATTTCTCAGACACACCTGCACTATGCCAGTCACTACATTGGCTACCAATTAACCGCAGAACTCAATTCAAACTCATTACCCTCACCCACAAAGCTCTCCACGGCACTGTGCCATCGTACATTGCTTCCCTCCTGTCCATACATCAACCACTCCATGTGCTATGCTTTGCTAACACACTCAGAAAAAACACCCCTCTAATACAAACTTCACATGTTCACCTCCAGGACTTCTCTAGAGCAGCACCGATCCTTTGGAATGCTCTACCCCAAAACATACAGACAATCCCCGACATGCGGAACTTCAGATGCGCCTTAAAGACGCACCTCTTCATAGAACCATACCAAACATTCTGATCTAGTCCCCCACTATGGGTTTCCACTTTTGCCTATCATGTACACTTCCTGCCCCACACCTCCTGTACTACCCCCACCTCGTTTGTGTCCCAAAAAACTGTATATCACGTTATCCTCACATTGCTGTATTACCCCTTGCTCCACCACCTGCCCTTGTACCTTCTGTTATCACCCCACCCCTTTTGTTTCCAAATAATTGAATACCACATGTAACTTTGTAATTTCTGTAATTTTCGTATAGTTTGTGTTCCCTATGTGTGTCGAAAGCTCTGCGGAATAAGTTGGTGCTATACAATAAAGATTTTTTATTATATTATTATTATTGTTTAGAGTCATCTTTGGCTATTCTGTGTGGGGATACTGTTTAGGACACTTTTATTAACACTGACATACCGCTCAACAATGTACTACTGAGAAGTACTGGTATACGTTAGTTGCATAATACAGTGCACTCAACTGAACAAGGGCCTTTGTACAGTAGGTGTTGGAAGAAGCGGTGTCCAGGGCTAGAAGGGCTTACAAATACGGTGTTCTAAATAGAGGGCCTTTGTTTAATGTGACTTTACTTTACCAGACAACTGCCGGAAGTGTTTGGTGAAAAAAAATTTTTCCATTGAGTTGACAAGTTGTCCTTTTGTGAAAACTAAATGTGGACATACATGTATCATTAAAATTGGTACATAATCTAGTGTTGTCCCCAAAACAAAATACTGTATTTACTTGTAATAATATTGACTATTTAGAAGATATTCAGTTGTTGATTCAGAATAAATGACCCTATTGTTCAGTGTGTATCTCAATGAAATAATCATGTAGGTCCAAAAACATATACAAATGTATTATAATATACGGGACTAGGATTATAAGGTACTCTACATCACTTTTATTTGTGTTGGCTGAACACATGTCTATTTGGAAAACAGCTGGGATAACAATATGATTATACTGCCAGTTGATGTAGTTAAAGGCAAGAGTTTAACAACTTAGCCCACAATTACGTGAATGTACTGTACGTCATGGAATACATTGTGTTACTGCATCATGCTATACATGTATGTCATTGTGATTGCATAGACCCATGCTATACCCATGTGATTACCAGCAGGAGCCAAGCAGTTAGTAATAAGTGCCCTAGTGTAATGGACAGGATCTCTAATTCTGACTGTTTTACCCCTTGGATAACACAGTCAATAGCGATTTGGACACCTAAGATTGAAGGACAGAGGGGATTAATAGATCGCCTGTTCATGAGGTGTGATTGACATCTGCTACTCTGTAGACAATGGCTATGTTATGTCATAGTTCTCCTGCAAAGACGTAACTTGAAGGTTTTGTTCCCCAATGCAAAACCTGTAACAGGGCCCCCAACTATAATGCTTTCTTCATAGTACCGGGCTCCCTATATGGAAGGAGAGAGCTTATGGGCCCCCTAAGGCTCCTGGGCCCGGGTGCAACTGCATCCCCTATAGTTACGCCCCTGATTCTGTGTATGTTTGTGCGTGAAAGAAAAAGAAATTGAAGCTGACCCTGAGTAAGAGAAATGACAAGTGTGCAAATAGTAAATGCTATTAACGAATATGTAAACACACAATTTAAGACTAAACACAGGAAGTATAATATGCATGTACTAATTTATCTTCAACCAATTTCAACCAAATAATTCAAAATGATAAACTATAAATTAATTATAGACAAATTGTTCATTGCAACAAACATTTTTATGGCATTTCATATTTTCAACTTAATACAAAATAAAGTTGCAACAACAAAAGGTGACGTATAAACAAATGAATACACTAAGTAACTAACTTTATACACTATAGAAGTAAATAGAGAGGAAGTCTATATTCTATAAAGTGAATGAATAGTGCATGACATTATTGCATGTATTTAGATTATTTCTGTATGTTACTTGAAGGCTGAAGGTGTTAATGTTAAGCAAAGTAGTCACCACATTGTAGAAGTAAATAGGGGAACCAGCGTCCCATTCACCCCTACATTACGGAAATAAAGAGAAAGGATCCTGCATTGTGAAATAAGGGGGGACTTTGGTTGGACTCCCACTGATCAATTAGTTTTTACTTATCCAGTGGGTGGGTGAAAACTTGCAACTTCCTCTGCTATCTGGGATACCCCTTTAAATGCCATGGTCAGTATTTCCATAGCTCCACAACACCATACTTTTACTAGCAGCTATTGCAAATTTGTTCCACTCAAGTGAACAACTAATAGCGGCTTAGAGAAATGCTCTACAGTAGCCAAATGGACATTGGAAACCGGTGTTTGGAGATGACTCCATTGTCATTCAGTAGTAAATAGCACCTTTTTAGATTGATTTGAAGTGAAGTGAAGAAAATTAAGATGTGGAATCCATGAGAAGAAAGTAAAAACAAGCTGTTCTTGGATAAATGTACATTGCGTTTCCATAAACAAACATAACTAGGTCCAAAAATCCCTTTTCCTACATGTATTCTTTCGGTGTGTTTTGTACTATCATATACAAGCTATTTGGCAGTGCGAGTATAAACCAGCAATATGCTAACAACTCCCTGCTAAATATTTTTTTAGCTTTTTCAACTCTACTGTGTCAAATACAAACTCTGGGTTTTCAATCTTCTTTACCTTGAATAACCTTTCTAAATATACATACGGACAATTTCCCTTGAAACTATGTGGTTGCTTTGAGAATATGCTTCGTACAGAAACTCTGGTTCTCTGATCTTCCAGTCATTGTACAGTAGAACAGCTGAGACACCTGCATACACTATAGTAAATTGAGGTGGTCTATGGAATGAAGCTGTGATCATTCCCCTCCATAGTTGGTGGTTGGAGCAATTAGTGTCTTGTAGCTGCCCAAATAAAATATATAAGTTGAAAAGAAACTGCTGGAGCCCCCCACTCGATTTATCCTAGGTAGTGTACCTATAGCTACTCTATCCAAGTGTAGAGGAAAAAAGAAATGAACTCCGCGCTTCAGGGATCCAGGATTTGGATTAAACTGACCCGATGAAGCACAGAGTTCTTTTCTTTTTTTCTCTACACTTGGACATTGATCTAAAAGCCCTCGGCGAACCTCCAAAGGGCTATACTCCAGGTTGGCTCTCCAGTAAATCTGGATATCGAACGGGGATTTTCTGTGTGACGAGCAAACCCGGACATGAAGTGCCGGTGGGCCCCCACTCCATATAGGACTTCCCACCGTGCACCAGTGAGTGCCAAACTTTATATCTAATACTTCTTACTTGGATTTCTCCAAAATCTGGAGGCACTGGGACTTAACATTACTACTGTCTATAGCAACTGTATGATACCACCAGAAAAAATAGGATGTCCTCCTCAGTGGGAATAGCGACCACACTTCCATTTAAATCTTCCTACTGAAAATATGCCTTCAGTGTCAGTGCATGCCCAATACATGGAACAACTAAATGCATTGTGTGCATGTTGCTGAAGAATGGCTTCTCAAATTGTTCTTTCACTGTTTCAATGGGACACAAGCATTCTGTGATACGTATCAATAATCCATATAACCACAAGGCTTTGCTATGTCACTCATTCTGTTGAACAGTTAAGTTTTGCTGTTCACATTTAATACTAAATCCAAGTAAGTGCCCGAATCTAATACCTGCTACATTCCCTCTAATCTGGCCTTTTAATATACATATCTGGACTTCTCCACTGTATTAAAATAAACTTGGCATTTCTGTGTTTATACTTTTCCCGAGTACATTCTGCTAATTGATGCCATGGGCTTTTAACATTTGTAAGTGTAAATAACTGCTTATATAGTCATCTACACAAAAGGCTTTAAGTAGCATTTTCAAACACTGTGGCATCCGATTTTTAAACATACTTCATTATGTGATTTAGTGATTTTGATAGTGGTGTTCTCTGGCCCCTGTTTACATTACTTTTTTTTACCAAGGCTTTAACCGCCTATAACCATGCACTAGACATTATCATTTGCATCATCACGGAAGACAGAGCTGAAAAATGACTGCAATGTGACCAATATAATATATCTGAAGTGTATGAATCTTAATTACATTGGGCTGTGTTATATACCATATCATCATGGGCAGTATGGTGGCTCAGTGGTTAGCACTGTTGACTTGTGTGATTGTTCCCAGCAAGAAAAACCAAGTAATCTTGTAGATATGATACCTTTTAATGGCTAACAAAAATACATGATGTTAATGCAAGCTTGCGAACCAACGCAGGGATCTTCTTCAGGCTTAATGAATTGGATCTGTTGCCCTGTAATGCTGGATTCAAGACCTACCAAGGAAACATCTGCATGGAGTTTCCATGTTCTCCTCATGTTCTCCTTAGTATGTTTATACTAATAGGTGAACTTAGGGGACAAAACCATCTGATGTACAGCACAGTGGAATTTACATAAGTAAAATGAATCATAAATCTACACACACACATATATAAATCTAACAAAACTAATTGGTACAGCTAAGTATAAAACACCACTTAGAGACCAACATACAACTAAGCCAATAAGTCAAGAAGTGTCTCCGACATTAACACTCTATAACACATATACATTTAGTGAAATGGTGCTAAATTTAAAACGCATTAAATATTTGTGTGCAGCTTTATTTAAAATGGTTGTGTGATGAGGAGGGCATCATTTAAGGAAAAACATTCTCACTGGTCAGATGTCTCCCAGGTCCAGCACAGTCACTATGGTCCAGGAAGTCGATGCAGCAGTCATGTGCCATTTGTTGTGCACATGATCACTCAGCCAGTCACAGGCTTCAACAGTCATGTGTCTTTCATTGCAGAATTCTGTGATTGGCTGAGTGATCACGTGCCCAATGAATGGTACATGGCTACTGCAGCTACTTCCTGGACCAGAATGGTGATGATTGAAGTGGTTGCCCTGGACTTGCAGCGCTTTTTCTTCCATCCAAAAGCCGGGCAGCTGGGCAGAAAGCAGGCGGACCCTATTATTGTCAATGGGGTCCATCCAGTGCTGTTCAGTTCCATTCAGAGATGTAGCCATTCGGCCGTGGGGATTGCCCTTTCCTGCTCCTTGAATGAAGCAGGAAAGGGGAATGCATGCCACAGATGTGAAACTGCCCTATATGGTGTTTTTTTATGCAACAGTATTTAACCCCTTAATGCCGCTGATATGCCTTTTGACAGCCTGTATTGGCGGTTTATGTATAAAGAGAGCCCGCGCTGCGATGTCCCTCCATACATCACGGGTGGTG
Source organism: Eleutherodactylus coqui (assembly GCF_035609145.1). Taxonomy (NCBI): domain Eukaryota; kingdom Metazoa; phylum Chordata; class Amphibia; order Anura; family Eleutherodactylidae; genus Eleutherodactylus; species Eleutherodactylus coqui. The sequence continues at coordinate 368,895,601 of NC_089837.1, read as the reverse complement.
ACTGTTTCTTACAGCCAACACCTGGCGGCAACAGCCCCAATAAGCCCCAATCACAAGTTGTTGTCTCCTCTTGGGACTAAAACTAAATGTAAAAATAAGAATAAAAGTAATAAAAGAAAAATGCAATAAAAAGCGATCAAAAAGTCGTATGTATTCCAAAATGGAAACTACAGGATGTCTTGCAAAAAATTAGCCTTTGCACTACTATATCGACAGAAAAATAAAGAAAGCTAATGTGCGCAGAAGATGGTAGTAGAAAAGAAATTTAAAAAATTAAATAAAGAAATAAAAGTACAACAAAAAACAGCTATATAAGTTTGGTATCGTAGTAATGGTACTGTACTGACCCATAGAATAAAGTTATCATGTCATTTTGTTGCAGTTTGTGCGCTGTAGATACAAGATGCTACGAAAAAGGCGGAATTTCATTTTTTTCCATTTCTCTCCACTCCAAATAAAGGAGTTACGGTCTTTTAAAAGGGTGTAGGAAAAAACTGGGGGGGGGGGAAAGCTTGGCCACTAAGGGGTTAAAATTACATAGAGGTATTGGGAATAAGCCTTGTAGTTTGCATATTCTTGACCATTAAAAATGAAAACCTTAAAGCACAAACAATATTTCTCCTTGTTATAATTGTATTTGTGTACAAATGTTAACTCCAAATGGTGAAAGAAAAGCATTTACAAAATGAGGTGTAGGAAAAGGGTGCAGACTTCAGATTATTATGCTTCATTATTTCCATGTGCCTGTGCTAATTCATTGAATTTTAGATTTTAAATCTGTTGATTTGTCTGCTCTTCCATTGTGAATCGTTATTGCCAGAGATTTAGAAGAGGTTAAAGTTGGGACAACCTAGTATTCATGAAGACCAAGCTCTGCCAGTGCTTTGTAGCTTTCCAGGAAAAGTCCTTAGCTTTTGGCAAGTATATAGAATGTGCTGTTTTGTAAGATCTTTTAACTTTCTGAAAACAAAGAAATATGTTCTGGATGTCTTTGGAGTAGGTCATAGTGGTGTATGGCTGAGGTAATCAATGGAAAACTCCAGTGAAACAGAGAATATCCAATATTTAGCATCTGTAATGAATGGTTTCTGCAAGCTCCATAATTGCTGAGCAGCACCTAAAGGAGTTTGAGGCCACCAGATATGGCGCTGTCAAGGAACCAGCACAATGGCAGATTTAACTGAACATATGCTGGAGTGGTAATTGTTGGCTAACATTTTTTATATTCACTATAGTAAATTAAATAGTTGCCTACCATATTTGTTATAGGGCTTCCTACAAAAATCTCTGTTTTGCTTGGTCCTGGGGTTCTGGTTGGTTGAATAATGTGCACTAGAAGAAATACATGCTGTAAGGGTTGGATAAGATGCAGGACTATAGATGTGTTGCTACTTGGAAGGGAAACAGATCAGCACGGTTATTAGGTCTACCTCAGTGGAACCTGCTTTTGATGCTTTGTGTTTATTTATAGGTTTTGCAAATCCTGTGCAAATGAGTCCAAGCTTTACTTAGACAGATTAGCAAGACCGTGTTTTTCAGTCTGGTAAAAGAGTTAACCTGTTTTTTTTCTCTTCAGTCAGTCCTATATAATTTATTTGGCCAGTAAACACAGTGAAGGATAATCATCTTAAAAGGCGTCGTTAATGAGAGCTTGTGTGTTCATAATGACTTGGAAAAAGGAAATTAAAACAGGTAGCGTTCAAAAAATCATTAAAAGGAGTGAAAGTGAACGAATCAGTCTTAGCGTGAGCCAGTGACTGAACAATGAACGCGAATTGTTCACTTTTCGCTCGTCGTTCATTTCATGCAGACATAAAAACCATTGTTAGCTCGTTCACTTATGGTGCGTTTAAACAGCAATCGCTCAGTCCCTAGCGAGTGTGAAAGATAGAAGGATGCTCTTTTGAACGAGCCTAAGATGAGTCTGCTTCTCTAAACAGGCTGAGTGACAGCGAACAAAAATCGGCTCATCTAAAAGGACTCTTAGAAAAAAGCTGAATAGATATTGAGAGTATCTATCTATCTATCTCATATCTATCTATCTATCTCATATCTATCTATCTATCTCATATCTATCTAGCTATCTATCTATCTCATATCTATCTATCTATCTCATATCTATCTATCTATCTATCTATCTATCTATCTCATATCTATCTATCTATCTCATATCTATCTATCTCATATCTATCTCTCTCATATCTATCTATATATCTATCTCATATCTATCTCTCGCATATCTATCTCATATCTCTCTCATATCTATCTATATAATATCTATCTATCTATCTAATATCTATCTCTCATATCTATCTATCTATCTATCTATCTATCTATCTATCTATCTATCTATCATCTATCTCATATCTCTATCTATCCCATATCTATCTATCTATCTATCTATCTATCTATCTATCTATCATCTATCTCATATCTATCTATCTCATATCTCTATCTATCCCATATCTATCTATCTATCTATCTATCTATCTATCTATCTATCTATCTATCTATCTATCTATCTATCTATCTATCTATCTATCTATCATCTATCATCTATCTCATATCTATCTCATATCTATCTATCTATCTATCTATATGGACAGCCACGTCTCCATTCTGCCCATGCCTAGGTGTATGACTTGTGTCTGTATCGCTTGACAGTGCAGGGTTTAGAGGACCCGCAGGTGGGCCTCCCACCTATAATACAAATCAGTGTTTGCTCAACTTTTTCAGCCTTGTGGCACATCTGGGAAAACATTTTTATCACAGGGCATCTCTACCAAAAAGGGTGTGTGGCTAGGCACATAGCTTTTCACAACAGATGATTTTACCTCCATTATTACAGTGGCCGCTATGGTACTAGCACTCCCTTTCAGTAGGTTCAATAATTACAGCAACCGGTGTTATTAGGCTCAGTAGTAATAATGCTCCTCTTTTATCCCCTCATCAAGAATAATGCTCCCCCTTATTGCCCAATCATTAAAAATGCCCCATTAAAATGCTCCCTTTTTTGCCCCATCATAAATAATGCCCCCCCTTGTTGCTTCATTATTAAAAATACTGCCCATTATTGCCCCATCATTAATAGTGCTCTCTCTTATTGCCACGTCAGTAATAATAATGCAGCCCCTCTAGTCCTTTATTAGTAAAAACACTGTCCGTTGTTGCCCCCATCAGTAATAATGATCCCCTTTATTGCCCTCATCAGTAATAATGCTGCCCCTTCAAGCCCTCCATCAGTAAAAACATTCTCCCTTGTTGTCCCCATCAGCAATAGTGCTCCCCTGGTCCCTCTTAGACTGTATAATTTTTAAAAAAGCAATATACTCACTTCCTTTTGCTGCCCAAGTTGCTCCACCTCAGCGGTCCTTCCTTCCACTTTAGTCCTTCCTTACTTATGGCATGCACAGTCACACGTGACTGCTGTGTCTAATTGACCCAAGCAGTCACATACCACATGACCGTGCAACCCTAATCCAGGCTGGTCTAGACCGGGCATAAAGCAAAGGAGGTGAGATACCTGTAGAGATGAGGTGCTGCTGCAGTGGTAGTTGCAGGTGGCTCCAGGACATGACTAGCACACTGCGATTTTTCCCAGTGGACTGAACGGCCAATCTGCCCCTGGTTTTGTGCCATCCCTGGCTGATTCTCGCGGCACACCAAGGTGCCGCAGCACCCCGATTGGGAATCACTGCCTTAAATGTTTAAGATGTAAAGAGTCCTGTAAATAGCAACACAAATTGTTGTGCAAGTGAGTCCAAACACGTGTGTATGCATATATTGTAGGATGCAATATCCTGCATACTAGGAATGTGGCGAAGATATTCAACTGCATACAGTAGTAAGTGCAACAGTTCACTATCCAGCATTACAGTAACTATATATGGAGATCACCTAGTATTTTGCTTCCTGGAAAATAAGACCTACCCAGAAAATAAGCCCTAGCCTAATTTTCGAGGAAGATTGAACTATAACCCCTATCCTGAAAATAAGCCCTAGTTAAACTACATTAAAAAAAAAATGAACATATTACTTAGTAGGCTCGGTCCAGGTCCCTCCCATTGCTCTCTAGAGGTTCAGTGCAGTTCAAAACGATCCCCGCAGTCCTCAGCCGCTTGTACAACATCACTTCCTGGTTGTGGGATTCATAAATCCCACCTCCATAAAGCGATGGCTGTTGATTGTTTCTTCCACCACTGCTCAGCCAATCAATCCAGTGCTGGATAAACCAATCACAGCAATCGCATTGGTTCATCCAGCGCTGCATTCATTGGCCGAGCAGCGGTCAAAGAGCCAAATCCCTGGATTTATGAATCCCGTAACTAGTAAGTGATGTTGTATAAGCGGCTGAGGATTGCGGGAAGCGCTTTGGAGCTGTGGAGAGCAACGGGAGGGACCTGGACCGAACCTGATTGGTAAGATCTCCCCCGAAATAAAGATCTAGTGCCTCTTTTGGGGCAAAATTTATATAAGACAGGGTCTGAGGCCTCTCACCCCAAACAACTGTCTATATGGTTACCTTTAACTTTTAGAGAAGATTTTGTTCGATATTTCCAGTCATGTTACAAGATCTGATGAAAAGTGGGTCAAGAAAGCTTCCCTCCAATAGGTGGCGATGTAGAGGCATTGTACCGTCTCCCAGTAACTATTATTATACAAGTCTACTGTAAAACAGTTGCCCCAACTATGTGGTGTCATGGGTATTGCTTTATACTAAGCAGTTCATTACTCAATGAAGAAATACCATCAAATAAAATGTGTGGACTAAAAATGATGGCTATTTTGCTATAAGGAGGGATGGTCAGTTTACAAAATGGGTGTAATTTAGCTTTAAATGGGCCTGTTCAGGTTGTTATTTTCAGTAGGAATCTCTGTGGTGGTTAATTATACTTGCTTCTACCTTTGCCATACAAAAGACTAATAGGACAGTTCAGAAAAGAAATGACTTGAACACTGTGTTCCAGATAGAACTGATAATTATCTTTCATTAGATGGCTTGTCTTCCATGGTAGCAGGGATGACTTGAGTACAAAGCAAACTTTGTAACTACAGACTTGACTTTATACTATGACTAATGAAATCACATTTCACTAAACACATACACAAGTATATATATTTATATTATATACAGTATAAGCCACAGAGAAATAGTTATGAAGCCCTCTGTTTTCTACCTACAGTACTTCTCTTAACCTTTTCCAATCCAATTTGTATCCTGGTTTTCCTAGGGGGCTTACTCTTTTTCTGCTGTTATACAATGGCGCTGTATGCTGACTAAAGCCAGTACTGCATGAGGTTACACATTGGATAGGTTCCGACAGCAGAGAGGCTGGCAATATACAGTAAGAGAACCCCGACCGATGTCTTCCAACATCGGAGCTGTATAGCCTTAAATCATATTATCTTCAGAGGTCAGACAGTGGATTGGAAAGGGTTAAAGGTTAATTTTTGAACCTCCTGTGACTGCAAGAAGACCCTTTGGTTCAAGTGTTTTAGGGCAGTTTTTAAGAAACTCTAAAGGCTCATTCACATGAACGGTATTCTTGCGCGGGTTTTATGTGATGCGATGTGCACAAAACTCAACGCGAATATGAAATTCATTCTTTTTTCTTTGCTAAAATCACAGCATCTTCTTTTTGGGAGCATTCCATTAGAATGCTTTGCTAATTGTCTGTAAAGGGACCTTAAAAGACATTGCATGGCAGTCGCATGCCGTGTGATGTGCATATGAGTGTGATGCAATGTTTCCCACTGAAGTCAATACTTGCGATCTTATCACACGTGTGAAACATGAACATGAGGATCCCCCTTTTTTACAGAAGCAATGCGATTTTTAACCAAAAATGCTTTGCATCTCCATGAAAAATGCATGTTGGCAAGCACGATATCAGACGAGTCCCCCAGCCCGATATCGCGCTTGCCCTTGTGAATGTAGCATAAGGGTATGTTTATACACAAGGCAATTGTGCCGTAGAGAGTCTCACCACTCAACTTTTTACCCAAGATTTATATTGTACTACTCGGTAAACTACCGAAAATGAGATATTCTCCCACATTCGCTCATATCACCAAAAAGGGCTGCAGGTTTTGGTGCAGTGTTAAAATTAGGGTACATACACATTCTGGAAAAATACACCTATGGTCAAAGCACTACAGCCGCCTTCACAGGTGGTGGACATGCTGTGGGATTTTCGCTGATAGAATTGCTGCAGAAATTCCGCAGTATTTATAGTACAAGCCGTGTGAAGGGGAATATGTCCGTAATGAATCGGCAGCATTTTGAAAATACAAGGGTTAAATTCTACAGTAGATCTGCAATTAAAAGCACGACCTAAATGGTGCGGATTTGGGCACTGCGGATTTACAGTGTAATAAATGCAGGTATTCCGTTGTAGAATGCCCATCATGTGTGAAGCTGCCATAAAGCTGCAGTTTAAGTAAAGAAATTTATACCGTACAACAGATTCTACCAGTAGAAACCTGATAATTGCATTTTGAGTAGCCACAAAAACATCTTAAAAAGTCACTAAAAGCACCACAAAGAACTTAACAAAACCTTGTGTTATATGAATATGGCCTTCTAAGCTGTGCTAACTTCAAACAGCAGAGCAGAATATAGGCAGGTGAATCCCGCCCCCATAACGCGTTCATCATCTTTGTGAAATCCCCGTGGATGCAAAGTGTTTTCATGGCAAAACAGCCTTGCATCACTTCCGGAATGTAGGAATCTTCCGGTGCACCTGCCACAGAGGATCGTGGCGTTTCTACCATTGCTTTCAATGGGTCCAGTGATGCTGCCGCTACCACGATTGAAAACAATGAGCGCTGTGATGCGAGAGAACGCAGAAGGATAGAACATGCTACAATATGTTTACCGCATAGCATCACATCGTGGTGCCATGTGGGAAAACATCGCTCATGTGTATGACCCCATTCAAAAGAATGGGGTTCATATTTGTGCGAGGTTTGTTCAACTTGCAATCAGAGGTGAACATCTGCCCGAGCAACAAGGTTCCATTGATCAGGGGTTTGAGCCACTCAGCTGCTGTTACCAGCTAGCTCCTAAAACCACCCAGAGCAGGGCAAGAGGTGAAGTAAACACAAATTTGTCAAGCAGAGGTCAAAAGGGCAAATCAGTGCTAATGATTAAAATCCCATGCATTTCGTAAGGGGGTTTCCATATTTTTCTCCACCCAATGTTCGTAATAAACTATCGGGCTGCGCTGTATTTTGATATATGGTCTTGAATGAGTATCTTTCCTGATACGAGGAACTGTATTGACAGATAGTCTGTTGGAATAAATAAAGATAGGGATGTTTATCCACAAAACCCTGGCAGGGGCTCCACATTAGATATCAACGTGTATGAATGAAAAATATGTAATTATTAGCAGCCAGCAGATGTAGATGGTTTGGGCTGCTCTCACACCTGCATTAAGTCTTAGTTCAGGGTTTTCATCTCTCTGCGCTGTTTATAGAAACGAGAAACTGATTTAAAACGGAAAATAATGGATCCGTTTTTTTCCTTATTGATTTCAATGGGGTTTTTAAAAAAGGAAAACAAACGGAAAGGTTTCCTTTTGCTTTGATCTTACACACTTTCCATTATTTTGGATGGAATAATAACACTGCAGACTGTGCTATTTTTGGTATCTTTAAGAGATGAACGACATCTGGGGACAGGAAGCCGAAACAGGGGCAGCGCCATCTTGAGTGACAACATGGAAGAGACAGCACTAGGCTGGTATCTAGCAGCGGGTTTCTCCTACTGGGCAGATAATCCTACTACAGAGTCTGTCCGCACAAGCAGGAAGGAGCAAGTGGCAGTATACGGCGATTCTGGAAGTGACTCAAGTGCTTCCCCTCTGCTCTCCTCTGCCCATGTGACCCTACTGTAGGAATAATTCTCCATGTAAACTTAACCGGAGCTAGGAACTTGTTTAAAGACTTTTTATCTCTTTATACAAAGACTTTTATCCCTCTGAAGAGACTTTCATCTGATTTTGTATCGATACAGTTATTTGCTAAAGAATCTTTCCCCTCGGTGACTAAAATCAGTGAAGTTGCTTAATAAAGTATTGTTTTGCATTGCCTGTAAACATGTGGAGTCATCCTGAAGTACCGGCATAGGAAACGCTGGCTGCACAGGCCAGAGGAGCTCCCTGAAATGGTACAACGCAGGTTTGGACCTGGGCGGATCCCTTGCTCATGACTGTTACTTATCATCCTCAAGTAGGCTTTAGACCAAGACCCCTGCCGGATTCCTCTACAAGTTTCTATTATCTACCAGCCCCTCCAACGAGACTATAAAATTCTGTGCTCCAGTCTAACATTTCTATGCGTACGGTTCATGGCTTCGTACTAATTAGCATTGCAAGAAATGCTCCCAGTTCACAATTCATCTTCATTACAAGGCTGTGGGAGAGCATTCACTTGACATCCAATGGCATACCACAGATTCTCAACTGGAGAAAGATCTAGGGATCGTGTTGGATAAGGACTCACCTAGACACCTGGCAAAGCATTCCTGCTGATGTTCACTGTGTGGGCCCGCATGTTTGCTTGAAAATGGCATTTGGTATGCCTTGAAGATATGGTAGTGCAACGAAGTTGCAGTACATCATCAACATATCGGCGTGCCCTCAATCCCCCCTCAATAAAGGTCATCAGCTGTTATTGCTGATGGCACCCCAAACCATTACTCCATGTTGATGAGCTGCGTGGTGCTCCAAAATGGTAGAAGGATCAGCCTGATTGTCACATCTCCTCCAGAATGTTGCTTAGTGATCATCATTACTGAAACAGAATCTTGATTAGTTTCTGAACAGTGGTAGCTCTGGAGAAGCAATATTGCAAGTGTTCACAACAACAGTGATGAATGAGGGACAGTCTTCATAACAGATGTCTGGACCACAAACCTGCCTCAGTCAATCTTTGACAAACTGTCATTGTCAATATTATAGCGAAATCTCTCCATATACTCTGCAGAATATAACAAGCTGTGAATTGTAGAGCTACTACTGCATGCTGACAAATGCATCCATCTGTGCATTGGGATGTCCATCTCAGTGCTCCCACTATGACGATGCACATTTTGCTCTGCTGACCACCATCTCCAAATTTGACTCATGATTGTGTCATTCCATTGAGTTTCTGCTGCAATACAACCAACTGGTTGTTGATGATGAAATCTTTAGTAAACTCATCTCTTGGATGAAATGGCTGCTTTATGATGTCTTGGAGACACCTTCACTCCTTAATCTTTATCCAGACACAAAAAAAATGCACAAAGCAGTTTCTATGAATGTGACAACATTTCAAAAGTTAGCCTAAGGCCCAATGTCCATGGGTGGATTTTAATTATAAAATCTGCACAAGAGACCTGCAGATCTAGAAGACCATAGGTATGTATTAGCATCCACAGGGCAATTTAAAACTTGCAGATGTGATTTTTTTTTCCCAGCATGCGGATCGCACATACGGGAAGAAATCATAGCATGCTCCATTTTTCTGTGGATCCCACAGGGACAGCTTCCATTGAAGTTGATGGAAGTTGTCATATCTGCGGCACAGGCACAGCTGTCATTGTGACTGTGCCGTGGATCAGCGGGAGAGCAGGAGAATCAAAAACAAAAAGTGAGCACGGAACATGCGTGCAGCACGCCGATGGCGTGCCTAGCGCATCCGCTGAGTAGAAGAAAAAAGGTCCAGCCGCGATGGAGGAAAGCCCCGCAGCATCCGAACAAATGAGTAAATATTTCTGGCCTCATGCTTGCGAGCACGAATGGAAACTGCTGCGGAATTCCACATTTGGAAACCATGCGTGCCCATGAACATGAGGCCTTAGGGCTCCTATCCACTTGAGTTTTTTTTAACGCTGTGTTAATGCTGCGTTTTTTTAACGCAAATAGTGGGACTTTCTAATGTTAAAAACGCATTGCAAGTTTGTGCTTTGCAATTTTTGTGCGATGCGTTTTGTGTCTCATTGACATTTGTGTAAAAAAAAAAAACAGGTTTAAAAAAACCGCAAGTGAGTAGGAGCCTGAACAGACTGTTTTTTGCCTTTTTGTTCTGCTCCCAGATCATGTGATTGTCTCAAAACTACATTAATTTGAATGACTTATTCATCAGAACATATCCTAAGAATTGCATAATGCTGCGTCAAAATCTTCACGGTCTCGCATTTTCTCTGTGAGGCAGTGTACATAGCAACCATGAATTGATATGGAAAATTAAATATAATATTGCTGTTATGGAAAATGAGAGAAATTTAAATAATATTGATTTACAAATGTGTTACAAAGTAGAAGTTGCACAATAACTGATCTACCATGAATTTTATTATTACTATTTTAAATGGTTGTTCAGTTGTAAACTACTGATGGCCTACCGTTCACCGCCCATGATCTCCTCCAATTAACTCGTGCACTGAGCTGATTTCTGCAGGATGTAGACAGTGTCATTCTCACTACAGTAGCCAGGCTTGCTATTACAAGTCACTAATTTCAATGGGAACTTTGCCTGCAATACCAAGTCTGACCATTGCTGTGGTAACGGAGCTGTCTGTTTCCTGTAGAAATCTGCTCCATGCATAACTTAACCACCTCAGTGAACAGTGGGAGTCCCGGGCAGCAGGCCCTTGCAGAGTTACTATTGATGGCCTATTCTAAGGATAGATCAACTATAGTTTACATCTCAACAACTCCTTTAAATTATCTCACTCCATGTGCTAGTCTATCATGTATTAGTACAGATAGTTTTTTATGGCTTTCAAAGTTGTCTGCTGCTATTAACACATTAAAATTTGAAATTACATGCCATGCACACATACTTTACAACAATCTGTAGCTTTATGCTAGGAGCTAAATAAATAGCGAGTATATCATTTTTTAGACTTTATTTCCAAAGAATTTTCACTAGCACCTTTAGGGCGCTTTCACATGAGTGTAATATGGACAGTGGCCACATTTCTGCATCCATTTTGCAGATGAGCATCCTGGCCGTATCATCGATCCACTGATTTGAACTCGGAGCATCATGTGATCCTCTAAGTTACGATGAGTAGACATGCGCCCACATTACACTTGAAAGTGATGTTAAAGACAATACAACTCAGATAAAGTGTGAGGAAGGGAAAGTTTGGCCGAGCAACTTTGAAGGATTGACATAACAGAGTGCATTAGCCTGATACAGTAGCCATTGAAGAATATACATGTGTCCTTACATTTGACATCCTCAACCTTTATAAGCAGTAGGTATTTTACTGTTTGCTAGTTCTTTGGTTTTATAGACACCACACGTATAAATGATGGTTTCTAGACGGTCCCTGGAGGCATTGTCTGTGGATTTGGCAGATGCTTTCTCCGGGAGAGGTAGCTACATGTGTTGCCTATAAACTCTATTTTTTCAAGTCTTGCTTTCTTCAGGGAGTTCCTACTGTGGTCTCAGGAGAAATGTTTCTGTCTTTGTACTGCACATTTACATGGTTATAACATTGTTAGGGCATAACCTGAAATAAACACTACAGCTTATGATGTGCCATTAACAATGGAAGTTGGGTTTCTTGGAGATGGCTTGCCATGTTGTAAGTTACTTGTACATTTCATATCACAGAACTAAACTCATAATTTTACCAGAGAAGGGGCAATGCAACTTTTTGGATAGCTCATTTGGTTTTTGCTAGGCAAAACTCCATTTATACTTAGCATGTGCATACCTACAAGAGTTTTCTGGCTTCTTTCAAGACTGTAATCCATAGCTGGGCCTAGAAGCTCACCCTTTGTATTGTCAAATCAGTGACAGGTTTAAAATGAGTCTCTACACAAATATCACATCTTATGTGTATTTGTACAGCAGAGGCGTAACTTGAAGCTCCTGGGCCCCGATGCAAAATCTGTAACAGAGCCCTCAACCATAATGCTTTATTCATAGTACTGGGCTCCCTATATGGAGAAGAGAGGCCTTATGGGCCCCCTAAAGCTCCTGGGCCCGGGTGCAACTGCATCCCCTGCATCCTCTATAGTTACGCCCCTATTGTACAGTATTTCATAGGTCAACACAATAGTTTGTGCTCCAGAGCAATACTCTTCATATTTCAACTGGGTACAGAAAGTTCCATCCATAGACATTTGGGGAGTTATGTTAAAGTGAACCTGTCACGTTGAACTTGCTGTTGTTTCTGCAGCCAGCATGCTATCTTAATGGAGCAGAAGAATATGAAGAGTTTGGTATATAGTTTTGTAGGAAAAGATTCAGTATTACTTCCATCCCTGCTCTGTCTGGGTTCAGGAGTCCAGTGGTGGGTCCTACTAGCGACAGCTATCTCTAAAAGAAGATTTACACAGGGAAGACTGTCAACCATGGAATCCTAGGTTCAGAGTAAATAGGGGTATACATGAATAAAATACAAGTTATGTTTGCTAATCTGGTTTATGCTATTCTCATAGCCTTAGCATTTTGCTTGATGTGCCTACATGGTTTACTATGCACAGGGAATACACTCACACATTATGATAGGGAAGCCACATAGCATCTCATTTGCTTGAGAGCTAGCAATGCAAACACCTTTTCTTAGCAATTTCATTAAAGCAACCCTCTGGTTTTGAGAGAAAATGCTAGAGAGTATTAGGCCTCTTTCACATGGACAACACGACATCGTGACGAGGAAATCGCAGCGATATCTCATTGGTGGTTTGTTTTCCCGCGGCGATACTGCGATTTTGTGATGCTACAAAGTTGCAAGTGGTGCAACAAAGTCATGCGATTTTGGAGCACCATTTGCGAGGATTTTCGGGAAGGGGGGCTTGAAATACAAGCCCTACCCTGAAAATAAGCCCTAGCTGCAGAAGAAAGAAAAAAAAGAATAGAAGCGCTGTCTGGCTGCACTGCATTTTCTTCTCCGTCCCTGACACTGTTCTTCGTCATCTCTTCTTGAAAAATCCCTGCCTCCTGTAAGTGCTGCCTCTGATTAGCTGAGCACTGTGACGCTTAGCCAATCAGAACCAGCACTCGATGAACCAATCACAGCCATTCAATGAATCATCCCAGTCAGAAGAGATGATGAAGAACAGGGAACTAGAAAGAAGATGCAGCGGAGCCGGACAGTGCTTCTAAGCTAGGGCTTAGTTTAGGGCTTTGACAGTAGGATTTCCTACCCGCAAGGTTTTTGATGATGCTACAAAACATTGCAAATGTGAAGAAACCAATAGGAAAGCATGGGCTTCACATACATGTCATTTGTAGTATTGTCACCCCTTACATGTAGTTATTCTTCTCTGACATCCAACATGGCAGGCACAATCTTCTGACTACATAATCCCCACAGTGCACTGGTAGTCTTATGGACTATAATTGTTCTCTGATTGGGTAGATCTGCTCACATGAGTAGTACTGACCAATCACAGTGTGCATTAGCTATTAAGAAAATTGCTGCTGTTATCTTGGACAGGGGAAGGGATCTGTTATTTGTATAATGCCATTTATTCTGCAGCGCTTTCAGCTAATTTATTTATTTGCAAGTTGGCTACTCATTTTACCAACCTCTGAAGGATGGAAGGTTGAGTCAACCTTGAGCCAGCTACCTGAAGAATGTAGGGATTGTACTTCAGGTCATGAGTGAGAGCTTAGGACTGCATACTGCTCCCTTAACACTCTGCACCACACAAGTGGCAGATGCATAATCAACAGATCAGTGGGGCTGCAGAAAAGAAAAACTGCAGTAATATACACCCCTTGTCCTGGACCTGTAATTTCAGCACAAAGCACAGCCTAGGAGAACTGTTCTAGTACTATATGGTAATTTTAAAATAAAGTATAGCATTTTAATAGAGATGAGCGAGCGTACTCGCTAAGGGCAAATACTCAAGCGAGTATTGCCTTTTGCAAGTACCTGCCCGCTCGTCTCTAAAGATTCGGGTGCCAGCGGGGGGCGGGGAGCGGCGGGGGAGAGCGGGAAGGAATGGGGGGAGATCTCTCTCTCTCCCCTCCCCCCCCCCCCCCCACTTGCCCCTGCTCACTACCGCAACCCACCGTTCACCCCCACCGGCACCCAAATCTTTTGAGACGAGCGGGCAGGTACTCGCAAAAGGCAATACTCGCTCGAGTATTTGCCCTTAGCGAGTACGCTCGCTCATCTCTACATTTTAACAGTATACTACGACACACAGTGATGAAGAAACATTGGAAATATGCTTCACACAGATAAAGACGGCAAGATTCCAGCCTTGTTATTAACTATGATTGCGTATTCATTTTGAATCCTGTTGGTAATTCCTGGGAGGTTTTACACAGTTATCATCTTCCCGTAATAATGAATTTCCTAGAATATTATGTAATCATGAATGTTCTGCAATATTATGTTTATAAAACATTTTAATTGTGCTTCTTTCATAGATGGACAGAAGAGGAAAAAATCTTTAAGAAAGAAACTGGATTCATTGGGGAAGGAGAAAAACAAAGATAAAGGTATTAAAGCAGTATTTACAAGATCTTATTGGTGCCTCAGTGTGTTCTACAACTGAAATTATTACTTTTAATACCTCCATTTTTTTAAATGCACCAGTGCTGACTTCCAACCCCCTGAACATCCCACCCTCACTCTCTGTTAGCCTGTGGTTGTTCTGGACACATCCTCCAGTAGTTCTTCACTTTGGTCAAGCATGTCGAGTCCCTAGTAGACTCTATGTCTGTTTTCTCTCTCCTTTCATCCTATTGCTGGTAACATCATCAAGCTTATTGTGTCAGCATCTCACCAGAACATACTTCTATGTAAAGCAACGTGGTTCAATGTGATCCTCTTCAAATGAGTGTAGTTACTATAGCTGTGGATGGTTTTGTAGAGATCAATGTACAGATTGGCATACATTTACTAAAACCAGCTTATCTTACACTGATGTAGGTCAAGGAGGCAGTTGAAGTGATTTGCACCAAATTTATTAACAAGAGCATGCCTCAATAGGTTTGGTGCATTGTGAACTCTGATATATTGAAAATTCTAAAGCTATGCCTACTATGAGTAAGTGTTGATTTGCTCCGGAACGTGTGCCATTTTCATTTAGCTTTCTTCATAAATGTGGCCTAAATTCTCTCATTAGAGACCATGCCCACTTTTGTCAACGCTCCTCAAATTTTGAAAGCGGCGACAACATTTACAAACTTTACAGCAAATCAGTCATATGTCACCTCTTAATATGTCCCTGCTATCAACTCTTTTTTGCTGTAATTTATGCCAAAACCTTTAACAAATTGCGCAGTTAATATGGGCCAATATATCAGTATGATCACTGTGGGTTCTCATAATATTAACATTTATACGTGTCAAATGGCATCTGTCAAATGGTATTATGCCTCGCACAGTTGTAGAGCATGCAAGGACTATATTTGAGGGCTATTGGCATATGTGACATGTGTGGAAAAAAAAAGCAAAAAGGAGTAGTCCCTATCATATCAAGAAGGAAAGAAGAAGAAGCAGCTAGAGGGATGGCCTCGAGTAGCCCAAATAAAGTTATCCATATCTTCTGATTGCCATCCTTCTGTGCAGCAGTGCCGTCGTTGTTTCCTCTTCTCTCCTTACTGACTTTTCGGATCTATCACCAGTGATTCACGCAGAGCTGGGCTGCAGTTGTTCCCTTCACTCTGAGGGCAAAAACACATAGGCGCATGACCTTATACTGCTACAGAGCGTATTAGCACATGAAGCGGGTTTTCTTTCTGGAATATTCAAACTCTGCACTCTATCGCGCAAGTTTGAAAAGAAAGTGGAAAGATAGGTCCTGCACGAGAAAATACAGAACTTGCCCTATCTTTCTCGCACGTAGTTATAACGTGTAGGAATCCCGATAGTGAAAATGAAACCATTGTAATCAATGGTTTTGTTTTGTCCCGTCATGTGGCCATGATTTTCAGAGCCGCATAAGGGGACTAAATCACGCCCATCTGTTTAAGCCCTGACTGTGAGCACCCTACCACAGAGCATCAGGTGAATGTATCCAACATCCATCCAGAGTCTGTGGAGCTCAGTAATTCCTGCGCTATGGGAACGCTGCTTTTGCTTTTTATGCAGAACGATCACTTCAAGGCTCCGTTCACACAGAGATTTTCTGCAGCAGACAATCCACTGTGGATTTTTCCACAGTATGAGTTAGAATTTGCACTAAAATGTGCATTAAAATTTGCATGTAATATGGATTTTGACTCGGATTTCACTGCTTCTTTTGATAGGTGGATATGCTTTGAAAGTACATGGTACATTGACATACAGCAGACTTAAAATCGGTCTGTCAGTTTATACTGTGGATTTTTTTCTGCAATGTGTGAATGAGATTTCTTGAAATCTCATTTACTTTGCTGCATCTATAACCAGCTGTGTATTCTCTGCATGCATATACACTATGTGTGAACCTATGGGGTTGTTGCTGTGACAGACAAGCAGTTTATCGTGGGTTGTCTGAGCACTGAACCCCCTGGTGTCAGCCAGGATATAATGCAGTGTTACATGGCCCTCTTCAATTGGGTTTAATCTAAAGTTGTGTTTGTTGGACATTTAGACAATAAACAGACGAAGATAAAATGTGAGCGTTGTATTTCACAGTGTGCACTAAAACAGATACCATGACAACTTAAAAAATGTATAGTCTTCATCTTTAGCCATTCGTTAGGATTCTATTACATAAACTTTAATGCTTTTTATATCCCTAATAGAGATGAGCGAGCATACTCGCTAAGGGCAATTGCTCGAGCGAGCATTGCCCTTAGCGAGTACCTGATTGACAGGGGTCCGTGGCAGCAGACCACAACCAGTCTACTATTGATGACCTATCCTGAGCAAAGGCCATCAATAGGTTACAACTGGAGAACTACATTAAGATAATACGTTGCAGAAAATTATCACAGTAAGGTTAAACTTTGCTACATCTGTAACTTAGGTACACTTTCTAAATGAAATGTATTTCCCAGAAAATGCTCATGGATTTTGCATTAACCTGGTTGTGTGCAGGAGCATGACAGCGGGATCTAATTTGGCACATCGTCTTCTACTGTAGAAAGTATAAAAGGCAAAGGGGTTATTATTTGTACATCTTTTCATACATTAGGCAACATCTTACTCCAGGGGGAAATTGTATTAAGACCAGCTAAGAAACATCATTCTTAAAGAGGTTGTTGTCTGGTGGTACTTATTTTTTCCTCTATACTGGGTGGGTGTGAAATAATTAACTGAGTTATACTCACCTGCTCTAAGACAGGTGAGTATAACTCATTGTTTCAGATCCCTGCCGCTCTGGTCCCCCTCACTGTGGCCAATCACTGGCCTTAACAGACTGACTGTTGCTCTACCATCAATGAAGTATACTGCCAGCAGAGGGGAGGGAGGAGCAGGTAGTAACTTGAACATTAAAGCGTTTGTGCTTTCCCCATATCACTTGTGGCATGGCCTGGATGCCCCCCTCCAGTCTAGCAGGAGACAGGAGTCTGCCACTGCTGCTGGGGAAGGGGTGTTGGGGGTGAATAAAAGTAATGAAATCTGACTAGCTTCTCCAGACACCCATGGCCCTACTTACTACCTGAAGAATAATTTCTATAGATGGTGTATATACCAGTAAGCACTACAGAAATGAAGTATGTCTGGGTATTTAACTTGATTCCTATGATGTTGGCTTTTGACCTATAATAATCTGCCAACTTGCTTCCTTTTTCTACTAAACCTTATAATTTGTTGATTTTAATGCATTTTCTATGAATATCTTTAAAAATTCAACATTACTGTGCCGATGGTTCTGTTTGTGTCAGATGCGTTTTATTTAATATAACACTCACTTTGCAGTTATTTTAAAATTTTGGTTTCAGGATAAAATGTAAAACGTTTCGTCATTTTAGCTATTCTTTGGATTTTTCTTTCTTCCTGGGATATCTTTTCTTTATTTTTTGCTCCAGTAACTTATGTGATCTCAAATAATTTTTTTCTACTTTTTTAATAACTCTTTATCATGGCATTTTATGATTATCTGTTCAGTGTTCTGCAACACTGCACAGAACTGTTTAAGGGAGTTAGCATCAGAAGGGCTTTGTAGATAGGGCATAATTCATTGTTTTTAGAACTTATCTTTGCTGTTATGATAAAATAATTTCCATGCACTTCACTTTTATTTTGCCATTGTAGTAAAAAAACCCATAACAACGTGTAGTCATATCTGAACACAATTTTTCAGTTTTCATATAGAATTCAACTACTTTAGGCCTCCTGCACACTGCAGAGCCAGATTCTGCATGCGGTATCCACCCCTGGCAGCAGCAGCATCCGCGCGTACCTGCCTTTCTTTCTCTCTCTACTGCAGATGGTATGCACAGATGGTTGTCGGACATGCATAGTACAGATTTTTTTTAAACTCCTGCTTTTCCCGCATCATTGCCTAGCAATGATGTGGAATCCACAACTTTTCCGCAATGTCAATTACGTGAGGGCCAAGGGGATCGGACGGCTTCCATTGACTGCAATGGAAGCTATGCATGTGGAATCCGCTCAGAAATGGAGCATGCTGCGATTTTTCTTCCGTGAATTGGTATACTTTAATTGGTGAATACTGTAATTGGTTTCCGCTTGTGTGCAGGAAGAATCACTTTTTTTCCATAGTATTTGCTACGGAACCTGGAGCTTGTTGCCCCCCCCCCCCCCCCCCCCCCGATTCCTTAGTGCAAATGCACCCGTGAGCAGGCGACCTATAGGTTTATTCACACGGGCAAGAAAATTGTGCGCGTTTTGTGCGTTGGGAGACAAAAAAATCGCAGCATGTCATATTTCTGTGCGAATTATATCTCCTTATATTCCATCCCCTAATATTACATCCCTTTAGATTCCATCCCTTAATATTACAACTCAATAGATTCCATCTCCTAATATTCCATTTCCTAAAATTCCATCCTCTTATATTCCATCTCTTAATAGTCCATCCCCTTATATTCCATTTTCTTATATTCCATCCCCTTTGATTCCATCCCTAGATTTCCTCTCCTAATAGTCAATCTCCTTATATTCCATCTCCTTATATCCCATCTCCTAATGTTCCCTCTCCTAATATTCCATCCCCTTAGATTCCATCTCCTTAAAACTTGTGTCAGTATTATATTGAATGTTGAGGTTTTCTATACAATGCTGTGGAATATGTTGATGCTATATAAGCAACAGGAAATGAATGTAACATGAATGCACACGAGACACTTTTGTGACACTAGAAACCAACCAAAATAAACAGTCTAATCATCTCATGATCACAAAGATATCTGAGTCAACCACAGACTTTATTTATATTGTCATTCACAAGACCTCGGTTAGGGCAGCTGTCTGATATTAATCTACTGATATTGCATCCTGTGTGGCCAATACCATAAGGTGGAGATTGTTTTTCTACTGTTGCCTCTGATTTCCAAGTGATAAACAATAATGTTATTGTACAAGTTCCTATGTCTGGGAGTTACATACATCTGCCGTGCTCTTACTTTCCAAGTTCTGTCACTTACACTAAAATGTTTTTAGCCTGTTTATATTACAAGTACAATGCTAATTATCGCATGTACGATACAAATGCTATTTTGATTGTACAGATGCAGCAAACTGACCTTTAACGTGTTATAATAATTTTTTGTGCCGTGGTTTGTATACACTTTCAATGACTTTACAATGGCTTGTGTTGTGTTAAGATAAGGGAACTATAGCTTTTTAAAATAGCTTACTATAAGATAACTTTCTGTGACAAGTTATCACAGACAAGTTAAACTCTGCTACATTTGTACTAGCAATCCAGTTCAATAAGAAAAGCTCAACATTAAATAATGCTGTCATAGTTTTTTGTATCTATACCTATTTAGCTTATACTTTGGAGGTTCTAACATTGTAAGTTTTTATGTAAACATACTTAATTCTGGGCAAAATGTAGGAATCGACTTTGGCATAGGTTACGGTCAATGTCCTACACTCTAAAATGTATATTTACCTGTACTACTATAAGAAGGACACTGTTTATCATGTCTTCTCTCTGTGGTTGTTGAGAGTATTGAGATCTAGAAGAACCAGTCCTGAGCATTCACAGAATGTTTTACATGGAGGGTTACTTTAAGCAAGTTTCCAATACTTTCCAGCCTTTCTTATGTTTTTTTTTTAGGTTGTTAGATATTTTCACATAAGCGTTTAAAGGGGTTGTCTCGTGAAATCAAGTGGGGTTCAGCACTTCTGTATGGCCATATTAATGCACTTTGTAATATACATCATGCATTAATTATGAGCCATACAGAAGTTATTCACTTACCTGCTCCGTTGCTAGCGTCCTCGTCGCCATGGATCCGTCTAAATTCGCTGTCTTCTGGCGTTTTTAGACGCGCTTGCGCAGTCCGGTCTTCTCCCTGGTGAATGGGGCCGCTCGTGCCGGAGAGCTGGTCCTTGTAGCTCCAGCCCCGTCACGTGTGCCGATTCCAGCCAATCAGGAGGCTGGAATCGGCAATGGACCGCACAGAGCCCATGGTGCACCATGGGAGAAGACCCACGGTGCATCGTGGGTGAAGATCCCGGCGGCCATCTTGGTAAAGGAAGAAAGAAGTCGCCGCAGCGCGGGGATTCGGGTAAGTAATAAACTTTTTTTTTTTTAACCCATCCCTTGGGTTTGTCTCGCGCCGAACGGGGGGCCTATTGAATAAAAAAAAAACCGTTTCGGCGTGAGACAACCCCTTTAATCTGATGGTGTTTTTCATGTGCATTGGGCAATTCCTGTTGTGTGTCTTTAATGCTTATGTCCTGAAAAGTTACAATATAGTGTTGGTAATAATGTTTACTATTACTGTGATAGCTCCCATTTGAGGCCCTACAATGTCAGCAGCTCCTCTTCCTTTCCACCTCTCGAAACTCTAGTCAGTATCAGAGCAATCTTGATAATTCACTGCCTGACAATAATGCTCTGTGTAGGGCATAGCTACATTTCTCCCTGACCCCAGCAGTCTAGCACTAAAGGCCCCTTTATACAGAGTGACAATTATAATTGCTCAAGGTTGAGTGACAGCTTTGAGCTATCATTTTCCATAAACTATTAAGTAGCTACTCAGCTACTTAACAGCATTTTAGCTTGCAAATGAAGCCTTTAGCTGAATGCAGTTAATAGCCGTAGGGCTCTTATCTGCTTTCAGTTCCTTTGTTCTCTGACGGGTAACAATGCTATCAGAACTACACGCGGAGAACTCAGCGTGCGGTCCTGATAAGACCGCACAACGATTTTTAGGTTAGCCTGAATTTAACGATCAGCCAGCAGTGCACGAAAAGTGCACGGTAGCCGCGCGTTTAGACGAAACATTATCGCTCAAACGATCGCTTTTTTGAGATTTTTGACCGATTATCGCTCCGTGTAAATGGGCCTTTACTATACCAAGAGTAAGAGATATAGGAGGAGCCAGACTATGATCTGTACAGAGCCATCAAGATTGCTCTGACGCTGGCTAGAGATTTGGTGGGTTGGGGGTGGCGTTACAGCTGCAGGGCATCCACTGGAACAGTGGAGGAAGCCATTTAAACCTGGGCCCAATGCTCCAATAGCAGCTGCGTGATTTGTATGACATGCCATTGTTTTTTAGCATTTATATTCCTATAAAACTGTGGACTGCTTTGCAGAATATTCTTTCATGTAGTATCATGAGTGTACTAAAGACTATTTAAAATGGCACAAAGTAATAGCAAAGGGCAGAAGAATCTGTTACATTTAAGCAATGTGAATGATATCCAGCGTGGTAATGATTATTCTTTTCTTTTACTCCAGAGTTCTTACCACAGGCGTTTGGAATGGCATTATCACAAGTTATTGCCAATGACAGGGCTCAGAAACTAAAGCAAGATTCTCAAAAAGATGAACAGAAAGAAGTCACCGACTTTGTAACATCTATCTTGCCATTTGGATCTAGAAGACAGAATAAAGAACTCTCCAGTAGTAATTCATCTCTTAGCTCTACTTCAGAAACCCCAAATGAATCCACATCTCCCAATACACCAGAGGCAGCACCTCGGGCACGGAGAAGGGTGAGTTGATAAGTCCCATCATGTGACCGGTCAAAGATCATAATTTTATAAATGTCATAGAATGGAAATGTATCTCATTTATTTACTTTTATGCCTAAATTGAGTTTGCAAAATGCGTAATTTTACATTTTGCTCCTTTTATGCCACTTCTACATTTTCCTCTGTGAGACATTTCAGTGAAAGTTACGAATTGGAGGCCTGTAGAATGTAACAAAATGTCATTTCATAATATTTTAGAAATAGATTTATATCTGTAAAATAACATTGTTAATTCTCAGCCTGTCAAAGTCATGTTGGTTATTGGTTTTTGTACCTCGCTAAAAAAATAGACATTTATTTTTCAGGAAATAAAAAAAAATCTGTGCCACTTTTCTGACCTACACAAAGCTATATAGATTGAAAAGACACAGATCCATTAAGTTCAACCTTTTTATTATCCATTATACATAATTATGTGGCAGATTAATTATAACCCTAAAGGCCATTTGTTAGTAAATAAGCATCTAGTCTTTTTTAAAATGCTGAAATTGTGTCTACCATTGCTACCTCTTGGGGTAGAGGATTTCCTAGCTTGACTACTCTAACCGTAAAGAGCCCTTTCCTATTTAGATATCTAAATGGTTTTTCCTCCACCCATAAAGAATGTCCCCTGGTTCTTTGTAAAGTCCTTGGAATAAATAAATTATATCTTTCAAAATATAAATGACTTTATTTCTAAGAAGCCTTTTTTCCAATCTGAACAAAACCAGTCTTTCTAATCTCTCATTATAAGAGAGACCTCCCATTCAATTTAATCATCTAGGTGATCGTGGTTGAACCATTTCCAGCTCTCCTATATTCTTAGAATATGGAGAGCAAAACTGAATTCCATCCTCCACATGCGATTTTACAAGCGATTGTTACCCTGAATGGACCCTTTATTAGAAACATCCGCCCTTCCACAACTGGAGCTTTCCCATATGAGAATTAGACATGTAATCCCAAAATGCAGCATCAAATCAAGTGAACAAGTTTTCCATGGCTTAGTTGTGAATCCACATTAGAATGGGAAAATTGAGTGATGTAATTGACTTTGTGCGAAGTGAAGTCATCAGTGCTAGACTAGCTGGAGCCAGAATTTTAAGAACTACCAACCTTGTGGGCTTTTCTTGTGCAACAGTGCTTATAATATACTAAGAATGATGTGATTGAGGAAAAAAACATCCAGAAAAGGGGGATGTAAACAACTCGTTAATGAAAAGGGTCAGAAGAGGATGTAGCGTTGTTCTGATAAACAGTGCACCGTCAAGCAGATTGCAGCTGAATATAACTCCGGGGCAAACAACCTGCATGACCATACAGTATGATGGACTACAGCAGCAGATGACCACTTTAAGTGCTATTGCAGCCTCAGAGAAACAGAAATGCAAGACTTCAATTGGAAATAAGCCCAAAAATTGGATCACTAAACAGTACAAAAATATTGCCTGGTCAGATGAATGCAGATTTCTGTTGCACCATGCCGATGGGAGGGTTACAATTTGGTGCTGGCTGCATGAATTAATAAATCCTTCCCATCAGCTATTCAGAGTATATCACTACTTCTATTCTGCAGCAACTGCAAGAAGCTTCCTGTCCACTTGGGCCCATATTCCTGCAGAAAGACTTCAATGCCTAGTGGAATCTATGCCACAGTGAAGTGCATGATGGTAAAAGGAGATCTAACATGCTACTAAATGGGTGTCTTTAATAAAGCGGCTATTCAGTATAGAGGGGTAATAGTAACTGGAATCATGCGTTCCACTCTATATTTTGCAAATAAGGGAGATGGAATAATACCTTCACAGAGCCACCTATTGGAAGGCAGCATTGCTTCAAGTCAATGTGAGACTCTTTATACAAGTCTTGTAACAATGACCAGGAACTTGTGAGGTATTGTTCCGTCTCCCTTATTTGCATATTACCCAGAGGAGCATGAATGGCCTTTTAAGTCTCCTCACTCACTCTCCTCTAGGTGCTCTCCCTAAGGAGAAAAGATAGCGTTTCCAATCTATCTTTTTGTACACCCTAAAATCTTATTTGCTTTTTCAGCTGCGGCATGGCATTGAGTGCTGCTTAAAGTACTTGTAACTAGAATACTCATGTCCTTCTGAAACCAATCAACTTTCTTCAATTTTAGGCTACTCTCACACAAGCATTTTTACAGCGTTTAGCGTGGCGTTTGAAAGGCCCACTAAAAATGCCTCCATTGATTTTATTGAGTCTTCTTAGACGAACGTTTAATAACCCGTCACTTTTCGAATGTTGTCTACTCTATTTTAGTGCATTTCAGCACTTGAAAATGCCTTTAGAAAATGCTGTAAAATGCTGCATTTAAAAGCCTAGCACTTTCACTAACGCCTGTGTGAGAGCAGCCCTAAAGGCTCCTTCACACTGGCTAGAGCCCAATATTGCCCTTGCAATCCATGTGAAACTCCTGAATCTGAGACGTTTCCACTGCAGAGTTCTGCCATTGCTTCCAATGGGCAATATCGCAAGAGGATAGGACATGCTGCGATTTTTTTCCTGTATAGCATCACAGTGCAACACCATGCAGGAAAACATTGTAAATCTGAATGAACCCATTCAAAAGAATATGCTCCATATCTGGGTGAGATTTGTGCATCTCGCAATGCACAAATCTCATATGATCTTCTCGCCAGTGCGAAGGCCCCCTTACTATTTACTTTACTAGACAAAAGTTTTAATAGGTATTTTTTATTAGTTTCTTGCAGGCCTCCCTCTGCTGATTACAAATATTATATCTCCAAGAAGCTATATATATTAAATATCCATAAACTTTCCAGGGGTTTGGATATATCGGAGAGAAAGAGTTGAAAATGAAAAAAAAAAAAAAGAAAAAGAAAAGGGGGACAGGGGCAAATGATAAGGAAAGATTATGAAAATTGTGTATATGTAAGATAGTTCTATAATTGGAAACAATACCAAAAATACTGCTATGATCCTCTTTCTCAGTATATAAGTATACCCAACATATGGCATAATAGAAGCAATGAATTCAAATTATGCTATCCTGTTAAATGGGTATTGCCTTAAGAAGAGCTTATTACATGGATGAATTATTGGGCATGAATATTTACCCAAATGTGTAAACTGGGGATGTGCTGATTGTTTGTCACCTAAAGGACCTTTCACATGAAAAGGAACAGAAGACAGTCAGGGACAAATCCCCTGCATAAGCTGATTGCTTAATGACACTTGGATCCATAATCTAAGGATACTGCTACGGTTTAAACGTTACTTTATTGCAGAAAGAAGGTCCAATCATCAAGCAAGCATTAGTTCTCAACATAAAATAACCTCCCAAGACAAGAATGTGCTTCCTTATGGTTACAACCACTTGGGCACTGGCTTGACTGAAAGGCAAAGTCTAAAGAGTTCCTCATTTAAGGATATGTCAATATGTAGAAGAAATAGCATCGGTCTGGATTTTAAAGCGGTTCTTGATGTAGATGAACAACAGACTTCAGCACTTTATTTGAAAAGGTCTGTTGTGAAGCTGCATCAAAAACAGCATCAAAGTCCGATGAATGGTGCAGATTTTGACATGACTTTTGATGGGTTTTAATGCGCATGTTGGTGCAGATTAGATGCTGTGGAAAATCTGCACCATTTCCGCTGCGTGTGAATGTACCCTGAACGAGTGAAATCCACAGCAAATCTGCACCACAATTTGCACCATTTACTGCAGATTTTCTGCTGTGAAAATCCACATTAAAAAATTCACAGCAAAAATCCGCTACGTCTCTCTTCAGGCTGATATAGTGTATGGGGGTTACTGGAGCATTTTCAGCACCTGAAGTGCCATGGAGGTCGCATGTGCAGCCCATTCCACCTGAAATTATATAAGCACATACTGTCCACTTCTAGTTTTTTTCTTTGATTTAAAGGAGTTTTCCAGGCCTAAATAATATTGATGACCTTTCATCAG
Source organism: Eleutherodactylus coqui (assembly GCF_035609145.1). Taxonomy (NCBI): domain Eukaryota; kingdom Metazoa; phylum Chordata; class Amphibia; order Anura; family Eleutherodactylidae; genus Eleutherodactylus; species Eleutherodactylus coqui. The sequence goes on along the minus strand of NC_089837.1, from coordinate 368,869,586 downwards.
GATAGGTCATGAATAGTTGATCCGCCATCCGGGACCCCAACCGATTTGCTGTGCGGAAGCATGCTGTCACTGCTGCAATAACAGAGGCCAAAGCGGATGCCTTACAGCCGACCTCTGTGTAGTGGCTGGCTCTTGTAACTGCAGGCACAGCTCCTATTGATTTCAATATGCAGGATGGAATGTTCTGTAACAGCATTGCAGAATATGCTGTTCCTGAATTCTACACGAAAATCCACACTGCTAGCTATGGATTTTGGATTGTGGATATAGATTCCCTACTGCCCACTGCATTTCTTGCCTTATCCCTCCCCATGTGTGTCTTACTGTCTTACAATTAATTTCAATGAGCATAATATATATTATATTCTATTTTAGAGACGCATTGGATATTATACTTTATTTTAGGGGGTCCTGGTACTGTGTTCGTTATTATTTACTTTGGGGGCGCAGTATAGATTATTATTAACACGTTAGTTTAGCTGCATGGTAAATGACATAAAACAGCAGTAAGTTACGCTGCTCCAGGGACAGGTTTCCTACGATATGTTTCATGAGACACTGCAAAGTGGCCCACTGAGACAGTATTACCCAAGGGCCCATGTAAACCTAGAGCTCGCAATGGCTTTACAGCAACAGTCATGAGAGCCAGGCAAAACATTGCAGGAGCTGGGTATAGTCATGTGTAATGACGACAGAAACACAAGAGTAAATTAGAACAACTGTTGAGACTCAAGCCCAGGACCTCCTGTGCTCCAGGCAACGGGTCTCCCCAGTGAACTATCAGCCTGTTGAACAGCTACCATGCTGAACCTGTTCCCATTCCTTGCTCTTGCTAACCCAGTTCCTGTTTGGCTCCATCCTGTCTTGTGATTGTCCACCCTATATAACCTTGCCTACCACCTCCCATCCTTGCGAGATTATTGTGCTCCCAGGCAGTGGTCAAGCTCTTCCACCTGTCGCTCCTCCATACTGCTACCTGAAATACCTATTTGTGTATCAACCTCTGGCTTCTCCACTTCACTACCTGCCTGCTCCTCTGTACCGCAAACTGATACCTACCTGTGTACCAACCTCTGCCTTCCCTGACTACGCTTCCGATCCACACCAGTTACCACAAGAGACTTCAACCCAGAACTGGATCATAACAACGACAAATGCAAACCTGAATAGATCATCAGGCTCAAATGACATCTTACCAGTGGAGGAGAGATGAGTTACAACATTAACACTGCTGTTTGTGAGATAATGGAGCTATTTTTCTATAGAAACATTGCATCTAGGTGTGAATTTCTCCCATATAATGGAACAAATAAGGCATCTGGGTATTTTACCAATTGGTATACATTTCTATTTCCAGCTTAACCTTCCCTCCAGTATGAAGAAATAGACCAAACCATGAGATGAGACTAAAATCCAATGAAGGACATGTATTTTCACATTTCCTGTATATTTAGTAGTAGTAGTAGTCTTTATGTAACAGATTAGTGACTACTACTGCAGATTGTAAGATAACCCCATTCAATACACAGCGTTTATAGGCAGAAACAACATCAGTTTTTATGGTTAATTGTTTGTCAGTTATCATCTGCATCCCAAGTTTCTTGGACCTTTAATTTCCTCACAAACAAACCACAAAGTTATTCTGAGTTCCAGATCAAATAAATACATAACTTGGCCAAGAAAACGTTGCTTGTGATTATTCCTTTTTGCTGTGGGAAACAGTGAATATTTTGGAACTTAAAAATTCATTGCATCTATTATCTTTCCTAATCAAGGCAGATGACTCGCATCAAGCCCTACGCCTTCCTCATTTACCATTGAACTCTGGTTGGAATGGTTTGCAAATGAACTCAGAAACACATTGAACTATACAATATGTCTTCTTGTTACCAGCACAGCCTAAAGTGTAATACCGATAAATACATCACATGATTTACACAACAGTCTGCTGGACAAAAATACAGCATGAAGTTTTTCTAGTCCAATGACACATATACAGCATGTACATGGGCACCTCTGGGCATAATAGAGGTTGATGTACAATCATCCCTCATAGGTATTCATGGCAAAAAATAGCTATTGCTTCATACAATACAGTGTGATAAGTCCATAGTTTTCGTTATACTCATTAGCAACACCATAGCTTCCACATTGAATTTAAAAAAATCTTTTTATTTGTATAGCGCCAACTAATTCTGCAGAACTTTCAGGTAATTTATTACCCCCCACTATGCTGGGCACTCATTTTACCGACCTCGGAAGGATGGAAGGCTGAGTCAACCTTGAGCCGGCTACCTAAACCACGTGGGGATTGAACTCGCAACCTTTAAGTTATGAGCGAGGGTTTAGCTCTTTGCACCACAATTACCACATTCCTACCTGTTTTGTAGTATTTTTCAAGTGAGTAGACAATTCTAATGTAGTGAGTGGACTGTCATAAAAAAGGGTTGTCTGGCCTCTTTTTCGCTGATGTCCTATCTGCTGGATGTGATGTCCTGACCAGCAGAGAAGCAGGAAATGCAGTAGCATTTCAATGGGAGTGAAGCCGGCACCCACACTTCCTGTTCTCATAGTTATTTGCAATGCCCGGTCTGCTGCACTGACAGTAGGCCGGACGATCAGTTGATGAACAGGGATTCCGAGCGGTGGACCCCCTCTATCAACTACCAGACGATAAGTCATCAAAGAAGAAGAGGGCAGACAACCCTTTTAGGCAACACGTCACTGTAGCTTGTCATGGTGGAGCCACAATGCAGTGCAACACACCACATCAATGTCTTGCAAAGTGAAATCATCAGAATAACACATATACAGCATATATAATATTCTAGCAGAATTATCCAGCTTTGCATGTCTCTATTTCGTGTAACTGTTTGTCATTTCGGTGTGGTTAAAAAGTTTGTTTGCTACTGATATGAAGTCAACATAATAAAGCACAGTCTATTTGTGGTGAGTAAAGAAAAATGACTGGGTTGTTATGTGCAGAACATTTGACGTCTCACCAGTGGTGTTTCGAAAAGATTTTAAATAACGGGGTTGTCTAGTTACTGGACAACCCCACTTGAATAGGGCCTGCTGTATTAAAATAATAAAGTGAGCTATACTTACACCTCCAAGGCTGCTGGGATCCAGCACTGCAGCCCCTCCGTGGTCCTCAAGACAACCCCTTTAATATTTGCATTTATAACCAATTTTTCTGAATATGTTGAGAATGGTAGTTCCCAGAGAGCTAAAACCCAGGTTAAAACTGTCCAAAGTACTTGATTTTCTTATGTGTAAATTTTATGCAGATTGGTCCAGTTGTTTGGCCATTGCATTTGAATTCCAATTTTTTGCAAATATGTTGAGGGCCGTGGGAGTGGGTCCTAGAGAGCTGAAACCTGCTCTAAAACCATCCAAAGTGCCAGACTTACTGATGTGACAAATTTGGTGCAGATTATTCACATGTAGATTACCATGCCGGTTGCCTACCATCAAGGTTACAGGCTAGACTCCATCTTTATTATATTGGTTGTATCTTTGACTTTAGATAGGGAGCTTACGCAGCTGCTTCTGGGCTATGAGTGAGGGTTTTTGTTTGAGCAATGGAATAGGCTCTTTTTCTTTTTTGCATAGCAGTCTTTTGTATCTGTTTCTGCGTGTGTTCGAGTATTATATGAGCCACCTATATGGGGTAATGCTATCATCATCATTCCCCTGATATATAGGATATGTTTTGCCATTGAACCTACTCTAACTTAGATTGGTGCTGCGATATATCCTTTCCCTTTTATTGTTAAGGGTCGGCAGATATCTTTTTGAAACCATCCCCCTTTGAATAAATTTGCAATCAAATCTAACAATTAAACCACGGTTCCTGATGAGCTGTACCATTTACAGTGAAACACGTTGAACCGCGCATTACCAAACTGTGAGAGTATATCCAATGAAGATGCATCTCCTATGCGCTTATTGGGGTGATTGCTAATTTAATCTTTTCGTACCTTCTTTTTGGTCGAATATCTGGGTTATCCTTCCAGCTAGCGAGTTCTAAAGTCTTTTTAATATTATTCTACTGGGAAACTAAGTGTAGGGGTGCATTATTCCCCACGTCAATGGGTGACCACAAGTTTTTGTGACCCCCACTTTTCCCAGTTATCGCGACACCCTCATCAACACAATTCTGCAATTGTGTGGCGATACGTTGTGTGTATGTTTGAGCCTTATATATATGAAACAATTTTAATCTTTCATTAATAAAAATTAAGTTTTTAGTTACGTCTGTTCTGAGAGTGGGGGAGATTATTCCAGTCGTTTAGCTGTACATAAAATGTCATATATATGATATAGGGCATACAGTTCACCCTCCTTATATGTTTGGCCTACCATTATCAACACCTGCTACATCCCACTATACTGCAGCTCAAGCTTGCAACATGTCATTTACTGTTGATATTTATTATTAGATAGATAGATAGACAGAAGAATGATAGATGATTAGAGATGAGCGAACGTACTCACTAAGGGCGATTTCGCAATCGAGCACCGCGATTTTCGAGTACTTCACTACTCGGGTGAAAAGTACTCGGGTGCGCTGTGGGGGGGGGGGGGGAGGGTTGCAGAGGGGAGTGGGGGGTAGCAGCGGGGAACAGGGGGGAGCCCTCTTTCTCTCCCTCTCCCCCCCACTCCCCGCTGCAACCCCCCACTCACCCACAGCGCACCCGAGTACTTTTCACCCGAGTAGTGAAGTACTCGAAAAACGCGGTGCTCGATTGCGAAATCGCCCTTACCAAGTACGTTCGCTCATCTCTATAGATGATGTATAAATAGATAGATAGATAGATAGATAGATAGATGGATATTAGATAGATAGATAGATAAATAGATAGATATGAGATAGATAGATAGATAGATAGATAGATAGATAGATGAATGACAGATGATAGATAGATAGATAGATAGATAGATAGATAGATAGATAGATAGATAGATATGAGATAGATAGATAGATAGATAGATAGATAGATAGATAGATAGATAGAAGATAGATAGATATGAGATAGATAGATAGATAGATAGATAGATAGATATGAGATAGATAGATAGATAGATAGATAGATAGATAGATAGATAGATAGATAGATAGATAGATAGATAGATAGATAGATATGGAGATAGATAGATAGATAGATAGATAGATAGATAGATAGATAGATAGATAGATATGAGATAGATATTAGATAGATAGATATGAGATAGATAGATATGAGATAGATAGATAGATAAATAGATATAAGATACATAGACAGATTACACATTGTGTATTAACTACTTAAGAATTTTATTCATATTGTACTACAAGATGATGAACTCTATCAAATAAGAATGAATGGGCTTTGTAACTAGTTCTGTTGCCATAAAGGATGTCTTTCATGTGTTGCAGGGTGCGATGTCTGTGGACTCTATTACAGATCTCGATGACAATCAGTCTCGACTCCTGGAGGCACTACAGCTGTCTTTGCCAGCCGAAGCTCAAAGTAAGAAAGAAAAGGAAAGGGATAAAAAGCTCAGTCTGAACCCCATCTACAGACAAGTTCCCAGGCTTGTAGACAGCTGCTGTCTACATTTAGAAAAGAATGGTAAGTGTTAGGCTGATGTTTCCAGGGGTTACATGGAGACTATTGCTACAGTAGTAAAGTACAGTCTACAGTACATGAATATACAGAAAAGCTGCCATTTTCTATAATAGTCATATATTCACAAGGATTTCTTGTATGTACATGTGTATTTGTTCAGAATTGGTTTCTGCTGCAATTGAAAATAGTTTTTTATGTATATACAGCTGTTTTTAGCATGAGCGGCTGATTGTTAGACATTTGTTACGCATAGCTTATCATAGGATAGAGCTAACTGTAAACCGTTTGCTTCATTACACCACAAGCTGTGCGTTCTTGCTATAACATTGCTAATAGAAAATAGTAAGTAAACCCCAAATAAGCAGTGGGTTTCCATTATAGACCCATATACAGTATCACACAGATACGTACCTATAAAAAGGACTTGTAAAAGTAGAAAACCTTCAGGAAGAAAGTCCAAAATGAAAAGTGAACACATAATCTGCTACTCTAGCTTTGGCTTTTTAGGTCATAAGAAATGCCAAACCCTTGTCTATAGGGACGTATTTTTATCACCAATCTCTAGGATAGGTAGGAAAAGTCTGATTGGTGGGGTCTACTGCTAAGACCCTCACCAATCCTGAGAATGGATGTCCCGTGTCCCTCTTGTTTTGTCACTGTATGATTGCTTCTCATACCCACAGTGATGTCAGGTTGAATGAACCACTGGCCACCCATATGCAGAAGCCAAAGCACTCAGCTATCTCTATCAATCCCACTGAAATGAATGGAATGTGCGGCCATAGCTCCATTCGAATCTCTTCCTTACTGCAGGGAGTGCAGTGAGTCTGCAGTGAGGAGGATGAGGGAAATAGGATCCCTATTCTTGGGATCAGTAGTGACCCACCCATCAGACTATTATTACCTATCCACAGGATAGGTGATAAAAGACTATCTTAGTACAACAACTTTAATTAGAATTTTCAGAATTCTTTAGAATGTTACCATTTTTAGGTTTATTTTTTAGCCATTGGAATGTCTCAACAGTAGACCCTCAGGGACACTGATCACATTATATTTTTGACTGTTGTGCTTTACAGTTATCAATGTAGTGCACACTACAGGCTATCTCAAAACACTTTATTTCTGCTTATGGGTCTGGCAAGCACAGGGATTTTAAACTTCTCACTGCTGTACTGGTTGTTATTTTAATGTGTGATTTTGTAGCTTTGAAACAGTGTTATAATAGGGAATGGTTCTTGATAGTCCTTGTCTAGGGAATGGTCCTCGACTCTGACCTCTCGAGTTAAAGAGGGCACCATGCTAGCCTCTCCTTGTCCGCAGCATGTTGACTGACAGCTCTCTCGCCATGCACAAGCAGGGAGAGAGCTGTCACTTGGAATGACATGGGCAGGGGGAGATGTTAATGAGGGCTGTGCCTGCAATTACTAGCGCTGGCCATTACACAGGGGTCAGAGCAGTAGCTTTCTCTGTACCCCTGTGTGTTGCGGCATTGACAGCAGGCACCAAATCAACTGATCTGCTGGGGTCCCAATCACAGTTTATCAACTATTGATGACCTATGCTGAGGATAGGAAAATCCCTTGAAATCAATGTATAAGTGAACAAATCTTAACATTTTTTATTACTTTCTTATTTTAGATGTGATCTTTTTGGTGTTTTTATTAAAGTGCAATGATATTCATACATTAGAATTCATTATAGTCCATTCAAAAATGTAGTAATTGGAGCAACTTTAAGGTAATACTCACATCCGACTCTTCATTTAGAGTTCCTTTATTGTAAAACACAGACCATCAGCATATCCTGCGACATTTCGACCGCAAATAGCAGTCTTTATCAAGCATACAGGTATAAGCATGACTGCCAATATAGATATACAAAATCAACACCAATCAAAGATCACCAACAATTTGAAAGAACACCCACATGAAGTATACAGACCAATCGCAGGGAATCCCGGGCTGGGCGACACCTAAATGTCATTGAAAGGTGATAATAAGTAGAACAACCTTGCATAGTCCTGTGTGTCCATGATAGAAATATAACCATTGTGTGCTCATCACCACTACGCATGCGTGAGAACAACCATTATGTTCACGAGATCACAGAACCAGGAAGCACCGTCATAGTTACCATGGCAGTGAGCGCATCAAGGCGCACCTCTTGTGCTACAGTATACTCAAAATCATGCGAGGGTCCACCATATTGGGCATACATATATATACAAAAATGCCATGGCAACCAGGGCTCCTCCGCTTAACAGAGCCCAGCGACAAACTGCATCTATCACCTGAATTTCAACATATTCCTTTGCAGTATGAAGCAGCACCTATGTTTTACCATGCCACAACTATAGAATATAAAATGACATAGATACACTGTGCACATATAAGGAACTGAACGGGAGTATATCTCACTCTCTAAACATTGCAGATGTTGGCATCAGAATTATAAATAATGTGTCTATATTGATCTCTAAAACTGATATATACATAGATGTGTTCCACCAAAATTTATGAATGATCTATCTATTCTATGTTCGGGGCCTCGACCATCATATCCACTCTCTAGTTAAGAATGTGTGATGATTGGTAAGTCCCTTAAGAACTAAGACATATAATCACCATAGAAAATGGAATAACTTGATTCAAGTCCCCCAACCAAACAATTAAATATTGATATTCCACTAATAATGAAAAGATCATGCAATACACCTACCTATAGAGAAACACACCGGTTATTTTCAGGTTTGAATATAATTGTATTATGAATAAACAACAGACGCCAGGTAAATATATATCGGCGTGAACAAAAATCTATGGACACATCATCATAGACATATGGATTAGAGATGAGCGAGTATACTCGCTAAGGCAAACTACTCGAGCAAGTAGTGCCCTACGCGAGTATCTGCCCGCTCGTCTCAAAAGATTCGGATGCCGGCGGGGGAGAGCGGGGAGTTGCAGAAGTGAGCAGAGGGGAGCGGGGGGCAGAGAGTGAGACAGAGATTTCCCCGCTCTCCCCTGCCGCTCCCCACCCCTCTCCGGCACCTGAATCTTTTGAGACGAGCGGGCAGGTACTCGCATAAGGCGCTACTCACTCGAGTAGTTTGCCTTAGCGAGTACGCTCGCTCATCTCTAATATGGATCATTCACTCATTCAGTTCACTGTAGTGGTGAATGAGAATGACTGAATGATTGGTGTTTAAATCGGATGATTAGCGAACAAGCCAACAATGATTTCCATTGCACTGTAAATTTATACCGCCTATTAGTTGGCATAGTTTACATGTAAAATTGCGCTAATATTTGAAAACATTTTCAGCTCAACTTGGTACATTTAGGCCGTGTCGCCTCTCCCACTAAGACACTCCTTTGTTGAACTTGGCAAAAAATGTCCAAAAGTCTCTAAAATACATTAGAAATGTGGTGCAAAATATGTTACAGGTTTTTGGCGCAACGTGCACCAGAAAACTGTTGAATTCTGAATAGTAAATCTGCCCCAGTTTGGTTTTGTGTGCAAGTTTTAAAATCACAGAAAGGAATTTATGAGAATCAACATTATTGTTACAGTATTCTCTCTTTTAGGTCTACAAACAGTGGGGATCTTTAGAGTTGGAAGTTCTAAAAAGAGAGTACGCCAGGTAACGTGCCATTATTATGTATAGCTTGTTCATTCCAATTTATCAACATGGTCAATAATGCAAAACCTCTTAAAAACTTTACATTGTAGATATTCAAATGTGGATATTACCTTTTCTTTCGAGATCTTTAATTTTATCTGCCAATCATTAAAAATGTATAAAGGGGGTTTCCTAAGCATATACAGTGATCATCAAAGTGTGATCAGTAAATTCTGGAGTACGAGGACCAATAATGATCAGCAGCAGAATAAAAGGACAGTAGTAGTGCTCCAGCATTGCTTTTCCAGGCATTGTGGCACATCCGTATATATGGTCATGCCCGCTACTAAAGCTCAGTCCCAGAATTTCCACAGTTTATTTTCTAAATAGATTTCTTTTCATATAAAGCAGAGAAAGCAAACATAAATGAATCCTTCACAGACACAGGACTATTAAATTAGATCCAATATAAGAAAGCCCAATATCATAAAGCTAGTAGGTGCAATAGCACCCACTGAACAGCTCGGCGGAAACGGCGAGGTGTCGCGGAATTGACAGCCGCAGCACGTCAATTCTTTTTTTTCCATTGTGGCCTCACTCCTCTCTATGGGAAGAGAAAGTCGCAACAGAATGTCAGCGGCCGAACTGCTCCAAAACCCGTGGTGAAATACTGCGGGTTTTCAATCTGTGGCTCTCCCGCGGAAATCTCATGGTTTTTCGGTGCGGCCAAACCATGAGATTTCTGCAGGATTTACGTCCCGTGGGAACACAGCCTTAATAGCTTTTTTAAAAATAAATTAACAAAAATGCAAAGTGAGTGAACAAAAGAGAGATATAAATCACATCAATATATGGTGCTATCACCCTTCGTCTAGGTACGCTTACACACAGTTTTTAAAGGAACCTGGTGGGAAGGTTCTTCCAAACCTCTTGGAGAACTAAGCACAGATCTTCTGTGGATGTAGGTTTGCTTAAATCTAGAGATGAGCGAGCGTACTCGGCCACGCCCCCTTTTCGCCCGAGTACCGCGATTTTCGAGTACTTCCATACTCGGGCGAAAAGATTCGGGGGCGCCGTGGGTGAGTGGGGGGGTTGCAGCGGGGAGGGGGGGGAGAGGGAGAGAGAGAGGGCTCCCCCCTGTTCTCCGCTGCTACCCCCCGCGCCGCCACACCTCCCCCGCCCCCCGGCGCCCCCCGAATCTTTTCACCCGAGTACTGAAGTACTCGAAAATAGCGGTACTCGAGCGAGTAATTACTCGAAACGAGTACGTTCGCTCATCTCTACTTAAATCCCTCTGTCTCTTCATGTAATCCCAGACAGACTGGATGATGTTGAGATCAGGGCTCTGTGGGGCCAAATCATCACTTCCAGGACTACTTGTTCTTCTTCATGCTGAGGATAGTTGTTAATGACATTGGCTGTATGTTTGGGGTTATTGATGCCTTCTAGTTTAAAAAAAAACAAAACTTACTAACTTTGCAGCAGTTTTCCTCACTAGCAGATTTCCGGGCTATGTATCACTATGGGAGCTGCAGAGCACAATGCCACAAGCTGTGACAGTGTGCTCTGCCTGCACAGACCCACACAGAGCAGTGCAAGGGCTTTGAAAAACCAGCAGAAGATATTGCCGACATGTCGGCAATGTCCTGCTTTGTTTACAAGTTGCCATAGAGACCATCGGCTTGTCAGAAGCAAGCCGATGATCTCTGTGGCAGGGAGAGCTGGTTGTTAGCTGTCAGAGGACAGCTAGGTACCTGCTCTTACAGCAGAGATCAGAGAAAACCTCCGATCTCTGCTGTGTTAACCCTTTACATGCTGCAGTCTATGTGACTGCAGCATGTAAAGGGTTGTCACTGCAGCATGTAAAGGGCTGTCACCATCGGACCCCCGGAATGTGATCAGGGGTCCTGATGGGTCCCTGTGGAAGTCCCCTAAAGGGACAAAAAAAAAAAAAATTTAAAAAAATAAATAAAAAAAAAGTAAAAAAATTATTAAAAAAATAAAAAAAAACACTTGTCTCCCTTTACTTTGTAAAAAATCAAAAATACAATCACACATGTGGTATCTGTGTGCGTCGTAATGACCCAGAGAAGGAAGTTAATACATTATTTAACCCCTTAATGACATGGCCCCTTTTTTTCTTTTTTCCCCATTTCTTTTTTTCCTTCCCCCTGTTTAAAAAATCACAACTTGTCCCGCAAAAAACAAGCCCTCATATGGCCATGTCAATGGAAAAATGAAAAAGTTATGGCTCTTGAGACGCAACTGCAAAACTAGTTGAAATTCAATGATTAGACCATTTTAAAAAACCTGCCCTGGTGGGCACGACAGGGTGGTAGGAAACCTGCCACTCAAGGGGTTAAACTGAGCACCATTTCATGTAACCATTGCATCAGAGCCTAAGTCTGTACAAAACCCCCTTCATCCCTCCAAATCTGTGCAATGTGCAGGAATCCAGTACATTGCTATATATATATATATATATATATATATATATATATATATATATATATATATATAAAAATGGTTTTCTTATATATCTTTGGCGCTAAAATGAAAACAACTTGTAGTCTCCTGCTGATCTTACAGTTCTAATTATTGTGTTCTACCTACCTAATCAAGCTCCATTATTGATGTATATGCATTATATTGGGGCAGGCCTTTCTTGTTAACTCCAAAGATACGTTTGGTTATATCACCTATTCCTTATCTTGAAAGGCTAAACTAGTTATGGAACTGGTGAGCATATTTCTATTTTTCTCATTGGAAGAGGGATTAAAATGGATACAAATGGACTTCTGCCAGTGCAAGTAAATCATATTTACATTAATTGTTCCAATGACTACCCTTGACAAATAGATTAAGTAACTTTATACCTGTAATAGGAAACCCAGGTTGCAAGTTGCATCCAAAATGTAACTCTTCACGTATATTGTGTCAGAATGTGACAAAGCTGAAATGAAGATGATTAGCTACTAATCTGCTGCTGCAAAAGGTCTTCCTGTATTTAGATTATAAAATATTGTAGTCTGCTTACTTAGCTACTTGACATAATATGACTTTCATTGTGCTTTCCAGCTACGTGAAGAGTTTGACCGCGGTATTGATGTGGTTCTAGAAGAGGAACACAGTGTCCATGATGTTGCTGCCTTGCTAAAGGAATTTCTAAGAGATATGCCTGATCCCCTACTGACCAGAGAACTTTATACACCTTTTATCCATACCATAAGTATGATTATTTATGTTCCATAATGCTATTACTAGGCTCTGTTCACACCTGAGTTTACAACTAAAGCCTGAATGCTATGCTAGATCTTTCGCATGACAGACAGCAGCAGGAAGTGGCAGATCGCATTAACTTATAGTCTGGTCTGTTTGCTTCTCCCGTGGTGGTCGTCATCATGATAGGAAAAACAGTGCTGCATGCAGAACTATTTATCCTGTCAAAAATGATTAAATCTGTGATACAGATGGGAGATACATTTGATAACACCAATCATCTGTATTAGAGATGAGCGAACACCAAAATGTTCGGGTGCTCGTTACTCGGCACGAAATTTTCGCAATGCTCGAGGGTTTGTTTCGAGTAACGAACCCCATTGAAGTCAATGGGCGACCGGAGCATTTTTGTATTTCGCCGATGCTCGCTAAGGTTTTCATGTGTGAAAATCTGGGCAATTCAAGAAAGTGATGGGAACGACACAGAAGCGGATAGGGCAGGCGAGGGGCTACATGTTGGGCTGCATCTCAAGTTCACAGGTCCCACTATTAAGCCACAATAGCGGCAAAAGTGCCCCCCCCCCCCCCACCCCCGCACTGTCAGCGTAAAGATCGTTCTCCTCTGGCACAGCTGTAACAGCTGTAGCAGAGAAGAACGATGTTAGCCCATTGAATTCAATGGAACCAGCAATACAGCAGGTTCCACTGAATGGGCTGCCGGCGATCGCAGGATGAATGGTCGGGAAGGGCTTAAATATATAACCCCTTCCCTGCAATTCATCCAGAAATGTGATACACTAAAAATATATACCGGCGTATAAGGCGACGGGGCGTATAAGACAACCCCCCAACTGTCACCTTATACGCCGGCAATACAGTGGAGCAAAGAATAAAAAGCATTACTTACTTCTTCAGACGATCTGCGCCGCTCCTGCAGACTGTCACTCCTTCCTGGTCCACGGACTAAAGCTTTCTCTATGAAAGGCTTGAAATCCCCGCCTCCAGAAACACAGCCAATCACAGCAATTCAATGACATCACTGTCATTGGCTGTGATTGGCTGAAGGCACGTGTGTTTCTGGAGGCGTGGATTTAAAGCTTTTCGTAGAGAAAGCAATGCTCTGCCGGGAACCAGGAGGGAGCAAGAGCCTGCAGGAGCACCGCAGAACACCAGGAAGGAGTGACAGTCTACAGGAGCGGCGCAGATCGTCTGAAGAAGTGAGTAATGCTTTTTATTCTTTGCTCCACTGTATTGCCGGCGTATAAGGTGACAGTTGGGGGGGTCGTCTTATACGCCCCGTCGCCTTATACGCCGGTATATATTTTTAGTGTATCACATTTCTGGATGAATTGCAGGGAAGGGGTTATATATTTAACCCCTTCCCGACCATTCATCCTGCGATCGCCGGCAGCCCATTGCATTCAGTGGAACCTGCTGTATTGCTGGTTCCATTGAATTCAATGGGCAAACATCGTTCTTCTCTGCTACAGCTGTTACAGCTGTGGCAGAAAAGAAGGATTTGCCTTCTATATGTTCTCAATGGGGTCGGCGCTGCTGCCGCCGGCCCCACTGAGCGCATATAGAGACGATTTATGGCCTTTAGAAGGACCGTTGGGGTTCTTGAAGCCTACAATACACCTAACACTCTCCCTATAGCAGCTCCAACACGATACCACTTTCCCTGAACTAATGTCAGAATACATCCGTAGCGAGCCGCGGGAAGGGCAGATTTCAATACTCGGGTGACACCTTATCTCCCCAGCCACTCACAGCAGGGGGGTGGTATAGGGCTTAAACGTTGCAGGGGGAAGTTGTAATGCCTTCCCTGTCTTTCAATTGGCCAGAAAAGCGCGCTAACGTCTCACAGAGGAAAGTGAAAGTAACCCGAACACCGCGTGGTGCTCGTTAAGAGTAACGAGCATCCCGAACACCCTAATATTCGCACGAATATCAAGCTCGGACGAGTACGTTCGCTCATCTCTAATCTGTATATATTGTACATAGGCAACACGATTTTTGTGTCTACGAAAAGGTTATTTGTTCCTGTTAGCTTATTGTAAAATATAATGGAAAATAACCTTCATTTTGAAAAAAGTTTTCTTTTGTCTTCAGGACATCGATAATTAAAAATATATGATTTTGAATTTCGAATGTTTCAAGGACATACACTGTGAGGGCTCAGTCATACCGGCATTTGTACGCACGTATGACAGCTGTGTTTGCGATCCGCATCTGTATAGACCCAATGCTTTGCATTGGGAGCGGTCACATGCGCAAATTTTTTATGCGAACAAACCCATGCGGCAAAAATTATAGGGCATAACGATTCGCAGAACGCATGTAACTGCATTCTGCGGCAAATCGGTGTTCTGTGTATGTGCGCTCAATGGGGCCGGCGGCAGCAGTGCCGACCCCATTGAGAACATATACTAAAGATTCTGATCCTCTGCCACAGCTGTGCTCAGCCAATCAGAGGCAGCCCATTCAGCAGAATACTACTGAGAGCAGTTCAGGAGAAGAGCCAGCTGGACGCAGCTGAGCCCCCGGCAGCTGCAGAGAGGTGAGTATAGATTTTTTTTTTTCACTTTTTAGGATGGTTTTCAGAGAAGGGCTTATATTTGAAGCCCTTCCCCGAAAATTACTACAGCGTTTGCCGGCAGGCCATTGCTTTCAATGGAGCCGGCTGTATTGCCAGCTCCATTGAATTCAATGGGAGAACATCGCACTCCTCTGTGATAGTTGTGGCACAGCTGTGGCAGAGGATAGCGGGCATCACTCTCTTTGAGCGTTAAAATGCCTGTGTGACTGAGCCATTTTGTGTGGATAAATGCTGCGACAAAACCCCCGTGTGACGGAGCCATGAGAAAAGAAATTACTTACAATCATGAGCCAAAGTCATCATACAATGCAGAGTATGTCCATACAGTTCAAAATAAATGAAGATGTCTGATTCTTTTCGATTGATAATTGTATACTTGGTCATTTTCACGTACCAGATGTAGTCAGTCACCAATTATATTCTCGTTGTATTGTCCTTGATAGCAACGCTCAAACTGCTGCATATCTTGGTGGAACCTTTCTCCTTGTTCCTCGGAGTATGCTCCTGTGTTCTGCTTGAATTTGTGTAGATGAGAATCCAGGATATGAGCCTTGAGCGACATGCTGCAGCCCACCATCGTTTCCTCCAACTCCAAATAGTTGTCTGCTTTGTGATTTCCCAAGAACCCTTGAACCATGGCAACAAAATTGTTCCAAGCTGCTTTCTGTACTTCTACGAGTGTGTCAGGAAACTTCGGACATTCTATGATCTTCTTGATTTGTAGTTCCACAAAAATGCCAGCTTTTACCTTGGCCTCAGTCAGCTTTGGGAAGAAGTTTAGTAGATGTTTCATCGCTGTAGATTCTTTATCTAGAACTGTGACAAACTGTGTGATAAGCCTGAGTTTTATGTGAAGAGATGGCATTAGAATCATCTTAGGATCTACTAAGGGTTCCCACTTGACATTGCTTTGTCCAACAGTGAAATCAATACATTCAGGCCAGTCTCGTTGATGGTAGTGTTAAGTTTTGGCTCTACTACCCCAAAGGCAAAGATAGCAAGAAAACTTTGTGAAACCACCTTGAAGACCCATTAGGAAAGCCACAATCTTGAAGTCTCCAATTACCTCCCAACCATACTGATCGTACTTCAGAACTTGCAACATGAATTTGACACTATTGTACTCCTTGAGATGTGCAAAATGATCCACTGGGAGGGATGGAAGTTGATTTTCATTGTGAAACAGAACTGCTTTCAGGCTCTTGGAAGAACTGTAGATGAAAAGGCGCCAATCTTGTGCATTAGAAGGTATTCTGATTTCACTGAATAGATCTGTCACGTCATAGCAGTAACAGAGTCCATCTTGAAGGGTGAAGAAGGTAGAAAACATTTGATGGCGTTTTCTTTGACTTGCAACTTGCACGCTATCATCTAGCAAGTTCCACTGTTTCAGCCTGGATGTCAGAATTTGTGCTTTAGCTTTTATAAGACTAAGATCTCTTACCAAATCATTAACATCCTTCTGGTTTGGGTAGTATGGTCTTCTGTCATCTTCGCCAGCATGGAAAGGATCAGTTACATCTTCACTGTCTGAGCTGATGTTTTCTGAACACGTCTGCACGCTATGCATGCTCTGTAGAGGTGTCGGAATGGGGAGATCACAGCAATGTGGTACAGGGGCTATAGACGAAGGAATGTTTGGGTACGTCACAGCAACTGCATTTTTTCCACTTCGACATTTGGAGGGGTCTACCATGCAAAAAATGACAGTTGGTGGAATGATCAGTTGGCTCCTGCGAAATTCTTGGTATCACAAACTTTATGGCTCTATTTTTGCCTCTGAAACAACATTTAAGAGTTTTCTTGCAATTATCACAGCTGAAGTGAGGTGCCCATGACTTATCTTGATCAGCCACGATCATCCCAAAATATGTTTTGTAGGTTGCGTTCATTTTTGCTGCTGTTGCCACAGAGTGCTTCTTTGCCCGTGTTTTGATGAACTCTCCGCATACATAACAGAAAGCATCTGCAGGATATTTACAACCTCTTGATGCCATACTTGATACAAATCACCAATTTATCTACAGATGTAAAAAAACCAAAAAATAACTGCATTATATTAGCATACAAAATAATTGCTGGACATGTATAATTATGAACCTGCACTGTACATATAATCTTAGTCAGCAATGTGACAATCAAAGTTTTGGCTCAATGACTGTTAATAACCATTTGTTTGTTATCCAAATAATGTGAAAATATTACTCAAAATTTTTTTTATTGCTTAGTTGTTTCAGTGTAAGGTAAAATGAAAACTAAACGTATGAACATTTATTTATTTGCACACATTTAACGCTTATATCTATCATTTCAGTGTTAGATCTTGAAGATCAGCTGACAGCTTTACAGCTCCTCATTTACCTCCTACCTCCTTGCAACTGTGATACTCTCCATAGACTGTTACAGTTTTTGTCTACTGTAGCTAGCCATGCAGAAGATGCAATTGATAAAGAAGGGCAAGAGGTGAGAGAGTAATATGTTTCTATTAAAAATATTATGTCATTATATAAAACTTACTTTTCATGAGCACTAAACCTTGGGTTTATTGATTAAGATCAAATCAATAATTATCACTTTTAAGATCTATACAAAAATGTTTGAAGTGACATCTGAGATTTTATATCTGGAAAGAGAAGGTCACAGAGTTGCACAATGAAAAACTATTCCAGGCTCAATGCCTTTTTATATGTAGAAAGTCACAAATGTACAAAATGTAAACAGGACTTCAGACGCTTTCAAAATTTTATTATGTTGCTTTGTGCAAGTTAAAAAAAATTAAAAGTTTTCCCCCATCATTCTGCACTCATGTAGTGACCTGGATTTGGGTCATTACAGCACTTTTTATGGTCACTTCTGTTGTAAATGTGTTCATTTATTGTAAATGTTAATATGTATGTTTTGCAATTATATTTGCCTTCTATATAGCACTGTGCTCTATTCTTAGACAGGTTCCCCATTCACTTTGGGTTCTCTGTCCTCTAGAAACAGTCATTAGGGAAATGGTTAGTTGGGTAACAGGGTGAGAATGAGAGTCTGGTATTGGAAGATTATTCATCTCCCTGGGATTGGCAGGGAGTAATGAGATAAATAGGTGGAGGTGGAGGAGTTTAGTGAGTGGAGTCTGAGAGTAAGTGTAGGAGAAAGGTCAGAAGAGGGAGTAGCAGAAGGAGGATGAGAAGAGACAGTGTGGGGGGAAGGTGAAAGTGTGAATACTAACAAGGAGGAATCTATGGAGGAGAAGAGAGAAAGAGAAAGAGCAGGAGATCTAAACTCTTACCATCAGCCTGAGAGAGCTAAGCAAGAGAGGAAAGAAAATTTACAGAGGTGTGTTCCTGTACTAGTACCTGTAACTGTCTACCTTAAGAAAAGAAGTAATGCTTAAGAAAAGAAGTAATGCTTAATGTCTAAAATCTACTTATGCAAGATCCCCTCTGAAAATAAAGTGTTCCAGTTGTTTAAAGTTAATCCTGGCTCCTGGATTTTCCTTCCCACCACCTCACCATCTGCACTGAAGCGTACCACACTTTACTCTGGGGTAAAGGACAATTTTTATATTTTTGTTTTTTCCTTTTTATTCTTATTTTGTCCGGAGCAGCTCTTGGCTTACATACATACTTGCATCATGAACTTGACAAACCAACACCTTTTCCTGCCCGACTTCGCGGGTAGCACCCAAATGCCAAAATAGAACACCCATTCACAGTGCAGCGTTTTCCCTGCAGTTCGCTGGCATTTTTGGTGCAAGGGAGGCTAGCAAAGCCACCGACGCTACCGTTTGCTATCACCCATACCCCTTTGTGGTCTGTGGGCACCACACTCAGTACCCCCATAATGATAAAATGAAAACAGAATGTTAGAAATCTATGTATATTTTTTTTTTTATTAAAAAACTAGCATTTTGCATTGACTAAAGTATTCAGACCCTGTACTCAGAACTTAGTTGAAGCACTTTTGGCAGTAATTACAGCCTCCCAGTTTTCTTGGGTATGATGCCCCAAGTTATGCCCACCTTCATTTGAGGATTTTCTGCCATTCTTTTCTGCAGATACTTTCAACTTCTGAGAGGTTGGATGGAGACTCTTTGGGACAGACATTTTCAGATCTCTCCAGAGATATTCGATTGGGTTTAAGTCAGGGCTCTGACTGGGCATTAAATAGTGTTACTGTATGTGTTGAACATGACAAAGGCTACATGGGTAGCCAAAACGTTGTTTATTCGTGGACCCAATAAATATACCCATTGGATATGGGTTAACGTCCTGCACCTTTTTGCTGCTCAGGCCACAACTATTTGGACTTATACTGATATTGGATCCAGGGTCAGGATCTGGGTCTGAGCATGCAGTCCCTTCAGAGCTTCCCTTAGGTGGTGGTGGTGAGTGCTGCTGACGCATTATACTACATTATTAGTGATCTGTCATAAAGACCAGATTGGTGGAATGCTTCAGTGATGGTTGACCTTCTGCACATAGGATCTTTAGAGCTCAGCCAGGTTGACTATTGGGTTCTTGGTCACCTCTCTCCCAATTATTTAGTTTGGTAGGAAAAGTGCAGGTTGTTCCAAAATTCTTCTATTTAAGAATTTTGGAGCCCATTCTGCTCTTAGGAACTTTCAGTGCCGCAGAAATTGTTCTGTATTCCGTGAGGCCTTATATAGGCCACAGGGACACTCTGATCAAGGTGTAATGACAAAGATAATCAAGAGAAATAGGTCTTCAGAGCTAAATTTCAAGTTTCATACCAAAGGGACTAAAAACTTATGTCGATGCAAAAATCCTAGCTTTTAATTTAAAACAAATTACAAAGATTTCTGACATTCTGTTTTCACTTTATCATTATGGGGTGTTGAGTGCAGAATGATGGGGAAAACTTTTTAATTTTCACAAGACCACAACATAACCAAATGTAAAAAAAAGAAAGGGTCTGGAGACTTTCCAAATGCATTGTAATACAGACAGAAATGGAGTTATGAGAAAATGTCAAATTTAGTGTTTTTGCCAAAAGAGGAAAAAGGCATCTACGGTGTAGTCACCCCTTTTTTGTCAGATACAGAGAAAACATTTCCAACTGTATAAATGTCCTTTTACTTTTGCTAACTTACCCAAGATATAAGCAGTGTTACTCTAGACAAGGAAATTGCTAATAAAAATCCTGTTATGTGCATTCTGATCATGTTTCGCTCTATCTAATGTGTTTTTTATTAGATTAATGGGAATAAAATGACTTCATTAAACCTGGCAACAATATTTGGGCCTAACTTGTTGCACAAGCAGAAATCATCTGACAAGGAGTTTACAGTTCAAAGTACTGCCAGGGCCGAAGAGAGTACAACCATTATCTCTGTGGTACAGAAGATGATTGAAAATTACGACAACCTTTTTATGGTAAGCAAATCATTTAGTCATCCCTAAATTTAAAATCTGGTTTGTGTATGAAAAACTGACAGTTTTTATAAAGTATCAAATTAGTTATTACAGTGTTGGTTGAATAGTATTATTTCAGGGCAGCTTACTCATTTGTTTATACTCATTCAGTGCATATTTTAGCTTTGAGTTAAGATCATTTTGAAATAACAACATGGGATTCCGAGAAGTAAGGTGTTTTTTTTTACAGGATATTAAACTCTAAAATATGCACATCGGGGATTTTCTTTTTGCATCACTTTTATCTTTTAGAGGAATTTTACATATTAGGTTGTAGAAAATGGAAATGTCTTTATAATAGTACCATTATTAATGCTGCCTAAATTTGGGTAAAGTTGTTAAAATTATAAGAAGCATTCTGGGCACAGACTAACATTTTAAAAGCTAATGTACATCATCACTATAGGACATGTGTAATAGGGTCACTGTACCCGGTCTAGCTACTTTCTTTTTTTTTCTTTCTGTATGTAACGTGACCCTCCGACTGAAAAATATCTCCACTTCCTCTGACATCTTGTCCACATTTCCTACTTCTTCCCCTGCCCATAGGCTCCAACTTCCTGTGAGCAGTACATGATGGGAGGACAGGGGTGGAAGCACTGCGCTGTATTGCTCATGTGCTGTTCAGAGTGTCGGACTGTCCTCTCTGTCAGCTTCAGCAGCTTCCTCTGGCTCTCAGTGAGAGGGAGGTTGGTGCTGGTAAGTTGTAGGACCTGTGAGCTGTGGGCGGAGCTACAGCACTGGTTGGAGATAAGTTCTATACATGCTGGAAGTTGTAGGTAACAGTCTGTTGTTGTGTTTACTGTGAAAGTGATGTAAACACAGCGGCAGATCAGCGGCTGCACGGGATGAATAGGAGGGTCCAGAGCAGCAGATAAAAGGTACAGCTTGTCACAACTTAGCTGTACCTCCTAGATTTCAGCATTTTAATGAATTTCCATTTTATGCCTGGAAAACCAATTTAATAAAACTGGCCATGACAGTGTTAGCCATAACACTGCAGGCTATGATACTCCCTTAAATAGGTTTTCCAAGTTATAAGAAACTTACAGAGGGTGGGAAATAGTTTAATATAACAAACCAAGGTATACTCACTGCTCCAATCCTAGAGTGGTCCAGCTCTACCTCTCTTTATTTACATTGGCTGCAGTGGTAAGATTCTGTATACACACATGACCGCTAAAGCTAATAACTGGCCTCAGCAAAATATATCTTTAGACCGCTAATGCCAGAGATTGTTTGCAGTCAACCGAAACACCGGCAGTGAAGACAGGAGTGGCAGAACTGGATAAGTCTGGGATCAGAACTGTGGGTGCACCTTGGTTTGTTATTTGTAACCATTTCCTGCCCCTTTGTAAGTTTTTCCAAGAAGTAGAAAAATTCCTTTGACATTTGTGTCACATATAGATTTTTTTGCAAAACTTCCATGTTTTTGTGTTTTTTTTTACTCCGCTGCTGTTTTTACGGCAAAACACACTGTGATTTGATAATTGCTGTAGGTCAATACTAAAATATGAAAAGCTCTATAAACATTGTGCTTTTTTGTTAGTAGCAATTTTTCTCACTTTTGCTGCTTTTTTGGGGGGCGGGGGGGGGGGGGTCCATGGTGTTTTTTTTTTAAATAATAATATGCCCTGCATCTGAGTTTTTTCTGGCATTTTCCCATAGGCTTCTCCATAGGAAAAAAAACAGAAAAGGAAAAAATGTGACCAAAAATACTGCAAAAATGGCAGCCAAAAATGGAGGCACCATTAAAAAAATCCATTTACCAGGAAATAAGATTATGTTTACATGAAGCCTGATAATGTTAACTCCTATGCCCCTTATAACAGTACCAGCAGCAGGAGTGCTTCTTCCTAACCCCAATCCTCCTTCATTGTTCAGGACAGATGTTGCATGGAGTGCCTCTGGCAATTCATATGTCACATTAGTAGTAATCCAGAAGTTTGACCCTCTATTGATGCAAAGAGGTTTCCCAACTGTTTTCCATAAAACATGGGACTGTGGCTCCATACTTCTATGCTACTTTTTGTGAAAGAAAGTTGTCATAGATAATTTGCTAACAGAGTTTAAAATGGGCCTTGATGCCTTTCTTAATTATAATATTACAAGCTATGGTTACTGGTTGTATGGAGGTGGCTGTTGATCCAGGGATTTATTCTCATTGCTACATTTAGAGTTGGGAAGACTTTCGAGGAAACATTGGCTATTGCCACTTGGCTGGTGGGAGGGTTGCTTTTCTCTGGATCAATATTGCAGAATACTAGATGGACATGTATCTTTTTTCAGCCAATATTTTGGTTATTTAGTCATTCTGCACAATTGTGAAGTTGTCCTGCCTTTTGCGTTTATTATAAATGTATTGGTTTATGTATTGCACATCATGTTTCATGATTTAAGGGGTTGTAAACTACTGATGAGCTTTCTGCAGGAAAAGGCATCAAAATAAAATAAATCTTTTTATTTGTATAGCACCAACCTTTTCTGCAGCGCTTTCAGGTACCCCCCATCAAGCTAGGTACTCATTTCACCAACCTTGGAAGAATGGAACCTTAGAGTCAACCACCTGAACCATGTGAGGATTGAACTCACAATGTTCAGGTTGTGAGGGAGAGCTTATGACTGCATTTCCACTGCCTTAACACTCTGCACCACATGAGGCGAGTAGAACAGCTGGGGCCACCTAGAATCCCTAACAATCAGCATGACAGTGAATAGAAACTTTGCATGGAATACCAAGCTGCGTCACTGCAGTGGAAATTGAGCTGCCGTCTTCCTGCAGAATTCAGTTCAGTGCATGAGCGTATCAACCCAAAGAACAGCTTATCAGAGGGGGTCCCAGGCAGCGGACATCTACCAATCTACTATTGCTAGCCTATACTAAGGACAACACCTTTAAGTTACACAGTTTTTTGGTCTAGGTATGTTGTAACCAATATTTCTAGCACTAGGGATGCAAAACAAAGAACCTGGATTCTATACAGTCTGTTTTACATTTCCTATGAGTTACACTAACAGACAGTGACACTAGATTTATATTAGTTGCCGCCAAGTTGCTTGACAATCAGTGTGTGCAATCTCAGGTTTATGTCAAATATGTTTTTCTTGAGGGAATGTCAAGTTTATCTATATCTTCCAATGAAATTTCATCTCTTACTATTGCTGCAGTGAAAGTCTTATGTGGACATTGACTTATAAGCGTGCAAAGTCCTGAAAATTACACTTGTAATTGTTTTTGTGACAGCACTCAATATATTGCTGACACAGCTAAGCCGAATTCTTCTTTCGTTACTTTTCATCTGATGTTTGCAGCCGGGAAATAATAACAATGGAAAAACATTACACAATTATCTTTGATGTGAAGCCAGTTACATGACTGCTTCCCATCATTCGTTAAGTATTGCAAATGAGTATAAAGGAACGGTAATTAAAAATCAAATGACAGAATTGTATAAAACCTTAGTCCATACCTTGTTTTTTCTGGTTGTAGACCAAAGGTAGTAAGTCCGGTACTACTATTGACATGCAGTCGTACTTTCCATGTTGATTTTCACTGCAATCCAGTATTTCAGCATGCTGGTCTAAGATTTCTTTTGCTGGCCCTTCATCTTGATTCATTACAGGAGTTTTCCTTCTTAGAGGAAGTGATGACATATTGTTTGGACATGTCATCATTTCTTTATTGGTGTGTGTTTGACTGCTGGGCCCCCACTAAATATCAGAAAGAAGGGCCACAATGCTACTTAAGTTAAGTGGTTTCAAAGCGCTTCACTGCCTGCATTCCACTGCAGCTATCTCTCCCCATAGAGAGGATAGACTGCTGCAGCAGAGACGGCAATAACATTAACATGCCACAGCTTAGAATTCCATGCGGCATGTCTGTTTCATCGCAGCTTGGCCGCAACGGCTTCTCCGCAGCGTGTGGACGAGATTTTTGCAAATCTCGTCCACTTTGCTGCTTTATCCTGGGATAAAAATTGCCAGTGGAATTTCCGTGTAGAAAGTCTGCATGGAAATTCTGCAGAAATTCTGCCCCATGTTAACCCAGCCTAAGGGCTTAGTCACACGGGCGCATCGGCGCCCGTGTTACTGCAGGAAGAAGACGGCCGCACTTCAAGACAGATGTCTCTCTGCAGCGCCGAAAGAAAGAACATGTGACCGGCTTCATTCCACAGCCTATTTCACAATTGCACTAGTATTGGGTGTGCATTTGTGCCCCCCCCCCCCATAGATTTCTATGGGGCCACACAAAAATTGAGCATACTGGTTTTTGCACAACCCATTATCGGCAGCGGGTGTATTTATTTGGGCAACATTTCTCTTTCAGCGATGCTGCAAAACAGAAGAATCGCAGCATGCTCTATTTTCGTGTGAGTCTTGCACATGGATAGAACATGTAGATGTGCCGTCTCCTGCATATCACACAGCAGACAGACAGGGTGTCTGTGTGCTGCGGGATGCGAGTTGTGCCCACGAAATGTTGGGCACCACTCGCTGTCACCCCATGTAATTACAGCCTGAGAATGTTATAGCATATCCTGGCAACATGCTATAATATTCTTATGTAGAAATACCACTTTAATGCTTCTCCATTTATTTTAATATCGCAATACTTCTCCATGAATATCCAATCAGTGGGTGAAATTCTGCTGTCATGTCTGCAATTCAGTATGTGCCTTCTAGCAGTAGTCTGCTGGGTGAAAGTACTAATGACAGAAGTGTAAGAGGTTTAATCACTTCATCAAGGTCCTATTGTTTGATCAGATTTAGGAAGTGATAGTAACAGAATAAAAGAAAGATACTTGGCATCATTCCATTATATTTCAAATTGCAATTGTACCCCGCGCAGAAAAAATTTGGAACAGAGCCGTTTTTTCCTTTGCTTTATTCTCATCCTATATCATAACAGAAGGTTTTTCCTTCTAGAAGCGTTGCACCATGATATAAGGTCATTTTCATTGAAATGGTTGTACAACACATTTTGGTCATTCTTTCTTTTTGAAACAATAGCTAAAACACCAGGGAGTATACCAGCCTTAAAACTCTTTTACATGGGACGATGATCGCCCGAATGAATGTTCATACAAACATGTGTTCCCTATTAGTACCCAGAAAGATAAACAATAAAACATTAGTTGGTCGTTAATCA
Organism: Eleutherodactylus coqui; assembly: GCF_035609145.1. NCBI lineage: Eukaryota > Metazoa > Chordata > Amphibia > Anura > Eleutherodactylidae > Eleutherodactylus > Eleutherodactylus coqui. Next base: position 368,843,956 of record NC_089837.1, on the reverse strand, counting down.
CATCTTTTATTAGGCATAAAAATGATCATTTGTCAGAGGCATATCACCTTGTGTAAACGAGGTTAATCTTTCTCAAAAAGCTGCATGATAATTGGGGCACAACTGAGCACAGAATGCTTTACTGCTGTATATTGTCAATCTATACTTGTTACGGGAAATAATCTGCCTGTGTAAAAAGACCTTTAGAGAGAATTTGTCACCACGATATTCCCACCCTTTCCCATCTACCATAATGCAGGGATAGTTGAGGAGACACTGATCCTAATTATATATTATCTGGTAACTCACTTTCCCTCACCCACTGTAAGCCAGCAAATGACCTATGTTCATTATTGTAATATATCCTCAGAACCCCTAAACTCTGATCAGCAGTACTCTGGACTCCTCGAGCCTTCATTAACATACAGAACAGACTGTTTTCCAGATTACTGGAGGGGAGTGACAGTGAGTTCACAGATAGTACCGGTAATTACATAGTTGGATAGATTCCATTTAGGCTGACCATACCCATTAGTTAAAGTCAGTGAGATTAGCCAACAATCTAATTTATATTGTGATCGGACTGAGCTTGCACATTTTGGGTGGATTTGGGAGAAACATCTATCTGATTACTATGGCCAGCTTAACAGTATTATCACTCCTTTCAGCAATACTGTTACAGCTAATATTTTAGCTATAATATGGAGGATTGACATATTTTGCTGATTCACAATACTATTATTGTACCATTAATGTATATATATATATATATATATATATATATATATATATATTAGGAGTACAAAGGTCAAATGGGAACTATTCTTAAGGTTCCCAACAACCTAATCTGACCAGCATACTGCTGAATAGCCATTCCCATTGTATCCTGTGCCTTTTTTATCTTTAAGGGCTCCTTCACAGGAACGTGTGGTGAAAGCGTATTCTACGTGCGGGTTTTAAATGCAGAATATGCTGTACCACTCTATCTGCCATATGCTCCCATGTTGCCGAACATACGAATTGCGTGACCTATGCACACAATAAAGATCACAGTTTGTTTTTATATTGGCGCATATTAATCGTGCATACACACCATGATATTGCATGGCGATTGGTGACACTCAGCAAGTTCACAATGTCATTGCGTACTTGCTGCATGCCACATGACTTTCTCATGAGGGCAACATGCTGGTGTGAAGCCGCCCTAAAGATACAAAGGATCATTTTCAAAGTATATTTCTTACTATTAATGCTGATCTGTTCCCACTCTGGAGATCATACATATGTAAGGGTGCTTTTTATGAGTAAATCATCAATACCTACTAGTAAAATAAAAATAGAAACGTGTTTTAGGTGGCATAATCACAAAACCGCTTTATGTAATTAACCCATAAAACACGTAGAGCTCCCTTCTTTAATCTTTAAACAATGTGAGTTGCACAATAAGGTTTTCATAAAATAATTGATAATACCACAGTCATTAATTACACAGACACAAACAAATAAATATCATACCGATTCTGCACCCATTCTTCACGCCGACGCCTGTGTGGTGGGGCGAGCCCACATCTAATGCATTTCTAGGGTAGAAAGTAAAAATATTATTCCAGTCATAGCAAAATAGAGTTGCAGTTCGACAGTGAAAATGGCAGAACGTTCGTTGGCTTGGCATTGAATGGTTATGTCCTGGGCCAGTTAGAGACTCATGTATGTATTTCATCTATTTTGTAGGTGCCTCCTGATTTACAGAATGAAGTTCTCCTTAGTCTTTTAGAGACCGATCCTGATGTAGTGGACTATCTACTCAGAAGAAAAGCTTCTCAGTCATCGTAAGTGAATATGTTTACAGCTCATTTTAGAAATGTTCGAAGTAATGTCTGTTTTCTAAAGAAATACTTATCTAAACACATCTCAGAGTTCTCGGAAAGCTGTGTATGTTTCGGAGCTCTGTACACCATAAGCCAGGGAAGAGGAAAAAACAGTTTGCAGTGGCCATTGTCTTGCTCTGTCATTGTCGCTCGACACCAACATCTTACACTGTGAAGGCAGGTACATGTATGCAGACTCTCATAGCAGAGTAGATATCTATGTTGCAGGCTTTGCACAACTGATGTAGTCTTATTTCAACTATTACATAGCAAAAGGAGTAAATAAGCATTCATTAGGGAATCAGAAAGTTTGGAGTTTGAATAACTACAATGAGATTAGTTTGCTTTGCTTTGCTTGTTCGATATGTGTCGATAGTTTGTTAAAGGGGTTTTTCTGGACTTTAATATTGATAGCCTATCCTGGTGTTTATCAGGCACTGCTCTGTACATTTTGTAGCCATGTTGTAGCCGGAAATCGCTACTGGCCGTGCCTGTCTTCACCTCCACCCTCCCATTCGCAGCCACCAACACCTTCTAAGTTTTTGTGCGGCACACTATTACCCAGGCAGTGCTCTCTGACCATAGGGTGCATGTGTGTGCTCAGCCCACTTTTTAAAGGACCAATACACACACACACACAGCTTTCTCTTCCCTAGCCTATCCACATACTTCCTGGTTATGTAAGGCACTTTCCCCACTGCAGGATGCATGTGACAATGGTTTCTAGTGTTCCAAGTGAAGGTGTTTTTAACTTTTGCTTGCTGTTTTGTTTTGACCCTCGCCTGATTACCCAGATTTCCTTAACTCTGCCTGCCTTCAAGGTTGAAAACCAGGGAACCTTTAGAGCAGCTTTCAGTAGCCTAAAGTGAAATCATTCAGTGCCACAGTGGGTCCATATCCACCAAGGTACACTGTGCCTGGCATTTTAGGTCAGTCCCATTCACTTACATGGGATTGAGCAGCTGTAAGCTGCAGCACCAGGCACAACCACTGAAAAATGTATGGAGCTGTGTCTGATAAATAGTGAAGCACTAAGGTAGGCCATCAATATCAAACTACTTTAAAGAAGTGATACATCATTATAATAACTAATATAGAATAATTCGATCCAAAAGTTACTGTATCCAAAAGCAACAGTGAATATAGAAAAAAAAAACAATCATTTAAAAAATTCCAGCAAATCCTGTGGATGAGTGGTGGCAGTAGGAACACTAGAAGCCATGCTGATTCTGACAACCAATGGTCTGAGGTCCCATTTGATTTGTTTTCTTTACAGTGATACTACCAGACACCCATAGTATAGGGACTTAGAATACAGGGTCATTTTAATGATCAGTGTGGGCCCAACAGTTGGACCCCCAATTACAAAGTGAATTATTCTATGTATGTCCCAGGATCAGTCATTTTCCATTTTTCCCTCTTTCATCACTGTATGTGGTTGTAAGGAAACTGGCTGCAGAAAGAACCTCTCTCCACTGTCCTGTTTGTTATAGGAGACTGTCTAAGCTTTGTCCTTTAACTAGGCCCTGCTCACTCTATGGCTATTTATCAAAAAAATATAAGAGACTTCGAAGAAATGAACACCTGTGTTCTCTGTAAGATTTCCACAAGACTATTTATTTCAGGAATGTTTCACTGATTGTTGTTAAGTGATGTTTGTCTCTAGTACCAGAGATCAATTACAAAAAGTGTTAGTGGGTGTTGTCTCATGTGGCTCATAGGAGCTTATGAAGAAGGGATGGGGGAAGTGAAAGACAGAAGCATACTCACAGAGAGACACTGCTGTAGTCAATGGTGAGTTATTTACTGTGTTAGAGCTACTAAAAACACATCTACACTGCTCAGTACTAGTGTGCACTGCCCTCTATTATGCTGTTATTTATCTGTGCGTGTGTGTTACAGAAACTTAGGGAGCGGAATCTGCTAACTTCTCCATGTACAGTATATGCAGACACTATAACATCAGTCATTGCCCTTAGCTCAAAGAAAACTGAAAATTAGAGATACAGCCACCAGATGGGAAAATATGATTAAAATGTCATGTACAAGTCATATAATGGTCAGATATAATGTTATTGCTCATATACAGCTTATTCTGGAAAGTCACCTGAAAGGTGGGGGTATGCTTTAAGAACTTCTGTTAGAATCATACTGCAATACCAAAATGCCTGTTGTGAATGGGTTGCCATGCTAAATATACAAGGTGCAGGGGCGTAACTATAGAGGATGCAGGGGATGCAGTTGCACCCGGGCCCAGGAGCCTTAGGGGGCCCATAAGGCCTCTCTTCTCCATAAAGGGAGCCCAGTACTATAAATAAAGCATTATAGTTGGGAGCCTGTTACAGGTTTTGCATTGGGGCCCAGGAACTTCAAGTTACGCCTCTCACAAGGTGTCTATATGATATGATGTGAAGCACTGCGAATTGTTACTTATGCTTCTGCATTTTTTACTATTTGTAGTAAAATATATCTGTAAGATAACAATTTGTCTCTCATCCTTAAGACCTGAGGGAATTGTCTTTGTAAAGAAAAATAGGACATAGTGCAGATACACAACATTGTGAGAGGTCATCTTGAACTACACATTGTGGTCAGCACTGTGTTCTTGTCATCCTTGTATGAGTAACTTTATTCAGATTTCACTTTGGAGCCTCTCAGTCTTGAGAACTTGTAGAAACAACATACATGTTGGAGAGAACAACAAATACCTAAGCCGTTAGCCCTGGCAACTTGATTGCAAACATAGTCTTATGTTATGTCGTAAAAGCTATTGTTTTGTATTGTATAGTTTTACCAGCATTGGGTTTAGATGAACCATTTCAAATGTCCAATTAGTGCTTTTTGTGCTGTTAGTAACTCCATCTATTAGCCGCAGTTGATATCCACTACAAAAAGTGGTTCTTGTTCCTTAGAACCCCGTGCATGCATGAAATACACAATCTATTGATTTCAATGGGTAATTTATAATATATCTCATTTCTCTTGAAGGCATACAGAGTTTTTCCTGTTGTCTGGGATCAGTAGCAGTGCAGGGCTACTATAACACTACACAGCAGGCATGCATTATGTCCTCGGGATGCTAACCAGCAGAAGGAAGTGGAGATCTCATTCTGCTTCTGCTTTCCTCTGTTTACCAGTTTGAGGTTGTGTTGTGGAATGTTATAATCGGTCTTAGGGCTTATGCATGTGGTCGTATTATGGCTTTATTTTGTACAGTGCCGTAATAGGGCTGCCATAGAAGTACATGAGTGCTCTGCCGTACATCCTCATGACTGTGTTTTCCAACGAAGGGATGCAGAGGGCTTTTTGTATGGAGGTGTGTTACCCTACAGGCATTATGAGTAGGGAAGAATATCTCCATACACATAGAGTCTGATGAAGTCTGTACAGCAGGACACATATGTAGGGCTCCCTACTACAAAGCCATACAGGCTCTGTGCACGGGCATCTGCTGTGTACAGAGCCCTTATGCCAGTGCTTTCCAACTCCAGTCCTAAAGGCACCCATTGTCATGTTTTTAGGATTTCCTGAGTATTGCGCAGGTGATATAATTACCGTCAATGTCTCAGACATTGCCATAGGCGTTCTTACTATGGGATATCCAGAAAACATGACCTGTTGGGGTGCCTTGAGGACTGGAGTTGGGAGACACTGCCATGAGCCAGAACACAGGGATATCTACAGTACATAAATGTAATATAGCATTTGAGTCTGATTTAAAATATCACAAATACCATAAAATAAGCTCTTGATTTTAAACGTAGGTCCATAAGAGAACAGGTGCCTAGCAACCTCAGCAAGACATGTTCTCGGTTTTTCACTCCATATTTGTGATGACATACAACAGATATCAAAGGCTGCAGTAACACTTGTTCCCTATAGTACTTAGCTGAAAGAACTGTGAAAATATAAGTAAGTGTATTCCTAAAACTGTCACCCCAGGCTCCGTGACCTGCCGCCTTGATCCCTTACGCACTGACCTTCGGAAAGTAAAGAAAACGATGACTTTATAAAGTGCATGTAATAACAGCATAATATCATAGACTGCGGAGGACTGAGTAAATAGCAGATGTAGCTCTAAAAAGGGCGGATTCAGATGAACGTCTAGGCACAGCGCCAAAGTACTAGGGTCAAGAACTGAGTTCTGAGTAAAGAAATCTAGAAACTTGGGAATGGCATGTATTTACACAAATGCTGAAAATGAAAGGACACAATTAATTGTAAGAAGTCTGTTGAGATCTCATAGTCTTATTAAACAAAGGCTATGCTCCTTGGGTGAGAAACATTAGTGTGGGCCTTTCAGGGAAAAGAACTAATGCAAGCTTAGCAGCGCAGTTCCAGTATAACATTTTTATCTTGTATGATGTTTTATGCTAGTTTCTGTAATTCCTCCTGCAATTACTGTAATACCGTAATCATACAACTTCATTCATGTGCAAGTTCAAAATGGCCACATCATGCTGTATTTAACTATGTAGGGGCTCCACATCCGTGTGACTGATGAGGAATGTCTTATAAGATGAACTCGAGAAACTATACACATATTATTATATTTTAATATTTTATTTTTCTATGTTAGTAATCTGTTAACACTTTAGCTACCAGACATTTTCCAGGGTTTCGTATTATTTCTTTATCCTCACCTTTCAAGATGCCATAACATTTTTGTTTTTTTATTTTTCATTGACAGTTGAGTTGTTTGATGGCTTTTCTTTTGCAAGAAGAGTTGAATTTTTTTAAAGTACAATCTAAGGCATCATATAATGTATCGGAAAACTTAAAAAAAAATTAAGTTGGGTGAAATTGGAAAAAAAAACACAAATGTGCCATTTGGGGGGGATTTTTTGCAGTGTTCATGGTGCAGCAAAAATAACATGTTAACTTTATTCTATGGGTCAGTGCCATTACGATAATACTGTGTTGATATATATTTTTTTTTTATATTTTACTACTTAAAAAAAAAATCAAAAGTGCTTTTTGGCGCCATAATCTGATCCTCATAACATTTTAAAATTTTTCCTATGATTGGGGGGTATGCGGGCTTGATTTTTTTGCAGGGCAACTAGTAGTTTTTACTGTTACTAATTTTGCGTACATACAACTTTTTAATCACTTTTTATTCAAACCTTATTCGGAGAGAGGTAACGTCCCCAGAAAAACGCAATTGTGGCATCATGTTTGTTTTTCTTGCTACATTCACCATTTGGGATAAATGATCCAAATTTGGCAATATCAATTAAGTTTTTTCTATTTTGGGATTATGTGACAAAATGGGAATAGGGTTTTTTTTTACAATAAGAATTATTTGACTTAATTTACATTTTCTTTAGTCCCACTAGGAGACCAAAACTTGTAATCATTTGATAGCTTCCACAATATACTGCAATACTTCAGTTTTGCAGTATATTGTATTTTTAATGTTCACCTATTAAAGAGGTGCCCTACTAAGGGCTTATTCACACGGACAATTTCAATGTCCAAGTTTGAAACTCAGACCCATTAATGTCAATACGTGTGTGTTTTTCCAAGTCATACATGTCATGGTTAGGATTAACATAACATGTAGGCTGTGAAACAGCCACGACTGGAGCTAGCTCCAATTACAGCTTGTTTCATACCCACAGGGGGCGTAACTATAGGGAATGCAGAGGATTCGGTTGCACCTGGTGCCCACTAGCCTTAGGGGACCCATAAGGCTTCTCTTTTCTATATAGGGAGCCCAGTACTATGAATAAAGCATTATAGTTGTGGGCCCCATTACAGATTTTGCATTGGGGCCTAGAAGCGTCAAGTTACGCCTCTAATACCACCCATGACATACATGCACATCTCAGAGGATGAACAGGTTAATGGATGCCTGTTACGATGTACATACAGTCTTATTTGTGGGCAGCATGTTATAAAGCAGACAAAGCTTTATATATGTATTTTTTGTGGGAAAAATAGTCAGTACTGCTTGTATTTTATTCCCTTTCATTCCTGTGCTTAGTAGTCCAGTAGGCGTTCCTACTTAGTGATTGACAGCTATCTCTCCATACAGTCATACAGGGAAGGCTGTCAGTCACTAAACATTAATGAGTTAAAGTATAATTAAGCTTCCGGATGACTTTTCAGAATAAGCTTTCATGTGTGTACTTTAGGAATAACAGTATTTCAGGCTGTTATATGACCTTTATATGACTTGTAGCCATTTTTACTTCTAATCTGTTTTCAAGGAGTGAGTAGAGCTTAGCTATTATGATGTCTCCCATACATGGCACACACAGGGAAGCAGGATGTATTCTTCTCTATCTCTCTATAGCACAACCTCAAAAGCAGCAGTGGCATGGAAGACATTATAATGTAGTGCCAAACAGTATAGCTTTGAATCCAGCACTGGAAGAGATAAAACACTTACTAGAGGCTACAGCCACATGTGTGTTAATCTGTCTGCTTCTGTCTCCCTTCAGCAGTTCCCTCTTCCTCCTGCTTCCATAGACTTCTATGGGCTGCAGCTGTAATCCTACCTGTTTGTGTTTGGATTGTCTCAGTACATTAAAGGGGTTCTGTCATTAAAAACAAAAACCAATACTTATTCCTCCCCATGCAGTCTTCTTATTGCATCTTCTCCTCCCCAATCTTCTTCTGGCTCCTGCAGTCCCCCGGGTCACATCATCTATAGGCGGCCGGATCCTCTTCTTCCTGTGACATTATGGCCAGTCTCCTTCCTGCAGGTCAGTGTACCCAGTCACTAGTGACGTATCATTCACTGTCTAGCAGAGAATGTTGAATCCTATGCTGGGCTATTGCTGAGACTGCGCATGCGACCCGTTTTGCAGCACTAGTTTTTGAACCCTCGCTGCAAGACACTGCACATGTGCAACCTCGGCATTAGCCCGGAATAGAAATCAGCATTCCTGCTAGGCAATGTATGCTACAAATAGGTAGCAGACATTGACCTGCAGGAAGAAGGCTGCCGAGAATGGACGTAATGTCACAGGAAGAAGAGGATCCAGCCGACTGGAGGTGAGTTGACCCGGAGGACTGGAGGAGCCAAAAGAAGATCAGTGAGGTAAGAAGACTGCCTTGGGAGGAATAGATAACTATTAGAGATGAGCAAGCGTACTCGGCCACGCCCCTTTTTCACCCGAGTACTGCGATTTACGAGTACTTCCGTACTCGGGCGAAAAGATTCGGGAGGCGCCGTGGGTGAGTGGGGGGTTGCAGCGGGAGTGGGGGGAGAGAGAGCTCCCCCCTGTTCCCCGCTGCTACCCCCCCCCCCGCCACGCCTCCCCCCCCCCCCGAATCTTTTCACCCGAGTACTGAAGAATTTGAAAATCGCGGTGCTCGATCGAGTAATTACTCGGAACGAGTACGTTCGCTCATCTCTAGTAACTATTATATTTTTTTCTTATGACATAACCCATTTAAGAGTGAATGATCACTGTAAGGGCTCAGTCACACGGGCGCATCGGCGCCCGTGTTACTGCAGCCAGCAGACGGACGTACCTGAAGACGGCCATCTCTCTGCAGCGCCGGGATGAAGAACATGTGACCGGTTCCATTGCCGGTCATGTGTTCTATGATCAGCGCTGGAGAGAGACGGTCGTCTTCAGGTACGGCCGTCTTCTAACTGTCAGTCACACGGGCGCATCGGCGCCGGTGTACGGGTGCCGATGCGCCCGTGTGACTGAGCCCTAAGCTAAGGAAGGAGGAGATGTGGTTAATAGGTGGAGAAAAAGACATTTTTGCAATAAAATATATTAAAATATTCTTATTTTTGCTTTAACAAAAAAGTTTATCTAGTCTTTTATAACTCTTTAACAGTAAGCAGTAAATGTTTTCTACTCTAAGCTTGTGCATGAAAAAACAGCTAATCTAAGCAAGACATCATTTTTATATTCGCAATGACTGTAAATTATCTCAGTTTTCCTTTCCCTCTTCTCATTCATCTGTCCAAGAAGTTCATCCATGTATCATTTATTTCCTTAACATTGAAATCTTTTATAGATGTTGTTTTGTCTGCCTTTCCTTTGTGATTCAGTGAAATTTATGGACATACAGCTTGCTCTGGGCTAATAATTGTCAGGTCTGTGAACAGGTCAGGCGACACTTGGAAAAAAACACATACTGCAGCATAAAGGTAGCCTGCCTGCCTGCCGCACATACAATGTGCGAGCCACATCTAGCCAATAGGTACTGTACCAGGTACTGTAACATAGCAACAGGTAGGCTTAATGTAATTTCATGGTATGAGTCACAACTCCCACACACCTTAAATGTCACAAAGACTAAAGAACCTACTCAGTATATTATAATGAACCCTAAGCGACAATAAAAGTGTACAGAATGTATCACTCCATGTGGCATAATAATCTTCACCCCTGCATTATGTTTGCACCGTTACAGCTAAAGTGCCATTTATAACTTTGCAAAAAGTAACCGCGGTGGTATAAGGGTTAAATATTCTACGTAAGCTTCTTGGTAGTATCGTTTATTGCCATTTGCTTCTCATTATGTGCATCTATTTCCTGGCTTCAGTGAGTGCTATCTTTTCGTGTTTACAGTATAAGCAGTCACCATGCATACTCAAATTGATGTCCAAATAAACTGCACTAACATTTCTTGTATTAGATTTACTGTAATATAGCCAATATGGCAGAGAGAAGCCAAAGTGGGACTCGCAAAGTGATTCACACATATGTGCTGTCATACAAATGGGTTTAAAAAACAATAAGGAGAATTTCTTAGGATGTGTCATGCGCCAGTCTTAATGTGGGATGAGCTGGGGTAATATGCGTTAGATTTATCAAGAGGAACATGCCTCTTAATAAATGTGATGCTATAGATTTGCACTATAATTCCCGTTTTTGCTAAAACCTGGTCACTTTTTTAAAGTGATGAGATCAGCGAAAAAATTGAAAAAAGAAATCACAAGTTTATGTGCAAAAAAAAGCATGTGCTAAAATCTGTGACTTTTTTGCACCAAAAAACTAATGCAAATGAATTCCCCCTCAACCTCTGGATACTACTGACAACATATTAATATTAACTCCATACGCCACGGTCTATGTTGGTGATCTCACCCCTTTCCTAGTATAGTTACTATGCTGTTGAGAACATACATTTACAATTCAATGTACAGTCGGAATCTGAAAGTATTTTACTGGGGAGTGTGTGTACCCATTAATACCTAACGCTTTGTGTTACTTAAATTGAAATTGGCTGCATGTCTACCTTTGCGCTCATGTTCTCCTCATCAAAATGTGATTGTTCCCAGTAAGAGAAACCAAGTAGTGTTGTAGATATGATAGCTTTTGATGGCTAACAAAAATATATGATGTTAATGCGAGCTTCCGAACCAATGCAGAGTTTTTCTTCAGGCTTAAATTAAATATATCCGAAGAGGCATCCATATTTATACACACATACTTATGACAAGGCACAGACATGGATGTGATTAATTTGCACTTAAAGGAATACTGCAACAGAAATACAAACATCTTTAAATAGACACTGATAAGGGAGTGAAGGTTTGTGATCAGGTCAGCAGTGTTATCTGTGCTTAAGATTTCTCATACGTCCCATTCACGCATGAATCCTCGTGAAGAATCTAGCCTGCTATTAAAAGTGTCAAAAGTTGTTATAAATTTATAATCCCAAATTCTTCTATGGCTTTGTGACTTGAATCTGCCTTTCAGTATCATAACTTTCATATCTTCTATGTTGTGTCGTGACTAGAAAAATGCTCCACTACAGGTAATTCTCATCAAACACACACATGCCCTGAGATGTACACATTATTATGCTGTATATGGATATGGTGCAACATGCAAGTTTTTTTTATAGTTTTGCATGTAATACGGACCACATTATTCCAGTACTATTCCAGTAAGGGTTTATACATTGTTGGCCTATTTGTTCAAATGGATGGAGCTGAGCTGTAGTATTAGACACAGCCAAGGGTGTATAGACACTGCTGTGTCCGAAGGTGCAGTACTCAGCGGTGCATGGAAAGCTTGGCAATTTGCAGCTTCCTCTGAGAACAAAAACACATGGGTGTAGTGAATACATCATGCGGAGAAGATCGGGCAGCACCTATCCTTCCGTGTTTTATTTTCAAACTCCTGTGCTCTGGTGCAGAGTTTGAAATTTTGGTGAAGTGGAGGAAATGTCCCTTATTCAAGTGCAACTACGCTCCGTGATGGCGAACGTAGCTGCACCAATGGCAGTGCGTTTTGCCCTTAAAGAGAACCTATCATGATGAAAATGCTGCTGGATCTGCAGGTTATAGCGCAGGAGGAGCTGAGCGGACTGATATATAGCTTTGTGGGAAAGATTCAGTATAACTTGTATTTTATTCATTTAAATCCCTTCTCTTTCTATATTTAGGAGTCTAGTAGGAGGTCCTATCAGTGACTGACAGCTATCTAACAATGCACAGTCAAAGGGACAGCATTGGCAATTACTGATAGGACCTCCCACTGGACTCCTATACCGAGAAAGAGTAGCAATTTAAATGAATGTAATGTATTTGTATTGTAAGTTGTATTGAATCTTTTCCTTCCAAACTAGATATAAATCTGCTCTTCTGCTCCTGCTCTGTAACATGCTACCTGCAGATCATGCACCAATTATATCTTGACAGGTTCCCTTTAAGAGCAACACACTTGACTGAAGGGGGCAGAAGGAAAGTACAGGAAGAAACATTTTGTGGGTAAAAAAGATGTTAAGTCCAATTAAGTGGTTTGTAAGTGAGTTGCATGCGTCTCTACATTCCTATAGCATATTACTGCGTAGCTTTAGGGCTGCGCTCACACGAGCCTGTAGTGACAGCGTATTACACATGTAGGTTGTGCGTCCATAATACGCTGCACCGATCTGTCATAGGCTCCCATGTTGCCACTCACACTTATTAGGCGAAATGCGTGTGCAAGAAAATTTACAGCACGTTCTATCTTGGCGCGTATTACACGTGCGTACATGCCAATATAGTGCATGGCGATTGGCGGCATGCAGCAAGTGCACAATGTCATAGCGGTGGGGGGGGGGGGGGCAGGCTGAACTGGATGGACATTTCTCTTTTTTTCAGCCTAGCATACTATGTATGTATGTTACTTACTGCATGCCGCGCGTCTCTCGTGGGTGACACGTAGTGAATTACACTCATGTGAGCCTGGCCTAGGGGCATGTGTATTTACTTCTACAAACATCAGTACAAATACATGTTGTAGCTTCTAATGTAAATAAATTAAAAACGGTTACATTTTGATGGATTGACAAACCTTGCAGTGAAATACAGCTTAGACCATAAAAGTATCTGCCTGATTGATAAATTGTGTTATTTTAGTCCCACCCTGAATTTCTAATCATATCTTTTAGGCTATGTCCATGCGGGATGGATTTGCTGAGAAATGTCCACAGCAGATCCACAGTGATCAATCTGCATCAGAAGCGCGCCACTTGGTGTGGATTTTGATGCGGACTTTAACTTGGATTTTTGTGTGGAATTCAACCCTCTCATTAGAAGAGGGGGAATCTGCACCAAAAATCCACTGCTATAATTGATATAGATTAGAGATGAGCGAACGTACTCGGTAAGGCCGATTTCGCAATCGAGCACCGCGATTTTCGAGTACTTCACTACTCGGGTGAAAAGTTCTCGGGTGCGCTGTGGGGCGGGGCGTGGCGTGGCGTGGTGGAGCGGGGGTAGCAGCGCGGAACAGGGGGGAGCCCTCTCTCTCTCCCTCTCCTCCCCACTCCCCTCTGCAACCCCCCGCTCACCCACAGCGCACCCGAGTACTTTTCACCCGAGTAGTGAAGTACTCGAAAATCGCGGTGCTCGATTGCGAAATCGGCCTTACCGAATACGTTCGCTCATCTCTAATATAGATTTAAAATCTGCACCGCATGTTAATTTCCATACAGATTTTGTGTTTTTTTTTTTTTCCCACAGCATGCCACATTTTTAAAATCTCATCCACTTTGCTGCTACTGTAAATGCCAGAGATGTTCATTGCTAGGGGCCCACACAGAAAATCTGTGGCAAATCTTACCCGTGTGGACATACCCTAAGACCACTCTTTGTTACACCCTAAAAACGATACTGATATCTATCTATACCATATTTATCTATATATGTATCTCAATATATATGTATGTCATGAGTGGACATAGGCGTCAGAACAGTATTTAGGCCCTAATTATGGACAACTTCCTTCATTGTTCTACAACAACATCCCTCACCAGTCTGCTAATTTAGCCGTCCGTGGATAAGAATCTTTCCTGTAGCTGTAGTCCTTATTTGCTATGTTATAGTTGATAGAAAGTGCCACTAATTTTCCTTTTTCTGTAGCAAGGAGCCCCATTACCTGCAGGGCCAGTAGGTTGCCCTGATCTATCAATATATTACATCTCAATGTCTCTCTCTGTCTACACATTTATATCTATATCCATCTACCTATCTATATAGAGATATATCTATATCTATAGATAGATAGATAGATAGATAGATAGATAGATAGATAGATAGATAGATAGATAGATAGGAGATAGATAGATAGGAGATAGATAGATAGATATGTATAGTATAGTATGTTAGGCTGAAAAAACACATATGTCCATCTAGTTAAGCCTATTACCATCCCCCCCCCCCCCTTCCTGATGTTGATCCAAAGGAAGGCAAAAAAAAAACCCCAATCAGGTAGCAGCCAGTTTTTCTCATTTGAAGGTAGAAATTCCTCCCTGACTCCCTATGAAGTGATCATTGACTGTAACATGTAATATTGTTAAACTCAAGAAAGACGTCCAGGCCCCTCTTGTACTCTTTCAAATTTGTCATCATCACGTCTTCACGCAGAGAATTCCATAGTCTAACTGCTCTTACAGTAAAGAATCCCCTTCTATGTCGGTGTAGAGAACCTTCTTTCCTCTAGACACAGAGGATGCCCCCTTGTTATAGTCACAGTCCGAGGTATAAGTAGATGATGGGAGAGAGCTCTGCATTGTCCCCTGATATATTTATACGTAGTTATTAGGTCGCCCCTCAGCTGTCTTTTTTCTAAAGCGAAAACCTCTCTGGGTATTGTAGTCCTCCCATTCTGTTTATTACTTTAGTTGCCCGCCTTTGTACCCACTCAAGCTCTGATATGACCTTCTTGAGTACTAATGTCCAAAACTGTACACAATATTCCATATATGGTCTGACCAGTGACTTGTAAAGAAGAACAATATTCTCATCATGTGCCCCATGACCTTGCTTGATGCACCCCATGATCCTTTTTGCCTATATGCAAAAATATTCTCTTTCCTACCACATTAAAGAGACTATGTCACCTACATTTAGCCCTAAAAGCTAAGCTTATGGATTGAAAGTAAGCTGACCTATGGAACCTGGGGATGTGAGTGTTATACTTACCTCCCCCGTTGTTCCCCCTGATGTGAGTGCTGAAAGCCGCCATTAATGTATTGATCAACACTGCTAAGTAGTCTGCCTATAGAATAAAATTAGAATAGGCGGACTACTTAGCGCATCGCTCAATGCATTGAGTGGCACTTCTCAGCATTGACCTCAGAGAAACGTTGGGGGTAGGTATAACACTTCACTGGTCACCAACTTTCAGCTCATAAGCTTAGCTTATAGGGCTAAAAGTAAGGGACAGATTCCCTTTAAAAGCATTTTTGCCAATTCCTGGCAGCCCCAATTCCTCCGTTGTGTTTCCACGCATATTTTAAACAAGTCTTGTTTTTTTCCTCTGCGATAAAGACCTGCAACCCTCATCCTCAAACATTTATCAGCTGTCTTCAGCTTTGCTGCATTCCTCCTCATTTTCTGTAAGCAATTAGCCTGATCACAGGATATGATTGGCTCTCCTCCTCTCCCCATTTCTACTGCGTGCCAATATAGTTGTGTAACGCACCTCCACGAAGTACTGTTTGTCTTTCAGATTCTTAATTGGAAAAATATTTGCCATTGCCATGCTTTTCATGTATTTCCTGTTGACCTGAAGATAATATGCTTTTCCAGTAATGTTGATTTTGCATGCTTATTTCACAAGAATAATATTTTTTAAGAGTATGTAAATATATGTGTTATTATTTCACTGCAAAAGCTCTCGTAGATATCCACAGAACATCTGATCGCTTAGTAAAATGGACAATTTCTGATTAGGAAGGCTGTTGTATATACTCTATGTCAACTTGGGTCTAATGAGTACCATAAGGAGCCAACTAGACAGTTAATCAATTCTGCAGCTTTTTGAAATGTATTGGCCCACATAGTATCCATGTTTTTTATTGTAAAATGTATATGTTTCAGTTCTTCATATGGTATATTATTCAATTTCAGATTAAGTAGTAGTACTTGGCTGCCCCCTAGTGCTTACATCTAGGAATAATATTGCATGCTTTGCAAAAACATCATATCTGAATAACACAGATATATGTGTGTGTGTATATATATATATATATATACACACACACACACACAGTAAGCAGAGGTAATGATCACACCTTTCATTGGTAAACTACCAGTCACCATGGAGCTCAATAATCCATGTAGGAAAACACTGCGTTCCTTAGTGTCTACAAGTGTCAAACACTAATGCTAAATAGAACTTTTCATAAATATACCATGTTGACAAAAGTATTGGAATACACATAGAAGGTGATGCAATGTGATTTTATTCACATATTTGAGTATTGTGTTGGGCCGCCTTTGGCTTCAGTGACTGCAGGAACCCACCAAATTCTGGCAGAATTCCTTGAGGAAAGCTTCAGATAGTAATGCGGTGAATGATGGGCGCACTTGGCGTGCCTGGATATGGTGTCCTAGTTTGTCCCAAAAATGCTCGATGGGATTGAGATCTGGACTTTGGGTTGGCCAATGAAGTTTGCAAACATTCTGCTCCTCAAATCAAGCTTCAACACTGCGTGCTGTATGACATGGCACTCGGTCATGTTGGTAGAGACAAGGAGCTGTACCAAAGTATCGCCACAGTATAGGTACTCCCACATTGTCCAGAGTGTCTTATTGGCGTTGAGGGTGGACTTCACTATAACCAATGGACCTAATTCTTCCCAGCAGAAACACCCCCACACCATTATAAAAACCTACTCAAAACTTCACTGTTGGGACTATGCAGTCGCGTTCCGGCCCACCCGCTTCCATCAACAATAAACAGGCAGTTGTTCATAAGTGAACAACTGCCTGTTTACACGGACCGATCCGTCATTCCGTTTTCTGCATGCAGAAACTGAATGACAAATAAGAAGTGAACTAATTCTTGATCGTCATTTAGTCGGGGCATGCATTCACACTGAGGGCTCAGTCCCAGAGAGACGTCCGTCTTGAGGTACGGCCATCTTCTTCCGTCTTCTTCAGGAAGGGCTCAGTCACACAGGCGCATCGGTGCCTGTGTACGGGCGCCGATGCGCCCGTGTGACTGCGCCCTCAGTGATAATCGTTCAGATTCCTGCTGAATACGGTAATGTGAACTATTTATCGGCCCGCATGAAAGGGCCCTAATGATCTAATTTACATATTCCCTTATTCTGACAACACAGGATTAGTGGGTGTCCCAAAACGTTTGTCAATGTAATGTATGTGTAGACCTCGATTTATCAGCAATGCCTACCTGAATGAAACACAGATTACTGCTAACTGCTTATATGGCTTCCCTCTAGGAGCCCTGAACTGTTGAGATCTGAAGGTTCTTTTTCCATTGAAGGAAGACACTCCTCTACAGACTCTAATAAAGCATCCAGCGGTGATGTGTCTCCATATGACAATAATTCCCCAGTGCTTTCTGACCGATCTGCTACTGCAAGGCAAGAAAATAGCTCTGAGAAGATCTTGAAGGATGCTGATCACAATACATTAGTTAGTCAGTTACTCTCAAAGACAAAGGAAAATGTCCCAGCACAGCGGTGCTCTAAAGGTATGTAATACATCCTGCTGTATTTACCAGCTGTTCTAATCCACCCCTTCACTGCACTCCCTGATAGGGGTTGGAGGGCCACAGCCTTATACTGTACATACAAATTGATTGCATACAAGTAATACTAAAAATGATCTTGGAGGAGGAAGGTTGAAATACAAAGCATAACATGAGCACTGATTTTATGCAAGAATCCATTCTTCTCAGTTCCATTCTTTGAAAAGAGTACTAAGCAGCAATAGCTTGTATGTACCCTCACACACGTCATTTTTTTCAATTTTTTAAATGCGTCACAGAACCTTTTGACTAAGATTCCTAAGGATACCCTACGGAATGAGGAAACAAGCTAGCATCACCTACAATACTAGTCCCCCTTTACATCCTATACACCCCAGGAAAACATACTGTATGGTATGTTCTCCTAATACAGTCACAATCACCTATTTATGGCTGCCATGGATTGGACCTGTCACCTCCCAACAGCACCATAAACTAAGTAATCCTGCTATTCGGGAAAGTGACATATTTTTTATATCCACCCACTTTTCAGATTACTGTGCATGCTGCCCCATAGAAGTCTATGTAAAAGCATGCAAAGCAATCTGATAAGAGTCAGATTTTCATACGGTGCACAGAATTCACTGAGTGACAGCGTGGAATCAGGAAAACAGGTGGGTATTAAAATGCATCACCCGGCTCCCGGTCATCTCTCTGGATAGCACAATAACTTATTTTTTTTAGTGTTGTTGGGAGGTGACAAATTCCATTTAAGAAAGTAGTATACATAGATACCTGGTTAGTTTCATTAAGTCCTCCTACCCTACTTTAATTAACTTTTAGGCTTGTTTTTAATTTCCAATAGGGAATTCAGTATTCTTTGAAGGCAAGAATAGTGCAATCTACAGTGCTATTCTTGCTGCCAAAATTACCAGAAACACAGATGGAAACCTGACGGACCCCATTATGGGTCAATGGGATGAATCCGGATTCCTCATATCTGTTAGATCTAATACAGCTGTCAAGATTTTGTTGTGAACAGCATTGTGTTGATGAAGGTCTAACGTGTATTTTTATTTATTGCTGCAATATTTGTATCCATTCTCTCTTTTAATCTTGGGGGCTGTTCACACTGTGTCTGCAATTTACATCGGAAGTATTCTTCAGGAGTATTTCCCGATATACAACTCTGATTGACTCCTCAGACATATGCCACTGCATAGGCATACACAGGCATATGTCGCCCATAGCCTCCCATGTTTTATACAAAGCATATGAGACAAACCCGTAGCGCACAGTATATGTTTTATGGGTTGTGTCTGTATGCAATAGCACATAAAACTATACTGTTGAAAAAGAAAGTTTGCCGACATACTAGGCCGGCAGAGGCCTAGGAATACATCAGCCCTATGCTGGAAAGTTTTCCTGGATCATATGCATCTGCCACTGTAAGGCAGGGTTCACACACGGCGGACTCCCGTCGGAAATCTCGCGGTTTGGCCGCAGCAAAAACCGTGAGATTTCCGCTGGGAGAACCGCCACGGTTTAAGTCGCGGCGGCTTTGAAGCGGCTCGGCCGCATGCTTTTCCGTTGCTCCCATAGAGGAGAGCGCGGCCGTGACATAAATAAACAAAAAAATGAAGGTAAGCAGACATGCCCAATCTTTGGAAACCGCGGCTGTGGATTTACCGCAGCGGATTAGCTGTCCCGTGTGGACGAGGTTTCTGAGAAACCTCGTCCACATGGCTGGCTAATCCCGAGATTAGCGGCCGCGGGCGGATCTGCTGCGCCCTGTGTGAATGCAGCCTAAATGCGGGAACGTTATTTCTTTGTGCTTTTACTTTCTACAGCTAATATTATGTATGGAATTATATGTTTATTGCAGATACCACTCCACAGGACAACCTTGATATATGGGGAACATGGCACTCAACACTAAAATCAGCACCAAAAGATCAAGGAATGACAGGTATAACATGGTGTTATGTACTACAAATACACCAAGTGTGCAACAAGGACATTATGATTGTGGGGTTGAAAAGCTGCTAACAAAGGGTCAACCTACTGCATAATCAGATGACATGATTTAGTAAGTTAGACATTCTTATAACAGCCCCATTACCTCTGTTTTACCTCAATAAAGCATAATAGGTTCCTTCATTTCTATACTAAATCTGGAATTGGATGGGTTAACGGCAAACTTGTTTTTTGTCTGCAAGTATCAAGGAAATGTCCTGTAGGAAGAGCTAAGCCTTGCCTGTTTGTCAAACGGGTGCAAAGTTTCATAGTGATAGCAGAAATTTAAAGATACATTGACATGTTAATAAACACAGAAGAAGTTGGTTTTTAGGGTGGCTTTACATGGACATATTGCAAAAGAAGCTAACTCCTGCGCAACTTTTTTGCGCAGTGAATAAGTGTACTTTGCGCGTTTACCTATGCACAGTACTGTGTATATTTACGCAGGCACTGCCAGTTCATGTTGGTGGAGAAATCACCCCCACCCTGATTTAAATGGCTACTAAGCTAAAGGAGGTGCTGGATGTGTGCAGGTTTACGCAGGCCATTTGTGCACCTCCCATAGACCTCTATGTTGTGGAAATGCACACAAAATAGAACAGGTCCTATTTTTTTTTTTGCAATTGCGAGAACCGCACTCTCAAAAAAAAAAATGAGAATGAACCCATTGAAACCAATGGGTTCTATTCTCCATGTGTTGCATTTGGGATTTTTTCACGCACAAATACACCCATGTGAAAAAGCCCTTATAGTAGTAGTCATCGGTTATTGTTGGGTAATGATGGGCAGTGTATGCATTATATTTATAGGACTTTTTACATGGCTCAGTGTTAACAGTGTGAAGTGGTGATTATTGAGATCATCACTAAACTGGCCTTCACACAGGCTGATTCAGAATGCATGGGAGACAGGCGATCACACTTACGCTCATTCATCCCCTATATCGTTTCATAAGGAGATGTGTTGCCAAAAAACATGATTTTTTTTCGACTACAAAACGCTGTGATGAGCCAGTGAATGAGCATTTTCTCATTTATCAGCTGATCGCATGCAGCTTTACACAGCCGATGAGTGGGCAAACAAATGCCACTGTGAACATTCTTACTAGAGATGAGCGAGTATACTCGCTAAGGTACATTACTCAAGCGAGTAGTGCCTTAGCCGAGTATCTCCCCGCTCGTCTCTAAAGATTCGGGGGCCGGCGGCGGCCGGGGAGCAGCGGGGGAGAGTGGGGAGGAACGGAGGGGAGATCTCTCTCTCCCTCTCTCCCCGCCGCAACTCACCTGTCACCCGCGCCGGTCCCGAATCTTTAGAGACGAGCGGGGAGATACTTGGCTAAGGCACTACTCGCTCATCTCTAATTCTTACCCATTCATTGGACCATGGAAAAGGCATTTATGTCCTATTATATTAGAGAACAGCCTGTAGATCTAACTGTGGAAGTTTGTGTCTCTCTGTGTCCAAATTTGAACTTTGACAATGCTTTACTATAGCTATTTCATCTTTTTTTAGGTTCATATGGGAATATCTACGAGAGCAGTTCCTTACACCAAGGGCAACATTCTCTCTCACATAGTAATCTGACACAGAACTGGCCTTCATGTAAGAACTCCACAGTTGAAGTAGACAATGGCAAGTCAAATATACGAAGGACACACACCTCAACTGCCCTTCAGGACTGCAGGCCACACAATTCAGTGATGCGTGCTAGCAGCACTCCGCAAACGGAGACGGCTAGGAGAAAGCTTGAACACAGGTCAAAATGTGAACATGCCTCCAGCAGCACAGACCATGTCTCGGAGGACAATGCACCGCTAAGCTGCACTCAAAATAGACCACCACCTTTGAATTTACGACATTCTGATGTAAACAGGAATGAATCAAGACTCCCTCCACCCTATCCTGGCTCTTTAAAACAGGGTGTATCCCAGCCACATCGATCACCGGTGTTTTCAGCTGAACAGGCCTTATGGAGACTACCAAGGTCTGAGACAGCTCTAGGGGCATCTTTAGGAAGGACTCAACCCCCTGAGCAATCTGTTGAAAATAGACAGACTTCATTAAAAACTCCAGCCAACAACCAAAACAATAAAACCTTAACTGATCCAGACTGGCAAGAATGGCAAAGAGAAAGATGGCAGATATGGGAGCTTCTGTCTGCTGACAACCCGGATACACTGCCTGAAACCCTAGTATGATGGTTGTCGCATAAAAAAGACACAAGTGCTGGTATTGCAGACTAAAGTGAAGAATGATACTGTCAAAAGTGATCTTTTTATTTTTTTACGCATTTTAAAATTTTCATTTAAAAAATTTTTTTGCATCTGTGCTTCATATATTATCACTGCCAACAACCCATGTGTTACTTTCCTTACCCGAGTACTAGCAAATAATATTTGCATTGATGCAGTATTTGTATTTCTGGAGACTGATTTTAAAGAAATACAACGATTAGTGGCCAAACAGCTTTATGGTATTTCTACATTCCCTGCATATCCTATAATGGGCTGTAACTTGTAGGCACATACAGGAAAAAATCTACAAAATTGCTTTTTTTTGTCACTGCACTTGTTTTGCCATGTTGATCTTTTTTTATATATCAAATATGCACAAGCTGGTTTATGTGCTTTGAAACTTCTTATGGATAGAACTGTTCTTTTCAGCCGTGCTTGGAAAGCTAGCTAAGAAATAAGCCATATGGTGGGGCGCTAACATAAGCGGAACCTGTTCATGCTACGTTCATGTACAATCTGTGTAGATAGAAGACGATTCAATCACTAGGTCAGACTTCAGGCCAAGCCTACATACTACAGAAGGATTTCAGCAGTGGTTCTGTGAGCAAACATTGTTGAGCCCGCCGGTGCTGCCCTGCCGCATTACATACTGGTCTGTGGAGCACTTGTGTGGGGAAGCACAGGTATAATACAACTTATATATAATATATACAAATATACATATATATTTATCTTGTGTAGTTTCCTGTATTGTTTTCCAACAATAAACTGGAATCACTGTAGAATAGAAATATATATATTAAGTATTGCAAGTCATTAAAAGAGTACTGCTTTTATCTACTGTCCAGGTCCTGCTATCTTATCAACGGGGTATGCAAAGTGAGTAAGTTGCTTTAAGGCAACTTGGTGTTGCATAAAAGGGTATTTACAGACTACCACCATGTTATTTGTTCTATATTGTTCTGCCCTTTGCTTAATCTTTATGTAGGTGTTATTACAGGACGGGTTTACAATCAGAATGTCAAAATATTTCACAAAGATTTAATGAGTAGAACTCCAACAAGTTGTATAGGAAATCCTAGTTGATGTAAAATAAATAAAAACAATTATAAATTACTCCTGTGCCAAGCTGTTCACAAATTCAAATGGTCACCGCAGCTTGAGACGACTTAAGGTAATGCGATAGCCAATGTGATATTTAGCAAAAGGGCATAACACTTTATTTACCTAAAATGACATTTTGTGCTGAAAACACAAAATGTCCACTGACCACTAGGGGTCTCCCTTCCCTCTAATTCCCTGTCCACTGCCTGTTATCAAGTGAAGTCCTCTCTAGTGACAAAGATAACAAAACAGATAACAAGTAGAGAATGGTGAATCATGCTGCCCATAAGTCTAAGGAGAGAAAGAGATGAGAAGGAGGGAGAGACTCACACAGATGTGGTGGTGTAGCTAATTGTGTTTACTGCCCTTGACAGCTACTGAAATCACAGCTGTGCTGTTCAGTACGGCTTTGTAATGTCCTCTGTATAGTGTTACTTTTGAGGGCTTGTTACTTAAGAAAGATAGTGGAGATATCATGCTCTTCTGTGTGTGATGTGTATGGGCACTATCATAGCAGCTAGACTCCACCCACCAGCTCAGGGACAATGTAGAATTAGAGATACAGCCTGTAGAGGGCGAAAGCTTGTGAAAAATGCCATATACACCATAAGTCATATAATAGCCAGTCAGAGTATTATTTCTCATGTACACACATGACAGCATATTCTGAAAAGTTTTCTGAAAGTGCAGGTACACTTTAAATTGTAGCCACTTACGAGTTAACAGTTCAGTCCTGGTTACCCTGTGACATTGCTTCAGCCTTTATACTCTGGGGATTTTATGTTGTCTTAACAACATTATGTGAATTCATATCTGGGTCGATATAAATGTAGAGAACTGATTTTATAAGTCAGTTATGATGTGGGCAGTGACATTGATGTTCCTGTGACATTGCTGAATAGCCTGAGCCCAGGGGCAGAAACATCGTCATTGGAAAATTAGAGTATTATGGTGGCCTGTAATTTCGGATATCATTTTATACAGCCTGTTGGAGTTTCTATTCAGGCAGAGCCAGGGACTAAAAGTCAAGGTGGATATCCTGTAAACTTTGAAAACCATATCAAAAAATGAATGAAATGTATATTATCTTTTAATATCAGTGTGCAAGTGTTTCAAAGCAGCTCAGTATTGTAACAACATTATTTGGTACTGGACGAAGGTAATTGGAAAGCAGATTTATTTTAATGATCTTGCATATATGTGATAGGTACAACAAATTGGTAACTGCTCGACGCATCATAAACTATGTAGCTTTTGTGGCAAGGCCTGTGTAAAGAGTTCACGTGCAGACTGCATTCTTTTTCATACATTTTGACAAATGTAATATATTGGGTATTTTTATGTCGTCTTGTTCATGTATATGTTATACATGTCTCATTGCACATGCAGTATAGCACAGTATTATGTAGGTGTTTTATAGCATTATAGAAAACATTCAAAAGCAACTATTTTGTCCAAAGTGTTCCCAATGAGAAGTCATTATAACTTTCCATTGTCCTTTATTGTTCTATTTTTATGATCCAAATTAAGGAAATTGTTTTATTCATTTGGAGTTTTTAACTTCAGGGACATGAAGACATGAAGTACGTGATGTTCTTCCGTAGGAGCACTGCACAAAGCACAAACTACTAAGTTACCATAGGAACATTTGGTGAACCCTCGCCTTTATATTAGGGAATTGCACGTAAAGCAACCCTCTAATATACAGCCATTACCTGCATCTGTCTTTCACAAGTAGGACAAAACAGGAAGTTTGGGAATACAGAAATAAGGAAATTGGATTTCATTGTCATTCACAGAACACGTTGGAGGAGAAGGGCTGTTGGTTTATAACAGCACCTCACTGAGATCACTTATTGACATTTTTGCATCACATTTTGAAAATCTGTTCTCCAATATGTCTTTTGACTTAAAGGAAGATTGGATCTAGGTACAATTTCCTTTGGGATCTTTCCTCTCTCCCTTGTGAATTCCAATACTCCATTTGATTTAATAAGAAGTATGAGAGCAGATCTCCCAAACATGATGTGAAATGGGCCTTAGCTTGGAAATACTGAATGGTCTGATAGGTGATTACAGAGTGATCGTTCTCTCACGGCCTCAATCATTTCACCACTAATATTCTTGGTTTGGGGAAATGGAGGTAGTCAGTGTAATCCCTACGACTGTTTATGTGATATGATAAAATCTGCAGGAACCAAGTGGAGTTTATTTATTTAGGATGTGATCAATTGAGGTTTCTTATGATCAGTTCATATAATCCCAGAAATAGCAACATATGGATATACAGGTAAAATTTCCTTGCTGTATTGTCAGTCTTTGTTAACTTGGTCACAAATATGATAGCTGACAAGTGACTGTGGCAGTCTATTACTGGCACATGCTGTCCATACTAAAGGCTCAGTTAGACAGGATGAGTGTCGGACAAACGATGCCCGACACTCGTCCCCGCACATACTAGCTCCTGTGCACCAGCATGGGAGCTAGTATCATTGGCTCACTGCATAAATGATGGACAATGAGCAGATCGCTGATCGCTCAGTGTAAATAGCAGCCGTTCAGTACTGAACAGCCGCTATGTTAGGGCAATGGAGAGGGGAGGGGGAGCGCGAGGAGAGAAATCTCCTCCTGCTGTCCCGCTGTGAGCCAGCGATACTAGCTTCTGTGCAGCAGAATGAAAGCGAATGTGTGCAGGGACAAGTGTCGGGCAAACGATGCCCATCTAAATGGGCCTTAACATTATCATGTTGTCTGTACAGTAATGGAGAAGGAAATGATAAATACATCCCAGTTCTGGGTGACATCATAGCAGCTATATTATCTTCTTCCTCCCTGGCAGTGACATGCTGGTGGTTTGTATGAATAAATGCTAGTATTTCTTCCCTGAGTCAGCAGAACAGGTGCCAGATCACTACAGAGGTGTGGAGAGTTCTATGTGTCACCCACTCCCTGCAAACCAGCAACTGAAACAGATTTGGGACCTACCTAGCAAAGCATAGCACATAAACTATTAGGACGCCTTATTTCCCATTTAAGAATGCTATTGCATATTACTGGAGTATTCCATAACATTCTGATGGGTAGAGGTCTCACATCTAGCACCCCCTATTGTTCCCAAAAATAAAAGGACAGAGAAGTCCCTTAGCTCTTGCCCAGTGCTGTTCCTGACTGTGTTGTACTTTCCTACACAGCCGCTGCTGCAACACTTCCATTCTGAGGATCATTCAGAGTGCCAACTGTTGAATCCCACTAATGAGATAGAGATAGCACATCCTAACGATATGTCTAAAGGTATAATAGAATAGCAGAGTTGGAAGGGACCTCCAGGGTCATCGGGTCCAAGCCCCTGCTCAGTGCAGGACTCACTAAATCACCCCAGACAGATATTTTGTCCAGTAATGTCATTACTACTTATTGTGGGAAAACCCTTTATTAAATAATTAAAATGAAAAACACACATTATCAGTGGACACACCTTTAGGAAAAGTGAAGTAATACCTGACTATAGTGTTTGTCTTAGTATATGGGTTTGAACTCAGTTTGTGCTGACATTGTATGCTTTCTAATACGGAAGTGATAAGATGATCGGTTATTGTACTTTCATATGCATCTCTTTTTATCCTGAGAGATTTGTCGTTGTGAAGAATGTACTTTGTACACATTGTTGCTGCGTGTCTGAAACAGTGCTGGGCAGTTTGTATCAGGCTTTTCCAGCAGGAAAAATTACAGTATGTTTGGACTGTAAGGGAATATCTGTGCAAATAGGTTTCTATAATTCTACTAGTATTTAAAGTGTATCTGTTGTTCTGCTACTGTACATAGAAAATCATGATGGGCACATGCTAGTAAGCTATCCACGTTACCCTAAAAAATAAAAATGCTTCAATAAAGAAGAGGAATATGTATGACGTCGTTCCTGTGTCTTCCTACTGTTGTAAATTACAGCAGAACTCTGCATTGTACGTGAGCTGATGCTATTCATTGTATGTTAGGATTAGGGTGCCAGAACACAGCAATGTATCTCAGCCATAGAACACAGGTCAGAAACACCGGCTGCAGCCGGCATCGGGACTTGTCACAATGTTTGAATTGACAACTCTAAGTGCTGCTTATAATTAGCAGAGCTCCGTCTGTGTTTTGCAGGAGGGAAACGTTGCGTGTTCTAGCACCCTTAGGGCTCCTTCACACAGGCATAATTTTCATCAGTATTTTGTGACCAGAAAGAAAGTATAATGGAAAGATTTGCATTTTTTCCGTACTTTGGCCCCGCTCCTGGTTTCGGCTCACAAAATACACCTGTGTTTGGGAGCCCTTTGATCCGCTTCTACATAAGGCTCTTCAGCAAGTATTCTCTCATTGGCCGCCAATATACATTGGTTCATTTATACGTAGGAAAGACTCATAGGTATGAGCAAAATTGGGAAAAATAAATAATAATTAGAGATGAGCGAGCGCGCCCCGCCTGCTCCCCCCGAGCACGCTCGGACAAGAATGCAGTTGCTCGAGAAGAGCGAGGCTCGTTTGAGTAACTGACTTATCCGAGCGGGCTCGCTCATCTCTAATAATAAAACAGAAATGTTCAGCATATAGTATAAGAGATAACTAGCTGATCAGTAGGGGTCTGACTGCTGGTACCCCACCAATCCACAGTATGAGGATGAATAAATAAAATAAATCTTGTTATTTGTATAGCACTTTCAAGTAATTTGTTTATTACCCCCCTACCAAGCTGAGAAATCATTTTACCGACCTCGGAAGGATGGAAGGCTGAGTCAACCTTGAGCCGGCTACCTGACCCCATTCGGGGATTGAACCTGCAACCTTCAGGTCGTGAGTGAGAGCTTAGGACTGCATTTCTGCTGCCTTAACACTCTGCGCTAAGGGGGTAACTTCATTTGATGGTACAAGCCCCTTGAGTCAGTGACTCAAAATAAATATGTGTACTTTTAGTACATGGAGTGTAATGACCTATAGTTGTCTGTTCACCTTTGCAACCTTTTTTTTATTGTTTCAATGCATCCAAAATGAGAAATGAAGCAACAACACAACGAGCTGGGATTTAGAAATTGATACTGTTTTAGTTCTATCTATGTGTCTCCATGTTAACAGACAAAAAAATACATTACAGCTTATGTATTATTACTATCTAAAAGTTAGACAGTCTTGAAATGCGCTAGTCATAATTGTCATAGTTGCTCTGCTGAACAATAAATCAGTCAAATTTTAAGACTATCTACTTTAACTTCAGACCACCTGTTAGCGGTCTTAGTTTAAGCCAAAAAACTCATATTCTGAATAATAATTAAGCCCCATTGCTTATTCTGATTCTGCAGCCACATTCCTTTTATTTGTCCTTTACCTATGAATAACCTGCCAAAATGTAAGCCATCATGAAGCAGGGGACAAGTGAAAGGGAATATACCTGCAGGATTAGGCCTCATGTCCATGGCACAAGCAGATTTTTCATGTGGATTTCTGCAGTGGATGCACTGCGGGTCATCTTAAAATTATTTATTTTTTCCTTGCAGAAGATCACGGATTGCAGATTTTTTTCCGCATGGAAAGCGGATTATCCACACGGAAAAAATCCCAACCCCACCTCCCAGTCTTTTTACCACCTCCCTAATTGATTTTAACCTTCAAATCTGCAGTGAATCCGCAAATGTATTTGCGGATGCACTGTGGATCATAAGCTGCCACAGAGATAAGTGGAGCGCATGCGCCCGTGATCCGCGGTAAAATGGAGCATGCTGCGATTCATTATCCATGCATGGCATCTGCAAATCAAATAAAAAACAAATCCGCAGGTGTTAAATGAAGTCCGGACACCCAATGCTTTCCTATGGGCAGCTTGATTTGCGGATCTTACGTGCTGGTGCCACGCACGGATTTCGCAAATCAAATCTGCCTGTGCACATTGGGCCTTAAACTGCACAGGGTTTGTTTTTTGTCCGTGACCATGGAGAGGTAACAATTTTTAATTAAGTTGTATTGGAAGGTTGCTTCATTTTTTTTTTTTTAGAAGCCTTGAAACTATAAAGAAATTAATTTGCTAAGGTAAACTTTGCCTTTAAGGTGACTTTCAGATGAGCATATTCGGTCTGTGTTTTATGGACGGTGCTTATGTTAATCTTTGTATTTAGTCACATGGCTGTATTGTTCATGGCCATGTTTTAAAAACAGCATGTGCTACTTTTTGTCTTTTTCTGCATCCATTGGTCTTATTTTCTGTTGGGTAGGTACTGATCAGCATTTACCCAGTAAAAAAGTAAGACCAATGACAGCAAATACAGATCAAACAATGATGAACTACTGATGCCATACAGCTGCAATGCCATCTGTAACACGTTCATATTATGGATCTGCATCATGGTTGTGTTGCAATACACGTGTGAAACTGGCATAAGAAGTATTTACCAAGCAGTGGACGCAGCTGGATGTGGCATAGCATGGATGCAAGAAATCTACCTTTGTAGACACACATACAGTATATGATAATATAGGAGGAGAGGAAAACATGTAACTCATAATCTTCACTTTATTTCCTGAACATTTTTTTCAATTTGCCTGCAAAAACACTCGATAAAGCTCTTAGGTGACCACATAAGTTCTTCTTTACTATGCTGTAAGCATGCACTAAAAGTTAGTTTGTATATTTTAAACCTATTTTTATAGGTTTAAATTTTTGCAAAGTACCTCATAAACTAAAATGACACCAACTATTGAAATTATACTAGACCATAAAGTTTATAATGTCAGCCTCATAAATGCAGCACTGAAACTACAATTGTGGAAGAAAAAGGGCGATATATTGATACTATATATTTAAAGGGGTTGTCCCGCGCCGAAACGTTTTTTTTTTTTTTTTTAATAGCCCCCCCGTTCGGCGCGAGACAAACCCGATGCAGGGGTTAAAAAAGAAAACCGGATAGTGCTTACCTGAATCCCCGCGCTCCGGTGACTTCTTACTTATCTTGTGAAGATGGCCGCCGGGATCTTCACCCTCGGTGGACCGCAGGTCTTCTGTGCGGTCCATTGCCGATTCCAGCCTCCTGATTGGCTGGAATCGGCACGTGACGGGGCGGAGCTACGAGGAGCCGCTCTCCGGCACGAGCGGCCCCATTCAGAAAAGAAGAAGACCGGACTGCGCAAGCGCGTCTAATCCGGCGATTAGACGCTGAAAATTAGACGGCACCATGGAGACAGGGACGCTAGCAACGGAACAGGTAAGTGAATAACTTCTGTATGGCTCATAATTAATGCACAATGTACATTACAAAGTGCATTAATATGGCCATACAGAAGTGTATACCCCCACTTTGTTTCGCGGGACAACCCCTTTAATGTACTGTGCAGGCTCACTTTATAAACTATTGAAATAAAAAGCTGTCAAATGGAAAAATAAACAAATCTCTCATATATTTTTAGTAGTTGAACTTAATACAAAGTATTGGGTAGCTGCATGGCTATCGGAGTGTGTGCATAGGATGTTCCCCCTATAACTGATAGGGCGAAAACTGCATTTGTAGTGTAAATTGGAGGTATATGTGCAGAGGATTTCTGGACATATACTCAGAAAGAAACCCATGACTTATGCCACTGGGCAGTCATTCTGTGACATATGTCTCTCATAAATTCCCTTGTTTAAAAAAAAAAAAAAGTATACGGCACAGTATATATGGAATGTTTTTTTTCCTTGGATGCCTATATGTTGGATAGCATAGTTGACTATGCAGTTCTATACAGCAAAAAGCCCCCTAGGAAAACCAGGATACAAATTAGATTGGAAAGGGTTAATAGGCCATTATGACAAGAGTTGTGCTTTTCCTTAATCACCTATTCCTGCTCAAACCAAACTCAAAAGGTAATGGGAAAATATTATTAATTTGTTTCTTTTTGGGTTCAGCAGCTTTTTAATGTTTTTAACAATAGCAACAATATGATTCACATATCATTTAGCTGATCTAGTATGTGAGTCACCATATCTGGATGCCTTAGCATTGAATTCAGCTACAACAATCATAATAGATCTATAAACCTTGTCTGAACCAGGCACGGCCAAAAGTGATATTTTCACTTTACAAGCCTGAAGGATAGAAATCAAGCTTGAAAGAACTGGAGCATTAGTTGATCAAGTCAATTATTAAGCAGCACCTGAACAGTTACAGAATGTGGATCTATTGTTGCCATGCTTTCACGCTGTGGCCTGTGCCAAGAGAAGCAGTGCTATTCCATATAGCCAAGAGCAGTTCACTTGGTGGTAACAAGATCATATTTCCCCAAATGTCAAAAGTCGCAGTCTGTACAGTAGCATATAGCATCCGTACTATCGACATTTACTACCTATAACCATCCCGTATCAGTTTATGTACATTACATAATCTCAAAATTCATCGGTCCTTGCTGCGCTCGGCTGTTTCAGTAATTTCCCCGAACAATTAAAGGATGAGTACAGCAGGTACCAAAGCACCACAAGTGCTCCTCTGGTCCCTCTCCCCGATGGTTATCTCCCATCTCACCACTATTTTTAACCTCTCTCTGACCTCTGGCATCTTCCCCTTCTCATTCAAACGTTACAATATCTCCACTGCTAAAGAAACAGACTCTTGACTCGATCGATGCTGCCAACAACCGACCCATCTCCAAACTCCCCTTTATCTTCAAACTATAAGAACGCCTGTTTTACTCTCGCCTCATAAGCTATTTATCAGAACACTCTTCTTGACTCCCCTACAGTCCAGCTTTGGCCCTCTACACTCAACGGAAACCCCCCTGACTAAAGTGTCAAACGACCTCCTGATGGCCAAATCGAGGGGTGACTACTCCCTACTGATCCTCCTTGATCTCTCTGCAGCATTTGACACTGTCGACCACAAACACCTCCTCAGTATGCTTTGCTCCATTGGACTGAAGGACACTGTTCTCTCCTGGTTCTCCTCCTACCTATCTGGCCACTCATTCAGTGTATCCTTTGCTGGCTCTACCTCCACTCCCCTTCCATTTGCTGTTGCGGTCCCCCAGGGCTCGGTACTCGGTACTCGGCCCCCTCCTCTTCTCCATCTACACAACCCCTATTGGACAAACCATCAGCAGATTTGACTTTCAGTATATCTCTATGCTGACGAAACCCAGTTATATACCTCCTCCTGTGACCTCACAGCAACATTCCTCCAGAATGCCACTGACTACCTGTCTGCTGTGTCTAACACTATGTCCTCTCTCTTCCTAAAACTGAACCTCTCAAAAAATGACCTACTGGTATTTATGCCCTCTACTAACTGACCTAATCCTGACATTTTCATCTCAGTGTGTGGCACCACCATAGCTCCCAGACAGCATGCCCGCTGTCTTGGGCTTATTTTTAACTCCGATCTCCCCTTTACCCCCTATATCCAATCTTTTACCCAAACGTGTCACCTGCACCATAACAACATTGCAAGAATCTGCCCCTTTCTCAACGTAGGAATGCTAAAAACACTCACTGTTGCCCACATCCACTACCGGCTCTATTAGTGCAGCTCGTTGATGATCGGCTCCCCTGCACCAGACTCTCCCCACTCAAATCCTTCCTGAATGCAGCAGCCAGGCTCATCTTCCGGTCTAGCCGCTACTTGGACACCTCTGCCCTGTGCCAGTCACTCCACTGACTGCCCGTCAAATAAAGAATTCAATTCAAACTCACTACCTTCATCCATTAAGCTTTCCATAGCATCGCGCCACCCTACATTGCCTCCCTCATCTTAATCCACCACTCAGTTCGCACCCTCTCCTCAGCTAATGAAATTAGATTAAGTGCCTCTTTAGTTCGAACCTCTCATTCCCACCTCCAAGACTTCTCCAGTGCAGCACTAATCCTCTGGAACACGCTACCCAAAACTATCTGGGCAATTCGTGACATGCAAAACCTCAGGCGTGCTCTAAAAACACACCTCTTCAAGAAGGCATACCATATCTCCTAAACTAAACCCTTCTTTACTCTGCCTGATAACATGCTCCCTGCATCTCTGACTACAGTCCCTGCTAGCGATAATAAACCACCCCCTGCAGTCATACTGATTCAACCACCACATGGCTTATGTCTGACCATTGTCTATATGTATAGCATCCCTCACTCTCTACCTCGCCATCCGAGCACATTTCCAGCCCTTTACCTTTTGTATCACGCAATTATCTGCAATATGCAAGTTCATTGGAGCAGGACCCTCACCCCTATTGTTTCCATCAATCGATTACTTCATGTAACAGTGATTTTTGTATGTTTGTTTCTTGTATCTGTTCTCTCCTGTTTTGTAAGCGCTGCGGAGTATGTTGGCGCTATATAAAGATTATTATATTATTATAAATAAAGGAGTTAGAATTTTTAAAAGATGAGGAAGAAAAATGAAAATTGAAAAATGAAAAAAAGCTGGGTCAATAAGAGGTTAAATGGGCTATGACCCTCTGACCGTAACAGCCCCCTAAACTGTTGTTGCTCAAAAAAGCACAGCAGTAGTTGCTCTTCTCTCTATGCAGTATAGACAAAGACCGCCATAATATAGCACAGAGTTTCCAGAGGATATGCCGGATAAGTGGAAGGAATATGAACTGTCTTCTACCTGAAGCTCATCATGTCGCATAAGTACAAGTAAAGAGAGTTTGATAACATTATATATAGTTTACAACATAATATAATAAAATATACAGGGTTACTGGTATTAAAGGGAACCTGTTATCACCTATAAGCACCATAAACATACGTTGAGGTGCCCACAGGGCAGATCCCTAGGATCCTGGGGATGTACTTTTTATATGTATCTGGCTGCCGATCTCTGCACCGTCACTTTTGACAGTCAGCGTGTGTACATCTCTACAAACTGACTCATCTCTACAAACTGTGCCCCAGAAAGCCCATCGAGAGCAATGAGATCAGTGAGTATTGAAAATTTTGAACCAGGAATCTGTCAGAGTGCAAGTAGAGATCAGAAAAGAATGCTTATACTCTATGGCACATTGGGTTTCAGACATCCAAGGGTGGTTTCTGCCTTGGTTTATGAGAGCTGAACGTGTTGCCTTTAGAACATGTGCAACTGAATGAGGTGCAAAAAATCCGCTTTCAGAGCATCTGAGATGTTACAGTAGATCTGTCAGGTCTCATAAGTGCAGCAAATGATAGAGGGAATATATATTTTTCCCATGATTTGAATATCCTATAAAAAACTGTGCAAATACTGCCAAGACACAGAGAAAGTGACCCAATCGCACACAGTGAATAACAAGTATATGACTTAGTATAAAATTTAAAGCTGACAATTCCTGTTGTATGCAGATAGTGGGGTTCACAGGCTTTCTCTATGAGTTCTGGCAGCATTTAAACAGGTTATATATATTGAATAAAATTATAGAAAACTATATGTCCCCGAGCTCCCTCCCCCTTCTTTCCTGGGTTGTCCTCAGATCTGGTAACAAAGACGACCCGACAGTTTTAAAGGGTCAATAATTTTTCAACAAATCTGTGCTTATATGACAGCCAATGTCTGAGCATGTATGGAATGAATGGATAAAAAAATTCCTTCCCGACTTCAATATGGCAATCAGAATAATCCCCGAATCAGCAACAACCCTTTTGAAGTTATTAATGACTAGGTGATATACCCGTGCAATGCACGGTGATTTTATGAATAGCAGTCCTGGAATATGCAATGTGGGCCACAACAATGAGCACAGCACCACATTCTTAAGAAAGCTGTCTATAAAAAAATCTGTGTTGCCCATAGCAACCAATCACAGCGTAGCTTATATTTTACCTCAGCAGTATAAGAAGTAAAAGCTGAGCTCTAGCAACCAATCACAGCACAGTTTTCATTTTACCTCAGCAGTATAAGAAATGAAAGCTGAGCTGTGATTAGTTGCTATTGGAAACAAACATTACAGGGGAAGTCAGTGAGTTTTCGATTTCTAATTCCACCAGTATTCGTCGCCTGGTGCTGAAGAACGCTCATACAAAATGATACTCAATTCGGACCTGAAGTGTGGATTTGTATACAACATAAACAAACAGATTTAGCTTTTTCTATATAAGGTTATAACATATAATATTGTATCGCTCAAGAAAGATGTCTAGGCCCCTCTTGATCTCTTATTGAATTTGCCATAACCACGTCTTCAGGTTGCCTTCACACGGGCGTCAAAATTGCACGAGATTTCTGCATTGCAAGATGCACATATACAAACCTCATTCTTTTGAATGGGGTTATGCACATGTACGATGTCTTCCTGCATGGCACCGCGATGCTATGTGGGAAACAAATCGCGACTTGTTCTATCCTACTGCGTGCTCTCACATTGCAGCGCTCATTGTTTGCCATCGCTAGGTACATGCATTGCGAGGGCTCCCATTTATAACAATGGGAGAAACTCTGCAATCCTCCACCACGGTGGAGGATTCCCTTCTTCCCCGAATTGATGCAAGGCTGTTTTGGCATGAAAACTCCTCCCTTTCTTGGGAAATTCACATCGTGGGGAATGCAATTTGGGGGCGGGATTCACCCCCCCATATCACGCTCACCCATGTGAAGTTAGCCTCAGAGAGTTCCATAGTCGCACTGCTCTTACAGTAAAGAACCCCTTTCTATGTCGGTGTAGAAGCCTTCTTTCCTGTAGAAATAAAGCATGCCCCCTTGTTACTGTCACAGTCCTGGGTATAAATAGATGATGGGAGAGATTTCTGTATTGTTCCCTGAAATATGTATGCAGTTATTAGGTCACCCCTAAGCAGTTTGTTTGATTTTTAAACTAAATAACCCCAATTTTGATAACCTGAGTATTGTAGTCTGCCCATTCCGTTTATTACTTTAGTTGCCTGCCTTTGTACCCGCTCAAACAATATGTCCTTCTTGAGTAACAGTGCACAACACTGTACACAATATTCCATCTCAGGAAGGCTGCCAATTGGTATAGAAAATTAGGTTCCCAAAGATCCAGATCAGTTGGATAACATTAACCCATGCCTCATCAACCTTGAAGTTAGGATTTTAGGGCATTTTTGTTAAAAAAAATCAGTACTTCTTCTATAAAATGAAAACTATTTGCCCTAGAAATCTGATCGTGGTCTCATTTTATTGATAATATTTTTGCTTACGTATAGTACTTTAAGAACTTTTTGGGTGTGCCTGATAGATTTGAAGATATTAGGCAATTTTCAGGGTCTTGCGTGTTCCAGGTCTCCAAATGAATGGTATGTTGAATGTGAGTTGAGGCCTTACTTTCCTCGTCACAGACTACTTGTTGTTCTTAGGAAAGGGACCCTTTCTAAAAGGACAAAGGGAACAACCCTACAAGATATCTTGCCTTCTGCTCTTGGGGTGGAGACTTGTGTGACAAATAGCAGGAAGCACAGTCAATATTTGAATTTCAATTGATAAACTTTGTAATTTTTTCCCCCCAGTTTTGACTTTGAGTGAAAATGGATTCTGAATCTTTGTCCTCCAAAGCAGCAGCTAGCATGAGTTTAACCCCTTAACGACTGCCCCATCGGGAAAATACGTCCTCAGCAAGTGGACTTTAATCCTAGAGGACGTAGTTTTATGCATCCTCTTAGGATTAATGCCCACTTGCCTGAGGATGTGACAGCTCCATGCTGTCATCCCAGCATGCGGGCAGTCCCCCCCGGCATTGCGATCGGCGCTATTCAATGGATAGCGCCGATCGCAAAAAAGTAAATAAAACAGTGTAAAAAAGTAGTAATTCAGCTGCCCTGATGGATCGGATCCATCAGGGCAGCTGAAAATACTCACCCGGCTTGTCCGCGGTGTCCCCCGAAGAACGGGTCCTCCCGGACCCGCCGCCGGCCTTCTGCGCATGCGCGCCAGATAATGACGTCAGGCGCATGCGCAGAAGCCCGGGAGCCCCCGGCAAATTTGAAATCTCCTGGCTCCCGGCTCCTGAAGGTAGCCAGGAACCACGAGGTGTTACCGGGGATCCATGAGGGGAGGTGAAAATACTCACCTAAGTCGTCCCCGATGTCCCGGGACCCAAAGTCCCAGTCTGCGCATGCGCGCCCGATGATTGACATCGGGCGCGTGCACAGAGGGGCTCGAGCCCCGGGAAATTTAAAATCCCTCTGCTCCTAGCTGCAATGTGTAGCCAGGAGCAGAGAGATTATACCGGGGACATGATCACTGTTGTCCAATGGATAGCAGTGATCATGTAAAGTTAAAAAAAAAGTGTAAAAAGTGAAAACAAAAGTGTAAAAGTAAAAAAAAAAAAAGTTTTAAAAAGTTTTTAAAAAGTTCAAAAAGCTTGCGTTTCATCTCCCCCCACGGATCATATCCGTGAGGGAGGATGAAATTACGTACCTAAGGCCCGCGGATTTATCCGCGGACCTTACCCCAGCTTCTGCGCACACGGCCGTCGCCAAAATGGCAGGTGCATGCGCAAAAGCTGTGGATTGTCAGGATAATTTAAAATCTCCCTGCTCCTGGCTACAAAACTTAGCCGAGAGCCTGGAGATTTCCCGGGGGGGGGGGGGGCACGGTGAGCGGTTCCTGACCACGTGTTCGCCGTTATCCAATGGATAATGGCGATCACATAAAAGTAAAAAAAAGGTGAAGGTTCATCTCCCCTCACCAATGCGATTGGTGAGAGGAGATGAAACTTTTTACCGGAGGCTCCATATTTGCACCCCGACGCGATCTTCCTCCGTGAACTTTCCCGGATTCTGCACATGCGACCGCCGGCAAAACACCAGACACATGCGCAGGAGATGGTGATGCCAGGAAATTTAAAATCTCCTTACTCCCAGCGACCAACGGTCGCCGAGAGCCTGGAGCAGTGACGGGTGGCCTCGTTGAGCGGTCCCCGGTCACGTGAAAAAAACGTAGCGATCTACCTTAGGCTGGCCTCACATGACCGGATAGGAATTACGGATTCCGCATTCATCTGATCCTCGGTAATACGCAGATCAATCGCTTTGGATTACACAATTCCGCTCACATTATTGGGTCGGAATTGCGTAATCCACTCCCAGAAAAGAGAACGCAGCAGGTTCTATTTTACTGCGGATATCCGCAACATAGAGCACATTGTGCTCCATGGTTGCGGATATACCCGCAGCCCATACGCATCTATCTTGTATATGGGCTGCGGGTACCCATGTCATCGCTAAGCGACGGTGCAAAAAATGCAAAAAAAAAAGGACTGCGCATGATTGCCTGTGTGAGTAGGCAGTTATGCGCAGTACATTACATGGCCGTACGCAGGGTCACGGCCGGCTCACAGCTGAGATCCTCTGCGGGTCTCCGCAAGCGGATCCCGCCTACGGTTGCATGAGCCCAGCATCATTCAGACCGCTACCTGTAATACGCAATTTACAAGAAGCCCTGGGAACGTTCATCTTCCTGCAGTTCCAGGAGCACCTTGTTGAGCGTCTTCTGTGCGAGACCGCCGCACCTCATCATGCTTACGGAGACTCACAGAGCGCCACTTTTTACACCCCATACCCGCTACTGAGGTCACGAAATACCCCCCCAAAAAGCATGAGAGGAGGGGGGATACCCGGTTTTATTGCCCCATGTACCCATCCCAACCACCCTCCGTAATTACCCCTGTCTTCAGAAATACCACACAATTCACATTATTACTTTTATCTAAGATTTGGGGAACGCCGAAAAGGGCGCGGAGGGGGGGGGGGGATATTTTTAGGGAGTCAATTTTTATTCCGTGCAAACGATCAATGGGGCCTGGGATTTATTCAGTTGTGCCATGCAATCCAACGGGTATTCCCTGCATTACAGGCCTTGCCATGTGTCCTTTAAGTAGATTAGGGCCACAAGGGGCATGTTTTTGAACACGGGGCAAACGGGGAGATCCATTTTGGGGTGAAGGTCTTCATTCCTATGTACACTGTACAAAAAAACCTGTTTTTAAATTGACAAAATTGCCAAAAAAATGAAAATCGTAATTTTTTCCTTCTGCTCTGCTTAGATTTATTCAAATACTGTGGGGTCAAAATACGCAGTACACGCCTAGATGAATTCATTAGGGGTCTAGTTTTTAAAATGGGGTCATTTGTGGGGTTTCTTTATCGTTTTGGACGCTCAATGGCTCTACAAGTGGGAAATGGGGCCTGGAATTTATTCCGCTGTACCCTGAAATCCAACGGGTGCTCCTTCCATTATAGGCCTAGCCATGTGTCCTTTAAGTAGATTAGGGCCACAAGGGGTATGGTTCTGAACACGGGACAAACAGGGGTATCCATTTTTGTGTGAAAGTCTTCATTCCAATGTGTGCTGTACAAAAAAAAAGTTTTTAAATTGATAAAACTGCCAAAAAAATGAAAATTGTAATTTTTTTCCTACTGCTTTGCTTAGATTTATTCAAAAATTGTAGGGTAAAAATACACAGTACACCCCTAGATGAATTCATTAAGGGGTCTAGTTTTCAAAATGGGGTCATTTGTGGGGGGTTCTCTGTCGTTTTGGCCGCTCAAGGGCTCTACAAGTGGGCAATGGGGCCTAAATCACCTTAATGCTACATTTCTGTTCTGAAAGCCACCGACTACTCCTTTCATTTTGGGCCCCGTTGTGCATCCACACATAAGATTAGGGCCAGAATGGGTATGTCTCTGAACACGGGACAAACAGGGGTATCCATTTTGGGGTGCAAGTCTTCATTCATGTGTGCGCTGTACAAAAAAAGCAGTTTTTAAAATGACAGAATTGCCAAAAAAACGAAAATCACATTTTTTTTCCTTTTGCTTTGCTTAAATTCATTCAAAAACTGTGGGGTCAAAATGGGCAGTACACCCCTAGATAAATTCGTTAAGGGGTCTAGTTTTCAAAATGGGGTCACTTGTGGGGGTTCTCTTTCTTTTTGGCCGCTCAAGAGCTTACAAAAGTGCTATGGGGCCTAAAACGCCTTCAAGCAAAATCTATGTTCTGAAAGACACCGACTACTCCTTTCATTTTGGGTCCCGTTGTGCATCCAGACATAAGATTAGGGCCACAATGGGTATGTCTCTGAACACGGGAGAAACAGGGGAATCCATTTTGGGGTGTAAATCCTCCTTTTCATGGGCACTATAGGAAAAAAATATGTCTTTAAAATGACATATTTGCAAAAATATGAAATTTTATCTTTTCTCCTCTAAATTGAATTAATTCCTGAAAAAAACTGGTGGGGTCAAAATACTCATGACCCCCCTCAGTGAATACATTAATGGGTGTAGTTTTTAAAATGGGGTCATTTGGGGGGGGGGGGGTATCTATTATTCTGACACTAATGAGCCTTTGCAAACTTGGCTTGGTGCAGGAAAACAAAGTGTTCCTCAAAATGCTGAAAAGTAATGTTAAATTTGTACGTCCTATAAATGGTTAAAAAAAAAAAAAGTTTTTCAAGTGTGCATTCAGAATAAAGTAAACAGATGGAAATATATATCTTATCAAAAATGTGTACAGTATGTTTGGACATATTTGAGATATTACAGTTGAAAATGTGAAAGACAATTTTTTCAAAAGGTTTCCAATATTGGTACTTTTAATAAATATACACAAATTATATCGGTCTCTTTTTACAACCAAAATGTAGTACAGCATGTGGCGAAAAAAACTGTCAGAATCACTTGGATATGTAAAGCCTTTACAGAGTTATGCTACGTTGAAAAATGAAAAAGTTATGGCTCTTGAGACGCAACTGCAAATTTAGTTGAAATTCAATGATTAGACCATTTTAAAAAACCTGCCCTGGTGGGCACGACAGGGTGGTAGGAAACCTGCCACTCAAGGAGTTAATGCCCCCAACCAAGATTTGCGATTGTTAGAATTGTTTATAAATGATTAAAAAAATGATAATAAGAAGAGGTATCAGAAAAAGCAATAGGCCAATTTATAAATCATCTGTGGTGTCTAAATTCAGAAGTGGCATTTGGGTTCTTTGATGAAACTTTGAAGGAAGAACTTAGGAAAAAAATAACTTTGAAATTATTATATTTTCGAGAGCAGGTGGTTGAAAATGAATTAGATGACAGAAATGTAGCACAATTCAACCTTGAAGAAGCACATTCATGTTGATCAAGGAAATAGATTGCTTTATTTTTCCTAAAACTTTAGATTTTTTTTTTAAACTGTTCAAAATTGCAACTTCTTTCTTGGAAAGTGATCTGGATGTTTGGTTTGAACACCCGTATTACTTGAAAGGCAAAATGATAGTAGAAAAATTAAAGGTTATAAATAACACAGCGGAGAGGGGTGTCAAACTGATCCAACATTTTAATTCAAGTATTACCAAAAATGAAAAACACCATGAGTTCTTGTTACAAGCTATAGCTAAATGTAAGAAACTTTGCCCTGATACTGCAAAAGCCACCCTCTCTAAGCCTCTTCCTGATGTTTAAATTATGTAAACTTTAAGTAAATATTATATTTTTCAGGTTTTTTTAAGTTGGTACAATTCAATTTAATATTCTTTTTTTGTAATAAATCATCTTTTTGTGTGAAATACAGTTCTTGTAATTTATTCAAATTTTTGTTCTTCTCATACAATACCCTTTTCCATCTTGGTTTTGTAAAAATTTCTATGAAAACACATTCACTACCTTACATCAACTGTTTTTTGATTATGTACATGATAAAATAAATTCATTGACATTAAAATCAGAGATGATGCAATTTAGCCATGAACTTGAGTGCTTTCAGGAAATATCGATTTTGGGAATCAAGAACATGACCAGCACTGAAGATTTACTAATATCTTCAAATTTATGAATCACACCTAAAAAGGGGCTAAAGTAATATTTGTCGACAAAAACGTTAATAAAATTAGACCATGATTAGGTTTTTAATTTAAGGGTGAATAACTGTGATTTTTAGAGATGAGCGAACCTACTCGGACACGCCCCTTTTTTGCCCGAGCGCTGCGATTTTCCAGTACTTCCGTACTTGGGTGAAAAGATTCGGGGGGCGTGTGGGTGAGTGGGGGGTTGCATCGGGGAGTGGGGGGAGAGGGAGAGAGCTCCCCCCTGTTCCCCCCCCGCTCCGCCACGCCTCCCCCGCCCCCCGAATCTTTTCACCCGAGTACGGAAGTACTCGGAAATCGCGGTGCTCGATCGAGTAATTACTCGAAACGAGTACGTTCGCTCATCTCTAGTGATTTTCTTTTTTTAATAAAAAAACTCTAAAAATCATAACTTCAAGGTTGATGAGGCACAGGTTAATGTTATACAATTGACCAGAAACTTTCAGAAATTCATATTCTTTAAATAATAGATGCATTATAGATAACGATCTGAATAAGGTAGATTGCTACAGTTTTATACCAGGCTCTGATCTCTCGCTTCACCGGGTATGGCTGCAGCACCTGATCGGACAAGTCTGCAAGCCAATAAATTATAGTTTATGACGCAAACAGGTTTTCTTTTGTCAGTGATAGCTCCTATCTCCCTTACTGCTACTAATATGTCTGCATGCAGTCAAGAGCATATAGACCACATTTTGTTATTACACTTGAATGCAAGCAGTGAGTCACTTGTTAGCGCGCCTGGACACCAGGGTTGTGGGAATCCCATTCTATTTTTCCTTATTGTCCCAGAAACCACTGTATTTCTGGCATGGAGAGATTTGTATAGTGGGACACGGATGTAGTAATTGTCCATGTATACATGGTACCCCTTCTGTGAAAATGGCCCCATGAGCTTCCAATTTTCCCACTGTTGTCTGGGCAATGTGGGGGATTAAGGTGGCAGTCCCTGCATTCATATATGAAGAAATCCCAGTTCTCTCACACACCTTATATAATTTGATTCTATACCTGGCAAGTTTAGATGCGATAAAGGAAAGCTGGCCCATGAAGATCATCAGGAACTCGTCAACTGATGGGATTCTTTTAGCAGGTAAATTAGGAGCCTCAAATTTATACAATTTATTGCAGACAGGGTGATCTCTTGGGAAGGGACTTAGTAATTACTGGGAAAATTGAGGAAATTAATTAGCTTTTCAAAATGATGTTGGGACATAACGGATGCAAATATAGGGGTTGCATGCACAGCACTGGTAGACCAATATGAGCAGATGGAGGTTTTTTTCTTTACTAAACTCATTAATAGCACGATTCCCTCATTTTTTTTTTTATTTCTAGGACACTTTTGGTAGTCCACAGTCTGGAATAGACAGGGGTGGGGTGTTCTGCAATAAATTGTCCAGCATAGAGGTTTGTCTGCTGGACAATTAAGACCATGATGTTATCACTAATAAATAAAAAAAAGAGTCAAAGAGTGCGAAATTAGCCACTTCCACACTTACACCTGTAAACGCTACAAATTTGGGTATTTGGGGGAGAAAACGAACTGCAGAATCCCACATTGCCGGAGTCATCAAAATACTAATTTGTGACATCTCAACAACTGCTTCACTCACCGTAGCTAGCAGTACAGAGGGTAGGGGGTGAAGTGTGAGGTACAATACGTGGTGCGTACAGAGGGGGGGAGGTAGTGTGAGGTACAATATGTGGTGCGTACAGAGGGTAGGAGGTGAAGTGTGAGGTACAATATGTGGTGCGTACAGGGGGGGGTAGTGTGAGGTACAATCCGTGGTGCATACAGACAGGGGGGGGATGGAGTGTGAGGCCCAATTCGTGGTGCGTACAGGCGGGGGGGGGGGGGGATAGAATGAGGTACAATCCGTGAATCCGTGGTGCGTACAGACGGGGGGGGGGGGGAATGGAGTGTGAGGTACAATCCGTGGTGCGTACAGACAGGGGGGGGGATGGAGTGTGAGGTACAATCCGTGGTGCGTACAGACGGGGGGGGGGGGATGGAGTGTGAGGTACTATCCGTGGTGCGTACAGACGGGGAGGGGAATGGAGTGTGAGGTACAATCCGTGGTGCGTACAGACAGGGGGGATGAAGTGTGAGGTACAATCCGTGGTGCGTAGAGACAGGGGGAATGAAGTGTGAGGTACAATCCGTGGTGCGTAGAGACAGGGGGAATGAAGTGTGAGGTACAACCCGTGGTGCGTAGAGACAGGGGGAATGAAGTGTGAGGTACAACACGTAGTGCGTACGGGGGGGGGGGGGGGGTACTGTGAGGTACAATATGTGGTGCGTACGGGGGGGGGGGTACTGTGAGGTACAATATGTGGTGCGTGCAGAGGGTAGGGGGTGAAGTGTGAGGTACAATATGTGG
This sequence comes from Eleutherodactylus coqui, assembly GCF_035609145.1. Lineage (NCBI taxonomy): Eukaryota > Metazoa > Chordata > Amphibia > Anura > Eleutherodactylidae > Eleutherodactylus > Eleutherodactylus coqui. The sequence goes on along the minus strand of NC_089837.1, from coordinate 368,799,686 downwards.
TGCGTACAGCCAAGGGCCAATGAAGTGTGAGGTACAATATGTGATCTGTACAGCCAAGGGCCAATGAAGTGTGAGGTACAATATGTGATCCGTACAGACAGGGGGAATGAAGTGTGAGGTACAATACGTGGTGAGTACAGAAAGGGGGGGGTGAAGTGTGAGGTACAATACGTGGTGCGTACAAGGGGGGGGGTACTGTGAGGTACAATATGTGGTGCGTAAAGAGGGTAGGGGGTGAAGTGTGAGGTACAATACGTAGTGCGTACAGGGGGGGGTAGTGTGAGGTACAATATGTTGTGCGTACAGACGGGGGATGAAGTGCGAGGTACAATTTGTGGTGCGTGGAGGGGGGGTATAGTGTAAGGTAAAATATGTTATGCGTACAGAGAGGGGAGTGTACTGTGAGGTACAATATGTGGTGGGTATGGGGGAGTAGTGTGAGGTACAATATGTGGTGCGTATAGGGGGGGTGTAGTGTGAGGTACAATATGTGGTGCGTATAGGGGGGTGTAGTGTGAGGTACAATATGTGGTGCGTGCAGAGGGGGTGTAGTGTGAGGTACAATATGTGGGGCATGCAGAGGGGGGTGTAGTGTGAGGTACAATATGTGGTGCATACAGAATTCGGTGTAGTGTGAGGGACAGTATGTAGTGTGTACGGAGGAGGGTGTAGTGTGAGGTATAGTATGTAGTGTGTGGTACAGTATGTAGTGTGTACGGAGGGGTGTAGTGTGAGGTGCAATATGTGGTGCATACTGATGGGGGTGAAGTGTGAGGTGCAATATGTGATGCATACTGAGAGGGGTGTAGTGTGAGGTACAGTATGTAGTGTGTGGTACAGTATGTAGTGTGTACAGAGAGGGGTGTAGTGTGAGATACAGTATGTGTGTAGGGAGGTGTGGTGAGGTACAGTATGTAGTGTGTACGGAGGGTGTGGTGTGAGGTACTGTATGTAGTGTGTACGGGGGGGGTGTAGTGTGACGTACAGTATGTGGTGTGTACGGACGTGGTGTAGTGTGAGGTACAGTATGAAGTGTGTAAGGGGGGCTGTAGTGTGAGGTACAGGATATAGTGTGAGGTACAGTATGTAGTGTGTACGGAAGAGGGTGTAGTGTGAGGTACAGTATGTAGTGTGTACGGAGGAGGGTGTAAAGTGAGGTACAGTATATAGTGTGTAGTGTGGGGTACAATATAGTATGAAGTGTGTACAGAGGGGCTGTAGTGTGTCGTATAGTATGAAATGTGTGCAGGGGGGGGGGTGCAGTGTGAGGTACAGTTTGCAGTGTGTGCAGAGGGGGTGCAGTGTGAGGTACAGTATGTAGTGTGTACGGACGGTGTAGTGTGAGGTACAGTATGCAGTGTGTGCAGAGGGGGTGCAGTGTGAGGTACAGTTTGCAGTGTGTGCAGAGGGGGTGCAGTGTGAGGTACAGTATGTAGTGTGTACAGAGGGGGGTGCAGTGTGAGGTACAGTATGTAGTGTGTACGGAGGGTGTAGTGTGAGGTGCAGTATGTACAGACCGGGGTGTAGTGTGAGGTACAGTATGTAGTGTGTACAGAGGGGGTGTAGTGTGAGGTACAGTATGTGTGTAGGGAGGTGTAGTGTGACGTACAGTATGTAGTGTGTACGGGGGTGTGTGTAGTGTGAGGTACTGTATGTAGTGTGTACCTAGGGGGTGTAGTGTGAGGTACAGTATATAGTGTGTACGGGAGTTGTAGTGTGAGGTATAGTATGCAGTGTGTGCAGAGGGGGGGGGGTGCAGTGTGAGGTACAGTATGCAGTGTGTACAGAGGGGGGTGCAGTGTGAGGTACAGTATGCACAGAGGGGGGGGGGGGGGTGGAGTGCCAGGTACTGTATGCAGTGTGTACAGAGGGGGTGTAGTGTGAGGTATAGTATGCAGTGTGAGGTACAGTATGCAGTGTGTACAGAGGGGGGGGGGTGTAGTGTGAGGTACAGTATGCAGTGTGTACAGAGGGGGTGTAGTGTGAGGTATAGTATGCAGTGTGAGGTACAGTATGCAGTGTGTACAGAGGGGGTGTAGTGTGAGGTATAGTATGCAGTGTGAGGTACAGTATGCAGTGTGTACAGAGGGGGGTGCAGTGTGAGGTACAGTATGCAGTGTGTAAGGAGGGTGTAGTGTGAGGTACCATGTATAGTGTGAGGTGTAGTGTGAGGTACAGTATGCAGTGTGTACAGAGGAGGGTGTAGTGTGAGGTACCATGTATAGTGTGAGGTATAGTGTGAGGTACAGTATGCAGTGTGTACAGAGGAGGGTGTAGTGTGAGGTACCATGTATAGTGTGAGGTATAGTGTGAGGTACAGTATGCAGTGTGTACAGAGGAGGGTGTAGTGTGAGGTACCATGTATAGTGTGAGGTGTAGTGTGAGGTACAGTATGCAGTGTGTACAGAGGAGGGTGTAGTGTGAGGTACAGTATGCAGTGTGTGGTATAGTATGTAGTGTGTACGGGGGTGTAGTGTGAGGTGTAGTGTGACGTACAGTATGTAGTGTACACAGAGGGGGGTGTAGTGTGAGGTATAGTATGTAGTGTGAGGTACAGTATGTAGTGTGTACAGAGGGGGGGTGTAGTGTGAGGTACAGTATGTAGTGTGTACGGGGGTGTGTGTAGTGTGAGGTACTGTATGTAGTGTGTACCTAGGGGGTGTAGTGTGAGGTACAGTATATAGTGTGTACGGAGGGTGTAGTGTGAAGTACAGTATGTAGTGTGTATGGCGGGTGCACTTATGAGAAGCCTATACTTCCTGAGGCCCAGTTATAAGACATTGCAGTCCGTGTATACATCGCGCCGCCCGCTGTCTTCACCCGCCTACAGTACGCCCGGACCGCAGGATGCAGAACGCCCCGCCTCCTCCCCGGTTATAACACCCGCCTGCTGCGCCCCATTGGTGGAGAACTTCACATTGTTAAACTTCTCTCCACCCAAAAGTTCCCGTTGCCTAGTTACCGAAGGACGCGGACTGACGCTGGTTTACCTTGGTAACTGGAGGCTGCGACTCCGAGCGGAGAGCGTTCTGTCTACTTGTACACGGCCGGGTATGTAGCGCCGCCGCCCTGTCACACAGCGCTGTATACTAGTGCGTGGGATTATGGATAGAGTAGTCAGTGTCCGGCCGCCGCTTCTTCCACCCCAACGCCTCTTTCCTCCTCTCTCCCTGTCTGTCTCACTTTCTCTCCATCTATTTCTCTCTCCCCCTGTCTGTCTTTCATTCTCTCTCGCCCTGTCTCTGCCCATGTCTATTCATCGCCTTCTAGTTGTGCCCCGCCTCCACGTTCTCCCACTTCTCTTCTCACTTCCACTACTCTGCAGTCTTGTTATTCCCTCTCCTCAATGCTCAGCATCTCTCCCTGGTGTCTGGGCACCAGTCATAGTGGGCACCACAACAACTGGTTACTTCACCAGGTCATTCTTGCAATGTCCTATCGGAGGAGCAGGCTAATCCAGAGTATGGTGAGATGTCAGTGCCATCAGTTTAGTATTGTAGCAGCGAAGAGTAGCACTTTCCACTGCGCATCTTCCTTCTGGAGGGGGTACAGCCTATAGCAATATGTAATAATGCCTTCCATAATATATTGTTTTGTGTTCATGTGTTTGTCTTTCCATTATTCGCATGTAGCCATGAAAGAGTTAATTGACAAAACATTAGGAGTGAGGATCGCTCCCGGTCTTCTCCATTTCATGGATGTATTAGTTGGAAAGACTTACCAAGCCAATATCACTGTGCAAAACATCAGCCATGTGGCAAAAACCATCAAACTACAAGGACCCAAAGATCCCCAGGTATATTCAGCATCATAAACATATTGTTCTGCTCATTGGGTGGTCTGATGCATTCTTGTAAGTTGTTTCATTGTGATCCATGGCATGTGCGAAGGACATGATGAAGTCATTTGTTCTCAGTAGGAACCATACATTTAACACTTCGCTTTGTACATGCGCTTACACAATTGACCTATTCCTTCTATACACATGCACAGACCAGAACCGGCGCGTCAGTGGTGACGTTTCTGTGCAACCAGAATAGGACATGCCGCGATTTTGTGACTGTGGGAATTTTCCGCGATCAAAATCACGGGCGTCTGCATAGGATTGTGTGCACGCATGCAATCCTATGGCAGCGTGTGATGGCGGAAGTTTTGTGCGGAATCTCGCTGCAGAATTTCTGTCCGTGGGCATTGGGCCCTAGGCTCCATTCACATGAGGCAGTTCGGTTGCTATAAAATCCATAACAAAAAGTGCATTTGCCAAATTGCATGTGTTTTTTTGCAACATTTTCCTACAAACATATTAAAAACATACATGGTTTCACCGAGGCACTTTTTGGTGCTGTTTTTATTGCAACCGAACTGCCCCATGTGAATGGAGCCTTAGGGTGACTACCCACTACAGTTTTTTTTCACTGCGAAATTCACAGCATTTTTTTTCTGCAGGGGTCTAAGGGACTTGTAATGTTAAAATCGTGATCGCGCCAAATCGCGATTTCGCGAATCCATAGCGGGTCCCTCCTGCCCTGCGGACATAAGGCCCCGGACGATGCGGATCTTTTTTCCTTCGCGGTCGGATCTGCTTTCTTCGGCCCGGCGGATGTGCATGGCATCCCGGCGGCGTGTCACGCGCATGCGCTGTGCACTTCTGCCGGGCCGAAGAAAGAAGATCTGGCCGTGAAGAAGGGAAGAACCGCATCGTCTGGAGCAGGTGAGTTTAATTCTGGTACGGGTCTCCCGCGGATCCGGACCGCTTTCATAGGCTTCAATAGAAGCCTGCGGGAGACCCGCACGAAAATGGAGCATGTCCATTTTTTTTCCTGCACGCGGATCCGCGCCTGACGGGAGAAATGACATCTGCAGATATTTAACTACCTGCGGGTGTCCAATGCATCCCTATGGGGCGCTGATCCACGTGTGGGAGAAACGCTGCGGATTTTAAGCCCATGGACATGAGGCCTTAGGGTGGTTTCACATTTCTGTTGGGGATTCTGCTTTCCTCTATGCTAATACAAGATACTCAGACATGAGCAAATGAGCAGTATATGGAGTACACAGAGCATGGTCAGCCTAGCGTTGGCATGCTTTTAAAATACTCTAATAAAGCTTGAAGTTTTATGCTCTTTATCTATGTTAGATATTTTTTTCTTATTGGAGTATTTGTTTTCATATGCTAATACTTAGTGGAGCTTTTTCGGCCCTAATGACATCAGATACTCTGCATGGCATACTTTCTACTAATGTCTGATACTTCAGCTGGCATTTCCCTCTATTCATCCTGCAAACATCTAGTGAGTTCTCTAAAAGAAAATGGACGCTGTTCCTATTTCCCGACTAGATGTTCCAGTTCTTCCCAAAGATGTTCAGTAGGGTTCAGGTCAGGGCTCAGTGCAGGCCATGGAACATCCATATCTGCAGACCAATATAAAACAGCACTAGATTTGTGACAAGGTGCACTGTCTTGTGTGAAGTACTGCTGACCATTTCTAGAAAATTACTGCCTTGTCAACAGCACATTACTTTCCATAATGTCAAGGTATACCTCTGTGTTCATGGTACTTGCCACTATAACCAACGGTTCAAACCCATGCCAAGTAAAATATCCCCAGACCATAATGGAACCTCTGCCATACTTTACTGTTGGCATAATACACTGTGGCAAAAGGCGTTCACCCTGTATCCTCCACACCCAGGTACGTCCATCTGATTTGAAGATGGAGTACTGTGATTCATCGCTGCAGAGAACGTTCTTCCATTGCTCAACTGTCTAATGACGATGCTCCTTTCACCACTGCAGACTGGCTGATGCATGTTCTTTGAGAGAACTCACCAGATATTTGCAGGATGAATAGAGGGAAATACCAGTTGAAGTGTACCAGACATTGGTAGAAAGTAAGCCATGGAGAGTGCCATTAGGGCCAAAGGAGGTCCCACTAACTGAAACCAAGGAGGAGAGGTCAGGGGAGGAAGATCCCGGATGCACACACTGCTGTCAGTGTGTGTATCCGGCCGCAGCGGCAGTGAGTGATTACCAGTCAGGGAGCTGTGGCACCCCAGTTGATAATCACTTTAATGGTCACTTCCCCCCTCCTGAAAATATGACAAATGGTTGTCCAGCCCTGGACCGTGGGAGAAGTGGGATACAGGGTCCTAAAGCGAGACTGTCCTACCTAAATCAGGACATCTGATCACTTTAGGTAATAGTGACCCCTATAGTTAATGGGCAAAGAGAAATCTCATTTTATTTGTGAAGATATTGTAGATGATACAGGTGGGTTAATATGTTAGCCTTCAAAGTGTGACTAACTGCTGAATCCGCCAGAGATACAGCGTGAAAAGTCCACGGTACAGAAGAACAATGTGTTCTACACAGTTCTATATGGAATAGTAAGTGCACAATAAGTGACCTTGTAACTCAATGGCCTGTACTAAACCCATCATCTAGTATAGAGTGTTTATGAATGGGGATCGGAAGGACCATGAATACTACAGTTTTTTCATTTCTAGTCCCGTCATTCACATGTTCATATTCATTGTTCCTCACTCATGGTAAATACTATTATAATCTTTATACATCTTCTTTTCAGTTTACACTATATGTACAAAATCCAGAGAAACCCGTAGCACCGGGGCTTCAAGTGACCGCATCTGTGGAATACCATCCCACCGAAAAGGAAGACATTCGTGACAATCTACTGGTAGTGGTTGATAATAATGTTACCACGGTGCCACTACTGGTGTAAGATATTTACATTACATAGTCTCTACTATTTGTTTGAAATGCATTTAACCTCTGAAGGATGCAGCTACAGATTTTTGAGCCTTAAAGGCTACAGACACTTTTGAGGGCTATTTTGTTTTCATTTAAATGCATGTATTTTGGTCTGAAAATCATTTTTGCAATGGGGTTTAATTTAAAAAAATGCACCTTTTGGCTTCTTCATCTCCTATGTACACGGCGAGCCATGGAAAACTAACCCACCTCTGATTCCTGCACCACACACATATAAAAGCTCTCTAAAAAAAAATCTATCTTTGTTGTCCATAGCAACCAATCACAGCACAGCTATCATTTCTTATATTGCTGAGGTAAAATGAAAGCTGTGTTGTGATTGGTTGCTATGGGCAATAAAGAGATTTTCCTTTAGACAGGTTTCATAAGAGTGTGGTGCCCAGATCATAAGCAGGCTACTTTTCCAAAGCCCACCCTGTATAACTTTACACACTTCAGATCCATCAGTGAAGATAGACTGATGACTAAGATTCCTTTTAGACTGGTCGAAATTCCCATCTCAATCTAATAAGCGTTGATTGACACATATGTCGATCGGTGCTTGTATAATTTTCTTTTACATGGCTTGAGAATCGGGTAATGGCAACAAATATGATTGTTCATTGCCATAGACTGCATGCACATCCTCCTGTTCACATGGGGGAATGTATCGACGATCAACAAGTATTTTTATACTCACTGATACTGAACCATCAGTTTATAAACAAACGTTCCCTGGTTCTTCAGCTGATCATTGGCCCTTTTACTTGCCACAATTGTCAGGCGAGCAAACATTCAGAAAAAGGTTCAAGCCCTAAAATTGGCCTTTGTAAAAAGGACCTTTTGTTTTTAGCCCTTATCTCTTCTCTCCTCAAGGCTCTTATCAGTTAATTTACTACCATGAGGCCAAATGCGGAATTGAATTGCGGAATCCGGAGTGGGCGTCTGCCTTCGGATTCTTCAGCAAATACCACCCATAGCATGGTATGCAAAAGTGATTCTTCATGCACACGAGTGGAAATCAATTACGGTTTCCGCTCATGATGAAAAATTGCAGCATGCTCTATTTTCCTGCGGTGTCCGCACGGACGGTTTTCTTTGAAGTCAATGGAAGCTGTCCGACCTGCAGCCCGTCCACAATTGACATTGCGGACAGGCCCCAGATTCCACGGGAAAGCAGGAGTTAAAAAAAAAAATCTGTACTGCACATGTCTGACGATTAGCCGTGCGGACCATCCGCAGTAGAGATGAATATCAAGAAAAGCAGGTACATGCGGATGCCGCTGCTACCAGAACCGGATTCCGCTGCAGGATTCTGCATGCGTGTGCATGCAGCCTTACAAAGATGAACTTTGTTGTGGTTATAAATTAGCTGTTCCGAACATTCAGGAGAGGAGATATAATGGCACTTTTACACGGGCCGGCAGTTGGGTAAACGAGTGCAAGAGCGCTGACATCACCGCTAAGGTCATCAGTGCTCGTGCAGAGCGTTTACACAGACTTGCCACCGGCTCACGAGCTTCTCGTCTGCTTCTTGCTCAGCATTTCACCTCCTAAAAGTCAGCTTAGGAAACCACAAACGACAAGTGAGTGATTTTTGTGCATTTACACTGAACGATTATCGCTCAAACTTGTTAGTTTGAACGGATTTTGAGCCATAATCGTTACATGTAAATGGACCTTAACTCCAGCTTCACTGTTGGATCTGAAGTGTATACTGTGATATGTAGAAGCAGCAAAAGCCAATCGATACAGCATTTTTGACGAAGTCTTTCTGCAGAAATGATTTGGTTTTTTAGCCCAAATACATGCCATTTCATTTTTTCATTACGGTGTTCCAAAAGCCACAACTCTTTAACTTTTCCATCATTAGTAGAGATGAGCGAGCACCCAAATGCTCGGGTCCGCGTTATTCGAGTCGAGCTTTTCATAAAATTCGAGAGCTCTACTCGAGTAACGAACCCCATTGGCTACAATGGGAGACTCGAGCATTTTTGTATGTGGGACGCCGGGTGCTGAGCTTTTTTTTCCCTTTCTTGGTTCGTCTCTCTCTCTTATCTCTCTCTCTCTCCCCCCCTGCCTGCCAGACAAAAAATTTGCCACTGACGCGCGCTGCATCGCGGCGGGGAGGGGCCAAAAACTGGGGCGGGGTCGAACACGGCTTGATGCTTGTTCGAGTAACGAGCACCATCGAGTATGCTAATACTCAAACGAGCATCAAGATCGACAGAGTATGTTCGCTCAACTCTAATTATTAGCCATTTGAGGTCTTGTTTTTTTGCAGGATGAATTGTATTTTTAGTGGCACCATTTTGGGTTACATATAATGTATTAATAAGCTTTTTATAAATGCTAATAGTTTTTTTTGGGAGTGAAAAAAAAACGCAGTTCCATCATTGTTTTGGGGGTTTGCCTTCAGGGCATTCACCAAGCAGTATAAATGACACTCTGCAAATTTATTTTCTTACACTGCATTTTTTAAAACATTTCCTTCTTATTTAACTTTTTAAAATTTTTTTTAAGCCACAACATTGGACTTAACCATGCAATCGTATTTTCACTTACAGAATACACTGCAATACCCATGTATTTCAGTAAATTATGTCTGAAAGTGCAAAACTTCTTTAGGCTCCTAAATGCCATGTCAACACATTGGTAGAGTATGGAGTACTATCATATGGGTGCAGATGGGGTAACAGATAAGGTGACCCTCTGAGGACGTAAACACCTGGAATCAACACCAAGCATTTAATGGAATATCTGCGGTGCTAGAATTACTATGAAAATCCTTAATGGGGTATCCATTTTATGCAACTTACTGCTGATTTCCTATGTTTGAGTGGATTTATACAGCCTCAACACAGTATTAGTTCTGTGTATTAGTTTCTTGAATATTTTCAGATTGCGATTTTGGGTCTATAAGAAAGCTTTGCATCTTCATTTCCAGATATCTGAAAACTTTACACAGAGTATTACAAGGTTTAAAGTAGTGGGAGAAATATAATCTTTATTACCTTAAAAAATACTGTATACAGATACCCATACGCTAAATACCTAGGTACCCATACACTAGACCAATGGTTCCCAAACTTTTTCACCCATGGAGCCCTTTTTGAAGCAAAAGTTTCTCTTGGAGCCCCAAGGTGGGGTCAGGGGAGGGGTGTGGCTTGTCATGACATATAATTTTTACCTCTGTCATTATAAAAAGGACAGGGCCATTAAAAACAAAAAACAGCGAGGAACGCTGGAGCACCGGATTGGCTATTGATATACATTATATTTAAATTAACATCCTGCGGAATTAAATCCCGCACCACATTGCAGATTTTTTCCACAGCGTGTGGATGAGATTTTCAAAATCTCATCCACTTTGCTGCTACCGTAAATTCCGCAGCAAATCCATCCCGTGTAGTAATAGTGACCCCCTATATTGGTGGTCCCTGTAGTAATAGAGACCCCCACAGTGGCCCCAGTAGTAATAGCATCCCCCACAGTGGCCCCAATAGTAATAGCGACCCCCTCAGTGGCCCCAGTAGTAATAGCGACCCCCTCAGTGGCCCCAGTAGTAATAGCAGCCCGCACAGCGGCCCCAATAGTAATAGTGACCCCCACAGTGGCCCCAGTAGTAATAGCGACCTCCACAGTGGCCCCAGTAGTAATAGTGTGACCCACAGTGGTCCCAGTAGTAATAGAGACCCCAAGGAGGGGAGGACTCAGGGCAGGAGGATCCAAGTGTACACTTACATCAGAGTGTGCACCAGGATTAGCGTTGCAGCGTGATTACCGGCCGGTCAGCTGCAGCACCCCACCGACAATCACTACAGTGGTAAGCAGCCGTTAGCGGCTCACCACGAAGACCCTCAGTCGGAGCCCCTGACTGTCGCTCACAGAGCCCCAAGGGCTCCACAGAGCACAGTTTGGGAACCGCTGCACTAGACTTAAGTTGATAAAGGTCGACTATTTCAACCAAAATGATTGTTTATTGCGTGAAATCTAACAATGAACAATCGTTTTAGCAAGCCAATGATAGGCTGTCATCATCTGGAAAGACGTTGGCCACATGTGAAATCTTTGCCTGATAGTCAGATGAAAGTTCTTGCTTGATTGCTATATAAATTCACGTTACCATTTTTCCTTTCTTTTGTTCTGATGTTTTAAATGGCAACATTACCGTATATGTCACTGAGATACTTTAGGATGAGTTGAAATATTCATTATTTTTATCCAGACACCAAAACTTATCCTGAAGCCCCACTCGCATACATGTAGGTGCAAGATTTGTTACAACAAACCACTCTGCTATATTTTATGGGGCAAGTCCCTCTGTTAATTGGGCACATCCAGGACAATTTTTTAGTCTCTGAATGTAAACAACAATGTTTCCATTCACTGACAGCAAGCTGAGAAAGTTGGAGAAATTAAAACAAAAAGTATGATAGAAAGTCCCAGAACTTTGTTACACAATGACTACCTTTGTATGCCTGAAATCAGAGAACTCCTTTAAGCATATGAAGATGGAGCATGGAGGAATCTCAGTGGGTTTTACAAAGCTTGATTCATGATACTGGGGATTTAAGCTGAGCACAAATACATTTATAATACTTGAAATGGGAAAGAAAGTAATTTTACCTCATTGCAAGTGAATGAAGTGGAAACGCTATTGATAAAATATTAATATTAATGTCCCTCCACATGTCACTGTTTTAAATAGAGCCATTATTTAATAATTCATTGCCACCACTATCAGTGTAACAGATGTCTTCAAGTAACTCTTAATTTTAGACATATTTGGGCTGTTTCTTTGGTGAATAAGTTAATTCCTGCCTATTATAATTCATTCTTGCAGGTTCTTGAGTTAATTAAATTGGACACCATTATATGGCACTTTCCATTGTGTCACAGCTGTCCGCTATCTTCTCCTGTCCTTCCTATCAGCTTCTCATTACTGTATTGGATAGTCTCTACATTCAGGGCTATGTACAATAACTTTACTGCTTCCCTAGCTGCAGTGCCTGACTATACGCTGGACTAACAGGCTTATATCCCATAATCCAAGCCTCCTAACCATCCATATTTCTGGAGGCACCGTCCTTTGCACAATATTTAGGGGATCAAGGCATAATTAAAAATATTGAGGAGCATGTCTATCAGGGCTCGCTCACACTGCCGCTTGACAGTTCCGTTGCTCGGTTCCATCCTAGAAGAGCAGAGATTGCCGGATATGACACATGCCGGACTCGAATTGTACCAAATGGAAGCCATTGACCATAATAATGGGTTCCATTCATCGCTGTTATACATGCCGCCATTTTCCCGGATGAACTAGTGCTGCATGCACTGCTTTTTTATGCATGATTATTGCTGAAAACAGTAATGCAGCCGCTGATGGGAGCAAAACCAAACCAGCACTGCATTTTTTAAAGGGGATATTGGGAGACTAGTCAAAATGGGGGTGGTCTTGTTATTATATGTATATTTTTAGTAAAACATGATTCTTACCATTATTACGTCGTCACACTGAGTTCTGCATACAGTTCATATCCTGCCAAAGTATGGGAAATATTGTAATGAGACCATTGTGCTTTTCTTTCAGTTTCTTCCCTTCCTGCTATCTAGAAATCGATCCAGAAGTAAATTTTGGCAGCATCGTTGCAAACAGTAAAGTGATCTACAAAGAGATTGCAATTACAAACCATGGTTCTTCTCCAGGTAATTTCCATCATATTGGATGGAACACATCTATATATTGTATACTGCAAATCCATCCACACATATATGGTCAGTTCTCTGTGACATTAAAGCCCTTGAAGTTGGCTGTCTTCAGTGATTTCATTGCAGTGAATAGAGCAAAGGGGCACATGTGGGTCTCCTCCACTACTTGCACTGGGTAACCCTGGGGCTGAATTCTCTGCTTTATGGGGGTCTCAGCGGTCAGACAACACTGATCAGCAAGTTAGCAATGAATAGGGTATAGCTTGCTGTGGTTATAAGGCTGGTCTCACACCAGCATATGAGCTGTGAAATTCGCGCTATCACACGTATTTACGCTTAGTTCTGTACTTTCAGCGCTGCTGGGGACCATTCACATTGGTATGGGACACTCCTGTGCTGTGATTTAAAAGACCATGCAGTCTAATTAGTGTTATAGATTTCTCTGCAAGATTGTGCAGTTCATTGCACAATTACGCAGGGGTTGGGTCACCCCCATAGACTTCTATGGTGCCTTAAGTGTGCAAATGTGCACCAAAATAAAGTATTGAAACAATAGGGTGACTACCCACTACATTTTTTTTTCACCGTGAAATCGCGATTTTGCGCAATGCGATTTTAACATTACAAGTCCCATAGACCCCTGGAGAAAAAAAACGCTGCAAATTTCGCAGTGAAAAAGAACTGTAGTGGGTAGTTACTCACATAAGCATTTTTACATGGTTAGCCACGATAAAAAATCGCGCCCATCTAAAGCATTGGATTCCAATGCATTCATAGAATCATAGAATGGTAGAGTTGGAGGGAACATCCAGGGTCCAACCCCCTGCTCAGTGCAGGATTCACTAAATCATCCCAATAGAATCATAGAATCGTAGAGTTCAAAACAGAATGGTAGAGTTGGAATTCATTCTTTCAAATAGTCACGTAAAAATACCCAGCTGGCGAAGATAGGACGTTGGCATCCAAATACGCCGGCCGAGCTTTTGAAGCGGTGAAAAAGATAAATCTTGCCCTATCTTTCGGCTGCAATCAGCTGGCGGCTCCCATAGGCTTTTATGGTAGCTGTGGGTGAAGGAAGGGGAAGGGAGTTTAGCAGTAGCTAGCGCTGCAAACCATGTCAGCTGGCTCTATTGAGCCAGTAGAGGGTTTTCTCCCAGCTAAAGAAATTCCGGGCTTCGGCGTAAATACGCTGTACTCAGCTGTATGAATGGGCAGGACTTGGTCGTGGATTCTTCTCGTTCATGCAATTTTTGGCCGCGATGTGGGCGGGTGAAAATTGCAACGCTTATGTGAAAGAGGCCTTAGAAGTAATAGTTTTAGAGGAGATATGGTGTTGGGTGAAACTTTCATATCCAGCAGAAAAAATCTTGGTATGCCACTTTAAAAGTTCACGGCTTATGGAGTTACATTTTAGCCTCATGCACCTTAAAGGGTGCCTTATTTTGGCTGCATACGACTTGGAGATTATCTTTAGACTAATGTGCAGTATAAAAACAAAATACTGAAATGTGAAGAATTGTATTATGTGTGTGTAGCCAATAATCAGCTGTTAGCTCTCAGTTGCTATATAATTCCACTAGGTGGCAGCATTAGAACTAATTTGAAAAATGTATCTAAGTATTTCCAATCTCATTTTATTTTGGGATCTGAAGAGTAAAGAGAAGAGTAGTACATGCTGGTGTTTTTGGCTCCCTCAAGTCAGTTTAATTAAAATGAAAGCATTGATGAGATCTTGAAAGACTTCAAGCACTACTAGTTTACAAGTGCAAGTGCACTCTGACCTACTTAGCCATCCACTTCTGCACACCAAGATCATAGGGTTCATGCTCTGAAATTGCTTTAATTAAAGGGCCACTGACATAAAATTTGCCATGCCACATCTTTAAAAGCATTGGAAAGTGCGCATCTCTGACAGCCTGTCCTCTATGTATTGGTTCCTCAAAACAAAACGCACCGTTTTGATACCATCTATGAAATAAGCTTAAAGGGGTTGTCTCGTGGGAGCAAGTGCGGTTATACACTTCTGTATGGCCATATTAATGCACTTTGCAATGTACATCGTGCATTAAATATGAGCCATACAGAAGTTATTCACTTACCTGCTCCGTTGCTGGCGTCCCCGTCGCCATGGATCCGTCTAATTTTGCTTTCTTCTGGCATTTTTAGACGCGCTTGCGCTGTGCGGTCTTCTTCCTGGTGAATGGGGCCGCTCGTGCCGGAGAGCTGGTCATCGTAGCTCCGCCCCGTCACGTGTGCCGATTCTAGCCAATCAGGAGGCTGGAATCGGCAATGGACCGCACAGAGCCCACGGTGCACCATAGGAGAAGACCCGCGGTGCATCGTGGTGAAGATCCCGGCGGCCATCTTGGTGAAGGAAGAACTAGGAAGAAGGAAGACGTCGCAGAGCGGGGATTCGGGTAAGTAATATATATATATATTTTTTAACACATCCCTTGCGGTTGTCCTGCGCCGAACGGGGGGGCCTATGGAAAAAAAAAAACCCGTTTCGGCGTGAGACAACCCCTTTAAGGCCTAATTCCCACGGCCGTGGCGGACTCTGCTAGTGGAATATCGCAGCAAAGTCCGCCACGGTGCCCCCCCCCCCAAACCCTCATACTCACCTCCCAGATCCGCTGCATTATTCCTGTCCCTTGAGCCGGCGCGCATGTGCAGTACAGTGCATGACGTGCCGGCATTGTGGGATGACGCGGTGGGCGGAAATGCGTATTCATGTGATACTACCGCTGTGCTACAGCGGAAGTACAGCTTGGCGGCCGGCTTCCATTGACTACAATGGAAGCTGGCCACGCCTATTCCCGCAGCGATTAGAGCATTCCGCGGTTTCTATCATGCTGCGGAATTCCGTGGTGGAATTCTGCAGCCTGAACATTGAGCTATTAGGTTTAATAGAACCTATTAGCTCCGGTATAACGCTGCAGATTTCCGCTGTGTAAAACGCGGCAGTAATCCGTCCGTGGACCTTACCCCCTAACGCTTAAAAGTGGTTGTCTGGTTTAGGAAAAAAACTTTTTTTACCCTATTAGGAAACTCTGAGTTAACCATTTCCAATCCACTGTCTGACATCTGAAGACATTCTGTTTGAAGCCTGTACAGCTGTGATGTCGGAAGATGTTCAGCAGGGTATTCTTACTGAAAATTACTGGCCGCTCTGTTGTCGGGGGCCTCTCCAGCATGTCCCATACCGCAGTACTGGCTCTAGCCAGTAGATGGCGCCATTGTATAATGGCAGAAAGAGAAAGCCCCCTAGGAAACCCTGAATCAAAAATTGGATTGCAAAGGGTTAATAGGTGCCTAAAATAGTCAGACTATTGTTCTGATTGACTGGGTGAATGCGCTGGCCCTTTAAGATGCAATTGTGCATGTGCACCCTGTGGGACCTGGAAACAAGAAATGTGGCGCCCTCCACAGACAACACAGGTGACAGAACGCGGCCGCAACTGACAGTAGGAGGAGGCAGAGGATGTTGTTGGCCGCAATCTGCTGTCATAAAAGGCTGAACTAGATGGATGGATGACTTTTCTCAGCCCTATAAACTATGTTACTAGGTTTGTAATATTGTACAGTCTGTGTAGCTTCTAATTTAAGCTATTGGGATTAGTATTATTACAATAGTAATATTAGCAGTTGCCTGTTTTCCATAGTGTATAAGCAGCATCATATGATGTGCGTGATCCAAGTCCATGGTAATTTGTAACACTGAGAGTATATTGTATGGCCCCCTGCGTTCGTGACATTAAAATTATACTGTTGTCAATTCACTTCAAATGCGCCATGTCTTTGGCATAATAACACTTCAGCTTTCAGTCTTTGCATTGTTCGCGTTGTTCTCCAAGGGCTGGATTTATTTATATTGTATTTCACATTAGAAACCCAAGACTGTAATTGACTTTTCCCTTTCCCTAAAGTGGATACTAGATGGGGTCTGGCAGTCCATCATGCACATTAGATCACATGTGGGTCCAGCTCTAAAAGCAGAATGCATCCACATTCATGTAATTTAGCAGTGCCCTTTAGCACCCACATTATATTTGCCTAGAGAAGCCAGGAAAATGTCCGTTCCTGCCAGAATCCTCTTCTGTGCTGGTTTCTAGTGCTAAAGATCAGGCTTGAACAGAAGGTGACATCATCAAACATGTCACTTCCTGCGAGGGAGGAACCGTCCTGGCTGATGGAAGAAGTCAATGTTAAATGAATATTCCCATCAGAGAGTTTTATGGCATACGGATCCCCCCTCTGGGACCTGCACGGATCTCTTGTTCTGGCACCCACAGCTTTTGGCCCTATTAGATGTGGTGGTCCCAGGTAGTCAAGACTTACAGAAGCAGGGGAGTAAATGAACATCTGTCTGTTGTTTCTATGAGGTTGGTGTAAAGTATATCTTTAAAGGGAACCTGCCAGCTCATGTGTAAATGACATGATTCATGAGCCCATTTACAGGAGCGGATGATTGCTCAAACAACAGTTTGAGTGACAGCTTTGAGCGATCTTTTTGCATAAACTTTTAAGTAGCTACTCAACTACTTAAGAGCAAGTAAGTGCGCAAATGAAGCCTTCACTGAATGCAGTTAATAGCCCGAGGGCGCTTATCTGCATTCAGATCCTTTGTTCTCCAGTGGGAAGCAATGCTATCAGCACTCCCGATGGAAAACTGCTGATAAGGCTGAACAAAGATTTTTAGGTTGGACTGAATTTAACGATCAGCTAGCAGTGCACAAAAAGTGCGGGCATTTAAATGCAGCCATTATCGCTAAGACGATTACCTTTAGCATTTTTTTTAAAGCGATCATCAGCTCATGTAAATGGGCCTTAATGTGCGTTTAACTTCTGTCGCGTTGTATGTAAATGGCGGGTGTTCCAGACCGCCTCTGCTTGCAGCCTGTTTGTCACCAAGCCTGCCCATCAGAGAAAGTCCTAGCGGAGCCCAAACGTAGACTTCAATGGAGCATTATTCTCTACTATTCTTCAGTATAGCAGTGTATTATAAAGGCTATTACACTCAGGCTAACTTACAGGCGAGCGCGATATCGGGCTGTTATTCACAGCCCAATTTCATGCACACCACCATGCATTTTCCTGAGGATGCAAGTTATTTTTGTTTCAAAACCACCTCGCATCACGTTGGGGAAGAAGTGATGGAGGGTCGCAGAGTTTCTCCCATTGTTTTCATTCCTCCATCACCGCACCTAGGACACTGTACGATGCTGCCGCCATACCCATTGAAAAAAATGGGCACTGCAACATGAAAGCATGCTGGAAGATAGGACATGCTGCGATTTATTTCCCGCATTGCGGTGCGGTGCAGGAAAAAATCGCTTATGTGTATGACCCCATTCAAAAGAATAGAGTTCATATTCATGTGAGATTTGTGCATCTCGCAACGTACAAATCTAATGAGATTTTCTCGCCCTTGTGAAGCCAGCCTCAGACAGAGGCTGAGAATTCAAATCAGACAGAGGCTGGGCCTCATGGGCCGCCATACCTGGCAGATCCGGAGGCCATATTCAAGCCCCTGAGTGCCTTAGCGACCAATTGGACCCCATGATCACCTCATGGGGGTCTTGTGGGTGACAGAGGAAGCCCCCTTTCTCTCTGTCAGCTCTTTGCATACCACAGTTGCATTGACCGCAGCATGGCAAAGAATTTAAACAGTGGGGATCAGTGGTTTTTCCAGTCCATAGGGGTACCATCAAGGGTCGCTGGGGTCGCAATGGCGACCCAGCCCCTGCGCTTGAGGGGGCCAGAGGCTGCCCTCCGCCATATACAAAAACACATTAAGGTCGCGTTGTCGACGGCTGCGTGATTAATGCGGTCCGGACAAGAGCACAAGCGAGAGGAGAGAGGAGAAGGGAAGAGGAAGCACTCGGAGGGAGGACGGGGATGGGGAAGAGGAGCAGCGATGCGAGGGCGAGGGGGGGAACAGACACAGACTCAAGGCATGGCATGGAGTGGAGTAGGGATGATGATGTCATCTCCCTGCTGCTCCCTTCCTGCTGACACTGTATACAGCTGCTCTCCTCACACAGAGAAGTGGTCCGGGACCTGTGGTATGTATCTATCTATCTGCTTGTCTGTATGTCTATCTATCTAGCTATCTATCTCATATTTATCTTTCGATCATATCTATCTATCTACCTATCTATCCTTCACTTTCATATCTATCTATTTATCTATCGATCTTTGATATATAATTATCCATCTCTCATAATTATCTATCTCATAATTATCTTTCTCTTATAATTTTCTCTCTCATATCTATGTAGTTCATACCTATTTCTTTCTCTCATATCTATCTATCTATTTCTCGCTCTCATAATTATCTCTCATATCTATCTCTCATCTATCTATCTATCTATCTATCATCTCTCTCTCTCTCTCGTATATATATCTATCTATTTATCTGTTACTCTCTCATATCCCTAGCTATGTATCATATCTATTTTTATCTATCTATCTATCTCTCATATCTCTAACTATCTATCTTTCACTCTCATATCTATCTATCTTTTTCTGATATATATCTATCTATTTCTCTCGTTCTGATATCTATCTATATCTCTCTCTCATAATTATCTATCTCAGTTATCTCTCTCTCATATCTCTCTCTTTATATCTATCTATCTATCTATCTCTCATATCTATCTGACAATTATCGCTCTCTCATATAATAATAATAATAAACTTTATTTGTATAGCGCCAACATATTCCGCAGCGCTTACATAGACAGGGGGAATATAGAAGGACAAAATACAAAAATTACAGAACCACGGTTACATATAGTAATCAGTTGATTGATACAATAGGGGTGAGGGTCCTGTTCCAACGAGCTT
This sequence comes from Eleutherodactylus coqui, assembly GCF_035609145.1. Taxonomy (NCBI): domain Eukaryota; kingdom Metazoa; phylum Chordata; class Amphibia; order Anura; family Eleutherodactylidae; genus Eleutherodactylus; species Eleutherodactylus coqui. The sequence continues at coordinate 368,780,353 of NC_089837.1, read as the reverse complement.
ACATACTACGAATAGTGGGGTGATACAGAAGGTAAAGGGGCTGGAAATATGCATGGTATGGCGAGGTGGAGAGTGAGCGATGTTATACACACAGACAATGGTCAAAAATTTAGCCGTGTGACGGCAGAAACGGTATGACTGCAGGAGCGGTTTATGATGGCTAGCAGGGATTGCAGTCAGCAGGTCAGGGAACATGTTATCAGGCGGAGTACAGAGGGGTTTGTTTAGGGAATGCGGTATGCCTCCCTGAAGAGGTGCGTTTTTAGACCACGCCTGAAGTTCTGCGGGTCCTGGATTGCCCGGGTATCCCTTGGTAGCGCGTTCCAGAGGACCGTTGCTGCTCTGGAGAAGTCTTGGAGGCGGGAATGAGAAGTTCGAATTAAAGGGGCATATCTATCTATCTATCTATCTACCTATATATATGTCTCTCTCATAATTATCTCTCTCTCATAATAATAATAATAATCTTCATTTATATAGCGCCACCTTATTCCACAGCGCTTAATTATCTATCTATCTATCTATCTATCTATCTATCTATCTATCTATCTATCTATCTATCTATCTATCTATCGCTCATATATCTATTTCTCTCTCTCATATATCTATCTATCTCTGTCTGTCTGTGTCTCTCTCATCTTTCTCTCATATCTATCTACGGCGGGTATAAGTTATACATTTTCCTGTATGTATTGCACACTTTACACACAAATACAAAGCGCATCAAAAACACATACAATTTTAATAGTGTATGCAGTTTCTTAAAAATATATGTGGTCTTTGAATACCACATGCAGTTTTTTTAAATGTGTTTTTCTTTATTGTGGTTCAAAAGTACAACAAAAAGCAGGAATACACCCTAAGGCCACTCACACATTCGTTCAGAAAACGCAGCTCGAAAACGTGGCATTTTTACTGCAATTTCCAGCGATGTTTTTGAGCGCATAGTACAACGTTTGACAGCGCTTTTTAATACACCCAATCATTGTGATTGGTGAGGATGTGCATTAAAAGCTGTCAAAACGCAAAAATAGAACAGACAACTCTCAAAGATTGTGCAGTTAGAAACACCGCATTTTAGCGCAGGTCTAAGTAAGCACATTAAAATCAATGGGAGCTTGGGATGCCGCACTAATAACGGTAAAAAGTGTTGTGTGCGTGAGAGTGGCCGCAGGGGGAGGCCCGAGCTGAATTTTTGCACCCGGGCCCCTGAGCATTTAGGTATGTCCCTGCTCCAGTCATCACTGTTAGAGCAAGTGCGAGGCTGTCACTTGACAGCCAAGCACCCGCTCCCCCTGGTACGTGAAACCTGTGCCAGACTTCGGATCCAGCTTCATAAAAAGGCACATGCATCAGAATAAGGCCCCTTAATGACCATGGTAAAAAGGTGTATGGATGGTCATTAAGGGGTTAAGGGGGTGTTGTTGCTGACAGTTATGGTCATCATGGCTATGGGTATACCCTGGCTGTCACTGTTATTCAGAAGGATGTATTGTGCCCAGAAATCTGGGGGCACAACTTACATCAGACAGAATATGGACACCAATCCATGTGCAGTGCGATCTACATGGACATTCTACATTACATGCCCTATTCTCATCTGTGAAATAGGTGATAGATAATTAGCTAATTGGCTCATGTGTTGTGAATGTTAATAATCAAATAAACTGTGACTATAATGACAACATGCATGTTTCACCAGGTACTTTTAAAATAAAATACAATGGCCACCTTCCCATCACTATTTCTCCAACCAGTGGAATAGTTGAGCCGAAAACAATGCAAATAATTAAAGTGGACCTATGTACAGATGCCCCAGCTGTCATTGAAGAAACCGCAAGGTAAGTGAACCAACTATTGAGCCACTTAAAATAACATCAAGATAAAGATTAAAGACCCCTTTAGGGCGCCCACCCACTGGCGTTTGCGATTTTCGTGCGTGAAAAACGCAGCGTTTTCGGCGCGTTTTTGCCGCGTTTTCCGTGCATTTTTTGCGGCGTTTTTTGCGGCTTTTTCGCACCTTTTCCATTAATTTCCATTGACATTCATGGGTGCATTAGGAGAAAAATAAGGACACATATGCAACTGACAGTTCCTATGTTAAAAATCGCAACGCACCGCAAAAAAAAACGCCAGTGGACAGGAGTACATTCAATTCTAATTGCTCTTGAGAAAAAACGCAAAACGCAAAGAAAAAAAAATCGCCAGTGGGTGGGCGCCCTTACACGGAACAATTATCATTCAAAAAATCATCTAAACAACCAAAAATGAGCAATAATTGTTCAGAGTAAACACAGACAGCCATCAAGCGATGAACAGTAATTCATTTGCTTATCGTTCATTTCATGCAAGCGTGAAAATCATTGTTGGCTCGTTGGGTTTAAATACCGATCGTCTAGTCGTTCTCATTCCCAGGTACAGTGAATGTAAATGACTAAACGATTCAGTAAGGGAACCAGCAAACAATTAATTAATTTATATTTGTATAAACAGGCTGCAGAAGCGAACTCTGACATCGTTCACTCATTCGAATGATAAAAACGCAACAATACTCTAAGCCATTGAAATGGCCAATTAGTTTTATTACCTCAAAATGTTGTTTTTCCCTGCGCAAATCTATTTTTCAGTGGGTTCTATTTTTTGTGTATTGTGCATGCAAATACGTCCGTGTAAATCAATCTCCAGACTCTATAAAAGACAGAATACTTGCATTGAAAAGTTTTCAAGAAAATACATAGTAAGGAGCTGCCCACAGGGGGTCTCTCCCCAGCGCTCCACTGATCCCCTGCAACACAATGAATTGCCATAGCATCCTGGAACCTTGTGAAGGCTCCTAGTCCTGTCATTGATTTCAGCCTTTAAAACCCAACCTGCAGACTGCCAGTAAAAGTACAATATACTGCAATATACTATCAGTATCAGATGATCAGGAGTTAAAGTCCCCTAGTTTAACAGCATTTGTAAAAACATAATATAATTAAAGATTCAAAAAAGTTTTTTGCATTTTTAAAAAGTCAGAGTAAAAAAAAAAAGAAACATAGTTGGTATCATCGTGTCCATAAACATCTGACCTATTAAAATATTGCATAACCTATACTGCATAGCAAGCATGGTAAAAAAATATGCACAATGACAGAATTGTCGCTTTTTACATTAACTCATTGTCCTCTAAGGGTGGCTTCACATGAGCGTGTTTTTGTGGGTACATATGCACGCATAAAAACACGCTTCTATTTGTAACATTGCATTCCCTATGGTGTGTGCACATGTCCGTGCTTTACAGGTGTGTGGGTTTGGTTATCCACATTTTGCAAGCAGGATTTTCCCATGTGCAAAAACGCGCAAAAATATGCAAAGGAGCCCTTATAAATGAACCTTAGTAATCTGAGACAGAGCGGTTGCTTGGGACGTGCAGCCTGGCAGCATTGTTGTAAATGCTTCAGACATTACATCCTGCTGCCCTGGCAATCACATTGTCTGCAGTGTATGGCAGCTGCGCTGACACCGTGCTGACGCTGGAGCCGCCAAGTCACACCGATCCCTTTCTCAAACTGTGTCACTAATTAGATTAAATAACAAATTAGCTGTAAAGTCTTAGGATGGTCACACACAGAGTTTTATGGAAAAAAGTCCCAGTTCTTTTGGCAGATTTTCATAGAATTTTTTGAAGCAGACGTGGATTCTAGAGGAATGAGATATATACTTCTCCTTCCTGATTACCTGGCACTTCAAACATCGTTCATGCTCAAACATGCTGTGCTGCGGTGATCGTACATGCACTAATGCTCACCTGTAGCTGTTCTTGGGGCTCATTCACACGGGCTTATTTCCACCGTGTATTATATATGTGTTTTTCCCACACTTAACACGTAGTGAGCGGAGGCAATGAAAGTCTATGGACTATTATTCTTCCATTCACACCTGCATTGAAGCTGCAAGGGGACATGCGTATAAAACACAGGAGAAATAAATTGCAGCATGCTCTATTTCCCTGTGTTTCATGCACAGCCCTTGTAGGGCTCCGTATTGAAACACTACCCCCTTGCAATGCCTGTCTGTGCAGAGCAGGGGATTTGTAGAAAAAAAAGTCACACTGCACATGTCCGTGATGTCATAATCCCGGGCATGCACAGTGCCAATTGCAGCTCGTACACGATCTCTGCCGGCTCTTCTGCCAGCACAGCATAGGGGCTGCAATGAGTACAACGCCGCAAGACTCACAGCGTTGTACTCATACGGCTGTGTAAACGAGCCCTTAGGCCTCGTTCAGACAAGCGTGCATTTGCACGTACGTAGGTGCGCACAAATCCGCATGTCCACGCACATGCCAAAACATGCGTGAACGAATCTCCGTGCAGCATTGCTCTCAATAGGGCCGTCGCTGCTGCTCGCGGCCCCATTAAAAGCAATGGCCTGCCGTCAACCCCCACAGTAATTTTTGGGGAAGGGCTTTAAATATAAGCCCTCCCCTGAAAATAATTCCTAGCTGTAATAAAAAAAAATAAAAATATCTACTCACCTCTCCGCCGCTACCAGGGCTCAGGCACATATAGTCGCTTGTTCTCCCTGCACTGTAATGAAGTTGTTTCAGCACACGAGGATTTAAAATCCCTGCCTGCTGAAAGGGCTGTATCTGACTGGTTGAGCGCTCAGCCAATCACAGGTAGTGCTCTGCCATTCATTGAATGACAGCTGTGCACTGCCTGTAATTGGTCACAGCGCTCAGTCAATCACAGGCAGCACTCGGCTATTCATTGAAATTAATGGGAGAGCTTTGCGATCCTCTGCCACAGCTGTCACAGTGCCCAGTGACAAGGGGACTCCCCGCAGGGAATATTGACGTGCAGCACGGACCTATGGTGCATGCATGTCCTATGTTTTGCAGGTACTTGCATTTGCACTCGGACATGTGAACACACCACAGGGAACTAATGGTTCTAATAGACGCATGGTTTTATGCGGACATATGTACGCACACGTACACTCATATGATTTGTTGTAGGTTTTGTGGCAGATTTTGGTGCAGACTTGCAGCAGATTTCACCACTTTGTCCATTTTGCCTCCTTATTTACTCACTAGTATTCTTTTCTATGGGCAAATAAAGATCAATCTTTGCCCAGTTGAAAATAAAACCAGTGACAGGAAATACCGTGTTTCCCTGAAAATAAGACAGTGTCTTATATTAATTTTTGTTCAAAAAGGTTTAACTTTTTTACATGTATAGCTGCCTGGACACTATTTAAATTGACTTTTTTTAATTAACTGTTAGCAGGGCTTAATTTTGGAGTAGGGCTTATATTTCAAGCATCCTCAAAAAGCCTGAAAAATCATTTTGCATCCTCAAAAATTCTGGAAAATCATGTTATGTCTTATTTTGCGGGTATGTCTTATTTTCAGGGAAACAGGGTATATACAGACACATGTAGATGAAACAAAGATGAAATACTAATGATATATAGTTGTCATCTGTAAACATTTTTAAGCAATTCCATTTGAATCTTTGGTATTTGCAGAAACATCTGCCTGCTTCCAGTTCTTGTCTCTGCAGCAGATGGGATTTCAGTGAACTGGGTGACAGATATCAGTGATTGGGGGTATTCCACTCATTGGGATCCCCCAACGAGCATTAGGCAAAAGGAAAAATCCCCCTTAAAAGGATATTTCAATGTGAGCCATTCCTTCTGTTATACTTCTGGCTCCTACCACAACTGAGCTGTCAACATCCGGCTCAGACAGAGATCAACCGATCGCTATGGCTCCTGAGCGAGAGGACTCAACTATTGAGGACCTTTTCTGAGGATAGGTCATCGACAGTAAAAGGGGTAAAAGCCTCAGAATACCCCTATCATACAAATTTTTGTATGGCAACAATTGCTGTATCTCAGCATGATTACTCACCGTGTTGTACGCTGTTATTTATATCTGTTTAATATGTATGTGCTTAAAGAGTAGCTGCACTTTCAACTAACTTTTGACATGTCATAGAAAGTACTATATAACTCTACGCCAGCCGTCTTCAGCTGCTGGAAGGAGCCAGAAAGCAGCGAAGACAGACGAAAGGTCACAGAGCTCGAGTGAGTGCTGCACCCCCTCGTTCTAGCGATCAACCCACCAGTAGGACCCCCACTGATCAATAATTTTACCATGTCTCTATGACATGTCAAACGTTAGTTGAAAGTGCAGCTATTCTTTAAAGATTTAATGTATGAAAGCTAACCACTGTTATCTGGCTGCTAATTTCAGAGTTAAATTACAAGGTGTTGAGGAGCTGCTCTTGAAGATAAAAGGAAATATAGTCAACCAGCATCTAGAATTGCTAGATCTGTCTGGAAAACCTCTAAAGTGCCTTCACTTTGGATCTGTCTACTTTGGAACATCAAAAATTCGCCAAGCAGTGATTTATAATGATAGCCCTGAGAACATAAGCTGGGTGTCTGTCCTGGATGATAATGCCATGGGCGCTGAAGTGGTACGTTTTCCCCCCAAATTGGAATGCTTTCCTTTGTGAAAAGTGATTATTACAAGTTATGTAAAAAAGTAGAATAGATGTGTGATTTTCTGTTTGCTGGTTGATCCTACGATCACACACATGTTGGGGAAGATATTGATTTGTGTTGGTATAAAATTAGAGGAGGGGTGTAGCTAAAGGGCCTGGGTGCAAAAGTTCAGCTTGTCCCCCATACCCTGAACTACTTTGCATGACTACTGGCCATGGTCAGTCCCCAAAAATACATACATGCATACTAGCACATAAAGGGGATGTCTGAGTTTGTTTCGTTTTTTAATTTTTGCACCCCAAATATAAAAATAATAAACAATCATGTACTCAGCTCTGCAAGACTCCCCACAGCTGCATTCTTGGTGCCAAGCTGTGTTTACAAGCTGCAGCAGCCTGTCTCAGGCTGCTGCAGTAATCACAGCTTGAATACTGACATCTATGATGGGCTGCAGTGATGTTCTGTACAGAGGCAACTACAGGCTGTCAATACAGCATCATAATGGATACCAGAGGATGCAGCGCTGGAGCTTCAGTGGAGCCAGGAGAGGTGTGTGTAGAACTGGTTATTTTTATACTTTGGGTACACTTTTTTTTATTAAACTTGAAGAACCATTTACAGTAAAACAGAGCCCCTCATGCCCCTATTCAATGTAACAGAAATGCCACCATGACCCTCTCCATTCAAGAAAAGTACCTCCTCAACCTCCATTGAACTCCCATCTAGCTAAGAACACATAGCCTTCCTGGGCTGCGCTCACACCAGTTGCCTCTCCGGTTATGTGGCCAATAGTGATGGCCAGTAGTATGAGCTGGAAAGGGCTCCTCTAAGTTACAGCCTGTAACCCTTCCACTGCTGGAGAGATGATGTGCTCCTTATACAGAGGTGAAGCAGTCCCATGACAATGTATATTTACAGCAGAGGATTATACTGGCTCCATGAAGAGAAGACAGAAATGGGTTTCTCAGCTTCTGGCTTCTCTGTTCTTGCATACACAAAGCTCAATGAGGCTTAGTCATTGTAGTAGTCAACTACGATATTCAAATAAAGCAAAAATAAGCGAAAACCTTGTAAAACAGACATCAATGGCATGTCCATTTCACAATAGAAGTGAATGATTCCTTTTGTGTCCAATGGGGTATTCTGTCACAGTACTGCTTTCTGCAGCTGTCATGGAGGGCCCAAGCGGAGTCGCACAGCGCATAGAATAATGCTGTGTGAACGTTCCCTGGGGGTACATTTACACTTTGCAGGGTTTTTGATGTGGATCTCCACCAAAATCCACATTATATTTAGGTAGATTTTGGTGCATATCCACACCATTTGATATGAATTTCGACGTGGTTTGTGCTGTTGATCCACAGCAGATTTAATCCTTTTAATTAAAGGGGTGTAGATTCACACCAAAATCAGTTTAAAAATCTGCACCAATGTTGCGGATTTTGGTACAAATTTTCCACTGTGCAAAGTCAACACCAATTCTAAGACGTGATCATACCCTAGTGCAATAAATATCATGTTAAAGTTCGCTATATCTGCACACATAAAGTAATTTACCCCTCCACTCTCCCCCAACTCCTCAAAAAAAGACAAAACCGCATCCATACCAATTATATATGTACTAATACTATTATGTGTATAAAAGAAACCTGGTCATAAAAATCATATTGATAACCCAACAAATAAAAATCTAATGCATACTCAAAATGTCTGAATGATGTCTGATCCTAAAGGTCCAAATTGCCCTGGACCTGAACCAGTTAAAGGGACATTGATGTTTAAAGGAAAAATACCTGCTACATTTATTACTATGTTCACTAGAATCCTTCCAATTGACATATACTGTTATTAAAGGAAGAATTGGAAGATTTAGGATACATATGGAAGATTTTTTTTTCTCCAGGAAGAAAAGGATATTTCTTTGTGAAGCAGAAGTCTTCCAAATGTATCCCAAGAAGCATTAATCTTGTCTCCTACTTCTTCCTTCACTAAGGGCTGACACCCACTGGCGATATTTTCTTTCTTGTGCTGCGAGAGCACGTGAAAACTCTCGCCTCGTAGCGCAAGAAAGATGCCGAAATAAGACCAGGATATCGCCAGTCCTTTCAATGGGGCCAGCGGCAGCAGCGCTATCCCCATTGAAAAGATATGGAGAATACCGCGGACTTCTGCCACAGCTATCACAGCTGTGACAGCTGTGGCAGCAGTTTCCTTCATCCCCGCGGGACCGGGGGGATGAAGGAATCCTCTGCCACAACTGTCACAGCTGTGACAACTGTGGCAGAAGTGCAGCATGCTATCCCATTGCTTTCAATGGGATCAGCGCTGCTGCCGGTCCCATTGAAAGCAGTGGTTTGTGGCAAACCCTGCAGTATGATTTTCGGGGAAGGGCTTGAAATATAAACCCTTCCCTGAAAATCATCAATAAGTGGTAAAAAAAAAATTACTCACCTCTCCGCGCTCAAACGCGTCTTCCGGCTGGCTCCCCGACACTGCTGTCCAGCACTTTCAGCAGGCGGGGATTTTTAAATCCCTGCCTCCTGAAAGAGCTGTGCTGATTGGCTGAGCGCTCAGCCAATAGCAGCTAGTGCTTAGCTATTGGCTGAGCGCTCAGTCAATTACAGATAGTGCTTAGCTATTCATTCTTGAATAGCACTTTCTGTAATTGGCTGAGTGCTCAGCCAATAGCTAAGCACTAGCTGCTATTGGCTGAGCGCTCAGTCAATCAGCACAGCCCTTTCAGGAGGCAAGGATTTTTAAATCCCTGCCTGCTGAAAGTGCTGGACAGCAGTGTCAGGGAGCCAGCCGGAGGACGCGTCTGAGCGGCGGAGAGGTGAGTAATTTAAAAAAAATTTTTTTTACCACTTATTGATGACTTTCAGGGTTTATATTTCAAGCCCTTCCCCGAAAATCATACTGCAGGGTTTGCCACAAACCACTGCTTTCAATGGGACTGGCAGCAGCGCTGATCCCATTGAAAGCAATGGGATAGCATGCTGCACTTCTGCCACAGCTGTCACAGCTGTGACAGCTGTAGCAGAGGATTCCTTCATCCCCGTGGTCCCCGCGGGGATGAAGGAAACTCCTGCCACAGCTGTGACAGCTGTGGCAGAAGTCAACGGTATTCTCCATATCTTTTCAATGGGGCTAGCGCTGCTGCCGCTGGCCCTTTCGAAAAGACTGGCGATATCCCGGCGTGATCCCGTTTTTTTTTCTCGCACTGTGCTGCGAGAGTTTTCACTTACTCTTGCAGCGCAGTGCAGAAAAAAACGCCAGTGGGTGTCCAACCAGTGTATACTGGTTGGCGGGATTCAGATACGTATGGTTAACCTATACCTTACTGATTTAGCAGTCTGCCATGGCTGTGTTGCCACCATTGCCTTATACCAGTCTTTCCATGATCATTTCTACATCTGTATGTCTAAATGTACATATCTATAGAATAAGCTTTAATATCCTATTGCTTTACAGGGCACTGACATTCATAAAAGTACAGATGCTGCTCTGCAAGACATGGATTACTGGAACAGGACGAGTGATCCGGAAGTCTCTAGTATACTTACCTGCTGTCCCAATGACGGAGTTCTTTTACCTTTCCAGAAAACTATTCTTACTGTTTGTTTTAGTCCCAAGTGAGTAATATGTTTTAGCATTTTTACACATAATATAAATCGGGGCATTGGGAGTCGTGTTTAAAAAACAATGTCAAATAGTGCACATTTTTACCAGAATTACAACATATTAATCAAAAAGAAGGAAAGCAAAAGGAAGGCAGAAGAAAGTAAAAATCCTAATCAAGGGGTTGGCAATAGTCTCATGTTATAGGGAAAATTCTTCCTGGCTACAAATATATGGTAGAATCACTCTCTCACCATTCAGAGTGGCTGCAGGGCTGTATTAAAGGCACTCTAGGGGACATTTACAGCGTTCCCAAGACCGGTCTTAGTATAATTACCCCAGCGCATGATGCATGTGATACATGAAGAGGTACAGGCCTCTTCATGTATTAGGTGCATCTCGGCACCTTTGTGTGCCTACACAGAAATGTATGTCAGGTCCTACCTGGCATAAATCTATAGCGTAATTTATGACAGTTTCTAGTGGAAATTGTACATAAATCTGTTGGTCTGGAGTGGCTACATTGTCTCCAGATAAGCCACACCCCTTTTTGGGAAACTGGCGAAGCCTGCACTAACACAGAAAAAGTTGCCAATTTTCTCTCAGGTTGAGCTTGCGACAAAACGTACAACTTTTTAATGCCATAAATTCCTCTGTATTTCGCCATATATCAACACTGTGTTTGTAATACTGCATACAATGCAGCATGTCACAGCTTTTTACAGAGCATATGAAATGCATGAGAAAAAAACCTTTGTGTACCATCGTATAAAAGCGGAAGGACACAGTGATTTAGAATGGACCCACAATAGACTGTGGGAGTCATATTATGGCAGACCCACCATATGGTAGAGCGATTGGGCTTGAAGACGTTTACTTTCAGGTTTCTGCTGCTATTAGCAGCAGCATGATGTTCTATCCAATATGGTGGTCAAAAATGAGTTGATCACATCATGATGTTTTATTTGGGCAGATAGTTTTAAAAAGATTGTACTCTACTAAATCCACCTCCACCAGAAGTTAAGCACCCTTTTATATGCAAATAAGGAAGATGGAATAAAATCTCTGCAGTGCCACCTATTGGATGGCAGCATTCCTGCAGATCAATGTCCGACCCTTTATACAGATCTATAAAACAATGATTGGGAATTTAAAACCAAGACATACTCCATACACAGGCAGCTGTTTTAGGGTTTTGACCCTCATCAGTGTGCAGTAGGATTCTGGCTTGGCTAGTGAGATGCCAATTATGTGAGTCGGGAGGGGTATCATCACTCCTTAAGGAGACACCTAGGACATGAGTGAAGAGACTCTGGGAACTATATGTAAATAAGGAAGATGGAACAATACCTCTGCAGCGCCACCTATTGAATACCAGGATTCCTGCAAATCAATATCTGACACTTTATACAGGTCTATGCAAATGGCCTTATAAGTCTGCTCACTCACCTTCTAGGTGCTTTCCTTAGGCCTCATGTCCACGGGTAAAGTCAGGCCCGCTACGGATTCTCCATGGAATATTAATCCGTAGCGGGTCCCCCCTGCCCCGCGTACATGAGGGCTGAAAATAAGAATAAATAAGAATAAACTTACCCGCAGCAGACCGGGCAGGTCTTCTCTTCTTCACGGCTGGATCTTCTTTCTTCGGCCATCGGATGTGCTCGGCACGCCGGCAGCGTGCCACGCGCATGCGCCAGGCACATCCGCCGGGCCGAAGAAAGAAGATCCGGCCGCGAAGAAGAGAAGATCTGCCCGGTCCGCTGTGGGTAAGTTTATTCCTTTTTTAGGTCTCCCGCGGATCCGGACGGCTTCCATAGGCTTCAATAGAAGCCTGTGGGAGCCGTCCTCGCTGGAGACCCGCACAAAAATGGAGCATGTCTATTTTTTTTCATGCTCCATATTTTTTTAAATTCCCTTTTATTGACCATCCACGGGTATTTATCTACCCGCGGGTGGTCAATGCATCCCTATGGGGTGCGGATCCGCGGGCGGGAGAAGATTTAAAATCCGCTGCTGATTTTAATTCTTCTTTTCCCCGTGGACATGAGGCCTTAAGGAGTGATGATATCCCTCTTAGCTCCATTTTATGAAACGCTGGGAATCAGTCTTAAATATCTCTCTCTCTAGCTAGGTGGCAACATTGCTGTACTTTCATGTCTAAAGGTAGTCATCAAGTAACTCTGTCTGAATCATCATTCAAGATACTACATAGACCTTATTTTGCCCCCTCAGTAATCCATAAATTCTCCACAATTACTTCCCCTACCTGTTTCAGAGCCTGCAATTTACTAGGAATGACATCACATATTTGGTGGACATGCCCAATAGTGAAGTCCCTTTGGAGGTACATAGTTAACCTTATATCTAGTATTCTTGGCAAAACATTCCCCCTCTCTCCATCGACTTGTCTCCTGGCTGACAAACTCCTTGTGTTTAGTAATCAACAACATAAACTTTCTCAATATATTTGAATTTACATTGCCTCTCAATGGCTATCACCACTCTTCAAATTAATCCAATCCATTCCAGAGTTTCAAGAAAGATGCTAAACGAAAAATTGTTAGTTTTCAGAGAAGATAACATGGACCTTTTTCTCAAGACTTGGCTTCCCTGGTCTATTTATCATGACATATCTGGTCTCTCTCGACTACTCACCACTTGAAAAATGTATGTTAAGGCTAAGAGAGAGGAGGGTTGCTGGGCTCTGCTTACTTGATTTCAGTTCACTTTTACTAATAATAAACTTAACTTAATTACTAATTCCTAGTTTACATTCTACACTCTGTGTGGATGTTGTGTATTATGTGTGTTGCTTTGTATTACACTGTTTATACCCCCCGTGAGGAGAATTTTCTATACGTGTAAATACGTGTAAATTCCAATAAAGTTATTTCAGACTAGAAAAGATTGTACTTTATAGCATAGACATACATACACTTCTTCATTTCTAAATGATATCACACTGTACAAACCTTTTGCAGGCAGTTAGATGAAGACATCAGAACAAATCGGATTCCATCTCAACAGGATTATGCTCTGTTTATGAGGTTTGAACCAATTGGAAGTAAAGATGGATTCCTCCAATCAGATGCAGACAAGAGTGTGTTTCATAAAGGTACTTGCATTCTTCGCAATTTAAATGCATGTATAGCCAGAACAGACCCATGAAAAGGCTCCCAGATGGTCTGTATGCCCCCTTTTTAGGTGAGCCCTTTCAGAAATGCCACTGAACATGTTGCGGAGCTCACTTCTTTAATTGCACTCATTACTGGAAAGTTGTGACTGCGTTGCTCAAGAAAGCTGAATACCAGCAATATATTGGCAATGGGCAATACTCAGCTACCTAATAGCTGTAGGAGAACCTGGCTCATTAAAAGACCATAGCTGAGCAAAATAGTAGTGGCCCTGTAGTTGTAGCCTTTTTAGTTCCCTTTTGCGATACAATGGATGTTGAGAAATAGTTGGTAGTTATATAACTCTACAAATCTAGTAATTTTGAACACTTGCCTAATGTATCAATTGTGTGACTCTTTCTGTCTTCTACTCTACTGCAAAAATAGTAAATGTTTAAAATGTCTTAGAAAAATTTTGTGAAAGAAGGAAATTTATGAAGGGCTTTACGCCATTTTTTGGCATAAAAAAGTTACAAGCTTTGTCACTTGCCATTTTTGCACAAAAATTTGTGACATTTTGAATGTTTATGCTTTTCTCATCACAATTCACAAGTAGTAGAAAAGTTGACGGATTCATCTGGCATGGTGGGTCTAGTATTTGGCGCAAATTATAGCAGAAATGTACGCCTTTATAGCACACATCATTTAAGTAATTTAAGTCTTAAAGAACTGAGAATGTAACTTAAGTCTTAAAAGGTTTCCAGGACTCAGATATCGATGACCTGTTCTCAAGATAGGTTATCAAAATTAAATCAGTGGTAGGTCTATTTCGGCACCCTCGCTGAACAGCTGTTTGAATGGGCTGCAGTGGTTGAGCATTTTGGCCTTTTTATTGTAGATCCTCGTACATCGTATAGTGACTGGTATTGCAGCTCACTCCCATTCACTGAGTTTCATAAAGGCCAATGGACGTGATGTCACAGACCAGTGAAGAATCCGCAACGCTTGCCTGAGCACAGAGTTTCCTTTCAACCCCAACACACTATAACATATATATAAAAAATAAACCAAACACAGATTGGGGCATTACATTTAAAAAATATAGGAGACAAGTACCCAATGGGTTTGTGGCACTATTTGGTGCCAGATATAATCTCAATAGGACAGTACATGGAAAACCACTGGTATTTCCCAACCAGGGTTGGCCTCCATGTCACCGAATTACCAGACTCCAGGTTAAGCAGTAAAAGACAGAAGAAACAAATAATACACAATAGTCACCCAGGACTCAAGATAAATGTTTTCCTACTGATGGATGATATCTGTATGTTTCTTGAAGATATCTGCTGAGGTCTTCCCTGGTACATATGGGATGAGTGACTAGGGCTAATCCCTCTCCCTGTACTGCTCAAGTGAGTTGAATTCACTTCGTAAGCTGACTGTTATATATGGTTTGACCTGAGTCCTGAGCTCCTATTCTATATTATTTTCTTCTGTCTGCCCCCACCAATCTAATACCGATAACCTATTGTAAAATTACCGTAGGCCATCAATATCTAAGTCCTGGAAAACTACTTAAATAACTTACCCCTTATACTGTACTTCTATACAATGTAAAATTGTACAGTTTACAGAAAATATTATGCTTATTTATATATAATTTATTTGTGAGCCATGACTATGTATGATCCAGCAATTTTTTTAAATTAATGCTCTGAGGTACATCATGGGACAAATAATGGGAGCAAAGGGACCGGATAAATGTGGTCAGTATATTGTACATGTAATCATGCACAAATCATTAATGAATTAGGAGAGGTCGAAAAGCCATCAAACCAGTAAGATATTGTATAGTTATAAGCTATGAATTTAGGTTGTTGTAGAGTAATTAATTGCTTTTGCTGTTTTATATCCTTGGCACAGGACTTAAGAAGTGCCATGTGGAATTGGCTGTCACTGGCTCTGCGTTCCCTGTCGCGTTAACATTCAGCCCAGGAACTGTGTACAATTTTAAGGAATGCTTGATTGGTGAAAAGATCGATATTCATTGCTCACTAAAAAATGAATCTCAGTTCCTCCCTGTGGTGTTTAGCTTTCGCAAGATATCCCATTTTCATATCTCTCCTGCTAATGGAAAGATAGAGGCAGGACATTCTCAGGTACAAACACATTTATCTAAATCTACCAAGTAGCATTGTATTACTGTGCAAGATAAAGCTGTTCTGAAATAGAAAGCCTGTTAACAAGTATTTGTGCATTGCTCAATACATATTAATTAACTTGACAAACTTGTTATAGTGTTTTGCTGTGTACTAGATGCACTAATAGGATTGTAAAGCCTAACTGCACTGGGAGCAGCATTTTACAGTGTAAATCAGTATATGATGTAAAATATACTTTCCTTAAACTGATCTTGATTTACTTCTTCTCCATTTACATTTACATCTGCATTCAGAATCATACTCGCCTCACACGACTGGATTTCAATTGCGGATTCCGCGATCAGCACCCGCACGGACTTTCCACGGTGATACACAACCATTGTAAAGCATGCATTTTCGAATTTTTCTTCACACTCGTGAAGACAAACTGCGTATTCCGCGAACGGAAGAAAAATTGCAGAATGCTCTATTTTACAGCGGATTTTGTGCAGACGGTCTCTATTGAGGCATCTGACCCACAGTCCATACGAAATTAACATTGTTTATGGGCTGCGGGCACTTGCGTCATCGCTAAGCGTCGGCACAGGAAGAACAAGCAAAAAAACCTGTACTGTGCATAACCGCCTGTGAGCCTCTATGGACATCTGCAATACAATTAATTGCCATATGCAGGGTCACCGGCTGGACTCACAGCCAGAATCCGATGTGGGCTCCCGCATTCAGAATCCAACTAGGTCGCGTGAGCCTGGCCTAAATGGGTCAGTTATTATGTGTGTCTCTTGACCCTTTGTGAATGGTTTAATAACTGAAGTGGACACAAGGATGGTCTCATCGGAGCTGTTAACCCTTTAAATGCCACTGTCAATCCACTAAAGCCGTACGGCCCCCTGCGATGAGATTGTAGGGAGCTGTGCTGGTATCATGGCAGCCAGGGGCCTTCTGAAAGGCCCCAGAGCTGTCATGGCAGAATGTCTATCAAGCCATCCCTGTAGGGTGGCTTGATAGACTGCCTGCCCGAAAGCAGTATGATGTAATGCTATGGCATTACATCATACTGCAGAAGCGATCAAAGCATCAAAGTACCACAAGTTGTTGTCCCCTCTGGGGATTAAAAAAAAAGTAAAAGTAAGATCAATACAGTTTTACTAATTATTTAAAAAAAGTAATAAAAGTTTTTAAAAAACTTAAAAAAGACCCTTTTACCATATTTATAACATAAAATCTAAATAATAAAACAAAAGTACATATTTAGTATTACTGCGTCTGTAAAAGTCCAGTCTATCAAAGTAACACATTATTTACCCCACACAATGAACATCGTCATTAAAAAAAATAACACCAAAAATGCAATAAAAAAATTTGTATGCACACTATGATGGTACCAATGGAAATTACAAGATGTCCCGCAAAAAATGAGCCCCCACACAACTATGTCAAAAAACAAAATTAAAAAGTTATTGCGCACAGAATATGGCGGCAGAAAACAATTTTTAAAAATTAAATATCTTTGAAAAAAAATACAAGTAGTACAGCAAAAAAAACGATATAATCTTGGTATCGTAGTAATCGTACTGACCCATAGAATAAAGCTGGCATGTCATTTTTGTTGCAGTTTGTGCGCTGTAAATATAAGATGCACCAAAAGATGGTGGAATGTCATTTTTTTTTTCAATTTACTCCAGTTAGAATTTCTAAAACGTTTTTAGTACATTATATGGTACATTAAATAGTACTGTTGAAAAATACAGCTCGTTCGACAAAAAACAAGCTCTCATACAGCTATGTTGATGGATAAATAAAGGAGTTAGGATTTTTTTAAAAGAGGGGAGGAAAGAAGAAAATGGAAAAACGAAAAAAAAGTTTTGTCACTAAGGGGTTAAGAAATGCTTTACTTCACACGAGGCAGAAAGCGCAGTGTTATAAATGGGTATGAGCTTGTTGGTTAGGGCAGCAGATCATCACCAACTGGATCTCATAGTCTTTAGCTTAGCAGTATGCTCTCTGAAGGCAACTCCAACGTCATAGAAAAGTGCATATGACTCTCATCCTCCAGTCACGCTCACTGACACTGCTGTGTTCTCTGTTGTTCCTTCATAATAATAAAAACTATATGAAGCAGCCCAAATTATAGACTCATACTTCGTTATTGACTGAGTCTGTGAACCACTGCTCAACGTACATGGAGGCCAGACGTTTCTCAATGTCAGTGCAAATATGTAAAGCCAAACAATGCAAATACTGGATTCGCCGGGTTCGCTATGCTATAGTGGGGTCCATCTGGCTTCCGGCATCTGGGCCAGAATTTTTTTCAATGAACTAATGCAGCATGCTGTGCTATTTTGTCTGAGCTTTTGTGCTAGATTTTCTCCGGAGGCTCCAAACATTATACAGTATCTTAAAGAAAGAAAAAAAAAATCATTCAACTCTATGGCTGCGTGAAAGGAAGAAAGGGTTTTTGAGTTCTGTATAAAAACAGATCCAACCCTTATAATGATATAGAATATAATCCATTTGAACAGAATTTAGACAAAGTGACAAACAAAGTAGACAATAGGTGAACTATTGGATTCCTGTTCTTACTCACCCAAATGCTATATTTACTTGTGGATGTTAGATGCATGCAGTGACAGTGGTGCTACTAAAGCACAATGTTACTTTATCTCCTCTTGGCTCTACTTCACTTTCTCCGTAGGCTTTATAGTCTGCCCATTAAAATTAATGGTCAGCCTCAGCCATCCCGCTATCTTGGAGAAGCCTGAACACAGCTAGCAGGAAACTTTGTTCTAGCGGTCACAAGGTCACAGTATTTGAACCCCTGCTGATCAGACATTCATGGTATATCCTATTGATATGCCATTGATTTCTGTTTTATGAGTAGCCTTTTAAAGCAAACTGTGAGTAACTAAGCAATGCTGCTAACAGTTTTAAGCTAACAGCACATTGATTAGATGTATATTGCCTCAACCCTCCAATTTTGGTTGATGACCATTTGTTGTTTACGAGGGACTCCTTACCTTACTCTACCCCATGGGATGCTAAGGATCGGGTAGTTGTATCTGAAGTTGAGGTGTCTGGCTGTGGCTTTCTCCATTTTTCCCATTCAGCACACATGAGCTGAGCCGAGCATGCATCCGTATGGGTGTGGTAGGTGGGTGGGAGAGATAACTGTTGGTAGAATGAACGTTTGGCCCGCAGCTGTCTAATGTCTATGGCCAGCCTAAATATTGCAGCACTGAAAAAGCTGATCTGTAATACAGCAAGTGGTCAGCAGTGCATTTACAGATGATCAGAATTGGATTACCTTGCAGCACAGTACCGTTATCAATGCTGTGCACCAAACTATCATCAGATAGTTATTTCTACAATAGCATCTTATGGTGATGTTCACAGCACCATAAAACAATTCATTCTGCCGGTGCTGAGCTTTCCAGCCCTTTTCTGTATATTCTGTGTGTATCGTTTTGTAGCCTCTATGCACTTGACCCTCAAGTAAGCATCACACAATAATTGGAATACCTGCCACTGTTTCAATAGGAAAAACAGAGTATTTCATCTTTATGACATTTCTCCCTCATCAACTAAAAGAAACCGCTCTGGAAGTACTTGTGAGGCTTCAATGCCTTTTCTATCCAGGGACATACTGAATTTGAAAAATCATCTGAAAAATGAAGAATGTTGAGGTGTAACCACTTATTTTTAAAGGGAATGAACATAACTCATTTTTCTAAGGCATAACTGAAACAAAATGTAATAGTTCTAACACATTTAATGGAACACAAAATTTACATTTCAATTGAAACATTCAAATTAAATAGATTTTTGAAGTTTAGCATTAGGAAGGTATCGCAGATTACCATGCAACAAAAAAAAAAAGACACATAATTTAGAGCTGGGCTTTAAAGTGCACTGTGGAAAACACAATGAGTTATAGCTTTATTTTCTCTACCTTTTGGATTGCTGACATTTTGCTTGACTGTAGCTAAAAGCCCTAAAATTGAAGATCTTTTCCATAAGAGCAATTTTTAGTACGAAAAATATAGCAATCAATTCTTTTGCTGTCTCTTCCGTTACATTATTGCTTCTATCCTTTTTTGTTCTCTAGGAAGTGATGTTTTCATTTGTACCACATCAAGTAGGAACCTTTAATGTGAAACAAGTGGTAGATATTTTGGGTCCCACATCAGATGAAAATTTGCTGCCTTTGAAAATGAAAGCCTTTCTGAAGAAAAAGCTGAGTTTTACTGCAGTCTGCAAACCTTTAACCAAGAAAATTATCATGAAAGTCAACCCTGGTAAGCTGTTCTAAGTTTTTCCTGGTACTTGTGATCTAATTGATGACTTTTAAGCATAGTTACCGTTCACGTGTATTGTATAAGCAGTGATTTTCCAGATTCAAAGAATTCTATGTTCTTAAAGGAACTGAAAATTATAGAGTTTATCTTGTGGCTACGTTTATGAGCACAAAAATGAAAAGCAAGCTGCTAAAATCCATTAATGGTGCTGCTGAGTGTGAGCTGTGTACAAAAAGAAGAAACCCCAGGTACTCAAGAAACCTCTACTTCTAATGAAATAATATAAAGCACAGAAGTTAATTAGTACATATCCAATGTAATAAACATTTGCCAACCTGCTAAGTTGCATTATATTCCTATCCAACTAATAGTAAGTACAGTGTGGCAGTGTTTGGAGCAGAATAAACTAGCTGAGGTTATCTAGGATAGTAGTTTTCACACTGTGAAGGAGCCTCGCTGGTGCGGTGCACCCAAGTTTTTGGTGCGGCACAACTGGGGAGCCGTTTTTACCGAAGTGATCATACAGTACACAGTTGTTTCTGTGGTTGCACCAATGACTGGTTTAATTATATAACTAACTCCTTTTGTGTTTAGTTTAATGTTATACTGAGTTCAAGAGGAAAATTTTCAGATGAATCGTGATAGTTTTTAAACATTTTTGTATGGAGAATGACCAATGGAAAAGTTTATATCATAATCATGGTCATGCTAGTGAAGCCCGGTAGAAACCCTGATCTAGGTGTATATCGTATATAAGAATGTTGAATTATGGCATGCTTTAATAAAAAAGTGATATCTGTTCACTAATTGGATCATTCGACAATTGTTTCAAGATATTGTCCTAGATATTGTCCCTAGGATATATCATATCACAGAGGTGACTTTCAAGTAAAAAAAGATGATTTTTATTAGAAAATTATTAAAATAAAACACGTAAGGGCACAACAAACATGACAAAAACCGTTTTAAAACGTAGTGTAGCAAATGTTAGAACACGCCTAACACAATTGCCAAGAAGAAAGAGGGTCGGCCAACAAGAATCTAGATCTAGTATGGGGGTCCCGGATGAAACTTTTGGACCTGCAGATCCAGAATATTGTGGCTTGACCCGTAACACTTCAGGTTGCAATCACTCAATGTCCTACCCCAATTGATAGATGTAATGGTGAAACGGGTATAGGAGTGTTGTGATTCAAGCGGAAGGAAACAATCTGTTTTTTCGGCTATTAATTAGTGTCCGGCTAATTGGTAATATTCGTTAGCCCAGATAGCAGCAGCCAATCTCGTGTATGCAATTGTGTTGGGATTTCGTCATTGATAATAAAATTGGTTTCGATAACCTGAGTCCTAAAAGTGTCGGAATCGCAATTGATCCCAACACCAATAAATTTGTATAGATTTGGTACTGATCTCTGCGCCAAATCTCTTACTTCTGGCAGAGTCTCTCAGCGATCACTGAGACTTGACAGAATTTCAGTAATAAGGGTCATAACAGTCAATGCCAGGTAGGACCCTAGAGCTCCAATTATTATTTTTACTCAATAATTGTTCATTTTTACTCTTTCTGCTCAACGCGTTTCACCACTAGATTCGGTGGATCATCAGGAGCTTAGTGAGATCAGATCTTATTGAGGAGATTTTGAAAAAGTCTTAATAGGCTCAAATGACAAAAAAATCAGATGTCCTAACAGAGAGGAGACAACTGTTTCGGCAGATTGTTTAGGAGATGAACAAAATATACAAGAAGTCTCTGTTCGTAGGTCCTTTGTGCTATCAGGAGACAGAACATACAGCTAAACCAGCGTCCCCTTGAGGTATTAACAATATAGCGCTGGGCTGATGTCCTGGAAATATTTCTCCTTCTAGGCGAAGATTTAGGATGTAAGAGAGACTCCTAATTAATCAGGATGAACAGCTCACTTTTGGATGTATGAGGTTGTTCACCCAAGCCTAATATGCTCTCCGCAGGATGTTTGAGGAGGTGAACATAGTATAAAAGGGAATCTCAATTCTTAGGTCCTTTTCTTTACTGTCAAAAGACAGAACATACAGCTCAATCAGCGTCCCATTAGAATATGGGCAATATCATACTGGGCTGATGTTCTGGAGATATCATCCCTTCTGAGCCGAGATTGGGGTATAAGAAAGCCTCCTAGTCAATGAAGGCAGTCAACCCACCTACGATGTATAAGATTGTTCACCCAAACCTAATCTGCTCTTTAAAATAGATTGAAGCTTCAAATCGGCATGTGTATCAAGATAGCCCTAAATCCAAACTCGGTGGATAGTAGGTGGAGAAAATGCTCCAATATAACACATGTCAGTTATGAGAGGCTATGCTATTTCTAGCTCCATTCTTAGGGTAATACCCGGAGGTTCCCACCCAGACCTCTTCTCCCCTTATGTGTCAAAATGACAGAAGAAAGTAGATGGATACAAGATGAAAACAAAAAAGGCTGGTGTCCATAGCCCAGATGGTAGGCTATGGAATGAGCGTTAGGTGGAAAATGCTTGCCTTATAAAGCCCAGAGCCCTCCCTTTAAGGTGTGGTTTATCCCTCAAGACCAATCGGGACAGAGTACGCCTATTTGTTTACCAGCCATGCGTGGTAGACATATGCAGTTTCTTTCAAAACCGTGCCCTATAGGATGATTAAGGTGCTAATTCTTATTGTGATCCTATATACACTAACAATAGTCCGAGATACAATAGCGATTGCTCCCGCAAGGTGTCCTAAGCGGGACAGTGCAATCCTGGATCCTCCTTAATTTATACACTGGGAGGATCTAAGGTAGCTCGCCGTATGCGGGGGCCGCACAGGCCGCGTCATGGCCAATCGGAATTGAGGGGTGGAATTTCGGCGTGCCTAGGCGTGAGTGCGTCATGAAATCCTGACACATCATATGGTAATCGCTCCGAGTGTGTGGAGAGCATATTAGGCTTGGGTGAACAATCTCATACATCCAAAAGTGAGCTGTTCATCCTGATTAATTAGGAGTCTCTCTTACATCCTAAATCTTCGCCTAGAAGGAGAAATATTTCCAGGGCATCAGCCCAGCGCTATATTGTTAATACCTCAAGGGGACGCTGGTTTAGCTGTATGTTCTGTCTCCTGATAGCACAAAGGACCTACGAACAGAGACTTCTTGTATATTTTGTTCATCTCCTAAACAATCTGCCGAAACAGTTGTCTCCTCTCTGTTAGGACATCTGATTTTTTGTCATTTGAGCCTATTAAGACTTTTTCAAAATCTCCTCAATAAGATCTGATCTCACTAAGCTCCTGATGATCCACCGAATCTAGTGGTGAAACGCGTTGAGCAGAAAGAGTAAAAATGAACAATTATTGAGTAAAAATAATAATTGGAGCTCTAGGGTCCTACCTGGCATTGACTGTTATGACCCTTATTACTGAAATTCTGTCAAGTCTCAGTGATCGCTGAGAGACTCTGCCAGAAGTAAGAGATTTGGCGCAGAGATCAGTACCAAATCTATACAAATTTATTGGTGTTGGGATCAATTGCGATTCCGACACTTTTAGGACTCAGGTTATCGAAACCAATTTTATTATCAATGACGAAATCCCAACACAATTGCATACACGAGATCGGCTGCTGCTATCTGGGCTAACGAATATTACCAATTAGCCGGACACTAATTAATAGCCGAAAAAACAGATTGTTTCCTTCCGCTTGAATCACAACACTCCTATACCCGTTTCACCATTACATCTATCAATTGGGGTAGGACATTGAGTGATTGCAACCTGAAGTGTTACGGGTCAAGCCACAATATTCTGGATCTGCAGGTCCAAAAGTTTCATCCGGGACCCCCATACTAGATCTAGATTCTTGTTGGCCGACCCTCTTTCTTCTTGGCAATTGTGTTAGGCGTGTTCTAACATTTGCTACACTACGTTTTAAAACGGTTTTTGTCATGTTTGTTGTGCCCTTACGTGTTTTATTTTAATAATTTTCTAATAAAAATCATCTTTTTTTACTTGAAAGTCACCTCTGTGATAGGGCTTTACTATAATTTTGGAGACTTTTTTCTCACTGCCCCTTCTGTGAATATACTAGGATTAGAGATGAGCGAGCACCAAAATGCTCGGGTGCTCGTTACTCGGGACGAAATTTCCGCAATGCTCGATGGTTCGTTTCGAGTAACGAACCCCATTGAAGTCAATGGGCGACCCGAGCATTTTTGTATTTCACCGATGCTCGCTAAGGTTTCCATGTGTGAAAATCTGGGCAATTCAAGAAAGTGATGGGAACGACACAGCAACGGATAGGGCAAGCGAGGGGCTACATGTTGGGCTGCGTCTCAAGTTCACAGGTCCCACTATTAAGCCACAATACCGGCAAGAGTGCCCCCCCCCCCCCTCCCAACAACTTTTACTTCTGAAAAGCCCTCATTAGCATGGCATACCTTAGCTAAGCACCACACTACCTACAACAAAGCACAATCACTGCCTGCATGACACTCTGCTGCCACTTCTCCTGGGTTACATGCTGCCCAACCCCCCTCCCCCCTGCACGACGCAGTGTCCACAGCGCACACCAAACTGTCCCTGCGCAGCCTTCAGCTGCCCTCATGGCACACCACCCTCATGTCTATTTATAAGTGCGTCTGCCATGAGGAGGAACTGCAGGCACACACTGCAGAGGGTTGGCACGGCTAGGCAGCGACCCTCTTTAAAAGTGGTGGGGCGATAGCCCACAATGCTGTACAGAAGCAATGAGAAATATAATCCTGTCCCACCGCCATCAGGAGCTGCACACGTGGGCATAGCAATGGGGAACCTATGTGCCACACACTATTCATTCTGTCAAGGTGTCTGCATGCCCCAGTCAGACTGGTAATATGTACCTTAACAGTAACCGCGTTGGTGGTAATGTGGTGGTGACTGCAGACCTAGTAGCGCGGTTTTATTTTGTTGGTTTTCGGAATGTGGCCAGGATTAAGTGGGCCGTGGTGGGGGGATGGTGGGGGGGCTCTCTTGTTGTGTCGGTAAAGGTGAAATTCTTGGACTGCCACCAGACGAACCAATGCAAAGGCATTTGCCAAGAATGTTTTCATTGTTGGAGGAGGAGGGGGATGTTTTTGAGGCACTACGTGTCCTCTCCACGTGTCCGTGGTTATATGCACCTTAACAGTAACCGCGTTGGTGGTAATGTGGTGGTGACTGCGGACCTAGTAGCGCGGTTTTATTTTGTTGGTTTTCGGAATGTGGCCAGGATTAAGTGGGCCGTGGCGGGGGGATGGTGGGGGGCTCTCTTGTTGTGTCGGTTAAGGTGAAATTCTTGGACTGCCACAAGACAAACCAATGCAAAGGCATTTGCCAAGAATGTTTTCATTGTTGGAGGAGGAGGGGGATGTTTTTGAGGCACTACGTGTCCTCTCCACGTGTCCGTGGTTATATGCACCTTAACAGTAACCGCATTGGTGGTAATGTGGTGGTGACTGCGGACCTAGTAGCGCGGTTTTATTTTGTTGGTTTTCGGAATGTGGCCATGATTAAGTGGGCCGTGGCGGGGGATGTTTTTCAGGCACTACGTGTCCTCTCCACGTGTCCGTGGTTATATGCACCTTAACAGTAACCGCGTTGGTGGGAAATGGCCTCGCCACCATCATGCCTTTGGAAAGCCTCTGTTTCCACACCCCAGAGACATACCATTAGCAGCGGTATAGGCAGAGCCCATAATTCGTAACATTTCAGCCGTAGCATTAGGACAGGCCCCACTAACATATCACTAGCAGCATTATAGGGGGAGCACAGTATTAGTTCCATTTCAGTAATAGTAGCACTCAAGACAGGCCCCAGTAACAATTCCGAAGCAGCAGTATAGTGGGAGCGCAGTCTTCGTTCCATTTCAGTAATAGTAGCACTCAAGACAGGCACCAGTAACAATTCCGAAGCAGCAGTATAGTGGGAGCGCAGTCTTCGTTCCATTTCAGTAATAGTAGCACTCAAGACAGGCCCCAGTAACAATTCCGAAGCAGCAGTATAGGAGGAGCATAGTCTAAGTTCCATTTAAGTAATAGTAGCAGCCTACACAGGCCCCAGGAACAATTCCGAAGCAGCAGTATAGTGGGAGCGCAGTCTTAGTTCCATTTCAGTAGCTGCAGTATAGCCAAGGCCCAAGTTACATTTATGTAGCTAAAGTGTAGGCCAACCCCACACACCTTTCTGTACCATGAGTGCAGGCGAAGAACATAGAAATTGCTATGATTACACTGTAGGTGAGGGCCCAAAAAAATTGGTGTACCAACAGTACTAATGTACCTCAGTAAAAATTGGCCATGCCCAACCAAGATGGCAGGTGAAACCCATTAATCGCTTTGGTTAATGTGGCTTAAGTGGTAACTAGGCCTGGAGGCAGCCCAGTTTAACGAAAAATTGTTTCAAGTTAAAGTTCCAACGCTTTTAAGAGCATTGAAACGTATAAAAAATTTTTAGAAAAATTATATGAGTGAGCCTTGTGGCCCTAAGAAAAATTGCCCGTTCAGCGTGATTACGTGAGGTTTCAGGAGGAGGAGCAGGAGGAGGAGGAGGAATATTATACACAGATTGATGAAGCAGAAATGTCCTCGTTTTAGATGGTGAGAGAGAACGATGCTTCCATCCGCGGGTGCAGCCTACCTATTGCTTAGGTATCGCTGCTGTCCGCTGGTGGAGAAGAGAAGTCTGGGGAAATCCAGGCTTTGTTCATCTTGATGAGTGTTAGCCTGTCGGCACTGTCGGTTGACAGGCGGGTACGCTTATCTGTGATGATTCCCCCAGCCACACTAAACACCCTCTCCGACAAGATGCTAGCCGCAGGACAAGCAAGCACCTCCAGGGCATACAGCGCTAGTTCAGGCCACGTGTCCAGCTTCGACACCCAGTAGTTGTAGGTGGCAGAGGCGTCACGGAGGACGGTCGTGCGATCGGCTACGTACTCCCTCACCATCCTTTTACAGTGCTCCCGCCGACTCAGCCTTGACTGGGGAGCGGTGACACAGTCTTGCTGGGGAGCCATAAAGCTGTCCAGACCCTTAAAGACTGTTGCACTGCCTGGGATGTACATGCTGCTCGATCTCCGCACCTCCCCTGCTACCTGGCCCTCGGAACTGCGCCTTCTGCCACTAGCGCTGTCGGATGGGAATTTTACCATCAGCTTGTCCGCCAGGGTCCTGTGGTATAGCAACACTCTCGAACCCCTTTCCTCTTCGGGAATGAGAGTGGGAAGGTTCTCCTTATAGCGTGGGTCGAGCAGTGTGTACACCCAGTAATCCGTAGTGGCCAGAATGCGTGTAACGCGAGGGTCACGAGAAAGGCATCCTAACATGAAGTCAGCCATGTGTGCCAGGGTACCTGTACGCAACACATGGCTGTCCGCACTAGGAAGATCACTTTTAGGATCCTCCTCCTCCTCCTCCTCAGGCCATACACGCTGAAATGATGACAGGCAAGCAGCATGGGTACCGTCAGCAGTGGGCCAAGCTGTCTCTTCCCCCTCCTCCTCATCCTCCTCATGCTCCTCCTCCTCCTCCTGAACGCGCTGAGATATAGACAGGAGGGTGCTCTGACTATCCAGCGACATACTGTCTTCCCCCGGCTCTGTTTCCGAGCGCAAAGCGGCTGCCTTTATGGTTTGCAGGAACTTCTCAAGATGCATAGCAGAGGAATGGTGACGCTAATGATTGCAGCATCGCCGCTCACCACCTGGGTAGACTGCTCAAAGTTTCGAAGGACCTGGCAGATGTCTGCCAACCAGGCCCACTCTTCTGAAAATAATTGAGGAGGCTGACTCCCACTGCGCCGCCCATGTTGGAGTTGGTATTCCACTATAGCTCTACGCTGCTCATAGAGCCTGGCCAACATGTGGAGCGTAGAGTTCCACCGTGTGGGCACGTCGCACAGCAGTCGGTGCACTGGCAGATTAAACCGATGTTGCAGTGTCCGCAGGGTGGCAGCGTCCGTGTGGGACTTGCGGAAATGTGCGCAGAGCCGGCGCACCTTTACGAGCAGGTCTGACAAGCGTGGGTAGCTTTTCAGAAAGCGCTGAACCACCAAATTAAAGACGTGGGCCAGGCATGGCACGTGCGTGAGGCTGCCGAGCTGCAGAGCCGCCACCAGGTTACGGCCGTTGTCACACACGACCATGCCCGGTTGGAGGCTCAGCGGCGCAAGCCAGCGGTCGGTCTGCTCTGTCAGACCCTGCAGCAGTTCTTGTGCCGTGTGCCTCTTATCTCCTAAGCTGAGTAGTTTCAGCACGGCCTGCTGACGCTTGCCCACCGCTGTGCTGCCACGCCGCGCGACACCGACTGCTGGCGACGTGCTGCTGCTGCTGACACATCTTGATTGCGAGACAGAGGTTGCGGAGGAGGAGGAGGGTGCTTTAGTGGAGGAAGCATACACCGCCGCAGATACCAGCACCAAGCTGGGGCCCGCAATTCTGGGGGTGGGTAGGACGTGAGCGGTCCCAGGCTCTGACTCTGTCCCAGCCTCCACTAAATTCACCCAATGTGCCGTCAGGGAGATGTAGTGGCCCTGGCCGCCTGTGCTTGTCCACGTGTCCGTTGTTAAGTGGACCTTGGCAGTAACCGCGTTGGTGAGGGCGCGTACAATGTTGCGGGAGACGTGGTCGTGCAGGGCTGGGACGGCACATCGGGAAAAGTAGTGGCGACTGGGAACTGAGTAGCGCGGGGCCGCCGCCTCCATCATACTTTTGAAGGACTCCGTTTCCACAACCCTATACGGCAGCATCTCAAGGCTGATAAATTTGGCTATGTGGACGGTTAACGCTTGAGCGTGCGGGTGCGTGGCGGCGTACTTGCGCTTGCGCTCAAACACTTGCGCTAGCGACGGCTGGACGGTGCGGTGCGAGACATTGCTGGATGGGGCCGAGGACAGCGGAGGTGAGGGTGTGGGTGCAGGCCAGGAGACGGTAGTGCCTGTGTCCGCAGAGCGGGGTTGGATCTCAGTGGCAGGTTGGGGCACAGGGGGAGAGGCAGCGGTGCAAACCGGAGGCGGTGAACGTCCTTCGTCCCACCTTGTGGGGTGCTTGGCCATCATATGTCTGCGCATGCTGGTGGTGGTGAGGCTGTTGGTGGTGGCTCCCCGGCTGATCTTGGCGCGACAAAGGTTGCACACCACTGTTCGTCGGTCGTCAGGCGTCTCTGTGAAAAACTGCCAGACCTTAGAGCACCTCGGCCTCTGCAGGGTGGCATGGCGCGAGGGTGTGCTTTGGGAAACAGTTGGTGGATTATTTGGTCTGGCCCTGCCTCTACCCCTGGACACCGCACTGCCTCTTGCAACCTGCCCTGCTGCTGCCCGTGCCTCCCCCTCTGAAGACCTGTCCTGTGTAGGCGTTGCACACCAGGTGGGGTCAGTCACCTCATCGTCCTGCTGCTCTTCCTCCGAATCCTCTGTGCGCTCCTCCCTCGGACTTACTGCCCTTACTACTACCTCACTGCAAGACAACTGTGTCTCATCGTCATCATACTCCTCACCCACTGAAAGGTCTTGAGACAGTTGCCGGAAGTCCCCAGTCTCATCCCCCGGACCCCGGGAACTTTCGAATGGTTGGGCATCAGTGACGATAAACTCCTCTGCTTGGAGAGGAACCACTGCTGCCCAATCTGAGCAGGGGCCCAAGAACAGTTCCTGGGAGTCTGCCCGCTCCTGAGCATGTGTCATTGTAGTGGAGTGAGGAGGCTGGGAGGAAGGAGGAGTAGCAGCCAGAGGATTTGGATTTGCAGCACTGGACGGCGCAGAACTTTGGGTGGATGATAGCTTGCTCGAAGCACTTTCTGCCATCCACGACAGGACCTGCTCACACTGCTCATTTTCTAATAAAGGTCTCCCGCGTGGACCCATTAATTGGGCGATGAATGTGGGGACGTCAAAAACGTGCCTCTCTCCTAATCGCGCAGCAGTCGGCTGCGATACACCTTGATCAGGAGCTCGCCCTGTGCCCACACCCTCACTTGGGCCTACGCGTCCTCGGCCACATCCACGCCCTCTAGGCTTACCCCTACCCCTCAGCATGCTGTATTACCAGTGATTTCACAGGCAGCAAATAAATTGGCGCAAGCCTGCAGGACAAATAGAATGTTTCCCTTTTTGGGAAACGGAGGGCCCACTGACTATATTCAATCAGATAAGATATGTGTTGCACAGAAATGCAGTTATATGAAGTGCAGCACAGCGGTTACTTTTCCCAGGCAGGAAATAAATTGGCGCAAGACTGCAGGACAAATACAATTTTTCCCTTTTTGGGAAACGGAGGGCCCACTGACTATATTCAATCAATAATATATGTCTTCTGGCCCTGCCTACACAATTCTCTCCCTGTAGTATTACTGCAAGGCGCAATGCTCTGCAGACAGCCGATTTTGAAAAGAAAAAAATATGCAACACTGCTAACAGCAGCCTGCACAGTACTGCACACGGATAGATGTGGCCCTAAGAAGGACCGTTGGGGTTCTTGAAGCCTACACTCACTCCTAACACTCTCCCTACCTAAGCACCACTTCTGTCCCTGTAGTATTACTGCAAGGCGCAATGCTCTGCAGACTGCCGATTTTGAAAAAAAAAAAATTGTGCAACACTGCTAACAGCACCCCCCACAGTACTGCACACGGATAGATGTGGCCCTGAGAAGGACCGTTGGGGTTCTTGAAGCCTACACTCACTCCTAACACTCTCCCTACAGCAGCTCCAACACGATACCACTGTCCCTCAGCTAACTCACACGGCATCTGAGGTGAGCCGTGGGAGGGGCCGACTTTTATACTCGGGTGACATCTGATCGCCCCAGCCACTCACAGCAGGGGGGTGGTATAGGGCTTGAACGTCACAGGGGGAAGTTGTAATGCCTTCCCTGTCTTTCAATTGGCCAGAAAAGCGCGCTAACGTCTCAGAGAGGAAACTAAAAGTAACCGGAACATCACGTGGTACTCGTTAAGAGTAACGAGCATCCCGAACACCCTAATATTCGCACGAATATCAAGCTCGGACGAGTACGTTCGCTCATCTCTAACTAGGATATATCATATATCATTAGTGGATGAATGTCTGATAGGTGGGTATCTGACCACTACAGCTATAATAGGCTGCCCATGCAAAAATACACAGTTAACAGGAGACAACTACATTCTAGAGATTGATGGGACAGGATTTAAACTCTTTCAGATTGTACGTTGATGCCATATCCTAGAAATATGCTTTACAATGTCTTTAATGACACAACACTTTAAAACAACACAGAAATGGATAAGATTTTTTTATCTTGTCCTATCCTTTGGTCACCCTAAAAACTCTTTTCCATAATTATTTCCATCTTCTGGGAGTCACTTATGATGAAAGTTGGCTAAAATGGCCGATTTTGACCTTTTCGGTTGACTATTGTTTAAGAATTTTACACAGATGCTTGTTCACTTTGTCCAATAGCATACTGTTGTTCGTCAAAAATGGGATAGATCAAGTTGTATTTTTTAGCCAGCTAAAGCTACATGTATATAGTATGATGGGCTGAATAGGGGTTATCATTTGATGCTTTGTACTGTAACAATACTGCAAGGAACTAAGCTTACTCTGCAGCACTGGTGTAACTATAGAGGATGCAGGATATGTGGTTGCACCAGGATTCAGGAGCCTTAGGGGGGCCCTAAGGCCTCTCTTCTCCATATAGGTAGCCCAGTACTATAAATAAAGCATTATAGTTGGGGGCTCTGTTACGGGTTTTGCATTGGGGCCCAGAAGCTTCAAGTTACGCCTCTGCTCCTCAGTGAGGCCTTTGTCAGACGGACGTTTTTTCGCGCGATTTGCGCATGCGCATGCGTCTGGCGATTTTTTTAAAACCATTGCTTTGCAATGGTATCGGACACATGAGCGCTTTTTATGTGCTCGTCCGATAAATTATAGAACAGAAATCGCAGATCGCACCTATCTGCGATCTGTGATTCCTGTTCTCTTCTCTATATGCGCTCAATGGGGCCGGCGGCAAATCATTCTTCTCTGCCACAGCTGTAACAGCTGTGGCAGAGAAGAACGATGTTTGCCCATTGAATTCAATGGAGCCGGCTGTATTGCCGGCTCCATTGAAAGCAATGGGCTGCCGGCGTGCGCGGGATGAATTGTCGGGAAGGGCTTAAATATATAACTCGCCCGCAGCGCATTGCTTTCAATGGAGCCGGCTGTATTGCCGGCTCCATTGAATGCAATGCGTTGGACAGCTCCGGCCCGTTTCTAATGAAACGCGGTTAGGAGCAGATTTTTGGGCGATTTTCGGGCACCGGTCACGCGATTTGCGGATGCGCATCCTTCATGCGATCCCCAAATCGCGCGAAAAAACGCCCGTCTGACTAAGGCCTCAGAGTGGATGGTTTATTTGATGCACAAGGCTAGCCATTGAGTCTTGATGTTTCTCTGTCCGCACTAGCTACTGACTTTGCTCTGTCTTTGGACTCAAACTGTGGAACTCTGAATCTGTGCCTTTATCCAGAGGCTATGTGTGTATTATGTTTTCAGAATCTTCAATCCAGAGGCAGCCTGATTTCTGAACTCTAAATCTGCATGCTACTCCTGCACCTTGTATTTACAATATCTGCACCCTGTATCTGAACTGTGAGCCTGTACCACAAACTCTGAACCTGTACCAGAAAACTTTTTTGGGCAGTCCCTGTACCCCGATGCCTGCCTGTTTTGATTTGCATACTCAGCTCTGCTATGCCTCTAGGTCTGTCTCATCTCCACTGTTCATGGACGCAAGCTCGTTTTTGCTTCCTGTTCCATGGGTGCGCATCCTATACACTAATGTAAGGTTTCCATGAAGGGGAAAATAGCTAGTTCAGCAAACATGCATCCACAATCATTCCTTGAGCTAGCTACTCTGGCTAGCAACATCCATGCATCACAGATATTCACCCTTTAACCCGTCCAAGCGGGATGTGGTCCTTAGCTGCTACAAATCCTTATGGTGCATCACTCTAGTGATCTGCTGAGTGGTGGAGCAAACGGGCAATAAAGTTAAAAAAAACATGGTCTATACTGGAAAGTCACAGTAATGGGTAATCACAAACAAAGTCAATGACAGAGGAGGGTCAGATACCAGGAGGACTACAGGAGCTTTAGTGACAGGTGTTGGAGTAATCACCTAATTTAGGTGATACCCAAAGGGTATCATAGCCTTATCAATCAGGTATGCCTAATTGTGTATATGCTGCATTGAAGAAGAATACAGCGTGAAACAGACAAGTGACTTGCCAAGAGTCGCTTCTTCCATTGTATCTTTTTATTGAGTAAGAAGTATATATAGAAAAACATACTAAAGCACAAGGTAATCATGAGCAGACACCACCTGGCTGTCATCCAATCATTGTACGGCAGAGGGGTTAGGTTCCCCAATATAGCAAAAATCATCAAATTATTCTAGAAGTTACAACTGATGTGGCAGTTACCTTATTTCAGGCTTATAAGTGAACCTATACTTTTGCTAAAACGGCAGTTATTTTATCCTAAGCTTACATGAATGCATACTTTGCTAAAGCCTTCCCTCATTGAACTGGTAAATTCTGTTTTTGACTTCTTTTACACGTTAGTTATGAGTCATAATAACCCTGAAATAAAATAATGTGTAAAAAAACTATTACCGGTTAGTCATACACAGGCAATCAGCGTAGTCAGGCAAGCCGAGGTCAAAAATCAGGAATTTACAAGAGAGAGTAATTCAGGAGGGTGGTTAAGAAAGCCTCGTGTGTTCTTTTATTGTAACCCATAGGAGCAGCAACTGTTACTGTACTTTATTCTCCTCTTATGGTCTGCAAATTCAGTATTTATTTGCTATGTTCTTACTATTGGGATCTAATGGATCTCCGGTGTTATAACTGAATGAACTTAATCTAATGTCTGTCCTGCAGGTATAACACCTATGATCAGTAACCCTACTGGTCATTTCATCCAAGTGGCACCCCAAGAAACTGCAATATTTACTGGACCCACACGTACAGCTACTTTAAAGGCAGACAAAACACAAATCCATGATCACCAGAACATAATCAGTGTAGACAAAAATGTGATGGTGGCATTTCCAAATGATCGAGCTGCAAGTATACGGCCTAGTGAACAGAGTGCACATTACAGGTATGGAAAGACCGTGCATATCATATATCGATTGACATGAGTTCACAAGTGTCTCCATACCTTTACAATGTCATGCTTAAAGGGGATGTCTCGCGAAATCAAGTGGGGTTATACACTTCTGTATGGCCATATTAATGCACTTTGTAATATACATCGTGCATTAAATATGAGCCATACAGAAGTTATTCCACTTACCTGCTCCGTTGCTAGCGTCCTCGTCTCCATGGTTCCGTCTAAATTCGCTGGCAGCTTGCTTTTTTAGACGCGCTTGCGCAGTCCGGTCTTCTCCTTTCAGCACGAGCCGCTTCAGTGTGCTCCCCGCTACAGCTCTTCTGCGCATGCGCAGACGAGCTGTCACTGCTCGGGAGCGCGCTGGAGCGGCCATTCTGTACCATCCTCTGTTAGAGGAAGGTGCAGAAACTGGAGCTGCCCAGCCGAGAAGCCGCCCAGCTGTCCCGAGAAGCCGCCCAGGTAAGTGATGGGTCGGGGGTGATGTTCACTAACAGGTGAAGGCCCCGGAGCCCAGCGCTAGGCCCCGGAGCCCAGCGCTGGGTTCCGGGGCCCAGCACTGGGCTCCGGGGCCTAGCGCTGGACTCCGGAACCTAGCGCTGGGCTCCGGAACCTAGCGCTGGGCTCCGGAACCTAGCGCTGGGCTCCGGAACCTAGCGCTGGGCCGAGGGGCCTTCGTCTGTTGTCAGGGTCTAGCGCTGGGGAGCCGGGGCGTAGCGCGGGGGAGCCGGGGCGTAGCGCTGGGGAGCCGGGGCGTAGCACTGGGGAGCCGGGGGCTAGCGCCGGTTACCTGCTGCCTGGCGGTGGGTGACTGGTCGGCGGCGTTCAATCCCGGGGTCCGGTCGGCGGCTGCGGGGCGTCTGGTTGTCAGGGAGACACAGCTGGTAGCGTCTCGCGAGCACGCACGTCGGGCTGCAGCAAGCGAAGGGAAAAGAGCCGGCAGCCATCTTGGGGAAACTTTTATAAGTTGCTGAAACTGTAAGTAGAAACCAGCTAGAAAAGTCATTTACAGGGGGGCTTAGTAATGTATGCTTAATTAGGGGGACTGGGCAAAAAAAAAAATTCACTGCTTCCTCGAGACATCTCCTTTAATTCTGCTTGAGAATCAGCCTGTGTTTCTAACTGTTGTTTATTTCTCATGGTCATGGTGAGTTACTCCACAGTGAATTCGGTAGGCTGCTAAGTAGGTGCCAAGCTTCTTTTCCTTTCCTGCACTAATCAATCCAATATGTGCTGATCTGAATGATTATAAATTAGGAAGCGCGCCATAGTTTAATACACAATAGACAGCCCTAAGCAATTTGCCACATTCATAACTAGTGTGAATTCTTTTTTTCAATGTACTCTGCCAGCAGCACTCACCAGATATGCCAATTATGGTGGAGTGGTGAAGGATGCACGCCCAAAAGTAGATCAGACCCAGATCCAAGATATAGAGTATAAATGATACGGACAGGCAGAATTAGTGGTGCAAAATATCATCCAACGGGATGTAACCTTTATTTCTCACAAGCCTATGGTCAGCAATGTTTCAACCCAAGTGTGGAGTCTTTATCAAGGTCCACACTAGGTTGAAACGTTGCTGACCATGGGCTTGTGAGGAATAAAGGTTACATCCCGTTGGATGATATTTTGCACCATTGATGCTGCCTGTCCGTATCATTTATAGACTATATCTTGGATCTGGGTCTGATCTACTTTTGGGTGTGCATCCTTCACCACTCCACCATAATTGGTATATCTGGTGAGTGCTGCTGGCAAAGTACATTGTTGTAACTGTACTAAAGCTATTGTGTCACATTTTCCAATATTGGTAGGCTGCTTGTAGTAACACCCTTATAGAGCAGTTTGTGGTGTACATGCTACTGAACAATGCCATACATCTTCTCTGTTGTGTCTCTGTATAAGTACCATAAATACAGCCCATCCTTTTTACTGACAGTATGCAGCTCACAGAGCTCCTCTTCTCCACAATTACATCAACATCAGCCAGCAGGTGAGAAGGAAGTGGCCATCATTGTGCCCTTTTCTCCTATAAGACGTGTATAGTGTGTGCCCTATGTATACCTTTTTATTTCTATACCTTTCAACATACACTGTAAGTCTATGTAGGTAATTTATATTAACATCTCCTATTCTTTCAGTGGTTGAAATGTATTCCATTACTCAAAGTGACGGGGAATTTTTAGCAATTTTCACACATCCACTGGATGGGTGTAAACCGATAAATTGGTGGGGTTTCAACTGCTGTTACCCCCACCGATCCTGACCATGTGGGATTCCTGTCTTCCCTATTTCACAGTTTACAATCCCTTCTCACATTTCTGTAGGGTAGTGGCAAATGGGTCAGCGGTCGCACATATGTGATAGTGTCTCCATTCCTCTCAATGGCGCATATGCATAACCGCGCACAGTGCTCAACTATTTCTGCCAGCCCCAATGAAATTAATGGAGCAATGCCACTCCATTCATTTCAATGGGGCTAACGATCTGGCTGCACCACTGAGAGGAATGGAGTCGCCGCTGCACATGTGCGACCAGTAGCTTATTCACCACTACACTACAGAAATGGGAGAATAGATAATGAACTGTAAGATAGGATGGACATGGATCCCCCATTCTCAGATTGTGGGGGTCCCAGCAGTCAGACCCCTGACGATCTATCAGTTTTTACCTATCTAGTGGATGGGTGAAAACTGGAAAAAATGCCACATCATGAGAATAAATACCCCTTTAAATGCTAGTGGTCTCCTAGATAACTTTTTAAAGTTGAATTACATCAATACATTAGAAAGATTGTTTTCCTTACACAGCATATCCAGGATGTTTGCACTTAAATAGACTAAGGCCTCATGTCCACGGGGAAAATCAGATCCGCTGCAGATTCTCAATGGAGAATCTGCAGCGGGTCCCTCCTGCCCCGCGGACATGAGCGCCGAAAATAAGAATTTAAAAGCATTTACCTATCCGGCGCGGGCGGGGAAGGTCAGCTGTTCCTCACGGCCGGATCTTCATTTTCAGCCGGCGGATGAATTCCTGACGCCGGCGGCACGTCGCCGGCACGTCGTCAACGTGCCGCGCGCATGCGCCGGGCACATCCGCCGAGCCGAAGCAAGGAAGATGCGGCCGTGAGGAAGAGGAGACCTTCCCGGTCCGCTACGGATGGTAAATACTTTAAATTCCTATTTTAGGTCTCCCGCGGATCCGGACGGCTTCCATAGGCTTCAATAGAAGCCCGCGGGAGCCGTCCCCGCGGGAGACCCGCACGAAAATGGAGCATGGTCCAGATTTTTCCATGCTCCATTTTTTTTAAAATCCCTTTTATTGACGATCCGCGGGTATTTATCTACCCGCGGGTGGTCAATGCATCCCTATGGGATGCGGATCCGCATGCGGGAGATCCGCTGCGGATCTTAAATCATATTTTGCCCGTGGACATGAGCCCTAACATGTGATGACTTTATTATTGGGAAATAAATAAAGAGGCACAATTTTTATCCACATTAGGACTATTTTCACCAAAATTAAGCGGTATAATTATGTGGATCCAGATTATGCATATACAGAAGAGGAAGAAAAGTTAAGGCAAACTCACAAGGATTATTATGCAAATTATATAAAGAACAAGAGAGAAAATCGTCAAAAAGAAAAGGATGATAGGTAAGTTGTGCTTGAATGAAAAGTCACAATTAACCTTGACCGGTTAGCAGCCTATGTGATGTTAATACTTCGTGTCATTTCATTTATCTGAGAAAGACACTTAGCAGATGTGAGTGTTAACAAGTGCACTTATTCTTGAACACATATTCAACTTCAGATATAAATTATTGTAACGTGTATATTACTACATCAAGACAAAGAAAACAAAACATAGTTACAACATGCATAGCCTTAAGGAGATTTATACTGGTAGAACCCATCAATTTAGTATGGGGGCCTCCCAACACTTCCCCAATGACAGTTGTTGAGAGAGATAAAGATAGGACATTTGGATTTCAACTGCCTGATCCATTTGCTCTCAGGGAGATAAGCCATTGCCAGAGGTGTCTGGTAGCAGCATTTTTCTCTTACTACATACAAAACTCATGCATGTTTGGCTGAGCATGCATGTGCATGGGGTGCCATGTGAGATTGCCCAGGGGCAATTACTTTCCAACACAAGTAAAACTATTATGAAAATAAAGCCAGAACTTTCACTCCACAATAAACACCTTTTAAAGATTTATCTATTTTCATTGTTTATTGCTTTTCCTTCACTTTTTAATCTAACGCTCTCTCTTTGTAGGAACTTTCAAGAAGTTAACAATTATGTTGATATTGGCATTACACCAGCAGCTGGACTTCAACCACCAAGTACTTCAATTTTTGAGTGCTTTAATGAGCAACAACGAACCAAATCAGCCCCTAATAGTAAGGGTTGTATGCTGACCATTCGCCAACTTGCTGCTGGAGAGTCTAGATCTATAACACGAGAAGTGAGTGTCTTATAGCATTGATCTAAAAGTTACTGCTTAATGACTACTCTTTGAAGTGTACTTTATATTGTCCAACCCTTCTACAAAATGACACTACAAAGTGTTAGGAATATCACAGTTGCATGTTATTTCTTAGATATTGAAGGGGTGCTCCTAGACACTACATATTTACACAAAAGCTGATCAGTGAAGTCTACCTGCTTGGACTCCCACCATTCCAAAATTGGATTTGCCTGGTTCCTCATTAAACCAAAGAAGTGGCCACACATGTGCGGTCATTCTCCATTAACCTTTTCAGGACCAAACACTGTAAATTTACGACGCTTGGTCCTGGGCTTTAATCCCAGCCGATTGTAAAAATACGGCGGGGGATTAAAGCCCCTGCTTCTTCAATCATTTAGAAGCAGGTCGGTTTGTCAGCTGTCACAGCTGAGAACCCGAAAAAGAAGTTAGTGGTTTTTACTGCTTCTGCCTTCTCCTTTCCCTGGTACAAAGCGCTCAATGAGTGCTATCTACTAAAGAGTGGAAATGTTTCTTCCACTATGCGAGCCGGAGGTCACTTGACCGCCGGGATCCCCTGGCACAGCAGAGCTTCAGGGTCCTAGCAGACCCTGAACAGCATTGCCAGTGACTATTGTCACTACAGGGGGATGTGTTCCCTTGTAACTGGGGCTCCTATGGATGCCCAAGCTACAGTGGAAAAGTGTCAAATAAAAAAAAGAACATGTGAATGTCCCCCAGAGGTCTTATATGGGGAACATAGATAGTAGAAAAAATAATGACATAAATAAGTAAACAAAATTACAGAATAAAATAAAAATATATACATAAAAAAGAAAATAACCCCAAAGCTGTCACAGTATGTGCTCTATAATCCAAAACCATACATATTATATATCAAAACATAAGAAACAAAATAAAGAACTTTACTTTAGCGTAAATATACTAATTAAAAAAAACCTATAAATGTTACGAAAACATTCTTTTTTTTAGCTTTTACCCCCAATCAAACTAAAAAATAGAAAAAAAAAGTCAGTGAAAAAGATATTTAAAAAATAGCCTTATATGTCACGGAAAAAAACCGCAACAAAATAATTTGGGTGGCTGAAGGCAAAAAAAAATAGGACAGTTAAACCACCACATGGGTAAATTCCCTAAATGTGTCTGGTCTTTAAGGTACAAAACAGCCTGGTCCTTAAGGGGTTAAGGTCTACAGGAGATAGCGAAACCCATGGATTTTAATAGTAAGGATGCAAACATGGATGTATGGCCACATATAGACTGTACTGGAATCACACACTTTTTTGTCCCTTTGTTGGAAAACGCTATGAAATTCTTTTTTAGCCTAAGGACTGCTGCTTAATTATGCTGCAGATAAAGTGAAGGTGTACTAATTTCTGGAGCGAGTAATATTTTGGTGAAGAGTAATAGTTTGACATTATTATTTGGCCTTATTGAAGAATATATGTGCTTGCATTGGGTGTTTTGAGAGTTCTATCAGACCTTGACCATAATACAACAGCAGCGTTCTAAAGAATGATGACTATACATTTTGACATTTCACTTTAGATTAATGAAGGTCTCAACGCAGTGCCCCATACTGCAACAGAGAAGGAAGACTGCAGCCTTGTTCTGACACCTCAGCAACTTCACCACGTAGTTATCGGTAAGACTTGACATATGAAATAAGAATGTAAAAAGCCCCAAGCAATAATTGTTCTTTTCAGACTATATTCAAACTTAAGATGTTCAACTATATAATTAATGCTAGAGATAAATATATAAATGTGTACAGCAGCAGACATCTCTGTAAATTAATATAGGAATTGCTTGAACTACTTCGGCAGGTAGCTTATTTATTTTTTCTGAGACAGCTAAGTATAAATGCAGCAGAGCTTATCAGAATTTAATTAAATTTGTCTTTTTGAAGTTTTTTTCACATTTTCCTTGCACTTATTTTTTAACATTTACAGGTCCTTGTACAATAGATTTTGGAGAAATCTGCGTTCGTTCTACATCAGTTAGAGAAATGAGTATCATAAATAGTCTTTCCACGTATATCTGGGTTCAGGTGGAGATTGATTGTGACGAGCTTCAGCAAACCAGCCCACTTTCTCATGTTGTGCCGCCAATGTCAAAGACGGAGATCCCGGTTGTCTTTGAGACAAATACACTGGGGAAATTTAAGAAGTAAGTACAAATATATTTGTATTCATAAAACTACACATGTATTTTTTTACAATATGTCTGTCTTATGCTTGTTAAAAACATTGACATTTACAATTGAAATGAAATTGCTCAGACATCATATAATGTTTAGTGAGCTGATGTATATTAGAGCACTGTTGTCGGAAATTTTGAATAATTTACTTTCAAAAGTGGAAACAGTTAGAGAGTTAAACACAGATTTGTGACAATTGGTGCCCGCAAGAAATTAAAATTTCATAAGATTTGTAAAAGAAGAGAATAACATTTAAAATAAAATGTTATTATGTCTTTATTGATTATGTTAATCCTGATGTATAAAATATATACTGAAATAGAAAACATTTCTTGCATCTGTCTACAACTTGAATATTCAACATCTGGTCCCCAATGGTCATGTTGAACAACTACTCTGTCGGCATTTGGTACCCCCTGGTGCAGTCATTGTAAAGACCCCTAGAGGTTACTTGGTACCTAATGCATGATGACACAGTAAGCAGCTGTTAGCTGGTTGTCAGTGATAAAAGTTATGTCCAAGTACTTTAGAGTTACTAAAATGTTAAATATTCAGTCCATGATGATGATTGGTGCAGCCAGTATTTTTTCCTGGTTCTGGCAGTGGTACTTTTGATGCCCTGTATTTTCAGTTATACAGATGTCTTGTAACATTCAGGTCATGACAGTCGGCTAGGCTAAACTGGTATATGAAGTCTTAGGAATCTCCTGGTAATCGCCATTGCTCTGCAAGGAAAGTTGGGCTTGGCTGCAGGCAGATTCACAAGTCACAACACCCCCAGAGTACTTGTCATTTGAAACATAGAAAATCGATGGTAGAAAAAGACCACATGGTCCATCTAGTCTACCGTT
Source organism: Eleutherodactylus coqui (assembly GCF_035609145.1). Taxonomy (NCBI): domain Eukaryota; kingdom Metazoa; phylum Chordata; class Amphibia; order Anura; family Eleutherodactylidae; genus Eleutherodactylus; species Eleutherodactylus coqui. The sequence goes on along the minus strand of NC_089837.1, from coordinate 368,738,983 downwards.
ACATTATTCCCTTTATGTTTTTCTCTTAGGATAGCTATATGCTTATCCCAGGCATTCTTGAATGCATTTATTGTTGTTTTTACAACCACATCCACTGGAAGGTTGTTTCAAGCATTTGCCAGAGCAGAAGTATAAGTAGTATCAAAATGGTACAAAATTGTCGGGAAAAAAACTGGACAGAAAACTTTGATACAAGAAGAACTGCCGATGCCAAACATACAGTAATATCCAGGGGGCATGACAGGAGCATAAACAGGAGTTAGCCAGGAGTTGGGACCAGAAACACAACAGATAGTAGGCGTAATACAATTGAATGATCTGACACTTCAAGGGTCAATAATGGAGATGAGCAAATTGACAAGGACTAGGGAATCCAAAAGACATGTTCATGGATAAGCTGGGTCAATACACCCCAATACGCTGGTTACTGACACTGAGGTTAACACATAAAGACTAGTACATGGCACTCTATTAGCTGGATGGCTGGGGTCTCTGATTTATGGTCTTCTTGGTTGGCTGACTAGTTTGATGCTCTGGTCTGTGTCTTCTGGCCAGATCTCTCCCTTTATCTTACACCACCTGACTTTTTCCTGTGGGGCTATTTCTATATTCAATAAATTAAAGCTTGATATCACTGAGGAATTTAATAATATTTCAGTTTAAATGGATAGAGATGCATGCAAAGATGTGGCTTATCGTCTCCAAGCTTTCATTGATCTTGAGGGTGCAATGGTTGATCATTATGTCGAAAACAGACATTAGATTTATTTCCTGAATGTTTAATTTTCATTTCTATTTGTTATAATTTATATAATTAAACTGGTTTTGTACTTGCATTGCATTAAAAATGATATAACTACTTCTGCAGCACCCTGTATAGAAAATTACCAACACAAGATAGGGCAAATTACACTAACAGGAAACCGGGTTAGAAACACTATCCCTAACCAACTTTGGTGTGGTAGACCCTGCCTAAAAGCAGCATGATCGCCCCAGTAGGGGGGGCACATCAGGAACCTAGGTGGCCTAGTCTGTCCCTTGATAAAGGATTGGGAAGATGCTGAATGCAAATGGAAAGAGTAATGTATATACACAGTCTTTGGTAGGAGTAAATAGCCACTGGTATTTAGCTGACAGGAGTTCGCTGCCTAAACCAAACACCTGAGGCAGGACAATAACTGGCAACCATGTATAGAGCTGCCCAGAATAAATACACTTCTAGTATGGCTGATTTGCTGGCTAGGGAAAACACCTCACTGCTGGTCAATCAATCCATACACCACAGGAGATGTTGTAGCAGCGTTGGGAAGATGGGCATATTATAAACTCAGCCCACTAAGGGATTTCTGCTAGAAGACACCTCAGAGTCTGCAGTTACATGAAGAATGCAGCACAAAGTTATGTCATGTATAAATTCATGTACGTTTTCCATAAGGGAAATGCAGTCCATGGACAGCTTATGGTCACATGGGCCAAGGCTGACGTCCTGATGTCACCCTAGCTCCTGATTGTGACCAGTGTGCTGCAACATATCCAAAAAGAAATGTATACTTTTTTATCATGAGAACGTATGCTAACAGATGATCAATGACTAGTATCCATCAGACATATACAAATTGTTATCTTGTGCCACACATCTTGGGATATGTCCAGTTATGGAAGACAAATTTGTACATAGAAAACTTATGTCAGAGCTCGAACCTCCAACCTCTTGTGCTCCAAGCTCCAGCTGATTGAGCTATTTAGCATGCTGGATAGGTCCCTTGTTCCATAGTACCTTGTTCCCCATTCCTTGTCTACTTTCCATGTTTCTAGCTTCGTGTTTCCCTGTCTAAGTCCAGCCCATGTCATATACCTTCTGCAATTAGCTTCCTATATAAACCTGGCCCTGTTCCCTCATTCCTTGCGTATTTATTGTGCCCTGAGCCCTCAGCCTGTAAACCTGCTCCCTTAAAAGAAGATTGTCTCACTGTGTACTGACCCCTGGCTTGCTTCCTGACCATGTCTCCGCTTAATCCTCCATGCTGCTCTGATTTCACCGTGTACCGGCATGCCTGACCACGTTGCCCACCCTTGCTGGCTACCACACAAGACTCTAACCTAGTGCCTGAATGCCACAAATAATTCCTGTAGTTTCTGAGGCCTTGCAATCCTTGTTTTTTCAGTGGAGACATTGTATGCCTGCTGCAGTTAAGGCTTTACACTTGGCCTGTCACATTCCTTGGTCACTTTACTGCTCCCATGGGACAATTGTAATCATTTTCCTCAAAACCAAAGAGCCAGTCAGTTCTTAAAACATGAATTTTTAAGCAACAGAGATTTCAGACTGAGAAAGTGGAGCAGAAAGGGACTAGAAAGTGTGTGTGGTGGGTATTGGGGTTCAGGGGAGTAGTGTGGGACTTCACGGGCACCACGAAAAAGGTGTCTGCAAATGAGTCTAAGTCTGAGTTTTAGTCTAGGCTTGCAAGAGAGAAGGAAGGAGTGTGTGGAGTTCTGCAAGTGAGCCACACAGAAACCACCTGCTTTGTGTGGTTTGGAATGGAAGAGGCTGAGAGATATCGACAAGCCTTCCCTGGGCCCGCTTTACCCAGGAGATGCCAGTGTTGCCCCTAAACACTCTGAGGGAGAGAGGGGGAGGAACCATAATGCAGCATGGAGTGCCTGTCTCTCCAATGTGAGTGCTGACTGGTAGAGAGGTGAAGAGAGTAAAGGAGTTTGGCCAGGAACAAAACCCCACAGATAACGTGGACTGTGGATTCTTCTGCTAGCCTGTGATTTTCCTCCCTGTCACACCACTTTGTGTTCTTCACCATTTTCCTGCTGGCATGAGTTTGTACTACTGTTGGACTGTACATAGTTATTTCTTCAACTAAACGAGTACTGCTGACCGTTCCTGGCTTTGCTGCTTAAACATTTCCCTGTGTATGGACTGCTTATTTCTGTTACCTGGATTTACCGCAGAAGAAGGAACGCTGGTGTCACGAGTGCCAGGACTGTTAAGGTAATCTACGTATTAGGTTACTCCCGTGAAACTCCCCCAGCAGTAACTTGAACGGGAGGAGATGGTAGAGCCCCGTGACAAGTCCCAAATCTTCCCCCCTATCTCCACGGCTGTGGGCCTGCTCCTCGGACGCTACAATATAGAACCCATTGTACCTCACTCACCTACTATAAGTTAACGATTAGAGATGAGCGAACGTACTCGGATAAGCACTACTCGTCCGAGCAATGTGCTTTATCCGAGTACCTCTCTGCTCGTCCTGAAAGATTCGGGACGCGCTGCGGAGCGGGGAGCTGCAGGGGAGAGCGGGGAGGAACGGAGGGGAGATCTTTCTCTCCTTCTCTCCCGCCCGCCCTGCCCCGCTCCCCGCTGCAACTCACCTGTCAGCAGCGGAGCGCCCCGAATCTTTCAGGACGAGCGGAGAGATACTCGGATAAAGCACATTACTCGGACGAGTAGTGCTTATCCGAGTACGTTCGCTCATCTCTATTAACGATTAAATATTTTTAATTTGCTTGGCAGACAAGCAGTTAACAACTTAAATGACTATTGCACTTATAGGAAAAACCTTTTCGTCACTGTCAGCATTTTATTTAGTACTGCAGGCTTCACCAGGACTTTATACCCTCATTATTAATAAATGGGTTCTTTAAATACATTCTTTCATCAGCCACCTTTATGAGCTAACATGGTCTCCAGATGCAATACTTTGTGACCCCGAGGCTATTACTAAGAACAAATGCAGTACAAATAATAGAGATATACTGTATGTGAACAGACTGTTGTTTTCAGAATGATAAGACATTAAACCGCGAAGCATGTTTAATGTATTTCAATCATTATGCTGACTGTTCTTATATTATTACAATCCGTCTAAATCCAAACACTGAGAATAAAACATATTTTACTGATTATGACTTGCAGGTCAATTTCCTACACTGTGAATAACAAGCACATTGGACATATCTTAGTAACTGCCAAAGCAGTTCCCATTGCCCTTGAGCTGTCTTCTCACGAACTGGTTCTGAAACCCAACAACGACTTCTTAGCTGAGACAGGATTTAGATCGTCCATAAGATTGTATAATCGCAGGAATCATGCTGCTGAATTTAGCTGGAAGCCAATCATAACAGAAAAGGGAATTGCTTTTTCAATACGTCCTGCAAGAGGTAACACACATAGAACGAAGGATGGTTACTTTTAACAAATGATAGTATTTATAGGAGACAACAAATGTAAATATATGTCTGACCTCCTCGTATCTCGGATAGTACTGTGAGGCTTTATTAGAATTAAATCTGCTATTTGTATTTATAATAGTATATGTTTTGCATAATGTTTCATTGCTTTAGGTTTATTAGGCCTTAGTCAAACGGGCGTTTTTTCGCGCGATTTGCGCATGCGATTCGCGCATATATAGAACCAATGGTTCGCTATGGTATCGGTCACATGTCCGCTTTTTATGCGGATATGCGATAAATTATAGGACACGACGATTCGCAGATCGCGCCTATCTGCGTTCGGCGTTTTATGTGCGCAACAAAATCATTTTTTTCGCCGGTCAGTCTAAGTTTCATGCGCATTTTGATGCGCACGGCGATTTTTCTCCGGTCAGACGGGCGTTTTGCTGCGACGATTAACGCGGCTAGGTGCAGACTTTTCCCGCGATTTTTCGCCTCCGGTCACGCGATTTGCGCATGCGCATGCGACATGCGATGCGCAAATCACGCGAAAAAACACCCGTCTGACTAAGGCCTTATAGTGAAATAATCTGTAGTCTGGTGCAAATTACACAAAGAGATAAACGCAACAAATAGTACAAATATTCCCTTATTTTCTTGGGCATTTTTAATTTATTTTAACATTCAAACCAGTATAACAACCACATTTCTATATATAGATAGATAGCACATAATATAAAGTCAGTATATATGTTAATTACAAGTGGGGATGCAGCAAATTAGCAGTGATCTATGAATACTAGAGATGAGCGAGCACCAAAATGCTCGGGTGCTCGTTACTCGAGACGAACTTTTCGCAATGCTCGAGGGTTTGTTTCGAGTAACGAACCCCATTGCAGTCAATGGGCGACCCGATCATTTTTGTATATCGCCGATGCTCGCTAAGGTTTTCATTTGTGAAAATCGGGGCAATTCAAGAAAGTGATGGGAGCGACACAGCAACAGATAGGGCAGGCGAGGGGCTACATGTTGGGCTGCATCTCAAGTTCACAGGTCCCACTATTAAGCCACAATAGCGGCAAGAGTGGCCCCCCCCCCCCAACAACTTTTACTTCTGAAAAGCCCTCATTAGCAATGGATACCTTAGCTAAGCACCACACTACCTCCAACAAAGCACAATCACTGCCTGCATGACACTCCGCTGCCACTTCTCCTGGGTTACATGCTGCCCAACCCCCCCTGCACGACCCAGTGTCCACAGCGCACACCAAATTGTCCCTGCGCAGCCTTCAGCTGCCCTCATGCCACGCCACACTCATGTCTATTTATAAGTGCGTCTGCCAGAGGAACCGCAGGCACACACTGCAGAGGGTTGGCACGGCAAGGCAGCGACCCTCTTTAAAAGGGGCGGGGCGATAGTCCACAATGCTGTACAGAAGCAATGAGAAATCCAATCCTGTGCCACCTCCATCTGGAGCTGCACACGTGGACATAGCAATAGGGAACCTATGTGCCACACACTATTCATTCTATCAAGGTGTCTGCATGCCCCAGTCAGACCGCGTTTTTTTATAAATAGTCACAGGCAGGTACAACTCCGCAATGGGAATTCCGTGTGCACCCACAGCATGGGTGGCTCCCTGGAACCCACCCGCTGTACATAAATGTATCCCATTGCAGTGCCCTGGACAGCAGAGCTAACGTCAGATGAAATGCAGGTGGGCTTCGGCCCACACTGCATGCCCCAGTCAGACTGGGGTTCTTTAGAAGTGGAAACAGATGCATTTACAACTCCCTGTGGACCCACAGCATGGGTGGCTCCCTGGAACCCACCGGCGGTACATAAAAATATCCCATTGCATTGCCCATCACAGCTGAGGTAGTAATGTCATGTTTAATGCAGGTGGGCTTCGGCCCACACTGCATGCCCAGTCAGACTGGGGTTCTTTAGAAGTGGACACAGATACATTTACAACTCCCTGTGGACCTACAGCATGGGTGGCTCCCTGGAACCCACCGGCGGTACATAAAAATATCCCATTGCATTGCCCATCACAGCTGAGGTAGTAATGTCATGTTTAATGCAGGTGGGCTTCGGCCCACACTGCATGCCCAGTCAGACTGGGGTTCTTTAGAAGTGGACACAGATGCATTTACAACTCCCTGTGGACCCACAGCATGGGTGGGTGCCAGGAAGCCACCGGCGGTACATAAAAATATCCCATTGCATTGCCCATCACAGCTGAGGTAGTAATGTCATGTTTAATGCAGGTGGGCTTCGGCCCACACTGCATGCCCCAGTCAGACTGGGGTTCTTTAGAAGTGGAAACAGATGCATTTACAACTCCCTGTGGACCCACAGCAAGGGTGGGTGCCAAGAAGCCACCGGCGGTACATAAAAATATCCCATTGCAGTGCACAACACAGCTGATGTAACGTCAGCTGTAATGCAGGTGGGCTAAAAATTAATTTGATTACACTGTAGGCGAGGGCCCACAAAAATTGCTGTATCAACAGTACTAATGTACATCAGAAAAATTGCCCATGGCCAACCAAGAGGGCAGGTGAAACCCATTAATCGCTTTGGTTAATGTGGCTTAATTGGTAACTAGGCCAGGAGGCAGCCCAGTTAAAATAAAAATTGGTTGAGGTGAAAGTTTCAACGCTTTAATGAGCATTGAAACGTATAAAAATTGTTTAGAAAAATTATATGACTGAGCCTTGTGGGCCTAAGAAAAATTGCCCGTTCGGCGTGATTATGTGAGGTTTCAGGAGGAGGAGCAGGAGGAGGAGGAGGAATATTATACACAGATTGATGAAGCGAAAAGGTCCCCGTTTTTGATGGGGATACAGAACGATGCTTCCATTCGCGGGTGCAGCCTACGTATTGCTTAGGTATCGCTGCTGTCCGCTGGTGGAGAAGAGAAGTCTGGGGAAATCCAGGCTTTGTTCATCTTGATGAGTGTTAGCCTGACGGCACTGTCGGTTGACAGGCGGGTACGCTTATCTGTGATGATTCCCCCAGCCGCACTAAGCACCCTCTCTGACAAGACACTAGCCGCAGGACAAGCAAGCACCTCCAGGGAATACAGCGCGAGTTCAGGCCACGTGTTCAGCTTCGACACCCAGTAGTTGTAGGGGGCAGAGGCGTCACGGAGGACGGTCGTGCGATCGGCTACGTACTCCCTCACCATCCTTTTACAGTGCTCCCGCCGACTCAGCCGTGACTGGGGAGCGGTGACACAGTCTTGCTGGGGAGTCATAAAGCAGTCAAGGGCCTTAAAGAGTGTTGCCCTGCCTGTGCTGTACATGCTGCCTGATATCCGCGCCTCCCCTGCTACCTGGCCCTCGGAACTGCGCCTTCGGCCACTAGCGCTGTCGTATGGGAATTTTACCATCAGTTTGTCCGCCAGGGTCCTGTGGTATAGCAACACTCTCGAACCCCTTTCCTCTTCAGGAATGAGAGTGGAAAGGTTCTCCTTATAGCGTGGGTCGAGCAGTGTGTACACCCAGTAATCCGTAGTGGCCAGAATGCGTGTAACACGAGGGTCACGAGAAAGGCATCCTAACATGAAGTCAGCCATGTGTGCCAGGGTACCTGTACGCAACACATGGCTGTCCTCACTAGGAAGATCACTTTCAGGATCCTCCTCCTCCTCCTCAGGCCATACACGCTGAAAGGATGACAGGCCAGCAGCATGTGTACCCTCACCAGTGGGCCAAGCTGTCTCTTCCCCCTTCTCCTCATCTTCCTCCTCCTCCTCCTCCTCCTCACCGCGCTGAGATATAGACAGGAGGGTGCTCTGACTATCCAGCGACATACTGTCTTCCCCCGGCTCTGTTTCCGAGTGCAAAGCGTCTGCCTTTATGCTTTGCAGGGAACTTCTCAAGAGGCATAGCAGAGGAATGGTGACGCTAATGATTGCAGCATCGCCGCTCACTACCTGGGTAGACTCCTCAAACTTTCCAAGGACCTGGCAGATGTCTGCCAACCAGGCCCACTCTTCTGAAAATAATTGAGGAGGCTGACTCCCACTGCGCCGCCCATGTTGGAGTTGGTATTCCACTATAGCTCTACGCTGCTCATAGAGCCTGGCCAACATGTGGAGCGTAGAGTTCCACCGTGTGGGCACGTCGCACAGCAGTCGGTGCACTGGCAGATTAAAGCGATGTTGCAGGGTGCGCAGGGTGGCAGCGTCCGTGTGGGACTTGCGGAAATGTGCGCAGAGGCGGCGCACCTTTCCGAGCAGGTCTGACAAGCGTGGGTAGCTTTTCAGAAAGCGCTGAACCACCAAATTAAAGACGTGGGCCAGGCATGGCACGTGCGTGAGGCTGCCGAGCTGCAGAGCCGCCACCAGGTTACGGCCGTTGTCACACACGACCATGCCCGGTTGGAGGCTCAGCGGCACAAGCCAGCGGTCGGTCTGCTCTGTCAGACCCTGCAGCAGTTCGTGGGCCGTGTACCTCTTATCTCCTAAGCTGAGTAGTTTCAGCACGGCCTGCTGACGCTTGCCCACCGCTGTGCTGCCACGCCGCGCGACACCGACTGCTGGCGACGTGCTGCTGCTGCTGACACATCTTGATTGAGAGACAGAGGTTGCGTTGGAGGAGGAGGAGGAGGGTGGTTTAGTGGAGGAAGCATACATTGCCGCAGATACCAGCACCGAGTTGTGGCCCGCAATTCTGGGGGTGGGTAGGACGTGAGCGGTCCCAGGCTCTGACTCTGTCCCAGCCTCCACTAAATTCACCCAATGTGCCGTCAGGGAGATATAGTGGCCCTGCCCGCCTGTGCTTGTCCACGTGTCCGTTGTTAAGTCGACCTTGGCAGTAACCGCGTTGGTGAGGGCGCTTACAATGTTGCGGAAGACGTGGTCGTGCAGGGCTGGGACGGCACATCGGGAAAAGTAGTGGCGACTGGGAACTGAGTAGCGCGGGGCCGCCGCCGCCATCATACCTTTGAAGGACTCCGTTTCCACAACCCTATACAGCAGCATCTCCAGGCTGATAAATTTGGCTATGTGGACGTTTAACGCTTGAGCGTGCGGGTGCGTGGCGGCGTACTTGCGCTTGCGCTCCAACAGTTGCGCTAGCGATGGCTGGACTGTGCGGTGCGAGACATTGGTGGATGGGGCCGAGGACAGCGGAGGTGAGGGTGTGGGTGCAGGCCAGGAGACGGTAGTGCCTGTGTCCTCAGAGCGGGCTTGGATCTCAGTGTCAGGTTGGGGCACAGGGGGAGAGGCAGCGGTGCAAACCGGAGGCAGTGAACGGCCTTCGTCCCACCTTGTGGGGTGCTTGGCCATCATATGTCTGCGCATGCTGGTGGTGGTGAGGCTGGTGGTGGTGGCTCCCCGGCTGATCTTGGCGCGACAAAGGTTGCACACCACTGTTCGTCGGTCGTCTGCACTCTCAGTGAAAAACTACCAGACCTTTGAACACCTCGGCCTCTGCAGGGTGGCATGTCGCGAGGGGGCGCTTTGGGAAACAGTTGGTGGATTATTCGGTCTGGCCCTGCCTCTACCCCTGGCCACCGCACTGCCTCTTACAACCTGCCCTGCTGCTGCCCTTGCCTCCCCCTCTGAAGACCTGTCCTCAGTAGGCGTAGCAAACCAGATGGGGTCAGTCACCTCATTGTCCTGCTGCTCTTCCTCAGAATCCTCGGTGCGCTCCTCCCTTGCACTTAATGCCCTTACTACTACCTCACTGATAGACAACTGTGTCTCATCGTCATCAGCCTCCTCACCCACTGAAAGGTCTTGAGACAGTTGCCGGAAGTCCCCAGCCTCATCCCCCGGACCCCGGGAACTTTCCAATGGTTGGGCATCAGTCACGATAAACTCCTCTGGTGGGAGAGGAACCACTGCTGCCCAATCTGAGCAGGGGCCCGAGAACAGTTCCTGGGAGTCTGCCCGCTCCTCAGAATGTCTCATTTTCATGGAGTGAGGAGGCTGGGAGGAAGGAGGAGCAGCAGCCAGAGGATTCTGAGTTGCAGCAGTGGACGGCGCAGAACTCTGGGTGGACGATAGGTTGCTGGAAGCACTTTCTGCCATCCACGACAGGACCTGCTCACACTGCTCATTTTCTAATAAAGGTCTTCCGCGTGGACCCATTAAATGTGCTATGAATGTGGGGACGTCAGAAACGTGCCTCTCTCCTAATCCCGCAGCAGTCGGCTGCGATACACCTGGATCAGGAGCTCGGCCTGTGCCCACACCCGGACTAGGGCCTCCGCGTCCTCGGCCGCGCCCACGTCCTCTAGGCCTACCCCTACCCCTCAGCATGCTGTATTACCAGGAATGCAGAAACACAATGCTGTAATTAAATGTGCCGCTTATTGGCCTGTGGTTGGAGGCTGAGTTCGCTTACGGAACGCCAGGAAATAATTTGGCGCAAGCCTGCTGTAACACTTAGCTGGCTGCGTATTTATTTGGAGAACTACTACCCCCAGCAGACACGGACCCAGAACACTGAGCACAGTGACAGGCAGGCCAAATAGATTTTTTTCCAATATTTTTTTGAAAAGGACCACTGCGTATATTCAATCTATAATATATGTCTTCTGGCCCTGCCTACACAATTCTGTCCCTGGAGTATTACTGCAGGGCGCAATGCTCTGCACGGCCGATATACCCAAAAAAAAAAAAAGTGCAACACTGCTAAAAGCAGCCTCCACACTACTGCACACGGTTAGATGTGGCCCTAAGAAGGACCGTTGGGGTTCTTGAAGCCTACAATAACTCCTAACGCTCTCCCTGCCTCCACACTTCTGTCCCTGGACTATTACTGCGGGGCGCAATGCTCTGCACGGCCGATATACCAAAAAAAAAAAATGTGCAACACTGCTAAAAGCAGCCTCCACACTACTGCACACGGTTAGATGTGGCCCTAAGAAGGACCGTTGGGGTTTTTGAAGCCTACACTAACTCCTAACACTCTCCCTACAGCAGCTCCAACACGATACCACTGTCCCTCAGCTATGTCACAATGCATCTGAGGCAAGCCGTGGGAGGGGCCGATTTTTATACTCGGGTGACACCTGATCTCGCCAGCCACTCACTGCAGGGGGGTGGTATAGGGCTTGAACGTCGCAGGGGGAAGTTGTAATGCCTTCCCTGTCTTTCAATTGGCCAGAAAAGCGCGCTAACGTCTCAGAGATGAAAGTGAAAGTAACCCGAACATCGCGTGGTACTCGTTACGAGTAACGAGCATCTCGAACACGCTAATACTCGAACGAGTATCAAGCTCGGACGAGTACGTTCGCTCATCTCTAATGAATACACATGCAGAAAATGACAGGTACATTAGATGCATGCTACAGAATAGCAGAAGTTGAAAAAGGATCCAAATTCACTTATAAGGCAAAAGATAATTAATGACATTTTGAGATAGAAAGGATCCCCAAACAGCATCATATATGACCTGGCATAAATCTATCTGGAAATCTATAGTATACATTTAGGTTCAGCATTTAAGTATCTCTCTTCTTTGTACAGCTTACAGCCTTATTACAGCTCTGTACAACCAGGGAGTTGTACAGAACCATGATAATGTTCCACTAGTGGTGTATGGGTCCTCTATGATACTTCCGTATGTCTCTGATTTCATATGGAGGAATACAGAGGACTTTTTTGCTAGACTCCATATAAATCTGACAGAACAAATCTTGCATACTGTATTGGATTCCACATGATGGGTTCTTCTCGAGAAGCTTTTTTTTTATAATATCAGCACTCAGTCAATCAGAGGCAGTGCTTTGTGGAGGCGGGGATTTTTCAATTCCCGGCCACCAGAAGACAGAAGAAGACTGCCGGAGGGAGAGAAGAGCCGGAAGGCTCTTCTAGGTGAGTTAATTTTTTTTTAACTTTTTCTGACTGCTTAGGCATGATTTTCAGGAAAGGGCTTATATTTCAAGCCCTTCCCCGAAAATCATCACCGTGGTGGTGGCCTTTATTCCATTGCTTCCAATGGGGCAGCAGTAGTGCCGACCCCACAGAATGAAATGGGATAGCATCGTTGACCTCTGCCACAGCTGTGACAGGGCATTCCTTCATCCCCGCGTTCCCCACAGTGATGAAGGAATCCCCTGCCATAGCTGTCACAGCTGTGTCAGGGGAGCGCAATGTACTCCCTATGTTTTCAATGTTGCTGGCGCTGCTGTCACGGGCCCATTGAAAAGAATGGGCGATATCGCGCATTCTTCTTTCCGATGCGAGGTTACAGTGAAAATATCGCTAATGAGAATGAAAGCATTGAAAATCATTGGATTCATTATCATGCGTTTTCACTCAATTTCACATCGCAGGGAAGTCGTATCGCCAGTGAGTGTGAGCCCTTAGATTCAGGGTTGCCAAACATCCTTAAATTTCAAGACAGTCCACAAAAATAGGAGACTTTTTTGCAGTCTGTAAAAAAGATGGATGCATCCTTGATTTTCTGGGGCGAGTAGTACTTGAGCAGCTCATTGTGATTTTAAATGTCACCATTTTACAGGTCGCAGTAAATGCTGGTAATGAGTTGATATCAGTAGACTCAGTTATAGATATGTATTACTTATAATCTCTGTTTTTTATGATGTTCCTCTAATTTGTCCATAAAAAAATGTTTTTCGTTTGTTATTTTTTAATATACTGTGCAGAAAAAAAAATCAGGTTGGCAAACCTGCTACAGGCCCATGCACAATGCTAAATTATAACAAATCCTTAACTTGGTGTCTTAGCTGTATAAAATGAAGACATTCATTGAATCATATTTTCTCTGCCTGAATTAATACTGCGGCATATTGTAACTAGAGATGAGCGAGCACCAAAATGCTCGGGTGCTCGTTACTCGAGTCGAACTTTCAGTGATGCTCGAGAGTTCGTTTCGAGTAACGAACCCCATTGAAGTCAATGGGTGACTCGAGCATTTTTGTATATCGCCGATGCTCGCTAAGGTTTTCATTTGTGAAAATCTGCAAAACACAAGAAAGTGATGGAAACGACACAGAAACGAATAGGGAAGGCGAGGAGCTACATTTTGGGCTGCATCTCAAGTTCCCAGGTCCCACTATTAAGCTGCTGAATGAGATGCGTGTGAGTGAGGGATGTCTCTGATTGGTCAGGCTGTGACCAATCAGAGGCATCTCATTCAGCAGGCGGGGATTTTAAATCCCCGGCTGCTGAATACTACTCACAGCTGTTCAGAGCAGTTCAGGAGAACTGCAGCCTGCCGCGCTGAACTCCGTCTGCCGGGACCAGGTAAGTATATATATATTTTTTATTTTTACACATTTCTGGATGAATTGCAGGGAAGGGCTTATATATTTAACCCCTTCCCGACAATTCATCCCGCGATCGCCGGCAGCCCATTTCTTTCAATGGAGTCGGCTGTATTGCCGGCTCCATTGAATTCAATGGTCAGTGCTCGTTTAATCGAGACCAGTACCGCGTGGTGCTCGTCTCGAGTAACGAGCATCTCGAGCACCCTAATACTCGAACGAGCATCAAGCTCGGACGAGTATGCTCGCTCATCTCTAATTGTAACCCATTCTGGCTTCTGCAGGTATTCTCCCCTCAAAGTGTTTCTTCAATAGTCCTTGCGGCAGTGCTGCTTCTTATCCGTTTTGCCTACCAAGAATGTATCTACTATGTCATTACATGAAATATTTGCCACAGCTAGCCAGTTAGGGCTAAGGATTTATTCATACGGGCTAATGTAAGTTTGCAAGTGACAGAACTAGAAAGAACCTGGACCAATTAAAGTGAATGCTCCATGTTAAAACACAATTGCAGCATGTCCTATTTTGTTTTACTAACTAATTCCGAGTGTATATTAGGGGTAGAGAGCCCTGCAAGTGACAGCAGGAAGATAGATCACAGCCTGTTATTGTCACCTCTCTACCTGCACACTGTCTAGTGGCCCCAGGAGGGCAGGTAGTATGGGAACTCTCCTGCATGCTATCACCTCCTTACCAATGAGGGAGTATATGTACTCTCTGATTGCCATATTAAGATTATGTGAAGACATGTGCTTGTAGACATAGTCATCTGAACCTTGCACATCTGGAAGTTTTATATTTAATACACCTGTGGCCAAAATTGTGAAAACTTTTTGAAAAAAAGTGCGTTTTTAATATTTGAATGCTCCATTTTTTTCTGTAATGGCAACATAAAATTCTATATGAAAGAAATATAATTTAGTGTATAGTATAATGCCACAAAGTTTCTTCAATTATCCAAATTCTATCCAAAGTTATAGCTAAATAATGAGAAAAAGCAAGCACAACATCCTTAGATTGTTATGAACTGGTTTTCCTTGACTGGAATATAACCCGTGAGCGTAACTGTTTAGAGAGCTAATGAGGTCATAATAGTATTCAGCTCTCAGAATCATGTAATAGAGATTACTAGTAATTATAAGGAAATTATAGTACCAGTGTTTCTGGTGGCGCAAATAGGGGAGATGGAACAATACCTCTGCAGTGTCACGTGTTAGAAGGCAGCATTCATGCAAGTCAATGTAAAGACCCATTTACACGCAAAGATAATCTTTCAAACGTTTGAAAGATTGAAAGTTTTAGCGATCATTTTGCATTTAATGTTAATGGACACTACTGTTTATTAACACTTTATCATCTTCATTTGCATGTAAAAAGGGCCTCCATAAGCTGTTTGTAGAGCCCAGCATGTTGGCTGGGCTTTGCACACAGCTGCATTCTTCTCGTCAGGGCTGTCAGCAGTATACAATGTAAGCTCCCGCATCCCGTGGAGAACACAGGATGCAGTCTATTGAGAGATACTTTATCTCTCTGCGGCTGAACGATGGTTTTCAATCTCACCTTAAAATTGTCATTCAGACGAACAGTGAACAATGCAAGTGTTTACGCGTAACGATTATCACTCATTTGTGGTCGTTTAAACGGATTTTGAATAATCAATGCGTGTAAATGGGCCTTTAGACTCTTTATACAAGCCTTGCAAATGACTGAAAATTGAAAGCCAAGCCAGAATCCATACACAAACAGCTGTTTCGGGGTGTTTGCCCATCAACCTATTAATATAATATAGTGAAAAGGATTGGAGTTGTAAGCACTCGGCTGCTGTTTTAGGACCCGTGATGACGTCACCATCATGTGATCGGGGCAGAGCTCAGAGCCTAGGTGACTGATCACATGACAGTGACATCATCACATGTAACTTACACAGTCATTCACGGACAGGTGGTCGTTAGTATTTTGACAGTAGAACATCTGTCTTTGTGTTGTGTAGTTGTTATCTAGTTAGTTGCTTTTTTGTTTTCCTTTGTATAAAATTTAAAAAAAACTCTGAAAAGGGTGACTGGTCACCCAGAAAGTGATGTAAGATGATAATTTTGTAAACACCAGGCTACACTTGTGATGAAATTAGAAGATAATCTGGTGGAAATGTCACCAAAGGAGGTATTTCAAAACTTTTGAAGAGTTATACGAAGACTCAGTCACTACAAAGCCAGACTGATAACAGCAGGAAAAGATGTACAACAGCAGGTGGTGATAGAAGAACTAAAAGATTGTGTCTAGGTAACAGAAGAAAATCACCTGAGTCTATAGAAAGTGAACTGTCTCAATGTGGTATGAAACAAGGACTGTTTGGTGCAGACTAAAAGAATTTGGTCTAAATGCTAGAATTCCATTGAAAATGCCATTTATATCACTCAAACAAAATTGCAAAGATTACAGTGGGCTAATGGATTACAGAGGAACAATGGGATAGAGTCATTTGGAGTGATGAGGACAAAATCTCACCATTCGGTAGTGATGACATAAAGTACATATAGAGAAAAACTGGAGAACATTTCCTGATTCCCTTACTGCTACCATTAAAAACTAGTGTTATGATCTGGGGATGTATAGGGGCAAAGGTATAAGCAGAATGTGTGCGATTATTGGGACTGTAAATGCCAAAAAAATACATAAATGAAATACTTGAGCCCAAACAGAAGTCTTCTGTATGTGATCTCTTCCAAGACAATGAAACCTTTACATTTTAACAGGACTCAGCTCCATGTCATGTTGCTGCTTTGTACAAAAAAGGTATTCGGGATAATCATATTACACTGCTAGAACGCCCTGGACATAGTCCTAATCTTAAACCTACTGAAAGTCTATAAAACCGATTAAAGAATACAACATAAGGAAACAGAAGCAATAATAAAATCTTATTTTCTCATTATAATACTTGAAGAACTAACAAACTTGGTTAACTCCATGCAAACTCACTATAAGGTCATACTTAAAGGGGTTGTCCCACGCCGAAACGGTTTTTTTTTTGCATAGGCCCCCCGTTCAGTGCAGGACAAACCCAAGGGATATGTTAAAATTAAAAAAAAAAAAATTTACTTACCCGAATCCCCTCTCTGCAACTTCTTCCTTCTTTTCCTCCAAGATGGCCGCCGGGATCTTCACCCACGATGCACCGCGGGTCTTCTCCCATGGTGCACCATGGGCTCTGTGCGGTCCATTGCTGATTCCAGCCTCCTGATTGGCTGGAATCGGCACACGTGACAGGGCGGAGCTACGCGATGACGCGTAGAAGGGGGCGGAGCCAAAACGCCGCTCGTGCCCAGACCGACCAGAAGGGAGAAGACCCTTCTGCGCAAGCGCGTCTAATCGTGCTTAGAGGTTCTGCTTGGGTCTAAATTTTTTTTTAATATGATTTTTTTTATACATTCCTTACTAAATGTCTCCACAATGTGCCAGGTACCTTTTTTAAGAAATATATTGATATGGGGGATATTATGATTTTTCAGAAAATGTTACAATTCAGGTTTTAGTAATGATTGTTGAACATTGTTCTGGCAGCAAAAGAGTTAAGCAGTTCTTATGAATTACCTTAAAGGGGTTGTCTCGCGGCAGCAAGTGGGGTTATACACTTCTGTATGGCCATATTAATGCACTTTGTAATATACATCGTGCATTAAATATGAGCCATACAGAAGTTATTCACTTACCTGCTCCGTTGCTAGCGTCCCCGTCGCCATGGTTCCGTCTAATTTCGGTGTCTTCTTGCTTTTTTAGACGCGCTTGCGCTGTGCGGTCTTCTCCCTTCGGCTCCGCTTGGCAGCATCGGCGTTTTGGCTCCGCCCCCTTGTACGCGTCATCGCGTAGCTCCGCCCCATGACGTGTGCCGGTTCCAGCCTCCTGATTGGCTGGAATCGGCACGTGACGGGGGCGGAGCTACTCGATGACGCGTACAAGGGGGCAGAGCCAAAACGCCGATGCTGCCGAGCGAAGCCGAAGGGAGAAGACCGCACAGCGCAAGCGTGTCTAAAAAAGCAAGAAGACACCGAAATTAGACGGAACCATGGCGACGGGGACGCTAGCAACGGAGCAGGTAAGTGAATAACTTCTGTATGGCTCATATTTAATGCACGATGTATATTACAAAGTGCATTAATATGGCCATACAGAAGTGTATAACCCCACTTGATTTTGCGAGACAACCCCTTTAAGTAGGTTCAAAAGTGGGGCAAACTCTTTGGACCTCATGTTTTAAAACTGCCTGGAAGAAAGCATGTTGCTGCCCATAAAAGCTTGTCAGATTCCGCATCTATTTCCCAGCCTAGTTTAGAAAATGGGATCTGAGTTGTGTTGCTGTAGTTTTAAAATGCACCTTAATGTATAACAGGTGTTTTTTTTACAAAAGTTTCTCTAAATAAAAAAACATTTGCAGTCGAATAGATAAATGGATGATTACGTTTAGTACCCATTGACTACATCCCTGGTAGGCAGAAATAGCCAGTTCACTCAAAGCGTTTGTATGTACTTCAAGTTCTAAGGAGAAAGCTCCATTAGAGACCTCACTTGAGAATTACGCCGCTGGACACCGCCAAATCCGCGGCTGCGGAATTCCACTTCAAGATCAGTAGGTCTAACTGCAGATTTTGATGTAGAATTGTAGACAAGTTTCAAGCCATTTTCAATTCCGTATTAAAATCCACAAGTAGCTTGCAGAAATTGGTGTGGAATTTACCGCAGCTTATGGTGCATTGTGGGGCCTATTCTGTCCCGTATGGAAGGTCCCTAAGAACATTTGGTTCACATATGCATCACTCTATAAAGCTATTCGAGCTGAATAAATACATCATTTTGGGCTATCTTCTTTGGAAATTTGCAATGAATATATTGGCATTTGCTTCTTATGAACCTCAGTGATATATTTTCTTACTGTGTTTATTTTGCTGTTTACTCAAAAATATATTCCATTACGCTTTCTGATTGATTATTTTTAGGCATTGTTGATGCTTTTGAAGATCTTGAATGTGAAGTTGTATGGCATGCAGGATTCAGCTCACCAGACATAGGGGAATTCAACCTGTGTGTACAGCAGCGAAATACCCACAAGCTAAAATGCATTGCAGAGGTAATCAATGGCATGCCTCCATGTATTGTATATCATCCCACAATAAAGAAGATTGACACAAAATGTCAATTTGAAGAGCCAGGGCATATAATGGCAATCGGTAAGCTAATGATTTTTCTTTCATTTACAGCTTGGATCCACAAATGTCCAGTTTACTGAACAAAGGATTCTTTTCCATCATGCTCCCCTCGGCCTTTCAACCTTTAAGACAGCTATTATTCAGAATACTGGAGTGAACCACGCATACTTTCAGGTAACCATTAATCCTATTCAGGTGTGAATCCAGACTGTATTTGTGGACAATTGGGGACCTTTCACACATGTGCAATATTTATACAGCATGCACCTAGAGCAGGGGCGTACCTAAGGGCTCAGGGGCCCGGGTGCAAAAGTTCAGCTCGGGGCCCCCCCTTGCGCCTCCACCCCGCACTCCCCCGTACCTAGATCGTGCTGCATACGTGATCTCCCCCTTGGCGTAATTTTTCCAAACATGACGCATTTCCTGCACATGAACATTTGTTTGTAGCCCTGCAGGCCACTTTCACACACCGCTTTGTACTGCTATTAGCGCGGTGTCCCGAGCGCCGTACTAACCGCGGTACAACACTTCCAGAGATTTTAATGAGCTTACTTAAACCTGCGCTCGAACACGGTGTTTCTAACGCTGTGATTTTAGAGAGCTGTATGTTCTATTTTTGCGTTGTCGTGGTTTTTAACACATCTCATCACCCATCACAACAATGGGGTGCATTAAAAAGCGCCGTCAGACGCTGTAACCTGTGTTCAAAAACGCTGCTCAAAATCCTGGTAAAAATGCCACGATTTCAAGCTGCGTTTTCTGAACACGTGTCTATCCATCTATCTATATACTATTTATCTATCTCATATCTATCTATATACTATTTATCTATCCCATATCTATCTATATACTATCTATGTATCCCATATCTATCTATATACTATCTATCTGCTATCTGTATACTATCTATCTATCTATCTATCTATACACTATCTATCTAATATCTATCTATCTAATATCTATCTATCCCATATCTATCTATATACTATCTATCTATCCCATATCTATCTATATACTAGCTATCTATCCCATATCTATCTATATACTAGCTATCTGCTATCTATATACTATCTATGTATCCCATATCTATCTATATACTATCTATGTATCCCATATCTATCTATATACTATCTATGTATCCCATATCTATCTATATACTATCTATGTATCCCATATCTATCTATATACTATCTATGTATCCCATATCTATCTATATACTATCTATGTATCCCATATCTATCTATATACTATCTCTGTATCCCATATCTATCTATATACTATCTGCTATCTATATACTATCTATCTAATCATCCATCTATCTATATACTATCTATCTATCTCATATCTATCTATCTACTATCTATACACTATCTATCTATCTATCTATCTATATACTATATCTTTACACTATCTATATATACATTATCTATCTCATATCTATCTATACACTATCTATCTCATATTTATCTATATACTATCTATCTGCTATCTATATACCATCTATCTATTCATCCATCTATCTATACACTATCTATCTATATACTATCTATTCATCTATCTATATACTATCTACCTATCTCATATGAGATAGATAGCAGATAGATAGTATATAGATAGATGGATGAATAGATAGATATGGGATAGATAGATAGTATATAGATAGATATGGGATAGATAGTATATATATAGCAGATAGATAGTATATAGATATGGGACAGATAGATAGTATATAGATAGCAGATAGATAGTATATAGATAGATGGATGAATAGATAGTATATAGATAGATATGGGATAGATAGATAGTATATAGATAGCAGATAGATAGTATATAGATAGATGAATAGATAGTATATAGATAGCAGAAAGATAGAATATAAATAGATAGATAGTGTATATATATATATATATATATATATATATATATATATATATACACATACATACGATAGATAGATAGATAGATAGATAGATAGATAGATAGATAGATAGATAGATAGATAGATACATTGTAGATAGATAGATAGATAAAGGAGGGAGACAGACAGACACATACATATGCACTTACCCCAGGGCCCGGTCCACTTCTCCTTCATGTGACAGCAGCAGCAAGCCAGCAATTCAGAAGCTTCCCGTTCAGCAGGAAGCAGGGGGGGGGGGGAGCACATGATCCCCTGTCATGTGACTTCTTCCCTTGTCCCCTGCCGTCCCATATGACTTCCTCCTTCTCCCCTGCTGGCCCGCATATTAGGTATTTCAGCCGCACTTAAGCAGTTTAATATATTTCCAAAGGGGGGGTGTACCCAACAACCAATCAGGTCGCTGGAATCGCTCACTGCTGCTTAAGTGCGGCTGAAATCCCAAATATGCTGCCGGCCCATGTGAGTTCCTTCCTCCTTCTCTCTGCTCTGCCGAGCCTTCCTCTCACGCTGGCCGTTCTGGCTGCCGCATGAGGAGAATTTTGCTGCAGTCAGAACGGTCAGCGATTAATGCACTAAATGTGCATTTTGGTTATGCAGAGGGCAGCCTCGGGGCCCCCTGAGCGCAGGGGCCGGGTCGCCATGGCGACCCCAGCACCCCCTGACGCTACGCCTATGACCTAAAGATTCACCTAAAGACGTAGCTTAATCTGCAGCTATGGATTTCTGCTCTACAACTTGCATGTATACATGCAGATTTTGGTACAAATCTTTCTGTGTCTTTAGGTGCGTCTTGCAGAAATTTTCCACATGTGTGAAAACGGGGTATTTAGTAAGATATACAGTAAGGCCAGTTTCACACAAGCATACTACCGTATATACCGGCGTATAAGACGACTTTTGAACCCCGAAAAATCTGCTCTGCAGTCGGGGGTCGTCTAATGCGCCGGTAATACAAAAAAAAAAAAGTGTAAAAAAAAAAAATTTTATTACTCACCTCCCACGGCGTTCTGTCGCGCTCCGGCAGGATGTCGCTCGCTCCGGCAGGCTGTCGCTCGCTCCTCGTCCCCGCCGCAGCATAGCTTTCTGAATGTGGGGCTTGAAATCCCCGCTTCCAGAAAGCTAATACACACGCCGGCAGCCATGACAGCATTGAATGGCTGTGATTGGCTAAAGCACACGTGGCTTCAGCCAATCACACTATTCAATGACATCATTGAATGGCTGTGATTGGCTGAAGGCGCACGTGTTAGCAATCACACCCATTCAATGATGTCATTGAATAGTGTGATTGGCTGAAGCCACGTGTGCTTTAGCCAATCACAGCCATTCAATGATGTCATGGCTGCCGGCGTGTGTATTAGCTTTCTGGAAGCGGGGATTTCAAGCCCCACATTCAGAAAGCTATGCTGCGCCGGGGACGAGGAGCGAGCGACAGCCTGCCGGAGCGAGCGACATCCCGCCGGAGCGCGACAGAACGCCGTGGGAGGTGAGTAATAAAATTTTTTTTTTTTCTCCACTGAATACCGGCGTATAAGGTGACAGTTGGGGGGTCGTCTTATACGCCCCGTCGCCTTATACGCCGGTATATACGGTATATAACAAGTCCATAATGTGGACATATTACGGATGATATTGCAACCGTATGTCAACAGTATTTGATCTGTGTTTGCTTCTGTATTTGCTATCATTGCTTCTATTTTCTACAGAGCAAATACAGATCCGTATTTGCCCAATATGAAATAATATCAATGAATGCGAATACAGAGGTACATTCAGGTCAAATACTGATGATAATACTGATGGCATATTTGCACCTGCAGTTATATAATGGGTGTATTTTTCACGTGGTGTAGACAAAAGTAGCGCAGCTGTTGTGCCCGTGTGGATACATGGATTTACATAAGCTCCATATTTTGCTACAGAAAACACAAACCAAATACAAGCTACAAATATGCTCGCCTGAAAATGGCCTTATTTAATAACATATACGGAATTATAACCTTTCATATTACCTTTTGTAATATTAAATTATGGAAGTAAAGCTGAAATGATGATTCCTCTTTAAAAAACCTACAGTATAAATGCAAAAAGAGGCGCTGAACAGCTCTGGTCACTGAACAAGTCAATCAATGATAGTGTGGAATTGTAAGCTAACATGCCCATTACCACTTGTGTCCTCAACAACTATCTATCATCGCTGAATATCGCATGTATATAACACAGCTGGAAGACAAACCGGCTTCCACTACTCTGTATCATGCCATTTTTCCTGTAAATGTTATCATTTAATTCTCCATCTTCTCCTACAGGTTGTAGATGTTAGTCCATTACCTGGCATGACAATTACTCCGTCACAAGGCGTAGTCCCTGTTGGAGGCCATACTGCTCTCACAATCTTCTTCACACCAAGGACAGCCATGAAATTTGACACTAGAGTTGAGGTACAGTAACTATGTATTGCAACTATTAATCGGGAATAAATATCATGCCGGTAAAACATACCGACAATTTATCATTCAGTTTGCACCGGATGTCTTTCCTAAATTAAACAGGGTAGAGGGATGCATCTAAAATTGCGAAATATTGTGACATAGTCAAAATGTAAATGTGTATTTAGACTTTTATCAAAGGCAAAGGTTACAAAAGGCACAAAGTAGTGGCACAAGTGTGCGGCTGTCCGTTGCAGTTGATAAAATAAATCTGAACAGTCAGACAATTCCAACTTCACCTGACATATTACATACAGTATTAAACTAATAGACAGTTTGAACAATCGAAGTGGGACCCTTCTCACAGCCACATGTTCCTACAATCATATTCGTGAGCCCTAAGGGCTCATGTCCACGGGGAAAATATGATTTAGGATCCGCAGCGGATCTCCCGCATGCGGATCCGCATCCTATAGGGATGCATTGACCACCCGCGGGTACATAAATACCCGCGGATCGTCAATAAAAGTGATTTAAAAAAAAAATGGAGCATGAAAAAATCTGGACCATGCTCCATTTTCATGCGGGTCTCCCGCGGAGACGGCTCCCGCGGGCTTCTATTGAAGCCTATGGAAGCCGTCCGGATCCGCGGGAGACCTAAAATAGGAATTTAAAGCATTTACTCACCCGCAGCGGGCCGCGAAGCTCTGCTCTTCCTCACGGCCGCATCTCCCTTGCTTCGGCTCGGCGGATGTGCCCGGCGCATGCGCGCGGCACGTCGACGACGTGCCGGCGACGTGCCGCCGGCGTCAGGAATTCATCCGCCGGCCGAAAATGAAGATCCGTCCGTGAGGAACAGCTGACCTTCGCCGCCCGCGCCGGATAGGTAAATGCTTTTAAATTGCTATTTTCGGCGCTCATGTCCGCGGGGCAGGAGGGACCCGCTGCAGATTCTCCATTGAGAATCTGCAGCGGATCTGATTTTCCCCGTGGACATGAGCCCTAAGGGTGACTACCAACTACAGTTTTTTTTTCACTGCGAAATTCGCAGCGATTTTTTTCTTCTGCAGGGGTCTATGGGACTTGTAATGTTAAAATCGTGATCGCGCAAAATCGCAATTTACCACAAAATAGCGATTTTAACATTACAAGTCCCATAGACCCCTGCAGAAGAAAAAATGCTGCGAATTTCGCAGTGAAAAAAAACTGTAGTGGGTAGTCACCCTAAGGGCGCCCACCCACTGGCGATTTTTTTCCCTGCGAAATTCGCAGCATTTTTTTCTCTGCAGGGGTCTATGGGACTTGTAATGTTAAAAATGCGATTTTGCCCGATCGCGATTTTAACATTACAAGTCCCATAGACCCCTGCAGAGAAAAAAATGCTGCGAATTTCGCAGGGAAAAAAAATCGCCAGTGGGTGGGCGCCCTAAGAGTGGGTTGGAATTTGTTTTTTAGCAAGTAATTCAGTTGGACAACTGATGCATGAGATGCAAAATTCTCATCCCATTTTCCATGTGTACCAAACAGATGAGATCTGTTGGAGTATGTGTATCTGTACCAAGTGAAAGCTGCAACCTGATTCAGTTTTCTGTCTTGTAATTTAAAAAAAAGATAACTCCGAAGTTAACTGAATAAAACAAATTCCAGAATAAGAATAGAAGTATTGTGTCAAATGCATAGAATTAAAGAGCATCTGGTGATGAATCTGATCTTCTAAACGTCACATATAATACGTATGAACAGTTTCTTCCTGTATAAGTGAAACGAGTTGCGGGTTTGGCAGCCAAGTTGCAGGTTACTTGATGGATCAGCAGCTGACAGACGGAGAAAGTATTTATTTTCCAAATACATAATGGGGAAATTTTCTAAGCCCGGCATTTCTGATGCTGGGTTTAGTACAGTTTTCCCTGGCATGCCATGTACATCATTCTTGAGGAGGCGCACACTTCTTCATGGATTCAGCACATCCCCGGCTCCTCCATGTGCTTTCAGAGAAATGTTTGTCTGGTATAATTTTTATGCCAGTTTTTAGTGTAAATTATATATAAATCTGTTAGTCTGGGTCGGGCACGCCCCCTCTTGACAAGCCTTGCCCACTTTTTACAAAAGTGGTGGGGCTGGCGCAGAAGGAATAGTCCTATATTTTTGGGAAATACCTGTTGGCGCAAATATTTGTGACTTTTTACATCAGAAATTGACATAAAACATTTATTGAATGCCCCCCAATGACCTTTACTAAACATTAAACTTGGGTTTATGTCACTCCATACGAGGGCATGAGTTGCTTAAATGCTTTAGTTTCAACAAAGGTATATACTGACAATGCATATATACTTAGCATAGTAATAACAATGCATTTTGAACTTGCTTTTAACTATCCATCTCCATCAACTCATCTATACTCTTGAAGGTTCGTAGCACTGCACAACACAAACACACGTCAGGGAAGCGCTACCCGTGTAGGCTAGGAGTTATGGAAATATATTAGATATAACACTCTAAGGGAGTGTTATAACCGAGAGAAAATAAGATAGACTCACCCGGTGTTTGGCGAGTACCCCTGTGAAGAGGCCTCACCAACACCTCCACCTCCTCGTTAGCTTGTAAATCCCCTGGTGCGTCCGTTAGGCTGCTGGGCTTCTGTGTCCTGCTGGATTACAGGACCCACTCGAAGGCAATTCGTATATCAGTATGATGAAAAAAGTCGCCCGCGCTCCCAGGACCTAAACACCAGGGTCAGGCTGCAAACACTACTCACTTCAAAGTTTTATTAGTATACTCTGTGCAACGCGTTTCGTCGTCATGCAGGACGACTTTCTCAAGCACAATGAATCAACTCATCTATACTCTTGAAGGTTCGTAGCACTGCACAAACATTGCAGCTTAATGCACCATAGGTGCAGCAAACGATCTCAGTGACCAAACTAAATGCGAATCATCACCCCCATCTAACATAGCTTCCCATTGGCATATAACACCCCTATTACCAAGTGCCGTGTCGTTCCAGTACAAGAAATTTTACATAAGGCATCACTAATCCTTAAGTCCTTTATACCTGGCACAAACATAATTTACACATAACTCACTTTCTAACCCCCTTAATCTTTCACAGTCCCTTATGAGGAGGTATTCCCGCAGTCCATGTAAGTCTGTAGCAGTCCCTGTAGTGTGCACACACCAAGATGTCGGAGACCAGCCTCATGTGTCTTGAAGCACTGTATTTGTTCCAGTTCCATGGTGATGTTTGCATTTTCCGAGTCCTATATGGGAAACGAGACACCCTCTCCTTCTGTGTGGCTTGTCACCATGATTTTCAGTCTCTGCATCATCAGCGTCCTTTCAGTAGTGTTCACCCTCTGGTAACTTGGCCACTCTGACAGCTCTCGGTCCCCACTACAGCTGCCCACTCGACTGCTGGGGTCATGGATGCCTCTCCCAGTCACTCACCTGGTAGATGAAACGTTTTTTGCTGCTTTCCTTAATATACAGCCTTTGCCACTTCAACAGCATCTATATCCTGCTGTTTTCTGCATCACACTGAATGGGGCTGTGTCACAGTCCCAAGATGGCTGCTCGCCCTTCCTCGACTGTGTCACACGGGACTACACAGTCCTTTTTCTGGAAACTTCTCCATGTATTCTCTAATCGCTCCATTGACATCTATTAGCAATACCAGCGCTCCCTCCTGTGGCTTACTTTGATAGTACAGTCAGTAACTTAAAGAGGTATTCTGGTTATAGGTCATTTCATCAAGTTTTCACTCCTCCACTGGATTGGTGAAAACTAATAGATCGTGAGTGTTCGACCTCTGGCACTCTAACCAATCCCGAGAGTGGGGGATTCGCAACCCCCATATTTGACAGTTGAAGATGCAGGCTCCCATTTCTGTAGTGTAATGGGGAATGGAGCTGCTGGTTGCACTTGTGCAGCAGAAGCTCCATTCCCCACAATGGCACAGACACTTAGCCGAGTGCTGCACTCGGCAATCTCTGTCTGCCCCATAGAAATGAATGGAGCAACATCGGCAACTATGGACAAGCTGCAATCATACACAAGAGGGGAGCAGGGCACTGCTCACCCCTCTTACATAAATACCATATGTAAATAGTTACCAATTTAAAATTTTCAGCATAATAAAGTGAATGCATTTACTGTATTTTCATGAAATTTGTGTTACGTTGAAACTTGCATCTGATTGCATAGTGTTGTTCTTTCTTTTCAGATATCAGTGCGAAATGCAAAGACTCTAGAATTGAGAATTGGAGGCTCGGTTGTGCCACCAGAAGTAGATATTTCTGTTGTAAGTAGATTTACCTCAATTTATAGTGACATGCATTGGATATTAACTAAAATCCTTCCAGACATCTCTTATAGTTTTATCCAATAATAATGTGTGTATTGTACCAAAACTAGTGCTTAAAATGAATGTCACATAATGAAGTGCACTGACATCCCTAGACAAATAAATGCATTTGTACATAATTTGGTGTTCAAGGAATTTAGCTGAAATTGTGTCTGTTCCTCATGGATAACCCTGGGTATTCACCAGTAAAGTATTGTGCATTCTGAAAAGAGCACATTTGTAGAACAAGAACAGCATTATTAACATCTAAATAACATGTCAGGTTACAAGGCTAATGCTTATGATGAAATACTAAGCCTCGAGCCAAACCATATATAATGCTCACGTGGTCTTCTATTTGCTAAAGAAAGGTGAAATGTGATGAACTAGAACTTGTTGTTTAAATCATCATATTGCAGGAGCATGTGAATAGACAGACAGACAAATGGAAGGGCGGACTGGTCCAACATTTTATATAAGTACTCTTTAATTCTTCATTGAAGGATAAGTTCATTTTGGTTACACACAACAGTTTAGAGATAACTCATTGGTTTCAGCAGAAGAGTTTTGTGGGCATGTTCTATGACATGTGCCGAGGTCATTGTACAAGCCCATAAGACCTCTCTTCGCCATATAGAGAGCCCAATACTATGAATAAAGCATTACATTTAGGAGCACTGTTACAAATTTTGCATTGGGGTCAAGAAGCCTCAAGTTACTCCTCTGGTAGAGGAGAAACTTGAGGCTTCTGGGCCCTATTCCAAAATCTGTAACAGGACCCCCAAATATAATGCTTTATTCATAGCATTGGGCTCTCTATATGGCGAAGAGAGGTCCTATGGGCCCCCTAAGGCTCCTGGGCCTGGGTGCAACCACATCCTCTGCATCCCCTATAGTTACGCCCCTTTCATCCACTATTGTAAACTGCAAATCCTGTGTTATCTGCCTCCAGTTTTATTATAATGAAGGTAATAACTTTCACTATAATCCTGTCTGTGGTGAAGATGAGGAGATGCCTACTGAAGTATCTTTACAGAACAAAAAGTGTCATTTAATTGTGAGATATAGGGGTCAGTGTGAAAACTGCAAGATTTCAGGATTTTTTTCAATATACATAGCAACATGGAAAATGTAAAAATAATAATATAATTAAAAGGTACTTTTCTGAGGATGCATGCTATTTAAAGTGAATATCCAACATAAATTACTTATTCCCTATTCAACGGATATGGGAACAGGGTAGCCAAGCATCTCTTCCTGTTTCCTGCGTTCCTGTGTGGTGGGTCTAGCAAACCAGGTACTATACAGCTCCCATGGCGAAGAATCTAATAAACTACTAATGCTTCCTCTGACAGTTAACTACTAATTTACTGCTCCTGTGGACAAGAACATTAGTCTTATAATACTGCCCATGCAAAAATAAAACTTGCTATACTGCCTGGTATGTAGAAGACGATAACTATTACAGTACTACCCTTATGCAAGACAAAAATATTGCTAGTTAACTCTAATACTGCCCCTGTGGTCACATCTAGTCCCCTCACCTCCCAGTATAAATGGCAAGCAAACATCCAGTGTGTTGTCCCTCCAGTATATTCTACACATAGCATCTAAGGCACTGCACTCTCCTAGTGTAATCATCTACATATCAAGAGTGTTGTGTTAAGGACCGCCACACATGACCGGTCACATTAACCTTTCAGGCCTTGGGGTCCAAATTAGTTCATACCTGGATGCATCAAGGAGGCCAAAAACTATATAATTTATAGTTATCAGTTCCCACAGATACGTAGAGATGAGCCGCGGCAAGTATACAGCCCACTCTGCTTAAGGCGCGTACACTAAAAGTTTATTCACTTTGTTTTAGTTCTAATACAGGAAAGGAATACGTCATTAGTCACAGCGTTAATCTCATTGGCTTAGACAAACATTAAGAATCATGCATTGTTCAGTAATAGCGTAAATTGAGAATATATGTGTAATATCCTTCAAGTGTCTGTTTATCCCGGCATTATCTCGTCCTCCTTGGTCCTCCCTTGTGCTTCTAGACGGTTGTAATATCTTGTTAGTGCAATTTGTTCTTTTTTTCCAAACCTCATGGTGTGGAGGAGTTTCTTCTGATAAGGATTGTTCCAGGCTTGGTTCTCGGAAGAATAAAAACAAATCATTAGACATTGCACCGAATCTCATGCTCTAAAGTTATTTCTGCTTGAATTATTGTTTCACTACGCACAAGCTTATTTATATATTATAATGCTCCATTTTGTATCTAGCGGCCATCTTGAGCCCGATTCTTCCATTTTATGAGCCTGTACCTTCTCAATCCCCCCTAGAAACTGTCTCTAAATAAACAATACTTTATAACTTCTACAGGACGGGGTAAGGTTTGCTTTCCCTATCTCTAGCTTATGATCTATGCCCTACCTATCATTGTTGGTCAGCTGTTCCAGGGCTAATCCCTTCCCCGACAACTAATCCTAACTAACTAAACGCGAAGACCTAATAGACACAGAAGGGATCTACAACACACATGCTATTCTATTCTAATGGCTGGGAAACTAGAGTGGTCACCCCTGCTTCTGTTGAGACAGATCCATAAGGGGACAAATCGCTCTGTTGTATTGCCTGGGGTCTCTTTATCAACATATACGGGAACAATAGGCACCATTTGATCTGTAAGCTTAGCACAGGAGCGTTTTATGCAGGGCACAATACAGACAGAAAGTAGCAGGAGTATGATAAGAGTAACCAGAATCCCTATTCCTATCTGCATCAAGAATTGTTTCCATTGTCCGGTCCATGCAAACCACTCATCCCAGGGGTTAGTTATCCCAGAATTATGCTTCAGCTCTTCTGACAATGTGGCCAATTTCTTTATTGCGATAGTCACTTTACCTGTGGGCCCTGTGTTATCTGGAATACATGTACAGCAAGTTTCGCCAATCATTTTACAAACACCACCTTTCTCGGCTAGTATCATATCCAGAGCCATTCGGTTCTGGAAAGTCATGGTGGCTATGGGGCCTAATTGATCAGCAAGCCCTTGAAGTGCATCTCTTGTATAGTTCACGAACCTTTGTTGGTTGTAATATATATCAACATTCTTATTGATGGTTACTATTCCAAACAGGGACTCAAATCCGGCCTTAACTTGATCCCTAGCTTTAAACTCATCTTGTCTCTTAGCACAATGCGGTGTTGGATTCTCACCCTCAGTGTGGTCTTATTGATTGTATTAATTTGTTCTGATCCCCTGAAACAGGGGGCTAGTGTACAGTAGTTAAAGGTGTATGCGGCTACTTGTGTGTGTTAGAGGAATTGTACCACAATTTCACTGTGACAGCCACTTCCGCCCAGGTCCCCAACCCTGCCCATAGCCTGTAAAGAGTATGCAGGATCATGAGTTCTGTGTTCTGGGACCCAGGGCCTTTTTGCAGTGTGAGGTGTGGATCCAAGTGGACTTTCTTTCGAGCTTGACTGCAGTTGGGGTGGTGAGCAACATCTGGTAGGGACCTTCAAACCAGGCTTTTCTCTCAAACTTTTTCACATAGACCCTTTCACCTGGTTTCAGATTGTGACACTCGTCTGTAGGACCTGAGAGAGAAGCAGAAATTACAGAATGCGTTATTGACAATTCCTTAGAGAGACCTATGACAAAATTAACAAGAGAATCATTTCCCAAACTTGGCTACTGTGGCATGTACCCTCCGGAGAAAAAGAAAAACTAATAGGAGACACTCATTTTCAAAATTTGCCGTTTCCTCCATTGCCTTTTGGATTTACTTTGCCACTACTCCGTGGATGGTAGAGTGTGTGAAAAGCCTGGGATATACCTAGAGCAGACATGATGTGTTGCATTATTTCACCTGTGAAGTGTGTACCTTTGTTTGACTCAATCACTTCCGGTGCCCCATATCTGCAGATTACTTCATTCATGAGCTTCTGTGCGGTTACCTGCTTATTTACTTTGGTAACAGAGTAGGTCTCCAACCTGAAAAACATCAACAACAAGCACATATTCATACTTCCCAACAAGTGGGAGCTGAATGTAGCCAATTTGCAATCCCTGAAATGGGTAGAGTGGTCTAGGCAAGTGTTATGTGGCAAATTTACTTCTGCCCTGCTGCTTACGGCAAAGATCATGCAAAATTGGACAAATGATGCAGCAGCTACAGAAAACCCAGGAGCCACCCGTCCTTGTTCAAGCGTCGACGTCATTGCTGCTTTGGGAGGTACGTCTTTCCGTGCGTCAGCTGGGCCATCATGGGGCACAGGGACCGTGGTAGGCAAGTTCTGTCGACTGTCCGCCATACGCCGCCCTGTTCTGCTGCTCCCATATTAAGTCCATTTGTCTTTTCCTTCCTTGCTGGCTTGTAAATGTAAAGTCTTTAGCATATCAAAGTCCAAAGTTTTTATCAAAGTCCAAAGTTTTTATCAAAGTCCAAAGTTTAGTCAATGTCCAAAATTTTTGTCAAATTCTTCTTTTCTTCTTTTCTTCCACGGCTTGAGGGCCGCTGCCTTTGCTGTGTGGTCTTTGATGGCGTTGCCTCTTGCTTTTCCGGCGTAGGAATCGGTGTGAGCTCTCCACTTTGTCAGGTAGAAGTAGCGCTTCCAAGAGACTCTGCACCGCTGCACCATTCTTAATTGGCTGTCCTGGTGAGGTAAAAAACTGTTTGGCCTTCCATGTTGGGCCGTAATCATGAGCTATGCCAAATGCATACCGGGAGTCAGTGTAAATGTTTGCCATCTTACCTTCTGCCACTCTACACGCCTCAGTGAGGGCCTTCAGTTCCGCTTCTTGTGCTGAGACATGCGGAGGCATTCTGCTTTTAGGACATCTTGTTGTGTGACCACTGCATATCCAGTGTGGAGTCGTCCATCCTCACCCTGGGACCATCTATAAAAAACAACTCAAAATATGCATTGTTAACAGGGGCTTCAGTAACCTCTTAAAACTTACATTTTCTTGTTGCATCACTGCTAGACAATCATGCTGATATTCTATTTCAAATAGATCAGAACCTTGTTGCAAACAATTTAAAAATAGCTGATCTGCAATACCTAGATCACCTATGCCTTCTCCTCCCCCCTGTGAACCAGGATACTCAATTGAAAGAAGAGTAGCCAGGTTCAAAGTAGTAGCAACATTGGAAGGAATGAAAAGAGCACACTGTAGCCAGATCTGACAGGCCAGAAATAAGTGCTTGGGTTGCACTTGCGTGAATATGCTCCGAATGACATGAGGGGTGAGGACCACTAAGGAATTGGGGGGTGTAGTCCAATACCAACTCAGAAGGTTTGTCAACCATTGCCTGTACTGCTGCCACCGCACAAACACATGAGGGAGCTCCTCGAGCCACTGGATCCAGCCTCATGGAGTAGTATCCAATTGGCCGTGGTTGTCCCCCGTGCTTTTGTGTCAACACTGCCGTTACATGGCTAGAAAGTTCAGTACAGAAAAGGCTAGAAAGTTCAGTACAGAAAAGAGTAAAGGGTAAAGTGTAGTTGGGAATACCCAAGACTAGAGAGCTGCTTCAGAGGTGAGAGAGAAAAGAATAATTGAAAGACAGTCATAGAGTGGTTGCATGAGAGAGGAAACCGAGTGGATCCATGGGCGGCAGTATGAAACAAGGCCCAGAAAGGTGCGGAGTTTGGCAACAGATGTAGGTACAGGTATGGCCTGGACAGCAGCCTTTTGTTCCTATGTCAGATGTCCAGTTCCTTGGCCTAAACAATGACCCAGGAGAACAACCTTTGTTTTGCAGAACTGGAGTTTGTCTTTAGAGGCTTTACAGACATTTTCTGCAAGAAAAATTAACAGTGTAATTGTGGCTTGTTGTCAGGCTTCCAAATTATCAGCACACAACACCTACATGCGGTAGGTGGCTGACTGACACCTCATCAGCACACAGCACCTACATCACACAGCGCCAACAGCACACAGCGCCTACATGCGGTAGGTGCCTGGCTGACCCTTCAGAGTCTTTTCTGGACTGGAAAAAGAGGGGTGTTTGTTGGAGCAGTTAGTTTACAAGTCTCTTCTGAACTGGCACCTGAGGTCTCAACCCGTACCGATCCATCCGGTGAGAATTTGATGGATGCAGATAAGGCCTGTAAGATATCAGTGCCAATAACAGAGACATGAGTTACAACAGGGCAGAATAATCTACAAACACCTATTAATATTTGGAATGTGACATTCTTCAAGCAAATTCATTATTAGTCTGATCCTGCCTGCAATGTCTCATCAAATTTGAGGAAACAAAAAACTTTTACTAGCTGCTCAAGATTCTCAACCCCTCCCATTACGTACTTTTACATCACCTAGCTCCACCCCTTTGATACTGGCCGATTGCGTCTTTCTTCACACTTTCGTTCAAACTCCACAGTCTGCCCATCCACATCACAAACAAGTAAAGTCTCATGCAGAAGGACACTTCTATCCCCAGTCAATATCTGCATCACACATCTTACATTCATCACAGTCCGAACACGGGTCACTAACTCATCCGTTCATGCGGTCAAATCTGGCTCTCTCAGTCAAATGCCTATGATTCACCACACACACAATGTTTGCGCTGTTACAGAGTTCAGGAAATTGTGGATACATTGCACTAGGATGCACACCGTTCACACCAGGAGATAACGCGTATGATGCAACTGTCCTCATCTTGCATACAAATGCATTCAATTCTGTTCAAGCAAACAAGGCTACTGTCCAGGGTTCTCCGCTCTAATCTTTGGCCTTGAGAAGCACACATTCCTTCTCTGCAAATCTCACTAAACTCTGTTCCTCCTCACTACACCCCCCCGCTTTCGGAGACAAGGGGGGCGACTTGCAGCTGCGGCTTTTCACAAATCAAGCATTAACCCTCTATCTATTCCTATATATATATATATATATATATATATATATATATATATATATATATATATATTATCACGTATTGACCCTCTCCTTCCTTCTGTATGCTTTTCTACTGCCGTCTGCGATCCTAGCGACCTTTCTTCTCAGCAGTATCTGACTTATGAGATATGGACAACACGTACAGCAATGACACAATGTTTGGACATTAAGACATACAGGACAAACAGTACGGTAGTTAGTTGCACATAATTGTCTGCAGATTCTGCATGAACTTGCTTCATGTCATAGGGGGACACAGACTAGAGGATTCCCTTTCTCCTCCATTTTCCCCCTTGCAAAGTGGAAAAGATTTTTTCAGCAACAACTACATTTGTGGGCAGTTTTAAGCACAAACCTACTTGGGATGGGGGTGCTAAACACAGACTGCAGAACAGATAATCGGGAGAAGGCTGTTTGCAGGCAGGATGAGGGGACTTGAATGTTGCTATGCAAAATTTAGAAAAGGCACTCATCATTGAAGTGCGCAGAATTGGTATGCCGGGTAAAAACATACATAGATGGGAGGTCAGAGGTCAACTCATTTCTGCTGCGGAGCTAAGATGACACCTGGGGGGCAGCTGAAGGTATTGTTACAGCAGATGCTAAAATGGCCGCTGGGCCATGGCTGGCACTGAAATGGCCACTGAAGGCGTGGCCTGACTGGGCGATAGTGACGGGAGGGTCCAGAAATACTACATACTAGACACGTATCAAGATTTACCGACTGGTATTGGCCCCAATAACAACACGGCCATCTAGGGGCAAGGCAAAGGGAGAAAAACATCATCCATGACACGGCCGGGGCGGTGCCCTGAGATGGTGAAGAAGGGCTGCCTTCCTTTGTCTTCAACTCAAAGCATATTAATAATCGCCATCTTGAAACTGCAACTTTCTTACTTCAACTTTACGTCACTTACTGAAACATTTTTCTCTGCAAACTTGAGCAATCGTCTATCAACCAAAATTCCTTCATTATCACCTAACACACTTTTCCTTCTCTGTCTGTGACCCTGGACAAGGAGTGAAGTCTAAAACCGTCAGCCCCCACCTTTCCAGAACAGCTGTATGTTTGAATATGAACTATTCCCTGCATTTAGACTCATAAATAACATATATGCTGGCACCTTCTGATAACGCCACATGTTCTGCGTTTTCAACTCCTTCTCACTCGGGACAGTGTCAGTGGCGCAGGGTCTGGGGACGCCACAGTTAGAACAAGTTTCCCTCCGTTTGGGGTTTTGAATTCCACACCTTGTGCACATCCAATGTGGAACATCATCAGTCTTATCAGAGCCCTCGTATGGAGGCAGTCTGACAGGCTTACGGTACTTGCAAGACTTTACATGTTCTTCAATCCATTCAACTTCCTCATAACCTTCAGCTTTCAACTGTACAGAAACTTTATGCTACATTTCAGCGTCTTTCAATAAACCAGCATCATTCAGTGACCCTCTACACTTAATCAACATTTCTGACCACAATCCAGGTTGTAGCCTGCCACCAGATGGCATACCCACTATCTCACATAACTTCTTAACCTTCTTCACATACTCCTTCCCTCCTCTACATGACACCAAGTGGACAGGATCCAGGAGACCAGTAACACTGGACTTCTTCTTAAAGAACTTCAACATGTTTCTAATATCCGAGCCCTTTTTCCACTGGAGGTCTGACGCCCTATGCTCAATCACGTGATGTTCAAAGACTTTCACGTCTGATGCCCTATGCTCAATCACCCCCTGGAACTTATACTCATGGATATTTTTAAATACACCTAATATCCAAGCCCTTTTTCCACTGGAGGTCAGAATCGCCCCCTGGAACCTATACTCATGGATATCTTTAAATACACAATAAATTTGCAACAACAACTTAGGTACCTATATCTATCGATTCTGTCCCTTGGTGTCACTTAAGATTTCCCAAGACCTGAGGTAACAATGTCTATTGATGACAACTTAACAATTGTACATTGGAGTAACGACTGACTGCAGGACAGACTACAATCAAACGTACCAAAACAGACCACGGTAGACATCATATATATGTATACATGTGACTTACTGCGCTGTATATAAGGGTGATCAGTCCTATGACTTTGGCACGGCTGATATCATCAGTCCAGGTCTGTGTCGTAGTCCAATGGTTATCATCAGCGTCAATCAATAAATCCTGCCGACTACGCCAGTTGTTAAGGACCGCCACACATGACCGGTCACATTAACCTTTCAGGCCTTGGGGTCCAAATTAGTTCATACCTGGATGCATCAAGGAGGCCAAAAACTATATAATTTATAGTTATCAGTTCCCACAGATACGTAGAGATGAGCCATGGCAAGTATACAGCCCACTCTGCTTAAGGCGCGTACACTGAAAGTTTATTCACTTTGTTATAGTTCTAATACAGGAAAGGAATACGTCATTAGTCACAGCGTTAATCTCATTGGCTTAGACAAACATTAAGAATCATGCATTGTTCAGTAATAGCGTAATGTGAGAATATATGTGTAATATCCTTCAAATGTCTGTTTATCCCGGCGTTATCTCGTCCTCCTTGGTCCTCCCTTGTGCTTCTAGACGGTTGTAATATCTCGTTAGCACAATTTGTTCTTTTTTTTCAAACCTCATGGCGTGGATGAGTTTCTTCTGATAAGGATTGTTCCAGGCTTGGTTCTCGGAAGAATAAAAACAAATCATTAGACATTGCACCGAATCTCATGCTCTAACGTTATTTCTGCTTGAATTATTGTTTCACTACGCACAAGCTTATTTATATATTATAATGCTCCATTTTGTATCTAGCGGCCATTTTGAGACAGATTCTTCCATTTTATGAGCCTGTACCTTCTCATTGCACCCTAGTATACAGATTTAGTGTCCCCTTTCCTACAGTATAATCACATCCAGAGCCTCAACTTTCAGTATAATTGCATGCAAAAAGTGTTCTAATATAAATTGTAGCCAGAATTTGCCCCCAATTCCACAACCCTCCCAGTAATCACAAATTCAGAACTTCTCCACTCCCCCCCCCACACATTGCAGAAATCACTTTGAAAGTTTGCCCCACCAGTGCCCAATCCTCGTTGCTCCTTAGTAATCAGATACAAAGTCTGCAGGCAGCTGATGATGTTCTAGACATGGCATCTCCTGGTCCCACTGACCTCATTGGATTTGCATTCCCTCCTGGCGGGCAACAGGCAGCTTATGCGTTGGGCAGGTCCTCTAGCAGATGTGCCTAGAGAGAGACGTGTCTACTATTTTTATTCCTCAAAGTGACAGCATGGCAGCTAGTCTAGTCACAAACAGTGACAAGATTTTTGGTATTTTTTCCATTTGCAAATTCTTGGTTATAACTATTCATAGAATGATAGAGTTGAAAGGGGCCTCCAGGGTTATCTTGTCCAACCCCCTGCTCAGTGCAGGATTCACTAGATCATCCCAGACAGATGTTTGTCCAGCCTTTGTTTGAACACTTCCATTGAAGGAGAACTCACCACCTCCCGTGGTAACTTGTTCCACTTATTGATCACCCTCACTGTCTAACTTGTGTCTCCTCCTTTTCAGTTTCATCCCATTGCTTCTAGTCTTTCCTTGTGCAAATGAGAATAGGGCTGATCCCTTTGCACTATGACAGCCCTTCAGATATGTTTTTGACAGCTATTAAGTCTCTTCTCAGCCTTATTTTTTGCAAGCTAAACATTCCCAGACCCTTGAATCGTTCCTCATAGGACATGATTTGCAGACTGCTTACCATCTTGGTAGCTCTTCTTTGAACTTGCTCTAGTTTGTCGATGTCTTTTTTAAAGTGGGATGCCCAGAACTGGACACAGTATTCCAGATGAGGTCTGACTAAGGAAGAGTAGAAGGGGATAATTACTTCATGTGATCTAGACTCTATGCTTCTTTTAATACATCCCAGAATTATGTTTGCATTTTTGGCTGCTGCATCACATTATTGACTCATGTTCAGTCTATGATCTATTAGTATACCCAAGTCTTTCACATGTGGTGCTGCTTAGTCCAATTCCCCCCATTCTGTATGTGCTTTTTTCATTTTTCTTGCCAAAATGTAGGACTTTGCATTTCTCCTTGTTAAATACCATTCTGTTAATCACCGCCCACTGTTCAAGCTTTCCTAGATCTTTTTGAATATTCCCTCTCTCTCTTCCCTAGTGTTAGCTATCCCTCCTAGCTTTGTGTCGTCGGCAAATTTGATCAGTTTCCCATCAATTCGCTCCTCCAAATCATTTATAAAAATGTTGAACAACACTGGGCCTAGGACAGAGCCTTGTGGTACCCCACTTGATATATTCTTCCACTTGGATGTACAGCCATTTATGACTATTCTTTGAGTACGATCACTCAGTCAGTTGTGAATCCACCTAACAGTTGCCTTGTCAATCCCAACTGCTAGGTGGATTCATTCGTCCATCTTGAGCCCTGCTACCTTTAAAGGAGTATAAATATGATGGCTTACTTTCAAAATTGCTCAAATCCATTTCTTAAGAAACCTCCAATTAGTCAAGAAACCTCCAATTAATCAAGAAACCTCCAATTAGTCAAGAAACCTCCAATAAGTCATGTTTTGACTATTTTCCATGTATAATTCACTAGGCACAGTAATCCATGTAGCAATACCAAACAAATCTATGTGTCTTTATTGTGTAGTACAGGACTATCTGTACTATAAAACTGGACAGACTTTTTAGGGAGTGTAAAAACATATGGGTTTGCAGCTTAGATTGAATATTGCAAACATTTGCATGTTAAATACATATTTCAGTTTTCATTAAAACAGATGCTAATAGTCAATAGCCATTCTTTTGATAAAATATTTTATCTCACTTTTCAGTAAAGTACTCAATATGAACGTGCATTTACTTTTTAATACTTCTTAACACACAGAATTTGGTGTGATATAGCAAAATCAAACAAAACGGAGTTAGTACATGAGCACTCACAGATGCTGCTAGCGCTTACCATTTGGAGCTAAGAGCAGGGCAGAACTTGCAAGTGCAGCTCTAGATCGCCAGTGTTAGTGGTGCTTGTTTAGCGCCAGGCTATACTCTGACTTCTACTTATTGATTTGTAATATGTTTTTACTTTTCAGAGCTCTTTTCTTTTCCCTGGTGTGTATGTAGGCTCTACCCAAGCTATACCATTTATGCTTCAGAATAAAGGGGTGGCTCGTGCAAGAGTAGAATTTGATCTTTCAAAATATGAAGATTTTTCTTTGACATTCAAAGAAGATGCAGGTACTTTTGTTTGAGTATTATGAATACTGTAAACTATGAGACTATCAGTAATGCCATTAGTCGTGGGATTGATGTAAAAAAAAAAGTATTACGTTTTGTTATAGTGTTTGCTATTACTGGTACTACCTGTAGTGGGGAGTGTGTGTGTGTGTGTGAGGGGGGGGGGGGGGTTGGAGGCTCGACTGCTAATTCAGCAGACTGTATTATACCCATCTACCAGTAAGCATTTACGGGGTCCTTAAGGGATTAAGATTAGAGATGAGCGAGCATACTCGTCCGAGCTTGATACTCGTTCGAGTATTAGGGTGTTCGAGATGCTCATTACTCGTAACGAGTACCACGTGATGTTTGGGTTACTTTCACTTTCTTCCCTGAGAAATTTGCGCGCTTTTCTGGCCAATAGAAAGACAGGGAAGGCATTACAACTTCCCCCTGCGACGTTCAAGCCCTATACCACCCCCCTGCAGTGAGTGGCTGGCGAGATTAGGTGTCACCCGAGTATTGAAATCTGCCCCTCCCGCGGCTCGCCACAGATGCATTCTGATATTAGTTCAGGGAAAGTGGTATCGTGTTGGAGCTGCTATAGGGAGAGTGTTAGGAGTATTTTAGGTTTCAAGAACCCCAACGGTCCTTCTTAAGGCCATAAATCTTCATTGAGAACATATAGAAGACAAATCCTTCTTCTCTGCCACAGCTGTAACAGCTGTGGCAGAGAAGAACGATGTTTGGCCATTGAATTCAATGGAGCCAGCAATACAGCAGGTTCCACTGAAAGCAATGGTCTGCCGGCGTGCGCGGGGATTAATTGTCGGGAAGGGGTTAAATATATAAGCCGTTCCCTGCAATTCATCCAGAAATGTGTTACAATAAAAATATATACCGGCGTATAAGGCGACGGGGCGTATAAGACGACCCCCAACTGTCACCTTATACGCCGGCAATACAGTGGAGCAAAGAATAAAAATCATTACTTACTTCTTCTGACGTTCTGCGGCGCTGCTGCAGGCTGTCGCTCCCTCCTGGTTCCCGGCAGAGCATTGATTTCTCTACGAAGGGCTTTAAATCCCCGCCTCCAGAAACACACGTGCCTTCAGCCAATCACAGCCAATGACAATGATGTCATTGAATGGCTGTGATTGGCGGTGTTTCTGGAGGCGGGGATTTCAAGCCCTGCGTCCAGAAAGCAATACTCTGCCGTGGACCAGGAGGGAGCAACAGCCTGCAGGAGCGCCGCAGAACGTCAGAAGAAGTAAGTAATGATTTTTATTCTTTGCTCCACTGTATTGCCGGTGTATAAGATGACAGTTGGGGGGGTCGTCTTATACGCCCCGTCGCCTTATACGCCGGTATATATTTTTATTGTAACACATTTCTGGATGAATTGCAGGGAACGGCTTATATATTTAACCCCTTCCCGACAATTCATCCCGCGATCGCCGGCAGCCCATTGCTTTCAGTGGAACCTGCTGTATTGCTGGCTCCATTGAATTCAATGGGCAAACATCGTTCTTCTCTGCCACAGCTGTTACAGCTATGGCAGAGGAGAACGATCTTTATGCTGAGAGTGGGGGGGGGGGGCACTCTTGCCGCTATTGTGGCTTAATAGTGGGACCTGGGAACTTGAGATGCAGCCCACCATGTAGCCCCTCGCCTGCCCTATCCGTTGCTGTGTCGTTTCCATCACTTTGTTGAATTGCCCAGATTTTCAAAAACGAAAACCTTAGCGAGCATCGACGATATACAAAAATGCTCGGGTCGCCCATTGACTTCAATGGGGTTCGTTACTCGAAACGAACCCTCGAGCATTGCGAAAATTTCGTCCCGAGTAACGAGCACCCGAGCATTTTGGTGCTCGCTCATCTCTAATTAAGATACTCAACGTCAGATAATGAGGTCCAGGAACACCAGGAACAGACTAAATAAAACACCTCGGAGCCCTGGTATCTTACAAGTATTGCATTGGAGGGGACAAGCTCCTGTGATGAAAAATGAATACATGGATGTTCAGATGACTTTATAATTATGTTACTGTTATGCACAGTATATGGCGAAAGCTGCTATAAAGCCATCGCCACATTTAGGCAGTAGAAGCCGTAGAAATCTTGGGTGAATAACTATACTTACTCCGCCTTTTTGTTTTCTAGCAGTTGAGGCTGACCCACTACATCCTCACTTCTATGCTTTGGATCTAGAAGAGAAGGAATCTCTTGAATGTGCGCTACATTTCAGTCCTAAGGAAGTAAGTTTTGTAAATTAATGTACCTCAAAAATACTCTCCTACTTACATGGTTCCATGAAGCTGAGATTTGAGCTCATTTGTGTTTGTTTTTTTCGCAGTCAAACAAAATTCATAGATAGTATCACCCATCTGCGCCCCGTATCACAGCTAAGAATAAATATGTGGGATACAGGGGATTGTATTTATCTCCATTATTTAGGTCCAAATGTGGTAAGGATTTAAGGCTGAGAGTGTTTTTACACCGGACGACTATTACAGAAGAGCGATAGGTGTTCAGTGAATGGAAATGAAGCAAGCCTGAGTACTCTTCTGGCTGCCCACTGACATTCACCGTGAACAGGCAGTCGTTCATATATGAATAGCTGCCTGTTGGCACTCAGCTGAAACAAAGTTCAGTACCCATTGCGTCCCCCTTTTACATGGGACGACTATCGCTGGAAGTCACTCATGTTAGCAGTTTTGCAGCCGATCATCAGCCCGTGTAAGAGTACTTAGAAAGCTCTTTTTGGAGGATAGGATGTTACTCCAATTTTACTACACATCTAGAGCTTCAATATCTATTGTAGTCCAATAACAGAGGTCATCTACTGAATTTTATGTAGTTGTTGCAGTCTTATATCCTAATAGGCAGGTGGATGGTAACTATCTACCACTATCTTTCCAGTGTCAATTTGGGGACAGTAAGTGTTGCAGAAGTGGGCAATATGAGCAGTCATATCACATCACACGAGACTTTCATTGCTGTTATCATGATGTATGACCAAAAGCCCAGTTTACACAGGACGATTAACGCTCACAATTCACTCAAACAATGTCTTTTGGGTGAGAATCATTGTGTATAAATGCTACCATTGTTTGCTTTTTGGTGGAAAAATTATTTTATGCTGAGTTATAATCCATTGTTCTACTGGCCAGCTGATAGCAGGGACCGCATGCTGGGATTCTCCACAGGAATGCTGATAACATTGTTTCAGCTGCTGTCTTGTGGGAGAACAAAGGGGCTGTATGCAGATAACAGAACACTGGCTGTTATCTGCATACAGTGAAGATAGCCTCATTTACATGTGAATGAAGCTAATAAGCTACTAATGGACATTAGTGCCCATTAGCAGCTTATGCAAAATGATCGCTCAAACTGTCATTCTCCCTATCATTTGAACGAATTTTGAGTGAGCATCTTTGCATGTAAATGGGACTTAAATCTTACTTTATATGTATTATTGCTTAATTAAATTGTGCTAATAGTTAAATGGTATGAAGAAAGTTTAAGTTCATTAATAGTGAATCCATTATTTGTGGTCAATAGCATTCACTGCAGAAATGAATGAAATGTCATAATGTCTCATTTATTTTTTATTATCTCTTTTAATTTAGTTTAGCCAAAAACCACCTTTCTGTTTGTAGCCAATGGGTCATGATCACTTTGCTGAATCTATAATTACTTCACATCCGCAAGCAATTACAGACTTGTTTTTAGAATGTGTCTGACGTGTTACTAATTAGTTTACATATAATGCAAATGAGGTTGTGGAAAGTAAGGAGCCGAAGCCTACAGCAGTACATTGTGCCAGATATTGATTCTGACTCTATATTTTAGTAATTAGCCACACACAAGACAGCATAATAATTGTTGATGCTGCAGATCAAAGAAGGCAATGGGGAAGGTGAGCAAAAACGTGTGCCGATAAAACCTGTCGGTTTACAATTGTTATCTTTGCATGTAGACAATCTGGAAAATGCAGAATCCAACCTCAGTATCTACAACTCTGTATACAAGCACACTTGATGCTTCTTTATGAGATACCTATCTAGGGCTTCTTCAGACGACCGAATTTGCACACGCTTTTACGTACATAAAATATACCTGCAGAATGCGTAGAGATTAGAACCCATCGACATCAGTGGGTTTGTTCTCATGATCGTGGTTCGTGCAAGTGCAAAAAAATAGCACATGTTGTATCTTTTTGCGCATTCCACAGCAAGACCCCCATATAAGCCTATGGCAGGTGTACTGCGCAAATATAAAGTGCTTAGGCGAGTCTATTTGCATACCAATTCCAGCTAGACATCCATAAGGCCTCCTACCCACTAGCGTTTTTTTTAACGCTGTGATATCGCTGCGTTTTTTTCAAAAGCACAAACTTGCGATTTTTGTGTGATGTGATTTTAACATTAGAAAGTCCCATTGAAAAAAACGCAGCGATATCGCAGCAATTAAAAAAAACGCTAGTGGGTAGAAGCCCTAATTCTGCAGCAAAAAGCCTCAATCTCGCGGTTTTGGAGAAAAGATGCGCGGATTTGAACAGGCGCAGAATTCAAGCCCCATAGTGATAATATTGTGACGCAGAAATATTCACGTGGACTTATTCAGTCATGCATGAAAAGTCCCTTAGGAAATAAAAATGAAATGTTTATACATATATTTTTACGGTATCTTGCATATATTTTTTGCATGGTTAAAGTCTTGTTTTAATGGAGATGGTGTCCTCAGATTCATGAACACTTGCCCCACACAGTAAGGGCTCATTCAGACGGGCATAGGTGTACAGCGCTGTGAGTATCTTGCAGTGTTGTACTTATCGCAGCCCATCTACTCTGCCAGCAGAGAGCCCACAGAGATCGCGTACGAGGTGCAATTGGCACTGCCCATGCCCAAGATGCTGACGTCACAGACAAGCGCAGTATGACTTTTTTTTTCAAATTCCCTGCTTTTTGCAGAGCGGGTTGCGTATTGAAATGCTGCCTCTTCGCAATGCCTGTGAATGGACAGCATTTCATATACAGAGAAATAGAGCCTGCTGCGCTTTATTTCTCCCACGTATCATTTGGAGTGTCCACTCGCAGTTCCAAACGCAGGTGGGAATGGAAAAATGAAAGTCCATAGTCTTAAATTGCCTCCATGCACCGTGTGTTAGGCATGGGAAATACTCATGCGTAATACGCCCATGTGAATGAGCCCTAACACTATACAAAAGTAATACTGTGGTACAATTACCGTACTTCTCATGTTCTATAGTTACAATAAACTGATATTACTACTTTAACAAGTATCAGAATTTAAATATATTCTGTATAGAGGGTCATTATAAGGGCTTTTTCGCATGTATTTGCGCGCATAATATATATGCGTGCAATGGACAGAGAATAGAGCTCTTCGGTGTTAATGGATTTGTTCTCATGGGCGTGTTTTGCGCACGCATTTGGCACGCAAAATAGGACCTGCTCTTTTTTTCTGCGTTTTGAGCAGCAAAAGCCCCCATA
Organism: Eleutherodactylus coqui; assembly: GCF_035609145.1. Lineage (NCBI taxonomy): Eukaryota > Metazoa > Chordata > Amphibia > Anura > Eleutherodactylidae > Eleutherodactylus > Eleutherodactylus coqui. The sequence continues at coordinate 368,693,993 of NC_089837.1, read as the reverse complement.
GAAGTCTATAGGATGTGCGCAAATATGCAAGGGGATTCGTGAAAGATTACACCTCAGGAGCTCATTAGGCTAAACAGTCTTTTAAACCACAGAAGGGATGCATCACACGCACATGTGATCTGGTGCTGTATGCGCAAAAAGTACTGATTATGCACAGTCACATGTGCAAATCTACCTCATGAACCTCGTGCACTGTGCAAATACAGTGTGTTGAGGTGAACATAAATGCATATATTTTCATGTGAAGCCTTCCCAGCGCTTGCCAATATGGAGCGTAGTTGCACCTGACTGAGGAATTTTCTTCCCCTTCGCCGGCGGGAAAGATAGGGCATAACCTAATACTACGCCCCCCCCCCCCTCCACTCCCCCCCCCCCCAAAAAAATAGTAAAAACGAAACCACTGAAATCCATTGAAATCAATGGTATTGTTTTGTACTGTTAGGGCTCCCACACATATGCCTTTTTTTTTTTTTAGGTCAATGGGACTTTTTAGTGTTAAAAATGCATTGCAAATTTGTGCTTTGCAATTTTTGTGCGATGCTTTTTTTTTAACATTAGAAAGTCCCATTTGACATTCGCGTTAAAAAACGCAATTGTGTGGGAGCCCTTATGCGGCCGTAATAAGGGAAGAAAATCTGCACCCGCCCTTAATATACAGAAGAGCTATGCAGAACAACAGAAGACTAATAAGCAGTACTTTGTTACCTACCTAGGTCACACTGTTCTGTCATTGCTCTGCTATGCTGTGAAGTGTCTGCACTGATATCTCCTGTGGTCCTGCCATGCTGCTGTAAAGCTACCACTGTGAGCTCCCATGAGACATGCCTACTGCTTTCATGCTGCTGTGACTCTTCTTCCCAAACACAAAAATGAAAAAAGATCAGCAGGAAAGTATCTTCTGTTCAAAGGCATTATTATCACATCCAGCCTGTGACTCACAACTGCTGCCTCTTCAATATTTAAGCAACACATTGCCATGCTCTTCACGTTGCAGGATGCAATACATTGTATGGCCCTGCAATCATTATAATTTAGCTATAATGAACCAAGGGAGCCGTACGAACTCATGGCATAATGAACATACTATTTTATACATTATTGTCTCATTAGTACTTAGAAGTCGCATTTTAACCTGATGATATCCTGATACTATGATTTTTTTTATTGTCAATGTATTAAAAAATTCCGGTTAGATAATTAACCAAGGTTGAATGTTAACACTTCAAATAAGCTGTTGTTCCAGAATAATTAAAGCAGGTGCTTGTTCATTAAGTACAGATAAATGTAAAAATAGTTTACCTTGTTCTCTGATTGCCTGCATCCGTCCGTTTTCCTGCTGTATTGTAATATCTTTGCTCCAAACACGAGATACATAGCACATGGAGTTTCTCTGCAGGATACTACCTAATAATATAATGCCAGATTAAAGTTAAAATTACATTATTCTCAATAGAGCTGCCGCATGTGCTTATAGTATAGACTGACATAAGTCATGGGACACGAACTGATTGTCACAACGCGCTGGTGGATGGCCATGGTTCTAGAGTGATGTCATGGCTTTAACCTCTGCCCATGTGATGCGCCAAAGCAGTGCATGCTCATTGTAATTTGGTGCTGGGCATTAAAGAGTTAACACCCCCTTGCTGTTAATTGGTTGTTTGACTAGCTTGGTCAGTGGTGGCGAACCTTTTAGAGACCAAGTGCCCAAACTGCAACCAAAACCCCAGTTAACATATCTGGGGGCGGGGCTTATCATGACGTATGATTTTACCCCTGTCTTTATAATAAGGACAGGGCTGCTTTTTTCCAAGCTGGAGCATTGAAGTACCATTCGTGCGGATTTTGACTGGAAATCAGCTGCATATGCCAGCTGATTTCATACACTGGGGTGCTCCCCCTCACCTCCTCCATAGGCTTCCCTTTGTCAGTGCTCCCCAGCTTCTGGCTCCCAGCGGCCTGTAGTGGCCTCACCTGACCAACAGAGCTGCACCTGACCAGGCTGCTGGGAACCAGAAGCCAGAGAGTGTTGACAGCGGGAAACCTATGGAGGAGGTGAGAGGGAGCGCTGCATAGTATGACTGATTTCCAGTCAAAATCTGCACCTATGATGCAGATTCTGACTGTTTTTTGGATGCAGAAATGCTGTATAATTTGCTGTGGAAATGTCGGCTGCAGACATTTTGCAGCATTTCCGCTACGTGTAAACATACCCGATGTCGGCTTGAGGTATGCTGCCATGTGCAGAGTGGCCTCAGTAGTAATAGTGTCTCATATATTGCCCCTAATTAGTAATAAAGACCCCCACAGCGGCCTCAGTAGTAATAGTTTGAAGAGATGGGAAAGCGCCTCAGAGTACAGTTAATGTGGACTCACCAGGTGGGGACACCTGGACCCAGTCTGGGTCTCCATGTGCCTCACTTGGGGTCCTGGAAGCAGATCCTGGGTGGCTAGTTCCTATGCTGGTAGCATCAACTTTTGAGGAGGAGAGCTGCACGAATTACGGGGAACCCCTTAAAAAAGAGTGTTTCCCCAAAGCATAAGACAAAGAAAGAAAACTAAATTATAAAAATCCTGCACTCATAGGAAAGCCATATAGCATAAGCCAAGGAACATTGCGGCATTTCAAGGCAAACAGCAGAAACTTAATTCCAAAGAGGGAGATATGTCATACACAGAAGCCCCTTCCTAGTGATGGCAAATCGGGTCATCTAGATATCAAAACGCAGATGGAGTGTACCGGCAGGTGTACAGACTTCAGTAAGTTTCAATAGGTTGCTTGTTATGAAGTACAAACAGGTATAGTAGTGGCAACGCGTTTCAGTGCACACTTGTACCTTTCTCAAGCTATAAAATATTTAGACAGAACAAACACAATAATTTACCTAATGCAATCCTGTTGGCCATAAGCGTGGGTCACTTTGCTCAGCGTCCTCGATTCTCTCTGGAGGAAGGGGGCGGTCCCGTGGTGACATCACTTAGCAACGTCATCATGTGGGCATGCTGCTATTCTCTCTGCGGGTCATTGAAATGGAACGCATGTCATGCGCTCCCTCCAGAGGATAGATTTTATCTATTGTTGGTCCATTATTCTCCAGTACTATCTGAGAAACCATCAGGGATTTTTCGAAGGAATACAACAATACTTCCACAGTCTAGACCCCTACAAGGGGCCTTCAGATGTGGTTTAAGTAGATGTAAGTGCTGCAGAAGCATAACACATTGAAGAAAAGAAGTCTTGATGGGGAATGGTCAGGCCTCCTTCAGTTTAAAAGGATTGTGCGCCTGGATGCCGCCTCCCTTCTCTCCTCCTGTAGAAACAAGGAGGAGAGGTCAGGGGAAGAGGATCCCGAGTGCACACACTGCTGTCATCCCTAGAAGTGCCACTGAGAGATTACCAGCCGGTGAACCGCGGCACCCTGGCTGGTAATCACTTTCAGGGTAACCTGATGTTGGTGCACGTGCCCGCAGAGATGTGTGATCCCGCTCCCGGCGACTTATTCTCTCTCTTACTCTCTACCGGTCAACACTCATGTTACTTGTGCGTTTCTCTCGCAAAGTGCAGTCCTTCTCTCACTCAGTGCTTAGTGGTAGCATCGGCATGCCCTGGGTAGACTGGGCCCAGGCCACGCAGAAGGAAATCGCTTGGCTTTCTCCATTCTCTCCTCACACGGACCGATCAGTGTCTGTGTGGCTCACTCAGCAGAACTTCTCGACCAGCCTAGACTATCTCTTGCAAAAACTCTCTTCTGCTCTCTCAAACTCACAGGCTAGACTTTTCCTAGCATTCTTACAAACACATACATATATATAAAAAACATAGTCACATGACTTACACAACGGTAGATTTTCCATACATAACCCAGACATTAACCCATTCAATCCTGCAGCGGTGCAATACACATAATCCAAATGCATACTAGACATAAGACACTGACAAAACAATGGCATGAGACAGACATATAACATTATGGAGGGGCCCCATTAACTCTGGGCCACTACATTACTCTCTGAAGGCAGCGTTTGGCATGAAAATCGGACTCTTTTCAGAGTCTTGTGCATGCACTCTCCTATACAAGTTTATGGAAAAGCACTTGCAGGAGAAAAAAGGCAGATTTTGTGCACGTGAGTCAGATGTGCATGCGAGTGCGATATGATTTTCCTATTTTTTTCCTAGTGTAACAATATGCTATTTTCATACACATGAAAAATGCACATGTGTAGTAATGTGATACATTTTTCTCACAAAGGGTATTGCACTTGCATAAAAAATTGCTGGTTTGCAAATGTGATATTGGTCCTGAGTTTTTTGGACCAATATCGCATTGGCCCGTGTAAATGCAACATTAGGGGCATTAGGGGCCAATGAGGACTGCAGGACGCCTGGTGGAGCACCAAAGAGCAGTGGGAGGACCCAGACCGAGCCTGCTAGGTAAGTATTCCCTTTCTTTTCTTCTTTTTGGAGTTCAGCTAGGGCTTAGTTTTGGGATAGGGCTTAAAGGGGTTGTCCCGCGATGACAAGTTAAGTTAAACACTTCTGTATGGCCATATACATGCACTTTGTAATATACATCGTGCATGAAATATGTGCCATACAGAAGTTATATACTCACCTTCCCTGCGCTGGCGTCCCAGTCTCCATGGTGCCGTCTAATTTCAGCGTCTAATCGCCCGATTAGACGCGCTAGCACAGAAGGGTCTTCTCCCTTCTGGTCTGTCCGGGCACGAGCGGCGTTCTGGCCCCGCCCCCTTCTATGCGTCATCGTGTAGCTCCGCCCCGTCACGTGTGCCGATTCCAGCCAATCAGGAGGCTGGAATCGGTAATGGACCGCACAGAGCCCACGGTGCACCATGGGAGAAGACCCGCGGTGCATCGTGGGTGAAGATCCCGGCGGCCATCTTGGAGGAAAAGAAGGAAGAAGTTGCAGAGAGGGGATTCGGGTAAGTAAATTTTTTTTTTTTTAATTTCAACACATCCCTTGGGTTTGTCTTGCGCTGAACTATGCAAAAAAGAAAAAAAAACGTTTCGGCGCGGGACAACCCCTTTAAGTTACATTGGACAAAACCCACAATTTTGTGCGTTGCGATGCAACAAAAACAAAGGCTCCATAGGGAAACATGGGGTACAGAAATTCATCACAAATACCGTCAATATAGAGCATGCTGCAATTCTTCTCATTTGCAAGATAGCATCAGAGAAAACAGCGCTAATGTGAAGGAACCCATTGGAAAGCATGGGCTTTACATACAAGCGTTTTCTTGCGCTGTCACATCGAGGCAAAATCACGCAATTTTTTTGCCCATGTGAAAGTGGCCTAAAGCATCCTGTGAAAGCTAGAATGCCTTCATTTCCTGACAAGGCTTAAAAGTAGCAGTTTTAGAAAAGAAAGATGTTTATTCTGACAGGGGAAGAAGAAAAGACTGAAACGTTCATATAAGCAGGTGCAGATCCAGCCTGAGATTGCATCAGAAAAGCTATTGCCTAGTATACAAGAAATGTGCAACGATATTGATTAAAGGTGCCAGACACCTCTTAATATACAAGAATCACAGTCTGAAGATCCAGCAATCAATCACAAAGACAGACTTAAAATTATGTTCATTTTCTTACTAAATAAAATGAATCAGGCAGCCACCATCTCAGCTTGAATGCAAATTTCAAGATGATAGACAATTATATTACATGTCTTTCTAAAAGAGGATGAGGATTTATGAAGCA